>NC_141693.1:1764832705-1766288281 GCF_964263255.1 Lissotriton vulgaris | reverse complement strand
GGATCTCAACCAACAATGCACCCAAGTATCTACAAAATCTAATACATCCCTACCGCCCATCCCGAACCCTTCGTTCAGCCACAGCCAACCACTTTGTGATTCCTAAAATCAGGCTGGCGGGAATGGGTGGAAAATCCTTCTCATATCTCGGACCCTCACTTTGGAACACTCTTCCGGTGACACTTAGGCAGGAAACCAACTATATGAAATTCAGGAAGGCCTTAAAAACCTGGTTGTTTAACATCTAGAACCTGAACCAATCAAAGCACTGGATCACTAGCGCCGGGAAACCCTTTGTTGGGTAGCTGTTTGCGCTATATAAATGAAATAAAATTAAAATTAAAAAGTAGCTGCCCAGCTCTAAAGTTCGCAGTTCTAGAACGTGTGGCAGGAGGTCTGTCTAAAAGTGTATGTCGGTGCTGGCCATGAATGAGAGAGACCTGTGCATTTTTTTAAATGGGTGGTGAAAAAATATGAGTATGTTGCTGGAGATGTGGGCCGCCGCGCCACCAATGTACTTACCGGTCGAGGGTAAACACCCATTATTCCGCAACTTTCTTTCCGCATACCATCACTCCGCATACTTTCATTACGAAAGTACCATGACTCCGGAATGCCATTATAACGCTTGGCATTACATTTTATATGCTTTTACCACGCATACATTTACAACGAAATTCGTTGTAAATGCATGAATGGTAAAAGCATATTATTTTATTTAATGTTTGGATAAGGTAAGTATGGGTATAGGGGTATATGTTTTGGGGTACTGAGGTATATGTTTTGGGGTGTTTGGGTATGTTAAGGGTTCAGATATAGTTTTGGGTTATGGGGTACAGGGGTAGTTTTAGGGTTTAGGCATAGGTTTGGGTTTTGGGGTACAGGGGTATTTTTAGGGTTCAGGGCTAGGTTTGGGTTTTGGGGTATAGGGGTATTTTTAGGGTTCAGGGGTAGGTTTGGATTTTGGGGTACAGGGATATTTTAAGGGTTCAGGGCTAGGTTTGGGTTTTGGTGTACAGGGGTATTTTAGGGTTCAGGGGTAGGTTTGGGGTTTGGGGTACAGGGTTATTTTTATGGTTCTGGGCTAGGTTTGGGTTTTGGGGTACAGGGATATTTGTAGGGTTCAGGGGTAGGTTTAGATTTTGGGGTACAGGGGTATTTTAAGGGTTTGGGTTTGGGGGTACAGGGGTATTTTAGGGTTCAGGGGTAGGTTTGGGTTTTGGGGGTACAGGGGTATATTTAGGGTTCAGGGCTAGGTTTGGGTATTGGGGTACAGGGGTTCAGGGCTAGGTTTGGGTTTTGGGATACAGGGGTATTTTTAGGGTTTAGGGATAGGTTTGGGTTTTGGGGTACAGGGTATATTTATAGGGTTAAGATGGGTTAGTGTTTAAGGGTGTTGGGGTATTTTAAGGAGTAAGGGTGGGTTATGATTATGGGGTGCAGGGGTATTTAAAGGGAGCAGGGTGGACACCCGGAACTGGAATGTACAGAACCTGGGAAGAAAACACAATGAAATATTGGGCACAACGCTCCCTTTTTTTCCCCGCACATGCCCACGCCCCCAGCACACGCCCCCAGCACACGATATGAGACATGGCATGAAGGGCGGAACATACCACACGCCCCCAGCGTTTGTCACACCCCCAGCACACGCCCAAAGCACAACGCAGACACGCCCACAAGGGACTACTTTGCTGGCACGGTTCTTTTACCTTTTAAATGTTTATGGTGGGCGTCTGCATAGCCTATGTCCTTCTGCTGCAACTGCCCTTTCCAACGCTTTATTGGGTGTTGTGATTGATGCTGTGGTTCCTGAGATTACCCGCCTCAAAGGTTTGGGCTCTCTCTTTATTATATTAGTATAGATATATATATATACTTGCAGCACGTCCCGACGTTGTCCGGGTATGAATTGCTGCCGGCCAGTAGTATATTGTTTTGTAGGATTTCGTTTTGATAGCATTTCTTATCTGTGACAGGCCTGTGAAACGCTCCGATTCACAGTGCACTGCTGATGCACTTAAGAGTGAGCTTTCAGTAGTGTGTGAACTTGAGTTTCCCTACTTTATTTTTCCTTGCAATATTATATAGCGCGAACTCGACAACATGGCATGAGCACAATTTACATTACAGAAGAACACATTCATTTGTGGTAGGCACGGGGAGACAAAGCGATTTGACTGGAATCACAGGATGTTGAGCTGATGCCGAGATTCGTACGTAGCTCCCCAGCTCAAAAGTTCGCAATTCTAGAACTTGTGGCGGGAGGTGTGTCTAAAAGTGTATGTCGGTGCTGGCCATCAATGAGAGAGACCTGTGCATTTTTCAAATGGGTGGTGAAAAAATAGGAGTATGTTGCTGGAAATGTGGGCCGCCGTGCCACCAATGTATTTACCGGGGAAGGGTAAGCACCCATTATTCCGCAACTTTCTTTCCGCATACCATCACTCCGCATACTTTCATTACGAAAGTACCATGACTCCGCAATGCCATTATAATGCATGGCATTACATTTTATATGCTTTTACCACGCATACATTTACAACGAAATTCGCTGTAAATGCATGAATGGTAAAAGCATGTTTTTTTTAATGTTTGGATAAGGTAAGTATGGGTATAGGGATATATGTTTTGGGGTACTGAGGTATATGTTTTGGGGTGTTTGGGTATTTTAAGGGTTCAGATATCGTTTTGGGTTATGGGGTACATGGGTAGTTTTAGGGTTTAGGGATGGGTATGGGTTTTGGGGTACAGGGGTATTTTTAGGGTTCAGGGCTAGGTTTGGATTTTGGGGTATAGGGGTATTTTTAGGGTTCAGGGGTAGGTTTGGGTTTTGGGGTACAGGGGTATTTTAAGGGTTCAGGGCTAGGTTTGGGTTTTGGGGTACAGGTGTATTTTTAGGGTTCAGGGCTAGGTTTTGGTTTTGGGGTACAGGGGTATTTTAGGGTTCAGGGGTAGGTTTTGGGGTACAGGGTTATTTTTAGGGTTCAGGGCTAAGTTTGGGTTTTGGGGTACAGGGGTATTTTTAGGGTTCAGGGGTAGGCTTGGGTTTTGGGGTACAGGGGTATTTTAACGGTTCAGGGCTAGGTTTGGGTTTTGGGGTACAGGGGTATTTTAGGGTTCAGGGGTAGGTTTGGGTTTTGGGGTACAGTGGTATTAGGGTTCAGGTTTGGGTTTTGGGGTACAGGGGTATTTTTAGGGTTCAGGGGTAGGTTTGGGTTTTGAGGTACAGGGGTATTTATAGGGTTCAGGGCTAGGTTTGGGTTTTGGGGTACAGGGGTATTTTGAGGGTTTAGGGATACGTTTGGGTTTTGGGGTACAGGGTATGTTTATAGTGTTAAGATGGGTTAGTGTTTCAGGGTGTTAGGGTATTTTAAGGAGTAAGGGTGGGTTATGATTATGGGGTGCAGGGGTATTTAAAGGGAGCAGGGTGGGATTAGCACACAATATGAGACATGGCATAAAGGGCGGAACGTACCACACGCCCCCAGCGTTTGTCACGCCCCCAGCACACGCCCACAGCACAACGCATACACGCCCACAAGGGACTACTTTGCTGGCACTGTTCTTTTACCTTTTAAATGTATATGGTGGGCGTCTGCATAGCCTATGTCCTTCTGCTGCAACTGCCCTTTCCAACGCTGTAATGGGTGTTGTGATTGGTGCTGTGGTTCCTGAGATTACCCGCCTCAAAGGTTTGGGCTCTCTCTTTATTATATTAGTATGGATAAGCTGCATCGTGAAATGGCAGGGAAGTCACAAATACTTGGTGCGTACATTGCACACTCGGTTTGCGACCTTCCTGTTCGTATGTTCAGCCCCAAGTCAGTCACCGAGGCCAGAGCTAGATGAAATATTCCTTTAATAGCCAATTATTTTGTGTAGTAGAAGTTTGACCCATACAGCGGTGCTGAAACAATTTTAAAAGAGGGGGGGGGGGTGCTGCCATCAATGTTATATCACTGCAGTCATAGGGATTCTGAAGTGTAGCAAATGTATCACACCCATTTGCCAGGAGAGTGGTATGGATGTAGTATGTTGCCGGTGGTGCCTTTCGAGCACTGGTATGTTAGTGCACCATCATTTGCAGACAGCGCATTATCTTTTGAAATGATCACTAAATTTGCATAGACATGGACTTTTACTGGTAAAACTATATAAGGCACAAATGATAATGCGTGTTCTGTTCTGTTTTAAGCAACTATTTATCATTTGTGCATCACCAAATCACCAATTTTTGTTTCCAGTACACTTCTGAATTACACAAAAATATACTTCATTTGTTCTTTCCTAATTGCTGATATAATTTGAGATGTGTCTACTTCATTTACTGGTATTTATATTGTTGTTTGTCACATAAAAACTCACAGCCCATGTTGTTGTGTGTTGCAAAAAAACTGACACCCTACAGCTTTTCCATGCACAAAAGAGCAATGAGGCAAAGAAGAAATAAAAAAGAGGAAAACCCACTTTAAAGTCCCTAAAACATCCAAAGCGTTTGGAATAGACGCCTCACCCACTAAATCATCTCAGCGGTGGCCAATCCTTGATGAATGTTTGATTACAGGATGGCACCTCCCGCTAGACATGCATGATTCCTGAACCTCCCTAAAATATGGTACTTCTGAAGTAGAAGTTTCATATTCAGGTGAGAGCCTAAGACCTCATAAATGTGCATAGAGGGCATGTATAGGTATGCCGGGCTATACATACAGCCCTGACGAAGGCCAAAGATCCTTATGGGCTCTTGATGATGGTCGAAACATATTGGCAAAAATCAGAGGAAATTGAGACAGTAATGCTCAATTAAAACCTTGTACTTGTTTTTACTCATGTCCATGGTACCCTACAACTAAAAAGTAATTCTTTTTGGGTCTATCGCAAGGCATTTTTTAGCATTTTGACCTGAATCCCTGCTTTATCCAGACAAAGAACTCCCAAGTCTGGAAGACTCTGCCCTGGTGTTACCACCCACCCAGAGTGTGGATAGGTGCCAATGATAAAGCATGCTATTATTTAGTGGGTGAGTCGTCTATTTCAAAATCTTTGGATTTTTTAAGGGGGCTTAAAAGTGGTTCTCCCTTTGTGAAAATAAGCCTACATCCTTTCACTTCCTGTACCAAAGCAAGATTGTCACCTAGATCAAAATCTTCCCACTTTGCAGTCAGAGAAATAAAAGTAAACACCAGTTTTCAAATAAGCATCTAAGCAGCAATTTCCCGGACATTTGACCTCTGTCTTAGATTTCATAGGACATGTTACAAGATAAATACAACATTTAAACGCATTTTATTTCCTCATTCACCTTTTGAACTTCAGCATGGCTATTTTTTGGAGGTGCTGAGGCCCTCCCCACCACCCCACACACGCACCCTTACATAAGCGCCTCTGGTGCCATATGGCTGTGCATCTGATTCCCTTGTTAAACACAAAGAAAGGGCATAAGTAAAAATGATCAAAAGATTACTTTGCCACAAAAGTTTGCATAGCACCTTTGAACTGAGCGGCAGAGCTACAAAATGGAAAGATGCCTAGGGTGTAGCTATTCTTACAACTCCTGAGAAACACCCCATGGTCCGGTATACACCCCTTTCTTTTCCTCCCCCTCTGACTGATGCAGCTATTGGGTGGGGCCTACCTTGATACAACCTGGTCCTCCTTGATATGTCTTCTAGAAGTTCTAGCTTGAGTGTTCAGTGTCAGTGATGCCTTTATCATGTCATGTCTCATAGAGCCTACTTTGGGTAAACTGTCATCTTCCTTATGGTAATATTGTAAGATGCAGGGGGATATTCTCAAGAACATGTGATAATTATTGCAAAATTAGCTTAATGCAACTTTGCATATCGCGGTCTATCGCAGAAAAATAACGCTGTGTTAATGTTGTATTCTCAACACAGCGGTACCGTGCGATAGTCTCACGATAGCGTGTCAAATGACCACGTTAAAATTAACGCAACACCTAAAAAATGCAAAACATGAACGCGAAAAAAGTGGCAATGTCCCAAATCGCGATACAAAAATCAGTGATACCCAGCGACAGGCCTGCATTTCCCACGTGTCATGCAAGAAAATGCACTATAAAAGCACCGAAAAACACAAACAAAATAATTTAAACTGCGTAGCACCATGGAGGAAGCCGGAGCAAGTACAGAGGACAACCTGAACCCCACAAGCCCCCAGGAGGACCATCCTGGGAACTCGGGGTCACAGAAGGGCAAGGAGAAGAAGACATGGAAGATGAGGTTCTGTCCGCAGGAAAACAGGATAATCATCAAGGAGGTGATAAAACACCACCTACAACTGTTTGTCAACTCCAACGTGTCATTGACAAATAAAAATGCAATATGGCAGTCCATCCTGAACAAGGTGAATGCATTCGGAGTGAGGAGGAGGACAATTGGAGAGGTCAAGAGGCGCTGGAATGACGCAAAGCGCAAAACCAAGAAGACACTTGTTGAGAACTATCAGACAGCAATGCGGACTGAAGGTGGCAGTCCAGCAGAACACCAGGAGCTGGATGAGATGGGGGATATGATGGCATCATTGGGGAGATGGTGGCAGGAGGTGGGGGTCCGGACACTGCTCGACATGACCTGACACAACAGCAACACAGTGAGTACTAAACAGGGAATGGGGGACGGGGGATATGGGCACAATGGCACACATGCACAATTAAGTAGAGCACACTGCACACCTACAATGACTCTGGATCATGTCCCTAATCCCCTTGGCACACTGCAGCACACATACAAACAGCAAGTAGGCCCCCGTCCATTATGGGCACCAAGAGGTCCCTCCTCACACAGCACCAATCTCACATCCAACCCATTCACATGTGTTAAAACCAGCAAAGCTGTGTGTCTGTGAGCCACACTGACAATGCAAGTGACACTGCAAGAAGAATAGCATGGCTGCAGTCCAATTATCATGATGACATGGTGCACACCACGACATTGAGGTGGCTGAGTGTGAAACACATCCGGAAAGTTGCAGGTCACACTCTGACACATCCATGTGCACAAACAACCCCTGACGTCAACAACACATCTGTGGATAAACTATGCCCAAGAGTTTAAAATCCGAACAAGAGTCAAAATTAGGCAAGTCTGCAACATCTTAGCACTGTAGAAGCACAGGAGTCAAAGGCACAAACATGAAAGGGATAAGGGGCAGCACAATTTCAGCTGCAGGGGCGACTCTCCCACAATGCAGCACACATACATAGCAATAACAGCACATCAACATCGATGACAATGTGGTACAAAGTGTAACACTTTCACTACAAAACAGAGTACACAACTGGTTCCACTTGTGCGTAGAAACTGGCCAATCACATCTGGCAAAGCAGGAAGCTGTGAGATGATAATGTACGTGTACAACCTCACATCTGTGATGTAGTTCAAATGTCCACTGTCCCGCATCAAATAGTCAGCTCCTCCCAAACAGTCATAATGTACATTGTCATGCAGTCTGTATGTAAACATGAACAATGCGTCAACATACATGTCAACACAATGCATCTCCCCTTCACATTGCAGAGGGAAAATCAACACCTCCTGCAGAGCAGACCAGACAACTCATCAGTGATGATGAAGAGGACCTCCACACATTCGACACTGACGCCCTACAACAGCTCATGGACAGCTACGGCAACCCACCTCCAGGAGCTGGGCAGCCCAGCTGCATTGAGGAGACCCCACCGCCTGCACAGACCACACAGGAGGAAGCACCCACCACCACGGCTGGCTCCCAGCACCTCACCAAGGGACACAACGCTTTCCAAGGCCAGGTGTTGGACTGCCAGAAGGAGGTGGCTGTACAGGCGCAGGTGGGGTTCGACCACATGGCAGCCAAACTAGATGACATACATGGGTGTATAAGTCACATCAGGGACCACTTACACTCCCTAACGGACACCCACAGTTCGCTCCATGATGCCCAACAATCCATGCCCGACATTGCTGGAGTCATGCCTCTGAGAGGAGAAAAACTGTCTAGTCAGAGTGCCCTCAGCGATGTCAGCCAAGAGTTCGCACAGATGCTGAGGACAATGGAAAACATGGAGCGGATGCATGCAGAAAGAACGGCTGCCACAGATGCACACCAGCGAAAAGTTGTTGGTATCTTCAATGCCCTGCAGATCATCATCATCGCATTGCTGCCACTAAGGAAGTCGCTGATGAATGCTTCTGGTACTTCTACACAAATAAATCAAAGAAAAAAACTTGAATGTATGGATCATGTGTTGGGCAAACAAATATGTAGTACAGTCATTGATTACGGTTGTACTAAGTACAAAATATAATGAGTATCAGTTAGATATAAAGAACACAATATCACATAAAAACGATGAACAATCTAATATAACAATATCAAAAATGTATTACAATTAAAACAATATGATCACATGTAGGTTTAAAAACATCTCATATTCTTAGAACATTATTATTGGTAAACATCACAAGAAAACTACAAAAAAGGTCAACGCAGTGTTTCGGTGAGATTTATCTCCTTCACCTTCTTCAGGACAGAGTTTTCTAAAAACAATCGAATTAAAATATGGAATAACAAGGTTTTGCATGTTATTTGCAAAAAGCGGAAGGGAGAATTCTCCCTCGTAGTATTTTTATTGATAATGGAAACCTTAGTATTGGTAACTACTCTTAGAGGGTTGCGTTCGTTGGAGCCCCTGATGAAAATTACTTGGGATGGATATTAAAACATAAGTATCATGTCTAGACTGATACGTCCGTAGATCAACAAGTGTGCCATGAGATAAGCTTCAACTTCCAGATTTTTCATTGTTTTCAATAGTTGGCGATGCAATACTGGTATTATTGCTTGGAGGATAATACAACTGCAAGGTTAAAATCTCATTAAAACACATTGACCTCCCTGCTACCAACGAACGGCTTCTGGGTCAGGTACTTTTACACACACATCTACGGCCCCTGATGTGTCAGTGGCACACAGTACTGTAGACCAAACTCCAGCTCCCACATGTCAGACAGATGCGGGTGATTCCACCTGTGTATTAAGAAAGAGCCAGTAGCAATCTAATCCGCCAAATGCCCTTTTTCTGCTTGGTTCTGCCCTCTGCATCATGCCCTGTAACACCACCTCCCACTGTCCCCCAAAACACTTTGCGACACCAACCTTGGACTTCTACATGGACTGCCATATTTTGTTTGCTTACCAATGACACAGCAATCAGACTGCGGACTGTACTCTTCCTCTTCCGATGTACTTGTCAATCCCTAAATGACTCTGACAGGCCCTCCACTGGGCTACAATATAATGTGGAGCTTGAATGGCCATGTACTGCTCCAGCTCCGACACTTCACCGAATTTGAATAAATCATTCAAATTCACACAGATGTGTCATGTTCATAATCGATCACGAAGGAAAGTATGGATGAATGTAAGGACATTGATTGAACAAAAAGGTACACCCTGGGAAATGAAAGCATTGCGCATGTGTGACCACGAGCGTCATCATCTCCTATGGTATCTGTCCCAGGGGGTGCCTGCCTCTAACAAGACCAAGGTCAGAGGTGACGGTGTCCTTCCGCCTTATGTATTGAGACAAAGGAGCTTTCATCCCTAATGTTAGTCTGACTACTGCTTGCATTCTGAAAATATGATGTGGCTTTCGCACTGCAATTGAGGCTAGGCCTTAGGCTTTGGGTGCACCAATAGCGATATACACACACAACAATTGGCATGTATGAGCCAAGAGCCTGAACGGTCTTGCACTCCTTGTAAAATTCCCTTTGTGCTCTCCCACCCTCTGGCTGCATGCAACATTGCAACATTGTCGATTGCAGGCCGCGTGGCGCAGACACTGCGACAGAGACACACGCATCAGTTGGTTTCCTGTCCAGCCAAGAAATGAACCACGCTGAGAGCCAATGGATAATTATTCACACCCCTACGCTGGCCTGGCACATGCCGAGCTAGCCCACTTGGCTTAAGTATAAATGGGGGGACGACAATGCTACGTGTCCCAGTTCTTCCCCACTGCTGAAGGTGACATGGCTGTGTCCACCTGGCATATCATGAGACTCAATCATAAAGGGTCCATGACTTGCCTTGCACAGAGTCAGTGGCACCAGATACACTGCGGCCGGCATGGGCCTACCGCCCCGGGATGGTGACTTTCGGTGCACTGAGGTAGGGGCACCTTAAGTGTTGAGCGGGTGTGCAGCCTGCGATGATGCGCCAGACTGGTGAGGATTTGTGTGAGCCCTGCTGGATCGCAGTGAAGGACTGAGCCAGTGGGCAGTGTAGGCCTACCGCCACGTGGCGTTGCCTCTCGGTTCACAGAGTTAGTGGCACCTAAAGAGCTGAGCGGGAGTGCAGCCTGCTATGATGCCGTGTGCACTGATATGATCTCTGCCATTGCAAAATCAAGACCCAGAATCACGTGTTTGACCTGATGGTCCGGCGTGCAGGGCTGCATGATGTGGAGGCTGCCAGGGTCGTAGGCCGTGTGTTTGGAGATTGCACCGGCACGTAGCAGGCCCTCTTGGAGACACACCGGTGGCGGAAGGTGAGCAGTGAGGCCTGGGTACGCAGAGGCGCGCAATCACCACTGGTCATCAGGAGGAGCTGGGGTGCAGCAGCCTGTATGCCCAGGAGCGGGCAAGCGATGATGCCGTGTGGAATGATCTGAACTTTTCCATTCATAAATATGGACTCTCTTTCAGATAAGGGACCTGGTGGACTGCAGTGTATACCGGCACGTGGTTAGAGACACACCGGTGGCAGAAGTGAGCAGTGAGGCCTGGGTGCGCAGTGTCGGCACTCTCTCTCCCTCTCCCTCTCGCTCTCTTCCTTTCACTGTCTCTCTCTCCCTCTCTTTCTCTCTCTTTCTCTCTTTCACTCTCTCTCCCTCTCTCTCCCTCTCTTCCTTTCACTTTCTCGCTCTCTCCCTTTCTTGCTCTCTCTCTTTCTCTCTCTCTCTCTCCTATGATGAGCGCATGACACACCTTCTTATCTTGAATTTTGTCTTGCAAGCTGTGACTTACAGATTGTCCAGAAAAGACCCGCCATGACTCTTCCAAATAGTTGTTTTGAGTTTAATTTGAATAAAAAATGTCTTTGGGCATTCAAAGATGAATGAATGATTCTCCTTTTTCTGACCAGCCCTCAATGTTAATTGTTGCAATTGTGCGACATTAGGCGAATTATTTTGTTCATGATTTCATAAAGTTGATGTAAAATACCTTTGTCCAGGGGGGGTGCCTGGGGTAGGACCCAGGGGTGGTGGGGTAGGGTCTATGGGGTGGCGGTGGGTGTTGTAGCCCTCTTGGGTTTCCGAGCTGCATGATCAGAAGCTCCTTGGCATCTGTTGTTCTTCTGGTGTGGCTGTGGACTGGGCTCTCATTTCTGGTGCAGGTTATCTTCAGACTTAATACCAGGAAACAGCAGGTGTTAATACCCTGCTGCTAACGCGCCTTATCACATGTTTAGTGATCTTATCGCCGATCTGGCAGGTCTTTGAGAATGTTGCAAAGTGGTGTTTTCGCAGCTTTTTGCGCAGGAACGCCTACTCTGCATATCATTGCCTTTAGTTGCCGGTGTCATCCGTGGCGCTTTTTTTGCGGCAGCTATCACAGTAAAACTGTCGATGTAGGCTGTTAGCACCGGTTTGTGAATAGGGCGATACATTTATCACCACTTTGGTTGAGATAAAGTGCCTCTAGCTCTGCGATAAGTCCTTGAGAGTATGCCCCGCAGTCTTTTTCCGAGTGCAAAAGGAGCTCAAAGTATCTTGTTAAAGCTGTATAGATAGGATAGAGATATCAAGCCTGATTCACAAAGGCAAATTTACACAAGTTAATGTACTCATGTGTTAATCTATTCCTGCACGTAAGTGTAAATCTACAGTTTATTACTATTCACAATTTCTGAGTGCAGACTTGCACTAAGGTGCAAACTTACATGTCTCTATTCTCCCAAATTAGGGGGTGGAGCTCCGAGATCAGTGTATTGACTGCAAACTTACTAATAGTAGCTTTTCACATGTAGGTGGAGATCTCTAGCAGCTAAAAGAGAGAGCTTTCCATTGGAAAGTATAGAAAAATGTTTTTAAAGTTTACTTTTCTTTATAAAAATATGAAAAATATTTTTGTGACTAATATAAATGAGATCTGAATATAAAAGGGATTATTGACATTGAACAAATGAAATAAAATGTTACAGCACATTAACTCATCAAATTTAAAATGCATTAACTAATTAATCTATTGATATATATTTATAATAATTTAATGTATATAAATTATATAATTTAAGCAATAATTTAAGTGTAGTTCTACATGGATGCCACTATGCTAACCCTTTGTTTAACCCTTTCGCTGCCAGGCATTTCACCCCCGTTCCACACCCTTTTTGGCTAGTTTTCCCAGCTTTCAGGAAGAGGCAGACTTTTATCAGTAAACCAAACTTTCTACAAAGTTTAGGCATTTTACTGGGACATATCCTAGTATTCCTATTGTTGGTGCTTTTAACCTCCTTCCAGTTAGTGATAGAAATGGGTGTGAGGCCAATAATGGATTCCAGAAAGCTATAAATTTCAGAAAAGTAGATAAAATTCTGAATTCAGGAATGGTCATTTGTGTAGATCCTTCAAGGTTTTCCTATAGAAAGTAACAGTTTAAATAAAACAATATATGGAAATGTAGTTGAAAAAGAACAGCCATTTGTGCCCACATTTTCACCTCTTACTTCTTATTCTTACATTTGAAAGTCAGAAATGCAGAGAAAGACACAAGGTAATAACACTTGTTCTGCTATTCTGTGTTTCCCTAAGTCTCCCAATAAAAATAATACCTCACTTGTGTGTGTAGGCCTAGTGCCGGTATCAGGAAACATGGACTCTTCACATTTTTCCAGTGAAAACTGACCCTTTTTTGCAATATGCCTAGGTGTAGATGTAATGCTATAGCTTCACCAGCACATAGGGAAACCTAGCAAATCTGTACATTTTATAACACTAGACACCATGGGGAATCCAGGATAGTGTGACTTGTGTGTCTCTCACCAGATTCTGTTACCCAGAATCCCTTGCAAACCTCAAATTTGTGCCCACATGTTCACCTCTTACTTCTTATACTTACATTTGAAAGTCAGAAATGCAGAGAAAGACACAAGGTAATAACACTTGTTCTGCTATTCTGTGTTTCCCTAAGTCTCCCAATAAAATAATACCTCACTTGTGTGTGTAGGCCTAGTGCCGGCATCAGGAAACATGGACTCTTCACATTTTTCCAGTGAAAACTGACCCTTTTTTGCAATATGCCTAGGTGTAGATGTAATGCTATAGCTCAACCAGCACATAGGGAAACCTAGCAAACCTGTACATTTTATAATACTAGACACCAAGGGGAATCCAGGTTAGTGTGACTTGTGTGGCTCTCACCAGATTCTGTTACCCAGAATCCCTTGCAAACCTCAAAGTTTGTAAAACAAAAACACACTTTCCGCACATTTCTCTGGTGGAAAGTTCTGGAATCTGCGGGGATCCATAAACTTCCACCTACTCAGTAATCCCCCAAGTCTCATGATAAAAATGGTACCTCACTTGTGTGTGTAGGCCTCGTGCCCGCAACAGGAATAGGCCCAAAATGCAACGTGGACATTTCACTTTTTCCAGTGAAACCTGACCCTTTTTTTCAAAGTGCTTAGCTGTGGATTTTGGCCAGGGGGGCAGAAAGACTGAAGATGCCAAAATAGTAGGGGGGAGCAAAGGCCCTTGCCCAAGGGGCTGCTCCCCCTCCCTGGTGTCTAGTGGTGGATCCCTGCTGGGAGATCGACCTCCTGCGGCAATCCCCAACAAGGGATCTGCTTTCCAATTGTACCTCTCCCGTCTGCTGAGATAGCCTGGCGAGCACGTAAGAAGTGAAAGTGAAATGAGCCGATCAGCTCATTTTGCTTTCCCTTTCAGTGTAATGACGTCAGCATGCCATGTGCGTCGATCATCATTATATTGAAAATAAAATGCCTCTGGCAGCTGGGGAAGCTCTTCCCCAGCTCTCAAGGCTAAAAAAAGTGAAAAGAAAATCCTTTGCTGAGGGATTTCTAAATGGTGTGATTTGAACGTAACTGTTACGTCCTTGGCAACGGAGTGCCACAGCCTTGGAAGTAACCGTTACTTCCAAGGCACCCAAATAGTTAAAGCTCTGCTAGAAAAACAGATATTTGAGGTGAGCATATTCAGAGTATTAAGGTGCTCCAAATAAAGGAACTGCTTTCCTCTTAAACTTGGGAACTAAACAGAGTTTTTTCATCCTGTGTTGCATAATTTATTCTACACTGTAAACCTGAAAGGGTATTTTCCTGATTTATTCTAGATGCCCCATTGTGTCTAGACAAAGCTATACCCCTCGGATGAGCTTGAACTAGGGCAAAACACACGTGTCAAGGGTTGCCTTTATTTATTCGAGGTTGGCTTGGATGGTATTTTACCAATCCAAAGCTGTAATACTGTGCATGGAGTGGTAAAAGACATTTGTCATTTTTCAGCTTGGCATGGATGGCACTGTTCTAATCCGATGCTTGAAAGACTTTGCTGTTAAAGTGGCAAAAGGATTTGTTCCTTTCCAGTTCAGTGTGGCTGGCACTGCGCTAATCCTATGCCTTAAACTCAACTAGAAAAACAGTATTGTGCGGTGAGCATATTCAGTGTTGTCGGTGTTGTAGAGTGCTCCACATTAAGGAACTGCTTTCCGTCTCACCTTTGGTACTACCCAGAGGTCCTTGCTTCCTTTTTTGCATAGTTCCTTTGGCACTGTATTCCTGAAAGGGTATTGCATTTTCCTCATTCATTTTTACATAGGAACTTTAGACACAGCAGTGAATGGATTTGGATATTGTTAGGCATTGGCACCATTGGCATGAGTATCCCTTCCAGTTTTTGGTGTTGCCTCATCTCTTTTGCTGGTCTAGATGATTTGGGCACTTTGCCACTGCTGTTCAGTGCCAAAGTGCAAGTGCTCCCTATTGTAAATTGTTGTATGGATTAGTGATTCCGTGATTGGTTATTTGATTTACTTGTCAGTCCCTACTACAGTGCACTGTGTGCCCAGGGCCTGTAAATCAAATGCTGCAGGTGGGCTTGCAGCACTGATTGTGCCACCCACAGAAGAAGCTTGTAAAATGTGGCTCAGGCCTGCCGTTCCAGAGCCTGTGTGCAGCTTGGGACTGCTATGTTGACTTGTCAAGTGCACACACTTGCCATTCCCTAAACCTTCCCTTTTCTATATGTTATGCACCCCTAAGTTAGGCCCAAGGTACCCCTGTGGGCAGGGTGCATTGTATGTGAATGGTAGGACATGTCCTGATGTGTGTGGCTTGTCAAGATAGTATAATACTGGCAATTTCGTTTTTCACTTTGCAAGGCTATCTGTTCCCGTAGGCCAGAACGGGCAGTTTGATTATAACATCTTATAAACATAACTGACCCAGGGAACAAGATAGGAAAATAAAGTTTAGTATGCCTGAACTCAGAATGTTAAAGTGCATATTTTAGTGTAGGTGATTTTAACATTCTGTTTTTGAAAATACCACTTTTAGAAAGTAGGTATTTTCTTACCTGACCGTCCTTTGAGCCTCTGCTAGGTTTCTGTATTGCATGTCTGGCTTGTTAATGACAAGGAGCTGGGAGAGGGTTGCGGCTCCTGAAGTCTGATGAGTCAGGGCTGGGCTGAATGGGACCTCGGTTGAATTTAGAGCAGGGGGAGGCGAGTTCCTTTCACCTCCCTTGGCCAGGTCTGCTTCTAACAATGCTGTGTCCACCTCTAGCCAGGAAGGTGCACCAGTGACAGAAAACTGGTTTTGACTGGGTACAGACACTCTCTGCCTTCAGAGACAAAGGATTTGTGTGTATAAAAAGGGGGAGCCAGACCCCAGAACTTTAGATCACTTCTGGGAAATCAAGAGGAACCTTTGCCAAGGAGAAGAACTGGAGAAGCTGAAGGAGGATTACTGCCCCTGTGCTGTTTGCTGTTTGGGGTTGGCCTTCAGTGGTTGCTTGCTGCCAAGGAAATGAGAAAAAGGTCTTTGCTGTTTGCTTTGTCACCTGCTTGAAGAAAAGAACTCCAAGTGCTTGAAACTGAGCTTGCTTCCTGTCTGAAGTCTCAGGGATACAAAGACTTCATCCCCTCCTCCCCAGAATTCCCTTGCTGAGAATTCCAACCTGCAAAGAGGTTCTTGCTGATGTTTAGGACCTCTAGAGCCTGTTTGTTGTTGGAAGCTGGAAGATCGACCCAACGAGGAAGAAGGGTGTAGAATCCGCACTGATTCCCGATCCATCGCCAAGTCAAGGAGAAGATGAGTGCCGCATCCGCACCTGGTCCCGACACTTTGCAGAGCCACGGGAAAGGAGCGCGCCACATCCACACCGAGTCCCAAAGCATAGCCAAGAAGATCTTCGCCGAACCTGCCGTGAAGCTGCAAACATGCATGCATCGTCCGGATCATCGCATCGCATCAAGCTGCCATTTTTGTTGCATCGCACCAGGTCGTCGCCACGCATCGAGGCACCATCTTGCTACATCGTAACCAGAATGCAGTAAGAAACTGACGCATCCCCTCCTCTCCGGTAAGAAACAGATGCATCGCCTCCCCTGCACTGCAGTATGGAACAGGTGCATCGCCTCCCCCGAAGCAAGGAACTGACGCATCGCCATCCCTACGACCCCTTTGTTTATTTCGCGTGACGCATCTAAGGTACTTTGTTGGAAAAGGGTTGCATTTACAACTTGTGCTGAACTGAACTATTTCTACCATTGAAGAGCCTATTTGTGATACTGTATTACGGATTTTTGCCGTTTGGTCTTGTTTAGATAAAGATTACTTATCTTTCTAAACTGGTGTGGTGTCCAGTTGTAATGTTTTCACTGTGTTACTGTATGCGTTCAGAAATGCTTTACACACTGCCTCTGAGATAAGCCTGTCTGCTTGTGCCAAGCTACCAAGAGGGTGAGCAGGGGTTATTTTAGGAGTGTATATCCCTTTCCCTGACTAGAAGCAAGAGTCCCTATTTGGATAAAGGTGCAAACCAATGCCAACCAGAGACCCCCATTTCTAACATTGGTGGTCAGCGGTGAGGATTTGGACTTGCATTTGTGATTTACATACAGTGATTGATGTACACTACTAGAGAGTACAGACCATTACGCGACAACATACATTTTGGTAGAGTTTTTCCTTGGAACTTCTATTTTTGTTGAGAACTGCCAATTTCTTTCACCATGAGCAAAGTAGGATCCAATTCATCTGTGGATATTGAGTTTGAAGAAGAAAGGGTTTATACCTACACTGTGCCAAACCTCAAAGCTGTTTGCAAGAAATTTAAAATCTCTATTAGAGGCCTCACCCGGAAAGAGGTATACCAAAAGGCGCTGAGGGCCTGGTTGGAATCCAGGAATGCCAGTGAACATCCTGAAGAGCCCAGGGAGGTGGCAGAGAATTTAGATGGGTAGCTGGAGGAGCCATTGGGCATGGCTGGGGGTAAAGTACCTTCCAGAGTGGGTAGCAGTGTTTCTTCAAGGGGCCTGACCCCAGAAGAGCTGGAGGACAGGGAGAAAAGCAGAGTGCATGAGATGAAGCTAACAAAGCTCAAAGTGGGGGTTAGCCATGGAAGGGAAGAAGATGCTTTTTTAGCATGAGAGAGTGGTGAGGGAGCTGGAGCTAAAAGTATGGAGCTTGGAGATCAGTCCCTCTGGTGACAACACACCGTCAGTGCCTCTGGAAAGAAGAGTATACATTCCCAAGGATGTAATTAAGGAAATTATGAGGCATGAGGACATTGGGCAGTGGTTCAAGGCTTATGAGGTAGCCATGGTGTTCCATAGAGTACCTCAGAAAGACTGGGGAGCGGCGTTATGGTGGGGCCGCTTTGTTAGTGAAGGGAGGGACACCTTGTTAGATCTGCCCAGGGAGGATCAGACATCCTATGCCCCCATGAAACAAGCCTTAATGACCAGGGATGGGCTGACCCCAGAGCTTTACAGGCAGAAATTTAGAAATTGCAGGAAGTTGGAGTCCAGTAACTGGGTGGAGTATGTGTCTCTTTTTTGCAGAGCCTTGGATGGTTGGGTGAAGGGTAGCAAAGTTAATGATTTTAAGGAGCTCTATGATTTGATTGCATGGGAGCATTTGTCCAGTAATTCTTTTCCAGAGCTACGTCAACACTTGATTGACAGTAAACTGACTGAGCCCAGGAAGCTTGCTGAGGAGGCGGACCGCTGGGTCAGTACCAGGTTCTACAAGGGTCATGTGGGAGACTTCGCCAAAGGTGGGCAGGGTCCCCAGTAGAAGAGTGGGGGGACAAGAATAAACAAAAGGAGTTCCAAAAAGGGCCCCAAAGTAATCCCCAAGGGAACCAAGATAAGGGTACCCAGCCTCCCACTGACAAAAGACCATGGGGCAGATTTATGAGGCCCTTGCGCCACGTTTACGCCGCTGTTGCGTCACGCAAGGCGGCGTAAACGTGGCGCATCCCTACGAATGATTTACAACGTGACGCATCTAGGCAGATGCATCACGTTGTAAAGCCCTGCGCCGCTTGTGGGCGTTCCGGCGCAGGGTGGGCGTTCCGGGGCAGGTGCGCCTCGTAAAAGTGGCTGAGTGAAATCTATGAGATTTCACTCAGTCACTTTTAAGCCAATGCTGCGTCAAAAGCCTGCGCCTGCTTGAAGCAGACATAGGTCTTGACGCAGCATTGTTAAAATGGGGCACCCGAGCCTTGCTGGAGCTGCGTCGTGCTTGCGACGCAGCTCTAGCAATGCGCCACATTTCCGGCACAGATGCGTCACGCATCTGTGCCGTTTTTGCACCATGGTGCGCCGCATTATAAATGCGGCGCACCATGGCTGGCGGAGCTGTGGCGCACTGTGGCGCATGTTAACTGGCGCATCCCTGGGGATGCGCCAGTTAACATAAATCTGCCCCCATGGGTCCAGCCAGGTAAGTCTGAGCAGAAGGGTCCCAAACTCTGTTTTAGCTGTGGTCAGAAGGGCCACTTTAGGGGAGATCCTAAGTGTACCAAACCAGATACCAATGCCCCACTGGTGCACCGTCCCGGGAAATGGCTAGTGCAGCCTTGGGGGAGGAGGTGGTTGCCCAAGGTGGGTAGGGTCCGGCAGAGATGTCTCCAGTCTCTTTAGGAGACAGTGAGATGGTCCCTAGGACTCAGTATGCGGATGACCTCCAGCTCATCTTTGACCTATCCTCCTCTCCCCTCTCTGCCTCTAACTTCCAGCCCACTATGATATTCATCAGGGACTGGATGAACCACAACCATCTCAAGTTGAACCCGGATAAAACCGAGTTGGTTCTCACCAGTCGTTCTTCCAGTCCCTGGAACTCTCTCTTCTGGCCCTCCTCCCTTGGTCCCGCCCCCACTCCTTCAACCACGGTCAAAACAACCAGCTCACCCTCCATTCACAAATCAGCTCTGTAGTCTCCTCCTGCTTCCTCACCCTCCAAACCATCCGCACTGTTTCCCGCTTCTTTTCCCCCCAGGCACTCAAGTTGATCATGGCCGCACTGGTGATATCGCGGCTGGACTATGCCAATGCCCTTTACAACGGCATCCCAGCATACAGCCTGCGGAGGCTCCAGATGGTCCAGAACCAGGCGGCCCGGTTGGTCTATGGTCTCCCACGTTACCACCACTCCACACCCCTCCTCAGGGAGCTCCACTGGCTTCCTGTTAAGGAACGTTCCCTTTTTAAGACCGGCTGCATGGTTTTCCAGGCCCGCCAAGGCACTGCCCCCGCCTTCATTTCCTCGCTAATAAAAGAATACGTCCCCACCAGAGAGCTTCGCTCTTCTTCCAAGTCTCTCCTTCAAATCCCACGTTTCAAACGTAAAAAGTGGGGTGGGACCAACTTTTCTACCTTAGCTCCCACTTTCTGGAACTCCCTCCCCGACCACCTTCGTTCTGCCACTCATTATGTTTCTTTCCGCAAAGACCTAAAAACGTTCCTTTTCAAACAGGCCTTCTCTGTGTAACTTCCCCTTCTTGCTCTACGACAGGTTTTACTTTGCCTCTGTTGCCGAACCCTCCACTAGCGCCAAGAAACCGTACGGTGCACGTTGCGCTCTTTAAATGTTTTAAATTGGAAATTGGAAATTAGTTGCCTGATAACACTAAGAAGTGCAGGCAGTGGGTGACCCTTAATGGCCATAGGGTGGAGGCTCTGAGAGACACCGGAGCCAGTGTGACAGCTGTTAGTTGTCGGCTGGTGTCTGAAGAGCAGGCGGTCCCCAATGCATTTTACCCTGTAATTGCCACTGACAATTCAAAGAGCCACTGCAAGGTGGCACAGGTTTCCTTAGAATGTGGGTGGGGTCTCAAGTACCTTTCAAGTACCTGTGAGGCCAGCCATACCTGTTGACTGTCTGTTAGGCAAAGATTTGGAGAGCTCCCCTTGGGCTAAGATGGAGAGAAGGCCTCATTTGGAGATGTTGGGTCTGCCAGAGTGGGCGTGTGTGACCACTCTATCAATGGCAGCTGGAAAGGGTGTTCAAGAGGACCTGGAACCTGAAAGAGTGGCACAGGTGCCTGCCTTAAAGAGAAGAGGCAGGAGTGCAGACCTTGAGGGGGATGACCTGGAACCTACAGGGGAACAAGTAGCTGAACGGGGGGACCTGCCTGAGCTGACCCATTGGTAGCAGGAAGAAGGCCCCTGCAGGGAAGAGTTCTGCAAGGAGCAGAAGAAGTGCCCTTCTATTGTGGGTTTGCGGCAACAAGCTGCAAACCAGACAGCAGGTGATCAGTCTGGATCACATTGTATTTACTGGGGGAATGGTCTCCTGGTCTCCTGTATAGTGAGCCTAAGGTTGCTGAGCCTGGGTCAGCCCGTCTGCTGGTGGTACTCCAGTGCTTCAGAGCCTTCCTACTAGGTCTGTCTCATGATGTGCCTTTAGCAGGACATTTGGGGCAAGACAAGACCTTTGAAAGGCTTGTCACCCACTTTTATTGGCCTCAAATGCGCAAGATTTCAGATACTCATTGCAGGACCTGTCAGACTTGCCAAGTGGTAAGAGTGGGAGGAAACTCAAGGCTCCTCTCCAGCCTTTCCCTGTGGTCAGCACCCCCTTTGAAAGGGTGGACATTGACATTGCGGGGCCTCTGGATTCCAAGGCAGCAATGGGAAACAGGTTCATCCTGGTCTTGGTGGACCATACCCGGTACACAGAAACCATCCCTCTCTGGTCTGTGACAGCCCCTGTGGTGGGTTGTTCAGTGATGGGGATTTTCTCCCATGTGGGGTTCCCTAGAGAGGTGGTGTCAGATCGTGATACCAACTTCATATCTAAGTATATGAAGTTCCAGTGGCAGGAGTGCGGTGTAACCTATAAGTTCACCACTCCTTACAACCCCCACAGTAATGGGCTGGTTGAGAGATTCAACCGGACCCTGAAGGGCATGATTATGGGTCTTGAGAAACCCATGAGATGTAAGTGGACGTCCTCTCGCCATGCCTTCTGTTTGCTTACAGAGAGGTGCCACAGAGGTCCTTAGGGTTCAGTCACTTTGAACTATTGTATGGTCACCCTGTAAGAGGACCTCTGAGTTTGGTGAAAGAAGTCTGGGAGAAAGCGCCCAGCAAACCTCCCCACTATGCATTTAGCTACATGCTGACATTCAGAAACCAGATTAGGCATTTTAGACACCTCGCTTAGGCGAATCTGGAAGCCAGCCAAGAGGAGATGAAATGTTGGTATGATCAGAATGCCAATCTGATCGAGTTTCAGCCTGGACAAAAAGTGTGGGTCTTGGCCTCAGTGGAGCCTTGCGTGCTCCATGATAAGTGGACCGGACCATTTGAGGTGGTGGAGTGCAAGCATAATGTCACCTACTTGGTGGACTTGCAGTCTCCTAGGAAACCTTTGCGGGTCCTGCATGTGAACTGCCTGAAGTCCCACTTGGAGAGGTCTGAGGTGGGCCTGCTCTTAGCAACAGATGCTGGGATGGAAGAGGAGACTGAACCTCTTCCTGACCTCCTGTATGCCAAGGAGCAAGATGGGTCAGTGGGCTGTGTGAGCCTCCCTGTCGCCCGGACCCCTGAGCAGCAGAATGACTGTGGCCAACTGCTGGGACAGTTTCCTGACCTGTTCTCCCTGACCCCTGGTGTCCCTCAGTGGTGTGTCCATGATGCGGACTCTGGGGATAGTCCTCCAGTAAAACATGAGGTTTACAGAGTGACTGACAGGGTCAGAGCTTGCATCAAGGAGGTTTCCAAGATGTTAGCTCTATGGGTGATTGAGTCCTTAAAAAGCCCTTGGGCCAGCCAAGTGGCCTTGGTCCCAAAGCCTGCCGCACCCTGTGCCACACCAGAACTTTGTTTTTCAGTGGACTAGTGAGTGCTCACTTCAATCACCAGGACTGACGTGCACCCCATCCCCAAAGCTGATGAACTCATCGATCGGCTGGGGGCTGCCCAGTACCTCAGGACGTTACTGTCTGGGTACTGGCAGATCACCTTAACTGATGGGACCAGAGAGAGTTCAGCATTTTCCACACCAGATGGGTACTGCCAAATCCAGGTGATGCCCTTTGGGATGAAGAATGCCCCTGCCACCTTTCAGAGGTTGGTCAACCAGGTGTTGTCTGGACTGGAGGCTTTCAGTGCCGCCTACCTGGATAACATTACAGTGTTCAGTGCCACTTGGGAGGAACATCTGCACCACCTCTGGGAAGTGTTGAAGGTGCTGCAGAGGGCAGGCATCGTGATCAAGGTGAGTAAGTGCCAGATCGGGCAGGGTTCCATAGTTTACTTGGGGCACCAGGTTGGGAGCGGCCAGGTAGTCCCCCCTACAGCCCAAGATTGATACCATTCTAGCTATGGAATCCCCCAATACCCAGACAAAGGTGAGAGCCTTTTTAGGACTCACAGGATATTACAGGAGGTTTGCCAAGGGGTATGGCAGCATTGTTGCACCCTTGACAGAGCTGACTTCCAGGAAGCAGCACAAGAAAGTGATCTGGACTGATGCCTGCCAGAAAGCTTTTGATGCCTTGAAATCTGCAAAGTGCACAGCGCCCGTGCTTCAGGTGCCCAAATTCTCAAAGGAATTCATTGTGCAGACAGATGCTTCAGAGCATGGTGTGGGGGCTGTGCTTTCACAGATTAATGAAGAGGGCCTAGCTCAACCTGTAGCCTTCATTAGTAGGAGGTTACTTCCACTGGAACAGAGATGGAGTGCCATTGAGCGTGAGGCAATTGATGTGGTCTGGGCACTGAAGAAGTTGAGACCATACTTGTTTGAGACTCACTTCCGGGTTCAGACAGACCACAGGCCCTCAGACAGTTGATGCAGAGAAGGGGTGTGAATCCAAAATTGTTGAGGTGATCCATTTGCCTAAATGCTGATGGTCTGTCCAGATTTTTTGACCTTAGTGAAGAGAACTCCCAAGAGGGTTGGTAGTTCTCCCCACATTTCAACTGGAGGGGACAAGTGTTAGACTTGGCACCATTGGCGTGTCTCCTTCCACTTTTTGCTGTTACCTCATCTGTTTTTGCTGGTCTAAAGGCTTTGGGCACTTTGCCACTGCTGTTCAGTACCAAAGTGCAAGTGCACCCTATTGTAAATTGTTGTATGGATTAGTGAATCCATGATTGGTTATTTGATTTACTTATCAGTCCCTAGTACAGTGCACCATGTGTACCCAGGGCCTGTAAATCAAAAGCTGCTGGTGGGCTTGCAGCACTGATTGTGCCACCCTCTGAAGCAGCTTGTAAAATGTGGCTCAGGCCTGCTGTTCCAGAGCCTGTGTGCAGTCTGGGACTTCTATGTCGACTTGGCAAGTGCACACCCTTGCCAGTCCCTAAACCTTCCCTTTTATACATGTTAGTCACCCCTAAGGTAGGCCCAATGTATCCCTGTGGGCAGGGTGCATTGTATGTGAAAGGTAAGACATGCCCTGATGTGTGTGGCATGTCCTCATAGTGAATTACTACCAATTCTGTTTTTCACTATTGCAAGGCTATCTGTTCCCATAGGCCAGAATGGGCAGTTTGATTATGACATCTTATAAATATAACTAACCCAGGGAACAAGATGGGACAATAACGTTTAGTATGTCTGATCTCAGAACGTTAAAGTGCACCTTTTAGTGTGGGTGATTTTAACATTCTATGTTTGAAAATACCACTTTTAGAAAGTAGGTATTTTCTTGCCTAACCAGCCTCTGCTAGGTTTCTGTATTGCATGTCTGGCTTGTGAGTGACAGGAGCTGGGAGAGGGCTGCGGCTCCAGCAGTCTGATGAGTCAAGGCTGGGCTGAATGGGACCTGGGTTGAATTTACAATGGGGGAGGAGACTTCCTTTCTACCTGACTGGGCCAGGTCTGCTTCTAACAATGCTGTGTCCACCTCCTGCCAGGAAGCTGCACCAGTGAGGACAGAACTGGTTTTGGCTGGGTACAGACACTGTCAGCCTTCAGAGACAAATGATTTGTGTGTATAAAAAGAGGGACCCAGACCCCAGAACTTTAGATAATTTCTGGGAAATCAAGAGGAACCTTTGCCAAGGAGAAGAACCAGAGAAGCTGAAGGAGGATTACTGCCCCTGTGCCAAGGCAGCAGAAAAAGGACTTTGCTGTTTGCTTTGTCACCTTCTTGAAAAAAAGATCTCCAAGGGCTTGAAACTGAGCTTTGCTCCTGTCTGAAGTCTCAGGGATACAAAGACTTCACCTCCAGCCGGCAAAGAGGTACCTGCTGCTGTTTAGGACCTCTAGAGACTGTTTGCTGTTGGGAGCTGGAAGATCGATGAAACTAGGAAGAGGCGCGTCGCATCCGCACCGATTCCCGATGCATCGCCGAGTCACAGTGAAGACGAGTGCCATATCCGCACCTGGTCTAGATGCTTTGCCAATCCACGGGAAAGTAGCGCGCTGCATCCACACCGAGTCCTGACGCATCGTCGAAAAGATTGTCGCAGCACCTTTCGTGCAGCTACAAATGTTCATGCATCGTCCGGATCATCACATCGCATCAAGCCGCCATTTTTATCGCACCGGATCATTGCCACGCATCGAGCCGCCATCTTGTCGTATCGTTTCCGGAACGCAGTAAGAAACTGACGCATTCCCTCCTCTCCGGTAAGAAACACACGCATCGCCTCCCCTGCACTGCAGTAAGGAACAGGTGCGCCGCCTCCCCCAAAGCAAGGAACTGGCGTATCGCCTTCCCTGCGACCCTTTTGTTTATTTTTCATGTCACATTTAAGGCACTTTGTTGGAAAAGTGTCACATTTACAACTTCAATTGAACTTAACTATTTCTACCATTGAAGAGCCTATTTTCATACTGTTTTGTGGATTTTTGCCGTTTGTTTAGATAAAGATTACTTAATTTTCCAAACTGGTGTGGTGTCCATTTGCAATGTTTTCACCGTGTTACTGTATGTGTTCACAAATGCTTTACTCACTGCCTCTGAGATAAGCATGTCTGCTTGTGCCAAGCTACCAAGGTGGTGAGCAGGGGTTATTTTAGGAGTGTATCCACGTTTCCCTGACTAGAAGCAAGGGTCCCTATTTGAACAAAGGTGTAAATCATTGCCAACTACAGACCCCCATTTCTAACGGATATAAAGACTTAAGATCCCAAGGTTTTAAGGTAAGACATTTGAGAGTATAAAAGAGAGTGAGACAGATATATACAGCCATCGAAATTATAATACGCTTGAGCCATCAAAATAATAAAAGACTTGAGAAAAGACTTCAGTGGTGTCGATATCTGTTTGCCATTTGGAGCAGGAGTGGGAGAAATATATATGTCTATATATATATATCACACAAAAGACCGCTTCACTGCTGAGCAATCAAGAGGACACAGCGAGGAATTTCGGGGAGATCATTTATTCACAGCTGTTCAGGCATAATGCATTTTGGCGTGATTCGCCTTCCTCAGATGCCAGTAGCACGGGGTTAACCCACCTCCTTCCTTTTGAATCATCTTTAGCTCTCCCATTGGTGAAAGTGAGACTCCTCCCACCTGGTTGCTTTCGCTGTGGCCCTACAATGAAGACTCCAATATCCAGCATGCCATATTCAGGTATGCACCACCAGCGGGACAGAATTCAAATTGTAATGAGCCCTGCTGTTCCAGACAAACGAGGGGGGTTAATGCTTTGGGAACACCCCGTAGTTAAGTATCCATGGGCTCCCCGGGGATATATATATATATGTATATATATATATATATATATATATATATGTATATATATATATATATATATATATATATATATATATATATATATATATATATATATATATATATATATATATATATATATATATATATATGAAGTTCCGATTCCTATGATATATAGGCCAACTGAGCTACATCCCGTGGGTAACGAAATGCGAAAGAGGAAAAATAATTCCCTGGACACGATCACATGTGTTCTCGGTAAGACATTTAGTAACCCTTCTTAATGCCTGGGGACAGATGAGACTGTACCTAGTATCTAAAATCCTCTCTTCTTCCCTAATAGCGTCTGATTGAATTATACCTCGAAATATGTGTCTTCCTGGGTTTTATTTTATATTTTAACGACACGTGGGACTTTTTCAAATTCATAAGGAGGTACATTATAAGGAAATATGAGATCACCATATGGTGAGTTGTTATTAATATTAACCAACAGATGGGATGTAACATCTGCATTGGGCGAATTGAAATTGACGTGTGACGTGAGTTAGTCAGAAAAATCTGAGTGGCATTCAGTATGACTAATCATACTGAGAGGTGTACATGTGATGGGGACCAAATGCACAACATGAAGATCAAGTTGTATAGTGAATGGGTATGAAAGCATGCAACCTAGAAGGTGGAAGATATGAGTGTTTAGATCTAAGAGGAGATGTCTGTTACCTTTGAGAAAGTACCACTGGGATTAATGATGCACTATGGTTTAATGACGTGTAAATTTATTAAAATTGTAACAATTCATATATAACTTAGACTATTTTTATATGTCTTTTTTTAGACATTGTATACTCTATTGTTTGGGGAAGACAGCACAACCCATATTGTCCTGAAGAAGTTGGTATATACTGTCAATTCCACTGAAATGTGTTAATGTATTTATGTGTGCAGAATCTGTCTGACACTGGGATATCATAGATTAGAATCTCAAAACATCAGATTTGATCAAGGACTCCTGAGGCGGAAGCCGGGAGTTTAGGGCTATGATTTTAAATATTTCAAATTGATTATCTGCCAGCACGATTTTAATTGCTCCTGCATTTAGCACATCTGAGATTTTAAATAACTTTGTATTTTGCACATTTGATATTTCATTCTGTCCCCCCCCCTCGCCGCATTTCCCTACCTGTGGGGCTTCTCTCTAGGGATTACCGGGGCCTCATGGAGCCGATTTGGGGCTTCTGTTGACCACCGCCCTCGACCCCTCGCGGCACGAACTTCAGGCGCCATTTTAGGTGAGGACGAGGACAGCGCTCTAGTGTTCGGCCGATTGGGGGCCCACACACGATAAAATGAATTCCTCTTCCTGTCCGCGCAGTGGGCGCGCCAGAGGCAAGCCTGTCTGTGCCCGTGCGTGCCTGTATCGGGCCCAGGGCCACTCCCCCTGGCCCCGGGCACTTTGACACCCACAGTACTCCTTTGCGCTATTCCTCTTCTCAGTTGTGGGAACTCAACACACCCACCATTAACACGCGGTGAAAAAACTTGCCCCCTCCTAGCTGCCTTGTGTCCGCCCCTGCCCCATGCCCAGGCTGCAACTACACTCTCCCATGTCCTATGCCTTCTGCTTATGGTATCAGCACCACACCTAAGCGCTATTTTCGCTCGGCGCTTATTAACGCCCGCTCCCTCCCGAAACATAGCTTAGACATCAGGGAATTCATAGTAAGCCAGGAGCTGGACATCCTGTTTGTAACTGAATCTTGGGGAGATGCTGCCTCCGGCCCGGATTTCTGTTCGTCCACACCGGAGTGCTTCTGTGTGGTAAGACAGGACAGAACTACGGGGAGAAGAGGTGGTTTAGCCATTGTCCATAAAGCAGCTTTTCACTCCAAGATCGAACCTGTTCATCGACTGGATTGTGAAGCCTGTGCTTTTTCCATCACACTTAATTACAACCAAGTTTTCAAAGGAATTCTTTTATACCGTCCCCCTGGCCCGCATACTCGCTTCCTCTCGGCTCTTGATGAATTCACAGAACTCTCCTTAGCCCATTCTGACTATACCATCTTGGGGGACTTCAATTTTCATCTGGAAGTCGCAGGGGACAAAGACACCGCTCAACCTATTGCCGATCTACTCGTGGTAGGTTTACAGCAGTGTGTGGCAGCCCCTACTCATCAAGCAGGTCATACGCTTGATGGTTTGTTCACCAACAACCCCAACATTTCACTTGCCACTGTTCTTCCCGTAGTATGGTCGGACCCCCTTGCAGTCATTTTCACCATTTTGGCTCATAACCCCAGCCCTCCTCAGTCCACTTCTCGTACCCCCATTAGTACCAGAGCCTGGAAAAACCTGGACTACCCTTTATTGTCCAATACCTTGGCTGGATCTCCTTACGAGGTATCACCTCACCCCAGTCTTCTGTTAAGCAGGTACCAGAAATGGATTCTGGATGCAATTAATCAAGTAGCCCCGGCCAAATCCATCACCTCTAACTGGGCCACGCCATCTGCCCAATGGTTCACAGAGGATCTTCGACTACAACAGCAGTATTGTAGGAATTTAGAAAGGCGCTGGCGCAAGCACTACAGTCTTTCGGACAAGCAAACCTACAAAGATGCGCTAGCGCTATTCAAAAGATCCATTATTAAACACAAAAGCGCTTTTTTTCAGGCCCAGATTGAATCTGCCCAGAACTCTACAAGAAAGCTATTTCAAGTAGTCGATTCTCTCTCTAACCTTCCGACAGAACCTCCCATCGAGCCATCTCAAGATCTTTGTAATGCAGTAGCAAATTTCTTTTCCACCAAGGTCAATGATATCTATTCATCTTTCTCCCCCCCTAAATGCTCGGATTGCCCTGACCCCCTTCCTCTGTCCCCTTCACTTACACCTATCTTCTCCAACTTTCAATTGGTCTCGACAGACCAGATCAGCAAGCTTATCATTTCTATTAAATCTGGGTCTCCTTTAGACCCTTGCCCCCCTTCCATACTGAGCGCTCTCACTGAGGTTATTACTTCCCCGCTCACGGACTTGTGTAATTCCATCTTCCAGACAGGCATTTATCCTGAAATTTGGAAAAAGGCAGTCATCAAGCCCCTGTTAAAAAAAACGTCCTTGGACCCCGCTGACTCAGCTAGTTACAGACCCATCCCCTGCCTCCTATTCCTGGCCAAAATATTTGAAGCAGTTCATGAACAAACAGCTTTCAGGGTTCATCGACTGGCACCAACCTTTAGCTGATACCCAGTTCAGGTTTAGGAAGGGCCATAGCACAGAAACCACTCTGATAAAGGCCTCTGACGAGATTAGGACTATAATGGACCAGGGTGGGACAGCGGTCCTTATACTCCTGGACCTGTCCACTGCCTTTGACACGGTCGATCACTCCATCTTGATCGAACGTGTCACATCCCTGGGGGTGACCCATCTTGCCAGGGACCTCATTGCGTCATTTCTGGCCAACCGCATGCAGGCCGTGAAACTGGGCACTTTCTACTCGCCTACCTTCACCCTTCCATGCGGGGTGCCCCAGGGCTCCTCGCTAAGCCCCACATTATTTAATATATATGTGGCAGGTTTGGCGAGGGTTATAAAAGCACACGGGCTGCGCTTAACAACCTATGCGGATGACATCCAATTGGTGTTGGCAGTAAATAAGGATGGACCAGCCATTGCTGCAAGATTCCAGGAGGGGATGTCGGCCTTTAGCTCATGGATGTCAAGTAACTGCTTGAAATTAAATTCTGAAGAACCGTGTTTTAGAACCCAGCGTCGCCAGGGGAAAACGCCCGAAGTCTTCGGATTCACCTGTCTTAGAGTACAGAGACACGGGACACTTCTTGATGACGTCAAAGACCAACGTTTATTGGCTGCAACCAGGAACAGAGGACTACGAAGCACACACGGGTGGTTCGTTAGAGACTGCACAAATTCAATGAGCAGAGCATGGTCTTTTATGCCAAAAATCACATTCCAAAGTAGCATCAATTATATACAAACTAGCCAATCACAGTGTGACACTTTCAAAAGTAGCGCATAACGACAATCCCACTTTCCGTTGTCCAGCCCACCAGAAATGACCAAGCACATTCCAATTTCTTGTTCGATCAGGCCGGACAAACCCATCATAAAACCTCAATACAAATCAGTGATTATGTCGTAAAGGAAGGAACAGAAACAGATTGGAAGCAAGATAGAAAGGTGGATGCAGTGTACCATAAACTTCGGCACGTCCTGCTCTTTGATCTTTATCTGACCAGCTGCTAACAAGGAACTAGCTCAGTGAGGTCAGCCTCGGGCAACAGAGTCAGTTTGGGCAGGTCATTTAGGAGTCAGCTAAGGTGTATGTGTCCCAAGGACTCGCTCGGCCGTAGTCATCGGCCTATGTGAGGGCAACCACACAAAATGGCTGCCGTTCACAAAATGGAACCCGAAGGATCAAATGAAATCCCTAGATACGTAGTGTTCTCATTGATCGATTAATGCGAAAACACTTGTACATACCGCATTTGTGATTTGCGGTCCGCTGACACCAAAATCGTCTATTTCCGACAACCTTTATTGAACGGGTTCGGAACACCGAACCACAGACCCTCAAACTACGGAACTACAATTCAGACAAGACCGAGGTGATGACCTTTGGCAACCTTTCACCGGAATGGTCTTCCATTTGGTGGCCCATTGAAATGCGTTCTCCTCCCACTCCGGTTGCCAAAGTCAGAAACCTCGGTGTCATGTTCGATGACAAGCTGTTATTCAAGCACCATGTGAATGCAGTGGTCGCATCCTCCTTCTATATGCTGAGGAAGATTAAGAAGCTGTTGCCATATCTCCCTCCAGCTGCAGGAAAAACATTGATCACCACCCTCGTTTTTTTCAAGATGGATTATGGCAATGCTCTCTTCCTCAACACGCAAGAACAGGTTTTAACCAAACTACAATGAGTCCAAAATGCTGCAGCCAGAATTCTTCTCGGCATCCCTGGTCATCGCCCCACCTCCTGGGCCACACGTCACCTGCATTGGCTATGGGTCAAGAGTCGGATAAAGTTTAAGGCACTCTGTATCGCCTACAAGGCCATCCATGACTCAGGACCCAGGTTTCTTAACACCTTGGCTGCTAGAGGTTTTCCCCTCCTGTGCTGCAACTCATGATTTACCATTTTTCATGACGAGCTCAGCTCGTCATAAGCACAGCTCCACTGTGCCTCATGACGAGCTGAGCTCGTCATGAGCATGGAAGGGGTTAAGGATGCTTTTCGGATCTACGCTCCAAAAAGCTCACTTCGCTCATCCTGCACCCATCTTCTCTCTGTCCCACGTACCAGAACCACTACCTGGGGAGACAGGCGTTTCTTAGTAGCAACCCCCAGGCTATGGAATTCTCTCCCTCTGTTCATCAAAACCAGTCCCACTCTGATCATCTTCCGTAAACTTCTGAAAACCTGGTTATTTAATCAATGATAATCTAGCTGCTCTCTGTCCCAGGAAGTCTGACATGCGCTGAGACACCCCAGGGTAGTTGTGCGCAATAAAAATTCCAAAAACATCAACATAAACATCAGTAATCCCTGTTGGTGGTTAAAGAAGATTAGCATCAATCTAATACACTGTTGTCTTGTTTTCGTCTCCCTTGGTTTCATAGATATATTTGTATAAAGCACCCCATACTGGGGTGGTTTTTCTAAGACACTGTCTGATATTTTGTTTTGTGTTTTGAAGAAAAGTGTAATCTGTCAGGATCTAGTTCAGTGCCGCGCCTACCTAAACTACAATTCCCATGATTTACGGGCTAAGAACTACTGGCCCCATGCTCCTTTGCGGTACCAGGATATAGTGGGGCGGGACCATGGAACAGTGCTCGTGATTTTGTTTGTTCCGGGTTTTGAGTCCGTGTCCAGTTATGTTCCAGTGTTTCCTTGTGCGCCTGGAATCCAGAGAACGCTGAGGTTAATTTGCCGACAGAAGGGAGTACTGACGGGTAAAGTGTTGGCGCTTCAGCGCATGTTTGATTGTGTACATTGCCTTTGGAAGGAATCTTATTTCCTGCCCGAGTCTTTACTGAACCTCGCGGCTGCGAGGGATTTTCAATATCTTGTGGTGGAAATTACCAAGTTGGTTCGCTTACCTGTTGCCAGTGATCTACACATGGGGGTGGTGAGTGTTCAATCCAGTGACAGATTGCAGGGGGGAGTCCTCCGCAATGCCGGCACGAAATAAAGTGTTACCGGACATCACCGTACTTAATGTGGATTACAAATGCTAAAGTGGATGTTAGTAGTGCTGTTAACTACAACATGCCGTGTTTAGTTCGTTTTTGAACCTAGAGATTTTGTAACTTTCTTATGTTTCGCTAGCAGAGGAGGTTTCTGCTTGTGTACATTGCATTACAGTACTTCAATTCTCCTTTCTTCCTGGGGAATGCTTACTGAACGTTTCGTTATCCTTTGGAGTGTTCACATTAAGAGTTAGCATGATTACTTTGTGTAGGTATGTATATTGGGTAACAGCATTCTATAGGAAGGTCAGGGTTTCCTTTGCCTTTAATTCCTAATTGTGCTTCTTGTGTTGTGCAGGGGCAGGAGGGACATAAGAAGACACTGCTGTGTGAAGGGGCAAACAAGTGTATCACTACAGGTGACTCAGGTTGTGCTACATATAGTGAGACTTTAAATGAGAGTAGCATTTCAGAACATAGTTAATGCTTGTGTATTTCTTTTGCAGCTTCTTTTCCCCCGCTGACCCTTCCTTCTATCTTTTCTTTTGGGGTTTTTCCCCTTTTTGGGGTTTTTCCCTCACCGTATCACCTAAACTCCCTGTGATATACAGTCAGGGTGTTTGGTGGGTCCGGAGGTGGAGCATTTCTTCTGCATGCGGATCCTGCGGAGTGCAATCCTGACATAATCTATATATAACATTTGTTGATATACATCGTACGAAGATCACATATGTGCAGATATTGTGTTTGACAAAACCTCATTAAAGCACTGTGCATCTTTTAATCCTTGTGGTACTTGTTTGGTTTAAAATGTTGTTTATTAATAAATAAAATATGTGATGAGTGAATGATTTGAATTATGAGGTTTGTTAAAGACGTGGTGTGACATTTATAGGTATCCCAAGGGGAGATTTTAATTATACTTTAGACAATGCTATAACCCAAACCGCTGATCGGCTTTACACCAAATTCGACAGGAAGCTAGATCTTCATCCATGAAGAGCGCTTTTGTGTTTTGGTGTTAATCCGTTCAGTAGTTTTGGAGAAAATAAGGTTAAAACATTTTAAATTGAATATTTCATGCTGCAGAGGATACGTCGAGCCAATAGACCTCGAAGTGAGGTCTGCTTGGATGCCACCACCTCAACCAGGAAGTGTTGGCAGCCATTGTATGACTCAGGTTAAGACGTAAGGAGGTAGGGTAGGGATACCCTGACCCCTAGCCCTGGTGGTAGGGTCCCAATGGGACCCCGCCTGGGGCCAATTTTTTTTTTATTTCTGCAGCGAATTTGCAGAAGATCGTCAAATCTTCATGGAAATGTTTTTAAATAAAGAAGTGCGGACCCCCTCAAGATGGGCCAGGGTCCGGGGATGGCACATTTATTTTTATTGGGGATGATGGTACGTGCCCTCACTCCTCACGCCATTTTTGTACCAGGGACCACGTGCCCCGGGGATTGATATATTTTATAAGGAGGGGGATGCACAATCTCCCTTCACAGGCTGTTTTCCGCCACGAGCACCCCATCCCCTGGAGTCTCATGTGTTTGTAAGGGGAGAGATTGCCGTGCAACCTCCCTTCCCATGTCACTTTCTGTCCTGGGTACCACATCCCCCGGCTCACTTTATTGTTTAAGGGAAAGTGGGCTGTGCGCCCCCCCCCCCCCCCTCACTGATCCATTCATGACCCAGGGGCCCCTATGCCCCCGGGCCGGCTCACATACTGTGTCCTGGGCAGGAGCTTTGAAACTCCTTCCACCGGCTAGGAACAGACTTTTGATCTGTTTCTCTACCCGCAGTGGTGCAAGCAGGGAAATAGATCAAATAGACTGCTCCTGCTTGGAAGGAGCAGCCTAAGTAGCTGTTGCCTCCAGGCAGGAGCAATTTTTTGTCTTGCACAGCACGTGGGGGAGGACCGTGGACCTCCCTCCATGGCCACCAACTTTGTGCATGGTGGGTGCCTTAACTGCATGGCGTGCGAATAGCTGCCTTTAGGGAGGTGGGCCAGCCCCCGCCACATACGACCGACGGCCCAGCGCGGCGTGAGTTTGACTGCCTTTGGGGACTTTGGCCAGAGGGCCTGTTCTGCAGCTGGCCATGCACAACAGCGGGTTGGATTTATGTATGATAATAAAATATTACAATATGTTAAAAAATCTCAAGAATTTCAATATAAAAAAAAAAGATTAAGGTAATGTTCAGTAACAACGTAATGTGCTAAACTCTGAGAACCACAGAAATTCACCAATCATTGTTATCGCAAGTAACTATAACTTGCACTCTAAGGTAACTATAACTATAACTCACGCCCTCGCCATGCACTGCTAATTACCCCACATATTGCATAAGTCATGACCTCTCCTATTATTTCATTGATAATATCACTGCTACATTTGCAAAAACATTATTGTGCATGGCGGTACGCAAGTTATAATTACCTTAGGTCACGAGTTATAGTTTCTTGAGATAACTATAACTTGTGAATTCCAGTGGTTTTTAGAGTTTATCACCCTGATTCATCAAGCTGATTTGCGCTCGCAAAGGGCCAGATTCTGAGAATCTGGCCCTTTGCGAGTGCGATTTTTGCATTTGGGATTCATCATCCCAAATGCAAAAATCGGTAATAGCGATTTCGCTATTATGCAAGGAATTACATTTAAGGAATCTCTATTTGAGATTCCTTAAATGCAATTCATCATCCATTTTTAAATAGCGAATTCGCAATTTCGGCCCGCTATTTACCGCGAGGTCAAACCTCGTGGTAAATAGCAAAAACTTAGAAAAATGCTTTTAAAAGCATTTTTCTAAGTTGCATGTTGCACACACACATGTCCTTTGGACATGTGTGTGCGCAACACCTGTTTGAATTTGCATTTAAGGGGTGCTACAGGGTGTCCTTTGGACACCCCTGGCACCCTTTAAATCGCTATCTTATTTGCGATTAGCAAATTCATAATCGCAAATAAGGAATACTCCCCATTCATTCCTAAGGGCCTTTTGGCCCATAGGAATGAATGGGGAGTTATTCCTTATTTGCGATTAGCAATTTGCTTATCTCAAATAAGGAATATGTAGGAATCGCATTTTTTTTTGCGATTCCTACATGAATCCCGTTTTGCGAGCCTGTAATAGTGATTCCTTATGAATCGCTATTATAGACTCGCAAAACGGGTCGTTGATGAATCAGGCTGTATCTGACTTAAGAATTGCATTGCCCTTGTGTCACCCTGCGTGATGCAGGGGTGATGCAGGGGCACTCAAACCTGGACCTACCTGTCTACCATTTTAAAGAACTCTGTGTCGATGTATCCCCATTGGCTATCTGAAAATTCTGACATGGATCTTGCCCTCGTGGATCAACACTAGAAACCCCATTCAGTAGACTCTTGGAAGTCCCAGTAAAGGGGCCCAAATCTAATAATGAAGGCTCAGTCAGAAAAGTGTTAAATACTGCAGAACGTGACTCCTTCGTATTAGAGTGCTGGTGTTCTATCACATTCTGCCATTAGCTTTGCCAAACATCTGTCTGGTTAATAGCTACCAGGTTTGGCGGCTTTCAAAGACCCTTTCTACCTTTTTATTGTAAACACAGACCGTAACTACCTTTTTCCCTCTCTCTCTTTGGGGCAAGGCAAAGACTCAGCCATTGCTCATTCTGTCCACGTGAAAATTCAGTCAGTGAAAAGCACCTCACCTGCCAAACATCAATTTCTAGAGGCAAGCCGCCTTTCTGTTTAACTTGTTTAGTGTTGTAACACCCTTCACAGAACATTCCCATGGCAAGATGCAGCCGCCCATATTCTACTCGACTCATACTGCACGCACGCACATAATTAATCGCCATTCTATTTGTGGAAGATGTTAAAAGATGGCTGCCTCAAGACTGCAGACTTCCAGTAACTATTCTGTTGCTTTTCAAATCTGTGAAATTATAAATAGACGTGAGTGTTTTGTAAATAATATATTTTCCTCTATAGCCTCAGGGCTGCTTGAAGATTCCGTTCTGAGGCGCGACTTGGTGGAGAGTTAGGGTGAGAGAGTTCAATGCAGCATAGCGAGACTAGGTTGAGCAACAGACCATTGTGCTGATTGTAAACAAAAACAAAGAACACTCGTTTCACTCACTCAGCTCGATTCCGCCCTCTGTCGGTCTTTTGCGCTTATCTTTGGGAGCATGTTTTGCTCCAATTCAAATTACTGTTTTTCCACGACCAGGGAAGAAAGTGGATTGAACCAATGAAAAGCTGCAGAATGGTCCTGCTACTTATAATCACTCTACATATATACATATTTTTTAACAAAGCAAGTCTAGCCCACAGATTATCTTTGATAAGGACAAGATGTTTTTGCGCCTTGCAAGAAAAAATTAAACAAATGATTTTTCATGATTTTTGCTGCTTATATTTTAACAAATGGATTTTGCCTCAGACTTACTTCCTTTCTTGAAAGTAGAAAAGTGGAGAAAAATGCAATTGCTCAATTTCTTAATTGTAAACATCCAAAAATAATGCAACTATTGTTTCCCAGCTTCATAACTGTAGTAAGATGAAAATAAAAAAAATATTTGCGTCACTTCCTACCACACCTACAGATAAATAGCCTTGGAATGTACGTTAGCGGCCTTATGAGGCCTTATGCCCCTATTGCAGGGGCAGGTAACAGCAGTTATTGGATTTACACATTTTATATTTTTATAAGAATATTTAAAACAGTCAAAATCTCAGTGCGAAAGTCTGGGAATAAATAAAAATTATAAGGAAATAGGACCTGGAATTGCTGATTCCCCCTTTAATCCCTAATTTCTAAGTGAACCTTCAGGTCCCACTCATTTGTTATGTTAAATCATGTTATAGAGTACGCCAGTGGCAGCCGGCACAGGTAAGAGCGGCGGGGCTGGGGCCCGAGGGGAGGGGGAAAAGGGGGATGCTGGAGGTCAGGGAAGTCGATATATGACAGGATAAGTTAAATTAGATAAGACAAATTAAAAAAAACACTTTGTGCTCATCACAGCTCCGAGTCACGGCATATGTTGACTTCCCCTCACCCCCCACCGCACCGCTCTTACTTGAGCCGGCTGCCACTGGAGTGCACTTTGACCTATATAGGAGTCCTAGCGCTAGATACTGCCATAAAAGAAACTACTGCCAAGTTATTGCATATGTAGCCTACTTTTAGGTCTCGCCTAGGCATCGCATGCGCTGTCTCGTCGAGAGATGCTGGGGAAGCTCCGCCCACTTTTTGCCTATCTTTTTTATTGGCCGAAATTCTAAATGCTGCAATCTGATTGGTTTAGGGAAACTTAATCCTACCTCCTGACGGCCATGTTGTCGTTGTTGTCCTTCCACGGATATCAGCCCCTTTACTTTTAAAACTGTTGTTTCCCTGCCTCCCCTGTTCCTTCCCGCAGTTCGTGACTTCTCGGACCAACCATCACCCCTCTGCCCCCCCGGTTCGTGCTTTTTTTAATGCAGGTCCTCCATTTAAAATGCAATAGGTCTCACGTAAATACGAGTCCTATTGCATTTAAATGCTTGTTTGTTGTGTGATTGGTGGGTGAATTAGCACTCGTTTTTCATTGCCGCACATGCGCTGCTTGTTTCTCTCGCATGCGCGTGCAGGTACCAGCAGACACTACTCAGTGAACATGAGTACCGGGTGCTCTCTGCAGCCTCCTTTGAGTGAAGGGCTGTGTGTGACTTGGAATAGTGCATTGCAAATGCTTCTTTTTAAAATAGTGGTAGCAGCAGTGAGCAGCACGGCGGTCGTTGAGGACAGAGCTGCAACCAAGCGTCGATTGAGGAGACAGCCACAACAGCTCCAGAGGAGCCCCTGGGAAGCTCCCCTGGGAAGCCGCACTTCTCTGTTCCCCGTACCCCATGCCATGTGGCAGACGTTAACCATAGCTGCGAGGACCTGCCTCTGCTGCTGCTCTGGGCTTGAGGGCTTTGAGGACTCTGTGTGACATGCAACCCATGCACCGTTCCACATCTCCTGCCATTGCCGCTAATGCAACTTTGGATTTTGGCTTCGTACCTGTGAGGACCTATGAGACCAGTGCGCACTATGAGCCATGGGCCATCGGGCTGCTGTTTCAAATCATCAAGGCGTTCCTGTACATGCTGCAGCCCAACCCCTCCCCACAGGGTGGCTGTGATCAGGGAGCTCCGTTATGTGATGGGGCTTTAAATATAGTAACTGCTCCCTGCAGCATGAGCACTTCATCTGATGTTAAAGCGCACCACGTGCAATGTTGCCTTTCTCACCACTGCAGGTATGAACACATTGTATCTTAATGCACGCAGCGTGTGTTAGCTATCCGTCTCTCACCACACACTGCCTGTCACACCACAGCTGCATAGTAATTCACATCTCACCAAATACCGCCTGTCTCATCACAGCTGTTTAGTGCAGTATGTCTCACCGTTGCTGCAAGTTCGACAAAGTACCTCATGTCACACGACACACTATCGTATCACTAGTCACACAATGCGTATGTGAACACAAACTGCATACCTACCACACATTGTCTCACCACACTGCATGTCTCAAACAGGCTTGACTTTTTATTTTTTTTATTTTTTATTTAATACATTTTTATTGATAAAAAATATAAGTGGAATATACATTTGGCAATTTGCATTTCTTGTATACAGTACATTTGTGCTTGCTTTCGTTCTAGGCTTCCCCCGGGTGAGAGGGGGGGTAAAGAAGAGAGAGAGAAAGAGAGAGGGGGGGGGGGTTTATTGCGTTCTCTTCAGGTGTTCGTCGAGTGGGCCCTACATAAGCACTTTGGGGGGGTGCTCTTTAGAGAAGTTGCCTGTGATGTTGTCTGCTCCTCTTAGGAAGGTGACCCAGTTAATCCATGTTTTGAAGTTTGCTTTGGCAGTGTTTTTCCAATTCGTTAGGATTATCTTTAGGGCCGCTGTGAGTAGCAGGTCTAGTAGGTCTCTCTCTTCTCTGTTGTTCAGGTTCGCGGTTAGATGCTCTGTTGCAAGGCTTGCATAGTTGATTGTTAGGTCTGCTTTGAGCATGTCGTTTAGGAATGCGTTGATCTGCGCCCAGAACTTCTTGACTTTCACGCATTTGAAGATGAGGTGTTCGAGGGTACCCTCCTCCTTTTGACAGTTCCAGCAGTTGCCTGATTCCGCGATGCCGACCTTGTGGAGCCTGGACGGGGTCCAGTAGGCTCTGTGGAGGAGCCAGTATTTCGTTTGTGCTAGTTGTGGGGTGACTTTGTTCGTTGTTGCTGAGCTCCACATTTGTGCCCGTTCTTTTTCATTTAGCTGCCTGCCTAGAAGTGTTTCCCATGAGTTTGTCGTTTTCTTGTTTTGCGACAGTGTGGATGGGCTGAGTAGCTTATAGATCTTTGCAGTTTGGTGACCTGCTGAGTTTAGGGTTTGCATGTATTTGATGATGCCTGGTTCTTCTCTGTGTAGGTTAGCTCTGGTTATGGCAGCTTTGATCTTGAGAAAGTTGTAGAGCTCTTGGTTTGGAAGGTCATGTAGTTGTTGCATGACGACCCACCACCACCTGCAACAGGCTGCCCGCAGAAGCTGGAACAAGATCACAGCCGACCAGCTCGCCACCTCCCTGAGGCAGCACCCTCCTGCCAGCTCAGCGAACCCCAGCCAGGCCGCCGACAACCTCACGAAGTGGATCAGCAACTGCGCGGACGAGCTCGCCCCGCTGAGGACCCCGCCCAGCAGACCCGGCAGCAAGAAAGCCCCATGGTTCACCGAAAAAACTCAAGAGCTCCAAGAAGAACTGCCGAGACCTCGAGAAAATCTGGAGAAGGGAACCAACACCGGACAACATGACCACCTTCAAGCTTGCCACCCGGAAGCACCACCAGCTGATCCGCGCCGCCAAGAAAACTGCATTCAAGGACCGGCTGGACAACAACGCACACAACTGCAAGGAACTCTTCAACATCGTGAAAGAGCTATCCAACCCCAGCGCAGGAAACAACGACATCACCCCATCGCAAGACCTCTGCAACTCCCTCGCCTCATACTTCCACAACAAGATCGCGGACATACACAACAGCTTCAACAACCAACCAACGCACACCACGACCGAACAACCACCCCCCACCACCACCCTCCACGCCTGGACTCCGATCAGCACCGAAGACACCATCCGCACGATGAACACCATCCACTCCGGATCTCCGACCGACCCCTGCCCTCACCACATCTTCAACAAGGCCGACGCTGTCATCGCACCCCACCTGCGAGACATCATCAACACATCCTTCGACACCGCCACCTTCCCTGAGAGCTGGAAGCACGCCGAACTCAGCGCTCTACTCAAGAAACCCACAGCGGACCCCACCGAACTCAAGAATTACCACCCCATCTCGCTCCTCCCGTTTCCAGCCAAAGTCATCGAGAAGACCGTCAACAAGCAGCTGGCCGCCTTCCTGGGACGAATGGATCCCTCGACCCCTCACAGTCTGGCTTCCGAGCCAACCACAGCACCGAGACCGCCCTCATCGCCGCCACCGATGACATTCGAGCCCTAATGGACAACGGAGAAACAGCGGCCCTCATCCTCCTAGACCTCTCCGCGGCATTCGACACTGTCTGCCAGTGCACCCTAGTACAGCGCCTCAGCAACGTCGGAATCCAGGAGAAGGCTCTGGAATGGATCATCTCCTTCCTCGACGGAAGAACACAGAGAGTCCGCCTACCACCGTACAAGTCAGAGGCCACCGAAGTCATCTGCGGCGTCCCTCAAGGATCCTCGCTGAGCCCCACCCTCTTCAACGTCTACATGAGCCCCCTCGCGGCCATCGCACGCCAACACAACCTCAGCATAATCTCCTACGCCGACGACACCCAGCTGATCCTCTCCCTGACCAACGACCCCGCCGCCGCCAGAGCCAACCTGCACGAAGGGATGAAAGAGGTAGCCGAGTGGATGACGACCAGCCGCCTGAAACTGAACTCAGACAAGACGGAGGTCCTCATCCTGGGCTCCTTTCCCTCCGCCTGGGACGACTCCTGGTGGCCTCCCGCCCTGGGCACCGCACCCAAACCGACAGACCACGCACGCAACCTGGGCTTCATCCTGGACTCCTCCCTCTCCATGACCAGGCAAGTCAACAACGTCTCCTCGGCGTGCTTCAACATCCTACGCATGCTACGGAAGATCTTCTGGTGGATCCCCACCGAGACCAGGAAGACCGTCACCCAGGCCCTTGTCACCAGTCGACTGGACTACGGCAACGCCCTCTACGCCGGTACCACCGCCAAGCTCCAGAAGAGACTCCAGCTGATCCAGAACGCCTCAGCCAGACTCATCCTCGACATCCCACGAACCAGCCACATCTCCGGACATCTGAGAGACCTGCATTGGCTCCCCGTCAACAAAAGAATCACCTTCCGCCTCCTCACCCACGCACACAAAGCCCTACACGACCAAGGCCCGAGCTACCTCAACAACCGAATCAACTTCTACGCTCCCAAACGCCACCTCCGATCAGCCAACCACGCCCTCGCCGCCATCCCCCGCATCTGAAGAGCGACTACAGGAGGAAGGTCCTTCTCCTACCTGGCCGCCAAGACCTGGAACTCCCTCCCGACCGACCTGCGCCTGACCCAAGACCACCTCTCCTTCAGGAAGAAGCTGAAGACCTGGCTGTTCGAGCAGTAGCGGCACCCCCCTCCCCCCAGCGCCTTGAGACCCTACGGGTAAGTAGTGCGCTCTATAAATGTCTTTGATTGATTGATTGATTTTGAAATGTCAGCGGTTTTTGCTTGGTTTCCATCTGTTTGGGGAGGCTGATTCCATTCTTGATCCATGTGTCGTTGTTCATTGTTGCCCCTTGGTATGTTACTTTTGTGTTGAACCAGATGGATTCCCATTTTGTGCCTCTCAGCTTCTGCATCATTCGCCTGTCTATTTTCATCAGCGCTTCTCTGGTATGTTTCAGTATTGGGCTTGACCTTAGGGGGTGCCTGTTTGCTGTTAGCAGAGCCATCGGGTCGAGGCCTCCCAGGAGGTCTTTTTCCAACTCTAGCCAGACTGGTTTGTACGTTTGTGTGTCCTCAATCCAGGCCATCCCTTGTCTTGCCAGGCAAGCTGTTTGGTATGTTTTAAAGTTTGCCAGGTTGAGGCCACCGAGCTCTTTGGTTAGTCTCAGTTTGAGTAGGCTGATTCTGGGTCTTTTGTTTCTCCATAGGAAGATGTTGATTATGTTGTCCAGTTTCTTGTGGAAGCTTTCTGTCATTGGGAGTGGTAGCATGCTTAGCGTGTAGTTTATTGCCGGCGTTATCATCATTTTTATCGTCTCTATCCTTCCCCACCAGCTGATATATTTTGGCAACCATAGTTCTAGTCTTTCTTTTATTTTTTTCAGCAGTGAGTCCTCGTTATGTTGTAGCGTGGATGCTAGGTCTCTCCCAAATTGTAGCCCCAGGTATTTGAGTGGTTTTGTCTGCCAGGCTAGGCCTGAGTCCCCGAGTACTTCTCTTGTAGTGTGGACGTTCATTGGTTTGTACTCCGATTTGTCTTTGTTGAGTTTGTACCCTGATGCTTCTGCGTACTCTCCTATTGTATCCATCAGCGCTGTTATTGACGTTGATGGGTTTGTGGTTGTGATGAGGATGTCGTCTGCGTATGCCGCCAGTTTAACTGTCTTCTCTTTGACCTTAACGCCCGTTATCCTCTCATTGTCTCTAATTTTTGCTAGTAGGGGTTCTAGTGCCAGCAGGAAGAGGCCTGGTGAGAGTGGGCATCCTTGCCTGGTGCCTCTTCCTAGTGTGAGCGTATCAGATGTGCTTCCGTTCACCACTATTTTTGCTTTGGGTTTGTTGTATAGGGCCATCACCATTGCTATGTATTTCTCCCCTAGACCGAATTTTGCCATGCAGTTCCTAAGGAATGGCCATGAGACTCTGTCAAAAGCCTTCTCAGCGTCCAGCGCTATCATGACTGCCTGTTCGCTGGTCTGTGTTGTATGGTTGATTAGGTGGCATAGTAGCCTTGTGTTGTCTTGCGATAGTCTGTTTTTGATGTACCCTACTTGTGAGTTGTGGATGAAGTCTGGCAGGATTTTGTTTAGTCTATTGGCCAGTATCTTCGCGTAGATTTTGCAATCGACATTTATTAGCGAGATAGGTCTGTAGTTCTGCGGGTACTGAGGGTCTTTTCCCTCTTTGGGGATTATTGTGATGTTGGCTTCTCTCATGGAGTCTGTCATCTTGCCGTTGTGTATGCAGGCGGAGTAGGTTTCAGACAGTAGTTTTTTTATGTGGTGGCTGAAGGTTTTGTAGAACATGGAGGTGTATCCGTCTGATCCTGGCGCTTTGTTCCGTTTTAGCTGGCTGATTGCCGCTTCGATTTCTTCTTCCATTATGTCTGCTTCGAGGGGTGCTCTCTCCTCCTCTTTGAGTTCTGGCAGGTTGATGTATTTTAGGAGAGCGCATCCTCCATCTCTGCTCAGGTTCTTATCTTCGGCATACAGTTCATGGTAGAACTGTCTGAAGACTTCTAGTATTCCTTTGTTTGTTGTTTGCGATTTGTTTGTTTTGTCTGTTATTGCTGCTGTTGTGTGTTGCCTTTGCTTCGCTTTCAGGTAGGATGCCAGCTGTTTCCCTGCTTTGTTGGCTCTCCACAAGTTTACAGATTTGAATTTTGTCAGCCAAGAGCCTGCTCGTTCGCTCAGAATCTTGTTCAGTTCGTATTTCTTTTTTGTGAGCGTGTTCTTGTCTGCTACGTTTGCGCAGTGACCTCTTTCCAGTTCTGCTATTTCCTCTTCTATCTCTGAGATTTTTTTGTTCCTGCTTCTGTTCATTCTCGATTTGATGTTGATCATTTTGCCTCTTAGTGTCTCTTTGAGGGCGTCCCAAATGGTACTCTTCCCCACTTCCCCGTTGTCGTTGTGTTCAAGGTAGTCCCTTAGTGCTTCCTCTATCTCTTTCACGTTCCCTTTGTTCTGTAGGATGTCATCATTCAGTCTCCATCTTCTCGTTGGGTTTTTATTGTGTTTACCGTTTAGAGCAAGCGATATGTGCGCGTGGTCAGAGATGGTTATTGGGGCTATCTCCGTGTCTTCTATTAGGTGCGTGTGGTTGTTGGACATCAGTATATAATCGATCCTGCTGTAGGAATTGTGCGGGTGTGAGTAGAAAGTGTATTCACGCGCCGTTGGGTGGTGTAGCCTCCATGGGTCTGCTAGGTGGTGTTTGATGCATAGGTCTTTCAGGGTGTTGTTGTTCTGGGAGTTATGGCTTGGTCTGATTGGGTGCCTATCCGTGGCCTGATCCATAGTCTTGTTCATGTCACCTGCTACGATCAGGAGGTCTTCCTGCGGTATGTCACTTAGCTTGCTGTCTACTATTTGCCAGAACTGTTTGTCTTCAGAATTTGGTCCATAGATGTTGGCTACGTGTATTCGATCGTTGCCTTTCTGGACGCTTGTTATCAGCAAGCGGCCATCTTCGTCCGCGTTTGTCGTTTGTATGGTTAGGTTGGCCCTTTTGCTCAGGATGGTTATTACTCCTCGTTTCTTCCCCTTCGCTGGCGAGCATAAGACGTCCCCTTTCCATCTTGCTTTGAGTAGCTTTGCTTCTTCCTCTGAGAGTTTGGTCTCCTGCAGCGTGTATATGTCCCCCTTTAGTTTGGCCAGGTGCTCTAAAATTTTCCTACGTTTAATTGGATGGTTCAGGCCTTTAACGTTCATGGACACCACCTTCAGGTTCGTGGTTAGGCTAGCCCTTGTTGGGTCTATCATGGAGGTCTTGTGTTGTCGCTGGTGTTTCTATCTTCTTTGTGATCTGGCTCTGGCATGCAAGTCTCTGTTCCGTGGTATGCCATGTGGTCCCCCCCCCCAGGGGCTGGAGGTTGTGGAATGGGGTGATAGGTAAGGAAAGGATATAGCAAGGGAAGAAAAAGGAAATTATCGTTACACAAATGCCTGCTGTCTCGTCTGCCATCATGTCCACCTGTCCCGTCCGCCCCCCCCTGTCCTCCCCCCACCACCCCTCCCTCCTCCCCCCGCCTGTAGAAAATCGAGTGTGCGACAGCAAGGGTCCTCACACTCCCCCCCCCCCAAGTCCTTGCATAGTCTCTTTCGCTGAGCTGGTTTCCCGCCCAGAGTATAGGGAGAGAAAGTGCAAAACCCATTCAAGTAAAAAGGATATGGTTGTTGTTGTTGCTCCTTCTCCGTTGCTTCCGTCATTCCCGACGGTTGAGGTAGCTGCGGTTGCTTTGTGTGCGCTTGTTTGAGGTAGGTATGTTCGTTTGAGTTCTAGTTCAAGAGGAGCAGGCAGTGATAGATGTGGGCTCTCTGCCTTCATCATATGTCCTCTCCTTCGACTCCATCTGAGGAGGCCCTTCTCTTTGCTCCTGGGCTTTGATGCTCCATGTCTTCCGGAGCCGGGCCTTGTAGGTATCTGTGAAGCTCGTTGGGATCATCGAAAGTTTTGCTCCCATGCCTGTCCGTGATCCTCATTTTAGAAGGCCCTGCGAAGGTGAAAGTGATGTTGTTTTTGCGCAGGGTCTCTCGCTGGGCTAGGAAGCCTTTCCTCACCTCCACTGTTAGCCTGGAGAAGTCTTGGGTGATTGTTACCTTCTTTCCATTGATCAACATTGGCTTGCCCTTTCTGGCCACGGCGAAGATTGCGTCTGTGTGATTGTCTCTTAGTGGTTTGCATATTATTGGTCTGGGAGTGTTGCTGTTCGCTAGTTTCTTTGCTGGTATGCGGTAGGCTTTGACGATTTTGAGCGGTTTGTCAAAATTGAGACCGGTCAGTTTGGGGATTATGTTTTCCAGCATCAGGGCGCAGGCCCCCGGGGACTCTTCCTTGTCTTCGGGCACCCCCAGGAGTCTTATATTCCCTTTGCGGCTCCTGTCTTCTTGCTCTGCCATGGATCTCTGTAGTGCTGTTGTCCTCTTTATTACTAAGCCCAGGTCCTTGTGCGTTATATTAGCCCGGTCTTCAAGCTGGCTTATCCTTTTCTCCGCCTCGTCTATTCTGCCATTAGCTCTGCTTTGCTCAGCTCTGATTGCTATCAGTTCCATCTGGATATTATCCACTGCCTTTTTGTGGCCTTTGCTAAATCGTTCCCTTCTGTTATCCTCCTCAGTAGTGTGTCCAGTGTGGTAGTTTTGTTGCCTTGGTCGCCTCGCTCCTTTGCGGGTGAGGCACATATGTTGTTTTTGCTCTTTTTTTGGTCATTTAGATCTGTTTGCCATCTCTTCCCGCCATTGCGTCGAAGCCCCTTCTGACCTGATGTGTTTGGAGTCTCCCTTCTGTTAGTTGATGTTTTGTGGGTTCTTTTTTTAGTCCTTTGTCTTCTTTGTTGCTTGGGGTTGCTGATGTTAGGTTGCTGTCCCTGAATCTGGGAGGCCACTTGACCACTCTGGTCTTGGTCCTGGATTCCGCCAGCCTCCTGCGGTATCTCCCTCTTTATGTCTTTCCCCTCTTGTGTGTCCCCGGTCTTAAACTTCTTTCCAGTCTTTAATTGTTACTGGGGTGAGGAGTACTACGCTGGTGGCGCAGTTTCGTTGGCGCTTGTTTGTTTTGGCGGCTTGTTGTTGAGCCTTGCTTCGTGTTCCCCGTGTTTGTTTCCCTAGATTACTGCCCGCTTGCCTGCCTCCTACCCTTGTCCCGAGTTGGCCGCTTTCGTGCGTGGGGGTGGCGTTGCGTAGTACGCTGTTCCCGCTGGGTGCTTCACTCCAAAAGGTGGTGTTTGTTTACTCTCTGTGACCTACTTAAGATGGCCGCCCCCTGCGCCTCTGGTTTGCCGGTGGATGGCGTGTGCTCCTGATCCTCTTCGGTTCGGCAGGGGTTGGGTCAGCACGCTTGTTTTGGTCAGCGGGGGGTGTATGTTTGCTTAGGGGGCTTCCTTGCCTCGTTGTTGCCTCCGTTCTTCGGTTTCTGCTTCCGGGTGGCTTGCGTCTCCCGCCTCGACCCGTCGCTTGCCTAGTTTGACTGCCGCTTGTTGCTTGGTAGTCAGGGGCGGGGGCAGGCGGCGTCGGTGCCGTGTCGTTTCGCCCCCCCGAGCTGGCTGCTTGTTTACTTTCCGCGCCTTACTTATGATGGCCGCCCCCTTCGCCTGCCGTTCCCGTTAGGTACGGTGTTGATCTTGGTTAGGCAAGGATTGGGTCTTTAGTCCGGCCTCTGCCCGTAGCTTGCGTCGTTCCGCCACCCCTATAACGTCTGCTGACCGGCTGCGTGGCTTGGCGTGCTTCGGCAAAGTGGCGGTTCTCCGGTTCTATAGGGGCCGCCTTGTTTGCCTAATCAAGATGGCCGCCGCTGGCTTCGCTCCTACCTAAGATGGGTGCTTCTGTGTTGCTTTCGTTTTGTCTCCTTCTTTCCCCTTGCGCCTAGTGTTGGGGTCGGTTAGGCAGACTTTTAATACCTCGCATATGGGGGGGAGCGCCGGCGTGGGTGGTCTGCATACGGCGTATCTGGCGTCCGCTCTGGAGCGCTCTTACTTGGTGGCTTGCAATCCGCGTCTGGTTTCCCCTCTAGGAGCTTGCAGCCATCTTGCGCTTCCCTCTTCCTTTCGCCTTGCCGATTTCTTCTCGCTTTGGTCTGCCTTCCCAGTGGACATAGTCGGTTATAGATGCTTCTGGCGGGTGCCCCTTATGTTTATGCACCTCTCCTTATGTTTTTGTCGCGCTTGTTGGCGTTTCGCTTCTCCCGCTCGCCGTTCGTTTGACTTGGGGGTCGGGAGCTCCGGACTTAGGTCTGCTGCCTCCTTGCCATCCAAGCCACGCCCCAAACAGGCTTGACTTTTTACTACACACAATTACACGACACACTTCATGTCTCACCGCATCTTGGACTTGCGCTTCACATCAAGGCTCAGACCCAACCCCCCTCCCTCCCGACGGGGCCCTGCCTGGTGACATGTGAAGGTCTCGTCTTACGTTCCTTGTGTTTGTTTTTTCCTAATATGCAGTTCACTGAGGCGGTAGCCCATTGAGTCATTGCCAATCCTTTTTTTATCCGGCTGCTCCACACGAGGGCGGCGGAGAGCTCCTGTAGAGTAGTAGGCCTCAGAGTTTCAGCCTGCGGTGTAAACACGTGGGCTCCACTGCCTGGGTGAAAGCCCATCGGCCACCAGCCTGGACCCGCTGGAAGCCAGTGCGTCAGTTTAATTTCTGTGGGTGTATGCAAGCTGTTTACCTGGCGTTGAAGCGTACTTGGTGTTGTGCTGTTTGAGGGCTGTCTCAGAATACCACTCCTATAGTTTGTGTGAAGCTGCTCTAAATTGATGGCATCAGAGCGCGACCTTGAATGGCCACATAGCGAATGAGCTCCGAAGCCAGTGAGCCCACTTGACATCCTGTATACTCATCCTGTGCTCCGGAGTGCGTTTCCGAACACCGGTGGGGCGGTGGAGCCTGGTCGTCCTCCTCTGGGAAGATTTGCACCCGGATTCGCGGAGCCAGAACTGTCCGGGCATCCGAAGGTAACTGGGCCTTGAAGCCGGGCCCACAGTTGTTTGGCGGGCCGGAGAGGAGCAACTTCCGGTCCGCCTGAGAGGCGTGTCTGCGGCCGCAGATTGAGCTGAATCTGCCAAATGTCGGGACCCGGCCCCGGAGCACTGGGGCCACCCATCTTTCCTCGTTGGTGGGCCGGACCTTGTAAGACTGGCGGCGGCTGCAGGTAGGCGGCGATCCATGCCTCGTTAGTGCCCGGGAGGAGAGGGGATGACTGCAGGGCCTGAGGAGCGATCTGGTGCCCCCTCCCCCAAGCCCTTTGTCTCCTCCTTAAGTACTGTGGCTCTCTCTCTCCATTTCTCCCCCCTTCACCCCAAATGGATGTCGGCAGTCGCTCTGCATCCCAGGAGGCCCCCCCCCCCCCCCCACTAGATATATGCAGGATCGGTCAGCAAGACTGCTGGTGATGAGGCTTGTCCAAATGCCAGTGTATGCTGATGCTAATAACTGAACTACGCTGCCCCCTGCATGCAGCAACTCGGTGGATGGTCTGGCAGTGACTCTGTTGGTCGAGGGCCTCCCCCCCGCCCTCCTCTTCTCCCCCCTGTTTTATGGATCAAAGGCAGGCGCTGTTTGTGTTCGTGAACTGCCTTGGGGGGGCCCTGGAGCTACTGTGGAGCGTCCGGTGCTATCCCCGGAGGTGGGGGTGAGGAGTGAGTGGCTGTTGGGTTGCTGCCGGCCTAGCAATAGAAAAGCCCGAGGGCCTCTTGGGAGCCGTGATAGGGGACACCTTTTGGTGCCTGTTGAGAGGTGAGGACAGCATCTACAGCAGTGCGTGACTGCAGTAGCCTGTTTAGTAGACTCCTTCATAGCCTGATTTTTTTTAACTCAGCCTGCTGAAGACTCTACCTGTTTTTGCCTGTGATTTTGGAAGGGTGGGGCACGCCACTTGGTCGTTACTGAGCCTGACCCCTAACGAACACGGCTGCGTTGAAGATGGAGCGCGTGAAAGGCATTGGGACTAAGGGCCCCAAATCGGTCCAAGCCAACAAACTAGATCGCTACACAGTGGCCAAAGATTCACAGAAGGGTCGACTCTCCGAGGATTCTATGATGGGTGCCCTGCCGGTGGAAGAACCCGATCCCCCCTCCTTAAAAGACCTCATGGATGCTATCACTGGGGTTAAAACTTCCCTGGAGCATAAGATGGACTCAATGGCCATTGACATCAATTTGATTTGCGTGGACATGGGGAAACTAAATGAAAAGGTGACGCAGGTTCAGCTCACAACTTCCAGCCTGGTGGATGATGTTTCCCAATTGCAAATGGAAGTCTAGGAATTGCGGGACTCCAGGTCTGCATTTGATCTTAAACTGGAAATCTACGAAGGGCGTCTCCACCGTAATAACTTACGAATTTTAGGTGTGCTGGAAAATTCAGAGGGTCCAGCCCCCTGATCTATTTGTTGAGGACCTTATCCTCAAACATCTGCAACCAAAGGGCCTCAGTAAGTTTTTTGTTATCGAGCGGGCACACAGGGTCACGGGCGGGTGTCCCAGACCGGGTGCTCCCTCGCGGCCTATGTTGGCCCGTGTCCTCAACTATCGGGACAGGGATGCCATTCTCCAGGCCTCGAGGGCTAATGCACTGCTTCGTTATGATAATTCCAGCATTTCCTTGTTCCCAGATTTCATGCAAAGAGTGCAAAAACAAAGGAAATCATTTCTGTGTGTCAAGCAGGATCTGAGGGAGAGGGGCATGAAGTACTCAATGTTGTTCCCAGCCCGTCTCAGGATTGAAGCGGAGGACCGAGCTTGGTTTCTTGATCAACCGGAGGGGGTCGTGGAGTGGCTCAAGTACCGGGGATCTCAGGCCCCGGCGGACAACGTAGGCGGTTACAGTACAGACACTCATACTTCCTGAAATGGCGGGCAGTAAGGTCTTAATTTGTTCCGGGGGGGTGGGTTTTTTTGGGGTTGGGAGGGTGTTTGGAGGGGGGAGTGAAATGTACGTCTAATTTGAGTTGAGGGGTGTGAGGGGTCGTAGATCTGTCTGATTGATGTTCATCCGGACTATTCATCATGTAGACTGGGCGCTGACCGGGGCTCATGGACTTTAACCCCCTGAGCTTGCTTTATTGTTCTTTCTTTGGAATGTTTAGGGCAACAGGCACTCTGCAGTTTTCAATGGGCAGTTTTACGGCTAATGGGCAGGGCAGCGGGGTGGGGGAGTTGGGGTGGGAAGTTTGTTTCACCAGTTGTGTGGATTGGCGATGGCATCAGCATATTGTACTTGATTAGCATGCAGCAGACAGAGGATTGTCACTTCCTTTTCCTACATGATAATGGGGCGTAGGGAACTGAAGGTTTTGAGTTGGAATGGTAATGGATTGGGGGACAAAATTAAACGTAGTGTAGTTCTTCAGTATCTTAAACGCCAGGCGCCGGATGTGGTTTTGCTTCAAGAGACACATTTAGTTGGTAATACATGTAAGGCGATGCACAGAATGGGGTACAATTTGGTGGCCCATGCCTGATTCACATCTCATTCCAGGGGGGTGAGCATTCTAACTCGGAAGGCGCTCCCTTCGGTGATAGATTCCACGTGGGAAGATGATAGGGACAGATATGTTGGCATTACAGGTCGTTGGGAAGGGCATGTTCTCACCCTCTTGTCTGTCTATGTCCTCCCGGGTATGCAGTCCACAGCATTCGCTGATTTGGGAAAGCTTCTGCTCGAACTGCCGGTTGGGCTCTTGATCTTGGGGGGTGAGTTCAATGCAGTTGTTTCTGGAGCAATGGATAGACATCCCCCGCGGGATATGGGGCACGCCAAGCGATGGCTACCCGACTTTATTGACGCAATGGGTTTAGTGGACGACTGGAGATTGCTCCACCCTGATCAGAAGCAATACACATTTCACTTTGGTGCTCACAGCAGCCTCTCCCGTCTGGATTATTGCTTGGTTCCCGCGGCTCAGGCGTCTTACGTCACTGAAGCTGTTCATCTCACCAGGGGTATCTCTGATCATTCCCCGCCTTGATTCCAGTTTTGTATCGCTTCGGGAACGGCAGGTAGGGTAGCCCCCATTAACCCCTGGTATCTACATAACCCCAAACTTCGCAAGGACCTCTTTAACGCTCTAGAGGATTATTTTATGGATAATGAAGGATCGGTGTCCTCCTCCATGTCTCTCTGAGAAGCCTTCAAAACGGTCATCATGGGTCAGGCTCTGTCACTGATAGCTGGAACAAAAAAGGAAAGGAATAGAGTGTCAGGAACTGACATGGTGCGCCTACAATGCTGAAATGAACTACAGTTCCCAGAACGCCCACGCTCGATGCGGGGCTTTAAGTAGATGTGCAACGCACGTCACGTTGTGCGTAATTCTGTGTGTTCCTGTGGGTGTTTCCGGGTTTGAAGCACCAAGTATCTGTGGCCGTTGGAATCGACGGCATCTGAGGAAATGACCTGATCGTGTGGCGGGAGACTTCCAATGGATCCGGAGGATCCCGCATCCAGACAGTAAGCAGCGAGGTGCTCGTGTTTGGTGTTTATTACGGAAATCTTCCCTGGTGGCTGCGGCTCTTTTTCGGAGGAGTTTTAGAGTGTAAAGCAACGGGGGACCTTTTTTCTCTGGCCCGTTTGCGCCTATTGGTGTTTACTTTCCGGGGCTCTATATCAGGAAACAATATAGATAGTTTCAAGAAGCGGAATGCAGTAGTGGCCGCTACGCATTACCGTTCCTTTGAAGGTGTGCAATATTGTATAGAACTGTTCTCTGTGTTGGATTGGATTACAAATGCCAAAACGGAGACCAGTGGCGGCGCCACATTCTACCGTATTTGGAGGACTAAAAAAGGAAAGTACTGAATCATAAAAGGAACCCTATGAATGGAATAGGTTGCCTTGTGTACAGGTGAATGTGAAGCAACCTAACACTTGCCTGGAGTACAAGTTATCTATAAAAACTATTACTAAGGGGAGGACAGGAAGAACTGGGTCTTGCTGTGTAAAGTGAATAACAGCGAGCCTGGGTTAAGCTTATCAAAGGTATGTTAGGTCATAGAATCACCTTGCCTGTTCTCTCAATATAGCTTGAACGACGCTCTGACCTGTTGTTTATTCTTGTGTAGGTTCTGGACTTCAGGGAGAAATAAGGAGTTCATGTTATAAGATCCCTTGGCATCTGTTAAGGTACATCTCAGTTCTTAGCGAGAATTAAATGAGAGTAGACTGTAATTCTATGTGCATGCTAATCTGTGTTTTGTCCTTTCAGGTCCTTTGTCCCTGCTGTCCCCTTCCTCTCCTTTGTCCTTCGCCTAATCATATGAGTACTCTGTGCATTGTTATATTGGAGTATTTGTGGGATTTGGAGGTGGAACATTCATTGCTACAACCTGTTCTGGTGGAGGATCTTGACATAGAGAGGTTGTTGATGCAGAGACTGAGATTGGTTGTCCGGAGGGGGAACTGGAACTGGAGGTAACGCAGGCTACATTACATCTTTTGAGCCGTAAGCAGTATGATTATAAATAACTGGTCACTGATAGTGCTAGAGCTCTTGGCAGGGAGCAGCAGGGCAGGCTTTACGACCTTGGGATAAGGCAGGGAAACTTATTGCTTGGTTGGACAAAAAGGACGGGGCTGACCGGGTCGTCCCAGAACTTGTTACAGAGGAGGGAGTGTTGCTCACGGATCCACAGAGTATCGTCGATAGCTTTGCGGGATACTTTCAAACTGTGTTTATAACTCGGTCTCAGATCGACCGGAAGAGGACTGTCATTTGCTGCTTCGTGACACACAGCTCCCTCGTCTGTCCAGTGAAGACCGCGATTTTATGGATAGTGCCTTAACAGCGGATGAAATAGCCCAAGCTATTCGCTCCTTGAACTCAGGTAAGGCACTGGGACCCAATGGGCTCCCAATTGAACTCTACAAGCTCAGTCCCGATAAGCTGGCTCCTTACCTTAAAGCTATGTTTGTCGAGGCCCGGGAAAATGGAAACTTGACCAGTAATCAGAGAGTTGCGTCAGTGGTGGTGATCCATAAGGTGGGTAAACCCAAGACTAACTGTGCCTCTTATAGGCCTATTTCTTTATTGAATGCTGAGCCCAAAATTCTGGCCAAGCTTCTCTGTAATAGGCTGGCGAAAGTGGTCAGCGGACTGATCCATCCAGATCAATCGGGCTTTATTACCCATAGAAATACAGCCCTGAATTTACGCAGGTTGCATGGCGTGATAGCTAGGGCCCACACTCTGCAGCAACCAGCCGTAATTGCTTCACTTGATGCAACCATGGCTTTTGATACCGTAGAATGGTCCTATTTGTGGGCAGTCCTGCCTAAATGTGGATTTGACCTTGACTTTATTGGCTGGGTGTGCTTACTGTACACTGAGCCACTCGCCCAAATAGTCGTTAATAATCGGGTCTCGCTGTCCTTTCATCTTGGTCGGGGCACTCGGCAGGGCTACCCTCTTTCTCCCCTTCTTTTCTCGCTGGCCCTGGAACCCCTAGCGGCTTGGTTGCACTGGGAGCGTTCTATCCGGGGCATTCAGTGGTCCCTATTGGGAGGATCGAATTTCCTTGTACGCGGACGATATTCTGCTTTATTTGACCTCTCTCCGGAAGTCCCTCCTGTTTTTGATGTAACCCCATCCCCATAAGGTTTCTGACATGTATGTATTCTTGTTTCCTGTACCCCCGAAGGTGTTATATTGGCTATGACATGACTCTTCTATACTGTGTCTGTAATTGATGCCTTGTTTTAATAAAAAGAATTGTTAAAAAAAAAATTATGGCATCTTTTCAGCAGACGCCTACCTTGGGGCAGGGTGTCCTCCTATATACTGCATTAAAATCCCATTACCTAAAGGCTAAAAGAAATAAGGCACCACTTGTGTTCCAGTAGGGCTAGCCGTAGCTATTTAGCATATTTTATCTGTAGGAAAATAAAATGTATGTTACATTTATGTTTAAATACTTCACCAAATAAAACACAGTAAGGCTTGCAGTTAAACTAAAAAAACTCTTCATAATACTAAAGCACTGTCAGTCATTTATTAAAAAGTACTATGTCTAAAGTACTGTATTATTACTATAATATATATATAAATTGAAAAATTGACAAAATACATTAATATGGCGAGACCGATTGGAATGGCCAATGCTTGTTTTAAAGTCTTTCTAATGGCCTAGAGATGTGCAGGGTCCAAGAGGGCCAAGAGGGCAGTGCCCCAGTCCTTGCACCTATACTTTGGAATGATGACAAGATCCACTTCCGGAAACCGTAGCAGACGAACAAGAGTGTAATGTACATGAGTGTTGTGTACCTACTTTTGTTGAAGGTAAAGGATGCCTTACTTACAGAAGGCCTTATCAGTACAGCACAGAGATTTAAACATAACTCTTCAAGGCACTAGTAGCCAATAAAGAGAATCCAACACTTGTTGCAGAATTTTGGATTTGCTGCACCTGGTTCATGATTCCAGCAGGAGAGCCGAAGAACAAAACAGTCAGCCAACTCACAATGATTCACTGGACTATCAGGGGATCCACAGAAACTGGTGAGAGAGACAAAATGTTCTGCAAAACATGCAGCAGGGAAAAGCACGTAGCCGACAACTTTTAACATGACTAATTCAAGATATGGTCTCATCCTTGTGCAATCCCAGATTCTGGACTGACTCTTGTCCACAATGAATTTTAATGAATTTTGCGACAGCCAAGGGGTGACATCTCTCACACAGTGATGGAAAAAGTTAAAAGACTGAGGCATAGAATAGTCAATTGAAATGATCAGTTGAGTGTCATCTGCATTGATCATAAAATTCACTGTTATCTTGGAGAAGGCGCAAATGTACATATTTCAAATTGTGGGACTTAAGGTGTATCTCTGCAGTACACCCAGTACCTTAAATTGAATTTGAAAAGGTGGAAGATGCACCTCCAGATATCTGCTTTATAAACAATTTTACTAGGAGTAATTTGGCAAAAGGATGAACAATAGCTGACTTATTCTTGATTATTTTCTTATTTCCCATCTTTCTAAATCCCTTAAACTCGAGATAGATAAAGAAGTTATCTGACAAATCCTGAGAGACAGTAATCACATTAGACATCAACCCCTGAGAAGTGAAAATACTAAACTTGTTCATCTTTGTCTGTGGTCTCATCAACCTCATGTGAGAGATCCAGAGCTCCAAGAGTCCTGACCAGATGTACTGCCTGCGTAATATTATCAATCATCCCAGATGTCAAAATCTTGGCAAAAAGCTTGCATGTGATAATCAGCAGTTGATCAAAATGAGTGTAAGAACAAAGAGGACATGCGCAAAAATTGCCACCAACAGAGATTGAGACAGACATTACAATTCCTAACCTAGCAGATCTGACCAAGAAAATACGTTTTAGTCACACAGCCATATTGGTGTCATGCTTCATAATGAGGCAGCTCCTCATTGGGCTGGTGCCTCAATGCCCAATGGGCCCCTTGAGAGGGCTTTTTGCCAGACGTCATTTAAGAATAAGACGCCATGATGAAGTGCGAGTGGAGGTGCAGTGTGTGTAGTATACAAATAACTAAGAAAGACTCTAAGGAGTTTTAATCTGTGTGTCCTGTTGTAAGTAAAAGGAAATTGTGGCTGTGTTGGAATCAATGATCCAGTACAGTGAGAAAATAGGTCAACATGTTTCTTATGATAGATAGTCACTGTCAGTCTGCTCAATTTATCAGGACCATGAAACCTGAGCTGCAAATAATTAAGGATGTGGGTGTGGTAATTAACAAATTACCTAATCATAAAAATTCACCCTCAAAGTGTAGGGTATACCTTAATATATCAAACATTTGACCTGCAGGGAAAAACAGGATGAGAGGTAATACAGGTGTGGGTATTCAGGCAGTCATACCCCACTGTAAAATGACAATGCATTAGGCAATTGTAAAGAAATTCATGCTGTAGGCACACTAACGCCTATCAGGGAGAATGCAAAACATATAAACAATCAAGAAAAAATGCAGGTGATACATATATGACGTTTTACAAACTCAAACCAAGTCATCCACACATATATGAGTGTGGTCAAGCGCTGTTTTTATCTTTTTTTTTTTTTTGTCCCCATTTGCCTTACCCCCTACTTAGGAAATGCCAACCACCTTGCGTGTCCCCGACCAAGAGAGGGAACCAAGAATGTGATACCCATCTCTGGAACTGGACTCCGAGATATTTTAATGGTGGCAGAGAAGTCCCAAGAAGAAGGGGATTTTAAGTTCTTACGCTGACTCCATCTAGGTATGTCTCAACCTGAAGGACCAAAAAAAACGTATCGAGGCCAGACCCGGTCCAAGGAGTGTTGGTGGCATAATCATAGGACCCGGGGAAAAAAAAAAAAAAAAAAAAAACCCCGGAACACTATCTCCACTGTATCAACAGATCCCAAAAGGCCAGATTACGGTTATTACAAGCTCTAGCCATGTCCACCTTTGATGTTTCATATAAAGACGTGAGCCAGTCCGAATATATTGGAGCAGTATTTTCCACCCACCGTATGCAAATCTGCCTTCTAGCCAACAAAATGGCATAAAACAGAAAAGATCTTGCTTTACCAGAAATACTGTCCTCTAATCCAAAGATGATAAGTGGCAATGAAATTACTAATGATGTATTCAAAATGGAATTTAAGGTAGACACCACTTCCTTCCAAAACTGACCGATGTTGGGGCATTCCATGAACATGTGAATATCTGAAGCTTCTGGTAGATTACATTTATTACTATTATTATTATTTACTATTACATTATTATTGGTCAAGCGCTGTTATAGCTAGTACAGGTAAAACTGAAGTAGAAGACAGCAAAGGCAGTAGACCGTACTCAGTTTTCGTAAGCAAATGACCCCTTAGGTGATGGCAGAGACCGCACTGCCTGCAGAGTAAAGCTAGTAAAAAAGGCATCAATTAGCACTAGAATGGTGAAGGTAGGTAAGTAAAGTAAGGACTTATCCAAGGTACTCACAGTATCCAGCATGCTAGGAAAGTGGCCTCTACTCCTCTCTACCACCCTGGAGGTAATGAGAGTGCAGAGGAGTCAGTTTAAATACTGAACTAAGTGGTAGTAATCACTCGCAGATTTAAATATAGTGGGCCCGATTCACAGAATTAACTTAAGACAAAATCCTAAACTTACTACTTTTGGTATTCACAGAAGTTAGGATTTTGTCTTAAGTTTGTCTTAAGTCAAACTTAAGACAGACTTAAGACAGACCTACGTTTGGATTTTGTCTTAAGTCTGTCTTAAGACAAACTTAAGACAAAATCCTAACTTCTGTGAATACCCAAAGTAGTAAGTTTAGTATTTTGTCTTAAGTGAGTTCTGTGAATCGGGCCCTGTGTGCGGGTGTGATTACCTGAGAGATGTTGAATGCTGACCAAGTGTCATAATTAGGTTGATGTTACCGCCATCTTGGGGCAGGTCAAAGTGAGATCCAGAGATGTCTAAATTTGAGTTCCTCAAAGAAATTGTTAACCCCGCGTGTGCAGAATTCCAGCTCCCGGTCTCCGGCTTTCAGAGAGTGAGGGTCGGGGCAGGGCGCAAAGTGAGTCATTGCTATGACAGGGGAAAGGTGAGGCAATCCTCCCTTGGTTTTGTAGACGTAATTGGCTGCCATCTTGGGGAGGTTGTGTGATATAGAATATCCTAGTTCCATGATGGTGCAGTATGCAAACAGAATATGTTATTTAAGAAACAGAGGTTGATGGTGAGGAACCTAATGTATAGTGGTCATGTGCGGATTATAGACATAAAGATATATGGCCAGATGTAGGTAGTCTCAATTTACCTATTCTTAAATACCGAATTTTACCGATTCAGTATTTAAGAATAGGTAAATGGGACGTAGATAATTTTTTTGGTAACAATTACAGAATCAGTAACATTCTGTAATTAAGAATCGGTATTTACCGATTTGGTATTTACCGAATTGGTAAATACCGATTCAATAATTCCCATTCATTCCTATGGGCCTGGAGGCCCTTAGGAATGAATGGGAATTACTGGTTCGGTAAATACCGATTCGGTAAATACCGAATCGGAAATAGGGGGAACCCTTTCAAGGGTGGCAGGGTGTCACATTGACAACCTGTTGCACCCCTGAATAGTGCATGGGTGCACATGTGGCATGTATGTCTGCCACATGGCACTGAAAAAAAAGCAAAAAATTGCTTTTTAATGGTTTACGTTATTTACCACCAACTTGTAGTTGGTGGTAAATAACGAATCCTTGCAGGTGAAAAGCTCTCACTTGAGTGCTGTAGCCACCTACATTTCAAAAGCCTAATACCGGTCAGTAACGGCCGAAAATCGTTAATTCCGGCTGTTACCGGCTGGTATTAGGGTTCCTACATCTGGCCCATAGTGTCTACAAGTCCGTAGGTGGAAAATCATGAACGTAAGGAGAAGCTATACGGTGTAAGTTTGAGCCAGTGAGATAGGAGCACATATGTCTGAATCCTATAAAATGAACATGAAGTGGTAAGATGCACACCAACGTTTTCCCAGTGTTTAAACCAAATTTATCTTTTGAAACTCTAGAAGCGTACATACTTGATTCGTGCTCTGTCCATTGTGCTGCAATATAATTAAACACGAAGGAACCGTTTTTCCGGTTCCTATTTAAGCTCCACAGCCACGTTTCTGAACGAATCCAATCAATCAAATCCTTATGTCTAAACTTTCAACTTGTATTTATTAATACAACATTTTCATTTTCACCTTTTTTATATTTCTTCGATTCATTTTACTCATTCAAATCCAATGTGACGATGTTAACATAAGCACAGGAGAGGAAAAGGTTTCCACATGTCACGATTTTTATTTAAAACTACCCAATGCATTTTGGGATTAAACCCTTCGTCAGGGGTATCTAGAAAAAAATATATAAAACAGTTCATATGTATGACCTTTAACATCATTATTCCATGCTCATTTAGTGATGCATTATCTCAAATCATTGTTAAATGTTTGCTTAAAACACAGCAACTTACTGCATTGTTTTCTATTATTTTAACAAATCTATAATCCCCCTAATAACGTGCCTACATTGTTTTACTCAGCCACAGTATTCTAATTAAACCAACTAAGCTAGCTTGCGTATTTCACATAATTATTAATGATGTTACACTGTGTAAACGCTGGTGTGCGTCTTACCACTTCATGTTCATTGAACGATTTTTCGTCTGCAATGTAAGATTGCACCCATGGATATATGATAAAGCAAGTAAAGTAAACACTGAAGAAAGGACTAGAGATACAATGAATATTCACACTAGAGTTGGGTTTCTCTGTCACTTAGGATCATTTTTAGGTTTCGCCCTGGCCGTAGCACCTGCGAAGCAGGTGCTCCGCCCAGGGCGAAATCTTATGTCTCTACATATGGGGCTTTGGTCCGGCCTCTGTCTTCCATTGTCTAGCTCCATAAATGGAGGCTAGCCATTGGAAGACATCAGTGTCAATCACTTTCTCCCGGTCAGAACGCGAATCATGGGCGTTTCTGACTCTTTTTTTAAGTCCTGCCCCTTGATGCCGTGTGTCCTGGGCCGCGCTGTGATTGGCTGCCGGCCCGGGACCTGACTTGTTTTTCCTGTGGGCTGCTCCGTGGCTCCTGGGTTATGAGTTATGTACCTTGCACTTTCCTTTACTGCAGTGATTAGAAAGCATGTTACTGGTCTGTACTGTTTTCGGTTTCTCTCTTTCACATTGGGCTTTGCCCCTAATATTAAGCCACATGAGTGCAGTGGCAGGGGGTATTTGCCCACATCTGGAAGCTACCTTATCCCAGCCCCCAATAGTACTTGTTCATGGGGTTATAAACGTAGAAAACAAATTTAAATTGAATTGAATTGAACGTAGAAATGGCTCAACGAGTTAAACACTCGCCACTGACATCTGTGATCTGTATTTCACCAATATAAATCCCGGCAGAGACAGTTCAGTATTCCATCTTTCCGAAATCGGTGACATTTAATTGCGTAGGAGTGAGCCCTGCTCTGTCCCTACACCGAACTCTACAATCAGGGCTTTCCTGTCTACGGCGACTGTCTGTTCCTGGGATGTTTTCTTATTTCTCCAGACTTCCGTGTGTCCGGATTCTGTCCGAATCTGAGGTCTCTGCTCCGGCGAGTCTCACCTGCTCCTGTTCCGGGATTTCCCTTAACGCGGGCTCCCTTCCTCCGCTCCAGGCCCGGGGTTTCCATCTCCTCTGCTCTCCCGGGCCCTGCTCCTCTCCGGGCTTTGCAGACCGCCGACTCTGCACTCACGGGCTGCGCTGGGCTCCGTTGCCGGCTCCGTGCACCATGAGCCGCCTCCTGCTGCTACTGCTGCTGCTCGGGACAGGTAAGTCCATGGCCAGGACCGGGCGCTATGAGGAGGAACAAGCAGGCGCTAGAAGCAGGCGGGGAAGGAAAAGGCGCTAGAAGGGGGCGAGCGGGGCAGACGTGCGCCTTAAGGGGATGGAGAAGGCGCTAGAAAGAGGAGGGGAGGGTGCTGTTTTAGTGTGAGGGACCAGGACAAATTGCAGCAACCCCTCTCTCCCATCCACACCAGTATTAGTGGCCAAAGACTTTATGTCTCCCTCTGGGGCCGCTATGTGTAGGGACGAGCGTCGATCCATCTCCTTCACCTCCCGCCCCCCCCACCCACCCACTGGTGTCGCCAAGGGTGCCCATTTCACCCTTACTGTCACCCCAGAATGGCAGCATTTCAGGCTCAGCTGTCACCCACAGGGGGCACCCTTATAGACGAATCACCCCCCCCCACAACCTTAGCTGTCACCCCGGATTCCAGTCATTACAGCCCCCCTGGTCACTGCGACCCCAGGGAGCCATCACTACTGTCCGCCACCCTCTCACCCCAATCACTGCCACCCCAGGGTGTGAGATTTTTCAGCTGCAGCCTTCGGTGTATACACTGCATGCCCCCCCCTCCGACACCCCCCAGTCTTTACAGCCACTCTATGGACAGGCACTCCATCCAGCCATCTACTGCGTCCCCCTTTACCCCAGATGTCTGCCTCACTCCCCCGATCACGGTAACCTCGGGTGTGAATATCTCACCCCAGCCTCAGGGACACGTTTCCCCCCCCGACCTTTACTGCGAGTCCAGGGTGCCCTCCTTACACCACCCCCGCCCGCTCCCCATTTACTGCAGCCCCCGCCTGAGCGCTGCAGCCCCTCTCGCTGAGGGGTGGTCTGTCTGCCTGCTTGTCATTCCTCAGGTGTCTGACATGATAAGATGCGGAGCCGATACGCCCGTCCGTGTAACCAGGTCGAGCGCTCTCAGACCGCGCGACTCAATCACTGTCACACCAGGGCTTCTGCAGCGCGGCGCGGGCTGACAGTGATTATCGCGACAGACACTGGTTGATCCTTGCATGTCGAGATATAGAGATGCAGATTAATATGCATTGTCCAAATATAAACACATGCAGACTTGGGTAGAAATGTGACTTTACATCATATATAGTACATGGGCCGGTATATGACTATACACATTTGTTCCTAGGTGTGCCTGTGTGCCCTTGCAGGCTGCTGTGTGTGCATCAAGACGTGATACTGCTCGGTATAGGCGTACACACTCATTCTTGTGTGTGCACCGATCCGGGCACACTCCTATGAGCGGATATAGACATGTACATATACGCTTCTATATATGCACATATAGCGTCATATATGCGCCCGCATTTCTTTAGCTTAGTTCTTGTTCGCTCGAAGACCGTTTACATACTAACGTTTTCGTGTACGAAGGTCGATGTACACGCTGATAGATTCGAAGAGATTTAGTGGGGGTCCAATTAGCTTTTACTTAATGGCCCGACATCGTAAGTACGCCCCGCCCAACATGTCAGCATCTCCATTAGCGGAGCCTTCAAACGCACCAACATGTTCAGAGTTAATTAAACAGTTCCCTTATGAAGTGTCTTTAAAGGTGATTATATACCAGAGCCTCCGTTTCGAGGTTGGTCTTCAGCAGCCTGCTTGTTGTGTGAAGGTTGAGAGGTGAGCTAGGCAAACGGCTAGAGAGTGGACCAAGGGTGTCCAATGTAGGTTTTAGCGGGCAGGCCCCATGCCAGCTACTGCCACATAACTGAATTCTCTTTTATATCATTGTACGTAAAATATGCTATGTGGATCTTCTGAACATATGTCCTGGGTATGGTCCTTTTAGACCTACTTTGGACACCTCCGGAGTAATCACTTTCACCAAAATGCTTACATTGAGTTTGGGCGTAATGGAAACTAAAGAAAGTTTAAGGGGTTTTACGAGTGCCATTAAAATGTAGCGCACGATGCGGCAATCTTGCGGTTTCTTAGCACTAAACTCAACAGGCCTTGCTATTGCATAACTGCGATGTTTTGTTTATCAACAGCGGAAGCACAGGAGCTGCAGCGGCGGGCTTGGCCTGTGGCTAAACTTCTGGCATATTATTGGCTGGTCAGATTGTGGCAGAATAAGGAACGTCACCCGACCGACCGACTCACTGGCCATATGCCGGACTGGAGACGAGCCGCTCAGCGGGTTTGTGAAAAGGCACACATTAAACTTTCCCAAATTCAGACATATACAGGTTACACCCACGTCATGCTTGCATGTGCATTAGCCACATGTGCTTTTTCACTGGGACTATAACGTGCTCCTGCAGAATTGATCTTTGCAGCAGATGATTAAACCAACTGAGATATCCTACTGGGAGTAGGATATACTATCAACATATACACATATCTCTACAAAAGGTGCATAGCATTGACTACTTTAAAGGGATTGAAGCCCATGACCTATATGTTGCTTGCACATCGCCGCAGCATGCGCATTAACACTCCTGGCTAGCCCACAGTCTCGTACCGGAGGTGCAGCTGTCCTGCCCATGCCCCTTGGTGGTACTCACTCTGCATAGCCCATCTTATGTCTTACACTGGATAGCTCCCCGGGTTAGTGCCTGGGTGAAACTATGCAGACATTAGTTTAGTGATGAGGATAAGGGTGCCCAAAACGTTGCCCAAACCTTTTATGCATGTTATTTGTCAAGCAAAGCTTTGAACATGCGTAGTAGTCTCACTACAGAGGCAAACAACTATGCGGCACACGCAGAGTCCCTTGGCAGCGCTGCTGCATGAAGCTATTGGCATTGTAAATGACAATGCCATTTATTTATCTGTTTTCAAAACCAACACATACATAAAAAGTTTGTCATTTACAATGCCAATAGCTTTAACTTTTCCGAAGGCGAAACCATTGCATTGTAAATGCATGTTATTAATTGCAATGAACATTCAGAGGGCAATAAAATGTATGTTACATCTATGAATATGAACAGTTTTTGATTTAATGATGTAAAAATATAATACATGCACTTTTGGTGGGTGGGTGTAGTGTGAGTTTACCAGTAATATTTATTGCATTTGTATAAGGATCTCGTTGGTAATAGCGGTGTCGAGGATTGTCTACGAGTAATTGAAGCATGGTATGATGAATTCTGGGAGACGTACGGATTAACTAATTATGTGATGGTGGGAGGGCTCTGAACACTGGGAGATTGTATCTTTGAGTTTAGTTCTCAAAAATATACACGTGACCAATCACCTGAAAGTAGTGGCGAATGATTGAGATAAAAAGTATCATGGGAGTTGAGTGAGCTATTAAAGAGAAGGATATGTAAATGTAAATGTAAATGTATAGGCATTTATATAGCGCACTACTTACCCGGAGGGTCCCAAGGCGCTTCGACCGCTGCGAAACCCTTCCTGGCTTCCCTGAGAGATGGTCCCTTAATGGGTATCTTCAGGGTGAGACCAGGCATCCCCGGCGGTCTGGTGGGGCCGTTAGTGAAGATGAGGCAAGCTAATGCCCAGAGTTGCCGAGTGTGATCGCTGATCAGAGTGGGCACCGAGGCGAGAGAATTATCGAGTCCGCTGACCCTGGTCCAGAAACCTGCCGCGCCGGGAATCGAACCCTGGTCCCGGGCCGTCCTCTGCTCTCGGGTCTGCCGCCTCCGCAGTTACATCTACCAAATGACTGAAACCTATCATGCTTGTTTAAAAATATTTGGCATGTTGAAAGCATGTGCAGTACAATAATGCTTGCGACTGTAATTATGCCACAGTAAGGCTTTCAGCGGATTAGTAGTTGAAGGGGTGAGACTAACATCATTAATAATTATGTGAAAGACGAAAGCTAGTTTAGTGTGTTTAATTAGAATACTGTGGCTGCGTAAAGCAATGCAGGCGCGTTATTAGGGGGATCATAGATTATGTAAAAATATTAGACGGTAAAAAATGTAAGTTCCTCTGTTTTAAGCAAACATTTATAAATGATTTGAGATAATGCATCACTGATTGAGTATGGAATATTAATGTTGAAGGTCCTACATGTGAACTGTTTTATATGTTTTTTTCTAGATACCCCTGACGGAGGGTTTAATCCCGAAATGCATTGGGTAGTTTTTACTAAAAGACGTGACATGTGGAAACCTTTTCCTCGCCTGTGTTTATGTTAACATCGTCACATTGGATTTGAATGGGTAAAATGAATCGAAGAAATATAAAAAAGGTGAAAATGAAAATGGAGTATTAATAAAGACAAGTTGAAAGTTAAGACATAAGGATTTGATTGATTGGATTTGTTCAGTGACATGGCTGTGGAGCTTGAATAGGAACCGGAAACACGGTTCCTTCGTGTTTAGTGAATCCTATAAAAGGCATTTATAAATGGCTCATAAGTGGAGCAACTGTATATTACAAGTTATAGAATCACACACAAGAATAGCACCTACATATGTGTGTATAGGGTGTGAAGTGTGGGTTCACCGGTCTATATTGTACACTATAGAGCAGAGAAAGGCTCAAGATAGTGATGAAACATATGTAGGCCAAGAACACATGTTGATGAAAATAGATAATGAGTCATATGTGAGGAGTGGTAAAAAACATATGTAAACAGTACATGAGGTAGAGATCGGTCATGACTGGATAAAGGGATCATCAAGCATGTTTGTTTGCATATAATACAGCACAGGCATCGTCTCGTTGTGGCAGTTCCCATGGGAATGGCATATGAGTGACAAGCATTGGGGCACGTCCTCACCTCAATTGTCCAGTTCGCAGCAGGGAATGTAGTCATTGAGGCCTGTGCTATATGTGGCTAAACAGAGAATTCATTTTTCCCCTCCTGTAGAGGGTATGTTTGCTCATGTTGTGATGCGATTCCAGGATAGTCCAGAGCATTTTATCTGAAATATGATTGTGTGTAAGAAAGTGAATACCAATCTTGGTGGTAGTATTTTGCATCGGATACCAGTCCAATGTCCAGTGATCCTCACCTTGACAGATCTGGTTGTCATGCAGATATATTTTTGGGCGCAAGGGCAGGTGATGATGTACACACAGTTCTTGGTATTGCAGTTGGTGTGATTCTTTTGTTTCAAACGTTAGCACAGCAGCACAACAGGCATCCTTAAATAGGCGGGGTCCTGCCTGCACATACCGACAGCCCAAACACTAGACCACTAACCAAGATAGCGTCTAGGAGCTGCTTAGTCTATAAGCGAGAAAATGATGTCAGACTTCCTCAGACCACGCCTGCAAGAGCCTCATGGATTTAGATATCCCACAAGCGTCACTATCATACATGCACACCTGCCTCCAACAAACTTCAAGCACTTAATGTCAGACGAGCACTCTACAAAAGGTCAACCCCAGGTAGATAAATTACTAAGTATCATTTAAACACACATAGTACATAAACCATTTAGCAATACAGTGAACGAATCGCCTTTAAAAAATAGCTGTAGTTTTCTCCTCTCAACTGCCAAGGAATGGAATGCAGTTTCTCTTTCCATTAGCGTAACCTCATATCTTCTTCATTTCAGGAAAAACCTCAAAAAATGGCTGTTCTCTAAGTAAACTTTTCACTCCAATCTTGCTTTCTCCCCTGGACATAGCGCCTTGACACCTCCGGGTATTTGTTTGCGCTGAATGCATACATCCTTTTAACATAACAGAGAATCAAAGTAAAAAATATAGCAGTTTACCTAAAAACTACAGTGCAGCAGGCAGTCTTAAATAGGTGGGGTTCCTGTCTTCACAAAATAACATCCAACAACTGGGAGGCTAAAGAGGATGGCATCTTGGAGTGGCTTATTATGTAAGTGAGAAAATGGCAGTAGACTGACTTGTACTCAAACCCCAAATATCTGTCGAGCACTCATACAAAAGGTCAATCCCAGAAAGGCGGCTGACTAAGTCCCAGTTAAAAACCCACAGTACACATACCAATTTCCAATTCAGTGAATAAAGTGGCTTAGAAAAAGTAAATCACAATTAAAAATATGGCAATTAACTTAAATGCGACCACACAGCAGGCAGCCTTAAAAATACAGGGTTCTGCTTGCATACTAACTGCCAATCAACTAGACAACTAACCAATGGTGTCTTGGAGATGCTTTTTTCTATAAGTGAAAAAATGGAGTCAGGCCGACATATACTCCAAGTCACGTCTGCAACTGCCTAACATATTTACAATATCCCACAAAAGGCACTAGCATACATGTGCACGCTCTGTTCAACAAACTTCAAACCCTTCACCCCAAACCAGGATATACCTGGTGGTAATGTAAAGTAGAATAAAAGCTCTTTGACCACACACTCTTAATTGGGTGAATGATCAGATGACTTTTAACGCTGACTGGGTACATTTTAGTTCACTGGCAAAAACTTTGCGATCAGTCCACCTCTACATTGATTGGGTGGGCAACCCAGGAGTCTGGTGGAGAGGGTACTCCATAGCCATTGCAACAAAGTACCCTCTCCGTCAAACTCAAAATAAGCCCATTAGAGTTTTGCTGTAATTACTACATTTGTCGGTGTTATCAGCTTGATGATTGCCAGGTAAGCCATGCCTCAGTAACAGAACCCGAGAAGCATGTTATATCACCATTTCCTATACTAGTCTTAGGTGCAGACCTCAGAACTGGGAGGTAGTACCACACCCAGTAAATCGCACATGGTATAGTTTTGTTATTTACTGGTGCGTATGATCACCTGTGGGGCTAATAACAATTCAACAGACCATCGGATGGCGCTCGCTGTCCAAAAGTCCCTCTCTGCTTGTATTAAGTGATAGAATAATAAGGTAGCTTCTATAATTTCCTTATCACAGTATTCTCCAGGAGTAATGATGAAACATACCTTTTTGGCAAATTCTAATTAGCCATTCCTATCTCCTGCCATGTACAGTGTACTTACAGCTGCTCTGATGCTGTTAATGAACACGTTTTAGGTTTCTGCGAAATCTCTTATAATTGGATTGCTTGTCACTTTAATTTCGTTGCTTTTTATTTAAATATTGTGCAAAGGCTTGAGAAGATAACACTTGAAAAGATAGTCTTTAAAAAACTGGCCCCTCGCTTAGTGGTGGCAGTCAGGAGGGAAAAGGGGTGGGGCAGTGCGGGGTGAAACATAAATTGAAATTAATACGTACCTGCCACTGCGCCGCCTTCCACCTCGCTGCTCTTCACCCGATCACAGGCTTCCAGACTGCCCTGCGCCAATCCAGATGCTGCTCTCATGCTGGTAATACTATTCCCCAGCATGAGAGCAGTGCAGGGATTGGGCGGAGCGGGCTAATTTTACGCTCTCAGAGAGAATGGAAGCATGTGCCTGCTGTTCTCTAGCAATAGCTTGGAGACTTCTAAGTGCTATTGCTGGAGGCATCTAAGTGCACATGACGGTTTGGCCATCCTAAGACAACCGGTCAAACCATCATGCGCACTTGCAGTGCCCGCCACTGCAAGTGCCCTCCAATCTTGTCTTGGCCCACGTCCAAGACTCGGCTCAGGTCATGACAACAAAAATGATAATAAAAAGGCATTGGTATCATTGCTCCTCCACAATAATGGAGGAGCAGCTGTTGCCATCACAGGCAGCTCTTCACACCTCGTGGTCATGGTGTACAAGACTGTTTGGGGGATAACCACGGCTGGACAAACTGGGTGTCCCAGTCCGTCCCTGCCAGTTGCATACAAAATCAACACCTAGAAATGGGCGTTCTGGTAATACCTGACCTAACATAATTTTCTGCCAGTTGTTCATAAACATTCAGTGACAAAGTAAATTTTCCTGTCTTGAAGATGAACACCACTTCACATCTGGTGAAAGAATAACTCATATTATCACACTCAATATGCTTCCTGTACACTGATGGACTGACACATTCTTTGCTGACTTAACTTGTCTCTAGAATGACCTGGCATGGTAAGCATATACATAATTTACTGTAAGAATTGTGCCACCTGGAGTTAATATTAAGAGTTAAGGCTCTGCTTGTGCAGAACTATGATGTGTGCATTATCAGAGAATTACTTTTCAGCAGGGCTAGCATGTTTTTAGGTATATTGGTATTAGGACTGTACATTAACTTCCTAGATCATTGTTGATGCAGAAGACAACGCTTGCCTCAATATACAGCGATGTCGCAGTCCGGGCCCATGTGCATGTCCATGTAAATATATAGCAGTGTGCTGAAATAATGTACAGCTGGGACAATGTTTCATAATGCAAGCCCAGTATGGCACAGCACAGGTCTGATAATATCACACATGAATTGTCCAAAATATAATGATGACCTTTTCAATAAATCGAAATTTAATGAAAAGCATGAATATTTTCACTGCATGTCTTAGAAAAAGAGCATGAGCTCTTCAATTGACGATCGCTTGAGAACTGCTGATGAATGGGAAAAGGTGCTGTACAGATATTGATTGATGCTTTGTTGCTAAAAAAGGAAAACTGTGACATCATTGTTGTGTGATTGTGTTTCTTCAAATTGTAATGCAGGGGTTCCCCCTCCCTATCTTTCCACTGGAGTCTGGATAGACTGGAGTTCAGTTGGCCTTCAAATTGGTACTTCTATTTGGGAAAACCTAATGGTGAGGTTTTGAGTTTTATTTCCCATGAACTTTTGCCAGAGTTGAGGAAGCCTTTGGATGGGAAAATATCATCATTTTAAGCTAAAAGAATAGTGAGTCTCAGATTTAAATCATGTGCTTTAGTCAGGCGCCTAACAACCATTGGACTCACCGGGCTTCAGCCCCCCCGCCCCCTCCACCGTCGTGTGTGGCAGCCCAGGATGAGACAGATCCCGGGCACACACAGAGCTGCATCCGAACGTTTCACACGTCTTTAAAGGACCATTTGAATGTTAATTAGGCCTTGCAGTTGTTACAGCCCCTTCTAAGAGCCCCTGCAGCCCCACTCTGCCTACTGAATAAAGCTTCAGCGCACCCCAGAAATTTTTTCTTAGCCCCCCCCCCCACCACCCCAAAACTCGGCTCTAGTTGCGCCTCCGGCTTTAGTGCATATGACATTTGAGCTTCTGTGCTGCCCTCTCTCAAATTAACCTCAGCCATTGGTAATCACTTAGTGTGCACTGTAGTCCTGAATATTGTTGCTTGCTATGCATCTCCAGACACCAGCCATATGCATCTCAACCTTGGTATTCATCAGGTAGGAACTGTGTGGCTCCAACTTTCAGATTAGATCCTCTCTTAACCATAATACACACAACTCCAGAGTGGTTTTGGCCACCTTTGCGCTATGCCCCAAAGATTCAGACTGGTGCTAGGGGTACTGCTAGGAATGCAGCACTGGGCCAAGATCAGAAATGCTTAGCCCTAGAGGAGACTGTGTTGCGTGAAGATCCCAAAGCATTGGCACAAGATAACTCAGCAGTATTGCATTATCCCACAGTTTTGGCCTAAGATCAAACGTCAATGTCTTACGATGCTGCTCGGTGCTGTCTCAAGTTTGGATAGTACTGGATTGAGATCACACATTAGTGGGCAAGGAACGAACTGAGGTGGGCCAAGGTGTCAAACATTTCTTCACAGGGTCACTGTGTGTTGATGAAGGTCCCGCACACTCAACCAAGAACCATGAGTGCTGGGCTAGCATTGAACAACACTGGACCAACACCATACACCATTAGATCAAACATCTAAAAAAAACATTTCTACACTCAATATAAATAGATCGTGTTGTTTCAAATTTGTACTGAACATCATGAAAATTAGATATGATGGTTCACCTTGACCAATACCATGGACTATGTGCATATCACAGATGACTTAGAGGTATACTACTAATTCATTTACCAGTTGCTATTCTGAGCTCAAGTTATGCTGGCTTAAAGTCGCGCAAAGCTGAGCCAAGACCACTGAGTGCTCAGCCAATATCATGCAGAAGTGATGCCAAAAAACATTTGGCTAACATCAGCGCCCATCTAATATCTCAGAGGGCTGGCAATTATGCAGAGCTCTAAACCTGGCCAATTTGTGCTGAAGATCTATGACATATAAATTATGGTCCATCCTAACGTGTCTCTTGAAATGTTATGGACAGCAGAAATATTTCAGAAGGTCATAAGAGAAAACTATTTATTATTTGATTAGAACGATCTTTAACCCCTTCACTGCGGCGGCTATTCCGCCGCAGTGCTAGGGGGCGGGGCGGAAATGCGGCAGGCGCATGCTGGTGACGGAACTGCTCCGTCACCAGCGTTGGTTGCGCTGTGCTTATGACGGAGCGGTTCCGTCATGGCCCTGCCCGCTCAATAGAACGCTCAGCGTAGGCGCGGAATTCGCGCCGCTCAGGAGCGTCGGGCGGGCCATGACGGAACCGCTTCGTCATCAGCACAGCACCACCGCAGCTGATGATGGAGCGGTTCCGTCATCAGCAGGGGAGGGGTTAAAATGCCACTTGTGTGTCATGTCTACAATCAATCTGCACATATGAGGAATTTGGAACAGACAATTAAATGTATCTTTTTGTACAAGCAAGGGCAAAATAAACTTTACAGATGGCAAAAATGTCTCTGTATCACCATGACCTATCCCAGTTACCAAGCCTCGTCTCTAACCCCGACCCATAGCTCACAGCTCAGTGTGATGTGTACCTGCACTTCTTTTTGCCATTTAAAGCACTGCCCTTATATGTCAATTTATTATTTTCATATTAAAAGTGAGTTCTGACATCAGAACATGGTGATAACAAGGAAATACAGCACGGACATTTGAAGGGTATTACAGACACCCCTACCTTAGAGCCAGATTTGGGGGCTCAGAGAATTAGTGCAACCACAAAAGGGATCTGTGTTTGAGCAGCCTGTATGTAATGTTGCATGCAATATATATTTGCCAAATGTTAATAGATGATAGTATTACACGATTGCCATATCTACTCTCCTGGTTCCAGCTGTTTGTAGAAGTACAGCACCGGGCCTATATTATGGCCAATCACCAAGCAGCTGTGGAGACTGTGTTGTTGTGTTAAGCTGCATGGTGATTGCTGTGTTAGGGGCTTTGCACTATAAATTGATGCTGGGATAGGAAAGACCCATGCATGGTGATGGACATACTCCCTTGCCATGAGTGCCACTAATGTAATTATGTCTGGATTCCTGATGCTGATTTTTGTTGTCATTGGTGAACACGGATCATGTGTGTGTGTTATGATAAAGGACTGGCTCACAGATTGTGGTCTTTTTGGATAAAGAGGGGCTTTCGAAGCGCTGCCCTCATAGTGGTGAAAGGTTTCTGCCTTTTCCAGGAGTTTGTAGTGCAGTTCCTATTTTCCCAATAGGCTCTGCGCATTGGAATAACATGAACAGCAGTGTAGACGTAGGACTGAGGTAATCTAGGTCTCTACTGACTATGCTAAACTTAATTTAGGTTTGCGCCAGCTAGCTCAGAGGTCACTGGAAACTTTCTTGAATGAAGAGGGATGGATAACCTTCCCTGGCTCAGACAAGAAGGGATTCAGTTTCTGACAACCGCATATACATGAGAACTATGCTCCCTCAGAATAAGAGTATATCTCTTCACTCAGTCAGCAGTGCATACTTAGTTTCACCAGAGTGCAGAGAAATAGAGAGACGGGCGGTTTCAATAAAAAGGTGTTATTTATTGAGCAGTCTTCTTTCTCATACAAGAGAAGTGAATTGCCACAATTGCAATACTTAGAGTAAAGTAAAGTGCGTACAGTAAAAGTAGTATTATGCAATAATACTGTAAAAGCATTGATACGGTTTCTTAGCCATATGATACTTTAAAATGGATAAAATATATACATACACAAATACATTGACTAAAATACTCAACTGGTGCTTCTAACTAAGCCTACCTCTGGTTACCTGACCTAAGCCTAATACTCGGGAAGGGACAAGTAAGTAGCAATGTTTAAGTTAAGTCGGTTAAGATAATTTTGCCAAGAATCTGCATCAAGAATTCTCCTAAGGATTTAGTCAGCTCCGTACCTTGGTAATAGAATGTGGGAGGTCTGGTATCTCTTTCCTCAGGACTCGATATTCCAGCAACCTGCAATGGTAGGCTGGAAACACCGAAGCTGGATTTTCTCGGCTGGAGAAAAAGACAGAGTCTCTCTCAGTGCGTCAAACAGGAGGGGCGGCTTCCTCGGGCACTCGCATCAGCTGGGCTCTCGGGCAAGTAGATGGCCGCTCTGCTCCAAACCACTGTGTGTTTGCTTAAGGCAACTGTTGGTATTTTATACCTGAAAGGTGCCGGGTTTGACATAAGGTTGGACATAAGACGTCACGAAGAACTTACAGTTCTTGCAGGACTTCAGGAGTTCTTGTTCAAATCAAAACAAAAGCAGGGGGGGGGTTCCCGGGCTGCTGAATGCTTGGTTTGTTTAAAGAACGCGTTGTGCTTTCTAGGAGTATGAATCTGATTCTTATGCCGTTGTCAGGACATTATTGATTATAACCTCACAAGGGCATAAATCGGGAATATCGAATTAGGGTCCTAGATAAGAACACAACACCCACTCCACGAATTGATGTCCATCATTACTAAAACTAAGCAATATTAAACATTCAAAGGTGCATGTGTTTCCTTCCGACCCACTACAAAATACATATTTTGCATTTGAAATGGTATACGGTAAATACACGGAAAATGAGTATTTGTACTGTACGCTTTTCAAGCAGTGTTATCATTCACAGAAATGCATATATGTATCAACTGAACGAATTGCAAAAATTACACATGAAATGGCTCTAAATACAGAAAAGAAGGTCGAGACCATTTCATCACATATTTATTCAAATTTCTGTTAAATGTGCTAGAGGCTGAGGTAAAATATTGTCTCTAGTATCCTAAAATAGAAGCTCTGTTCTCTAAGAATAGTTCTACTTTAAGCAGAGTACCATGTGCCAAAAAAAAGGTAAATATTTTGAAAATATGGGCAAAAATAATTTCGCTTTCAGGGGAAAAGTTCCAAATATTTTCTGTAGCTTTGTTTATCAAAAACTGAAGGCCGAATTCAGAGTTCAGGGAACGCTGTGTGCTCATTGTTTTTATTAAGAGTTATTCTCATTGGTTGGAGAGAACATTATTTCAGACATACCCGCAAAAAATTGGTCTACCACATCAGGTGAAATTTCAACCAAGTATGAAAATGCTGCAACTGTGCAGTTTTCTGCGTGAGTGCTATCATCGATGGTAGGATCAGCAATGTTCACAGAACGCTGTACCTGTTCGATGCTGCTTTCCTCTCTTAACTCACCACCACATACTCGTAGTGGTGAAGTCTCCAAGAATGCCATCATCAGAATCGGTAGCCGCTGGGGACAACACGATGCATGAGTCGTTACCGGACCTAGCAAAGTATCGATATCCATTGGTACTGCTGATTGTAGTGTAAGACAGATGTCCAACACGCATTCTTCTCCGCATAGCAGACACCGAAGCACAGGTATGATGCAATCTTGCCAGATCGGTCTGAATGAAAGAAACGAGGTTGTACTTAGATCTCTTAGCCGGGCCAACCCGAGGGCCTTAGTGATACGGTCTCGGTATCGTATTGCTAGGATCGTTTCTTCCATCGTTACTAGAGTCTTGCCTGTGGATTGGCTTGCCATATCGGTGCAGAAGAAACAAAAATAAAATTCCTGCCACGAGTCCCAAGATTAAGTGTAGGCCGCCAAAGACAGAGTGGACAAAATTCGGGAAGATGCCCCGAACTGTTTCAAACGGTGCTAACAGTCCCGAAAAAATTGTCTTAAATACATGTGCGATGCCACTGGTATCAGATATGTCTAAGATTTGGCTCAATACTTCTAGAAAATGTATCGGGCAATTTGTTGATAAAAGGGTATGTATCTCTGCTGCTGTCTTGCAACTTGCAGATCATATGTTTCTTTTGATGACGTTAGAGGCACAGTTGTTTGTAAAAGAATAGACTTCATTCTGCTTAAAGTATCAATTTGAATAGAAGAGATATTCAACCGAGGCCATAACGCAGCCCCCATATCTGGATTGCTGTGTGGATACAATACTTGCATACAGCAAATGGCCCTGGAAGTTACAGTTGTCAGATAGGCTTTTCCTGGCAGCATGCCACAACAGCAGTGGTCACTTATTAAAATGTAACTACCGTTTGAAAGTGGTCTAAAGAATGGCTCTATCTGCTTTGCAGGCATGCCATGTAGTTGACATGAAAGGTTATTTGAAGACCCTTCGCAGGCTCCATGCAAATTAATTCCTTGACACAGAAGTGTACCGCTTAGTGATTCTTTACAATTTTTACCACTAAGAAATACCTCTCTGTTTTCTTCACTGTAACATCTGTGGGTATAAGGTAAATCCCAGGTTGATCTGATGTATTCTTTACCCAACCTTTCATACTGGCCTGCTGGTATATACTCTTGACAGTAATTAAACTGGAAAGTTGTTATCGGAATTGTAATCGTTCCATGTATTATCCATTCAATGACAGGTCTTTCTGCCATTGTCGATGGTAATATCTTGAGTTTTTCAATGCTCAGGATTGTATAATCTGCTCCTTTTTGTGCCAAACTGATTTGTTTATCAGTAAGGTTAAAGAGACCGAATAATGACGTTGTGTTGATTAGACGCCATGGTACATAGCCTGAACGCAGATTTTGCAACGCCCATCCAAGCTGTACAATAGAACGTAATTGAGATTGACCATGTTGTAGCATTAGTAAGTCCTGGTCTATTCTATCAAAGGCAGATGATACAATACTGTCCAGTGAATATATTCTGGAAGACAGAGTCGTTAACCCATTGTCCACAACAGAAAGTGATTTTTCCAAATTAATACGATCATTTCTAGTAATTTTTCTGCTATCTCAATTTGTATTACTTTCCATGCTTCGTTGTATGCAGAGTATATACCAGCCGCTATGAAACGTTTTTGACGCTGTTTGCGTGGTCCCATTATGAAATCACGCAAGTCAGCACCATCTTTAAGTAAAGTCAAGTGTTGCTTAATTTCAGCCAGTGTGGATTTCTGTAGCCACTCAAGGCATAGTTTCCCTACACTGTATGTTGTAACTATCCCTGGATGTTGTCTCTGGGAATATATAGGGTCTGGTCTGGTCATTTTGAACCCCTGTGTTTTGTTCAGGAATCTATCTTGACAGTTATTCGTGTCTGTTGGCCAGATTAACCACTTTTTCCAATCAGTATCTGTTCTGTTTTGGTATAAAATATTAGAAACGTCCATCTCCACATCAGTAGTGCTGTCACTATCAGGCATGGGTTTTGAAATAGATGGTGTGTTCATGTCTTTTATCTTAGCAAGGCCAAGACAAGTAGTTTGTTGAATTGTGTCATTCAAGAAAATAATTTGTTCTGGGATCATGCAGGCCCTAAACACTGATTCTAGTCCTTGTACTTGCAATCTTTGGAACCCCAGATTGTTTTTGTTTCAATGGTGTTTTTCCAAATTTTGAAACCTAATGTAGACATTTTGTCAAAAATAAATTCGGAATAAATCAATTTAGTATTTGTCGACATTGTTTTTATTCCTGTTCTATTTGATAGTTTAAAATAAAACGTTTTTGGGTCACTGTTATTAAGTCCTGAGAAGTATTGAAATTTATCAGAAAACTTTTTTGAACTGCCTTTTGGTGGTGTCGGACAGTGTTCCCACTGGTTAGAAGATAAACCATTTCTAGGCTGAGCACTTTTATGCAAATAGTGATCACCGTAATGGTTGTAGCAGTAAAGCTCCTCATAATTGGACGAACCCTGCAAGTAATCTTGTTCTGTAAATTTGGCTGACATTACTAAATCTGACATCATATTATTAATGTTTTCAAAGTCTCAGTCATCAGAGAAGGTACTAGGTGTTACAAAATCACTTAATGAAATCTTGAGCTGGTGGGGATACTTTAAAAGCTCGACCGGGCCCAAAAAGTCATAATCAGTTCTGTCCCATGCTACCCCACCGGGTATTGGAATGGCTGTGATGTTTATTGATGACAGTTCTCTTATCTCGATGTGAGAAGATGTGTGTGGCTTTAGGACCAAGTTCATTTTCTGACTTGCTGTGTCCATTGTACTATATTTTCCTTCAGTGAATCTTCCCAAACATATAACCATGATGAGCCAAAGCAGGAGGAAAAGTACACCTAACACAATCCAAAATTCAATCCATGGTGAAATTAGGTACGTCTTTTTTAGTTGTTGAAAAGTTCAATTATTTTATTTTTAAAACTTTGTGTTGGAGGCGTTTCTTCATGTTCGCTTAGGTCTTCAGAGAAATTGTCTAAGTTGATGAAGTAGCCTGATGCAGTTCTGTCAATTTTTGGAATGGCGTCCGGATTTTCATTTGCTTATGCATTTTTCTTTGTTTCATTAGAATAGTCTGAAGCTACATCATTTTAGATTGGTGTTTCTTGACGAACTGTTATTATTTGGGTTTCAAGAGGCACAAGTTCCAGGGCATTATTGCATAGTCCTTTTTTATTCATTGCAGATTTTTCAATTTTGATTCGTCTCTCAGCATGAGCCTCTTGGATTGTAGCAAACTTTGGTATTCTGCTATTTCTTGGTAGTCCACTTGGCCTACTTCTTATAATTGGCCACATGATTGTGGTTTTACCGGGTCGATGGATACAACCTGGTTCTCCTTTTTACCAGCAAGGGGCGGTAGTACTACTGATCTTGTTCCGTTGATAGCTCAGACAGGCACTGCTTTTCTGTATGAAGGCCCAAATTCCTTCTTTACCGCGATCTTTTCTCTGACCAGATTCCCAATCTTTGGAATCCAGACAGGTCTTGCTGGGACAGGTGGTTTTTCTTCAGTGGATTTCGACTGTTGTTTCAACTTTATGTTACTCAGGTTTTTTCTTGTTTCATTTAAATCCTGTAAAACAGCCAAACGATCTTTGATATCAGAGCTTTTTTCTTCTACCACTGAAGTATGACTATCTAAGTCCTGAATAAGCATTCTAGTTCCGAACAATAGTTCGTATGGAATGAGACCTTTTAGAGAGTTTCTTGGCAGATTATTAAGATTACGTTGGACACTTGTTAAATGTTTGACCCACCCATCACCCGAACCTAATACCCTCGCCGTTATAGATTGCTTTATGTCCCGGTTTTTTTCTTTCCACAACAACATTTCCCTCAGGATGGAAGGGAGAAGAATACTGCTATGCGGTGCCTATACTGTTCATGGCCTCTTTGTAAGCTCAAGAGCTAAACGCAGGACCCTGATCAGAATGTAGCATGCCAATTGCGTATGTGCCGATAAAGACTCACAAATCTTTTATAACAGTTCTGGCGTCAGCCGAGTGCAGGGGTCTACATTTTAAGTGAATTCAGTCTTAATTATTATGGGGATGCATTTCTCCGACTGGATTTCTGCTATATAGGTAGCCTGATGCTCTCTAATAGTGGTATCTGGGCTACAGGCTGAAACGGTTCAAAACTGCGATCTCTGTTGCAGTCCTTCAAATTCTTTGCAAAATAGTAGATATCTATGCTCATTCCCGGCCACCAGTACTCCGATTGTAGTTCCATCAGAGATTCCAGGATCTCTTGGTGCCTCAGACCCAACCCCATATGTGCTTCTTGTAGTAAGCAGATTCTCCGGTTCGTGTTTGGAATTACCCTATCCCCCACTCCAGGGATTCGAGCAAATGGAATGGAGTTTGCATCAATTATGTATGCATTACTGTATTACCTAGTGGAGAGGTAGTGCTGAATAATCGCCTTTTAATGAGGCTGTTACCGCTAGCATGGTTTTCCCATCTATGTGTTTTTCTGAACGCTTTTTAGTGGCTAGAGAAGCCGGGTGAACCGCTTCCGCTGTGACTGTGTTAGCCAATGAATTCCCTGCAACGTGAACGCCATCACGTCGATGACTCAATGCGTGTATCACGTGAGTCTTTCATAGTTCTTTCTGTAAAAGAACTACCTGTTCCCAAAGCCTTTTATGCTTTATTGTCATCTGCGGCGTCCCTCAAGGATCCTCGCTGAGCCCAACCCTCTTCAACGTCTACATGAGCCCCCTCGCGGCCATCGCACACCAACACAACCTCAACATAATCTCCTACGCCGACGACACCCAGCTGATCCTCTCCCTGACCAACGACCCCGCCGCCGCCAGAGCCAACCTGCATGAAGGGATGAAAGAGGTAGACGAGTGGATGTCGACCAGCCGCCTGAAGCTGAACTCGGACAAGACGGAAGTCCTCATCCTGGGATCCTCGCCCTCCGCCTGGGACGACTCCTGGTGGCCCCCCGCCCTGGGCACCGCACCCAAACCGACAGACCACGCACGCAACCTGGGCTTCATCCTGGACTCCTCCCTCTCCATGACCAAGCAAGTCAACACCGTCTCCTCGTCATGCTTCAACACCCTGCGCATGCTACGGAAGATCTTCCGGTGGATCCCCACCGAGACCAGGAAGACTGTCACCCAGGCACTCGTCACCAGCCGTCTGGACTACGGCAACGCCCTCTATGCCGGAACCACCGCCAAGCTCCAGAAGAGACTCCAACGGATCCAGAACGCCTCAGCCAGACTCATCCTCGACATCCCACGACACAGCCACATCTCCGGACACCTAAAAGACCTGCACTGGCTCCCGGTCAACAAGAGAATCACCTTCCGTCTCCTTACCCACGCACACAAAGCTCTTCACAACCAAGGCCCGAGCTACCTCAACAACCGCATCAACTTCTACGCTCCCAAACGACACCTCCGATCAGCCAGTCACGCCCTTGCCACCGTCCCCCGCATCTGAAGAACGACAACAGGAGGAAGGTCCTTCTCCTACCTGGCCGCCAAGACCTGGAACTCCCTCCCGACCGACCTGCGCCTGACCCAAGACCACCTCGCCTTCAGGAAGAAGCTCAAGACCTGGCTGTTCGGGCAGCAGCAGCACCCCCCCCCCCTAGCGCCTTGAGACCCTCCGGGTAAGTAGAGCGCTCTATAAATGCCTATGATTGATTGATTGATTGATATTGTGGTACCTGTGTCATCTTTGTAACCGTTTTTGATCAATGTCTGCATGTCACTGTTATAGGATTTTACGCAGAAATACGAATCGCACACTATCATTGTGGGGAATTCGCGATCAGCATTTTCAAGCGCCATCTTTAATGTTCTTATTTCAGCTCGCTGAGCTGAACATTTCCTGAGTGATTCTGTTTTGGTAATCATTGGTTTGAATTTACCAGAGCGCCAGCGACCTTTAACAATCGCGCACGCTGCATAATAGGATTTATTTTCTACATCATAATGTTGTGCGAATCTGTCCATATAGATTATGCAGGTATATTTTTCTAGAGGCAGAATTTCAGCTGGCAGAGGATATCAGCGTTCATATACTAGATCGGCTAGTTTTTTCAGTTTTGCGTCAAAATAGTTTTTAACGTCATCTGTAGCAAAAGAAGTTTCCCATTCTATCCATTCTGGATCTAATACTCCTTTAACCAAGTTACGAGGACTTGTTAACGCCGCAAGGGCTGATTCTGCTGAAAAAACAGATATTCTTCTGCCTTGGGCTAGGGCTCTTTCTTTAGCTACAGCAGTTCTAACCGCAGTTAGAATTTTTTCTGTGGAGCTGAATTTCATTTCAGCTTCAGTGTACAAGTGTGATTTGTAAGCTATAGGTACCGTTTCACCCTCATTAGAGGTCAGGTATATGAATCCGCATCTTCCTGGGATGACTCGGATTACAAGATTGCGTGTGTTCTCAAAATTTCTGTGTGTTTCTGAGTCCAATTGGTTTGTTTGAAATCTGGTTTTATTAATTCATAGAGAGGTCTAACCCTCTCCGCATAATTTAGAATGTATGTTCTTCCGAAATTCAGGAAACCTAGTAGTGATTGTAAATTCTTCAGCGTTTTTGGAGCTTGGAGTATAGCACATTTCTCTAAGAAATTGTCTGCCAGGCTTTTACCTTCACTTGATAATTCATAACCTAAAAATTGGACAGTTAGATGGGCAATTTGTGACTTTTTAAAGTTGAATTTGTAACCCTCTGAGGCGAGTTCAAGTATTATGATGTTCACCCTTTTTAAGTGTGTCTCCAAGTCATCATCTGTGAGATAGATGTCATCGACATATGATAATGCTTCATCATCATATATTTGTAGTAACTCTGTTACTCTTTCTGAGAATAATCCCGGGCTAATCTTGAATCCCTGTGGGAGTCGGCAAAATTGTTTTTGCGATCCAAATATTGAGAAAGCGGTCAAATACCTGCTTTCTGGTGCAATGTTTTGACAGAAGAATCCATTAGAGATGTCTAATGTCGTTTTATATTTTTTGCGCACGTTATTCATTAGTGCTGCACTATGTGAGTTTTGTACTGCAAATGTCTTACAACAGGAGTTTAGGTGTCTGTAGTCCAAAACTAGACGATACGAATCGTCTGGCTTGGAGACAGGAAACAAAGGAGTGTTCGTTTGAGAGGTGCATGTTTCCATCACCCCTTGGCATTCAAGTTGATCTAAGATCTCCCTGACTTGTTTTTTAGCTTCTTGTTTAACTAGGTACTGCCTTTGTGCAGTGGGCTGATTCCTTAACTGGATCTTGTGGTGAGGTGAGTCCTCATCCCATCCTACATGATTTTTGTATAAAGCAGGAGCTTGGGCTACTGCCCATTTTCTTGCATAAGTACATTTTTTATGAATCGGGATATGATTCGAGAAGGCAGGCATAACCATTTGTTCGACATGAGGGCACTCCCTGACAAACTCTGGTGGCCAGTCTTTCTCAGCTAACAGAATGTCATAGCCTTTTGAAAGTTTTTCGCAAAAGAGACTTTTTATTTTCCTGGTTTTATCTCCCTCTATACGTAATGTTATTTCATATAGCTTATGGGGCACACTAACTCGTGTGTCTGCAGTTTCCACTTGAATGTATTCATTCGTGTCCACTGTCTCCAGAAGATTCATCAGGGTCTTGTGAGCTATGGTCACTTCTGCTCCGCTGTCTAGCATTGTCTGTGCCCACTCTCCATTTTTCAGCTGTGTCCTCAGAATACTCGGCATGTTTAATTTTAATACTTGCTACCTTCTTTCTGGGAAATTGTACATTTTTTACTTTGATGAGCAGATTCCTTGTCTTTGGACTTGGTGTGCTCTTCTCTGTGTTCTGATCGTCCTCTTCTTTCCGATTTCTGTGAGGAAGATCGAGAAGGATTCAGTGAGAATGATCTAGAGGGACGTGTATCAACATCTTGATATCTGTCTGTTTTTCTTTTTTTATCCCTATCTCTAAGGTTGTATCTTTTTTCAGAGGGTTCCCTTTGGGGAGACTTGTCTTCTCGGCCTGGAGATCTCTCTCTACGCTGAGGAGACCTTCCTCTGGACTGGAAACGTTTTTCCCTGGGATTGGATTGTTTATTACCATCCCAGCTCTTTTTTAGAGTCTTTAAATTACTTGTAATAAATGTTTTTTCAGGATTTTCAATTAGTTGGGGTTTTATTGGTTTTCCACCCAAACTATCTCTTCCTAGCTCTTCATAGGATTTTTCTATGATTCTGGCAACTTCCAATGGTTGGGCTACTATATCTGTTTCCTTCAGTTTCTGGCGGATCGTCACAGATGCTGCTTCACCTTTTATGTTGGCTAGTAATTTAGCCGAGACCAGCTTGAAGTCTTTTAGTAATTTCATACCCAGAGTTAAAGATGGTTCTGGACCGTATTCGTTTTGAGTCTGTCTTAATACATCTGGTATGACCGCCATAGACGGGACACCATGTGCTTTTGTGAAGATGGAAGCAAAGACTGTGCCCCAAGTGTCACAGTCCTCCACATGTGGTGCGATCCCCATTTGGATACAGATAGTCAGAATTCTGTGTTTATCAGTAGGCGTAGTATCAGGAAATACTGCGTCTATTTGAGTGGGTACTTTACCAAGACATGATTGTATGTTCTGTGGTGTGATTTTCTTTATGGTCTATCTAGTGGACCGAGCCTGGTGATGTGATCATTATGTTTTAGGGCGCCTTTAAACCAGAGCAGGTGCTCTTGGTATTTTAGTGGAATTTCAATCTCCTCGAAAGGAGTGTATTCATCCGGAGGTTCCTCTATTTTGTGACAGTGGAAGTCTTTTGTCGTAGCGTGTGCTGCTGGAAAGTGTATCCATGAATAGAATACCTCTGTCTGCCGATATTCGTGTGCCTCCATCACGAATATGACTGTACCACCTCGCGGTGTCAGGCCATTTTCTATAAGTTTTAGAGTTATAGTTCTTCTTAGATTGACCGGAATGAGTATTGCATCCGGTTCGGTTTCATGAAGAAAAGTTTTTTCCTCTAAGAGTTGAGCTGCTAGTCTTGCTTGCTCCCTTTCATCGTCACTTTCTGGCATTTTACTGACTGAAAGTTTTCTGTTGCAGATCGAGTTTCAAGGAAGCAAAGATTAGGTGCACAATATTTTGGAACACTGTATCCTTCAACATTGATCAAACCCAGAAACTAATACATCGGATTCTCATCCTACTAAGTTCCGGCGGATATTAACCTTTCACCCACTCCAGACGTCTATTGGAGTTTTTACGGGGAAAGGGTTCTGTGTGAAAAAGCACGACTGAGTTACTCTATTGTCTTGAGTTAGATTATCGCCTTACCAAACGTTGGGCGCCATGTAGTGTAGTTCCTATTTTCACAATAGGCTCTGCGCATTGGAATAACATAAACAGCAGTGTAGACGTAGGACTGAGGTCATCTAGGTCTCTACTGGCTATGCTAAACTTAATTCAGGTTTGCGCCAGCAAGCTCAGAGGTAACTGGAAACTTTCTTGAATGAATGAAGAGAGATGGATAACCTTCCCTGGTGCAGACAAGAAGGGATTCAGTTTCCGACAACCGCATAAACATGACAACTTTACTCCCTCAGAATAAGAGTATATCTCTAGAGTCGTGTGAAAACAATAGACAGATATTTCACTCAGTCAGTAAACATACTTAGTTTCACCAGAGTGCAGAGAAATAGAGAGACGGGGTTTTCAATAAAAAGGTGTTATTTATTGAGCAGTCTTCTTTCTCATACAAGAGAAGTGAATTGCCACAATTGCAATACTTAGAGTAAAGTAAAGTGCGTACAGTAAAAGTAGTATTATGAAATAATACTGTAAAAGCATTGATATGGTTTCTTAGCCATATGATACTTTAAAATGGATAAAATATATACATACACAAATACATTGACTAAAATACTCAACTGGTGCTTCTAACTAAGCCTACCCCGGTGTACCTGACCTAAGCCTAATACACGGGAAGGGACAAGTAAGTAGCAATGTTTAAGTTAAGTTGGTTAAGATAATTTTGCCAAGAATCTGCATCAAGAATTCTCCTAAGGCGGGGGCGTGGCTAACAGCATGCCGTGCTAGACGTGTGATCCGGGAGCTCCCGGCCGACAAGACCAGAATCCGACGTTAAAATACTGCCACGAATCACCAAATCGCCGAGAAACGTGTGGCGGATAGCCCGGAGGCAAGTGTGCGAGACCGGGGGATTTTTTGATGAGTCCAGAGCCCTACAGTCAGAGTTTTACTCAGCGGTCTGCGGGTGACCCAGTGAAGCAACATGGCGGCCCCGCAATGAGAACTGTGTCCAGGAGTCGGTGGAGAGAGCCACAGGTCCTGTGCCACTGACCCAGGGAAGGCTCAACCCGACGGTGCACGGACAACGAGATACCTCACCTAGAGTAACGGTGATCCCCGGTTGTGCGAGGTACCGGTGCCCGGCGTCCCAACACAAGATGGCGGACCGCCCTGGCTATCGAGACGGGCGGCAATGAGAACTCTAGGGGCGCCGACCGGGAGCGCGAATCGAGAAGTCAACGAGCGCTCCTACTGCAGCGGCCGCTGATGGGACCCCGACTCCACAGAGCAGACCCCCCGATCCACCAGAAGCCTACGCGGTAAGCCGGTACATGCGCGCCGTTCACCTGAGTGGCGGATTGACTCGGCGGCCGCGGGGGGCAGACTGCAGAGGTGGCACCCGGCGAGACAGCGCCCCGAAACAGTGCGAGGGACACCCAGTGAGGCCACCAGGAGAGCATCGGGCGAAGGTGAGGAGCCCCTTGCAGCCCGGCAATTACTTCACCAAGATGGCGGCCATATCATTCTGCCGGCCATCCACAGCACGGAGATCCGCACCAGAAGGGGTCTAGCCTGGTCCAGAGGGAGCACACAAGGAAGTGAGTGACCCCAAAGAGCAGAACGTTGAGGCAGTAGGTCGCACACCCCCAACAAGCCCACCACTATTGGGGCAGCGAGGGGTGGCGGAGTGGGGAGGCAGATACCAGCGCTGCATACCACCATGAGGAGAACCCGCAGCCGCGGCTGGCTAGCTCTGGGGATAGCCTGGATAGCTCTGGGGATAGCGACGCTGGGGCCAGAAAGACACTGTGCAGCCTGTGGGTCAGTGAATAGGCAAAGGCCCAGCCCCCCATGTCGACCGACACAGAGGCCACAGAGGTGGGGATACCCCACGTCCCGTCACCAGCGACTGAGCACCCAGGCGTAGAACAGGCCCCCTTTGGGTGAAGGAAGCCTTGCCCTCTTGGACGGGCTAGAGGCCCGGGACGCAAACCGTTCCCAGGAAGGGACGTACCCGAGGCCACGCAACAATGGGGCTGCTGCGTGTCGCTGCACCCCCCCACCCCCATACGCCATCCTGTGACAGAGGCTGGGGCGAAGACGTTTAGTAGTAGAGATCCACTCTAAGGGGGGCAGTGAAAGTCGCGGACACCTCTACTGTATGGCGGTTTACCATAGCATCATCTCTCAGAGACCAACAGTAAAAAAGTAAGACTGGTAGCGGCGGAACCGAACTACGCTAACGGCTGCAATAGCCAGGGCACGCCTGGAGGATAGCCGCAATCACCTGGCAGCGAAAGTACCACTCAGACGGAGGAGATTGGCAGAAACACCGGGCCCCCCCGGGCACAGGTGGGAACAGGGAGAGGATCGCCACTACACCACTTGCACTGTGGGTTGTACGCCCCTATTCCCTTGCAGTACCGATCCACCACAGCAATAATGGGGAAAAAAGACCCGCCACTCAGACCGCCGAAACAGGGCCCTATGGACAATTTGGAGGCGCCAAGGCAGGCTAGGGGGAACCCGGACGCATCATCCGAAGGTCCCGTTGACACTGGGATACTACTCACAGCGATTCAGGCATCGAGAACGGACATTCAAGAATCACGGGCGGCACTGGAGGTCAAGATTGGCGAGGTGGGATCTGAGGTCACTCTCCTGCGCCAGGATTTCAGGAACCTCTCGGCCAGAGTGACTGAGACAGAATCACGCATCGGAGAAGCGGAGGACTCGATCACCACGGTCCGGAAGGAGATGGCAGAACTCCAAGCATCGCACAGACAACTGATGTGGAAGGTGGACGATGCCGAAAACAGGGCACGCCGCAACAACCTACGATTTGTAGGCTTTAGAGAAGGAATTGAGGGGACCAATATGTCGGCGTTCCTACACACTTGGCTCAAGGAAACCTTCCCGGGGGCACAATTCTCGAGATGCTTCGTGATTGAAAGAGCCCACAGAGCATTACTGGCGAAACCTCTGGAGGGTGCGAGACCCAGGCCGGTGATCGCACGCTTCCTAAACTTTGCAGATAGGGACTTGATCTTGAGGGAAGCGAGGAAACTAGTAGACATCCGGTTGGAGAACACTAACATCATGATCTTCCTGGATTATAGTCAGAAGGTACAGAAACAGAGACGCTCTTTTGACTCGGTAAAGACTAAACTTAGATCCATGAACATTACCTACATGCTGCTCTTCCCGGCAAAACTCAAAGTCATCTACAAGGAAAAAGCAATCTTCTTTAACCACCCGGAGGACGCTTGGCAGTGGATCGAGGAGAGACCGATCTTCAATGGCAGGGAAACGGCTGGTCGCGAGGAACTGGACAAAGTCGTGAGAGAAAAGACACAATGGGGCCTGCCTAAACAGCAGAGAAGGAAATCCAGAAGGACATACACTCGCACCACAGGAACCCCCTACCGTGCACACGCATCTGCAGGAGGCTGAAGGGGGAGATCGGAGTCTCCGGGGGCCTCCGGCACAGCGGACCGGCGACTTCGGGGGGATCGAAAACAGACATGCTCGGAAGGAGACGACGAAGACGATACTGAACTCAGAGATTCGGAAGCCGAGGCAGACAACCTGAACAATCATCAGAGCTCTGTTCATCCTCTAGTGACTGAGATACGCAACCTGGAGCAGGAGAACTCCAACAAGATTAGCGGGGCAGAAACGTCTACACATGACTCGCACTCCTGAACACTGTTGCAGTGGACTAATGGAGACGTCGGCCGGGGAGAACGGCGGCACGCAAGTTGTCACTACCCCTTTGCTTCTTTTTTTCTTGTTTTATTTGGGTATCTGTTGACAGTTTTAAGTCATTTCTTTTAGGTTTCAGATCTTGACCAAAGCTGCGCCTGGGCGCGCAACCCGGCTGCAGTACTATACTACATCCTGCCGAGGCGGGAACAGTGAGGCATAACTGAATAGCGGGAGGGAGAGGGTGGGCGACAGACCGACTCCTACTGAAAGCTCGGTCCTCTGGGGGGATGAGCCTGGATGGGGAGGGAGGTGGGGAGGGGGGGCTGCAGGGGGGGAAGAATTCAACAAGTTGGGGCAGGGGGGGCCCAGGGGGGGCAGCCACGATCGTACGAGCTGAAGCACCACTATTGGCACATATCTTGGACATCTACGGAACATAAGAGTCACTCCACACCATGGCAGGTACACTAACTGATCCACCACGGGAAGGCAAGGGGGTGTCACTCCTCACGTGGAATGTCAACGGCCTGGGTTCTAGAATAAAAAGGGGACTGGTAAACGCATATATCAAGAGGGTGGCTCCGGACTTTGTCTTCCTGCAAGAGACACACCTAAGAGGTGAGAAATGTGCATTTATAGCAAGAGGGAGATACACGGTTCTGATACACGCGGGATACATGACCGATTCGAGGGGAGTAGCTGTGCTGATTAATAAATCATTTCCGTTCAACACGACACGCACATGGAGCGACCCACAGGGCACATATGCAGGGGTACAGGGAGTATGGAGGGGGCAAACGTACACAGTGATCTCGGTATATGCTCCACCGAAAGTTCAGGCGCGAACACTCAAAGCGATCGCTTCTATCCTCCTAGATACGGCAGACACGATTCAAATAGTGGGAGGAGACTTTAACGATGTAATGTCGGAGGAGCTAGACCGCACAGGGCCAACCCGTAGGGGAGGGGCACGGACAGTGCTGTCGCAACAGATGACTAACCTGGGTCTCACGGACGTTTGGCGGTGGCGACACCCTACCCAAGAGGCATACTCCTTCTATTCTGGGACACATAGAGTATTCTCAAGACTAGACTACATATTTATAGCTAGGCAATACCTCGCTGCGGGTGACGAGGTGGCGTATAAAGCGAGGGGAATCTTGGATCACTCAACACTATATGCAAAGGTGGGGGCAGAAAGGGGAAAGGGAGGCTCAGAATGGCGTCTGGCAGCCTGGGACCTCCAAAAGCCGGAGATAGTACAAGGACTTAGGGCCGACATTAAAGTCTACGTGGCAGAGAACGAAGGCTCAGTCAACTCCGGGTCAACCTTTTGGGAGGCACAGAAACCGGTTCTCCGGGACAGAGCGCAGAGTAGGTTGAGGGCAGAACGGAGGAAGCAACTTGCGGAGACTACGAAACTAGAAACCACAATATTGCACTTAGAGGTGGAATATCCGACACACAAAGAGGAGAATACTCTGAGACGATTGTTAGACAAACAGCGGGAGTATAGGGAGATAGTCTCTAACGAGGCACGGACACAATCTCTGGCAACTCTCCATCGGTTATACGACATAGGTGACAAATCAGGCAAACTCCTGGCTTGGTTAAGCTGGAAGGAGAGGGCAGCAAGATGGGTAGAACAGATTAGAAAGTTGGACGGAGACCTGGTGAATACTGAACGGGAGATAGCCGACGCCTTTGCGTCTCACTACGCACGCTTCTACACGGCACGGGAACTCGGGACGGACGAAGAGGCACTTCAGTACATGGGAGGGGTGGATCTACCTACACTGACTGCCGAAACCAGCTCAACGCTAGAGGCGGAAATCACACTCGACGAGATCTCGGATGCCATAAACAAACTTAAAACAGGGAAGACACCGGGGCCAAATGGGTTCCCAGCGGAATTTTTTTAATGCACATCGGATCTGTTGACGCGCCACCTCAAAGCCATATACACTGCTTCCTACCAGGAAGGCCGCCTCCCGCCAGACCTCACATTGGCCACCATAGTCCCGATCTACAAACAGGGAAAGCCCAGGGACGAGTGCGCCTCATACCGCCCCATCTCCCTCCTAAACATGGAGGTGAAAATTCTAGCAACGGTCTTGGCGGTACGCCTGAGATCGGTGCTTCCAGATCTCATACAATCGGACCAATCTGGATTCCTACCAGACAAAGCGACTAAGCTAAACCTTCGACGCACACACAATTGGCTCCAAGAAGTTAAGGACAGAGAGGAACCCCACTGGTTTCTATCCCTGGACGCTGAAAAAGCGTTCGATGCAGTACACTGGCCCTTTCTCATGGCTGCGTTGCAGCGGTTCGGCCTAGGCCCAAAATTCCAGGGATGGATAAGGCTATTGTACATGGCACCAAAAGCACGTGTCAGGGTAAATGGCCGGTTGTCTTGAGAGTTCCAGGTCTCCAGAGGAACGAGACAGGGGTGCCCACTGTCCCCCCTCCTATTCACGCTAACGATCGAAGTCCTGGCGGCCAGGGTCAGGCAAAACCCCAACATTAGTGGCTTCGCGTGGGACAAGTTAGGGGGAACACAAGAAAAAATATCATTGTACGCCGATGACATGCTACTGTACATTACCAAACCCGAGAGCTCGGTCCCGGAGCTGTTCAGGGAACTGGAAGGCTTTGGAGCGAGGGCGGGTCACACCATAAACTGGAATAAGTCAGCTCTATACGACCCACAAGGGGCTGACAAGTGGGGGGCCCTGCCTGAGCAGCTGCTCACTACCACAGAAGGTTTTCAGTACCTGGGAGTGTATATCACTCTAGATAGTGCGCTTTCATTCCGCAGTAATGTGGAACGAGTTATGACGGACGCAATAGAAGACATGACCAGATGGAGGCAACTGCCGCTCACCCTACTAGGCAGGGCAGCCATGTATAAAATGATTACTCTCCCCAAGTTCCTCTATGCACTCCAGAATGAGTACTACCCACTCCCGGCCACCGCACTACCCAAAATACATGCTGACCTGCGTTCGTTCCTGTGGCTGGGGAAACAACCACGAATTGCCCTCCAGACACTACAACGACATCAGTATAGTGGGGGGATCTCATTGCCCAATCTAGAGGCGTATTACTGGGCGGAACACCTGACACCCATAAATGACTGGATACACGCCCCAGCAGACCACCCGACATATGCACTGGAGCGGCATAAGCTGTCACCTCATAATATACTCTACTACCTATACGGGGGAAAGGTGCGGAGGTCGCTCCTACCGGCAACAATGATCACACTGCGGGCCTGGACACGAGCCACGAAGCGCATGGGATGGGAGGGGAGACTGACACGTCAGACGCCGCTATGGCATTGTCAATGGCTGACAGAAATAAATAAACTGAAGGGGTTTCAAAGGTGGGACGACATAGGCATCTCACATATTGGGGATGTGATATGCAGGGGTGAATTGAAATCGTTTCACATGCTGCAGACAGAATTTGGATTGCATTGTTCACAACTGTTTAAACACACCCATTTTGCACACGCATGGAGGGCCCAAAATATCGCACTAGCGGACATACCGGAATACGCGCCACTAGAAGGTAGACATCTTCAGGAACAGATGGTACACCAGGCGGTCTCCCTCACATACAAGACACTAACAAACAACATGCTGGGGGACTTAATGAAACTAAGAGGGATATGGGAGGCGGATTTGGAGATGGTCCTGATGCACCCCCGGGAGGTAGCGATCAAGTCACGGCTTCGGCTCATTCAGCTGAATGTGCTTCATAGGACCTACTTCGATAGAGTACGTCTCCTTAAGACTGGGAAAATAACTGACCCCTTGTGTCTTAGATGTCAGCAACAGCGAGGGGATTTCTATCACACCATATGGTCTTGCGACAAAATACAAGTATATTGGGAACACATCTTCACGGAATTGGGGGAGGTCCTGGGGGTAGAATTGGTACGAGACCCAAAGCTGGCGTTGCTGGGCATGACAAACGAGCTGGACCTGCCACGCCCGCAACTCATATTCCTGGTACTAGCACTAGTGGTGGCCAAGAGAGACATAGCGAAGCACTGGGGAGCCACAGAGACACCGGAGATAGAGGAATGGAGAAGGGAGTTTAGATCTCTACATGGCGGCAGAGAATCACTCCTGAGGCGGAAGCCGGGAGCAGCTAGTTTTAAAAATTGTGATCGTTTTTACAGTGTATTGTTGTGATTTTAAGACTCCAGCACTAAGAACTACTCTTGGCATCAGCTCTCTGGAACGTAGCGGCAGACAGCTTGCTGCTTCGATTTCTGATCGCGTCCTGCCGCCATTCCCTTGCTCGAGGAACCCGCCAGACACACCCACTGCGGCTGGCCACGCCCCCCCTCCTAGTTTCCGGTATAAACAGAGCGCCAAAGCGCCAGCGCTTCACTCTGAGAATCACTCCTGAGGCGGAAGCCGGGAGCAGCTAGTTTTAAAAATTGTGATCGTTTTTACAGTGTATTGTTGTGATTTTAAGACTCCTGCACTAAGAACTACTCTTGGCATCAGCTGTCTGGAACGTAGCGGCAGACAGCTTGCTGCTTCGATTTCTGATCGCGTCCTGCCGCCATTCCCTTGCTCGAGGGACCCGCCAGACATGCCCACTGCGGCTGGCCACGCCCCCCCCCTACGCACTGACCTCCACTACAAATCATGAGTTCTTGCAGGCAGCGCAGCGGACGAGCGCAGCGGGCGCGACGAATGTGCGCCGAAGGCGCGCATAAGGCAAGCTCGTCTGCGCTCGTCCGCGCCTCGGCAGCGCCCGGAGCGACCCTCGAGGCTCCTGTCCCCCTGTCCACCATTAGCCCTCCGCTTCTGACGCGTGAGTCTTTACTCCGTCTCAGAGACTGCGCTCATGAAGGACATTAGTCCTTCTCTGACACCGCCTATCCCCTGCACGACTTTGCCTGCAAAGGCTTACTGTCGGGTGGCCTGCTGAATGTCAGGTCACTGCCTAAACACGCTAATGAAATCTCTCAGCTAATCGACAATCACCATCTTGATGCTCTATTCCTGACGGAGACCTGGACCCACTCCAATTGCAACATAGAACTGGATTGGGCTTGTCCACAAGACTTTAAAATCCTGCATCTCCCTAGACCTAAGGGTCGGGTGGTGGAGTCGGCATAATATATAGAGCCTCCTGGTCCATGAAAATCCTTGATATGGACCCAGTGGCCGGCACGGAAATACTTGGACTCTCAATCGACTGCCACTCCGGAACAATCTTTACGGCTGTGATTTGTTACCGCCCACCGGGAGCCTTCAACTCCACTCAGCAGCAGTCGCTCCTCACCACCCTTACCAACATGGCTACCTCTCATAATAAGTTAATCGTCTTGGGCGATTTTAACCTATGGCCTAATGGCAGCCTAGACTCCGCTCTCAACAATCTTCTACTCTCCTGTGAAGGTATGGGACTTTCCCAGCTGGTTAATAAACCCACACACTCCGCAGGGCACCAGCTCGATCTAATCTTTTCCTCGCCCCAGCTAGCATTCCTGAGCAACATTCTGCCTATGTGCTGGACCGACCATGCGCTTATTAAATTTCACATAGCCGGCAGCAGGGCCAGCAGACCGTCACTCAGCTCTGGCCCCGATCTTCTGTTTAGAGACTGGAAAGCTCTGGATATACTAAAACTGACCGGCCCGGTCTTTGAGGTGGAAGACAGCTTTTCCACCGCTCAGTCGGTAGAGGACAACTATCTGTCCCTCTGCACAAGGATCTCCAACATCTCCGAACGCCTCGTTCCTCAGAAAAAGGGCAAACCAAAGAGACGAGTACCTGCCCCATGGTTCGATGACTCATTGAGAGCTCTCAAATTAGCCTGCAGACAAGCAGAGAGAAGATGGAGGCAAGGCTATTCTGACACCAACAAAACACTTTGGAAAGATAACCTCCGGGCGTACAAAACTGCCATTGCCCAAAATAAGGCCAACTACTACTGTTCCACCATTGCCAATGCCACCAATAGTTCGAAAAGTATTTTCCAGATTCTTAAAAGCTTAACTCATCCAGATTGTGTCACTTCTACGCAGCCCCCCACCCAAGCCCTCTGTGATAATCTCGCAAGCATTCTTTATCAACAAAATAAACACCATCATTCAAAACCTGAAAACACCCCCCTCTCTGGGAGCCCCCAACACTCAGGGACCCAGCACCAGTTCTCAAAACTTGACGCCTATAGGCTCCGGCCTGACGGCCAGACTACGGGAACTTCCTCCTATCCCGGTCTCCGAGTTTGAAAGACTGGTGCTTGGAATTACCTCGGGCTCCCCGCTCGACCCCCTGCCACCAAAGATTTGGAAAAGCTTTGGAACTGAACTTTTTGGCACTATGCGCCAAATATGTAACCAGTCCTTGCACAGTGGTTATGTCCCAACCCCGTGGAAACAGGCGCTTGTCACCCCACTCTTAAAAAAGCCCTCCCTTAGTCCAGATGGAATGTAAATGTAAATGTATTGGCATTTATATAGCGCACTACTTACCCGTAGGGTCCCAAGGCGCTTCGACCGCTGCGAAACCCTTCCTGGCTTCCCTGAGAGATGGTCCCTTAATGGGTATCTCCAGGGTGAGACCAGGCATCCCCGGCGGTCTGGTGGGGCCGTTAGTGAAGATGAGGCAAGCTAATGCCCAGAGTTGCCGAGTGTGATCGCTGATCAGAGTGGGCACCGAGGCGAGAGAATTATCGAGTCCGCTGACCCTGGTCCAGAAACCTGCCGCGCCGGGAATCGAACCCTGGTCCCGGGCCGTCCTCTGCTCTCGGGTCTGCCGCCTCTAACCAGTGAGCCACACTACTTCACTATTGTCTATCTAACTATCGACCCATCTCCTTGCTGCCATTTCCAGCGAAAGTCGCTGAACGATGGGTCAGTTCCTGCCTCTCCCGTCACCTAGAACAGAACAACTTTCTTGACGATCACCAGTTCGGATTCCGTCCTGCCCACGGCACCGAAACAGCGGTCCTGACAGCCATGGAGGACCTTCGCATGCGTGCAGACAGGGGCCAGTCAGTAGCACTGATACTGCTGGACCTGTCTGCCGCATTCGATACGGTCAACAACAGAACGCTGCTGCAGAGACTAGGTGAAGCAGGTGTGGATGGCACAGTGCTGCTCTGGTTTCACTCCTACCTGTGGGACAGGAAACAGGCTGTCTCCCTCCCCCCATTCCAATCCACCTTCGCCTCAGGGAGTTCCCCAGGGCTCCTCCATCAGCCCCATTCTTTTTAACGTGTACCTCATCCCGCTGATTACGTTAATTAAGTCTTTTGGGATAAAAACGATCAATTACGCTGATGACACGCAGCTCATACTCTCTTGGGAAGGAGAAGACTCCATTCCTTTAACCACCTTCCATGACTGTTTAAGAGAGACGGCTGGGTGGCTCCACAGAAACTCCCTCCAATTCAATTCCTCCAAAACAGAGGTTTTGTTTTGTGCGGGCACTGATAGACCCCGCCAGTTCCCGAGTGAATTCTGGCCGCCAGAGACTAGAGACAAACCTCTGCCAGTCTCCTCGGTCCGCAACCTGGGAGCCATGCTCAATAACAAGCTGAGTATGGAAACCCAGGTAGCAAAAACAGTGGGGATCTGTACAGCCCTGCTACGCTCCCTGCGTAAAATCATGCCACTTCTCCCTGCACAAGCCCGGGCGTCGATAGTCTGGTGTACAATACTTAGTCGCCTTGACTATTGTAACGCCCTGCTCCTTGAGTCGCCAGTCACGCTGATGGACCGACTTCAAAGAATTCAGTCTGCCGCCGCCAAACTGGCTCTTGGTTGGACGAGAAGGTCTTCGGCCACAGCAGCCCTGGCCGAGCTACACTGGCTACCCTTAAAGCAGCGTGTGGCATTCAAGTCCTTATGCATTGTCTTTAAGGCTCTGCATGGGCTCGGGCCCAGACCCCTGCAAGCTTTGTTTCTGTGGTACACTCCCACCAGGGACTTACGATCATCCTCAGCCTGTTTGGTAAAGGTGCCCAGATTCAACAAAGCCAGAACCGGGGGAAGATCCTTCAGGGTCACAGCGGCCAAGTTATGGAACAGCTTGCCCATTGACATACGCCAGATCACACAACTTCTTCCATTTAGGAAGCGCATCAAGACCTGGCTTTTCCCCTAAAATTCTACCCGCCTGATAGTTACTCCGGTCTATCTTCAGCAGAAGTATTCTCCAGCGCCAGGAAGCCTGCAAGATATCAGCCGCGCTTTATAAATATTCAAAATAAAATAAAATAAATAACAGAGAGGGTGACATATAAGGCAAGAGGTTGCCCCAAGAAGTTCAGAAAAGTGTGGGCCAAATGGAGACAATATCATGGTCTTGAAGGGAGAAAGTAAAGTGGAATAGGTTGGTTGTTGTGGGTAAAAGAAAGGATTGAGACCAAAAATGACCCCGTAATGACATGGATAGGGGAGGTAAGCAGCGCCAATGGGCTGCCGAAGAGACGGGCAAAGTAATGTGCTAAGAGGTGCTGCTGGGAGGGGGGAGGTGGAGGGGTGCGAGATTCTGGCTATGGAGTTGAAGAAATGTACATTAAGGTGCTAAGAAAGGTACGAGGTGGCGAGTTACAAGTTGGGAATGTTTTCTTGGTTTTACAGAACATGGTTGGGGAGGGGGCGGGAGGGGATAAAAGTAGAAAATGCAGGGATCTGACATGACATGGAAAGCCCGAATGGATGAGTATGCAAAATTCTTCGGTGACTGATCAAAGCTACGCCGCCCGACCTCCGGGATGTGGGCTGTAGGGCCGTGTTATAGGATATAACCTGTGTATGGACGCAGTGGTTGAATGATAATACTGTTTCAGGGCTTGTGATATCCGTGTACTTCCTGCAACAAAAATAAAGTTTAAAAAAAAAAAAAGAATTCTCCTAAGGCTTTAGTCAGCTCCGTACCTTGGTAATAGAATGTGGGAGGTCAGGTATCTCTTTCCTCAGTACTCGATATTACAGCAACCAGGAAAGATAGGCTGGAAACACAGGAGCTGGATTTTCTCGGCTGGAGAAAAAGACAGCGTCTCTCTCAGTGCGTCAAACAGGAGGGGCAGCTTCCTCGGGCACTCACATCAGCTGGGCTCTCGGGCAAGTAGATGGCCGCTCTGCTCCAAACCACTGTGTGTTTGCTTAAGGCAACTGTTGGTATTTTATACCTGAAAGGTGCCGGGTTTGACGTAAGGTTGGACATAAGATATCACCAAGAACTAACAGTTCTTGCAGGACTTCAGGAGTTCTTGTTCAAATCAAAACAGAAGCAGGGGGGGTTTTCCCGGGCTGATGAATGCTTGGTTTGTTTAAAGAACGCGTTGTGCTTTCTAGGAGTCGATGGGAGTAACCGTGCTGTGCTTTGGATTGCATGGGCTATTTCTGAATATAAATCTGATTCTTATGCCGTTGTCAGGACATTATTGATTAGAACCTCACAAGGGCATAAATCGGGAATTTCGAATTAGAGTCCTAGAGAAGAGCACGACGAGTTTAGCAGCATGAACACAGTGCTGGACCAAAGCATGTAATGATTAGTAGAAGCGGATAGGCCTTTTAATCTGTGCCATTTGAGTGAGGCAAACAGGTTCAATTATTTATAGTTCCACTGCTGTGTGCTTAACGTACCCTTTGCCTACATTGGCATGGTATGTAGTGCCGGGCAGTGCATGTCTGTGCTGGTTGTTTGTGTGCCTATGAATGTTACAATGCATGGCAGATTCTGGATTCCATTTCAGGAGAAGCAGGGCTACCTGGAGGAACATTACCAGGAAGAAGAATCCTGCAAGACAGATTTGTGGATCAATGCATCCCTCTGAGCTGGTAGGGCAGACTGAAGGAAGAAAGCCAGGCTCTTCAGTCTATGTCAAAGGGTGCTCTCTGGTTCAGAAAGAAGTCACTATGATGGGCCTGGGCACATACTAGAAAGGAGGTGGGGCTGGTGTCCCCTCATTCAGCTGGGAGACTGGCAGATATTGGACCTCAGTCCTGGTCACAGGCAGAAGTCTTGCAGAGTTTGTCCTCCTCCCAGAGTCAGAGTTTCCCTTCTTATAGTACATTTCCAGATACCAAATGTGATTCAGAGGCTATGGGGCAGATTACGATCTTGGCGAAGGGATACTCCATTGCAAACATGACAGATATTCTGTCCGCTGTATTACAAGTTACATAGGATATAATGGAATTGTAATTTGGCAGACGGGATATCTGTCCCCTTTGTGACGGAGTAACCCTGTCTGCCAAGATCGCGATCAGGCCCTGAGTCTTTGAAGTTTTTGATGGGGGTCTACTTCATTTTGAAGTACTCTCTCCTCTGCCCTGTTCTTTCTCCAGAAAGCAGTCTATCAAAGCAGAAGACACTCCAAATTAGATAGCCCACCAATACAGGCCATAGGAGTGATTAGAGGTTCACATCTGGACGTCAGCCACAGTCATATGCGTATCAGAAGGTTACCTGTGGGCCTCATCCCTACTCTTTATAATTCAACCTCCCACCATGAGAAGCCCTGAACTGCTCACCCCGTGCTACCACAGACAGTCAAGTACTGAAGAGATTATTGGCCCAGTCGACTTAGTAACCCAGGATCTATTGTAGGCTGGGCGCAGGCTATCAGGAGTAAATTCCACTGCTGATCCCAGCAGCTCCTGTTTACCCCTTGGCCCTCTGCATGACACGCTATTAGCTTTGGAGTTTTGACATAAAGCAAACTATTGGAGAAACAAGGGTCATTATTTCAAGCTCAATATTTCTAGCAGAGTGCTACCAGAGTTCAAGTCTGAACGCAAATTAAGGCTACCACAAAATCTGAGCTTATGATGTTTGAACTTTCGCCAATAGATTCATTCTATAGTTGCAAATTACCACTTTCCACCACGTGACTTGCAGATTGTATGCCTAAAAGTACGCATCTAAAGACTAGAATAAAAAGAAAAACATCAGTGTTTAATTATGGATAGAGAAATTGCAAAGCGATCGAGGAGGAAGAAAGGAGGTGTGTCTCGTGTCATAAAACAACATCATTTTATTAACCAACCTCAGAACCTTGTTGCAGTAGAGTTTACCAGCAGATAAAGGTCTATTGCTGTGTAGTGTTCTTTTACTAATTACAAAAGGCTTATTCCTAGAGTTGAGTCAACTTCACCCTCAACAATGAGCCTCCACTCAAGTACGACATCACCAAGAAAACTAGGCTACCCTCATTTCAGCTCACTTTAGTGAAAACAGTAAAAGCATCCCTCGAAGAATGCGACTGTTATGCAAGCTCTCATACTGCTCTTGTGGGTGTCAATGCCCTGCTCCCCACTTCCCTGACTTCCTAAGGACATCCTATATGCTGAAGCATGCATCTCAATTGGCCTGACAAATTATGACCATATCACCCCTGATGGGACTCCAGAGGTTCCCCATGTTCTGCCACCTTCATATTCGAAACCCAATTTATCATCTTAACCCCAACATTGCAGTAACGCTGCCTATCTGACTGACAACCTTCCCATCTCTAGTGGCATCCAGGGCACCATGCCACTTGAGACAATGAAGTGCAAAAGAAACAAATAGGCACCTGGCCATCTCTATTTAAGCGCCCAGGATGTGGGGCACTATTCCTGTATCCAGCAGGACTATCCCAATCTTTTTCCAATTTATGAAAGAGCCAGAGACAACCCTCCTTAAAGAACACTACATCATGATGCAGTAACAGTCCACTTTCACTCTTAGAAACCATGTATGTCTCCAATCACATGGCAACTTTCCATTTGACCCAGTCCAGTGCTCAGCTGCCTTTAACCTACTATTGCGCCACATGAATACCACAAATATGCATACATGTTGTGGATGCTTCAAAAATGCCTTTAACTCTGGATCCTTTGTCTCATCAAAGCCAAGTGGAAGAATTCGAGATAGTGCTTTCAGACATTTTGCAGGGCTAACACTATCTCCTGTAGTTCTTGTGAGTACCATTGTCTTCACAGAAACAAAGTATGATAGTGACCAGGGGGCATATTATCAAGCAGGGTGTTAAAAATGATCGCCGTTTTAGCGGAAGAGAACCCAATGTTCTTGTGTGAACATGGGGTTCTATTGGAATTCACCAGGGCATATTATCAAGCCAATTTTCTGCTGCTAAAACAGCGATAATTTTAACACCCTTCTTCATAATATGCCCCTTGATTTGTAGGTGATACAGAATGGGCCAGGATTGCCTTAATGATTGCATTAAAAAAAGTGAAATGTTAAAGTAGTAGCGTGATTTGCTCGGGTGCCATATCGTACAATGAGTTCCCCACCTGTTTCCCCAGCTTTATCATAAAATAATCTACTTTTTCATCTTACCTACCCATTTCAATCCACTCCATGCCTATATTACCATGTTTTCTTGTTTTTCTGAATAAATATGTTTTCCCAGTTTTTTTGCATACAGATGTTTTTAAATTAATTTGTTTTTTCCAAATTGTTAGCTGTGACCATTAATTACCCTTAATCAATACCTGTAGATACTGCCTGTATTCAATAGTGTATTTGAGCGATCAATCAATCAATCAGGAGTTTGTATCGTGCTGCTACTCACCCGCTAGGGTCTCAGGGCGCTGAGCGATCCCATTGATATTACTGCACTCTGCAGATTATGCTCCATTCATGAGCACACTTCAATATATTAGCTCACTCTGTGTAAACCTTGTGCAGTATAGAGACGTCGATTTAATTATATTTATACCTGATATATTTTGTATAGAACATGTGAAATGCCTGCAGACACACAGATTTCTTTCATATTTATTTCTTTTTGACTCGCAGGCATGTTGCCCAACAGTGTCGGATGCTACGGATAAATCCCTGCAACTGTTCACCATTGCAGAAAGGATGCAGAAGAGGGCACACTTTTATTTTTGATAAAATTACAGCAGCACATGAGCTGTTCTGATGAAGGGTCACAGCCCTTGGACCGAAACCTAGGTTGATATGCCAGAGGGCTTCCATCTCCTCTTTAACTGTATATTCCCTGTTACCACATGGGAACATCAGCCATGCAAAGTATAATCTTCTTACATTATTACCTAGCACGTATTGACACTTACTGTCGGATATGAATTATACATTATTTTAAATTGAATACCTCAGTGTTCTCTCCTGAATTTAATGCAGTCTTGTATGTGAAACAGGTATTTGATGAATATGCTTTGCATCCTCTTTGGCAGGATTATACATTTGACAAATGTTTGAGAACAGTTCTAACCTTTTTCAATTCCTCACTTACTTACTGGTTTTATACTTTGTAAACACCTTCTTTGTGTCTGTCTCTATATTCGTCCTCTTTCTTTTCTCTGAGTCCCTCATCTTTTTTCGCTCCTAAACACAGATTAGAATCACATGGCTCAGTAATGGAGATTTATGTCAAACTCAGAATATCTGGCAGAGAAACATACCATAACAAGTGAATTTATAAAGTGCACGTTCAACCAAGGGTAACTTGGCGCTGAATAACAGATGTTTAGTGTTACCCAACTCAATGGAGTTGCACTTCCTAAACTGGGCGTAATATAAGTACTTTCTCAATTCAATTCAATTCAATTCAAAAAACTTTATTCGGCTATTAAAAATAAAACACCCATAAAAGTACACACAATACAATACATTTAAATGTTTGCACATTTTAAAAATACCAATTGGTGAAGATAATTCATTTCTAGTTTATGGCACAATGCGTTATCTTGCATTAATCGATTTCAAAATGAACAGAGCAGCATTATAGCATGTTAGTGGATCCTCTAGAGTAACCAGAAATTTCATTGCAATCTTGTGTGTGCTTTCTCAAAAATAAGACAACTGGCCCATAAGATCTGCAAAGATGGCAGAGAACTTAATGTTTAAACAATAGACTTAGCAGTGATGAGTTGTTTGCTGTGGAAAGAGCCTTTCTTAAATATGGTGTGCTCATGTGGTGCAAAATCACATAGTACCACCAGGGAGGCTAAAGAGAAGGGTACCATGGAAAGATTTTCTATGGCCAGTTCCTCATTTCAAGTGATCTGTTAATTCTGATGGGTCCGGTAACAGGAGATTCCTGAACCATGACAATTATAAAGTTAGTGGTAACACCACAGGTGAGTGGTATTCCATTTTAACAGGTTACATGCTACTAGCAGTCAAACAGCCAGATTCATCATTTCAAAATCGGCTCGCAAAGGGCCAGATTCTGAGAATCTGCCCCTTTGCGAGCGCAATTTTTGCATTTGGGATTCATCATCCCAAATGCAAAAATCGCAAATTGCGAAATCGCTAAATTGCGAGGAATTACATTTAAGGAATCTCTATTTGAGATTCCTTAAATGCAATTCCTTAAATAAATGCAATTCATGAACCATTTTTGAATTGCGAAATCGCTATTTTTGTCCATTATTTACCGGGAAGTCTGACTTGGTGGTAAATAGCGAAAACTTTGAAAAATGCACTTTAGTGCATTTTTCAGAGTTGTATGTTACACACACACCTGTCCTTTGGACATGTGTGTGCGCAACATCAGTCTACATTTACATTTCAGGGGTGCTACAGGGTGTCCTTTGGACACCCCTGGCACCCTTGAAATCGCATCCTTATTTGCGATTAGCAAATTGCTAATCGCAAATAAGGAATGACTCCCCATTCATTCCTACGGGCCGCTAATCGCAAATAAGGAAGCTGTAGAGATCGCAAATAATATTGCGATTTCTAAAAAATCCCGTTTTGCCAGTCATTAATAGCGATTCCTTAATAATCGCTATTAAGGACTCGCAAATCGGGACATTGATGAATCTGGCTGAAAGTCTCCAGGTGGAGAAAAACATAGAGGGAGTGGCTCAAACAGTCCAATTCCAGCCTGAAATGCCCCATAAACCTATAGCCTCCATTATCTATTCCTCCTCTGAAATTCCTGGACCCCCAATAACAGTAATTCCAAGGTAAGAGAATGCCTAGGACCACTTGCATTGTGAGCCATAGAGGTTAGATTAAATGATGGAACCTGACCATGAAAAATATGAACAAATCTGTGAAAGGGAAGCCAATGACATTTGCTAAAAGATACGTCACAAATCTACATATAAATGAGCTTGAACGGAAGACTAGTGACCCCGTGATAATTTGCAATCTGATCTGAAACAAGTTCTTAAAGGATGCTTAGCAATGGCAACTCCACAAGAGAGCGTGAAGGTTAGTAAAAATAGGGTAACTCTGTAATATGGAGAAATATGGAATCTTTGCAGTAAAGCTGGAAGAAGACAGAATGATAGTAAATTTAGTGTTGCAGTACTGGAAGCTTGAATATTGAGCTTTGAAGTTTGATAGTATCTGGCAATGATGCGCAATTTCGCATGCATTAGGTTAGTTAAGGTTTTGTACTTATAAAGCTTAATGTTCATCCTACAGGGGTATGTCTGTTGGCACTAGCAGAAAAAACAAGTAACTCACAACCTTCTACTCTAACCAGGAGAGTGTTCGAGGAAAATCTGTGTCTTCAAAACCTCTTGAAATGTGCAGAGGTCAGACTTCTACTGAAGGTGGAAAGACAGAGATTTCCATTTAAATGCTGATGCCACAGGGAATGGACACTCACCCAGTGTTTTACTCATTTCTAGAATTCTGGAAGGGACTCAAGACCTGGCTGTTCAACTGAATCCACCCTAAGCAGCAAGGCCCTCAGCGCCTGGATACCCTAGTGTGTGATTAGCTGTGCTTTATAAATCCTGATTAATTGACAACTGAACCCAGATAAAATAGAAATTTTAATTACTTCTCTAAAAATCTCAGTGCATGACCTCTGCCGGCCCCTATGTATGGGGCTTCTATCCACTCCTCCTGCAAATCTTCAGTTTGAAGTCTTGAAATCTATATAGTTTCTTATCTTAAGTTGTAAAGACCACAACATCTTGCCACTACCAGCCAAAAACCTTGCATCAAATACTTTTCTTGAATCAGAGCTTAAAACTCCTGTGTTCATCACCACAGTTTAGTGAAGATTAGATTATGAAAATGGCATCTTTCTTCCAGCCTCCAAGAAACATCTGGCCAGCATACAAGTAGTGAAAACGCCTCTGTAGTAGGCCTGATTATTAGCCTCAACAAATCTGACTTGATTGCTTCACTGGCTTTCAATTTATTCCAGCTATGACCATTGTTGATAAGGTTATTTATGTTCATTCACCAATCTGTATGCTCAATACATTTCAGTGGGAAACATCCAAAAAAATCTGAGATCTAACAATCTCTTCTTTCCGTTCCAAAATTTCATACAAAACGTTTTGTAGACCAAGCTTTTTTCTATGGCCACTGCTCAAAATGTTGGATTCTCTGCCCCTTAGTCTCTGTAGCATTCCAGCCATTACTTGTTCTAGACACATATTAAACATCTATCTTATTGATCAATAAACTTTTTATTTTATTTTTTTCTCAATATTAGTTTTTTTTAACGTTTTTATTGACATTTTGAAACAAACTTCATCTGTACACAGAGAGATAGAAAAACGCATATCAATCTTAGCGGTAGAGAACAGGAAGTTCCCGAACAGCTCTCCCTCAGCCGTCTTCCACCATCTGCCCCTACCCTTCTAGGTATATAGATGGTAGAGTCTCTATCATATCTTCCCTCATCCACTCAAGTTTCATTTGTACTCATGCCAGAGGTCTGTAACTCATCATGGTGACAATGAACAGTGATGTAGTTTTCATCTAGCTTGGAGTGATCTAGGAGTTTCAAGACCTGGGCAAGACAAAAGACACATTATTATTATTTCTTTTTTTTCAAAGATCTTTATTCGGAATAAAACATCCATAAAAGTGCATTACAAGATACAATGGCAAAAGAGTACAATACAAGAATAAAGAAATAAACTACCAAAAATATAATCTGTCTAGTTCTACAAAAATGCAGGTAACATATTAAAAGAGGACAAGACAGTATGTACAATTAAAACATTTTTTGAAACATTTTAAAAATAGCGACAACTATGAAGTATATGACAAAAACAAGAATAAAATCAAAACAAATATAAGTGCAAATTACAGATATGCAAATTGGTGAAAATATAAAGTGCAAAGTGCAATGTGCAAATTTTATCAGTCAATGTGCAAAGTAGCTCGTGAGCGGACTGCCGCTTTGAGGAAGCAGCTCACTCTAAATATTATTTCATCTGATCCTAACATCAATAAATTCCTCAGTGCTATCTTGAAATCTGACAGGTCATGCTTTCGACAGTAAGGCATTAAATAGTGGGCAGTAAACAATTTATAAAAGTCACAAAAGAACAAAAAAAAATGCATAAGGCTCTGTTTAATGTTCAGGTTACATGGACAACCTAAGGTTGCAAATGTTTATTGTAGCCCAGAGGGAAATTTAGTAAGTTTACAATGCTCCCGTCCCGAAAACGGAACAGTAAACTCCTGTCCATCTACCAAGATGTAAACGTAGATATTTCTGGGGCGGGGCAGGATAACTGGTTACAAATGGCCCTTGTACTTTATAACTGTACACTTTGAGGAATTTTTCCTTTCCTGCTCCTCTCTATAGAGGATATACAGAGCCCTTTGAATCAAAGTCTTGTGTGAACGATCTATAAGATTAGGAGATGTAAACAAATGTCCTTGCCCTATACTTGTTAAACATTCATTTACTGCTTTCAACCATGGTATACAATGTGCCCTATCACATTTTAAACAGTCTGAGATTATGTCGTGTGTCAATGTGGCTGCGGGGTTCATCCATATCTTTAACCAAAAAAGGGGCGGCCTTGATCTAACAAAATCCTCTATATAGGGGATATTTAATTCACTATGGCATATATAGTTTGAGGAACAGATGACTCCACCCAACACCTTCCGACAGAATCTATTTTCTTCTGTCTGGATATGGAGACAGTTTGTATGTCCCCATACCTCTGCGCCGTAGGTACCTGTAGGGATGCATTGGGTTTGATAGATCTTTACTAATGGCATAATCACATCTGCATAATTAGGTTGGCGCAGCGAAATTATTGAGTTGATCGCTTTACCTAATTTATTCCTCGCATAGGAAACATGTGGTTGCCAGGAGCCAGTGTTAGAAAACAGCAGCCCCAAATATGGGAAAGTGGAGGTACATTTTAAAACATTTTCCCCTGACTTAATCTCAGTAATTTTATACTTTTTTGGACCACATGTCATAATAAGGGATTTTTTGAAATTAGTGGTTAAACCTAAGTCGGCCTTAAAACTAACAAAACCTGAAATTAAGATACGCAGTGCCTTTGGAGTGCGGCCCATTAGGACCGCATCATCTGCGTAAAGGAGGGTGGGTATGGGGGTGCCGTTTACATACAGTACATCTTTTGTTAGGGTACTCAGGGAACTACTCAGCTCATTAATGTATAAAATAAAAAGCAGAGGGGCCAGAACACAACCCTGCCTGACCCCCCTGCCGATTAAAATGTCACTAGAAACTTCGCCAGTGTGGTTAATACGCACACGGGCACTTAGGTCGCTATGAAGGTAAGATAAAAAGTAAACCAAATAATCATCTAAACCATAATTAAGTAGGACGGACCATAAACGGGAACGGTTAACAAAATTAAAGGCAGAACTCAAATCCATGAAACCAAAGTATAAGGGGGATTTTTTTGCAATATTATATTTAGCCATTATTGAATTCAGGTTCAGACATTGTTCTACCGTGCCCACACTACTACGGAAAGCTAGCTGGCTCGGGTGTAGAATGTTACTATCCTCAGCCCAAGTTCTAATTCTTTTAAAAATTACCCTGCCCAAGACTTTCAGGGTGTTATCAATTAATGATATTGGGCGGTAGCACCCAGGATCCAGCCTGTCGCCTTTTTTAAAAATGGGTACGATAGTACTGCTGGACCATGTTTCAGGGATAGATTCATATGTTAGGTTGTTAAAAACATTACACAACAGTGGGGCCCAAAAGTTGATTTCACATTTTAGTTGGTCAATTGAAAGGCCGTCCGGACCAGGGGCTTTGTTACCAGCGCTTTCTGCGATGGCGTCCTCTACCTCAAGCAATGAGATATTCAGTGGAGTTGGAGGGGGAAGGATTACTGCGTGGTTGCCACATACAGCATAGATCTTCGAGAAATGGTCAACCCACACAGGCCCAATGATGTTACAGTTAATTGGTTTTAAATTTGAACCAAAAGATCTTAGGTTCTTTACCTCCCTCCAAAACCCTGGGGTGTTTTTTAGGGCAGCCATACGTACAAGGGATTCCCAATGATCTTTAACTAATTCATTGGATCTAATGCGTAGGGTGGATTTATACCTTGCTCTCAGCAACCTTACCTGGGAAATATCCCGTGGTTTGGTCAAGAGTGCAGCCCTTAAATCCCGGTTTGCCTTTGAGCAAGAGGCATCAAACCATCTTGGGGCTTCCTCAGTTTTCCTAGATGCTGGTTTGGAAATGTCGCTTTTTATTGCGGAGAAGAGTTCACTAAATGATTTAATCATATTGCCCCCGCAGTTATCAATGGCAAGGCAGTTTGCGATCAATGCAGGGTGTTTTTTAATCATGCTGGCAAACACTCCCCTGTTATCCACTCCCCTCCAAACAACCCTTAATCTATCCGTCGAGGCTTCCAAGTTTGTTGCCCCGATTTCACTATGTTATATTTTTCCCCCTAATGATTTCAGGTAAATCACAAGTGGATAGTGATCACTGTATACATTACACACTACCTCAGCTTTTAATAGAACATCAGCAAGGGAGGTTGAAACAAATATATAATCAATTGTGGTTGCGCTCCCATGGCCGATGAAAGTGGGAACCGGGGCAGTGCTTATATCAGTACCGGCAAACTCCATAGAGTTTACGAGTTCTCTAGTTGCAAGGAGATCAGACAATTCTACACCTCTCCTGCAAGGTGGATTTCTTGAATAAATGTGTGCATTGAAATCTCCTCCTAAACAAATGCCATCGAACTTCCCGTATTTCCGTCCTTCCACTATTTCATCAATAAAATTAAACAGATCTAAAAAATTACGATTGGGATGGGATATAAAATCATTATTGTAGAAATTAATCAGACATAGTTTTACCCTTCTTGTATATATCAATGCCATAAAACTTGGGTTATTAATTTGTATTACTTCTGTTTTTACCTCAGCAGTTATCTTTACCCAAATCGATAAACCCCCACTAGGACGGCCCAAAGGAGGGGCCGGAACAATCCTATTGTGACAACTACACCCTTCAAATAACAAATGAATTGTACACCAAGTTTCTTGGAACATTAAGACATCATGACGGTTTACCCAATCGTTCCAGGCTTTAATTTACACTTTTGCCTTCAGCCCAGCAATGTTCCAGCTTATAATTGACAAGTTCTCGTCAGGCCGTTGACAAACATCCTGGACAGACACCTGGCCAGTGGCTATTGGGTTAGCCAAAGGGTGACATTGTAAGATGGAAGGTAGGGGAGAGTCAGATGATGTCAGAGGTACCTCAGGCACTACTTTCTGTGCAAGATCAGCGTCAGGGACCACTGCAGCTGGATCTTCCTGTATGGTTGGCAGTCAGTCCAAAGTGCCCTGGTCACAGAGTGCCGAAAATCTGTTATGCAGCGGAAACTGGTGGTTGCAGCATTCTGTGTGGGGGTCTGTAAAAGTAACTCAGCGGTAAGGGGGTCACCACAGTAGTTGGGCCGTGTTGGGTGAAATTCCCATTTAATAAGAATTTTACTGTGCCCGGGTTCCTAAAGTTAATTGTAATACAGTCCCCGTTAATATTTTTGAACAGAGGACCGACCCAGGTCACCCGGCGTGTAGAAAGAATTTCATTAGATATGTCATAGCCGACCCACTTATGTTTAGTTAACCAGTCAATGCATTTGTTGTGTAGCTGGACTCAGGATTCTCCTTGACACTCCCTAAGCGGTGGTATGCCAGCCAAAACCAAAACATAGGGGCAAGCCTCAGGAGGAAGATGTAGGGCAGGACCTTGATGTTTTATCGGCCTGTTGTCCTTCGGTTGTCCCCTGTGATGGCCAGGGTTGGAGAGTACTTTCTGCTTAACTATGCCTCTAGGGGGGTTACTCTTCTGGGTATTGTTTTTGGTAGTAGGTAGACTGGGAGGTGGTAAAGGAATAGATGACGAAGTTGAGGCAGAATGGTTTTGCCTTGTATTCACTTCCACCGGTGGTAATGTAGGTATAGGTAGGGTACTAGCATTTGATACCCCTTTCGCCCCTTTAGCTGTAGCTTGGTTACAGTTTTTGGTGGGATCTCCACTAGAGAGGGCGCTGGTAATAGTCTCTAAGTCTTTCAACAGGCGTTCGCCTCTAATCTTGCCTAGGCAAACCATACCCTTCCTCTTAGCTTCATCATTTTTCACGAGGGTTTCCAGTCTATCAAGTCTTTTAAAAATAATATTAAATTGTTTGATCATTTGACCTTCTAGTTGTTTAAAAATTGTGTCAGCAATAGTCTCTATGAGATTTCCCTTTGGTTTGGATTGAAGGCTGCTTTCGTTAGGGAAATCAGTCTGTGTAGAGATGGAGTTTATGCCCTCATTTGTTATAACAGTATCACAGTGATCCCCTGTGTCGGAGAAAACTGTTGGGGGCCCTGTTTGTTGTTTCTTCCCCCTAGTCCACATACTCTGTGGAGTTGGCTGGTTGTTACTCCTAGGCGGCTGCTTCCTCTTATTTATTGTGATCTTAGCTGGACCCCTTTTGCGTTTTGCTCCAGTAGTCTCAGTATTCGTAGTTGTGGGTGGAGGTGCTAATTGTGACCCTTGTTCATGAACAACATTAAGAGCTATATCAGGGGTATTTCCCTCTTGTGGTAATTCGGATGAACTAACCACAGGGATAGGTTTCACCACAATTACTTCGGGGAATAGAGGTGTGGTATGTTTGGGGCTGACAGTGATAGTAGATTGACTGATGTTAAGTGAACCCAAAGAGAGCCTCCTCTCAGTCTCTGCAATCTCATTAAACGCATTGTCTATTAGACTCTCAAAAGAGAGTTGGAAAGATGCAGGAACTACAGTAGCCTGTAAGTCTATATTAGTAACATTGCTGGACGCGTTGCGTTTCCCCATGATAGAGACAACTGGCTCACCTTTAAATGAGGGTTAGATGGGTGGCCCGCCCGACCACTGGTGACCTCTGAGGGCCTCAGAGGGCCCGCCCTTTGCCCGGGCTTCTCCCAGGCTTCTCCCGCGCGTGACTAGTGGGGCGAGAGGTGCTCCTCTGTTTTATCGTGCCTCCTGGCACTCTGCTGCGACACGCAATAGCCGCAACTGCCGGGGCACCTGGGGCTTGTAGTCCTGCCCTCTCGGCGGTGGCGGCGAGGGTGCTGGCTCTCGTTGCTGTGTCCTGCACTAGAGCGGAGCAGAATGCCTGGCGATGCTGTGCCGTTTCCCTCACGGCTCGGTGAGTCCTGTAAGTGCCCCCGGTGAGCGCTCGGCACACCTCTGTTTTATCGCGCCTCCGGGCGCTCTGCTGCGACACGCAATAGCCGCGACCGCCGGGGCACCTGGGGCTTGTAGTCCTGCCCTCTCGGCGGTGGCGGCGAGGGTGCTGGCTCTTGTTGCTGTGCTCCTGCACTGGAGCGGAACGGAATGCCTGGCGATGCTGTGCTGTTTCCCTCACGGCTCGGTGAGTCCTGTATATTATTTAAAGTCTCTGCTTAAGCATTCCAATAAATGACCCCAGTGTTTGGTGAATGTTTTTTTTCTACTTTGGGCTAGTTTAGAAAGTTGCTCCATGCCTAGGAGCCACCAAAGCCTCTTGATCCATTTATATGTGTTGGGTGGCACCTGTTGCTCCTGGAGTCCTAGGATAGTTTGCTTGGCAGCTAAGAGGAGGTTGGGAATAAACCTGTCAAGGGTGCCTTAGAGAGGGTAGGTGTCTTTGGCTGGTCATCCCAATCAGACCACCTGAGGACTTCGAACTAAGCCTGGCCTAACATGCAAGGCTTTTCCCCGCTCTTCATGTTGGCTAGCTGCATTGGGGTGTGGTGCCAACTGTACAGGATTTTGAACTTTGCCTCCCTTTCTCTTACTTGTGACATACAATGTCCTCCCACTGATCATGGTCTAATGTAATACTTAATTATTTCTCCCAAGCACCTGAGCCTCATTGACATTGAGCATATTGTAGAGGATAGATGAGGTATTTTTTAAAAGGTGTGAGGGTTCTTGTGCCTCCCTCTTTAATCACAGGGTTTAGTAGCCAATGGCACTGCTGCAAATAGTGGTATATTTAAGTGTCCTGGAGTGCATATTCCGCTTTTAGTTGCTGAAAGGGTTTTACCAAACCCTGTGTGAACATATGCTTCAGTGTTTTGCATCCCACTCCAACCATCTGCAATAGGAGATTCTATCCAGCAGGGTAGATTGGGTTTAGCATGGGAACAACTTTGGATTGTGTCTGGGCATCGGAATTTGTACAGGAAGGGAATCTTTCCTGTACAAAACTTATGCTAGACTAATGCACATACCCTAGCGCTATGGCTCTAAGGTGTGTGCGTGGCACACAGCATCTGAAATCAGTGCTGACACAAGGGAAAGGGGAGGAGAGAGATTTATCTCTGAAGATATGGCGCTCTCCTGCTCCCTCCCGGTCACGCAATGCAGCACAGACTCACGGGGGCTGCGCTGCATGAATTTTTTGAAAATGTCCCCCTTAGTGTCTGACCGATTGCCCTGCCATTCAAGCATAAGGCGGGAGAGATGCCCCCATCTATATATGACATTGTTTTCTCTCAGGAATGTGGTAACTGGTTGAAATAATCTATGCTTGATTAGAGTGATCATTGATAACCCATGGAAAATGTGAATGTTGTCTCATTGTAAAGAATCGGTCCACCTCATCCAATCACAGCGGCATGGCTCTCAGGTGAGGGGGTGGGCGTAGGGTTGTGTGGGGTGGGGAGAAAGGGATAGGGGTCGGGGGTCATGAGGGTAGGGGGTTCAATAATAATAAAAAAAACTACCTTTCTGCTGGCACGTGTTCCGCGTCTTAACTGCTCGGTCTGCTCTTGCTTTCCTGCCTCCAGCAGGATCAGGACGCATACAGCCTCCCTTTCCTCCTCTCCCCTAAGCCAATCACAATGCTCCAGTAGAGTATTGTGATTGGTCGGGGCGCCGACCAACCAGGGGCTGTAGGGGATTGCATGTTCTCCATGTTCTCCATGTCGGGTGCATTGCAGCCTGCATGGAGAAATGCACAGGCCCCCAATCCTGTGAGTGTGCATGACTGATCTGGGCAGCCTGAGAGAGCCGACCAAACCAGTCATGCAAATTCAGGAGTTGGCAAACCACTCCTGCCTAGGCAGCTCCCAATGCCCACCCGTCCGCAATGCGGAAAGAAACATAAAATGTTAATAACAAAAAGTTATAACCATTTTATTATTTGGCTTTCTCGCACTGTGAGAAAGCAGTGGGGCGACACTCCTCCATCCGAGTGGAGGAGCCGCCCCTGTCATCTCGCCACTTTAAGTATCACCTCCTTAGCCTCAAAATGGAGCAAACAGACCAAAATCAGAGGGCAACATAGAGTTCTGGGTATCAGTCCCTGCCTTGTGAGCCGTGCCAAAGCGTAAAGGGCCTGGGTCGTGTTTGTTAAATATTCTCTCTGCCAGGACTTGGATAAAACTATTCATATCTTTTCCCTCCTTGCCAGTGGACAGAGGATTTTTTGGAGTGGGAAAAAATCCTATCTTGAACGTCGGATAGACGAATCTGAAAACTCCTGTAAGGAAATCTTTAAAATTGTTAAGGATTTTACTTCTCCGTCCCTAGGCATCTCTACTCAGCCTCACTCAGAACCTTGGCTGACTGAACTGGCACATTTTTTTGTAGATAAAATAACATCTATTCAAGCCTCTCTTGCTATTTACTCTAAACAGCCTCAGGATGCTGCTCTTGGTGTCCTTTCCTCTTCACAACCCACTCTCTGGGAATTCCCGCAGCTGAGCCTTGCTGCTTCATTAGATCATCTGACATGCTTAAAGTCGGGCTCTCCTCTAGATCCCTGCCCGGTCTCTTGCCTCAACAAAATAGCCCCTGCGATAAATGGCCCCATTAACTCCATTCTCAATTCCTCACTGTCTTCTGGCGTAGTCCCCCAGGCTTGGAAGAGCGCTCTCATCCTTCCACTCATAAAAAAAACAGCTTTGGATCCCATCATACATGCCAACTACAGGCCTATTTCTCTCCTCCCCGCTCTGGGGAAGGTGGCGGAAAGACATGCGCACAGATCCATCTCTGATTTCATTGAGGATAACAATCTGTTGCACACTACTCAATCTGGGTTTCGTGCGAATTACAGCACAGAGACCGCGCTACTTGAAGTCACCACCGCCATCAGAGAGGTCTTGGATACTGGAGGAAAGGCCATGTTGGTCATGTTGGACCTGTCGGCGGCGTTCGATACCGTCCCCCATGATACCCTCCTAACTCGACTCTGGGATTGTGGTCTCCGGGGGACGGTGTGGAACTGGCTCAAATCATTTCTAGCTAGCCGTCGACAAACGATCTGGGCGCCACCTCACTCCGCAGCTATGGCAACTCTGGAAGTGGGGGTCCCTCAGGGGTCTATTCTTAGCCCCCTGCTCTTTAACATCTTTCTGGCCCCCCTTGCAGAGGTTGCGGAGTCGTTTGGCGCTCAGATCGTGTCCTACGCTGACGACACCCAGCTCTTGTTTACATACAACAAGAATGAGGTGTTCGATGGGATCCGCATCAGAGGCTGCCTAGAAGCAGTCTTTGATTGGTTCAAAAGACACAGCTTAAAATGCAAATCCGACAAATCGGAGCTGCTCTTTTTTGGATGTGTCTCTGAACCAAACTGGAAAAGTTGGTGGCCACAAGACCTGTTTCCACCTGCTAATGCAAGTACCAAGGCTAAAAATTTAGGTATCATTGTTGACAATGAGTTAACTTTTGGGCCTCAAATATCCTGTCTTTCAGGGAAATGCTTCGGGATCCTGCGGATGCTCAGGAAATTCCTCCCCTTGATTTCTGTGAACCATCGAAGGGTCATTGTTCAAGCACTTGTCGGGTCGCGTTTAGACTATGCAAATGCCCTCTATCTAGGACTCCCTAAATATCTTGTGAGGAGACTTCAAGTAGTCCAAAATTCAGCTGCCAGGGCTATTTATGGACTCCCTAGACGAGCGAGTGCCTCTGACTTGTTGAAGGAACTGCACTGGCTTCCTATAGCCAAGAGGGCTCTCTTCAAAAGCCTGACGCTGACCTACAAGGCCATTCATGACTCAGGCCCTTGGTATATTAGGAAGCGCCTTGCTCTTTACAAGCCGAGTAGAGCTTTGCGATCTGCCTCCTTGTCTAAAATGGTCGTTCCGTCCATCAAGCGAACCAGACAAGGGGGGCGTTCTTTTCATTACCTGGCCCCGCGCGCTTGGAATGAGCTTCCTATTTCCCTCAGACAGGCCCCTAGTCTGATGTCTTTCAGAAAGGCATTAAAAACCTGGCTTTTTACTAGTTAACTTCGCTGTTCCTGTTATTCTGCAGTTATGTTTCCTTTCCTAAAGGACTTCTTCGCCAAAGCGCCGGGACACTCCTACTGGAGTAGCCGTTGCGCTATAGAAGAACCCAAATAACATAACATAACATAACACACCTCTGATCTGGAGGTTGTAGCCCCAAGACTAATTTTCCAGATCTTTTTGGTTTTCTTGGATCCCTATCAGTCGTTTGTTCATGATCACCAGGCAGGAGTGATTCTCCTCCAAATCTACTGTGCAGTCACCTTGAGTCATTTTCAAAGTGTCCATTCTAGCTCCGAGGTCTAAAAGGACCCACCAGAGCTCAGAAAGATTTTGTTGAAGGTCTGCGTGGACAGAGCCAAGTTAATTCTTGACCTCCGGGAACATTTTTACCATATTGCTTTCAGTGGGAGCTTCCATGTAGTCCCCAAATGTTGCATGCTCTCGCTCCAGATTCTTGTCCATTTACATAGATAGCTTAGGATTTGGCTACCCTTTCTTCGTAGGTGGGGCCTGTAAACCCCCTCCATTTTAAAACGCGAGTCATACCCTTGTCGCCAGTGCCATTCTATAGAGCATAGAGTTTGAGGTCTGCTACCTCCTTGGAAAACCAGCTGCATGAGGCCAGCATTTTTAGGGTGATCTGATCTAAAGTCATGCCCAGCCGGGTGTGGTAATTGTCTAAAATAGTTCTGGTATGGAGTATGAGGGAATAGCTCCAGAAGGCATAAGTCAGACCAATCCCTTTGCAGAGATATTATTCCACTCTCTGAACACCACAGTATGCCATAGATGATTGGTGGCTGGTATTGCCTTTTTGGAAAGAGCACAAGAATACTATAAGGGTGTGACCGGTAGACTAAAACATGGTGATGTAGTTGACTGAATGGGGATTAGAACAGATGATATAGAGTAAATAGTCTTTGAATGCATGTGGAGAAGGGCGCTCAAGGTCTGATCCAATAAAGAGAACAACTTAGCGTAAACTTAGCATACAAAGCTGCATTCGGTATATCAAACTGAATATCAAGATCCCTTTGGGCAATGATCTGGACTGATCAGAAGTAACATCACAAAGTGCCATGGCTAGGACCAAGTCCTCGTGCCAGCTCCCCTGCGACAGTTCTCCTGTCCAGCTTGCCTGCAGTCCACTACCCTCTGCTGCATTGGATTTGTGTCTTCTCTGCTCATTTTCTGCCTTCTTTTTCTGCTCGCTTTCTGCTTGTTTCTCTGCCCATTTATGCCCTCTATTTTTATCTCTCTCTGCTCGCCCATTTTTTGCCGCTTTCTACTAGTTTCTGACCATTATTTTTTGCCCCTTTCTGTTTGTTTCTGACCTTATTTTTTTGCTTTTTCTGATTGTTTCTGACCTTTATTTTGCTCATTATTTATGCATCTTTCTGTATGTTTCTGGCCTTTATTTTTCCTCTTTCTGCCAGCTTCTGCCTGTTATTTTTCCTCTTTCTGCCTTTTTCTGACCTTTATTTTTCCTCTTTCTGCTAATTTCTGGCCTCGTTCTTTGATGGAGACATTGCTTCCATAGCAGCCAGATACCCATAGGGGGAGACAGTGCTGCAGTATAGAAATGCTGTTTGTTTGATTGATTGATGGCTAGAAGTTCAAATGACTCTGGATCTCCTTGTGAAGGTCTATTTACAGTACAAGATGGGGCTACAAACTTACTGAGAGCATTTCCAGTGCAGGGGAAAAGCTGGAACCTAGTTTAGTAGGCTATTCCTAAAAAAAGGCATCTACCTCTCCTAAAAGGGCGATGCACCAACAACAATCTAGGGCGAGTAATATTGTTAATAATATCTAGGGTACAGAATATTTATATTTACAACTAACTGTGTTCTTCTGTGAACAAACCTCAAATTATTTTATGTGTAGGCTTGAAAGTTACCATTTTCAGATTGGTTGGCAACACCATGCAATGATAGTGACCAGAATCAAAGACCGTGTGATGTTACTTCCTGTGATAGTTCAAAAAGACAAGGGAACCCTCTAGGTAATCAAGGACCTGGGGTAATAGTATTATCAAGCAACAACGGTGCTTAACTTAATGCAATAAACAGAACAAACCAATGAAATATAGCCAATAATCTGTACTATAATGAATTAGGTGTCCAGCCGGACACTGATTTAATTAATTCAATGAATTTAAACAGATAAGGTGAGCATATATACAGTGGGATACAATCCTGTATCCAATACATATAACACAAACAGGACAAAACCAAAGGATTTAAAATGAAGGGGTATTTGCAGGCAATTTATATAATAGCGAGATGCTAGTAGCAAGTGAGACATTGGTCTAGCTGTACTCATGTAGCAAACCAGTGCATCAACCCCCACCTACCGATACAGCCCCAGGCCTCCTGCAAATACCCCCCTTTCTTATTAGGAAAGCGCCACCAAGTACCAGCACCTGTTCCAGCGACACCACAACTCCTGACACCTTACCGTCCCAGTGCACCATCATCCAACAAACCCCCCATCAGACCAAACCCAACAAACAACCCCCTGCAAACCCCCTGCCCCAAAAACCCCAGGGTGGGAGGGAGGGACAAAAACTCGAGCCTTAATGCACCCGGCTGCTGTGTCACTGCACCACAAACGGTGGGCAGTGACACAAAATGTCCAGTTATATATCGGACCAGCCCAAAAGGAGCCCAACAAGGAGCCCAAACAGCCCACCCAGCCCTACCAGCCCAAACACATAAAGCCCACAGTGCTCCCCTGACCCCCCCCCTACTGCCCCAAACTTCCCCGGGGGGGCAAGCCTCCCCCTGATTGGCTGCCCCCCCAAATCCCCATTGGGGCAGACCAGTAGGTGGGGGGGGGGAAGCACTGACCACAGACACCAGAATAGTGTGATAAAGGCGCTTTATTCGAAACAGGTGCACCCTGAACAACACCCACCTGGCCTGTGCTGAACAAAAATAATGCTCACTAAATAACAACTGCCTGACAGCCCCCCACCCCCACCTGTGAATGGATCCCCAACAATGCAACCGAAATACAAACATCCACTCTGCAACCTACCCCCCTACACACCAAACTGCAAAGACCTCAGTGACCTCAATGACCTCAACCCCCACCTAGCGATACAGCCCCAGGCCTCCTGCAAATACCCCCCTTTCTTATTATGAAAGCACCACTCGAAAGCCGCTTGATGACTTTCGACCCCCCATAGGACTCCTGCCCCCTAGGATATCGGAGCACCCCCAACGCTCCATCCAACGCCTCTTTCAACTGCACTATGTACAATTCCATACCATAGCTAGATAGGTGAACCCCATCCTCCCTGAAAAAATAGATCGCTCCGTAACGCAACTCCGGGTGCTCCATCCTACCTACCCCTTCCTTGGCACAGGAATCCCTCATCTCCCTGTTAATCTTCCTCCTAGCCCTGTCAATAGCCCCTGGGCGCTCTGCTCCCCTCCACACCCGCCTGGGGATAAACTCGGACCAAATCACGTTCCAGCCCACCCATTGCTTTTTGATTTCCCTCAGGTCCCTCTTCATTTGCTTTACCAATGCCAGCCCCTTACATTGCACCAAGACATTTTCGCCCAAATGTGTCACCACCACATCCGGGCACACCCCCCCCTGACCACCGTATTCAACAAAGGCATTAACTCATGCCAACGCCTACCTCCCTTTCCCCTCCAATGACAACGATACAATCTTTCATCCAGACCCAAATTGAGTTTCCGATGTCTGTCTCACTCCGCCTGTTCTGCCCGTTTGACAGATGAGTGTCCCACAATGTACACATTCAAAACTGCCACCTCCGGCCCCGCCACAGCACCTGCAAAGACACACATATCAGAAGGCGAAAATCAATTCAAAACCTCCCATCCGCCTCCCGCATCCTCACGTACGTCCGGTAGCAGTCCGTCTTCCAGCTCCCCAGCCTCTGTATCTCCTCCTTCCCCCACCCCCTCCGTGCCGCCTCCGTCGCCGCCCCGATCCTAAAGGAATGCGTCCCGAAAGCCAGTGGGTCCTCACCCATGTACCGCAGAACCCACAATGCCTAAGCCGCTGTCATTCTGCTGCCGCCACCTCGACCAAAAACCTCCCCCTCCCCTACACACCGGCTCCCCACCAGCCTCCTCCCCCACACTGCGGGAAACACCCCCTCCTGACCGCCTGGGCCCAACACCACCCAAGTCCCCACCCCCCGTTGGTCCGTCTTAGAGCAACGCAAGCGCACCGCCACCTCCTACGCTCGTAACTCCACATCCTCCCAAAACACCCCCCAGCCCCCTCTCGCGCCCACCAACTCCGACACTCGGAACGCTCCAAAAAACAGGACATCAGGGCAGAAAACAACACAGTCTCGCCCCCATCCTTACACACCACTGGCAACGCACCAATGACCCCCTCCAGTAAAACCACAGTGATGGGTCGACGCAACCGCACTTTTGCACCCCTCTCCCTCTCCCACCCCTCCAGCAATCGGGTCCCCAGTTCCCCCGCCGACGGGGGGTACCGCCACCACAGCTTCCCCATGAACGCCACCGCCGACAGCTTGCCCGCAATCGTCACCCGTGACAAACCCTTGGCCATAAGCACCAACATGAACCTCACAACCTACTCCTCGCGCTGCCACCGGTCCCCTCGCCTTACTGCGCCAGACAGAAGGAATTCCTCCCAGGCTTGCTCATACGCCTTCCAAGTAGAGAGTGCTACCGACGCCTTCACCAGCTGAAAGACCAGGCCTCGCCCACCGACCACAGTTCCTTCGGGACCGGCGTCTTGACTTCCTCCGCTGCCGTGGCAAGCCCATGGAATCTCTGCCACTGTGAACGAGACAAAGCATCCGCAATGTCATTGTCCACCCCGGGGACGTGGCACGCATGAAACAGGATGTCATTCTCCAAGCAATGCAGCACAAACACCCTCATCAACTTCAGCACCTGCGGGTCGCGTGCCGACTGCCTGTTCACAACCTGCTCGACGGACATGTTGTCCACCCAAAACAACACTCGCTTGTGCGCCAGCTCTGCCGACCATACCGAGACCGCCACCACCAATGGAAACAATTCCAAAAAGGAAATGCTCCGCCCCCCCGCTTGCCACTGCGCTGGCCACTGCTCCGCGCACCATTTTCCATCCCAGTACAGACCGAAACCACCGCCGCCCGCCGCATCGGAGTACAGGGTGATATGCCACTCCCAGTCCTTCGCCGGTGCCATGGGCACCCCATTGAAACGTCCGAGGAATGCTCGCCACATGCACAGATCCTCCTTCATCCCCACCAACAGGCGCACATGGTGATGAGGCAAGGTCAAACCGGACAACGCCAACCTCAAGCGCCAGCAGAACGTTCGGTCCGCCCGTACCACTCAACAAGCAAAATTCTGATGCCCCAACAGCACCTGCACCTCCCGCACCCTCACTGAGGCAAGGTCAAACCGGACAACGCCAACCCCAAGCGCTGGCAGAACATTCGGCCCGCAAATACCACTCAACAAGCAAAATTGTACCTACCTCTCACTAGACGCCACCCGTCTTCCCCCCTGAACCTGTCCCCACCGAAACCTGCACGCAGCGCCGCTTGCCACTCCCCGCTCCGTTTCCCACCGTACCTGGCGTCAAGGTCGGCGTCCTCGCCGGATCCTGCCTCCTAACCAGTGGAGCTGAGGGGGCCGTCACTCTGGGCGCGTCCTGCCTTGCCGGAACCTGTAACACACTGCCAACAAAATTACTCACCACATCTCCTCCTGGATCTCACCCTCCTCCTCAGACTCCCCTTCACCAACATCCATGCACCCCCAGCCACACCCTAGGGGTTCCAGCAGGATCAACCCCGCCTTCTCCCTACACACCTGCATCAAGTCAACCAAATCTACGCCCCTCTCATGCCCATTTGCCACACTCGCACCAAAAGCAGAAGTATGTGCATCCACAAGCACCCTCCTGCTCCCGGTGGCTGCAGAGACCCTTCGGGGGGGGGGGGGGGGGGGGGGGGCGGCGGAGACGTCTCCCGCTTCCGTCTGTTGTGGTCACCTGCAAGGTCCCTCGCTAAAGCTCGACCGCCCGTACTAGGCAGAGTTGGCCCATCCTCTAGGTGGTGCGGAGCCGCATGCAGCTCACCCGAGCGCCTCACTAACAGCTCCTGCCAAGGAAAAAAGGTGGAGTCCAGCATGCCGAGGTGGAAAAACCTACCCTCCGCCCCACGTGTCCCCCCTTCCCAACGCGCCACCACCCCCCATCCCAGCGGCGCCCCCTTCCCCCACCCCGCCGAGTGACCACCTCGCCAGGATTCCCCCGCCCACATGACCGCATCCCCTCTCCCAGTTCCAGCCCACCGGCCCCCCACCCCCGAACCACCCAACTAGGCCCCGCACCCCCGCCACTCCCCCGTCTCCCCACCCTTCTCCTCCACTCCCCCCTGGCACACCACCCCGGCCCCCCAGCCTGGCTCCTCCCACCACCCCTCCCCCTCAGGGCCCGCCCGGGCGACGGAGACCTGCATGGGCCCACTACGCCCCCTCCCTCCTCTGATGAAGACGACCCCCAGTCCAGCTCGGTGTCCCCACCCTCCTCCCTTCTCCCCCCACACCCCTAACCCCCACCTCCTCCGGCTCCGATTCCTCAATTAACAGCGGGGAACCCACCTCCCCAGCGTCCTCCCTCCCCCCGCCTGGGACCCCTGCTTCTCCCCCAGTGCCCCACCCCCCAGCTGCCCCAGCACCTCCCCCTGACCCCAGTCCCAAGCCCCCACCTTCCGCACCCCCCTCCACCGCCATCTCCTGACCCCCAAGGCCCGCACCCACCCCCCCTTGCCCTACCACCCCCTGATCCTCATCTAGGGCTGCCCTCTCTCCCCCGGTCCCCGCAGAGGCCTCCCCTCTCCCTCACGCCCCCTCCACAAAAGCGAGTGCCTTCTTTGCGCCCCTCCCCTGTTCAACCCAGCCCCTCCTCGCGCCTTTTTCCGTGGCGTATCATTACCATGCCCCTCGCTCCTCCGCCCCCCCTCCCGCTACGTGGAGCCGGCCGCGGTCGAGATCGCGGCGACTCACAGGCCAGTACCGCTGCCGCGGCGCCGTTGGCAGCGCGACGCGGTGGCCTTACCTTGCGATTGGGCCTTACCAAGTCAATGCGGCCCGCTCTCCCAGCAGCCGCAACTCCTCGGTCACCCTGGGGTCCTTCAACGCCGCCATACCCACATGAAAACTGCCGCACTCCGCTCCGCCACCGCCAATAACCGAGCACTGGCACTAGCCTCCGACGCCCGCCGCGACAGACCTCAGGCCTACTCATACAAAAACTCGAGCCTTAATGCACCCGGCTGCTGTGTCACTGCACCACAAACGGTGGGCAGTGACACAAAATGTCCGATTATATATCGGACCAGCCCAAAAGGAGCCCAACAAGGAGCCCAACCAGCCCACCCAGCGCAACCAGTCCAAACACGTAAAGCCCACAGTGCTCCCTTGACCCCCCCCCTACTGCCCCAAACTTCCCTGGGGGGGCAAGCCTCCCGCTGGTCGGCTGCCCCCCCAAAATTCCCATTTTGACCTTTTTACTTAGTGCGAAATGCGCCCTTGCATCCAAAATGGATGCAGGAATTCATTTTGCCTAAGAAAATAGTGCAGCCAAATACCACTCGGCTCCATTGCATGCTCTGATTAAAACTTGTAATCACTGAAAGTATGTAAGGGGGCCAGTTGTATGAAGTGGTTTCTAAACTTTAGAAACCCCTACATCTTACTCAGTGCCTGCCCCTTACATACTCTGCAGTAATTAAAACTTTATGGTGTATGCATTTGACAAGACTAACCCTGAATTACAAAAATCCCACTGATTATGCAGGCAGAATAAAAAATCCTGCCCAGGTCTTATCTTCTAAAGCACACGTTTTGGGTTTCTATGCAAAACCTTGGGCCTGGAATGTATTCTTTAACAAATTAAGCACTATCTTTATAACCTATCTAATCATGTCTTACAATTAACCAAAAGACAAGCAAAAGGGAATTCTTGATAATGTGCAGACCAGTGTAGCAGGGGACTAATGGGTTTTCTTTAATAATTCATTAATTTTTACTTTCTGGAATCTATTACGATAGCTCCTTAATAGTACCTCAGTGCCTGAAAAACAAAGGTGATTGTGTCCTTGTATAATGTATCTGTTGCTCATATATATATATATATATATATATATATATATATATATATACATATATATATATATATATATATATATATATATATATATATATTCACTGAAAAAACCATAGGTTTCACACCAGTTATAGTTAGGAATTAGCATTTAAAAAACCTATTAAATTAACTGAAAAAAACATAGGTTTCACACCAGTTATAGTTAGCTGGAAATTTTACTGACATAAAACCATTGAAATTCCCACGTTATAGTTAGTTGGACTCACGATAACTTGCGCGCCTGCAATGCACTGCTGATGACATCACATATTACATCACTCATGACATGGTCAGTGACATCACTCATGACATCACTGATGACACCATCAAGTGAATGTGTGTCTTTGTGAAAAATAAATATGTTTTATATATGTATTTGTAAAGGTCGATGGAAGAATAAATGTTTAAATAAGTGTGTAAATGGATGTTTTTTTCATAAAATATTGATTGGTTAACTGGCTTATAAAGTGTATCTTAGTGAATACATATATTAGCGAGTAATTTTTAAATATTTAAATATATGTATCAGTGTTTCACTTTGTGTATAAGTGGCTGCATGGGTTGGTGACTGACTCACTGTTTGTATGTGTTTTGAAGACAGCATATGTGCAGGACTGTATGGGTAGATGAGTGTGTATATGTGTGTGTTAGTGAGTGAATGCCTGCCTCACTAGTGTCTTTATGAGTAACTACATTTGTTTTAATCTAGTATATGTGAGTATTGATGTATATAAGTGAGTATATGTGAGAGTTAGAGATTGAAAGAGTTCCTGTTTAAATAAGTATGTGTTTCTATAAGTGATTGTTTAAGAGAGTAAGTATGTGTAAGTTTCCTTAGAAGTAATGTGCTAGTGTGTGTATAGTTGTATATGCAAATAAATGGATGTTCAATAGTTTATTTGCATGTGTGAGTATGTGTGCGAGTAACTTTTGGATGACTGTCGGTGTGTAAGAGGATGTATATGTGTATCACTACATATGATGAGTGAGTATATGTATGAGTGACTATATAGAACTGTTGCTGAATGAGAGGATGTGTATGTAGATGGTGGAATTACTGAATTGGTTTTTTTAACTGGTATGGGTATCTCAATTTTTTTGAAAATGTTAGTTTCTATTTTTGAATATGTGTTTCAAGGGTTACATTACACTGAAAGGAGGTCTGTCAGTCTGTCACAAGGATGGTGTCATCAGTGATGTCATGAGTGATGTCACTGACAATGTCATGAGTGATGTAATATGTGACGTCATCAGCAGTGTATTGCAGGCGTGCAAGTTATAGTGAGTCCAACTAACTATAACGTGGGAATTTCAATGGTTTTGTCAGTAAATTTTCCAGCTAACTATAACTGGTGTGAAACCTATGGTTTTTTTCAGTGAATTTAATAGGTTTTTTAAATACTTAATTCCTAACTATAACTGGTGTGAAACCTATGGTTTTTTCAGTGAATTTCATGGGTTTTTTAAATGCTAATTCCTAACTATAACTGGTGTGAAACTTATGGTTTTTTCATTGAATTTCAAAGGTTTTTTAATGGCAAATTTCTATAGCTATGAAATTTAATATTTTCTATAATGAATCCTATATTGTATATTTATGTAATACTATTTTTTTTTATGTATAATGATCATTTTTTTTTTTTTGCCGTGGAGTGCTCCCGAAGCGCACCGGTAAGCGCAGTCTTGCGGCGTGCCCCTGGGCGCGTACTGGTGAGCGTCCTGTTAGCGCTATTGTCGTGAACGAAAACATCATTGTGACGTATCGCGTAGCAGCGTCCGCGTGATACGCACGGCGTAAACGCACCCGGAAGCACTCAAGCGCATACGATCGCGCAAAGTAAGCATCAGACGCGCTTATGCTATGCGCCCCTGGGCGCGCCCCGGGGCGCGCCCCGGGGCGCGTAGCGTAAGCACGTCGGGTCATGTGACCTAAAAATAACACTTTTTATTGGTTCAGGATAGTTTTGGTTTCCAAATGATGAAAGCCCTGGTCATGTGACCTGAAAATAACACTTTTCATTGGTTCAGGACAGTTTTTTTCTCCTAATGAGGAAAGCCCCCACCTTTTTTCCTCATTCTCACTTTGTACTTTGAGTGAAGAAGACCTGTTGAAAGACCTCTCTGTACCTTTTTGGACTGAAAAATGGCTTCAGTAGCAGCACCAACAGGAGCATCTCAGCCACCACCACCACCACCACCACCAAGAGGACCACCACAACACCACAGCGGTGGAGATGAAGAAGAGGAGGAGGAGGAGGAGGGGGGAGGAGGAGGTTCCTGCCAGAAGATAATACCCCATATAGGCCAAAGCAGCACATTATCTGGGAGTTTTTTTCTATCCCAAAGGACCAAAAAAAAGTAAATGCGCCAAGGGTTACTTGCCTAATCTGTAGCACTGAACTGTCAAGGGGGAACCCTAACAAAAAATACTCTTTTGGCAATAGCACCATGATTCGCCACATGCAACGCCGGCACCCTAACAACTATCCTGCGGCAGAGGTGAGAGAACTGGGCAGAAACCCTCCCCAATCTTCACCCAGCACCTCCAAAAGTAAGCAACCCACTCGATCGGGTCCAGAGACAAGGGAGATGGTCCCAAACATACAACCCCAGTTTGGGCAATACAAAATCAGTTGTATATTTTGTGGTAAAACAATTACCTATGGTGAGCAAAGCATAAAACTCATCAACCGTGCTGGTGACAACCACAATTGCCCCAAAAAACCTTAATTTTTTCCTGATTTTTTTTTTGCTCCAGTTGAGCTGTTTACAATTCCCTGTTTTTTGTTTCTCCCCATAAAAATAACAAAAAAATATAAAATTGTTCATAACAGCCAAAAAAAGTACAAAATGTTAAAAAAAACAATAAAAAAAAACAACAAAAAGAAGAAAAAAAACAGTTCTTTTTAGAACTACCTCCAATTTATAAACAAAAGCTACATTTTAAAAAACTCAGTCATTCTTTTTTCCCTATGGTACGCTCCTCGGTATGCTCCCCGGTGCGCGTACCGGGCACTCCCCCCGCGCAAATCGAAAAAAAAACATTTTTTGCCCCGCGGGGCCCTTTTATGGCCCCCACATCAAACCTAGGGGGTCAGTGGGGGTCTACTCTGCCCCCTTTTGGCCCTTTGTTTTTGCCACCTCTTGTGTCTCGATCCTACCGGGACACAAGATGGCGGCTGCTCCGGACTGTTTGGAATGTTGACAGACACCCAAGAGCCAATCAGCTTTCCGCGCGCGAACTCGCGTAGCGCGCTGGTACGCGCCCGGTGCGCGTACCGGGGCGCGCTTATAGATATATATATTTTTTTGAACCTAAATTACTCAAAATTCACTGGAGCACATATCTTAAGACATAGCAAAGGCATATTGGGCTACAAGTCCCTACAATTTTGCCAAGTTTGGTGGAAATCCATTCAGCCGTTCGGGCTAAAAGTGAGTTTGACCACCCTATGGAAATTAACATGGGAAAAACACGTTTTGGGACCCCTCTTTTATCTCGGCCCCCGCTTGACGAATCCCCCCCAAACTTTCAGAGAAGCGGAGCGCCGCAAGGCAAATTTGAGGAAAATTTCAGGCAGATTCCTCAACCGGCGCCAAAGTTATTCCCAATAGAATGTTGCAAATTCCCTATACAAAATAATCCTAACTATAACTACCTACTGGCGACCGCCAGTAGGTAATTAAGGGTGGGCGTAGTTCGCATAGTAGCGCTACGCGAAGCTACGCGAGGTGCACTTGCACTACGCGAACTTCACTTAGCACTACGCGAGCTGCGTAGTAGCATGTTCTCACTGTGCCAGATGCGTTTTCAATGATTGCACAGTGCGGACAAGCATCCGGCACTGTGCAATCATTGAAAACGGCATCTTGCACAGTGAGAGCTGTAGTTTTCTGCTGCTCGAGTAGATTATTACTCGAGCTGCAGCTTTCTCAACGCGAACTGGTAGTTTCTCATTGAGAGCGGTCGCGGGCATGCACAACCACTCACAATGAGAAACATTACCTCCCTGCGTTGAGAATCTCGCCGGGATGTAATTTTGCTTGCTCGCGGTCGTGAACATGACGTTCAGGACCGCGAACAAGCAAAAAATGAGCGCTGCACTACGCTACGCTGCACTACGCATGTTCGCACTGTGCTACATGCAGCTCGCGTAGTGCGAAGTTGCGCAAACTTCGCAAACTCCGCGAGCGTAGCGTAGTGGTTCGCCCAGGCCTATAGGTAATATATATATATATATATATATATATATATATATATATATATATCAATCACATTCGTAGCGCCCCTTCTGTACCTCCAGGACCTGTGAAGGTGGCGTGAACGCCGGCGGAGCCCACCGGCACACAAATCCTTTCCTTATTCCAAATAATCACGCTCTCAGGAAACAACACAACAACCAGTAAGGAGTAGAAAAAGGTTGTTTACTTCACATATACTTCATATATATATATGCACACACACACATAAATACATATATATGTGTGTGAGTATATATATATTCACTGAAAAAACCATAGCTTTCACACCAGTTATAGTTTACCTGGAAATTTGACTGACATAAAACCATTGAATTTCCCACGTTATAGTTAGTTGGACTCACTATAACTTGCGCATGTAATGCACTGCTGATGACATCATATATTACGTCACTCATGACATGGGAGAGCCTACAAGAATAATGTGGAGGCTGTAGTTACCTTAAGCAGAGGGTGAGTGAAGTAAATGATAATAAAGAAAAAATATATATATTCTTGTAGGCTCTCCCTTCTCACTGTCCTGATGAAGACCCCAACATGAGGCAACAATTACCCTTCTAGCGTACTTCGGGGGTCGAAACCTAGACTACGCTATCTCAAGCACACCATAGGACACAAAGAATTATATTAATTTGACCTATGTGTGATGCATTTTTGGAACCTTGTACACTTTGATTGTAAAGGCGTGTTTTGATTTCAACATGATGTTTTTAAAAAGTCACACCACCTTTACCCGGTCCCTCACAACCTTCACACTTTCCCTCCCCTTTCCACTGAGAGCACTCTGAAATGTAATGATTTAATAATTGCATTCAAGTACTTCTGTGTGTATTTTGAAATATTGGATACAACTAAGCTGACTAATCTACGTAAATGTTAATACTGTGTGAACACTGACTATGCAGAAATAAATGCATAGAAATCTTTCTCTTTTTGATTCCTTTTGACAAATGTGAGTTAATGCATGATAAATGCTTTTGTGGTGAGTTTGATATGATACAGACTGAATATTGTACATGAGTCACATTGCAACTCGGACCACCCCTATTAGAGCAGATATAAGGCAGCAGTATCCTTTTTTGCACAAGCAAGGGGAGCCAGGGATCCTACGGACAGCTTCATAATATAAAATGCCTTGAAGGGATGGCGGCGATTACAGGCAAACACCGTCGATAGCAGAAGACCGATTGGTCTAGAACGGTTGGCAGCAGTATTCCTAGCCTTGCCCAACACATGCAGTTCTTCGGGAGAGGTGATATTATTCAAGGCTGCCTTTTCCCTGGCCTTTTACGGGGCTTTCCAAGTAGGCGAACTAGTTGCTAGCAACAAACTTGACACAATAGGAGGTCTTCAGCTGAGAGATACCAGTATACGGGGTGACAATGCACGTCACCATCCAGAAATCCAAGACTGATCAGGAGGCCAGGGGGGAGAGTTTAGTACTGCATCGGGCACCGAATAACCCGTGCTGCCCGGTGTCACATGTAGAAGCGTTAATCAAGCAACGAGCAGGTGAGGCGAGGGTAGCATTGCTAATACATGCAAATGGTACCCCTCGGACCAGGTTTCAGTTCCAAAGAGTCTTAACTATGTGTATTGCCAAGGCAGGTTTAAACCCCAAGGAGTTTGGGACACATTCCTTCCGGATAGGGGCAGCCACCGAGGCCACTGCGAGGGGTTTGAATGTCGATAGTGTGATGAGGATTGGGAGATGGTCTTCCAATGCATATAAGTGTTATGTGCGGTTGCACATGTTGTAAGGTCAGTCGACACCCCCTGACGCTTGCTTTGTCTATGTTTATCTTCTAGTTTCTCGGGCCTGTGACGCAGGGCGGAAACTTCTTCAGGGTCATCAGAGCCAATCATCAACATTTCGACAACAGCAGGAAGACAAAAGGAGGACACCTGTAGTATGGGTAGTCGGTCATTCTTATGTGAAACGTGCTAAGCCAATTTTCCTTGAAGGAGAGGGCAGACGGAGGGCGGAGTGCGGGGGTCTCAATGTTTCCTTCCGTGGCAGAGGGGGGCTCCGCCTTAATCAGCTTAGGGGCTACATGTCAGAGTTACTCAGAAGACACACCTCACTGCCCTCAGTGGTCCTCCTGCACCTGGGGGGGAATGATTTAGTCGACTTGGGCAGAAGGGTCCTTTTGGAAGAAATCATCTCAGCGGCAGGTTGGCTGGCAAAACTGTTACCGGATTGCACTATAGTGTGGTCACATTTGATACCGAGGCTTCAATGGAGGGGTGGTGAATCAGTCAGAGCGTTGAACCACTCGGTAAAGAGGGTCAACAATAAAATAGACAAGCTTTTTCGAACTCCTCATCTGCAGAGTATACCTCATGGGTGTATTTAGGGGGAACAGTTCTACTTGCGGGATGGGGTCCACTTGACAGAGTCAGGGAATGCCCTATTGATAGGGAACATACTGGCATGAGTTGAAGGTTTTGCTAGGAGGGTATGACCTTTCAGTGTAGGCAGTCGGGGGGCCAGATAGTCGGTCAACTATGCTGGCCTGTGGCGATACGGTCATAATCGGTGAGAAACAATTTAAGGTCCTTAGGGGGCGGCACCATTAACGAATGGGGCTGCCCAGGGGAAGGGGCCAATGGTCTCTCCTAGAACTTCTGGGGCAGGATATCCGCATGTTTGGAAGGGTGCGGGGGAGGGAGTCACACTTTCCTCGGGCTGGTAGCCACCCCGCACATACACTATGATGTCAGCAAATGGCGCGAGTGTAAGGGCCCTCCTTTTTGGTTAAATGGAGTTCACGGAGCGTACGAGGGCAACCAGGAGAGGGACGAACTCTCCCAGTAACCGGGCCCTTGTCGCGCATGCGCACTCAGATGTGAGGGCGTAGCTGGGTAAAGGATCTGACACCGGTTAACGACCTTGCCGTAGGACCAGAAATTATTAGAATGCAAAATTGATATGTAGGATGTTAGATTCGGTTAGGAAACACGCTGTATTAGACATTTGTTAAGGTTAGCCCGTCATACCTGTCTAACTCGCTGTAAATCTAATGTCTAAATTTGCAATTAATAATTATGTAAATAATGTTCTTTTATTTAATTTTAATTTTGTTTTCATATTTTAATAAATACTGCCGGGGGGTCGCGAGACCCCCTGCCTTCCAAAGAATTCTGTTGTTTGATTGATAAGTGTTTACTACAGTTTGCATGATAGGGCGGGGGTGGCCGGCAGTCCCAGACCATGTAACGTGCGCGAGCGAGTTTCTGATTGGCTGGCAGTCGACTGTCAACATTCAAAACTGTCCAAACCAGGAAGTGTTGGCCACCATCTTGTTTTTCAGGAGAACTGAGGCACAAAAGAGCCCAAAGCAAGAGTGGAAAACAGGAAAAGGGGGCAGGGTAGAGACCCCACAACCCTCCAGCCCTTCTCAGGGGGTCCCAAAAGGACCCCCAAGGACCAAAAAAAATCACGGGGTATGCGTACCGTGCGCATACCCTGCGATTTAAAAAAAAAATGTTGCACTTGGTGGTCCTTCTGGGATCCCCTGAGAAGGGCTAGGGGGTCAGGGGGTCTCAACCCTGCCCCCTTTTCGCGTTTTCCACTCTTGTTTTGTGCTCTCTTGTGCCTCACTTCTCCTGAGAAACAAGATGGCTGCTCAGGTGGTCCCAGAAGGATAATAACATATATAAACGTTATCCGCTAATAGAATTAGTATTTCCAAAACCTTTGAAATTTATTGAAAAAAAATATAGGTTTCACGTCTGATATAGTTAGGAATTAGCATTTAAAAAACCTTGCAAATTCACTGAAAAAACCATAGGTTTCGAGCCTTATATAGTTAGAAATTAGCATTTAAAAAACCTTGCAAATTCACTTAAAAAACATAGGTTTCAGGACTTATATAGTTAGGAATTAGCATTTATAAAACCTTGCAAATTCACTTAAAAAACCATAGGTTTCAGGCCTTATATAGTTAGGAATTAGCATTTAAAAAACCTTGCAAATTCACTTAACAAACCATAGGTTTCAAGCCTTATATAGTTAGGAATTCGCATTTAAAAAAACATTGAAATTGCTCCTATATAGTTGTACTAACTATATTTCGCGCACCCGCAATCCACTGCTGATGATGTCACATATTACATCATTCATGACATGGTCAGTGACATCACTGATGACATCACTGATAACATCTCAAATGACATCACTGATGACATCACTGATGACATCTCATTTGACATCACTGATCACATCACTGATGATATCATTCATGTGATAATACGATGCACCTCCTCACACTCTAATATAACCTTTGATACACCCAGTGTTAAATACAGACTACCATTCTTGAAACCATTGACACACCAATGCCAGTTACTACATATGCACTCACTGATTCCTAGGTCTACACACACATTCACTCATTCACCCATAGAATCACTCATACATACAGTCACTCATCAATACAACACTATCATATGCACTCATACACCTATACAGACACTCACACACTGCCACTCATCCATTGAGTTACTCACACACCTAGTCAGTCATGCAAAGAATCAATCACACTTCCATTTCCTCAACTATAAAGTTATACACACAACACCTTACTTATTCAAACATATACTAACACATACGTACTCTCTTATACAATCTCTGATACAAGTACACAATGATCCATACAGCCACTCGCACATTCACTGGCTCTCATGTATAGTCATTTATATATGCCAACTCTCACATGCACTGTGTTTTACATATGTACTTACTTGGACATTTAGCACTGAGATATCCATTCACTCACCAACACACCCATGCACACAGTCAACCGCCCATATAGCTGTTTCCACATGCACTCTTGAACTCATTCACCTAGTGAATCAACTGCTCACTCATCTATGCACAGAGTCACACACCTCCCAGCCACCCACACACACACTCAGTCTCCCATTCAAATACCTGGGCAACCAATCAATAACCCATATAGCCACTCATATAGCTACTGATCAACACATGCAGCAGCTTACACAACAACAGGCATACTGATGCACACATTCAGACAGTTTAGTCACTAACCCATGCATTTAGTAAGACACATTTAATCACTCACTCATACAGTCAGTCACGCATCTACTTAATCCTTCATCCAGACACTTATACATCCACTCATTCTTCAATATGTAAAACATATTTAAACTTTGCAGAAACACACAGTCACTGGATGATGTCATCAGTGATGTGATCAGTGATGTCATCAGTGATGTCAAATGAGATGTCATCAGTGATGTCATTTGAGATGTCATCAGTGATGTCATCAGTGATATCACTGACCATGTCATGAATGATGTAATATGGGACATCATCAGCAGTGGATTGCTGGTGCGCGAATTATAGTTAGTACAACTAACTATATAGGAGCAATATCAATGGTTTTTTAAATGCTAATTCCTAACTATATAAGGCCTGAAACCTATGGTTTTTTAAGTGAATATTTATATACTCACATACACACACATATATGTATTATTATGGTTTATACGCTTAAATGTCGCAACATAAAAAATGAGACGGAAACTAGAAGAGGGTCGAGGCTTCACCTTTGATAGAACTAAGGCGTATTACCTCATCTCACATGCCCAATGATTCTTATCTGTGGCACGGCCTTCTTTGTCCCATGTTGGAGCGTGCCAAACCACTTACAAAATTGGTATATGTAAATATGGAACAGGGAATGAAATGTATACTTGATATGCAAGGAAGAGTTAATTACATTCAGTGAACTCCGCTGGATGGCAGGCATTCGCCTCATTTACATCATAATTGAGTGGATTTGGTGCGCATCCCTCATTACGCCAAGCACAATGGACGTTTGCTGTGCTGGAAAAGCTGAACTATTTATCACGAAGGGAACGCGGCGCGCGACTGAGCGCGAACAGACAATGCCTCAGTTCGCTTCATGGCACGGGCCCATTGCTCTGACGCAAGAAATCAGGACGCACAAACAAAATATCTCGTCCGTGCCAAACAGCATAATTAGCCTTCGAGTTCACCCCTGAATGCCGTCCTTTGTCCAGCGGAAGAGGGAATGTGGTGAAAGTCTAGTGTTTTAGGCTGCAACAGAGAGCATAGGTTCAGCATTTCTTATTTTTATTATTATTATTTTTGTTATTAAAATTGTCTGCAAACAGCACATGATGCATAACAACGCACAAAAAAACCCATAAAACGTTTAGCATTTCTAAACAAAAGATGTATACCTTTGCAATTCAAATCCGAGCGTTTTAACAGAAATGAACGAGTAGATGTTATGAGCTAGTGAGAATATACCGTTTGACATAAGTGAGCCGACAAAAATACAAAGAGAAACAGGATGGGTGAAATGCTGGACTGTGCCACTGGTAACTACTTTGGAGGGTATTGAGAGGTTTTTGTTCTCTGTACCACGCCAGACAGGGACCAACCTTAAAAGACGATGGATTTAGGACCAGATCTCTGTACTGGGGTGAATGTAGGACATTATTCTGCATTCTGTTCATCGACATTCTTTTTGCATTAAGGACCAACTTTAAGCACACCAGCCTTCGTTCTGCCCCAATAGGAACAGTTCAGTCCGAAATACCATGACTTGAAGATAAGCAACTCCAGACACGTTTCAGCCTTGTTCGGCCTCAATAGTGAGGTCCATCTTGCGCCCTATGACCCACTTTGAAATACCTGTCAGTGCATATCCGTTGCACTTAGGGGTTCCCACTGAGAAAAACAAAAAAGTGATGCGTGGAATGCTTAATACTCAAGCAATGCCAATTACCCACTCCATAATGTTTTTGTCTTCTGTTTTACTCCACTGGATAGCTGGTATGTAAGTACAGCAATATGCGAATCAATGTGCCACACCACAAAAGGAGCAGTGCACCCCAACTCTCTGAATAAAACGGTAACCAACCCAAGATGTTTTTTCAAGGATGTCCACTATTAGTATATGAGGGAATAAACATATCAGGATTTCAGGATAATTTACTCGAGACACACTTACATGCCTTTTATCTGGATAAGAAATATTTACATAATAATGAGGATATCTAGTATGGCTCTAACACTTGTGTGCCAATAATGGACGTCAGTACGCACGTTGTCTTCATTTGATAAGGTTTACCACTAAGACTACATAACAACTGCCGATTTAATTCTGCCACTCTGGGTGTTTTGCTGGAGGTAGGTGCCCAAACGAAGCCACGTACCTGATGCACGTGTACCACGCGCCTCATCATGGCCCCCGTCATGGCTGATCGCATTTTCACGAAGTCGGCTGCCTCACAATCATTGCTGTGAATACCTCTCTTTTTGTGATGGGTCTGAGGAGATAATATTAGCTATCTATGTTTTGCTATGCAATCCTTAAGATTCCTTCTGGGCGTTTCATGCATGCTCAGACATGCTGCCATAGTGGGGATTGAGCTCAATTGCTTCACCACGCCTATTATAGCTCTCTCTTCATTGCCTCACACAGGGACTTCAAGATCTCGGATACAGAACGTACTCCTAACACCCACTGTACCTCTTCACACAGTCCTTTACCAGCTGGTGCTTTTAGCGCATTTCATCACACAGTCATTTGGCGCATCACTAACCACTTGGTGAGCTGGCAAATTAATTAGTCATTTTAATTTGGAATGTGGTTTATGCATTCTTGCTGTCATAATAAGTAAGGCACCAACTCAACTGGGATTCAGTTGTTTTGATTTTTATCCCATGCTATACCCGTGATTCTTGTGCCACTACTCTCTTGTGTACCTAACCCTACTTCCAACAAGAGTTACTCCATTTACAATTGCTGGTGCTTTACAGGTTTTTTACAATATGGCAGAACCGAAAGCTTATAAAAAGAAAGATATTAAGGGTAATCTGAAAAGGTCCAAGCAGGAACCTCAGAGTCCCCACTCCAAGGTCAAATACAAGGCTGATTATGCATCTATGATGGAGGATATTTTGAAAAAATTAAACAAAGTGCATGGTGTAGCCCAGAACACCAAGACTTACATGGACCCATTACCAGTCAAGGTGGCTAGAAGTAGGAAAAACCTTAAGGACTTACACATTAGAAAAACAGATGCAGAGAGTAGAATCAATGATGTAGAAGATTCATGCAAAGCTACTCACGAAATCGGAGACTTAAATTGCGAGCCTCAAACACAATATCATCGACTTGGAAGATCGCAACAGACAGAGCAATCTTAGAATCCTTGGCTTACTGGAGAACTCCGAGGTTGTAGATTGTTTGACAGTTGAATTTCTAGAGGTGTGGATTTGATCAACACTAAACATTAGCTTTGCAAGGGAGTTTGAATTGGTGCATGGTCTTTGAATTCCAACATTTAAACCAAAGAACCTGCACTTTCTAAGGCCTTTGATCTTCAAACCTTTGAGACACCAATATTCTGAATTTATTCTAGCCCACATGAGGAAGGGTAAATAAGTTACATGGCAGGCTGGTAGAATCACCATTTTGCTAGTGACATCGTTACCAGAAAGACACTCAATGAAATATCTATTCAATTCTCCTCCATCGATTCCTCCTGATTTCAAATCGTTTTCAAGGGTCAGACTTTAACCTTCAATGAACCTGCTGACTTAGAGACATTTCCAGAGAACTCATCATAAAACCTAAATGGAACATGATTCCAGTCCTTCCCAAACTCACTCCTGAGTTGTCCTCAACTAATGCAATGAAAATTAAGTTACTTTCTCTTTCACACATTTCTTTGCACACCATGCTGGACTTCAGTTGTACCAATTCCCTTTTCCCAATATCCCAGTTCTGCCTTTATTGGGACTCTACAAGTTTAACACCTAGTACTGATAGATTCGCTCTGATATCATGACTTTTTTACCTTTACCTTTCGCATGCACGCTATGTTCTTCTGATTAATGTCACGTACTGTGATGTGGTTTAACTGTTCTACTACTTTCACGATACACTAGGTTTTTAGGGGTCTATTTTTTGTTACTTTTGTTACAAATTTGGATCATGTTGCAATTACATGATATGCTTCACTCAATCTATGTTCTCCCAATGTATACCAAGCAATATGATGTGGTTCTGATGTGGTGTTGATGATGTTTGAGCTATGCACCTCCAATGCCTGCCAAGTATTATGATATGGTTTATGTATTGTATTACGTTATGCTATATTAGGCTTTTATGGGCCTGTGTTTACTAATCTTCTTACAAATTTGGATTTTATTGATATTGAATGATATACATAGCTCAAGCTTAGTTGCTGTTATAGCTTTTACAGCACGGGTAGGATTACAAATTTCTGTTCACTACTATACCTAACAATCTAAAATTGCATTATATATCTGCAACTCTACTATTATGCTGTACCATACATGGTTATTTTCTCCAGCTCACCTTTGGATATTCGTGCTTTTACAATGGTTTCATGTAGGTGTATGGGATACACTTGCATGGGTTTATGGGGTGGAGTTTTATGATTTGTCTGTGTTTCTGGTTCTGTTTATATTTCTTTTACCATGATTCTCTCACTTGCTATCAATTTGTCACCCATATGTGTTCTATCTTGCTTTGCTTTCTCTTACTCTTGTATTCCCTCTTTAATTTTTTTTCCATTCCCTTACCAAGTGGCATATCGCCTATTTCTCCGACACATTTCGGGAGGTACAAGTTCCTCACCAATATTCACTACCAGACCCAATGTTCCTGTTCATAGATACGATCACTGACACAATATTGTGATAAACAATATAGTAGCCAAAAATATCACTTACCATAATATTGTTCCACTATACGCATAATGGTAAATAGAAAAATATTGGAAAAAAATATTGTTGACACTATTGTCATAAAAAAATAGACAACATTTAAAAAATGTTTAATATAAATTTAAAGTAGTTAATATTAAAGGGCATATTACATTTGCGGCAGTCCTGTGGACCGCTGTGGACCGCTGTACTTGCAGTGGCAGTCCAATCACCACTGAAGGCCTACTCACAGAATTACAAGTGTGGTGGTCAGACTGCCACAGGTCAGGTAAGACTGCCAAGGTGGCAGTGTGGTAAATAAAATTACCAGGACTATTTTTCTATACATTAAATGACAATAAGGATAGCTCAATAAAATGAGAGGCAGAGTCCGTGGTATCTGAGTCATACGGGCTTTAATTAAGATTCTCGAGAACCGGGACATCGAGTTCCATCACCACTAAGGTTCAGGAAGGGATATTCAACATTTAATTAACATCACACATTATATATAGTAAAACAGTATAATTGAAATGAATACAGTAGGCGTAACAAGTGAAAAAGAGAAAGATAAGAACACATGGGCGTAAAAGAAGGCGTGTACAGGGGCATACACGGAGGTGTGTATTGGAAACGTCACAGAAGTGTCATAGGTGGGTGGATGCAAAGTGAAATTCTGCAGGGTCAGCAGAAACCTTTACCCTGTGTGCGCGCGCAACTGAGCATGACGTGTGACTGGGGAGAACTGGGGGCTTGACTTTTAGCACTAGTAGAGGAGACTGGTGCCTGGGATGTCAGAACGACCTGCACCTATAGCATATCTGGTATCTTATGTTTGGAGGATGTACTGTCTGAAGTAAAAGGTCTCTCGGGCAGAGGCCGTTCAATACTGAATGCTAGTGCATGCATACGTGTCTTGGTGCAATGCGTGGGGGCCATGGGCCTATGTTGTAAATAAGGTTGAGAGACAAGTATAAGGCTTAATGGGTATTTATTAAGCACTACAGAGAATAACTGGTGTTCCCATCAGAAAGCAGGGAGCTAACTGACTAGGGAGAACACAGTGGAAGATGACATCAGGGAAAATAGAATGTAAGACTTAAAGGGGTACAGTAAAACATAAGTGCAGAGAATACAACATATCCTCTTCCCTTCGTATAGAAAACTAACAAAAAGTAAATTAAAAAAAAAAAAAAATACTAAGCACATGCTCTTCGTTACAGAGAGAGACCTTACTTGCAAACAAAATCATGTAAGTAACCCGGAGGTCTTCTCACTCTCTGAGCTCTACCAACACCAATCTCATCAGGAGGCACATTACCCCCACACTCAGCCTTCTTATACAGCGCCACACGCCTCAAATTCCAACTCTCACCGTTAAATAGAGTCACAAACCTTTTATGGACAGACCTGACCTTAAATGGTCCCCTGAACTTTGTCAATCCGACACCAACTCGACCAGGTTTGACTTTCACCCAATCATTCACTGCAAATTTACACCTTCCATCTGGTTCACTCACATTGTCAGGATTATCAGGGCTAACGGGAACATCAGCGTTCAAATACTCCTTCATCCATGCAGCAACAAGCTTGGTACCAGCTGAACGCCCCCTCATGACACTAAAAGGAATCATACCAGTCACACCATTTTCAGTAGTTCTGTAGGCCCAAACCAGGTCATTAACCAAACCTCTCACATCCGTCCTAGAAGAACTCGCCATCTGAATCGCACCTTTAACCATGCGGTTCGCCCTCTCAACTATTCCATTCCCCTGAGGGTTGTAAAGTGAGGTCCTTGAGTGTGCAATACCGCACTTTCCCAAGAAATTGGCCATCTCCAGGGAGGTCAGTTGTGTCCCATTATCGGTGATAATCCTTGTTGGAAAGCCTTCCTCTCTAAAAATTTCACTCAACACAGCAATGGTGCTGTTCGTAGTGATCTCCTTCATGAATTCAACTACTAACCACTTTGAAGAAACATCAACTACTACTAACCCAAACCTCATATCTTGACTCAACTGGTAAAACGGGCCAATGAAATCAAGACATATGGTGTGCCATGGACACCCTGGGTCTACTATTGAGCCACAACCAGTATGACTGCCGACTTTAAGCCTCTTCTCGCTCTCCAAGCAGTCTGTACATTTTTCCACCCACTGAGAGATTTCGGAGTCCATTCCGGGCCACCAAAAATTCTCCCTGACTCTCCTCTTAGTGAGGGACTGTCCTAGGTGACCCTCATGGGCTAACTTAAATAGAGTAAACCTCACTTCCTGTGGAGGAATACATTTATCTTCCATTAAAATCATGAAACCATCTTTATCCAAGACAGACAATTGTTCCAGAACCTTCAAATATGGGCGGAGTGCAGGGGATAAGCAACTCTCTCTCCTTGGACCCTTCACAATCAGGTCTTTCACTTCACTCAACACCACGTCCTTAGCCATGGAGGTATTCCACAAACTCCTACTAATTGCTCCAGCACACATATCCACTACCTCATCCACAGCAGCCACAGAGCCCTCTGAATTGAGTGATTCCACTCCTAACTTGTCTACCATCTCCCAAGGTAGTGGAAGTCTTGAGAGTCCATCAGCTTGGCAGTTCCTCCAACCTGGAATATACTCAACCGTGTACAAATACTCTTGGATCCTAGCAGCGAGTCTAGCTAACCTGGCAGAACCCTTGCCAGCCCCACCAGGTGAAAGGATCTTAACTAAGGGTTTGTGATCTGTCAATAATGTAAACTTAAAGCCCCACAAGTACATTCTATAATACTCACAACCCCACGCTGCAGCTAGGGCTTCCCGCTCGATTATAGAGTAATTCCTCTCAGCCGTTGTGAGTGTCCTTGAAGCAAAAGCTACAGTCTTGAGTCCAGATTCATGTACTTGAGCCAAAACCGCACCAACCCCCACAGCACTCGCGTCCACCGTCAAGACTGACTTACGGTTAGTGTCGAACGGTGTTAAGATGCCTGCCTCACAAATTTCAACCTTGATTTTTTTAAAACACTCCTCCTGTTCCACACCCCACACAAACTTGCATCCTTTCCTCAACAACACCTTGATCTTTTCGGTTTTCTCTGCAAAATCTCTTACAAACTTAGCACAGTACTCAATGAGGCCGAGAAAAGACCTCAACTGATCTTTGTCACACGGAGCTGATGAATTCCTGATAGAGTCCAATAAATCTCTCTTGGGTTTAACTCCGTCAACAGACAGAGTATATCCAAGGTATTCAACTTCCTCCACCGCAAATTTACACTTCTCTTTCTTTAGAGTCAATCCTGCTTGTTCCATCCTCTCCAAAACAGTTTTCAAAATCACATTGTGTTCTTCAACAGTCTCTCCAAATATCAAAACATCGTCCTGGAAATACACCACGTTATTCACACCCTTCAGTACAGCCCCCATCATTCTTTGAAATACCCCAGCTGCAGAGGCAAGTCCGAAAGGCATACGTGTGAATTGGTATATTCCATCGGTTGTTATAAAAGCGGTCAATGCCTTGGAGTCTTGATGTAGCTTTATTTGGTGATAGGCGCTGCGGAGATCCAGCTTAGAGAAGTACTTTCCCCCTTTTAGTGAGAGAACCAGCTCGTTGATGTTCGGTAAAGGGAAGTTGTCTACTACAATGTTCTGGTTCAGGGTGCGAAGGTCCACACAAAAACGGAATGTTCCATCAGATTTGGTCGTAATAACTACGGGAGAAATCCAGGGTGACGTTTCGATCTGTTCTATCACCCCCTGGTCTAGCATCTCCTTCAACATCTTCTTCACTTCTTCACGTGCAATGAATGGAACCTTCCTCACCCTGTGTTGCATAGGTACGGCATCATCACGCAGTACAATTTTATGCACATAACCTCTCAACTCTCCAATATGCTCATCAAACAAACCATTCATCCCTTCAACAATTGAATCCGTGGTTATACTATCTACAACCATCACCTGTTGTGCTGCCCTGGGATTGATGATTATGCCGAGGTCATACTGTTGCCCCCACCCCAAAATTGCAGGACCTGATTTGGCTACATATACCTTTCCTTTAGCGGAACGGTCCTTAAATGATATTACACATACCATAAATCCGATCACATCTATACTCTCGCCCTGATATCCACAGGGACTAATATCACTAGCAGACAGTTGCACGTCCTTCCAATTTTCTAAATACATAACTTTGGGGATAATAGTCCACAATGACCCCGGATCAACCATCAGCTGGATCTCTATTTTATCAATAAGAAATAGGGCTTTAGGCCTGTATCTTCTACCAGGCTCACCTTCGTTCACACCATCCTCACCCAAACACAATATTTTGTTTGCACCCTCAACACTAATATTGTCTCTCACTTCTTCCCTGTTTTCTACAACAGCCACTTTATCAGCGTTTGTACCCCTACACATCTTGGCGAAATGTCCTTTCCTCCCACACTTCCTACACATTTTGTCAATTGCAAAACATCTCCTGAAATCTGAACTATGGAAAGTACTCCCACACCTACTACACATTCTCCCTTGGAATCTATTCCTATCATTGCCTGAAAACCCATTGTTAAATCTCCTCTGACCTCTCTCACCCAGATCTACACTTTTCTTGTTCACGGCAGCAACTTCATCATGTTCAACACAAGAAACTCCATTCCCTTGTACATTTTCCTTTGCGTTATCTTTTCTTTCCATCTCTCTCATACATGCATTCGATTCCTCAACTACTTTCGCTATGTCAATAGCCATTTGCAAGGTAGGATTTTTTGCAGCCCACAGTTTTTCCTGCATCTTTTTATTCCGGCATTGTACTATCAACAGATCTCGTATCATTTCGTCCCTTATCTCTCCGAAATTACATTTAATGGACAGCTCACGTAACCTAGCAACAAATTGGTCCACTGATTCCTCATTCCTTTGGGGTTGAGTGTAAAATTTGTGTCTCGCCATGACGATGTTTACTTCCTTTGCATATTGCTTTTTCATACGAGCCTTTGCTTCTGTGTACACGTTGGTTATTGCCCTTCCATCTTGGTTTAGTCCCACCGGAAGATATTTAAAAGAACGTTGGCCTTCTTTGCCTAATGCACTTAACAAAAGGGCTTTTTTTCTAGTTGCACTGAAATCCTTCCCATCAAGTGCTTCAATATAATTCTCGAAAATGTCTATCCATTCATCCCACTCAATGGGTGGATCTCCAGTAGTTTGTAGGAACATAGGAGGTACAATGACATTAAGGTTCTCCATTTCAAAATTTCTTTTTTTTTTTATTGCAGACTCTCAATATATTGTTTTTAAAATAGTGTAGGCACTACTTTTCTCTACGCACAGGTGGTCAGTTTTAGTTGATGTGACCACTCTTCCACATCAAACACACAAAAAAAATGTATATTTTCCTCAACCTTTCAATTCAGTATATTAAAATACTATTTCATGAAAATGTTTTAAGTAGGCCATTGAATTTAATGTGATAAAGTCTAACGTTTATAGACTAGTAATATGGATTGTGTCAGAAAGATCTTGTCATTCTGGTTACCTTTGAGCTTTTAAAAACGTACTTTTGATTTTTTCAAATAATTTCCTCACCGTTAAAATCACCTCCTTTGTTATTTTCAGTCACTCGTCTTTAGGAAAATTAGTCGCAGAAAGTGTCTTTTTCCAGCTACTATGATGTTTGTTCAACGCGTTGTTTAGTTATTGAAAACAGCGATCATTGCCTAGTTACCTCGTAAAGCTTCAAAATGGCCACCACTTTGCGTCACTACGTCACTTCCGCTTGGGGTGATGACGCTTGTTTCCTTTTTTCTGCCCGATGCTTGATTCTACTTCCTGCTTGACGTTGACTACTAGAAGCATCAATGGCTCCGCTCGGAAAATATCACCGGATTCTAACGGTGAGTAAGCTCGTGTTTCTCTGCTCGAGCAGGATTTTGAAAAATGCTGCGCAATGTTAAAAAATGCCTCGGTATTTCTGCTGGTGCCGCCGGTTAACTTTGAAAGATGCTTACAGTCACTGTGCATGGCATGAGTAAAACGCACAAGTATGGGTTGCGCTTTTCACAATTTTTAACACAACACGGTTACAGTTCCATTTAAATCCATGAATTACGAAAGATGTACTCAGTCACTGTTTTAGTTCCCTTTGTATAGCAACAAATTCTGTTTCTTCAGCAGAAACTACGCTTTTCACAATTCCAAAACAAACAAGGTTACAGTTCCATTTAAATCCAAAGTACAAGCAGGCGAATATTCCCTCAAACTCACCAGTTGTTTGAGAAAGAAGCAGACTTCAATTGTTGCCTTTAAGTGTAGAGTTTTCTTTCCTTTTTTTTTTTGGTTTCTGTTCTTAAAGTTATAGACACATTCACAGATGGAATTTCTGTTTCTTGTTCACAGTTCCACTTTAATTGAAGTGCGTGGTTCTTCTTTTTCATCAAACTTGCGTGGTTCCTTTTTCACCAGTGGAGTTCTCCTCCCTCTGTAGTTGTCCAGCTCCCTTTGCTCATCGTCGCCATGTGTTGTAAATAAGGTTGAGAGACAAGTATAAGGCTTAATGGGTATTTATTAAGCACTACAGAGAATAACTGGTGTTCCCATCAGAAAGCAGGGAGCTAACTGACTAGGGAGAACACAGTGGAAGATGACATCAGGGAAAATAGAATGTAAGACTTAAAGGGGTACAGTAAAACATAAGTGCAGAGAATACAACAGCCTACCATGGTAACGGGTTCAGTAAATTACTTGCATGGCGACAGGAGGCCGGGCCCTTTGCTCTGCAGCCGGAAACATGTTTACCTATTTCACTAGACTGGAATGTGTTTTCGAGGAGGCTGAGCAGATAACTGTAGGCAAAATACGGTCTTTGGCAGGCAGGCCAGGCCGAGCCGGGCACCGCTTCGCTGAGCAGGAAGTAAGGCAGAGGTCAGGGATGCATACCTAAACTGCAACTTTCAGAGACAGAAGAGACTCGGAGTCTCAATTAAGGGCCTGGCTCGGCTGAGCCAGAAAAACGTGAAGAACGTGTGCTTTGCGATATTTAAAAGTGCACCATGTAAAGACGTTGGCACCATAGGCCTAAGAGCCAAATTAACGTGGTTTTCTTGGAGAACTGATTAATTGACATGTTAACGTTGGACGCAAATGCATATGCGTTTTCATGGCAGGCATGGGAAAGGAATTACACGACATACATGGAACATGGGTGCATGGATAGGGTGTGAGTGGGGGACACATTTATTACCTAAAAATTTCTATTTCCTCATTCCCTCCTTGGCCCCTACCTCACCCTTTAGGATATGTCTATTTTCATGAGACCATCTATCTGTTCGTATAGCATCATTTGTTCATCTTTTTTCATTCTGGAACGGGAACGCGAACTTGGACGGGGAATACAAGCTGTGGCGCACAAGCCGCAAATCGCTGGCCCACATTGCAGACAGAGACAACAACTGAATACTATAAGCAGTATTATTCCTAGGAATGACAGTATTTTCCATCCCCAGGCTGATATCACACTCCAGAGCCAACCGGACCATGTCCAGGTGTCTGGATTCTGGTGCATCTGGTGAGCTATATTATGGAGCCTTGTTATTGCTTTATATACTGATGGCGCGTTATTAGGAATGAAAATACAACAACTGGATCCGATCACTCTACAAGCCCCGCCCCTATCGGCCAGGATGACGTCAAGGACAAGGCGGTTTTGAAGAACAACAAGTCTCATAGCAGACTGCTCCTCGGTCAGGTTACCTAAAGCAAAAGTAGTCTCATTCACTACTGCTTCAAGAGTTCTGGTCAATCTTCGTATTATCTTACTATTTTGGACGGGACCTATGAACCAGAAGTATCCTTTAATATAATCCTTATACTGGTCCCATGCTGACTCAGAATAATCGATAACAGGAGGAAGTTCTCTTTTATGTCTTACATGTACAAGGTGTGAATTCCGATGATAATCAGGTGGGGCTAGAAGAACAGGTGGCAATAGGAACGCAATATAACACGTTCCATCCCAATCCAAGGGCAGACGTACATAGGCTGTCTGACCACATATAAAATAAGAATGGCAGGAAGCTTTGAAAGTAGACTTTCCTTTATCACTGAATTCGACTACAGTATTACAATCACTGTGTCCTAGATGTACTGAACCATTCTTTCTGACGCATAATTCGCCTTTCACGGGTAAAACTGTAATAAACGGCAAGTCCGAATTAATCTCGGACTGGACGTTCAGACTCATGAGGTTAAGTGTATATTTACCTAATCCATATACTTCATTTTCTAGATCAGTCCCTGTCCTTTGGGGAAGACCTTCCTTGTCTGGAAAACATATTTTATTCATAACTGTATTCAGGTTCCCCCATATCCAATTGCTTTGAGAAACTGTGGACTTACTGTCTAGGGAGGACATTAAAGTAAACCATGCTCCGCACGAACCATTATGTGTAAACGGGTAGGGAAAGAGGGGCAGAGCTCCCTTATATTTCTGATAGGGAGGGAGTCGGCCACATACCCAGCAATTTGTGGCATTGCTGGTCTGGTGAGTATGGTGCAACATACGAATGAAAGTGTTGTTGCGCATTGCAAGTCGATAGGACAGCTCGTGAGGGGGCAGGTCACTAAAAGTGTGCTCTACAGTGTCATTAGAGGAAGTATGTAGATGTGAACCAAGAGGAGGAAAGAAAACATGTAACATTAAACTTATGCATATGATCGTAAGACTCAGGAAAAACATAAAAAGTAAAGTAATGACGCATCTGCTGTGCAAGTTTTTGCAATATTTTTCTCTCTTTTCAATTCGCCTATCTCTCTGACTATTTGGGTCTATCTTATACATGTCAGAAACCTGTCTAACCGCTTCACCCGAGGGGGACTTAAACAATTAAACGCTGTCTGACTCACTAGACCTCAACTTTAATTTGTACTCCTGTTGTGGAGTTTTCTCTAACAGGGGGAGTTTAGAGTCTGTAGCGGGGCAGTCCTTGGGAACAGTCTTTGGACACAGTCCATGAAATCTTTTGATGTGGCTGGAGTGGAGCCACCCTTTTCTGCCTTCAATCTTCACAGCGGTCCTCGTGGTCATCAACACCAGTTTTGGTTCCTTCCACCTGGGCTCCAGATGGCTTGAGCGGTCAAAGTTGCGGACCAACACCAGGTCTCCGGGAACAATTTCATGCGGTTTCACCTGGGTGTTGTCCGGGAAGGCAGCCGCGACCTGTGAACGACAAGATAGTAGTGCAGACATCAAGGAAGCCAGGTAATCTGTCAGCATAGTACTTTCAACATCTGTGATCTTACGAGGCATAGGCGTACCCCACATGTTTGGGGGACGGCTGAAGACTACTTCATACGGGACCAGTCCGGTTCTGGAATGAGCTACCATACGCATATAAAAGAGGGCAACCGGCAGGGCTACCATCCAATCTACTCCCTTCTCTGCACAGACCTTCGCTAACCGTGTTTTCAGAGTTTGATTATGTCTCTCAACGAGACCGGCGGCTTCGGGGTGTCGTACGCAGTGGAATTTCCACTGGTATCCTAACAGGAGTGATACCTGTTTCATGAGCTCGGACGAGAATGGCTGTCCATTATCAGAGTACACGACACGGGGAAAGCCGTATCGTGGGAAGAATTCACGGACCAACTGTTTGGCAGTGGTTACGGCAGTGTAATCTGGGACTGGGTACGCTTCTGTCCATCGGGAAAGGGCACATACAACTACGAGGACATACTTGAATCCTCAGCATCTGTCCATCTGGATATAATCCATCTGGAGGACTTCAAAAGGATGGTCAGGAGGATGAAATCCACCTTGTTCCACGGGGATACCTTTGCCTGGATTGAACTGACAACAGATCATGCAGGTACGCACTTTCTGTTTTGCTGCTGCACGTAAATGCTTGTTGAACCAAAGATTCTGGATGCTGTCTAACATGGCTTTTTTTCCTAAGTGTGCTGGACTATGTGCTGTGTTAATGATAACTTGAACCATAGAGTCGGGGAGAAACCATGTGGCTTTTCCCTTCGTCAACCATCCCTGATCTGTCTGGACCCCTCCTTGTTCAGTCCATTTCTTGATTTCCTCTGGAGTTGCATGTGTCTGTATGTCGAGTACATCTAGAGTGGGATCCTTAACTGTCATGCAATGTGTCAGTGTAGTCACTTCAGTCTTTGTCGTGTCAGTCGGAATGTCTGTTTGAATCTGAGCTGTGAGTTTGGCTGTTCGATCTGCCAGGTCGTTACCCTGGGAAATGGTGTCAGTGATTTTAGTATGTGCTTTGCACTTCATGATGGCGATGGATGCAGGTAAGTGTATTGCTTCTAACAGAGCTTGAATGAGGGGACCATGTTGTATCTTGGCTCCGTGAGAGGTCAGAAAACCTCTTTCTTGCCAGAGAACGCCGAAGTCGTGAATGACTCCGAATGCGTACTGTGAATCTGTGTATATGTTTACTTTCAGGTTCTTGGCTCGTATGCAGGCTTGGGTCAGAGCGATGAGTTCTGCTGCTTGAGCAGACAGTGTGTCAATACGATGTGTTTCTTTGACTTCAGTTTCAGTGGTCACTGCATATGCGGCTACTAACTCTCCTGTACTTGTTCTCATACATGAACCATCCACGTAAAGTGTCAGGTCTGGGTCAGGCAATGCAATGTCAGTCAAGTCTTGTCTGGGTTTGGTCACGGTATTAATGACTTCCACACAGTCATGTGGTGTAGGATCGGTTGTACTTGAGGGTAACAATGTGGCAGGGTTTAGTATGTTGCAACGTCTGATTTCTATGTGTGGTTCGAACAGTGTCAGTTCATATCCTGTCAATCGTGCTATGGTCAAGTGTTGAGTCTGGGTTCGGTTTAGGAGAACGGAGTGTGGAACCTGTACTGTCAGAGGATGTCCTAATACTATGGAGTCGCTTTGTCTGATAGCTAGAGCTGTTGCTGCAACTGATTTTAAGCACGCAGGCAGAGCCTGGGCTACTGGATCCAATGTACTAGAAAAATAAGCACAAGGCTTGTGTTTTCCTGCTTGATCTTGTGTGAGAACAGATAATGCTGTGCCATCGCGTTCAGTGACAAAAAGTGTAAAAGGTTTGCTTTAACATGGTGTCGCTAAAACTGGTGCTTGACATAGAGCTTTCTTCAGTTCATCAAAAGCTTGTGTATGTTCTTGAGTCCAAGGGAGGACAGTCGAAGTCGCTGCCTCCTGTGTTGTCAACTGTATGAGTGGCTTGGCTAGATATGCATACTGTGGAATCCATTGTCTGCAGTAAGAAGTGAGGCCAATGAAGGCCCGTACTTCCTTTTGTGTCTTGGGTTGTGGCAGATGTGCAATTAACTGAATGTGGTCTGGTGTCAACTGCCTACCCCTCTTGGACAGCAAGTGTCCAAGGTATACCACTTGCTGGGCACAGAATTGTAGCTTCGAAGGGGACACTTTATGCCCCTTTTCGGCCAGAAAATACAAGACTGTCAGTGATGCGCGTTCGCAGTCACGTTCGGTCCGTGCTGTAATTAACAGATCGTCAACATATTGGAGTAGGGCAGTGTCAGTAGGCATGTGAATACAGTCTAGTTGTCGTTTCAGTGCTTGGCTGTAAATACTAGGACTTTCTGTGAACCCTTGAGGAGCACGTGCAAATTTGAAGCTTCTGCCATTTAAACAGAATCCGAAGAGATACTGGCTTTCGGGATGAATGGGGACACTAAAGAAAGCGTTCTTGAGATCGATTACAGTAAAGAACGCTGCTTCGGAATCAATGGCAGTCAATAGAGAAGAAATGTCTGGGACCACTGGGTACTGGGGTATTATGCATTTATTTAATTCTCGAAGGTCGATCACCAGTCTGTAGACCGGTGGTGCATTCGGGTCAGTTCGTTTAAGAATCGGAATGATTGGAGAATTACATACATTGGAGTCAGTCTCTACAACCACTCCTTGAGCAATGAGCTCGTCAATAATTTTCAGTAAGGCTACTACAGCCTCAGGTGGCAACTTGTATTGGCGGATTCGGGGTAGTACAACACCTTGTTTGAGAGTAACACGATACGGTGTAATGTGCATACAACCTACATCAGTTGGACCTTGTGCCTATAAATGCTGTGGTACATTCTGCAATCTTGGATCAAAATCTCTCAACACATAATGTCCTTTAAAATCACGTAAAAACAATCTCACTCCTTCCGGAGAACAACAAATCACTGCTCCTAGTGCTTTCAATGTTTTAATACCAAGCAAGTTTTCTGGACATGATTTCGTAAGTAACAAGTCAGTAGTACGAGACAATGGACCAACTTCTAGGGAAACTGGCTTTGACACTTCATTAACAATAGGCTTTCCTGAAAATCCAAGAGAAACATTCTGTGAGCATGAGAGGGGTGCCCCTGGAACCTCGTCATGACTGATGGTAGTTCTGCTCGCCCCTCTGTCAATCAAAAATTTTCTGTCTTTCCCTAATACTGACTATGTACATAGGGACCCTCTTGATCTACAGGAACCTCGATAAGGGGCAAGCCAACCTCCCTCTCTAGGCTGTTTCATGAGTACTGCTGATAATCGGGGTAATCTGACTGTGCATACTGGTACATTTGCTGTGTAACATGTTGTGTGGCAGCGATGGGTTGGGGCTGGGGTACAGCTACTGTCTGTTGTGTATTCTGAGGAGGTGGCGTGTTCTGCGGAATATTCTGTGGAACATGTTCTTGTCTAGGTGGACGCGGTCTTTCTTTCGTTCTGCCTGTAGCAATATTATATTTCAGGACGGTACATTCATTGATATAGTGACCTGGCTGCTTACAATAATTGCAATTCCCTTTAACAGGAGCTGCAGAATGACCTGGCAGTGCCATACCCTTCGTCAGCTGGGACAGACTGAGCAACTAGTACTTTCATTTTCGTGTCTTTCATACGTCTCTGTTCCTGTTCGTGTTCTTCTCTAATTCGGTTTTGGAGATACTGTAACATTTGGAGCATTTGGGAAGGGGTATTAGCTTGCCATGTACTCTCGACTTTCAGTACTCTATTTTTAACCTGTGGCAGTGAATCCTCGACTAGTTTGGACACAAAAAGATGTGGATATGATTCGCTACTTGTTTTCAGGCCGCTATTAATAATGAAACATTTCTCGAATCTGGAATAAAAATCGCTAGTGTCTTCGTCTTGTTTCTGTTTGCAGGCTGAGATAGCATCCCAATCTTCCTTTTTGATTGTCAATAACCTCGGCAAGACCTGTACTAATAATCCTGGTAATGCTTTAGCTTTTTCCCCAAGACCTGTACCTGGGACTCGCCCGTCTTCTTCTGTTTCTAATTCTGCCCAAATAATCTTTTTATCTCCCACCTCCCATTCTTTTTCTTTCAGTTTTTCGTAGATGCCTGCTGGCACAATACCTTTAACATTTTAAGGATATCGGGATACGTATGCTCCCCCATGAGGAGCATGTCTTTTAATTCACGGTGGAATCCTGCTGGATCTTTATCATGACAGGGCACTAATTTTTTCATTTCCAATAATTCCATTTTGGTCAAGGGGGTGTATACGAATACTCGTTCTAGCTCACCTCCTTCTGTCCGGACGGGATGAACTTCTCGTAAAGGATTCTGTCTGTCTATGTAAAATGTTTTCCTTACTGGGGGTGGTACAGGAACGAAATGTGGAGTCAGGAAAGTTCTGTATTTATGGCGAATGATATTACTTAAATCGGTACCTAGGCCTCTCCATCTTTTTAGGAGTAATTCTTCCAATATATTATATAGGGGACCTGGATCAGAGTGCTGACTTTCGTACAGTGTAATGAGATGTTGAATCATGTACATACCAGCTAGTCGCTGTTCGTCTGGGGAAAGATTAAAAAATGTTTGCGCTACTGAGTCATCTTTATAGACGCTAGTATTGCCAGCCCATTGGACTGCTGACCAGGCTAGTTCTTGTTCATGCATGGTGCTCAGTTCTCTGTACCCTATTCGTTCTTTCAGTACTTTATCAGTGGCTTGGAATAAATGTTCAAGAGAACATTGTTCTGGTATGGGAGAAAGAAAACGTTTCTTGCATTCTGGGCGTATGGGTCTGTCAAACGGTCTTGCTCTACCTACGCACGCTATTCTATCTGGGTCCTCGGTATCTTCTATATCCTCGTCCTCTGAGACTTCTTCATCCGCTTTCTCGGCTTCTCTCGCTGCTTTTTTCCTTGCATGTATGTCTAGAATTTCTTTACGAATCTTTCTGTACATGGATTCTATACAAGCTTGTTTACTATGTTTACCATCAGCTATGTTGTCACTCCATTTAATCAGAAGTTTCATCTCTTCTTTGTCTTTACCTGGCTGGTCTTGTTCCCTAATCAGACAATTTATCAAAAACTGTAAGATCATATTTTGTGTCTCCACCTTGTTGTGTGCCATGGCCTCGTGAATACTTTCTGGTCTCTCCCCCGTTCTGATAAAATGATATATGTTATCTAAATGTTCTTGCATATCTGGGAAAATAGTCAACTAGTTCGTAACCCGTCGTAAACGTATTGAATATAGTATCATCTGGTCTTCGCCAGGTACTGGATCATATCTGCAATCAGTAAGGTACTGTTTAAGGGCTGCGTATGTAATTACTTTTGGTGTTCGTTGTAATGCTGCTTCTCTGAGTGTGGTTCGCTTTATTTGAGGCGGGGTGATAGGGAGACCTCCTACTGCTCCTCCTGAAGTGGTTGGATCGTCAACCATTACTGGCTGCGCTGTTACTGGTGGCGGTGTAGGCGGTAAAACAGGTGTCGGTAATGTAGAATGGACCTGTGTTGCAGGTGGATTAAAAGGATTACTAGGGCCAGTGGCAGGAGCAGCGGCCGGGACAGTGGCAGGTGAGACCGTGAGGGGAATCGTGTCATCAACGGGAATGTGAACAGGGTTGGGAGGTTGAACATGGACATTTGCGGGACGATTTCGGTTTGCATATTCTGGGACAGTGTCGTCTAAATAAGAAGAAAGGAAAAAATCTGCTGCGGTCTGTTTATGACGGAATTTAGTCGGGACCAGTGGTGGCGGTAGATTACTGGGAACTTCCGGGGTCGCCCTGGGCAGGCCCTCGGCGAGAACAGGATACATGCCTGTAATTCGGGCATGTCTTTGTCTGTCTAATTGTTCTGCTCTAACTCGTTCACCTTCTTCTAGTAGCTCTCTTTCTTTAGCTTTTTCAGATTCTTCTCTACTTTTCTCTGCTTTCCTAATTTCTTTCTCTGCTCTTCTATGCGCTTCTTTACGCCACAATTCTATGGCATCTTTCTGGGATTGTCTGGCTTTCTTTTTCCAAAGTGCTTCTTCTACTCTCATGATGCAATCAGCATCCCATGTCCCTGAGACAGGCCATCTATACTTCTCTTCCAGATCTTTTGTGTAATCCACCCACAAGTCTAAGTACAGTATGGCATCTAAGCCATGCTTATGGTACATAAAATGTCCTGGAGTGTCCCTAGGCGGGACGGGAACTGCTTCTTCGAGTATCCCTTTCCTAGTTCCTATCTGACGTAATTTCGAGAACAGTGGCATATTTGAACTTACTTGAACGTGAACACAAAAAACACAGTAATGAATAGCAAACAATCATTCATACCACGACATTAAACACATTAAAACATTTCAGACTGATACTACCTGATACATAGAAAAAAATGAATACTGAAATCTCGAGATACAATACTAGAATACTGAATCACTAGATGCACTGCTAGAACAGTACAGACATACCGGTCCCATAAAGAGACACGTCATACCGTATTCACCTAAGTGAACACGTCTGGACCAGGTCTGTGTACCCAGACCCGTCTTGACCGGGCACAAATTAATGAACCCGTCTAGATGCGTTCCCAACAACGGTACTCACCGGGAAGCAAAACTGAAGGCCTCGGAAACTGGACTGGACTGGACTGGACTGCTACGACATCTACGCTGCTACGCATGCGCTTCGGAACAGGTGGGCCTCCGGATACCTCAGACCTTGCTCTCTCGGCTTGGGCTCTGGTTGGGACTCTCCGCATTCCTCACCGCCTCGTCTGGATGCCGGACCGCAGTCTCCGTCTCCTCCGTGGGCCTGAGGGAGATAGCAGGAAAACCCGCAGGTGTGCACAGGATTCCGTCACGGCTGTAGAAGGGGTCAGGGGCCTGCGTACATCGCCGGCGCGTGATTAAGGGGAGGCGTCCCTATTCGGGCGCCAGATTTATGTGGTAAATAAAATTACCAGGACTATTTTTCTATACATTAAATGACAATAAGGATAGCTCAATAAAATGAGAGGCAGAGTCCGTGGTATCTGAGTCATACGGGCTTTAATTAAGATTCTCGAGAACCGGGACATCGAGTTCCATCACCACTAAGGTTCAGGAAGGGATATTCAACATTTTATTAACATCACACATTATATATAGTAAAACAGTATAATTGAAATGAATACAGTAGGCGTAACAAGTGAAAAAGAGAAAGATAAGAACACATGGGCGTAAAAGAAGGCGTGTACAGGGGCGTACACGGAGGTGTGTATTGGAAACGTCACAGAAGTGTCATAGGTGGGTGGATGCATAGTGAAATTCTGCAGGGTCAGCAGAAACTTTTACCCTGTGTGCGCGCGCAACTGAGCATGACGTGTGACTGGGGAGAACTGGGGGCTTGACTTTTAGCACTAGTAGAGGAGACTGGTGTCTGGGATGTCAGAACGACCTGCACCTATAGCATATCTGGTATCTTATGTTTGGAGGATGTATTGTCTGAAGTAAAAGGTCTCTCGGGCAGAGGCATTTCAATACTGAATGCTAGTGCATGCATACGTGTCTTGGTGCAATGCGTGGGGGCCATGGGCCTACCATGGTAACGGGTTCAGTAAATTACTTGCATGGAGACAGGAGGCCGGGCCCTTTGCTCTGCAGCCGGAAACATGTTTACCTATTTCACTAGACTGGAATGTGTTTTCGAGGAGGCTGAGCAGATAACTGTAGGCAAAATACGGTCTTTGGCAGGCAGGCCAGGCCGAGCCGGGCACCGCTTCGCTGAGCAGGAAGTAAGGCAGAGGTCAGGGATGCATACCTAAACTGCAGCTTTCAGAGACAGAAGAGACTCGGAGTCTCAATTAAGGGCCTGGCTCGGCTGAGCCAGAAAAACGTGAAGAACGTGTGCTTTGCGATATTTAAAAGTGCACCATGTAAAGACGTTGGCACCATAGGCCTAAGAGCCAAATTAACGTGGTTGTCTTGGAGAACTGATTAATTGACATGTTAACGTTGGACGCAAATGCATATGCGTTTTCATGGCAGACATGGGAAAGGAATTACACGACATACATGGAACATGGATGCATGGATAGGGTGTGAGTGGGGGACACATTTATTACCTAAAAATGTCTATTTCCTCAGCAGTCTTCATGTTAGAGTCTTCTATGAGCCAAACAGACCGCAGCTGTCAGACCGCCCCTATGCCGCCCGCCTGACCAGGATTACGCTTGTAATCTGGCGGGCGCACCATGTCTTTGGCGGTCCTCCAGTGAACGTTGCGGTGCCGCCACCGCTGGAGGACTGTCAAACTCATACTAAGGCCCTAAATATGCTTGTAAATTGCTGACTGGACCCCAGTAGTCTGTTACAGCCCTCACGGCGATGGTTCGCTGACGGGCCAAAAAAACTGCTGCCGCCTGTCTTCTAGGAACTTTGCTTGCAGCCATGTATATGCTAGCAAAGTTGCTCAAAGACTCAAAGACAGGAGGTAGCAGATTTATTGTTAAAGGAGTAGGAAACTTTGAGGCTGACCACTGAAAGTAGTAATCCGATATTACTCACAAGGCATCAAAAATTTGAAAAATAAGAAAAATTCCATAAAACGGAATTAGCCAAATGGTGGTAAGTGGTATCTTTGTAATGGTATCTGAACTGTAGTCGAGTTTCACATGTTCTGAGTATTTTTATAGCACCATCATTTGAGAATCCTGATTCTGGGATGTTTCAAATATAGGCAACACATTATGGTACTTGTTTAGCAGGGATGCTGCACATTCTTGCAAAATATGGGAGTGGGACAGAAATAAGGCTTTAGGAGAAACTGATAAATTAAGTGCTGAGTCAAAAGACTGAGTACAGGGGAAGTTTTTAAAGAATTCATGAGCAAATTACAATTCAAATTGGATAAACAAGAGGAGACAAAATCAAAAAAGAAGAAATGTGTTTTGTGATTACAATGATTATAAAACGGAACGCATTCTGATCTTTAATAAAAGGAATGACCTTCTACAATGGGGTGAAAACAAACAAGTTCCAGCAATGACAGACCGAATATGGCCGGGATGCCTGTCACCCCCTCCCAACACAATCCCCAAGGATGGGAAGACGGACGCAGTTCTGAACTTTTGGAAGGCGGGAGGGAGTTACCCTCCCGGCCGTATTTATTAAAATATGAAACAAAATTAAAACATTAAAATAACAGTTTCATATCATGTACAATTTTATATTTATGACATTACGATGCAGACATGTTCATTGGCTAACCTTAACAAATCTCTAATACAAAGGTTCTCCTAGCCGAGTCTAAGCATCCTGCAAATGCATACTTTCTAAATAAAATTGTACATCCTAACATTACGGGCCAACGGCAAGGTCGTAACCGGTGTCAGGTCCCCACTACCAAAATTCCCCCCTCACGGTGTGAGGGGCGGGCGCACAGAGGACTGTACCTCTGTGCCAACTTCCAATTTCCCTTGTCTTAGCGGGGGACCCTTATTTAACTCGACGCCATCTTAATGGTCGTCCGAGGACTCGTGTGAGGTGTCTAGAAGGTAGCGTGGACCCCCCTCCCACCCCACACTGCTTCTCACATCCGGCGTCGCAGATATCCTGGCCCCGGGAAATTCGTAGGAGGGGCATCTAGCCGCCTCCTCCCCTGGGAGGGGCCTATGACCGCCTTCCCTTCGGCGACCCCATACTTAGTGGGTGCCGCCTCCCCGTGTGAGGGGCCAATGGCCGCCTCCCACCGGGCGCTCCCATCCATAATGGGTGGCGCCCCCCTCTAGGGAGCTTGAAATTACTGCTCACCGATCATGACCTTACCGCCACAGGCCGGATAGTTGACCGGCTATACGGCCCCCCACACTCCTACTAAAGGTCATGCTTTTACAAACCCCTTAACCATGCTATGAAGTCACCTATGAGTAAGACATTCCCCTCCCGGGACAAATGGACCCCATCTTCGAGATACATGTGATCCCCCCGAATACATCCATGCGGAATACAGTGCAACTGCGCCGAGCGAAACAACCTACCAAGCTTGTTATTGACTTTCTCTACAGAATGATTCAAAGCTGATACAGAGAGGGCCCCCCGCCACACCTTCCTGGGAATCATGTGTGACCATGCTATCGTGCACCCCGGGACCCTTCTTGCCAACCAGCTAACAGTGGATAGAATTCTCTCGAGTAGTACTCGCCTACCGAGTGTCACCAGATCATTGCCTCCCAGGTGTACTATGATTACAGACGGCGGTGACCTTGTCCGCTCTAAGAGTCTCTCAACAAAACGTTGAAATTGGTCAATACAGAGCCCGCCCCTTCCGTGGAAGGTCACCCTGTACCCGTATTCCCCAGCTGCGTGAATCATGTCACCTGCTTTGAATACGTCTGCGGCACGCCTCACGTATGAGTGGCCCACAACCCACACCACTCTCTCCTCAGTCGGTGATCTTTGACCGCTGGTCCCCAGGTGTCGGGTCGACTGCACAGTCCGCCCCGCATCGTATGCTTGGGAAACTGTAAACCAAACAGAAGACAAGAAGCGTGAGTGCATGACATTGGCTTCACGACATGTGCAACCGCACATACCTTTTATAACAGTTCGAGGACCAACGCCCCAATTGTTTCACCTGTTCCACACCCTGACCCCTGGCTGTAGCCTCTGTAGCAGCCCCGATCCTAAAGGAATGGGTCCCAAAATCGCCCGGGTCCAAGCCCGCTGCCGCGATTGCCATTGTAAGCACCCGCTGAAACTGAAACCTAGTCAGTGGGGTGGCGTCGGTGTGTCTCAGCAAGCTTCCCCCCCATGTTACAGCCCTTTGCGCTAAATATTCCTCAACGCATTTCACCGGGCACATGGGGGACCCTCACATGCGCTGGACAACAATACTGTCCCCCATAGCACCTTGATCGGTCTTGGACATGGCTATTGTGATTACCATTGAATCACCCTTGATCATAATGTGTTCCCGACACAGTCCTCCCCCCACATCCTGCTTATTTTTTGCCACCAGCTCGCTCACCCGCATAGCCCCATGGAATGCTAATGCGAAAGCGGCCCGGAACAGCACTGCCTCGGACTGGGAGGAACATGTCGCGGGGAGTACTGACATCAACAGGGACAATCTGTCCAACCCAATCGGGCGCCTCTCGTCAGCTCTATGACCCTCGAGGCGTTGCCACCCACGTAGTGCCTTCTTTACCAGGAAGGACGATGTAGGGTCCTTGATGCCATGCGCCTGTGCCATGAATGCAATGGCGGCCCGGTGCCTATTGGCCGTTGCCGCTGATCGGCCTGCCTTGTGGAGTGCTACTAAAAACTTTAGAACAGACTCCTCCTGGCCCCAATTATCCCCTCCTGCTGGACCCAAAAATGCACAATAGGAACGAAACGCTCCTTCGTATGCCTTCCTTGTCCTGGGGGCTCGGCTTGCTCCCACGAGGTCCTGTAATCCGGGGCACCGAGTAACCAGAGAGCTTCGGGAAATGGTGCTGCCGCTAGGTCCGCGGAAGGTAGATAACCCCTGAAGGCCTGCATGTGGGAACGAGAGAGTGCATCAGCCGCTTGGTTCAACACACCCGGCACGTGCCTCGCCCTAAACTGTACGTTCAGTCTCATGCAAAGTAGTACAATTTCCTTCAGTAATCTCAATATCCACTTGCAGCGTGCTGCCTGATTATTTATACATTCAACTACGGTCATGTTGTCGGACCAAAACACCACTGTGCGATCACGAAACTCATCCGGCCATGCCTTCAGAGCCACAAAAATAGGGAACAGCTCAAGAAACCCAATGTTACCTGTGAGCCCACTGGTGTGCCACCACGTCGGCCATGTTTGTGCCGACCATCGATTACCGAAGATGGCGCCAAATCCCACGCTCCCTGCCGAGTCGGTCCACAAACCCAGCTCGTCCGAGGACGCTGGTGACTTGCCCCACACCACTCGACCGTTGAAATCCGCCAGAAATGCCAACCATATGCGCATGTCCTGGCGAACCTCTGCAGACAGTCTGGTGCGATGGTGTCCTTCCTTGAGACCAACCATGGCTTGTGCAATAGAGCGGGAAACGGGGCAGGCCATTGGTATCACTCGTAGGGCAAAGTTAAGCTGGCCCACTGCTTGTTGCAACTGATGGAGAGTAACCTTCTCTTTGCTAATGCATAGTTCCAGGGAAGCCCTGAACTTCGCAACCTTCCCCGCCGGCAAACGGAAACATCCTTCCACCGAATCAAGCTCAATACCAAGAAACTCGAGTGAAGTGGATGGTCCGACCATTTTACCGGGTGCCAATGGCACCCCGAACCTCTTCATGAGAGTGCAAAAGTCCTGTAATGCCAGCGCACATTGTGTGTCGCCAGCAGCCCCCAGGAACAAAAAATCGTCTAGATAATGCATAACCTGAGTATGGCCAGTGGCTTTGGTGAACGCCCATTGCAGAAAACAACTGAATTTTTCAAAATAGGCACAAGAGATAGAACAACCCATTGGCATACATTTATCCATGTAGTAGCGTCCCTGAAACACAAAGCCTAACAGACGCTGATCCTGTGGGTGTACCGGGAGCAACCGGAACACTGACTCAATATCCGATTTAGCTCTCAGCGCTCCGGGCCCCAGGCGATTCAACATGGCGACGGCCTCATTGAAGGATGCGTACCGCACCGAACAAATTCCTGGATCAATCGCATCGTTCACCGAAAGACCCCTTGGGGCCGACAGATTATGAATTAACCTAAACTCACCTGGGTCCTTCTTGGGGACTACTCCCAACGGTGAACAAACGAAATTAGGGACTGGCGGGTGCCTATATGGGCCAGCAACCCGGCCCCAGGCAACCTCTTTTGCTATCTTACTTTCCACCACTGCCGTATTCTGCTGCACCGACAGTTGGTTTTTACATAGTGATTCCCCCCGAAAATCCCCCGCCGGGATGTGGAAACCATACGAGAAGCCATCCCGCAACACCCCAGCGGAGACATGATCAGGGTATTCATTTAGCCAGGGGATCATTGCCATGATATCTACGGGGGTAGGTAGCGGTACCCCATGGTCGACATTAGACCTGTTTGGTCCCTCTTCTACCCTCTGTATCACCATTCTGAGTTTTGGGGTGTGCCAGCTGGCATGTTTGGAGGTCTTGTTGAATTTAGAATTTGTGGGTTTCAGTGGGGCAACTCTGTCAGCGCTGTCAGTGACCCAGGCTGCAAAGTTCAGGGCGGCCTGTTTGAGGTCTGTGGAGTCATTGGGTTGGGAGGTCAGTGCAACAGTAGGGACAGTGTTGGATTTAGGAGGGGTAAAATTAACTATTTCCACTCCAGTCTGTGCAACAACAGGGGAAGCGTTGGATTTCAGAGCAATTAAATTTACTATTCTCACTTCAGTCTCTGCAACAGTAGGCAAAGTGTTGGATTCCGGAGGGGTGAAATGTATTATTCCCACTCCAAACTGTGCTACAGTAGGGAAAGTGTTGGATTTTGAATGGATTAGATTGACTATTCCCTCTCCAGTCTATACAACAGCAATGAAAGTGTTGGACCTTTGAGGGGTTAAATTTACTAGTCACACTCTAACCAGTGCAATAGTAGGGAAAGTGTTGGATTTCAGAGGGGTAATATTTACTATTTCAACTTCACTCTGTGCAACACCAGCGAGTGCAAAATTCAGCCGCCAGAGCAGTGGTAGGTCTTCCTAAGTTTAAGTTTAAGTTTAAGTTTAAAATATTTATTGAGCGCAACATACACCTAGACGGTTTCTTGGCGCTAGCATAGGGAAGCAACCCACTGAGCGGAGACAGTCACTGAAGCAGTGGCTGGAAGCTAAACAATAACCTAGGGAAGAGCCTGAGGAAATAAGAAGGTCTTCAAAGCTTTACGGAAAGCGGAATAATCAGTGAGGGACCTAAGGTAAAAAGGGAGCGAGTTCCAAAACAGGGGGGCCAGAGTGGAAAATTTAGAGCCACCCTGTTTCTTTCTCCGATAGCGGGGCACCGCTAGGAGAAGTTGGGTGGAGGAACGGAGGTCTCTGCCAGGGACATAAGCCTTGATGGCCGATGATATGAACAGGGGGGCCAGGCCAGTCCTGGCCTGGAACACCATGCAGCCTAGTTTAAACAAGGCACGTTCCCGCACCGGAAGCCAGTGAAGAGTTCTTAGGAGGGGGGAGGAGTGATGGAATTTAGGGAGACCAAAGGCAAGACGAGCAGCCTGGTTTTGCACTAATTGCAATTTACGGAGGCTGTACTGAGGGATGCCATTGTACAGAATGTTCCCGTAGTCCAGGCGGGACAGGACCAGTGCGGACATAATTAACTTGAGTGCCGGGAAGGAGAAGAAACGAGAGATAGAACGAATAGTGCGAAGAGTGAGGAAGCAGGAAGAAACCACGGAACCAATCTGGGAGTGCATAGTGAGTTGATTATTAAGCTTAATACCAAGGGTCTTAACAGAGGAAACCGGGGTAGGAGGAGAACCAAACGAGGGGGGCCAGAAAAGTGAATTCCAGGGACTGGAACAACCACCCGTCACCACAAGTTCCGTTTTATCGGGATTGAGTTTCAGGTGGTTGAAGTTCATCCAGTCCCTGATAAAAGATAGAGTAGATTGGAAATTGGAGATAGAGTCAGGTGTGGAAGAGAGATTAAAGATAAGTTGGAGGTCATCGGCATAATTAAATACCGAGACCTCCAGGTGCTGTAAAGCAAAGATAAGCGGAGCAATGTAAAGATTAAAAAGTAAAGGAGAAAGAGAGGAACCCTGGGGAACACCGCACTGGACCTGGCAGGGGGTAGCTGAAAACTCCCCAAGATGGACTGCCTGGGTCCGGTCCCTCAGAAAGGACGAGAGCCAGATGAGGGCTGATCCTCCTATGCCCGCCGCCCTGACACGGGAGAGCAGGATGGAATGGTCCACCGTGTCAAAGGCGGCGGACAAGTCAAGAAGGACCAGCGCCTGAGGTATACCGGAGTCCATGCCCTCTCTGAGGGTGTCTGATACTGACACCACCACTGACTCAGTCGAGTGCCTTGGCCGAAAACCCGCCTGGCAAGGAGCCAGCCTCCCATTCTCCTCGGCGAAGGCGCTGAGTGCAGATGTCACATGCCGCTCCTGCACCTTCGCCAAGAAAGGGAGAAGGGAGATGGGGCGATAGTTAGCCATCACAGAGGGGTCAGCTCCCGGCTTCTTCAGGATGGGAACAATAGAAGCGGCTTTTAGCGATGGAGTAACAACCCCACGGGCTAGCGAATCGTTAAGGAAGCCCAGGGGAGGCGACGGGCAGACCGTGTAAATCTGCCGTAGAATATGAGCCGGACATATGTCAGATGGGGAGCCGGACTTGATTTTCGGGAGGAGGGACAGGAAAAGTTCCTCAGAGAGTGGAGGAAAGGAATTGAAAGTGACTGGGGACGGGTGAAGCGTGGGATCAACATAAGAGGGAGAAGGGGGAGAGATATTAGATTTAATTGTCGCGATTTTATCGACAAAATACCGATTCAATGAATCGCAGAGTTTCTGGGAGGGGGGGGGCTTAAGTGTGGTCCGGTCCGAGAACGCCAAATCATGAGTGATGGTAAAGATCTCCTTTGGTTGGTTCTCGGCCGCTAAGATTTTCGCCGAGAAGTACGCTTTCTTGGCCTCAATGATTTTTTGTTTATAGGTCCCCAGGAGGTGAACGTAGTGGGTCCTGGCATTCGAGGAATAATCCAGTCTCCACTTGCGTTCAGCCCTTCGGACGGTGAGCTTCAATTCCTTCAGCTCGGTGTTAAACCACCGATTGGCGTCTTTAGGACGCCTAATCGAGGTACGCCGGAGGGGAGCTAGACGATCGCTTCCCTCCGTGAGCCACAAGTCAATGGCTGAGGCTTGGGCTGCGGAATCGAGTCCCGATATGGGGGGAAGAGAGGCCAGGAGTGTGGCCGAAAGCTCGGGCAGGTCGACCTTGCCCCAGTTGCGGGCCCAAGAGTTTTTAATGTGCACAGGGGACTTAGTTACTGAAAGATTAAAGGAAAATGAAATAATGAAGTGATCGGACCAGGTACAGGGGGCAACCACCAGCGAGGAGAGGGTGCAGTTAAGAGACCAGACCTGGTCGAGGATGTGCCCATGAATGTGAGTAGGAGAGTGGACAAAAGAAACAAAATTAAGAGAAAGAAGGGTTTCTGAAAATTCCTTGGATGACACGCACTCCTTAGGGTCCGAAGGCCAATAATTAAAATCCCCAAGGACTAATACCGAGGCATAGTTGACCGACAGGGTGCCAAGTAAGTCTTGAAAGGCCGGGAGAAAAGAGGGAGTCAGTTGAGGAGGGCGATAAACAGGCACTATAGCTAGGTGGGGGGAAAGGGAGGAAGAGCGGACCACCAAATAATCGATTCCGGCCAGGGGGGGGGAAGGAAGGCCATGAAACAGGAGATCTGAGCGGGCAATCAGAGCAACGCCTCCACCCGTTTTCCCGCCAGGGCGATCGGCGCGGATGGCATAATAAGTCGAAGGAAGGGTAGCCAGAAGGGAAGGGAGGGAGGCTTCAGTAAACCATGTTTCTGTAAGCAGTAGAAGGTCAGGTTTAACAGTGTCTAAAAGAGTGAAAAGCTCAAGATGATGTTTGACCGCAGATCTAGTGTTAAGTAGTATGATGGATAATGAGGGAGGATGAGAATCAGCGGTAATGAGTGGGGCGGGAGAGGGGGATGACAAATGAGGGGGCAGGCAGTCAGATGGACAGGCGTGACAGCGAGAGTTACAGCCCCGCAGAGCAATCTGCTGAATAGTGCAGGGATCAAGGGACCAGTGACCCCGCAGTCGGAGCAATGTCGCGGCAGAATACTGGAGGCGGGAGCCAGAGGTAATGGCCCCTAGCCCCGAACAGCCGCGGACGGGCGCAGACGGGCTTAACTCTGGCGCAACTCCGGCGCGTCTACGTCGCGCCCGCTGCGCTCGTCCGCTGCGCTGACACATAGTGGGCGGTTATGTAGGTGGTGGCACGTAGGGGGAGGGGTCAGGAGGGCGGGGTAGACAAGGTAAGAATTTTAAAATACTCAGGTAGCCGGTCCCCGCTTGTAATCAACGGGCCGGTGGTAACAAGAGCAGTGAAGCGAGGCTGCCAGCAGTCAGCAGCACGAGTAAAATAGTGTATTTAAAACACAGAAATGAAATCCCCACGCTCAGCGCGAAGCCCTCAGCCCTCTGCCACCGGGCTTTAGACAGCGCGCGAGGGGGAGAACGCAGGCTAAATGGACGAGAACAGATAGGGGGAGGGGTCAGGAGGGCGGGGTAGACAAGGTAAGAATTTTAAAATACTCAGGTAGCCGGTCCCCGCTTGTAATCAACGGGCCGGTGGTAACAAGAGCAGTGAAGCGAGGCTGCCAGCAGTCAGCAGCACGAGTAAAATAGTGTATTTCCTAGGGCTTGTTCTGTCTCTCACACCTTGCGTGCCCTCCATTGGCTGCCTATCAGGCAGCTGATTCATTTTAAAGTGTTGTGTATGTCTTTTAAGATCTTAAAGGGTCCCTCCGCCCAGATACTTCACAATCTTCTGTGTCTTTACATTCCTGGGCGCTCTCTTTGCTCTTCGGATTGCGAATTAGCTGCAGTTCCTCGTTTCAAACGCAGCCGAGCCGGAGGACGTTCTTTTCGGGCGCGGGCGGCTGTGTTATGGAATGCCCTTCCATTTGAAATTTGGACCCTTGCAGACCTGCTTTCTTTCCGTAGAGCGGTCAAGACTTTTCTGTTCCCGTAGCATGTTCTTTCTCAATCTTTTATTTCCTCAGTTATGTTGTGTGGCCTCCTTGTCAGGCGCCGGGACGCTCCTTCGCTGGAGCAGCTGCGCACATTATAAATGCCATTAACATAACATAACATAACATAACACTAGGGAAGGTACTTCACTTCAAACACACTAGGGGGCCGATTCAGATTCCGTAAAGTCCATACGAATAGCCGTACGGAGCATTTTTCACATCCGAATCGTATTCTCGAACGTCCCCTTACGTACGATGTAGTATGATGCGTACCAAAAGCAGTTCTCCTTCCCAATCGTACCAAAGCCCGACGACTCAATAATAAGTATGAATCCCATTCGGAACGCGCAGTATGCGATGTCCGTACGGATCGAAGCATCATTTTCTGACCCTTCAAGTACGATTCGTCCAGTAAACACTCCGTACGACTCTTTTTTTACGAGAGCTCAAAATGTCCGGAAATGCAGAATTTGACTCGAAGTGCGTGCAAAACGGACCCCCGGTACGGTTCGTACACCCTATGATCTTAGGGGTATGGTTCGTACACCTACGATCATGGGGTACGGTTCGTACACCCCATGATCTAAGGGGTACGGTTCATACACCCCATGATCGTAGGGGTACGGTTTGTACACCCCATGATCGTAGGTGTACGAACCGTACCCCTACGATCATTGGGTGTACGAACTGTACCTCATGATCGTAGGTGTACGAACAACCGTACCACTACAATCATGGGGTGTACGAACCGTACCCTATCTGATTGTGTGGCTCTCCGTACGAATTGCTCATACGCGACGTTTACCGTACGAAACGCGTACTCATTCCCCGGTCCGGATCGTACTTGTCGGGTCGTACAGCATGTTTACAGTTCGTACTGTTCACTTTCAGGGTCTGTATCATACGGATTTTTCCTTGCTTTTTGTACGGTTCGCAACGATTCGGATGTATTTTTTTACTACGGATCGTACTACGCGATTCGGATGGATTTGTACCATTCGTACTGAAACGGCTACGAATTCGAATCGTTGTACGGATTTGTTTCCCGAATCGGAATCGACTCCAAAATATTTTCATAACCCTATTAATTTAGAGATATAGTAAATTCTTAATATATACATTATTAATTAATAATAAAAATATAGCTTCATTTTAAAAAGCAATGAAACTATCTACATATTTAATAATCAATTAAATAAGTATCAATTAGAAATCAATATTTACTATTTAAATAATAATTATTTATCATTTTAAAATTAATTTTGATAATACATTACTAGTTACAACAATTATTATAGTGTATTTTCATTATTATTTAAATGAATTACAACGACACAGCCCACACCTAGAATAAAACTTAAATAAATAACTATAGCACAATTTACATAAATATTACTCAGTTAAATAATTAATTATCAAATAGTAATGAATATATTAATCAACTTCTCACTCTATACTCCTGCAAACCCAGCAGCCCACACCTAAAATTAAGCTAAAATAAACAATTAAAGCACAATTTACATAGTATTTAATCAATTACATTTTTAATTAATAATACATTGTTTATTATGCATTACTTAATCAACTTCCCACTTATACCCCAACAAACCTAGCAACATACACCTACAATATGACTCAAATGAATCCTTATTATATAATTTACTTAATTAATATAAACCATTTAACTTATTGAACAATTACAAATGAATTACTAATTAAGTATTACTTGATTAACTTCCCTCCCTATCATCTTAAGAACTCAACAATCCACTGCAACCCTATAAATTACTATTAACAATTAAATAAAAACTACTAAATCACTTAAAATTACACACTAGGTAAAGAAATAATAACAAATATACAAGCAGTAGTAAAGCATAAAAATATTATATGAAATGAGACACAACATAATTACAAATTATATTTTTGCAACTAAATTACTGGAAACGATATTAAGTACAATGATATTCTTAAAAATAATATTAATTAACTAAAAAAACAATAATCTTGATAAATAGAGTTTTGCATCACAATTTTTTTATCAGAATATTTTTATTCCCAACATTTCTGTCTCTTGATATTTACAACTCGATATTTTGTCCAAACACCCATAGACATCCAGCTAAAAAAGACCAAAGAGCGTAATCATCCAGTGAAACAAAAGAAAATATATGTTCATTGTACTAACCTGCAATCCAAAATAGTATTTATCCAATAGTATTTGTCCAGGAAACTAAAATAGGTTATAAAGAAGCCATATTAGTTCACTGGGGCTAGGTCCAAGACTTGATGTGTTCTTCAGCGATAATGAAGAAAACCTCAATTATCACCCTCATCTTGAAAAACTCTGAACTATATATAAATGCCTCAGAACAGGATAATGAGGGGAGATGGGTAATTACTAGACTTAAATACAGAGCATCAGAAGCATACGCTATAAGTGTATATGCCCCTTATAGAGATTACCCTCAATTTTGAACTGCGGTCAATGCTAAACTTGCTCTACTCCCTTCTGCATCCCATATTGTTCTTTGTATGGACATAATTCTAGACAAACAATGTGCTTTAAAACAGCTTAAAAACCATGTGTAATCTCTGCTCTTCCTACGCCCTAGCAGATGTTTCACATTTGCATAGCTTTACATGTAGTAATTTCACTTTTTTCTTAACCGCACAACAAAGTTTTTCAAAGATTAAATATTTACTTGTCTCTCTGTTTCAAGAGGTAATTTCCTCATCAATCGGACCCATCATGATCATACAGCTTTCTCTATCACATTACAGATTTTACCCTCTCATCCTAAAACCCACTCATGGCGCATGACCAACAACATTTTTGATAATGATTCTAATGTGCGTGAATTCAAATGGAAATTACAACTTTTCATTCAAGAAACTATAAGTTCCGTTTTTCTCCAGCATTGCCTTGGCATGCTTTCAAATGCTCAAGCAGGAGTCAGATAATGAGTCACTTGGATAGACAGTGCAGAGGAACGTCTGGAGACACCGATGGTAAGAGCGGTGCTCCACTATACCTGAGCTGCAGCCAGGTGGGGTGAAGCGCCATCCCCACAACGAATGGTCTTGTGGTGGGGTATATTGCCTTAATCAACAGGTGATATTATTTTTATTTATTCTTTCACTTTACACAGCATTACCAACGATCTGGTCCCGAGGAATGCATTGCCACACTAGCCCTCTATGCTGAAACATGTCAACCATTATTGCCTACAGCTATTTTGTCAAATCTGTATCTGCACATAGTAATTTTTAGATTTGGGAGAGCTGATAAAAATATTAAAGTCGTAGTTCATACAGTTCTACCCAATTTTACATTCACTTACACTTTCTACACTGTGTATTCAGTAGCCACTACCATTAAGATTCTGCACCATTCACTTAACAACTGCACTATGGCGATATCACAACCTAGAAAACATGCATAGGCTGTGAACTCTGGGGCATATTATCAAGGGGGTTTATCTCCGCTTTTTTGGCTTTAAAAGCCAAGAAAGCGGAGATAAAATTATCTCCCTATTACCAAGCTGTCGCTAACACCAGTTAGTGACAGCTAAAAGGAGATAGTGACCATCTTGGGCCCCGCTTTGCATGTCAGTGATATTTATCACTAATGACATGCAAACTGGGCGTGCCAAGATGTTAGAGACTGGAAACAGTCCCTAACATCGCTATCTCCTATTACCAACTTTTGGAGATATTCGCGCTAAGCGCGAATATCTCCAAAAGCTAACACTTGCCCTGAGCAGTTCTTAGCCATGTTATCCAATGGGAGGTGGATAACATGGCTAAGAGCATTTGCTCGATAATGCATGAATATCGCTGACTTTTCAGCGATATTCACGCATTGCGGCCGTTTTTAATCGCATTTGCGATAAACCTTGCTAATAGCAGGGTTTATCTGCGATAAAAATCGCCGATGTGCGGCGATAATTTTTGTCTCTAAACAAGTTAGAGACAAAAATTATCGCTAGTTGTTGGTAATATGCCCCTCTGTCTCCTGGGCAAGGAGAACCCATTTGATGTCAAGGGTGTTACAGAACGGCTACTGATGGGAAAATTTCACCCATCCTTTTGAGCCTGAGTTCACTTAGTACTTGTCAGAAACAGGTGCATGCTTTGGGTTTTCTCGCCACATTTAACAATGAGCTATTACCTTAATATATGCTTGTCATACCGTGGTCTTAGTTTTGTTCAGTTAAACGTCACATTTGCCTGACCCCTAGATATCCTTTGTGTTATGAGTTCAATGTATGGGGGTATATATCTATTGGGTCGTTAAACTTACCCTCGGGCCCCCTTTTTGTTGTTTTGGTAAAAAAAATAAAACCTTAAAAAGCTCCCCAGATTTCCTGTCTAATTAAATTTAAAGCAAATAACTACTATACAGACATTCCAAAGATTGTAGACTCTTAGGTCTCAACAAACATCTCAAATATGAATACAATGCAATCATTAGTAGGCATGCATATCTCTGTGGATATGCTCAAAAGGCTAAAACACTTTTATCTAATCCATACATGAAATTTAGGATGAATAACTATCTCAAATCTGGCATAAAAGATGTTGGTGTGCCAATTAGAACAACTATCAAAGACATTCTAAATATTTTGCTGATTTCTACACTCCTTCCATAACTACCACTCTAGAATGTTGTCTACAATTTTTGAAAACAATCGAGTTGAAAATCATCTCAGAATCTGACAAACTAACTTTAAATTGACCAATAGAAAGAAAGGAGTTATTGGATGCTATAATATTAATGGCAGATGGTATTGCCCCAGGCCTGATGACCTGCCCATCTTCTTATATAAAACCTTTTCTTCTATGATTTTTTCCCTCTCGATGTAGTCCCTCATCCTTGCAAGGTGACTGCTGCAGAAGCTTCCATTATACCAAAGGAGGGATAATTTATTGCTGAAAAACATTAGGGCAATCTTCCTAGTAAACATGGAAGTAAACATTTATGTCAAGATTCTTCCTAAACTTTTAGAACCGATCATCATACAGCTAATTTATGCATCTCCGTTGGATTTCGTCAAGAGCATGACTGAAAAGACTTTGCTCTCGGCCTAAGTAGTGATTGTAAAAGACTTAGATGATGACAAGGCCTTTAATAAGTTCACTTGGCAATACCTGGCAGCAATATTTCATTAATATGATCTTGGCAACTACTTAATAACTTAATAAGAATGATTATAGCCTTATATGCAAACCTCTTGGCCAGAATTAGGATTAATGGTATCACTTCAGGTTAATTTCTTTTCCAAGGCACTCGTCAAGGTTTGCTCCTGCCTCCTCTATTCTTGTTGCTGGCAATAGACCCTTTCCTAGTATAACTAAATAACTCTGCAGACATTAAAGTATTTTTGCGATAACAATTCAGGCTTTAAAACTGCTATTTAGACTGATGATATTTTGATTTTCACTGAAGAAGCAGACTTAGCTATCTTGATCATTGTTCACAATTTCTCAGCATTCTCAGGATACTCCTTAAATAAAGAAACTGAGGTACTCCTTCTTAACCCTCTGTGTCTCCCCGACTGTATTGGTAACACTGGGCTGCACTGGCAATGAAAATATATTGAATACTTGGATATTTCTTTCAGTAATGACCTGCCAGAATCATTAAAATACAATAAACAAAAAAACAAAGGAGAAAACTAGAGATGTATTGTCTTCTTGGTACCCTAAACACAAGAGCGGCCCATGCAGGTAAGAGCAGTGGGGCCGGGTTGGGGGGGAGGGATTCGGTAGATGACCACAAGGAAGAATTAAATAAATAATGAATTTTCTCTCGTCATCGTCCATTGAAATCCTCCCCCACCCCGCCCCACCGCTCTTACCTGTATGAGCCGCTGCTGTCTAAACACTTATCATGATGGGGTAGATTGGAAACAGTGAAGATGATGATTACTCGGTTAATAAACTTCCTGTCCAGTATATTACTGGTACATCTGTTCAACTGATTTTTAGGTCTCGCACCTGGCGACACAGCGTGAAAGCGCTGTCGCCAGCGAGACCTATTGCTGACGACTCTGCTTTCAAGGGCCTTGAAAGGGAGACAGAAGATGGGCACGCGCACGCTGCAGGCCAGACTGGGGCACGCTTGCGTTCACCACGTACAGTTACGAGCTGTGCCCATCTCCTGTCCGGATACTGTATACTTAACCAATTAGGTGAGTTAGAAGCCATACCGCCTAAGTATTTGATGCTGCAGTTCTGATTTTAACCAGTAGCTTTTAATTACAGTTGTCCACAAGAGCATGCCCACAATGTTGCTCACTAGGGATTTGCACGAAAACCTGTTGATTAGTTTTGAATTCACATGCTAGTGGCACCTGATCTAGCATGACACAAGGAATGTACTTCATCACCTGATGTTTTATTTTGAACCTGTTGTGATTTGCTCCTTTTCTCCCAATCCAGGTAGATGCAGCTCAACACAGGTATCACACAGGAAACACATTTTCTGTCAGCTTATCAACTTGAATGTATTTTTAACATTAGATACTAGAGTAATCATACTGATGTAGACAGTTGAAACCTTAGATATATTCTTTATTTGTAGGTCCTGAAGAATCGCTAGCTACTGCATAAGAGCGAGAAACATGTCGACCGACTATAACACACACTAAATTGTGATTTGTAATTGGAAGCATAATATTCCAGCGAGTACCGGTTAGTTCTGTTTTTAATTAGAGCAGGGGACATCTAGAATAAAGTCATTCCTGGTACTCCTAGCTTAATTTTAACCCACACTAACATATCTACGCCCCTCTGCCCCCACACCCGGACTTCATCTAAATGGCAGTTGGATAAAAGATCTCCGCCAAAGAGCCCCTCTTTAAGGTGTCGCCTGTTGGGTATTGCACCGCCGACCCAACGAGGAGCAGCCCAGATGAGGAAGCATGACACCTGAAAGGGTGTGTGAGGGCATTACATCCAACAAAATGGATGCCCAATCGTAGGACTCAACGAGGCCCTACAACATCCTGCACACAATTGTGATACGTACATTCCTTTAACCTAAGGAACAGCCCAGCCTTTTTTGTATTTACCCATCTCCTGTCTCCCTTGCAAGCCTCATGCACTTCTCGCATGCAGTAATGGCCAACACACACACACAGCCACACCCCCCTGCTCTCACTTCGGGTTACACACATGCAAGCACACACACACATGAGCACATACACACACACACACAGAAACACACACACAAGCGTAGACACACATACGCACACACACACCAGTGCATGCACACACACAGACACTCGAACGCACACATACAGAGACACACGTGCACGCACACACACACACACACCCCGCCGCCGCCACCCCCAGTACAACTAAGCCCCACTCACCACATCGGCGCCACTCCGGACTTCTGCAGCCTCCGCGGGGCTCTCCCTCAGGCATGGGAGCCCCTCGTCAACACTGCTCCTCTGGGTCAGCCACTCCGTGGGCGCGTGCTTCCTGCAGAAGACCCGCCCTACGACAGGCTTGATGCTCCCGAACTTCCAGTTTCGGGATGTGCACGCTCACGGCTTGTTTAATTCTGCAGTCAGGCTAAGCAACAGCTGTGAGTAATCGGTGTGCTTTTAACATTTTATTTATGGTACGATGCACTTTGCTATGCCTTGTTCTCTGGCACTGCACCCTCTGCATTATTATGTCTCTTCCATACGTTAATTTTTCCTCACCGTATGCTGCGTCTTCTTTGGGGTGAACCCGTACCCCATGCTCTATCTGGCACGTAGTCACTTACTGTTTTCAGGGTGTATTTGCTGCTTTGGGATTTCCACTGAGGGAGCCTCTCCTACTGCCGGCTCTGAAGGGCTGTGATGTGGGGCGGAGGGGCAGGCTAAAGGAGCTTGTTTGATGTTAGCATCTCCCTTGTTCAGAGAATATAACCTGTCTTTACAGCCCTGTGTGTAAGAGCGCTCCAGGGTGCAGGAACTTTCACCAAAAGAGGTGTTGGAGAGGAAACCCCACCGGGAGCAGGACTCATCATAGCGTTGCAGCAGGGCAGCACACAGTCCATCTACTGCCCCCCAGAACCAAGACGTCCGTCTGTGGACTACTCCAGGCCTTCTCCCCAAAGTGAAAGTAGAGGCAGTTTGAACATGCCAGAACCTGTAAGGGGCCTAGTCACCCTATAAGTCTGGCACGTGAGGTGTTTGGCGAGAGAAAAGAGGCGGGACTTGGCATGACCACACGTAAGCAAAATACCAACATGCCGTGTTTCTTTCTGTAGAAATCCCATTCTTAAGGAAACGTTGAATGAAGTGAAATGGGAAGCTCCCAGAGGCGGCACATATATTCATAACATGAGTTAAGAAATCTGTTATATTAATTTGCACCGGTGGAAACAAATATGGTCAGTCGGAGTTCCCCTCTGATCTGCCTACCCCTTCTTTCCCCAGAGCCAACAGAAACAAGCATTTGCAATGCAATAGGTCTCGCATTCATGCGAGTTTGAGCTATTGACATTGCAAATGACAATGCCTTTTATTTATGTTTTAAAAACAAAAACAAAAATAAAAGTCATTGTCATTTGCAATGTCAATAGCTCAAACTGGCAGAAATGCAAGACCTATTGCATTGCAAATGCTTGTCATCATTGGCTGTCAAAATTACTGTAGACTTTCTTTGGAAAAACAAGAAAGTCAGAATCTCATTCAAAATGCTCTGTCTCAATTTGGGTGAGAGTGTGTGCAATCTACCAAACTGGTTTAGTTACCAGAAAACATATCAAGCTACTCAAGGTGCTCACTGGCTAACTGATGACCCGTCGTCTTGCCCCGTTGACGATGGATCAAACAACATCTTTGCTCCCCTTTCCCTATAGTAGCACTCTTAGGCATGCCCATGAAGGACTGGGTTCTTTGGACCCAGCGGTGCCAGGGCACAACACCTGAAACCTTCGTGGGTAACCTGCTCCGGCGTACAAGTCACAGAGACACGGGACACTTCCTTCGGCGTCAAAGAGTCAAGGTTTATTTACTGCAGGGAACACAGAAGTCACAGGAAGTACATCGAGTGTAGTTCGGGGAGACTGCTTCAAATTGTATTTGTGGATCGCTCCTTTTATACAGTTTTTACCCATAGGATAACATGATACACAATAGTTTACAACCTGGTTCCCACAAGTCGCTCTCAGAGGGGTCGCTTAGATCACTTTGAAACACACAAGATCCGGAACATAAGTGCGGAAACATTTGGCGATTCCCAACTGTAAAAACCCATCTTCCCACCATTAGCAAATTCCAATCAGCAGTAAAGTAGATCGAAATAGGAACGAAGACAGGTGCAGAGGAAGACGGAGACAGTAGGGAGATCGAAAAGGGTGTAAAAGGGGAGTGTCAAGAAGCACGAGATACAGGCATCAAAGGGACGTGCCTAATGAGATGCACGACTGAGACAATAAGCCCGTGCGGCAAGATGAGCCTCGAGCGGCGCCATCTGCCTTACAGTAGCATCCCCCTCGTCATAAAGACACTTACAAAGAACATGCGTCTTCCGCCATATCTTGGGAGTCCCAGGGTCGCGAAGCGGACAGCGTCCGTTCGCTGGCTACTTGAGGGCAAGAGACAAAATGGATGCCGTATCTAAGATGGAACCCGTGGGTACAGATGACAAACCCACATAACAAACGAACGGTTTAAGTTAGCACAGCGAAACTGCGCACACTTACAAAACTCGTCATTTGCGGTTCATAGATACTAGACTCGACCATATTCGTGCGAGTTAAAAACACCACTTACAATCGTCACGGAACCTCAGACGCTCCTTTTGCCCTCATGTAGGCAAGCACTAGTCGGAATCATATTTGATATTCATCAGACCATCAAGATGTCGTTGTAGCATAGCTCTGTCCAACCGAGTCCCCTTGGTAACAGATGGTTGTCTCATACACGTTGTAGCACAGAGGCCACATAAGGCAGGACCACACTGCACACAAAGGCAACACGTGAACAGGAACACTACCACAACCCCGATGATCGTCAGAATCTTCCAACCCCAAGTCGACATCAGGCCCCAAAACCAACCGAGTAGCGTCCAATCCCCTACATCCACGTGTATGGATTCGGAGATCTTGTGCAACTTCGAGATGGCTTGATAGACAGTAGGAGCATTATCTGGAATGAAAATGCAGCAGCTCGAATGGATCACTTTACATACCCCACCGCGATCTGCTAAGACAACATCTAAAACCATACGGTTTTGTAATGTCATAAGTCTCTCCGCCTGAAGTTCTGTGGTGATATTACCAAGGGCACTGGCAGTAATGTTAGCTGTCGATTCTACCACTCGAGTCAAATGTCTCAGGTTCCTACTATTAACCATAGGTCCCCAAAACGGGAGGAAACCCTTGAAAAAGTCTCCTGCCTCTTGACCGGCAGTATCCTCTTCGCTAATTACGCCTCGTACAACTCTAGTCTTATGATAATCGGCATCTACAGTAAACGTCGGAGGCAACAGATTTGCAACAAAACATGAGCCCATGAAGTCTGCGGGCAACCATGTATATGCACGATCATGACAGATGAAGTACGTACCCTTGGCAGCCAGAAGCACAGGGATCGGGGACATTGACAGAACGTAACTTTCAGTGCAAGCACTTACTCCAAGTGAGGCTTGCGAACCACGACCCACAAGACAAAGATTACCAGTGTGGGGTACGACCCATATTGGAGGCGAGCTTTTAAGCTGCTTTTCATTAGTGAACGTACTATATTCCCCTCTATCCGGTGCCCTATAGGCTTGTACCTCTGCCTTAGGGATGAGAAAAGCATCATAGATCTCATCTTCCAAATCCTGTATTATCATCGATACCACCCACTGCCACGAGGTAGGACCCGGTTTGGGGGAACGTTCTGGAGAGGGGTGGAAACCTAGTGCGCTTCGAAGCATTGTTTGGAATGCTCGAGCTGACCCTTGGGAACTATACGGTAACACCAGATATGGAATTCCCTTACCCGTAGTATGTGGCATCAACCCACACACCCAACAATTAGTAGTGTTAACCACTAACTGATGCTGATGGAGGAGCTGGATAAAGGAATTGTTGCGGAATTCTACACGTCTTGCCTGTTCGTGTTCCGGTAGAATATGAAAGGAATGGGGAGAAGCAGTAGAAGTAATGTTAGAGCAAGGAGTAGGAGTAGGGGTAGGAAGTAAGAAGTAAGACATAGTGTAATACACCCCACCCGCCAAAAATGCAGAAGCAGTTAAAAACAAAACAAACAACTGGGATACAAAACATTTCGTACGACTAAGTTTCTGCAGCTTGACTCTATATGCCTGAGCTCCTTCCAAATCGTTCAGCTTCGAAAATGCCATTTCCCTACGACCGTCCGCAACGTTTCTTGACGCACTTCGTTCTGTGCAGCAATAGTCAATCCCCAGGAGTTCCTAGGAACCGACGGTCTTTAACCTAGTGTCAAGACCTACTGTCCAGAAGGAAGTACGCGTGCGGCCCTACGGCCCTCAATACACAATATGTATTTTATTTAGCACAAAAATCAGCTGTGGAAGGAAAAAGATACAAAAATCTTAATACACGTACAAACAATTTTCAATCATACGAAATGTTCAAAGTTGATCAGGGGAAACGAGGATATTGCAGTTATCAGTTTTTAGCAAAGCAAGAAAACAATTTTATTTGTCCTTAGTATGAGAACGCAAAGAATATCGATGTTTCCCGGGACGTGTCTGCACGTCGAACAAAGGATCTGTCGAAGAGACAGCGTCCTGCTGATCAGTTCGTTGGTCTGGTCTTGAGTCTCTTGCTGACAAATGTTCAACAGTGGCTTTCTGCTGCGCTGAGGGTTCTTCAACAAGCTGTGCGTCGCTAAAAGGTACAAACGCCGGCAATGTTTCTGTTTCTGTTGACGCAATGCCTTTCCTTACCCACGGGTCTGCCGACAAAGGAATAGGGACTCGCTTACAATGGGTAGCATGTACCCAATTCTTCCGCCCCTCAAGACGAACGGCAGTTCTCGTGGCCAGGAGTACCTGGTAAGGTCCGGTGAAGCGAGGGTCCAGATTGTTTTTTCGTGAAAAATTTCGGGTAACCACCCAATCTCCGGGCTGGAGCTGGTGGCCTGGACCCTCCGTCTGCGTCGGCAAGGCGTCGTAAACCTGTTGATGAATTAACCTCAGTTTAGCAGTCAAGTCATGTAAGTAATCAATCAACATCGGAAACTCAAGATCAGAGAATATTCCTGGCCTAGGAACCCCCCACACATTCGCAGGACGGCCGAACACTATTTCATAGGGACTGAGCCCTATTCGGGAGTGTACAGTCGCCCTAGTTGACAGTAATGCTAGAGGCAAAGCATCAGGCCACGAAAGTCCAGTCGTAGCTTGAATCTTCGCTAATTTTAGTTTAAGGGTGCCATTGTACCCTTCAACCAATCCAGCTGACTGGGGATGATTGGCGCTATGGAATTTCTGATTTATTCCAAGGCCCTTACACACACTCTTCATCACACTTCCAACAAACTCACTTCCGTTATCTGACCACACGACTCTAGGCATTCCATACCGAGGAAAGTATTCCTTCAGTAGGATTTTCGCAGTAGACAAAGCAGTATTGTTTTTGAGGGGATAGGCCTCGATCCATCGGGAGAATGCGCAAACCACAACCAAAACGTATTTCAGGTTATTGCATCGCTCCATATGGATGAAGTCCAATTGGATCACCTCAAAGGGATACAAAGGAGGAGCAAAACTGCCAGGGGGAGTTGGGGTTCCTTTGCCAGGATTGTACATTATACACACCATACAATTCTTCACCAAACGTTCAGCACACTTAGTAATTCCATCATTCTTCCACACATCAGCCAACAACTTGCAAATACCTTTCGCGCTAATATGTGCTAACCCATGTGCCATTTGCACAACGGCCAGTACATACGCATCAGGCAACATCCATCTTTTCTGATCTGACAAATCAATCCAGCAACCATTCACATCCAACCTTCCCGTACTTTCTTTCCACTTCATCTTTTCAGTGTCGGTGGCCTCATTCTGAATTGCTTTCACACTCTCTATAGTATTCTCACACATACTTGATTCTGTAGGCCACCTAACCGAATTCGTCACATACATTCGAGTGCTAAGGTTCCGGGCAGTCTCCTTAGCAATCTCATCTGCAAACGCATTACCACGACCAACATCATCCGTCACTTTACGATGCGCACTACATTTAACAATTGCAACTTGAGCAGGCAAAGTCAATGCATCCAAAAGATCGTTCACAAGCTGGCCATGCTGTATTTTCGTGCCATGTGACGTCAAGAAACCACGTTCTCGCCACAATCGTCCGAAACTATGCGCTACACCGAAAGCATACTGACTATCGGTGTACACATTCACACGTTTACCTTTTGCTAATACACATGCTCTAGTAAGAGCGATCAGCTCTGCAGCTTGGGCAGAATTCTGACTCAATCTCGCAGTCTCAACAACAGTATTCAATGTCACCACAGCATAAGCAGTAGTCACATCACCATTCGGCAATTTAAAACATGACCCATCCACATACAGGATGCCATCCGGGTCTTCCAATGGGGTGTTTTTAAGGTCCACACGACCTTTTGTTTCCTCCTCTGTCCGCAAGTAACAGTCATGTTCTGTTACTGCATCTGACTCTGCACTAATTGGTAACAAAGTTGCCGGATTTAGGACATTACAACGTTTTATCTGAATGTGGCTTGCCAAGAGCGTCAATTCGTACCCAGATAACCTCGCACTCGTCAAGTGCTGAGTTTTCGTACGGTTCAAAAGAGTATCGACTGCATGCGGAACCATCACCGTAAGCATATTATCCATGACCAATCCTGCTGATTGTCGGATGGAGACCGCAGCTGCCGCAGTTGCTCTCAAACAACTCGGCAATGCTCTAGCTACTGGGTCTAAGGTCGAGGAAAAATATGCACATGGACGTTGCTTACCACCAAAAGGTTGCGTTAAGACGCTTAAAGCACAACCTTCCCTCTCGTGAACATATAACGTGAACGGTTTACTGTAATCAGGGGTACCTAACACAGGAGCCGAACACAATGAATCACGTAATTCAGAAAAACTTTTCTGACATTCTTCCGTCCATGGTAAAGGAGTCGAAACATCCTTGCACGTAAGAGCCACCAATGGTTTCGCCAGCAATGAAAAATTAGGAATCCACTGCCTGCAGTACGATGTGATACCTAGAAAGGCACGCACATCTCTTTGGGTTTGTGGCACAGCCATGCGCGCAATCGCTGCAATTCTCTCTGGGGTCAATCTCCTTCCCTCCTTTGACAATAAGTGACCTAGGTAGGTTACTTCTTGACAACAATATTGGAGTTTAGAAGGTGACACCTTGTGGTTTAACTCACAGAGATGTTGCAGCAACGACACTGTAGCAATTTTGCAAATGTCCTGAGTATCAGCAGCCACCAATAAGTCGTCGACGTATTGGATTAAAGCCGCACCAACCGGCAACCTAAACGCATCTAGTTGACCCTTCAAAGCTTGACTGTAAATCGATGGACTTTCACAGTAGCCCTGAGGAGCGCGTTTGAACCGGAAGCTACGTCCACCAAGAGAGAAACCGAAAAGGTCCCTGCTCTCTTCGGCAATCGGGATGCTGAAAAACGCATTTTTCAAATCAATCACCGAAAACCATGAAGCTGTAGCTGGAATCAGAGTCAGTAGCGCCGTAATGTCAGGCACAACAGGGAATTGAGGAACCACAATTTTATTCACCTCCCGTAAATCGATAACAAAACGATAAACAGGCGGTTTGGTAGGATCAGTACGTTTAAGAATGGGCAGTACAGGACTATTGCACACGTTTCCCCGAGTTTCTTCAATGACATCTTTCTCGATCAAATCATAGATGATCGCTAACAAAGCTCGTTCACCATCAAGGGAGATACGATATTGGGGAATACGTGGCAATCGCACATTCGATTTCAACTGAACAACATAAGGGGAGATATCAAGTAGGCCCACGTCATTTGGACCCGTCGCCCACAAAGATGCAGGAAGAGAACTCAATTCCGGTGGAAGCTTATCGAGGGACAAGTACATGGGAGAGACTACCCTCTCTCCTAACGTAAGCTTTACACCCGCAGGAGAACAATACAAAGTCGCATACAAGCGTTTAAGCAAATCCAGACCCAAAAGATTTTCGCCACAACCAGTAGACAAAATCAATGGAGCTTCGAGCTCACGTGGCCCAATTTTAAGGGGCAAAGGGCGCGAAACTGGATTGCTAACGGGGGCGCCAGAGAATCCAACGGAAACATTTGTTAAGCCAGACAAAGGTGCGCCAGGGAGTTTCGAATGCATGATAGAACTTTTCGCTGCACCAGTGTCCAACAGAAAAGGCTCAACGACGCCCGATGTAGCAACTGCGACGTAAGGCCCTCTCTGATCAACCGGAACTGATACCACTCCCTCTCCTTGTCTTTGGCTGTCCTAGTAATTACTATCGTCAGGTCCCTGATCGACGTAATAATCGTCTACATTGTACTGCGCAGATCGTCCTTGCGATGATCCACGTTGATCGAAACAGTTATTAGAATTTGATGAATGGTCAGAGCGATCATTCTGAGCACCACGACCTCTACCACGTGATGCGTGCTGTGCACCACCACGACCTCCTCTAGACGAATTACCACCACTACGGTCATTTAAAGCAGGACAATTGAATTTAATGTGTCCCTCCTGTCTACAATAAGCACATTGATTGTACCCTAATGAAGATCTCTGAAAAGATGAATCATTACGCGGCTGCGATTGATTCGATTGCGACTGCGATCTATTCTGCTGAGGCGCATTCTGATTAGAACGCGGCGGATATGCTTGTTGTAACAACACTTTAGTTTTCAGCTCTTTCGTCTTTTTATCGGCACGGTCATTTTCCTCTTTTTCTCTATTTTCGTAATATTGTGCCGTAGCCAATATCTGAGCTGAGGTAGAAACGGCCCATGAACTTTCTGAATTTTTCAATTTATGGCTCAAGTCGGGCAATAAGTTCGATACGAATTTATCCACAAACAACCTCTGTCCACCCTCAGTACCCATATCCTGCCCACTATGATCGACGAATGTTTCCTCGAACCTCGTAAAGAAGTCTGAAACACTCTCATCTTTCTTCTGCTTACAGGCTGACAACTTGTCCCAATTTACCCTCATAGCTGGCATAAGCGTTTTCATTAATGTAATGATTCGCTGGGGAAGAAGTTCAATCAACTGATCGGGTTTAGTAGCAGCCACTTGTCCAGCGTCTGCCGCTGTAATGGCAGCCCAATCACCACCTAATTCATTTGCGTGATCTTGGTGACGAATCTTGGCCCATACCGGTTGCGGTACGACATTGCCAAACAACATGTCGATATCGGCCAGATTCATTATCGTAGCGTCTACGAGCTGCGATAATTCCTTATAATACCCAGCAGGATTCTTGCGAGGATCGGGCAAAGTTTGTTTCACCTGAAGCACTTCCGATCGTTTCCAAGGGAGGTGTATCCACACTCTCTGGAAATGTGCTGGTATTGGAGCATTAGCATTAGTATTATCAGCGGGTACCCAAACTGGCGGAACTTCACGCATAGGATATTGGCCAGACCCATCTCGTTGTTCAATGTCCTCAACGAACAATGCATGAGGAATAGGAGCGGGACGAAGAGATAGCAACCGCTCAATAGCACGTCGGACATTAGTGTCGACTATCAGTCCAGTTGCGAACTGAAGCCGGAGTTCAGACAGGGCGGTCAGCACCTCGTCAGGCGCATTGGCCGCTATCTGATCATGTAAGAACTTGCACATTTCATCAAACACATATCTCTGAGTAGGTATGTTGAATTGATCAAACGTTTCGAGGACAACACGAGGTGGATTTCTAACAGGGTTTATCATCCAACCCATCGCCATATTGTATAGCGCAACACGTTCTCTATTACCAGGAAGCTGGCTACGTCTCTGTGGACCATCAGAACCTGCAGACCCAAAAACAGGTCCGAGCGACTGAAAGAAGTTTGTCGCAAGGGGAGAATCACGATTACGAGTAGAGGGAGAAGAGTAAGACACAGGACTAACAAGAGAAGGAGTAGAGACGTTAGCAGCAACAGGGGTTAACAACACAGGAGCAGTAGCGTGAGCAGTAGCGGGAACAGGAGTATGTGGGAGCGGAGGAGCAGTAGGAATAGAAATAGGCAAAAGAGCAGGAACAGTCGGAAGAGCAGGTGCAGGTTGAGGAACTGGTGGAGGAATTACAGGTGGAAGAACAGGTACGGCAGGGACCACAGGAGCTGCGGTACCCTGTACGTACGGAGGTGGCGACTTCATAAGATAGGACATTAAAGAATCCTCAACTGCCTCTTCCTTCTTATCCGACTCCGTAGGCAAAACAGGATAGCATTTGTCTATGGACATACGCTGTAATCTCTCAAACACTTCCTTATCCTTATCCTCCTTATCACGCTGAAACTGCTCAGCTTTCTTCACTATAGTAGCAACAGTATCTCGCTGACTACGTTTATTTTGTCTGATCTCTTTCTGTCGGGCTTCTTTGCGCCAGAACCGAAAGGCATCAAACATGGCCGGCCTTGATTTACGTTCGAACAACTTTATTTCCAAATTATCTAAGATCGACGCTTCGAAGCTACCGTGAGGTGGCCAACGAAGATCGCCGTCTTTCTTTGTATATTTGATCCAATAATCGTTAAAAGCAATCGGGCCTAGCCCATGTTTGCTATATAAGTCATATGTAGGAGTTCCAACCGGAGGTATCGGACACGAGTCCTCCAGCAGGGAATCCGCACCACAAGGTCTAAAGCAACTGAACAAAGTACTGCGACCAGGCATCTTGCACACTAGCCGAGTTTCACAAACTTCAAGGGTTACGGGATTTCGGGATTTACCAAGTCCCAGCAAAGAACTAAACCCTCGGTCTTTGGCGGCTGCAGTCGTCAAACAAATACAACAACAACAAAGTACGCTAGCAAAGTGTCACCGACAAAAACACTCACACAGCGTGTACAACAAAGACACCCGCTAAAGTGTCTACAACAAAAACACTCGCTAAAGTGTTTACAACAAAGACACTCGCTAAAGTGTCTACAACCAAGAACTCTGGGAGCGACCCACAAATACTTAACTCAAAGATCAATGGCGTCCTCAGGAAGGCCCGTCAATCGTCTCGCTATACCAAGGTCTACGCCAGGCGCCAAAACAGGTCTACAGTCAGGGCAGCAGTCCGTCGCAGCCGTTAGGAGGCGGGAATCTTCGCGGGAAAAGTCTTCGGGCCACTTATTTCGACAACAGGATCGATGAAGCGGGGTGCACCTTCCCTCGGAGATTTCACACGAAGTTCCTCACGATCGTCGGGCTTGGACCGGTACCACTGATGCAGCCCCACGTTGGGCGCCAACTGAAGGACTGGGTTCTTTGGACCCAGCGGTGCCAGGGCACAACACCTGAAACCTTCGTGGGTAACCTGCTCCGGCGTACAAGTCACAGAGACACGGGACACTTCCTTCGGCGTCAAAGAGTCAAGGTTTATTTACTGCAGGGAACACAGAAGTCACAGGAAGTACATCGAGTGTAGTTCGGGGAGACTGCTTCAAATTGTATTTGTGGATCGCTCCTTTTATACAGTTTTTACCCATAGGATAACATGATACACAATAGTTTACAACCTGGTTCCCACAAGTCGCTCTCAGAGGGGTCGCTTAGATCACTTTGAAACACACAAGATCCGGAACATAAGTGCGGAAACATTTGGCGATTCCCAACTGTAAAAACCCATCTTCCCACCATTAGCAAATTCCAATCAGCAGTAAAGTAGATCGAAATAGGAACGAAGACAGGTGCAGAGGAAGACGGAGACAGTAGGGAGATCGAAAAGGGTGTAAAAGGGGAGTGTCAAGAAGCACGAGATACAGGCATCAAAGGGACGTGCCTAATGAGATGCACGACTGAGACAATAAGCCCGTGCGGCAAGATGAGCCTCGAGCGGCGCCATCTGCCTTACAGTAGCATCCCCCTCGTCATAAAGACACTTACAAAGAACATGCGTCTTCCGCCATATCTTGGGAGTCCCAGGGTCGCGAAGCGGACAGCGTCCGTTCGCTGGCTACTTGAGGGCAAGAGACAAAATGGATGCCGTATCTAAGATGGAACCCGTGGGTACAGATGACAAACCCACATAACAAACGAACGGTTTAAGTTAGCACAGCGAAACTGCGCACACTTACAAAACTCGTCATTTGCGGTTCATAGATACTAGACTCGACCATATTCGTGCGAGTTAAAAACACCACTTACAATCGTCACGGAACCTCACCCATTCAGTACAAATGCTTGTAGACACTTGTATACACTGCTAAAGCATAATAATTAGTAGACAAAATTAAATCGTCTTCATAGAAAGGAGGACATGGCAGGCCGAAACTGCGTCCATTGGAGATTTACCACAACTGATGGAAATACGATTGGTGTGGTAGTTAATTTCCAGATATTCTTGGGGGGCTGGTTAGTCCCCATTACCACATTCTGGATTCAGAACCTTAAATTTTAATAAAGGTCCTCTATAGTATTTCTACTCCTACCTGATAGGAGATCAATGTACCTACAGGAATATGATTTTGAGGACAGGAACGTGGGGTTGAATGTAAAATACAATCCGGAATCAATCACGTGCATTTCACCAATATTGATGTATAGAAGGTTAGGCCTCTAGCACAACAGGAGCACCAAAATAGATAAGAGTCTCATATTTCTACGACCAGATCTGTGTCAGTCAACAGTGTCACTCCCCCTACAATAATAACCATAAATATTGGTGAATACTGCATATTAAGGAGTCAATTACGATGGCAGAAGGACCACCACCCCAGCCATGTGGTGGCGGTCCTTCCATACGCCGACCGCAAGTTTTCTCCTCAAATTAGGATGGTGGGGGAAATCTCACCATGACTGTGGCGGTCGCAAAGACCATCTGCCATGGAACCGCCGCCTGTTAGAGCGGTGTTTACCAGTAAAATCGTGGCGGTGCCTAGCAGGCACCATCTGCCCAATTATGATGAAGGCTGGCAGCAGTTGGGTTTGGGGGCCTGTTTTGGACCCCTCTTGTGTTGGCAGATTCCAGGGTGCACTTGGGGTACCCATGGTACCCCCTACATTTCACAGCACTACATGGCAGGCACCATTCCGATTCGGGAAAAAAAAACGTCTGCATGATTTTCATCAATCAGTCCGAATCGTCGCGATCCGTACGTATTGCAAGGCTGAAACAGTGAACCGTACGACTCGTACACTTGCCGTACGACCCGACGAGTACGATCCGGACCGGGGTATGAGGTTGCGATTCGTTTGGTCCACGTCAGGTAAGGGCGATTAGTAACGAAAAGCACACAATCACTTACACACCTTACAGTGGGTACACCCCATGATAGCAGGGGTACAGTGCGTACCCCTGTGATCTTGGGGTGTACGCACTGTATACCCAGCGAACATGGGGTACGGTGCGTACACCCCAAGATCGCGGGGTACAGTGCGTACACCCCAAGATCATGGGGTACGGTGCGTACACCCCAAGATTGCAGGGGTACGCACCATGCCCCTACGATCATGGGGTGTACGCACCATACCCGGGGGGGGGGCGTTCCATACCTGTTTCGGGGCAAACTCTGCTTTTACGGCTGTTTTCAACCCCCTTAGAAAAAGGGGGTTGAAAACAGCCTTGCACCCGACACAAATCGTACTTGCAGGGTCGGAAAAAGCAGCGGCGAACCATACAGATGTCGCGTACAGCGGGTTCCGAGGGAGATTCGTACGGGAATTTGATTCGGATGCTCTCTGTACGATTCGTACGGAGTCAAGCTCCTGGTACGAATCGTACTTCGCCGTACGTACGGGGGACGTTAAAGGGTACGATTTGTACGGGAAAAAAGCTCCGAACCTGTTTCGGGGCCAACTCTGCTTTTACGGCTGTTTTCAGCTCCTGTAGAAAAAGGGTCATACGGTGCGTACCCGACACAAATCGTTCTTGCCGGCTCAGAAAAAGCTGCAGCGAACCGTACAGATGTCGCGTACAGCGGGTTCCGAGGGAGATTCGTACGGGGATTTGATTCGGACACTCTCTGTACGATTCGTATGGAGTCAAGCTCCTGGTACGAATCGTACGTACGGGGGACATTGAAGGGTACGATTCATATGGGAAAAACGCTCCGAACGGCTATTCAGAGCGGTTTTTCCCGAATCGGAATCAACCCCATAGTGCTGTGAAATGCACAACATGGCATTTTCGCATCGCAGCGAGTACTGCTGTCAGCAGCAACTGCCGCGATGTTAAGATGCAGGATCCGACCGCCACGGTGACAGTCGCATCGTGATCCGGTGTGCAGGACCGTCACGCGCATGGTGGACGGTCTCTGTTTACACCAGGGTGACTGACGGACAACAGTCAGTCCGCCATCCTAATGATCCCCTTAGTTAGAGATATTTTATGTTATTGTCCTGAAGAAGGTGGTACTACACTGTTTTTCCACAGAAATGTATCAACACGCCTTGGTTCAGTTTAATTAGAGGAATAATGAACTATCAGTTAAATCTAGGCACTTTCACTTGTTGATTCCTTCAAATTAACATGTTTTTTAAATGACAAATATATATGTCTTGAATGTTGTGTCTCTCTTGTATGTAATATTTTAATAATGTATGTGCAATATATTTTCGTATGATGTAACACAGATTGTTTTCAATCATATGAATTTTAATTAATTGTTAAATTGTGTTTCATTAAACAGATTTTATCTAATTGCCTTTTAGGTCGTTTAAAGACTGGTGGTGAGTAGATTTTGATTGTAAAGACAGTGGATTGTGATCTGTTTGATTGTTGATTCCTCCAAGAGATCCTTTTCTATTGATACTTTTAAGGAAAGCCTGTCTCCTCTTTCCTCACCATGGCGCTCAGTGCCTCCACCTCCCACCTAGGAGATAGCAGCAATAAAGACGGCACTCTGGAAAAAGCGATGACTCCTCCAACTTGTACTTTGGTCCAAGCTCTGGGCTCCCAAAATGGAACCCGCAGGCCTCTATTACTCAAGCATGGTACACTATTGCGTTTAGCACTCACGTACAATGCACAGGATGTGGCATTTAGGATACTGGGTGCATCCTAATCAGGGGAACATTATATGAATGGGCTATAAATGCAAATTCATGTCTCATAGGTAAAAGCTGGCCACTAAAAGTTACCAACCATGGTACGCAGACAAATCTGCACTCCACTCTTGAAAACCATGACAGGGACGGTAGTGGGGCTTGGTGCGCAACTCCTGGTTCAGCAGCAGATCTAATATTTATCATTGTTAAAAGACTGGGCCTAAGTCAGTGCATACACATCAGATTAGTGTATAGCATGAGCAAAAATCAAAAACACTGAATGCACAGATATGCAGATAGAGCACACAGAGCAGAGGACATGACTGGACATCTTATGGAGTACATCTCAACAATACATACAGCACTAATATACTTATGGTACTGCCTGGCACTCTAAAGTGACTGAAAGGTGGGATGGTGGCATGATGTAAAACACTGTATTCTATGGCCGTCGATGAAGAGTCCCTAGTTAAACTGCAACACATATGAATCCTAGTTTGCATTTTGTACTTCCTGGGAGCAACAAAATCTGCTGTCCCTTGTAAAGTTTGTCGGATCACAACTACTAAAATTGATCATGTGGCAAAAGTTTAGTAAATACCAGGACAGAGGATTTTGGAACAGAAAGCACGAAAATCTGCTGGTTATGTCACATTTTAACAGGGAAACTTTTAACTGGCGATATTTATCATATTCAATATATACCAGTCCCCAGGATATTGTTATTGATTCTAGTCGAGGCCGAAATCAGAGGTTTACAAGCATTGCAAGTGATATTGATGAGGGATTGCCTTCTGAAGGTGGAAAAAGAATGCCATTGTAAAATAAAAAGCTGGCATTATCACAACCTCTCCTTTTCCAATGAGTCTTCTCGTCACGCTTTGTTGAAGTACAGAAAGATCTGCCAAAATGACTTCTAATCCTAAAGGGCAGAGGAGAGTTCATTAAATCTGATGTACTCTGCAGGCTGGATTGAGTTGCGTTATTTGCATAGCTCAGCATTAAAGGGCATTTGCAGACAGAGGAACAAACTGATTAGAAAGTTCCCTTTAAGGTGGATTCTGCAATCATTATGATTCCTCTGGCTATGTTACGTCCAGTCATGTTATCAGCTTTTCTATAGCGCCTTCTACATTAGAGTGTCATCGTAGAGTTTTTTTAATCTAGACGTTCTTTGCTTTGGCTCGGTGTATCCATGTTTTTCAGGTTTTGACAGATCATTGGTGGACCAGTGACCAGCTTCTTCTCCGACTCTCCCAAGGGTTATCAACTGGTCCCTGCCACCCATGCCTGGCTTGGGAGGGAGGGGGGCAAGCCAACACTGAGACCTGTTTTTGTGTGTGAAAAAGGCCACTTTATTGAAACCTGTGCATATCATAATGTCCAACCTAGGCCATGGCCTTACAAACTAACACCTCACTATACATAAAAACACTGATCCTCCATTTCCCCCACCTCTACCCCTACGACCCCCACATAAAAAATCCCACCCTGCCAATAACATAACATTCCATAACATTCCATAACAATCCCATTCCACAATATTGCAGTTCCAGACTCCTGTTATTTAATAAAACCTACAACCCTATCTGTCCTTCTGCAACTGTAACTACCTAACCTCTATTCTAAACGTATCCTACCTACCTAAACTTTCCCGTGCCCTGCCCACAAAACTTCCAACATTCAACTAAAAACTACTGCCTATCTGGCCAACTTTTTAACAACCCCGCAGCACCGGTTTCAAGCGACAGCATATACAAAATTCACCAGAATTCTATGCACCTGCCCCCAACAAAATGGCCAAACCCTAAAACATACCTCTCCGAACAATGCCTACCAAAAACCCCTAAGTAAAGGGTAGACGGGAGGGACAAAAAGCAAATTCCTGCTACGCTCCCAGCCACCAGGTCACCAAAAATGTAAATGATGGCTGGAAGAGAGAGGGCTAACCCCTTATAGCCTTTGGGCTATCAAATTGAGTTGGGCTACGTTTGGGCTATTCCCAACATAGCCTAAACATTTTACAAAAATGGCCACTGGGGGCCGCACCTCCCCCTACCAAACTGCCTGGGTGGCAGAACTCAGGGGGCTCTGCTGCTCCCCGAACCCCCTGTGGGAGGGAATAGGCAAGCCAACACCAAGACCCATTTTTGTGTGTGAAGAAGGCCGCTTTATTGAACAGGTGAATATCACCATGTCCAACCTAGGCCATTGCCTTACAAACTAAAACCTCACCATACATGAAATAACTAATCCTCCATTTCCCACACCTCCACCCCAACAATGCCCACATAAAATCCTCCACCCTACCTGTTAGACCTGGCATCCTTGGCGTGGTTTTCCCTGACTTTTTGCCTCTCCCTCCTATATTTATGACACTGTGCTGGAATTCGTTTTTGCTGGTTTAAATGTTTTGGGCACTTTGCCACTGCTGATCAGTGCCAAAGTGCAAGTGCTCCCTGGTTAAATTATTATTGTGATTGGTTATCCATGATTGGCATATTTGTTTTACCAGTAGGTCCCTAGTAAAGTGCACTGAGTTGCCAGGGCTGGTGATTCAAATGTTACTAGTGGGCCTGTTGCACTGACTGTGCCACCTACATGAGTAGCCCTAAAATGGTGTCTTAGGCCTGCCACTGCAGTGCCTGAACGCAGTTTGTTAACTGCCATGTTGTCCTGCACAGTGTACACACTTGTCAGGCCTGACCCATCCCTTTTCTTACACATTGGATACCCCTATGGTAGGCCCAAGGTACCTCCCTGGGCAGGGTGCAGTGTATGTGAAAGGTAGGACATGTTCTAGTGTGGATAACATGTCCTGATAGTGAAATACTGGCAATTTTGTTTTTCACTATTGAAAAACTATCTTGCCACTAGGATAACATCGGGAATGCTGTGTAACATGTTTACCTGCATATCTTCCCTTAGCGACAAGATAACCCTGAACTCAGAATTTAATAACACATCTTTTAGGGAAGATGGTTTTAAAATTTTAAGTTTGGAAATAGCATTTTCAGAAAGTGGCTATTTTCTTGTTCAGACTTTCTGTGGGCCTCTGCCTGTTTGTGGATTGACTGTCTGGTTTGTGTGTGACAGGGGCTGGGGTGGCTCCAGGAGACTAGGTAAGTCAGCAATAGTCTGAATAGACCTATCTTTATGTAGAGTGGTGGGAAGAGTGGCACCTGGGTCTGAATAGTGCTGTGCCTGCCTTCCAAAATGCTGGTTCCACCTCCTGTAGTGCGTCTGATGGCCCTGGTACACATTCACAAAGGAAGAAGATGTGCATTGGCAGAGTGCACCCAGAACTGGTTTAGACTGTCCAGGATCCCTCACACAGGAAGAACAAAGACTTTTGGGGTATAAAAGTAGATTTGAGACCCCTGTAAAATTAGATTAGGAAAAAAACATTGTGATCAAGAAGGAATCCCTGGCAAAGAAGAACAGCCAGGAAGACTGAGGAAAAGTGCTGTCATTTCTGAGTGTCCGGAAGCTGACCTGCAGTCGCTGTTACTACTGAGGAGAACAACTAAGGGATTCTCTGCTATGTGCTGTATCCTCCTTGCTTGAAGAGGAGCTGTGCTGTGTGCTTTGCCACCTCTGACGTCCACCTATCTCCAAGAGCCTGGGAAGAGCTGGCCTCCTGTTATCACACTCAGGGACAAAAAAGTTTACAGAAGGAACCATTGTGTTGGTGCCGAGTGTATGTTACCGCGCACTACCTGTGGCTCTTGAACTCTGCCTGCCTCCGTGTAATTAACTCGGTGTGCTATCGCACACAGCAGGGCTCTGTATGAGATCTGCTGTGCCTCCTGAACAACTGACACGGCGCTCGAGAGTGAGAGCCTGTGCACTACCCTAGTCTGTCACCAAGGGGCCGAGATCACCACTGCCGGCCTGGTACGAGGAAGGAGAGAAGCGCTGTGTGAAGGCAAATCACCGCCGCTGGCCTGAGAGCTTCGTAAGCATTGTTTCCATTCACCTGCCTATGTCATGGAGATGCAGCACTGGGATTGGCCCCAGCGTCACGGGTTGCCCAGCAGCAAGGAAGCTCGTCCTGATGGAGCTGCTCTGGGTCTCGAGGAAGCGCGTGGCGTCTCCTAGCAACAAGGGCTTCCCCACGCTCCGCAACAAAGATAGAAGCTGTGCCTAGAGCCGGGGAGCGCTGCCAAGAAGGAAGCTGCCTCACCGGGGACCTGCACGAACGGAAAAGTCTGAAAAGGTAACGAGCTCTAATCTTGGACCGGAGCCAGCATAAGGGAAATTGTTTGTGCTGCAACTCGCTGCTGGAGGCCCACGCATTAAACGGAGGGAGTGCTTTCAAGCCTACCACATCTCGTGCTACAACGGGGCGAAAATTTAAGGGCAGCATCCTTTCAGGGATTGCAAGTAGCAAAAGCCCTACTTAAAGGCAGTGCCCCTTTTGTGACTGGCGTGCGCCCACACTTGGGGTGAAGGGTGATTTCCCAAGGGCGAAATTGAACGTTTAAGTACAGCGGGGGCAGTTTCTGGTGAAGGGCACTGTTGAGGAGCATCTTAGTTACAGTTTCTTAGAGCGACTTCCACACACTAGGAGCAGGAGTCCTCAAGCATAAGGGCTCATCAATCCCTTTATTCTGACAAGTACGGTTTGACAAAGTGAACTTTTGCTACAGAGGAACATTATTAGTGAACCATTTGCTAGCAATCCATTATTGGAAGAGAACCCATTTTTTGTATGTGTGTTTTATCGTTTTGACTCTGCCTAATCTATATAATGTGATTTATATTTTTATAAATAACTTGTGTTGTGTCCTTTTGTGGTGTTTCAATATATTACTATGAGTATTGGTACAAATACTTTACACATTGCCTTGGGGATAAGACTGACTTCTAGTGCCAAGCTACCACAGGGGTGAGCAGGGGTTATCAACAGTGTGTTTCCCCCTTGCCCTGACTAGAAGCAAGGGTTCCTATCTGTACAAAGGTACCGACCTCTGCCAACTAGAGACCCCCAGATCTAACATTGGTGGCACCGGTGGGATATGAACTTGCATTTGTACTTGACCCACAGTGATTGGTGTACATCACTAGATTAGTGCAGACTACTACGCAGTCACATACTGCATTTTTTCTTTTTAGTTCTATTTTTGATCCTAAAGTCATCCACGCATCATGTCTCAAAAGGGTGGTGCAGCAAGTGAAAAGGCAGAATTGGAGTTCCACACTGAGGATTTGTATACCTACAAGGTAGACCAGCTTAAACAATTCTGCAAAGATTTGGGATGTCCCACAAGGAGTAGCGCTAAGAAGGATGAGCTACAAAAGGCCTTGAAAGCCTGGTGGGAGGCCAAAGGAGCTGCAGGCGGAGGTGATGCAGATAACGATGAATATGTAGATGACCAGGGGAATGGATTTGGGCCACAGGATTTGCCTTTGCCAAGAGCAACCGGCAGTGCTGCCAGAATCCATTCCTCAGGATGTCTCTCCCGGGAAGAGCAGGAAGAGAACCAGAGGATCAGGGAACATGAGCTAGAAGTTTTAAATCTACAGAACCAAAAAGCAGCCATGGAGGAAAAGTGATTGCTTTTGGAGAGCGAAAAGAGGGTTGAAGAGAGCAAGCACGCTTTAGCCCTGGAAGAAAATAATTTGTATTTGGCTCATGAATTAAGCATGAGGGAGCTAGATATTAAGGCCAAGCAGCTGAGGTCCAGTTCAAATGGTGGCAGCGCACAGCCAATGCAAGGGGGTAAGGTATACATACCCAAGGATTTAGTGCCAAATTTCCAGTAGGGAGAGGATATTTATGCATGGTTTGAATGATATGAGCTCACTTGTAGAATGAATGAGGTGCCTGGAAAGAGCTGGGGGGCGGGTCTGCGGAAACACTTTGATGAATCTGGGAGGGAGGTTTTACCACCGTTAGAGAAGGAGGGTTCCCTGACGTACACCTGCGCACTGGAAGCTTGGATGAAGGGCAGCAAAGTAACTGATTTTGAGGGGTTGTGCCATCTAATTACTGGCCGGTAACATAACATTAGATAACATTCCATAACAATCCCATTCCACAGTATTCCTGTTCCAAACTCCTGCCATCTAATCAAACCTACAACCCTCTCTGTCCTTCAATCAATCAATCAATCAGGAGTTTGTTAAAGCGCAACTACTTACCCGTAAGGGTCTCAAGGCGCTAGGGGTGGGGGGGGGGGTGCAGGTTCCATTCCATCAAGGAGGGGGTCTGTTGAAGAGCCAGGTTTTGAGGTTTCTTGCGAAGATGGGGAGCGATGTTGTCTGTCTGAGGTGGAGCGGAAGGGCGTTCCATGCTTTGGCCGCGAGGAAGGAGAAGGCGTGGCCTCCCGATCTGGTCTTTCTGGTGCGGGGGACCTCGGCGTAGGAGAGCTGGGCTGATCGTAGGGTCCTTTGGGGTGCGTGGAATTTGAGCCGGCTGTTCAGGTATGCTGGTCTGGTGCCGTGGAGGGCCTTGTGTGCGTGGGTGAGCATCTTAAAGGTGATTCTCGCTTCGACGGGGAGCCAGTGGAGTGTGCGCAGGTGCTGGGAGATGTGGCAGTGTTTTGGCAGGTTGAGGACCAGTCTTGCGGTGGCGTTCTGGATGTTCTGTAGCTTGCGGATGAGGTTTTTGTTTATTCCGACGTAGAGTGCGTTGCCGTAGTCGAGTCTGCTGGTGACCAGGGCGTGAGTGACTGTCTTTTGGTGTTCGAGGGGGATCCATTTGAAGGTCTTACGAAGGAGGCGGAGGGTGTGGAAGCAGGAAGATGAGACAGAGTTGATCTGCCGGTCCATTTTGAGCTCGGAGTCCAGGATGATTCCCAGGTTGCGTGCGTGGTTTGTGGGGGTTGGCGGGTTTCCGAGGTCGGTGGGCCACCAGGTGTCGCTCCAGGCGTCGGGGTTTGGGCCCATGATGAGTACTTCTGTTTTGTTGGTGTTTAGCTGTAGGCAGCTGTTTTTCATCCATTTGGCGACGGCTTCCATGCCTTCTCGAAAGTTGCGTCTGGCGGTGTTGGGCTCGTTGGATAGGGAGAGGATGACCTGGGTGTCGTCTGCGTATGACACGATGTTGAGTCCGTAGGTTCTGACGATGGGGGCAAGTGGAGCCATGTAGACGTTGAAGACCGTTGGGCTGAGGGAGGAGCCCTGGGGAATTCTGCAGGTGGTAGGTGTGGAGTCTGAGAGGAAAGGAGGGAGTCTGACCCGTTGCGTCCTGCCGGAGAGGAAGGAGCAGATCCAGTCGAGGGCCTTGTCCTGGATTCCTGCGTCGTAGAGTCTGCGTATTAGGGTACGGTGGGAGACTGTGGCGAACGCCGCTGATAGGTCTAGGAGGATGAGGGCTACTGTTTCTCCTTTGTCCAGTAGGGTGCGGATGTCGTCTGTTGCAGCGAGGAGGGCGGATGGCTTTCTCAATGACTTTCGCTGGGAAAGGGAGCAGGGAGATGAGTCTGTAGTTTTTGAGGTCGGTGGGTTCCGCTGAGGGTTTCTTCAGAGAGGGGTTGACCTCTGCGTGTTTCCAGTCATCGGGGAACGAGGCGGTCGCCAGGGAGGGGGAGCGATCCTTCTGTAACTGTAAATACCTAACCTCTATTGTAAATGTATCCTACCTGCCTAACCTTTCCCTGGCCAGGCCCACAAAACTTCCAACATTTAACTAAAAACTTCTGCCTATTTGGCCTACTTTTTAACAGCCCCGCCACCCAGGAAAAAGTGGGAACCTAGGCAGTGACGCCGCCTCCCCTTTTTTTTAGCCCCCCTGCCCTAATAGGAATGCTCCCCTAACGACTCTGGACATTCACCATCCTAACCAGCACTTCCCTAATCTCCAGCAAATACAAATCCATACCCAAACGGGACAAATGGACTCCATCGCCGCAAAAAAAACTCCACTATGTCAAACTTAATATCTCTATGCGCAATCCTGAAAAAGCCCAACTCTCTGCAATAACGCACCATCTCTGTATTCAGTTTTCTCGTGGCCCTGGCCCTGTCCTCTGCCCCGGGGTTGGCAGCACCTCACCAAACCCTACGCAGAATAAACTCTGTCCAAATGACAGAGCACCTGGACCACAGGGCCAGGTCCCGCTTCATGCTTCTCATAAGGACCAAACCCTTCTCCCTGACCATGTCATTTTCCCCCAGGTGAATCAACAAAATGTCGGGGCACCTACCAGCCACCAACATACCATTCAATAAACGAAGAAGTTCCTTTCACAGCATGCCCCTGCCCTTTTCACAAAACCTTGAATGAATCTTTATTAAAACCCAAATTTTCTCTGGAATAACTGACCGCACCTGGGCCCCCCTTCCCGAATGAATGTCTCACTATCTGTATGGTCATCTCCCTGGTGAGGGGGCTTGCAACCGAACCTGAAATAGAAAAACTGTGTGAACAGACAAAAACACATAACTGCTCTGTATCCCTTCTGCAACGCCACAAACATAACTCCGGTAACAGTCCGAATACCATCTTCCCAATCTCATAATGTCCCCCTTCCCCGTCCCCTGTTCCTGGCATCATACGCCACCCCAATCATAAAAGACTGTGTCCCAAAGCCCTTGCTGTCCCAAAGACAAACCCCTACGCAGCTTCACTACTTGCTTGTCCCTAGCGGACTGCTGATTGACTATCTCCACCACTGCCCTATTGTCCATCATGAAAGTTACTCTCTTGTGGGCCAGTAGTGCCCCCCCACCGGCAGTCAAACATGGTGATGTGGAGGTCTCTGTTAACCCTGGGCATAGTTTGCATAGTAGCGCTATGCGTAGCCACGTGAAGTGCACTTCACACTACGCGCGCTACCCATAGCTACGTGCACTGCGTAGTGTGGTAGGGAAATGCTGTTTGCACTGATTGCACAGTGCCGGATGCTTGTCCGCACTATGCAATTATTGTGAATGGCATCTTGCACAGTGCAAGCGGTCGTTTTCTGCCCCTCGAGTAGATTTGTACTCGAACGTCAGCTTTCTCAACGCGGACTGGTAGTTTCTCATTGCGAGCAGTCGCGAGCTTATACGACCACTTGCAATGATAAACCTGACCTCCCCACGTTGAGAATCTCGCCGGGAGGTTTATTTTCCACGATCGAGATCGACAACTTGATGTTGCTGATCGCGAACGAGGAAAAAGTCTTGCCGGGATGTTGATTTTGCTCGCTTGCGGTCGCCAACTTGACGTTGAGGACCGCAAGCAAGCAAAAAATGCCGCCTACGTGCAATTCGCGTAGTGCATAGTAGCGCAAACCACAAACGCTCTGCGAGCATTGCGTAGCACTAATTCCAGGGTTAGTCTCTGTCCTGTCAGCGCCCTACCCAGTCTTCTACAAAAATTCCTCCCTAGTCTTCTCCCCTGCAGGCAAAGTTAGGTGTCCCCACCACACCTGCATCTCATGAACTATGACCTTGTCTCAGGCCATCATTGTCTCCAGCAGCCCAGCATATGCTTCTTTTTATCCATCAGTAAAGGCACTCCACGTTCCCTTATGATCTCTGTCCAGTGCTGCCTGGCATTCCGTGGAGTCTGAGGTGCCAACAAAGAAAAAGTCATCCACATAGTGCATTACCAACTGTGTGCCTGGGAAACAACCACTGGAGGAACGTACTGAAACATTCGAGTAATGCACAAGAGATAGAGCAGCCCATCGGTAATGCATTGTCCATGTACCATTCACAGTTGAAATGGATGCCAGGGAGGTCCTAATCCTCCGGGTGGACTGGAAGCAATTGGAAAGCTGACCATACATCGCATTTTGCCCTGTCCACTTTTTCGCCTGTGGTCACTTACCAGTGACATGGCCATGTCAACCGAATAATAAGACACAGTGTCCTCTGTGTTATCAATAAAATCATGAACCGAATTGCCTACTGGCCATAATAAATGCTGGAGTAACCTACATTGCCCCTGTTCATTTTGCCCACCCCCTCTGTTGGGCCTGTGATCACTTACTAGTGCCATGGCCACATCAACCGAATAATAAGACACAGCTGTTCCTTTCTAGGAACCACACCAACTGGAAAGCCAATCAAATTCTCCCACAGACACCTTGCAAATAGGCCTGCCCTGCGAGCCTCACGCATTTCTTTGTCCAATTTGTCTTGCACCCCCTCCGGGTGTTCCCTTGCTGACTGTAAATTGTCCGTCCATCGCCCCACCCTGGGGCCCTTGTTACCTAAACAAACTCGTCTGTAAACCCGCCCTGTACCTTTTTCGCAGCCTTCTGGTTGTTCTAACCCTGTAAGGCAGCCCCTAATTTATCCTCCCTCACTGGCGTATAAGCCCTTTGGCCCAGCCTCCCTAGCCATCGACCACCCCCCCCCCTGAAAGGCTGCTACTGCTGTCCCCCCGCTGTGACCCCCCTTGGTGCCACTGCTAGGCCCCTGACTGCAGCCACGCCCCCCCCAAACAATTAACCAAGATGTGTCTTCCTCTGCCTTTCGAGCAGTCATGCCTGAATCTACAAAATTCCCGGATGCACGGTCCCATAGAAATCCAAGCATGCCCCTCCAGAGCCCGTCTGCCCCTTGCCTGTACTACCCACCCCTCCCCAGGTGGGCTACACCCGAGAGGGCCGATAAATGAGCGGTAGCCCGCTGGCTGTGAATACCGTCTTTTACGTCCTGGAGGATCCCATCGTGTGCTGCCATAGGTCCGTATCCAATTCTTCCCATTTTGCTTCAGTGTCCCATGCCATATGAGCCCTAGACTCTTCTTCATATTGGGCCCAAGCATATCCCTCCGCGGTGATCTGTGCCTTCCTAATGACGTCCATATACTTAAAGAGGGCCACACACTGCTCTGGGTATTTTTCGCAGAATACGCTGGCATATATTAGAAAAGCTGCAGTCCAGTTTTCAATAGTGATGTGCACCCTTGGCTGCTTTGCCAATTTGTATTCCTCCTCTTTTGACGCTTCTTTAGCACGTACCTCCCTGTGCAACAGCTTGAGCATTTCCACATACTCCCCTTTCTTTCCATATGCGCTCTTTAGTGGCAATATCAGACCCGCCACCAATGGCTTTGTTACCCCCATATAGGGCAGCTTCTTCATTTTCAATTCCTTGCTCTCTAACTTTTGTCCGACTGCCGTACCTGCTGTCCCTGCGTCACCTGCCTCCTTTGACTTTGCGTCGCCCCCTACACTTACCGCTGTCCTGCCTGCGTCCTGCCTGCGTCTTCGGTGCCCACTCTCACATCCGACACGTATTTACTTCTACTTAACTTCACCCCTCCCCGCCCCTTTCCTCCCTCCAATCCCCACCGAAACCATCAGAGGTTTCACCCTTTCTTCTTGCATTTTACCTGGCTCCAAGGAGGGTGCCCGTCTTGCTGTATTCCGCCTTGCCACAGGAGCCGTCGCGTCCTCCAACCCAGCTGTCCGACCCATGGGTACCGCCCAGCGTCGTGACATGTGCAATGTACTAGAACAAACATTATTAGGCCCCCCGCACCGCCCTCCTCGCTTTACCTCAATTCACCCTCCTCAATACTATCCTCCTCATAGACTAACTCTACGGACTCCTACTGCCCCAACTCCTGTCTACAGGAGGGGCCGTCTGCACTCTCCTTCAACCCACAACACTAACGCTATGAATGGTCCTGCGTTCTCGATGTCCCATTGAGGGCCATTGGGTGTTGGGGCCAGCGAGATCGTTCTGGGCCTACTTGTGCCAGCTGCGATGGGCTCTCATGGGCATGCTGATTGAGGCTCCACCCTCACTTCAACTCAGCACCTACAAGCCACTCCCAGCTCTACCAAGTCTGGCTCCCGCCGCTGATCCACTCCACTGCCTGCAACCAAATTGGATGGTCCGGTTATTCTCTTCATTGTCGCATGATTTCTCACACGCCTAGTTTCAAATAAGAAATACAGGGTATTGACATTAGCTCGGTTATTAATTGTAACAGTGCCTACCCAGACAGGAAGACTTCTTTAATTCAGCACATTGAGTCCTTTCAACACCAGGCTGTCTGTATTGTTGCCTCTGTACTGCGGTTCTGACCTATCACTATGATTCATCTAAACAAACATGTACCTCTTTCAAGGTACTTCGTACTGTTCATCACTTCATCTGGGAAATAACACCCAAATTAATTTCCAGTCCTGAGTGTCGATTCACCAAAGTACCAGAGGTAGGGTAGGTGACATCAAATATCGCTGAAGTAGTCTGAAGGGTGGCTCTGGAGGTCTAATATTTATACTTGGTACTACCCTTTGTGTGAGTGGACTCTTTCTGCACAGGGAAACAAGAAAATGGCAACTTTTCTAAAGCACACAAAAAGTGGTGAATGGAATGCTTCAATTAATTTCAGCCACTGGTACTAACTCCGGACACAACCCAGTCTATTGTTATTTTGAGCACCCTGCCACCTCAGTTTGGAGCCAACCATTTGCAAAACAGTCTTGACCTACCTCAAATGGGAACAGTTCATCCCAAGCTGCCAGTTCAGGTCCTCCCTGAACCAAAGAACAAGCAACCTAGGACTGCTTTTTCCCTAGTTAATGCTCATTATCCTTGTATAGCTTGGTTCCAGTAACAGTGTATGCACGGAACCCATGTCTAGCCAGGCCCGTACCACAGAAGGCAACACACTAAAGTATACAAAAAGTGATAGATGGAATAATGAATGAATCTCAGCCATTGGTAAATTCTCGGGCCGCATTCTAGCCCATTGTTATTTTGCACACCATGCCACCTTAGTTTGGACCAAGCCTTGTGCACATCAGTTTTGACCCTGCTGTCATAGGAACAGTTTAATCAGAAATGCCCAGCCAGGTCCTCCCTGAATCAGAAAACAAACATCCTAGGACTGGTTTATCCTTGATTAGGGCTAAACGCCCAGTATAGCTTGGTTCTAATGACAGAGTACACTGGACCCAGCCTGTGCATACCCATCCCACTTAGGACCCTAACTTTCTAAAAGTGGCATTTTCTGAATAGTGACATAAAGTCTGACTTTAGCATTGAAGATGATTTTAAATTACAATTTATTTAAGTGTAAACCGCATATCTCTATCTGCTCTCTATCTGAAGTTAGCAGTTATTAAATGTAATAAGATAACCCAATATTAGTCAATGGAAGAGATAGGCCTTTAAAACAGTGAAAAACAACTTTAAGAGTTTTATACTGTCAGGACACGTAAAATGTAATTACACATATCCTACTTCTTAAATAGAAGGCACCCTGCCCTATTGGCCTTTAGAGGCTAACCAAGAGGTGCCATATAAGTATTAAAAAGGGAGGTATAAGACTGTCAAAAGGTTTACATTGCAAGGTTGAAAAGTTAGTTTAAAACTGCAGTACAGGCTGCAGTGGCAGGCCTGAGACATGTTGCGAAATACTACCTCAGTGAGTAATACAATGAGTGCTGCAGGCCCCCAGTAGCATTATTATACAGGTCCTGGGTACAAGCTGTAACCCCCCCCACTATTGAGTCAGGGGTTACGCCTGTTACTTCGCCTGTTACGCATGTTGAGTGTCACAAGTGATTTGATGTCCTTGCTAGTGAGGAAGAGGGGATGTCAGGGGCTGGGACACCTAATCCTGTGGAAGCTTGTAATACTTCTGTAAGTGAGATACAGGCTTTGAAAGTACTAATTGAGGCATTGAGGGATGAGGTTGTTGCCTTTAAGGGAGGGTTGCAAGTCTAACAGAGAGGGTAAACTGTGGGAAGGCCGCCCTATCTGTGGTTTCATCTGAGTCCCTGTTAGCCTTCCCGCTTTTGGCCATAAAGGGTGCTGGAGATATGCGTCCAGGCCCTTTTGGCCTAGGCAACACAAGGCCTTCACACAACCCTGTCAAAACTGGGCCCGCATATCCACCCTCCTTTCGCAGTAGAGATCACTGTCCAAGCGATACACCTAATCTAACGTCAGAAAATTTTCTAGTTGGTGGAAAAGGTAGAGGCTGGAGTAGAACCATAGATAGAGGCGAGGTCACATTAGATAAAGGGTGTACTCCTAATTTAGACCATAGGCTGGTATTGGGGAAGGGGGCAGTGAGGGACGGTGTCTATACCAGATCTAGAGAACAGAACAACCATGCAGTGGTCTACCTCACTGAGGTCCCCAAACTCTCCATGGCTGTATACGAAGATCAGAAGTCTCTTAAAAACAAGTTCATCCATTGGTTTAGGAGACCACCCAACAATGTTACTCTAGTATTAGGGATGATATCAAGGTTGTAGATAGACTGCCCCTCCCAGGTTCTACCCAGGATATGATCAAAGTCAGTTTCTTTGACAAGGACATGGTTACAGGGCTACTGTTGATTGATTCCCGTACGATTCCCCTAGTGAAATCCCTTATTTCTATCAGATATACACCCCCAGCAAGACGAGACCTGGTGATCCCCAGACCCTCCTTTTCAGGTATCTCTACATTAAATTTGGTTGAGCGGAGAGGGAAAAGATGACTCCAGACTGAGAATCGGGTGCCCCCTGACTTTAGCTTAGGGCACCTATGGCCACCACCAAACTTGCCCCAACTAGAAGCTGTATCGCCTCGAGGGTTCGCACTTACAGCTGTTGCTTATTGTGAACCAACCGCATCGGACACAAGTAGCGGCAGGGTTTCCATCGCAATTAGCATTGTGGAAGGGGGCGAACCTGTTGACCACTCTTTAAGGTGCTTAGTCTGGAATGTGGCAGGGATTTCTAAGTTAATAACTCACCCAGACTGGTGTTCATTTGTGGATTTTTATGACTTGATTTTATTTCAGGAAACCTGGAGCTTGTCTACTCCATATAGGAATGTTTTTTCTGCCTACAGCATCAATGCCACTTGGAAAGAGATGGGCAGGTCCCTCAGGAGGTTTAGCAGTCTGGGTTAAAATTGCACTGGGGTCTAAAGTCAGGCTTCTCCACGTTAAATGACAAGATATGTTAGCTCTTGAACTGACTCCCTACAGTGGCCTGAAGATTAGGGCTTTCAATGTATACAATAGAGTGGTGCGGGCTCTGAGGAAACTGAGACAATTCGCATTTTAGACCATGTTTTGTCGCAATTGTCAGATAACATCCCTGCACTAGTGGCAGGTGATTTTATCTGTACATTTGAATAACCCTGGGCAAAGTACTACACTATTCTCGCGTAATTTCTGAAGCTTGCGCTACTTCGCACTACGCGAATTGCACGTAGCACAGTGCAAACATGTGTAGCGTAGAAGTGATTTTTTGCTTGTTCGCGATCCTCAACATCAAGTTGGTGACTGCGAGCGAGCAAAATTACATCCCGGCGAGACTTTTTCCTCGTTCGCGATCAGCAACATCAAGTTGCCGATCGCGAACGTGGAAAATAAAACTCCCGGCGAGATTCTCAATGCAGGGATGTCAGGTTTCTCATTGCGAGTGGCCGCGTATGCTCACGACCGCTCGTGCTGAGAAACTACCAGTCTGTGTTGAGAAAGCTACGGCTCGAGCAGCAGAAATGACCGCTTGCACTGTTCAAGATGCCGTTTGCAATGATTGCACAGTGCGGACATGCATTTGGCACTGTGCAATCATCGCGAGCAGCATTTCCAACCGCACTACGCAATTCACATTGTGCTACGCGTAACTCGCATAGTGCGAAGTACACTTCACGTAGCGCTACTATAGGAACTACGCCCAGGGTTACCTTTGAACCCCTTGGACTTACTCCCGCAGATCTGGCTGAGGAGTGGGATCGTGATTGGCATATTCCACAGCTAGACCTCCCCACAGTCAGGTGGACAAAGTGAGGAAGCCATGTGATGGCTCTTACCCTGCAGCATGATATGAGAGCCACAAATGGGAGGACCAATTCTGACCTGAAAGGGGAATCTACTTTTAACAGACCCGGCTATGCTAGTAGAAGAGACTATTGCTTGGTCGCTTTTAAACTATGGACCCTAGTCGATGATATGTCAGTGGTGAAAAGATCAGATAGTGACCTTAATACCCTTGCTCTTATTCTTATCAAGCAAGGCATACACGCTCCTGATACCAGAGTCAGTCCTGATCTGAACAACCAGAGATCAATCAGTTGGGACTGGGTGGGGGTGCATCCCGAGGCTCTCAATGCTGTTAATGGTTAAGTCAGCCTGGAACTAGAGAAGCTTGCTAAATATACCCCTAATGAGGTTGTGATGATCCTTGGGTCCCGCCACAAGCTACTTTATAATGAGATTAAGGATATGCTATACCACCCACATAAATCCCAATATAAGGGGGGAAATGGCACATACCCAAGGTATGATCCCCAGGTCGCCTGGTATACCAGAACTGTAGACAGGCGAAGGAGATGCTTGTACGCGCAGTAAAACTGAAAGCTCGTCCAGTGGTCGTGGCATGTAGAGCCAAGTATAGGAAAGCAATGGACTCTGCTAAGAATGAGTGGGAGGGTTCCCTGTAGTCCTCCTTAAGGAAAGCATTGATAGTCAAAGACTCCAGGACATTTTGGAGCAAAGCAGCATATTGGCTCAAGGGTAATAAGTTGGCTCTGGAATTTACACTTCAGCCCGAGGAGTGGGTAATGCATTACGGTTCCTTCTATGAATCAGGCCCCACGGCAATAGAGGTATCTAGTGACTGGTGAGGAGAGGTTACCGGTGGAGTGGATGATGCACGTTTTTTTTCTTCCACGGAAATGCAAGCCGCAATTTGTTTGTGTGTTCCTGCAGAGAACTCTCTGGGGGTCCTATATTGATTTGCTCACTAACTCCATTGTGTCTGGTGTTGCAATTCCTCCATCATGGAAAAAAGCAGACATGCTCCCCAACTACATGAAAGGAGATCGAGCAAAGCCGGCTAGCTACAGGCCCATTAGTGTTATTGATTCTCTCCAGAAAATCTTCTGTAAACAGATTTCAGGCAGAATCCAGGAGTGGATCTTAAAGTCCCAAATTTTGAGTGACTTTCAAGTGGGTTTTTGTGCTCAAATTAGCACTTTCGACCAAACTTTTTGCCTCCTATGTATTTAATGGAAGGGAGTTGTTGTAAAAGAAGGGAGGCTTTATGTGGCCTTTGTTGATTAATGGTCTGCGTTTGATCTAGTCCACCGAGCGTGTCTTTGGAGAGTTCTAAAAGAGATGGGTATGCCTGGAACTCTTTAAGATGTTTTAATCAGGTTACATTCATCCAACACAGCACAGGCTAGGAGGGGGTGAACAACCAAGTTATGGAATCTTACCCAGTCCAATGTGGTGATATACAGGGATGTGTGTTAGCTCCTACACTTTAAACTCTTTTTATAAACGGGGTGGTTGATTTTTTAGACAGAGACGGATGTGATGCTCCTAAAATAGGCATAAGAAGAGCACCTGCTCTCCTTTTTGCCGATAATACCCTTTTATTCTCTAAATCCCCACCGGGTCTATAACAATTGTTGAACAATTTTACGAGGTTCTGTGATAAGCGGGGTCTGGAGTTAAATGAGGCTAAAACCAACTACATGCTTTTTTCTAGGGGAGCGGTTAAATCTTCAAAAAGACCCTTGTTTATTGGTAGTTCAAACTTGACCGAGTTGATGCCTTCAAATACCTAGGTATCCGCCTGACCTCCTGAATTCATTGGGCCGCCCACATTGAGAAAGTGAAACTGTTATTGATACAGCAGACTGCCCACATTAGTAGAATTCACAAAGAAACACTGTCCAGGCAAGTTGCGCCAGCTTTGGAAATCTATAATATCAAGGTTCTAGAGGGACACTATATGGAGCAGAACTGTGGGGCACAGGTAATACAAACTGTGTATTGAAAATCGCTTTATCGGATATTTGGTAGACCTTCCCTCCAGTACCCCCTTCCCCCCCTTTTACCTGGGCTTTGCACACAAACACTTGGCCCACAAGCTGAACTACAAAATGGTTATGTTTTAGTATAGGCTGTGAACTGTGGCAGAGCTTACATCCTATCGAGAGACATTGTCTGGCCTTCTGAAATTCCCTCAGGTATCCTCGATCCGTTGGGTTAGGAACTCGAATGATCTATTGGGGAGGCTTGGGATGGATGTGTTTTGGTCACCGCCAGAAAGCTTGGACCTCATTTCAAAGGCTTAGCTCAAAGCGATGTTCTGGGAATCATCACTTGAACAGGACCAGGTAAAAACTGAGGGAAGCCAGTCTACTCAGAAGCTCAAAGGAGCGGAACCTTACCCCCTTCTATGGCACCTCCCTAAATGCAAAAAAGTAATGGCAAGAGGACGTCCCGCTTATACCTTATGGGCCCAGGTAGGCATATAATCGTGCCCTTCAGGGTCTTGTTGAATATTTCAACAAGCCTATTTGTCTGGGGTGGTATTTTCTTGAGAAATTGTATATCACCTAACATTCATACCACATGGACTTCATGTTAGCAGACATGAAGTTGTTACCCTGGTCAGACACATCCTCCTTTGTAAAGCCCACCCAAGTAAGTATAATTACCCACTGTAGGCGCAGTCATCATTCTCAGAGGAATGGCTTCTGGGTACCGGGTGGCACAGTCCACCAAGACTAGGATAAACATGTTGCCTAGTGAAGTCTTAGGGTTCAGAGGCCAAACAATATCAATGCCCACCCTCTCAAAAGGTGTCTCAATTAGGGGGATGGGACGCTCAGGGGTCTTCAACTTTGCCCCCACCTTCCCACTGGCCTGGTAGGGGGGACAGGACACACAGAATGCATCTGAAGTAATTCTCATCCAGGTCCAATGAAAGTGGTTACCAAACTTGCAACTTTTTTGACTTGCCACAGATGTCCTGCCAGGGATATGGCAGGACATATCCCTAGGAAAGCCCTGCTGCGGTGGGGAACTGCCAACACATGGGTTGCTCCAGGCTCAGGAACCTAGGGGTCACTATGCAGGAGATCACTCTCCCACTAGATCAGGTGATCCCCATAGGTGTCTCCAGCTGACTGGGCCTGTCATTGTAGGCCCTCAAGAGTAGGACATGCTCTCTATGCTTTGCCGAAGTCTGTCGAGATGGCCCCCTTTCAGTTTGTCATCCAGCCAACTCTGGTAGGTCCCCAAAGGTTGCAATGTTCATCCCCGAAGGTTCTGGGGCTCAGCCCCTTCTGGGATGTAGGAATATTAAGTGCTGGTTTCTGATGTCTGTATACTTCCTCTTTTTGGCAGGTAAATGGGTCATTTTTCCTAGCACCAGGTCCTCTTGACTTCCATCTTGCACTGCCATGGACCGCATGATTGGGCACAGCCACTCAGGCAACCCCAACATCTCCAAGTGGGACCGGAGCACCACTTCTTTCCAGATGGTGTGCTCCATGTCGTTGGCAAGCAGACATCCACAGGTATGACTGGACTCGCAGCTATTCTTAGGAACCTGAGACCCCCTGCTCCATTCAGAGGGAACCAGATCCACAGGGTAGCGGTTGTCAGCTGTCACAAACCGATGGACCATGTTTGGGATTACCTGCTCTGAGAATACCAGATGACATATAACATTAGTCATGCTGGCTCCTGTATCTCTCAGAGGCTCCACCCTCTGCCCACTGATGGTGACTCACTGCCTAAACTTTTCAGTTTTGTTAGGCATGTGAGCCTTAGGCATCATCTCTCATCAGTAGACACTAGGGTAACCTTTGTACTGCGACCCACACTAACTGGGGCAACCTCCCCACTGAGCACTACTTTTGCCATCCCCAGCATCTGCCATTTAGTGGGGGCTGCTGCCTTTTCAGTCAGTTGAGGTTGCCCTTTGAGTGCCCGTATCTGTACAACTCAAAGCACCTAGAAGTAAAATGCCATGAAGGTTTCTTCTCATGAAACCATCCCTTCTTCTTTTGAGGTTTGGTGAGGGTACTCTTTCCCTGTACCTCATTTGGAGGCATTCCAGAACTCAGCTGTTTATCCTTGTCTCCCTCCAATTTCGTCTGAGGGGGACCATTTCCACCCTTTTTGGTGATCCGACCCAGGGACATTCCCGGACACTCTGGTGCTGGCTCAGAGGTCTGCTTCATTTGCATGCTCTTTGGGTGAAGTGAGCTTGGTATCAATCAGGTGATGGAACTCTGTAAAACAATTAATCAACATGTACTCTCTCAAAGTTATATCATACAGCCCATCAAAAGCACTCACTGCCCTTCACCCAACCTTACTGGATTGATCTATTAAATCTAACAAAACCCTCCACAGTGTAATGTGCCACCTGTGTAGGCAAGCGCTTCAGCACCCCACATAGGGTAGCAAATGCTATATAAATGTTGGATGCAGTGCAAAACAATTGCCAAATAAAATTAAATGGCAGCAATACACTAATATTTTAATGAATGGCAACGAATTACACACATGGGTATACTACAATCATTCTCCCAAACTTACAGCCCTGCTCACTGATTATATCACTTTCACCCACACATAAGGTGGCATCTACCCACAACTTTCAAACCTAAGTACCTCACAACCAATAAACTCTCAAACCTGAGAGTGAGCATTACCAGTGCTTTATTTGGCCACCAGGACTGTTCTGGTCAACCTACAAGCAGCATTCCCGATAAAGAGAGTGAGGGAAAAGGGAAAAAACAGCTTTTGCAGAGGCTTTAGGAGAGAGCTGCCTGCCACAGCTCATAGATACAAAAGTGTAATGATGGCATAGGCCATCTCTATCATTCACCGAAGCAAACATATTTCTCCTGGGCCTTGGCCACCACGCCCCCAAACAAGAGAGTTAAGCCCTTGGACTCTTTCATATAGTCCCCCTAGCAAGAGATCTTAACACTGGTAACCTTCTCTAAAGTTTCTATGCAGTACAACCTGCAGCATCACCTGAAACCAAAGCAGTCTGAGAGACCCAACTCAGTATCTGAGTTGGAGGTAAGGTCAGAATCTGAATCTGTATGTGGTGTCACAGAACAGGTGAAAGCAAACCCATTTCCAGTGTTTCAGAACAAAGAGCAGTGGCTAAAGAAACAAAAGGGCTGAAAAGATGAGCGGGAAAGAGAAGTTTACCACACACTATCCCAGGTCATGTCTTTGAACGCAAAACTGTTTTAAGGACACAGGCAACCTGGGGGTGACAGGGAAAATAATATTGCATTCTAGTCTCAATGAGAAAAAATCTTGATGTAGGTTGTGTTTCATTGGAATCTTGTAGAATGTAGTGTGAAAATATAATAGTATATTCCTATGTACTGTAGTGCTATTATATATATCGAAGCTCCACAGTCACTTTTCTCCATGCATTCGCGGACGGGTGCTTCTTGTAGGCAGGAGTGTACCCGCATTACATCACAGCTCTAATAATCCATGTCCAACACGCACGAAAAGAAAGCACTCGCGGGGTGAGTTCAATAAAATGTATTCCCTGAACTCCTGCAAAACATACGTGTTTCGGCTGTCGCCTTCGTCAGTGTAATCAGGCTCTCCGGAAACTGACATTTTTAAAATCTTGGCCGACATGGGCAGTGACATAATAGAAGGACTGCACATCAGCAAACTCGGTTGGCATCTTATATATAGATATGTGTATGTATGTATATTAACCACTGGCAATCACCAGTAGGTAGTTATAGTTAGGACCTGGTTTCTATTCAAAAAGCATTTGTTCTTCTGCCAATATCTTTGGCGCCGTTTGACAAATTTTCACGAATTTTTCAAAACTAATAGCCCACTCAATTCAGCTGCTGTGTTTACATTTTCGGGGTGGTTCTTCAAGTGGGGGGCAGAGAAAAAGGGGGGTCCCAAAACGTGTTTCCTCCATGTTAATTTCCATAGGGAACTTTAGACATAGCTACGGCCCGAACTACTGAACGGAATTACACCAAATTTGGCAAAAGGTAGCTTTTGGTTCAGAAAGCACATTTTTTGTTAAATCGTGTAAATCGGTTCAGTAGGTCCTGAGAAATGTAAACATTTACAAATATCCATATATCCCTGCGAAGGATACGCGAACACTCCTGTTCTTGTGCCAGAGATCTGATGTGCAGCCAACAGTTCCAACCAGGAAGTGTTGGCAGCCATCTTGTGACTCGGTTGAACCGAATCAAAGGGAAAAGGTAAAAAAAAGAAAATAAAAAGAAAAGGGGGCAGGGTAGAAACATCCTGACCCCCTAGGCCTGCTCAGGGTGTCAGGCCCAAAAAAGCCTTTTTTTTAATTTTCGGTAGGATTCGTGCTGGGCGTGCAAATCCCACAGATTTTTTCTTTTTTAAATGAATCTCGGGCTCCTGCGCTTAGTTCTTTTAAGCCGTCACCTCCCCAGGGTTTTCTTTTTTTTTTTTAAATGCTTTGGGGGTTCCTGCCGCCCCAAAGCATGCCCAGGGGACCGCGATCTTCCCAGGGCTATAGTCAATAAATGATGAGGGCTATGTGGCCCCCTTGGAGCCTGGGTACTACCACCTCCGCAGGGCTATGTTTAAAAATGTAGTGTGGGGTCTCAAGCCCCCCCACACTGCCCCGGAACCACTGCCTTGCCTGAGCACACTTTAAGTAAATGAGGGGGTCTGTTACAGACCACCAGGGACTACCACCTCACCAGAGCTACACACTAGATGGGAGGGGTACCATGTGGCTCTCCTCCAGGAGCCCTCCATGACCCTGGGGACCACCACCCCCAGGGCTGGCTCCAGCATTGTCCCGGGGTACCCGCCCTAGGACAATACAATTTGCTATGGCGTGGGGGAGCACGGCTCCCCCACGCCATAGCAGACACTGCTTCTCTTCATGGAAAGGTGAGCATTAAAAAATGCTCTTGCTTCAATGAAGCGGAGCAAAAAATGCTTTTGGACAAAGAGAGCTGCATGTTAGCAGCTCCGTCTGCCCTTAAGCAATGCCGGCTCCCGTAGGAGGCGGGGAGGCAGTAGGGACCGCCGAGGCATTGAGGCTCCCCCGTGGTCCCCAGAGAGAGGCCATACCCTGGGGAATGCGGTCCATGGAGCCAAAAATAGCCTGGGAGGTGGGCCATATGGCCCGTCTCCCAATTAAAAAAGAAAATGGCAGGGCAGGCCCCGCGACCCCCTTCCTTAAAGAAATGAAAGAAAGAAAGAAAATGGCCTGGGTCCCCGCGGCCGAAATTGGCGGCCCCCTCCCCTTAACAGCAAAAAATAATAAAAAATGCCTAGCTATGGGGAAAGGGGCCCTCTCGGTCAAAATCAGCCTCACCTCCCTCCCTTTTTGTTTTATTTGGAACTAGCTTACCCATTGCACGTTGCTGCAATCTCAGAAGAAAGGAAATTCAAGGAAACTCGTTATGATAACATTCAATTTACATTGTCTCATTGTTATTGAAACTTATTCATTTTATTTTTGAAATCATTTCTAAGTGTGGCTTGAGCAGTGCATCCTCGATTGGCTTCCAATCTTGATTCTGGTTGCTCTCCTAATTCATTCGAGCGGGCTTGAGCAGTGCGTAATTGATCGTTTTCCAATCTTGATTCTCGTTGCTCTCCTGTTTCATTTGAGCGGGCTTGAGCAGTAGGTAATCGATCTGTTTTCAATCTTGATTCTCGTTGCTTGTTTGTTTGAGAAGAACGGGCTTGAGCAGTGCGTACTTGATCGGCTTCCAATCTTGATTCTCATTGCTTGTTCGCTTGAGAATTACGGGCTTGAGCAGTTTGTATTCGAACAGCTTCTAATCTTGCTTCACATTGCTCGTCTGTTTCGGAAGCTCGTAATGACTTTATCTTTTGTGCTTCTGATGTAGATTGACCAATCGATTACCATTTGGGGGTCATAACTGTTGACGATGCTCGCAAATTCGCTGTCTATTCCAGTATTCGAAAGATTATGAGGGCCCTGGGGCTCCTATTTTTACCCGTTGCGCGTTGCCGCGATCTCAGAAGAAAGGAAATTTAAGGAAACTTGCTATGATAACATTCAATTTACATTGTGTCATTTTTATTGAAACTTATTCATTTTAATATGGAAAACATTTTAAAGTGTTGTTTTAATTCTGTTTATTTATTCGAGTGCTTGTGGGTACACGGTATTTTTAGTTTTTTTCCCTCTGGTGCGTACACGAATAAATCAGAAGGTTTTCCGTCGCGTGAGCTGGCCACATACAGTTGTCCATGTGAGAAGCACGGATTCTCCAAATCTAGGGGGTCATTAGGATGGCGGACGGACCTGTGCCCGTCCGCCACCTCCGAGGTAGAGGGATCGTCCGCATGGGCAGCGGTGGTCCCTCCATGCAAATTAGGATGTGACCGCCACCCTGGCGGTCACATCCCGTATCTTTAACCTTGCTGCGGGTGCTGTTTGAAAAAAAATGCATGTATTGCATTTACATGCACAAAGCGGCAGGCACCGCACGGTGCCTGACGCTTTGTTCAAGTAAATGCAGGGGGGTACCATAGGTACCCCCCCATGTGCACCTCCCACCCCCTGACTAAGTATGGGCGAATTTTGCGAATCTCGCGTTCGCGAATTTTGCGGATTTGCGAACTCGCAATCCGCAAAATCCGCGAATTCTTGCGAATTTGCGGATTTTTTTTTTTTGTGTGTTTGCAAGGATTTCTGCCAGTTCGCGAGGGTTTCGGACCAGTTCGCAATTGCGAACTTACATTTCGCAACGGTCGCGAATTATGTTGTTTCTACGTCTGGTTCATCATCACAGGTTCCCAGCACCCTCTGTTTCACCACTGCAACCCTCTGTTACATCAATGCCACCCTCTGGTTCATCATTACTGTAGATTATGGGGGGGAAAAGCAAGCACACCAGCCCTGCTTCAACTGAGATGAATTAATTTGGGGTTAGTTTATTAATGTGTCACTGTTTTAAAATTCCAGTCTGGCACCTGCTTCCTTATCTGTAATTTTGCTTTCTGTTGCAGTGCATTTTTTTTCCCCAGGACCTTTGTGGCCTACTTGTAGCTATTCTATGAGCCTGCTGTGAGGGTCAGAGCAGGGTCATACAATTGTTGCAACTAGCAACTGAATTCTGGAGGGGCCCCAGTCAGGAAGCACTACCGGGAATTGTTACTAATGATGAGTTTGAACTCTTGCCCCTGCCGAGTGATTTCAGTTTTGAAAAACTCGTTTTTCTGCAATTTCGCTGGGGTTCGCGGGGCGCGAACACGCGCGAGATCGGATTCGGAAGCCGCAAATTCGTGCGAATATGCAATTTGTTTTTTTTGCGGCGTGTTAGTTGGCAAGGTTTTGTGCGTTTTGCGAGCCGCTCGTAGCGCAAAGCGCGAAGTTACCCTCGCTGTCGTTCAAGGGCGCAGCCATCTTGTTTGCCTGACGTATTTCCGTTTCCGGGCGCGAAGTGTAATCTCGCAAAGTCCGCGGCTTGCCAGTACAGTTTCGCGCGTGTTCGCAAGGAAAATCTCGCGCGAACTTACCCGCGTGGTCGTGAACGGGCGCGGGCATCTTGTTTCTCATTCATTGCTATGGTTCTGGGCATGGTCTTTGTATCCTCTGTCAATCTCTGCCATCCTTTGCTTGTTTGAAGTTTTTTTTGATCTATTTTACTTATTATCTATCCCTCTATTTTTCTAGCCCTATATTTTTGTGTTTACTGCTACTTTTGGTTAATTTTAAACTACTTTTGTAAACTCTTTTCTTTTCTTCTCTTCCCTATTCTATTTTCTTTATTCCTTTCCGCCCAGACCATGGTGAAGGGAGCCGGGAAGCATCCCGAGAAGGGGAAGGGTCCCGCACCCCGTGTCCGGCTCCCGTGCGGGCGTTTGAGGGGGGAGCTAGTGAAGCCACGGGAGATCTTTACCCCGGAGGAGGTGGCCCAACTCGTTTTTTATGTTCAGCGCCGCCTCCCCAGGACCATCATGGGAGGCGGCAAGATCAGTGCCGGGTACGGGGCCCGGGAGCGCCAGAAGCGGTGGGAGAAGGTGTGCCAGGCCATTTACCACCACTCTCGGGTCTGGCGCACCTACAACCAGGCCACCCACCGCTGGACGGATGTCCTGACCCGTGAGCGAGATCTGCTCGACCTCCTTGGCCTTGAGATCCCCGGGCTTGGTGAGTAGTAGTAGCTATGTCTTTACTACTATGTTTTCTATTGCTGTGTTATTATATTGCAAATTTTTGTTTTTTACCAAGAGCAATAATGCTGCTCATTACATTGTAGGTACATTTTATTTCAAAACCTTCTGTGCATTTCAGGTACACTGCTCTCCTTCTTCTCAGTAGTGTTGCTACTATGCTTATTTGTTTTAGATTTTGTGTTCATTTCATTGGCCTGTGAAATTATGTATGAGTGTAGTTGAAAGAACTGCGTAATGCTACACACTAAGGTTCAGATTTTTAATTACCGGCGCATCCCTGCAAAGTTGCAGGGATGCGCCAGTAATTGAGCGTCACGCCACCATCACCCATGGTGCGCCGTATTTACAATGCGGCGCGCCATGGGCCCAAAACGTCACCAAAGCGTTACGCATCTGTGCCGTAAAGGCGGCGCATTGCTGGAGTTGCGTCGCAACGATGGTGCAGCTCCATCAATGCTCTGGGGTGCCCTATCTCCCCAATGCTGCGTCAAGCCGTACGTCTGCTTCAAGCAGGCGCAGGGTTTGAGTCACGCATCATTGTCCTCAAAGTGACTGATTGAAATCTTGTAGATTTCCCTCAGCCACTTTTAGGATGCGTTCCTGCGCAGGAACGCCCTCCCTTGCGCCGGAACCCCCCTATTGGCGCAGGGCTTTACAACGTGATGTATCTCCCATATGCGTCACGTTGTTAATATACGCCGCACCATTGCGCCTCTTTTGTGCTGTCGCTGCGTCACAAAAATCATGCAACAATGGAGCAAAAGAGCCGCAAGGGCCTTCTAAATCAGCCCCTACAGACTCAAGTCCAGTCCTTCCTTTGTACACATGGCGATAAGAAGAAATAGTGATGGTAGATTAATAGTTTGAGTATTTTAATGACTGGTTAATGTAGTAGGAAACTTTAGTGTTGTCGCTGATCTTCAATCACGATGGACTTTGGCTGTCACTTTGCGTGCTGCGGACTGCTGCCTGCCAATCTTAGGCAAACCTTTTTAGTACTTTGTTTAGTGAGTTACATAGGGTAGTTTCCAATTCGACGGTCCGCAAATCAAGCAATACTAAAGTAATGACGTAGTCGACCACATGAGATTGGTCAATAATATATCCCGTGGAGTCGTTCCCTATTTGCTATTTCGCAAAAATATTTTGTTACTTTGTTAGTTCTTTTGAAATGTTTGATTTGGTTGAGAAATATCATCCATGTTTTCTGTTTTTCTTTCTTTCATGTTGTACATCAGCTTCCCCCAGGGGCAAGAGGAGGACACAGGAGGAGGAGGAGGGTGCTGTTGACGATGCAGGCCAGGACCGGGCAGGCGAGGGCTCCTTTGCTGGCCCCAGTAAGTTTTAATTTTAATATAGAGTACTTATTTTTTCCTAGCGTTCCTCATTCGATTTTTTCTAAATCGCCTTTGATCTCTTGTAGACAGGATCTAAATTCTTATCCTGCCTCGACTATGACTCCGTGTGGTATTACTAGATTATTCTCATTAGTCTGTCTGTGTAGCTAACTAAGATTGCACATTTGGCATTTCCATTGGACTCCCATTCTAGTCAGCAATAGCTCTATGCACTGAGTGCAGTCCTCTGGGATTGTCCATAATGTCTTTTCAAGTATTCTAAATGTTTATGCTTTGACCATTGCCAACAATAAAAAGGTGAATGACCACCAAGAAAGAATCAGATACTACTTTACTTTTGGTTTGGATAGGAGGACAACCCATTCTACTACTGTTGCAGGGACAAATCTGCACAAACAGAACTATGGACACTAAATAATGCATCGCTTAGCTTATCAATTATAATAGGTGCTGTAACTGTTAGACTTTCCACATACCTCAGTGATAACAGACTTTGTAGTTGAACCCCCAATCTCCTTACTGACTAGATAGTGTGGCAGAGTCATTTAGCTCCCAAAGTCACCGATGGCAGAGGCACGGACTCATGCTTGCAAAAATTCGAAAACCTTTAGCTCATCCACTCTAGTCTGGAGGACCAAAAACCACAGAGTCTAGTTAAGTTTAAAAGTAAACACATTTATTAAATTCAAGTTTGTCATAAAAGTGAACGTGTAACTGAAAATGGAAAAGTGCTTAGTGCTGACGATTAATTGGACACATTTCTTGTGGTCGAGCCGAGCTCTCACCTGGTTTGAACTTGATCCTGCTCATGTTCTTAGAAGTCAAGGTTCTGTCTGTTAGGAGAAAAAGTGGTGCGTGTTAAAAAGTAAAAAGCAAACATTCATCAGTTGTGCCAAAAAGTGCAGCAAGACAACAGCCTTCCCTGGAAAAAGGGACATTTTTACTCTAGAGTACACAGTCATAAATTATTAAATTGTACACTTTTTTTCACATTTCTTTCTTCCTCCTAGACCAAATATTATATAGTAGTGAGTGGTGTATTCTAACATTATTAAATGTACTTTGTAGGTGGAACATCTGGAGACGGGGCCAGCGCGGAGGTGGTGGTGGCATTGGACGAGGAGGACAACTCTGGGGAGGAAGCGGTGCAAGTGCCGGACAAGGACATGCCTGTGAGGGTTCACACGGTGGTGGCGGGCAGAGGTAAGCTATACATTCCTTAGTCATTGAGATTGAAGACTGCAGAGTGTGCTTTCTGCACAGGTGTATTATAAAAAAAGCAGGTAGTAGCCTCCTCTAAATGTACTTCGACTTAGCTGTGAAGTTTTTGGCGAGAAGAATCCCAATCAGATCTGAGGTGAACTTGATGGATGGGATCAACGAAAAGCGAGGGTGTAAGTAAGTGTGGAAGCACGAGAAATGTAATGATGACTGGCAAAGAAGAATGATATGTGTTTGCTTGGTCCCCGAGGTGGCTGGGAAGGTAAGAAAATGGTATGGTGCATGGCTGGGTGAATGATGAAGCAAGGATGGGTGGAAGGAGAACAGCCTGGGTGGGTGAGACAGAAACTGTATGTGTGCAATATACTTTGAATGGATGGATGCCTGGATCATTCATGGTACTATCTGACTCTTAGATAGCATATGTGTATCTAGAGAGAGTAGACGGTCACTGGATGAACTAAGTGTTACTTTGAAGAGCATGTAACACCGCACCCGCACGTCCGTTCCAGTGTAGGAAAGGCAAGGAAAAGAAGTTGTAACGTTGTCCAAAGACTACCATGAATAGTAGCAGTAGTTTGTATTGCAACTGCAAGCACAGCATATATCCGGTTATTACGGTGGACACTCCCTACCTCCCTTAATAACTTTAGTTTAGTAGTAGTACGTCATTCATGTGTGGGGGTATCACTGTTCACTCAATAATAAGCAAAGCACCTAAAGTCATCCCATATGTCATCAAATACATCCCATGTGAAGTGATAGATAATCAGATAATTTAGCTTCTTCATTTTCCTTTTCTAATACTCATTTGCACTGTAGGGTGAAAGCTAAATTAATTAAGCAGTAGCCCTTTTAACAGAGTATTCTCAGTGCCACCCGTAATAGAAAAGTAAGAGCTTCACCACCTGCATGTACTGGACCGGTACAGTAACGCAAGTCTGTCTCACTCACCATGGTGTGCGTCTGTTTTTCTCGGGTGCAAGTTCACTGCGCTGGCATTATGCCGGCTTGCATAAGATAACGTACCAATTTTCCTAAACAAGAGAGAAGAAGAAGAATAAGACTGGTGTACTGTCATAGTCGACTGTAATAGAAGTCCATAGTGCTCGTAGAATTTGTTCCTTAAACTCCCACTAATGTTAGAGCAAGGATGAAGAAGTCGGAGGTTACATAGATACTGTCCTCAATAGTTATGTACTGTGCTTTCAATTTGCTACTTGTACTGTGACAACTTTCTGCTCAATCATTTTGTGTTAATCTTAAGGAGCATTGGTTACAGACTATGTCTTTCTTTTTTCATGTAGTTGCTCCTTCCAAATCCAAGACACCATCAAGGAGGAAGGAGCTGGCTCGAATGGCCCGGCAACGGAGGCTGGATGCCACTGTCGCAGAATATCGGCGGCTGGTGGCCCTGGAGGAGGAGGAGACGTAGTCTAGTACAACAACAACGTCCACTGGGACAGCTGCATCCTCCTCCCTGCGGGCTGCCAGTGCCAGCCAGCGCAGTGCTCCAGCGGTACGGAGCCGGGCTACCAAAGCCAAACGCCACCGCCCAGCAGCAAAGAAAGCAGCTGCCCCTCACAGGATTTGCAAGGCACACCGGCGCCGCTTATCCCTCAGACTGTCCTACCTGGAGCAGGAGGTCCATAACTATAAGAACGTGGTGGAGGGCCTCCGCTTCGAACTTGCCACCCTCCGCAAGGAGCATGATGCCCTGGCTGCTAATTCCAACAGCACCCTGCCATAGTGTCCCTTGCCCCTTTTTTAGAGACTTTTGGGGGGTGGGAATTGGGAGTTGGGATTTTTGGGGACTTTTGAAGGACAATCGTTGGGGTTAGGGAGGGTCTTGCGGGAGATTCTTTTGTTAGGGCTATAAAAATATACTTTTTGAAACTTTATCTGACCACACCTGTTTTTTACTGCTTTTGAGTCTGGTGGGTGGGGGTTTAACATAACAGTAAGTTTGTTTTCCTGAATAGTCCTAGGACTTTAGTAGTACTACCGTCAATCAAATCTCTCGTCTCTCCTAATACTCCATTATACTACCTCCAACCAAATGCCTATCTTACCTGTAATTTCTGTTTGCAAGTAGGGCTAGGCCCAGGGCTGGCTCCACGGGAAACAGCAAATAAGGTTGGCAATCCTGGGCGGATAAAATTTCCTCATAGCGGTGGTACTAGTGGTGTGACACAGTGGCAGTTGCTTGCCTATGAAAAAAAAGAAAATGAAATCTGGTTTGTCCTCCTGAGCAATACAACGGTACAATAGAGAATATAGCAGGTGACAGAAGTACACTAGAACAGTGCCACATTGTAGCCTAACAAATGTTAAAGTATAACTAATTCGGTTGAAGTTCTTTGACATTAGCCATGGGTCTTTGTCAAGCAGGGTAAGAATATATCCTCGGATTTCTTCACCAGCCTGTTGCTATCACCTTATCCTCCCCAGCAAGTGTGTGGATTTATTGCTGTAATTTAGTCACACATCAATCAAAACCACACAGCCCGGGGGAAGAGGGTTAGGGTTTGAAAAATGGATGGGTACGGGGGTTTTTGGGAAAGGTTTTGGGAGACAAGAAAAAATAGCACAGCATGGACAAACAATTGTGAACAGAAACAATTCTTTGGGTACAAACCTATCCATCAATCTTTGAAAGTGCATGCACTACTGGCTACTGCATGCATGTCAGTGAGAAGTAAGTAGTACTTTCGACAACTGTGGAAGAAAGAATGCGACAGTACAGGGCGTGTGTGGAATTATTGATAACTATATTCAACATAAGATCTCTGTAGCCAGATACCTGAGAGCCTTGCTTGTCACTATAAATCCATTCACAACAACACTCAATGGGGTTGGTCTGGAAGGTATAGTAGATAGAAAAGGAGAAATTGCTTTTTTTCTAGGTGTCCCCTCACTCACCAGGGTTGCCCCGTGGTGACATGCTTCATCATTGGGGCCATCCCAGTCCTCTACGGGCTGGGGCGTGCTGCGACTAGCGAATTACGTAGGAGCACTTACAAATGACTATGTGTGGTGCAGATGTGATAGTGGAGTGGACTAAGTGATGTGTTAAGGGATCAATTTCGAAGCAGAGAGAGATCCAAGAAATGCAGTCACAGTCAGAGAAAAAGGCAAGGGATACTGTATCTATGTTGTTGTAGTTGTCCTGTTGGAAGTGGTAAGTAAGTTGCCTGCAGAAAAAAAATCCTCTTATTAGCGGCACTCCTCCATTGCAGCCGACGCTTCGTCCATCGATGTTGGTCACCAGAAGACACCCTGTAAAAAAAGCACAGCATAGACAAACAATTGAACATAAACAATTCTTTGGGTACAAACCTATCCATCAATCTTTGAAAGTGCATGCACTACTGGCTACTGCATGCATGTCAGTGAGAAGTAAGTAGTACTTTCGACAACTGTGGAAGAAAGAATGCGACAGTACAGGGCGTGTGTGGAATTATTGATAACTATATTCAACATAAGGTCTCTGTAGCCAGATACCTGAGAGCCTTGCTGGTCACTATAAATCCATTCACAACAACACTCAATGGGGTTGGTCTGGAAGGTATAGTAGATAGAAAAGGAGAAATTGCTTTTTTTCTAGGTGTCCCCTCACTCACCAGGGTTGCCCCTTGGTGACATGCTTCATCATTGGGGCCATCCCAGTCCTCTACGGGCTGGGGCGTGCTGCGACTTGCGAATTTACGTAGGAGCACTTACAAATGACTATGTGTGGTGCAGATGTGATAGTGGAGTGGACTAAGTGATGTGTTAAGGGATCAATTTAGAAGCAGAGAGAGATCCAAGAAATGCAGTCACAGTCAGTGAAAAAGGCAAGGGATACTGTATCTATGTTGTTGTAGTTGTCCTGTTGGAAGTGGTAAGTAAGTTGCCTGCAGAAAAAAAATCCTCTTATTAGCGGCACTCCTCCATTGCAGCCGACGCTTCGTCCATCTATGTTGGTCACCAGAAGACACCCTGTCCACTGCCTGCCTGATGCTGAATTGTGGCTCGCTAATGTGAAGCCTGACTCCATCCTTTTTTCCCCATTGCAGAGACTGAAACCCGGCCTGTAATTATTCAACGAAAAACAGGAAGTGATATAATATTACAACACCACTGATAAATAAATATAAGGTATGTAGGCTGTGGAGTGCAAAAAGTCACAATTTGATTTTCCTAGTAGACAGTACAATATTTTTTAAAGTGCGTACTCTGTCTGAGTCACCTTTTGAAGGATAAATAAGTAGGGGCAAATTAATGTAGCGGATCTTTCCCCTCAAGCTAGGTGTACTGTAAACTGTGTTTTTGAACAAAATTAGATCTTCCTAGCAGTGCTCCCACCCAGACCCTTACTAAAGCCAGTCGCAAAAATGTAGAAGACCCCCAATCAAATCTCAAAAAACGAGGCCTAGCAGAAAACTGGTGACAAAACTTACTTTGAAAGTAAAAGTAGGCCGAAGTACCCCCTTACTAATTACCCCTTACCCACCGTGGATTGCATTCAAACCACTTGCAAGCAACCAAGCAAAAGTATCCATAGCCAGCATCGCTCCAAGACTCGAAATCCCCCCCACTCAAACACATGCAATAGAAATACTGCTAACCCTAACGAACCCTAAGTTAAGAATAGTGGCAAAGGCTTTCTTTAACTATGCCAAATCCCCCCTTTCCCACCATGGATTTTCTTCAAATGACTTGCAACCAAAATTACATATTCTCATGAGTGCTCTAAGACCCCAGAACTCAGTTGCAAAAATCTAGAACACCCCGAAACACATGCAATCCTGCTGCTAGGGCTAACCCTAACGAACCCTAAGTTACAAAAAGTGCCAAAAGGCTTTTCCGCAAGGATTTTGTCCCAACCACTTCTACCCGGTATTAGACCTTCCCAGGAATGCCACAAGACCCGCCAACCCACCCGCCAAGAAGCATAACACCCCCAAACAGGCCAAAAGCAAAATCTCATACTTGCAATATTTCTCGGCCTTCGGTCCAAACGCACTGCGTAGCTTGGCCATAAGTCGGGGTTGCCACCACGGATTTCCTGAAAAGCAAATGCAATCAAGATTAGAGTGTCCCAGCAGTGCTCCCAGACCACGAAACTCACCCACAAACAGACGGAACCCCCCCTAAAAGCACCTCAAAGGCAAGCAAGTCATCAAAAACACAAAAAATGTTCCGCCTGGGATTTGGTCCAAACCACTTTTATCCGGTATTAGAGCTTCCCAGCAATGGCCCCAGAGCCGTCAACCCAGGAGAAAACGAGTAGAAGACCCCCAAACAGCCAAAGAGCAAAAGTACAAAAATGGGGACTTAGTCATTTTCTTGCCAATTTCCCAAATCACTCCGCGCGCGCTCTGCAGCTAGGCCGTAACTCCCCTCTGCCACCATGGATTTGCTTCAAACCTCTTGCAAAGTAAAGTATATATAGCCAGCAGTGCGCCCAGACCCCGAAACCCACCCACAAACACCAGGAAGCCCCCCAAACAGGCCCCCGAAAACGCTACATTGAGCAAAATGTCAGAAATAGCCAAATAAAAATCGGCCTGGATTTTGTCCCAACCACTTCTACCCGGTATTAGACCTTCCCAGGAATGCCACAAGACCCGCCAACCCACCTGCCAAGAAGCATAACACCCCCAAACAGGCCAAAAGCAAAATCTCATACTTGCAATATTTCTCAGCCTTTGGTCCAAACGCGCTGCGTAGCTTGGCCATAAGTCGGGGTTGCCACCACGGATTGCCTGAAAAGCAAATGCAATCAAGATTAGAGTGTCCCAGCAGTGCTCCCAGACCACGAAACTCACCCACAAACAGACGGAACCCCCCCTAAAAGCACCTCAAAGGCAAGCAAGTCATCAAAAACACAAAAAAAATTCCTCCTGGGATTTGGTCCAAAACACTTTTATCCGGTATTAGAGCTTCCCAGCAATGGCCCCAGAGCCATCAACCCAGGAGAAAACGAGTAGAAGACCCCCAAACAGCCAAAGAGCAAAAGTACAAAAATGGGGACAGTCATTTTCTTGCCAATTTCACAAATCACTCCGCGCGCGCTCTGCAGCTAGGCCGTAACTCCCCTCTGCCACCATGGATTTGCTTCAAACCTCTTGCAAAGTAAAGTATACATAGCCAGCAGTGCGCCCAGACCCCGAAACCCACCCACAAACACCAGGAAGCCCCCAAACAGGCCCCCGAAAACGCTACATTGAGCAAAATGTCAGAAATAGCCAAAAAAAAATCGGCCTGGATTTTGTCCCAACCACTTCTACCCGGTATTAGACCTTCCCAGGAATGCCACAAGACCCGCCAACCCACCCGCCAAGAAGCATAACACCCCCAAACAGGCCAAAAGCAAAATCTCATACTTGCAATATTTCTCGGCCTTCGGTCCAAACGCGCTGCGTAGCTTGGCCATAAGTCGGGGTTGCCACCACGGATTGCCTGAAAAGCAAATGCAATCAAGATTAGAGTGTCCCAGCAGTGCTCCCAGACCACGAAACTCACCCACAAACAGACGGAACCCCCCCTAAAAGCACCTCAAAGGCAAGCAAGTCATCAAAAACACAAAAAATGTTCCGCCTGGGATTTGGTCCAAAACACTTTTATCCGGTATTAGAGCTTCCCAGCAATGGCCCCAGAGCCGTCAACCCAGGAGAAAACGAGTAGAAGACCCCCAAACAGCCAAAGAGCAAAAGTACAAAAATGGGGACTTAGTCATTTTCTTGCCAATTTCACAAATCACTCCGCGCGCACTCTGCAGCTAGGCCGTAACTCCCCTCTGCCACCATGGATTTGCTTCAAACCTCTTGCAAAGTAAAGTATATATAGCCAGCAGTGCGCCCAGACCCCGAAACCCACCCACAAACACCAGGAAGCCCCCCAAACAGGCCCCCGAAAACGCTACATTGAGCAAAATGTCAGAAATAGCCAAAAAAAAAATCGGCCTGGATTTTGTCCCAACCACTTCTACCCGGTATTAGACCTTCCCAGGAATGCCACAAGACCCACCAACCCACCCGCCAAGAAGCATAACATCCCCAAACAGGCCAAAAGCAAAATCTCATACTTGCAATATTTCTCGGCCTTCGGTCCAATCGCGCTGCGTAGCTTGGCCATAAGTCGGGGTTGCCACCACGGATTGCCTGAAAAGCAAATGCAATCAAGATTAGAGTGTCCCAGCATTGCTCCCAGACCACGAAACTCACCCACAAACAGACGGAACCCCCCTAAAAGCACCTGAAAGGCAAGCAAGTCATCAAAAACACAAAAAAATTTCCGCCTGGGATTTGGTCCAAAACACTTTTATCCGGTATTAGAGCTTCCCAGCAATGGCCCCAGAGCCGTCAACCCAGGAGAAAACGAGTAGAAGACCCCCAAACAGCCAAAGAGCAAAAGTACAAAAATGGGGACTTAGTCATTTTCTTGCCAATTTCACAAATCACTCCGCGCGCGCTCTGCAGCTAGGCCGTAACTCCCCTCTGCCACCATGGATTTGCTTCAAACCTCTTGCAAAGTAAAGTATATATAGCCAGCAGTGCGCCCAGAACCCGAAACCCACCCACAAACACCAGGAAGCCCCCCAAACAGGCCCCCGAAAACGCTACATTGAGCAAAATGTCAGAAATAGCCCAAAAGAAATCGGCCTGGATTTTGTCCCAACCACTTCTACCCGGTATTAGACCTTCCCAGGAATGCCCCAATACCCGCCAACCCACCCGCCAAGAAGCATAACACCCCCAAACAGGCCAAAAGCAAAATCTCATACTTGCAATATTTCTCGGCCTTCGGTCCAAACGCGCTGCGTGGCTAGGCCATGAGTCGGTGTTGCCACCACGGATTTCCTGAAAAGCAAATGCAATCAAGATTAGAGTGTCCCAGCAGTGCTCCCAGACCACGAAACTCACCCACAAACAGACGGAACCCCCCCTAAGAGCACCTCAAAGGCAAGCAAGTCATCAAAAACACAAAAAAAATTCCGCCTGGGATTTGGTCCAAACCACTTTTATCCGGTATTAGAGCTTCCCAAAAATGGTCCCAGAGCCGTCAACTCACCTGCAAAGAGGTACAACAACACCCCCACAAGTGCTGAGTCTTTCTTCATTGGGCGTAAACCAGCCCTCTGGTTTGATGGAAATAGGAGTCTGGAGGAGGAGGATAGAGGAGCATGTTCTTCTGAACTTGTGAACCTGAGGAATGCAGACTGCGGCAACTTCAAATCAATTAGCAAACCAGTGAAGACAGTTCTGCTGATGGGCTTGTTTTTGTGATTATCTGATTAAAGTTTGAAATATATTAACTGAGCACAACAAAGAAAGACAGACACACAGGAATAAAAGTGAATAAGGACGAAAAAGAAAGTTATTGATTCGTTGTCTCATTTTCAGGGCTCGGTATCACGTTCCAGGAATGAGAATAAGGCTTCGTCATCATACTCTGCGAATTCAGGCAAGGAGAGCTCAGTGTCACCTGACAGAGTAGAAATTCCCTCATCTATGTTGCTGGCCACCTCCTCTTCATCCGGCACGCTTTCTCGTACTCTGAAATCTGGTGGTATGAGGTGCTGATTCATCTTGATCATTGTTAACCTCTCCACATTTTTGGGCGAGAGGCGGCTCCGTTTGGGAGTTACAATGCCACCAGCAGCACTGAAAACCCGTTCAGAAGACACGCTTGCGAGTGGGCAAGACAATTAGTTTAAAGCCAGGTTGGTGAGCTGTGGCCACAATTCTTTTTTCCCATGCTAATACGCCAATGGGTCAGAATTAACATAGACCTCTGTTGAGTCATTCAGATAGTCCTTCACCATCGACTCAAGGTCCTCATCCACGGTTCCTCCACTTTGCTTAGCTCTTGCTGTGCCTCTGACCTTTTGAGAACCAAACCCACGCAGAGCTAGCCAATCCTCTTCAGCCTCCAATGTTTCTGTTGTGTCTCGTGCAGATGATCCGCTTGCCGGTGTCTTTAACGGCTGAGAGGTCACTTGTGCCACAGCCACAGGTGCAGAAGTGGATTGTTTTGACTGGGGATGGCCTGCTGATGTACTGCCATTTCCTTCAATTTCCAGCCGTTCTCTTTCAAACCTCTTGGCTGACAAGGCTAGCCAATGTTTGTACTTTGGAACATGTTCATCATCAAAAGGAAAGAATGCTTGGCCTGCCAGCGCCTTTTTGTAGCGTGGATCCAGAATAGTAGCACAAATGTAATGCTCTTCTGAGTGGATCTTTTTAAGACGTTCATCACCTTGTAGAAGCTGTAATAATTTCTCAGCCAGAAGAAAAGAGTCTTGGCTTTTTACATCTTTTTCAAACACAGAACACACCTCCTTCAGTTGGTCCTCCAGCATGTACAACAATGGGATAGCTTTTCCCAAATTACAGTCCTCCTTGCTGACTGCACGCGTGAAGAACTCAAAAGGACGAAGCATGCGTGTCCGGCTTTGAACTATGTTCCATTGCGCCGCACCCATCCTCAGCTCCTCTGTACCCTCTGTAAGGAAATATTGATCGAGTTCCTTATACTGCTCATACAGACGCTCAAGCATGTAGAAGGTTGAGTTCCACCAACGTGTTACCACCTCCTGGATGAGTGCTTTCACTGGCATTTTACGTTGATATAGCAGGCTCCTCAGCTGCTTCCGGGCCTTAAAAGAATGACTGAAATGCTTGCACATTTTTCGGCAGGTGTCCAATACACTGTACGCTGCACTGCCTTTATTACCCAAGAATTTTTGGACAACCAGGTTTATACAGTGCGCCAAACACGGCACTCTGAAATATTTACCGTCCCTCATGGCCTTAACTATATTGGCGCCATTGTCCGTGGAAACATAACCAACCTGGCGTTTTAGTGGGGACAGCCAGTTAAGGACCTTTGTGTTAAAGACATCCAAAATGTTTTCTGCTGTGTGACGTTTCTCCAAACCAAACATGGCTAGTGTTGCATGTTTCCGAGCAGCTTTAAAAACAATGTCCGTGTCAACACCTGTGTTTAGCTTTGCTTTAGCCCCTGAAAAAGAGACCCAGTGTGCAGTGATGCACATGTAATCAGCGCCTGCGCCACTGGTCCACATGTCTGTTGTCAGATGTATAGTGTGAACAGCACTCTTCTGCAAAGCTGCCCCAATCACCTTCAGAACATCTTCATGTAGTGCTGGAACCGCAACTCGGGCAAAATAGAACCGGCTAGGAACCTTCCATTTAGGGCAGAGCGCTGCCACTAATTCTAGAAAACCAACCCCTTCTACAAAAGAAAAAGGGAGAAGGTCCAGAGCTAGCATTTTAGCCAGCTTAGTGTTATACAGACGCGTCAGTAGGTGGTTGCGTTCATATTGCGCTTCTGTAAACAACATCTTTTTAATGTTGCCCTGGACCAAAGATTTACGGGATGATGAGGATATCTTCGACCCAGTTACGCTCGCTGATGAACTTTTTCGCAATGGTGTATCACTCTCTCCCACACTCTTAGTGTGGCTCACATGGGGTGTGCTGCTGACAGGGGTACTGGGTGTAAGTGAAGGGTTTGACACGTCTTCTTCCTCCTCGTCATCATCAGATGAAACAGCATTACGTGCAATTCGGGCTTCCTTGATCGCCTGTAGGTGCGCAAACCATTTGACAGCGTGCTTTCTTTCAAGATGACCTCTCTGGCCTCCGGTACCATAGTTGGAACCCAACTTACCACGACTAACTCGAACCTTACACATGCTACAAATGGCTACGGTTTCATTTTTTGGGCAAACACTAAAGAAGTCCCAAACTGCAGACTTGAAATGTCTTTGGGGGCCGGAGGAAGCGGCGATACTGGTGGTGGTGGTCCTGCTGCTAATGCCAGATGAAGTGGAGGATGTGGATTGCCGAACTTCAGTACGTTTTGCACTTTCACCACCACGAATTGAGGTCGAGGTGGATGTAGGTCCCTTCTTGTGAGGAAGAAATATGGAAGCGGTAGGTGTTGGTGTACTAGTTAACTCCAAATCTAATGATTGTTGTGTTTCCATTTCCATTGCCTCCTCGTCAACATCATCATCACGCTCAGCAGCTTCTCGGGATAGGGTCAAAATGTCTCTTTGCTGCATGCCCGCTGGGGCTGCAGTGACCTTTGTGATGACTGGCTCGTCGTCATCGTGAGAGGCTTCATCACCAGCAGTATCTGTCACTTCTTGTTGAGCCTTATCACACTCCATAGCTATGAGTTTTTCGACGACCTTCCTTTTACGCTTAGGTACCTTTGTCAGATCATGGTGTGCCTCACTCTCAGGCTGCGGTGATGGTACCCAATCGTCATCCAGATCATCAGTAGGAGGTGGGCTTGAAGAAGATGTAGACACCCCCCTTGATCTTTTCCTTGCTGGGGATGAGGAAGACAATGAATGATCATCAGGAGGAGTGGCTTCCAATGATACCTCGGCTTCATTGTCGATTTCCTGATGTGCCCCTACTTCGGGAGGAACAACTATTGTGGGCACTTGTGACCCTCCATGCACCTTTGCTTGCGCATCTCCTTTTGCTGCCTCTCCTTCCACATGTATTTGGGCGTGTACTTGCACATGGTGTTGTTGTTGCGGCTGTGGTTGTTCAACACTTGTCAGATGAGTTACAACAACCTGTGTTAATTCAGGGACATTGCTGCTACTTTCTTGCGATGAGCCAACATCACTGGTCGATGGTGATTGGAGAAGCACACTGACTGCCTCTGAAGCACTCAAGGGCTTTGACTTAAGTTGGCGTGGTGGTGGAGGCACTGAACCCAATGGAGCAGGGGTGGTGCTCCAAGCTTTGTCCCCAGCAGATCCTGCTGCTGCTGCAGGCGTACTTATTTTTTTTGCTCCCAAAAAACGTGGCGATTGGCACACCAGCCTCCTTGGTAACTTGCTTCTTCTGCTCCTTACTAGCAACTTTCTTGCTAGAGGAGCTACGGAGAACTTTTTTTGGGGCCATCTTCTTCAGAGCAGGTCAGACAGCAGGCCGCAGTTGCACGAATTGTAGAGTTGTCTGAGGCCAGACGTGACGTCGCGTGACGTTATGCTGCACACACATACCGCTGCAGGACTTCTTCCTGGCACTGGTGGTTCTCTTGAGTCTTGTGCACCTAAAAACAATGGAAGACAGAGGAACATCAGTTCAGTTATACACCACAAAAAAATCGAAAAACACTGCAAAATCAGCACAATCCCATTCCATCCATGCCCTCCATGATGTTTAAGTTCAAGACAGCCCACAGAAAGACTAGGCCCATGCTAGACTCAAATACCCCTGGTGAAAAGGCCACAAGTACAGCCCCAAAAAACGAAAATCACTGAAAAATCAGCACAATCCCAATCCATCCATGCCCTCCATGATGTTTAAATTCAAGACAACCCACAAAAAGACTAGGCCCATGCTAGACTCAAATACCCCTGGTGAAAAGGCCACAAGTACAGCCCCAAAAAACGAAAATCACTGAAAAAGCAGCACAATCCCAATCCATCCATGCCCTCCATGATGTTTAAGTTCAAGACAACCCACAGAAAGACTCAGTCCCCCCACCACTGAGTACCCCTGGACAAAAGGCCCCAAAACAGCCCAAAAATCGAAAATTCCAAAATTTTAGTTGCAGCAACTGTAATGCCCCAAACAAACTTACTTGTAAAATTTCTAATCCAACAGTGATCCAAGGAAAGTCAAAAAGGCCTCAAATCCAAATATCCAGCAGCATCCACAAAAAGTAATCCTTCCAGCTCCAGATCCAAATGAAAAGTGACCAGGAGATGGACAAAGCACTGGGAGGAGCCTGCTGGACAGTTGAAGACTGTGGGGCACTTCCTTCCTCCCACCCCCCTCCCCCCTCCCCAAAATGGACTCCTCGCTAAAAAAGTGCAGGCACATGTCAACCTAAGGAGTTATTCAGATAAAAATCATCATTTCAAGAAGGTTTATGCTGCTTGCTGGTGGATTTCTTGTGCAGAATTGCATATTTGATATTTTCGCTTCTTCGAGATTGTTGCTGCTCGCCGCATCTCAAATCTCGCAATTGCGAAGTACCGCGAGACGTGATCTCGCCATACTCACGTTGACAAACTCTCGCTGTGCAAGTTGGCAAGCCGCGATGACGTAATCGCGCTCGCCAAATTCCCGCGGGATCACAGAGCAAGATCCAAAATGGCGCAGCACTCGCAAAATATCGAGAAAAACAACTCAGCAAACGATGATAAACGCCGAGCGCCGCAAAAATTGTATCACCAACTACGCGAGCCGCAAAAAAAATCCGCTGCGTGCGAATTTGCGGATTTTGCGGGAAATTCGCAAATCTCGCGGATTGCGAATTTCCCAAAAATCCGCAAAATCCGCGAGCGTAACGGATTTTCCGCCCATGCTTACCCCATACACCCTGGGGACCCGCAACGGGCCCCCAAACTGAAAAGACCACATGCTTTTCCACGTCGGAAAAGCCACTGTGGAAAAGCATGTTTCCTTCCCCATCCTAATATGGCTGGCGGTGTCTGATAGACAAGTAAACAAGATAAGAGAGGTTGAAGTATCAAAAAAGCCACATAGATGGAGCGAAACAACTAGTGGAACTCACACCCTATTTGGGTGGAGAAGATAGCCCTCACACACCGACCTAGTCAGTGTCATGCTTCATCATTGGGCCCCATCGAAGAGGCCGAGTGCCTCTTCGATGTGCTGCGACGCCCGAAGAATGCGGAGCTGGTTGTGTGAGATGGGCGTGTTGTGAGGTAAATTAAAGGTAAAAAGTGTCTAAAGGGTATCTACAAAAAAGTTTAATGGATGATCCCTAGGACACAGTTAAAAGGTTTCACTTTCACGTCCCCAGGGTCAGGGTGGTCGATTAGAGAGTCCATACCGCCGGGGTTTATTTCCGTCCTGACGAATGCCTAGGTAAATTGAAACCACCCTTAAGGCTGAAACATGTTGACTGATTAAGTTCTGAATTACCCATCCATTACCTGTGGCACTAAATTCAGACACATAAACCTTTTAACTGTGTCCTAGGGCCCAATGATGAAGCATGACACTGACTAGGTCGGTGTGTGAGGGCTTTCTTCTCCACCCAAATAGGGTGTGAGTTCCACTAGTTGTTTCGCTCCATCTATGTGGCTTTTTTGATACTTCAACCTCTCTTATCTTGTTTACTTGCATTAAACCGGGGATCAAGAGAGTGTTCCTGAGTTTCCCTGTCTCTCCCTTTGTTATTTGGTGTCTGGTAGACACCGCCACCATATTACAGCTTTTCTGACACGGTCGGAAGGCGACCGCGGCGGAAAAGCGGCGGACAGTTTTCCCGTCCGCCGATGACCCCCCAGCCATCCTAATCTGGCGGGGGTCTTTGGAGGCACTGCTGCGGTGATTCCGCATCCTCCAGGCCGGCGGTGGCTTCCGCCTGCCCGGAGCATGCGGAATCACCGCAATCCTAATCGGCCCCAATGTCCACACATTTGCAGCGATTGTCCTTGTGCTTTGTTGATGGTCATTGCAAAAGCGAGTCGCACCGTAAACTGTAAACGTTCAGTATTGGAAAGAATATGAGGGCCCTGGGGGGCCGGGAGGCCGATATTTAACACATTTTTCCATTTTTTTTTTTTTTTTTTTGTCAGGAACCTTCGCGGGAGTGTACTCAACAACTTTTAAAAATGATTATTATTTTTTTTTTGCCAGAAACCTTCGCAGGAGTGTACTCAACAACATCCCAAAGTTTCATGGCGATCGGATGAATGGTGAAGTAATGCATAAAGGACAAATAGACATACTTTCATTTTTATATATATAGATGGGTCAGGACCCAGGAGATGGGGTCCCCAGGGCCCCAATTGGTCAAGGGAGGGGGGCTTCAGTGTCCCTTCAGCAATGCGCCAAGAGGCGTGTTTGCAGAGTTGTGTAAAAAGGGGCATGGCCTCCTACCACCTCTCAGCAATCCCACTGTGTGGGGCTTACTGGAGGTAACAGATGGGCTAGTTTGCCCCTAAGGACCCCCAGCAGCAAAGGGGAGTGGAGGTACGTTTGCAGAGTTCTGGCCAAAGAAGGCATGGCCTCGTATCAAAGCTCAGCAATCCTACTGTGTGGGACCTACTGGAGGTAATAGGAGGGGTACTTGGCCCCCAAGGACCTCTTAGCAATCCCACTGTGTGAGATTGCCCTCCCTTTCTACACTACTCTGCAAACTTGCCTTGCGGTGCACTACTGTTTGGTGGATGAAGTCCACTTTACTCCTGAGGGACCTGGGGGGGCCAAGAAGCCCTCCTGGTAAGTCATATGCAGCAGAATTCCAGGAGCGCTGGTTGCAGTGACTGTGAGTGTTTTTTTTTTTAATTATGGGCCAGATGTACTAATGTTTTTTGAGGGCGTAAATGGGTTTTAGACTTGCTTACCACTGCAAAAAATGTGTGACCCATGTACTAATCCTATTTTGCGAGTTGCAAATCTATTTGTGACTCGCAAACGAGGATTAGCAACTTACTCTTAGGAAGGGGCGTTCCAAGGGTGTCCCTTCCTAATAGCGATCCCTGAAGCAATGTATGACTTTTTTGCAACTGCAGTTTACCACCCTACACAGAAGGGTGGTAAACCACTCGCAACACTTTGTGAGTGGCTCTCAAAATATTTTTTAAGGGTAGGCAGTGGTCCCAGGGACCATGCCAGTCCTTAAAAATTAAACTGAAAAGTGTAATTTTTATTTTTTAAATGAATCCCATTTTACTTTAAGGAAAATGGGCTGCATTTAAAAAAAAACAGCTGTATTGAAAAGCAGTCCCAGGCTTGGTGGTTTGCAGACCTCAGCAGGCCACCATCCAGAGGAGTGCCAGCCATTCCCAATGGGGTCACAAATTGCGACAGCCTCAATAATATGCATGAGGCACGCAATTTGCGACCCGATTGGGAATCAGAAACAGTGTCTCAGACACGGTTGTGCATCCCAATTTGTGAGTCGCAAATGCGACACAATTTGCAACTCGCAAACTGGTGGGTCAAACATCTGGCCCTATGATTGTTAAATATACATGCCAAAGTGTGTTGGTGAATCAGTAAGTTTATGAGTGACTGTCTGGATTACTCAGTGTGTGCATGACTGACTGTATAAGTGAGTGATTAGGAGTCTCATTGCATGTATGGATGAGTGACTGGTTGTATGAATGTGTGTATCTGATTGTCAGTTAATGTCTAAATAGGTGTATAAGTGTGTTAGTGGTAAGCATGGGCGGAAATTCCGTTTGCGGATTTTCGGTAAATTCGCAATCCGCGAGATTTGCGAATCTTCCGCAAAATCCGCAAATCCGCGAGCAGCGGATTTTATGGCTTGCTCGCACTGTTCGCGTGAGTTCGCGGCTTCCCAGTACAACTTCGCGCCCCGCGAATAAGCGCTAAATTGCAGAAATACGATCTTAGCAAAACTGAAACTACTTACCAGGTTCAAAAAGTTCAGGCTCATCATTAGTAGCCATTTCCTGTAGTGCTTCCTGAGGGGGCCCTCCAGAGTTCAGTTGCCAGTTGCAACTATTATGTGACCCTGCTCTGAACCTCAGAATAGTTACACATATGCCACAAAGGTCCTGAATTACAGCTAAGGGAGACAAGCAGGAGCCAGGCTGGAAGTTCAAATCCATTAATCAGCCCCTAATTCATTATTGTCAGTTGGGGCAGGGCAGGTGTTGTAACTAATTTTGCAACAATGAAAGCACTTAGCAAGTGCAAAAGATCACTAATCAGGAAGCACTAAGGAAGCAGGTGCCAGCTAAAAAAATATTCTGTGACACATTAATCAGCCCCAAATTAATTCAGGTCACTTGAGGCAGGGAAGGTGTGCTTTGCTTTGCCACAATAATGTAAAACTGGACAACCAGAGGGTGCTGTGATGAAACAGAGGGTGGCATGGGTGGGCCAGAGGGTAGCATGAGTAGTCAGAGAGTGGCAGTGGTGACAGAGAGTGGCAAACACCCAAAAAAAAAAATCCGCAAATTTGCGAGAATTCGCGGATTTTGCGGATTGCGAGTTCGCAAATCCGCAAAATTCGCGAACGCGAGATTCGCAAAATTCGCCCATGCTTAGTTAGTGGGTACATGAATGGCACATGGGCGATTGATTTGTTGTCTGACTATGTATATGGTTGTCTGGGTGTCTGTGTGTGTGGGTGCGGAGGTGTGTGACTGCCTGTATGGATCAGTGAGTGGGTGAGTCAGTGGCTGTATGGGGTACTGTTGTGTGTGTATGAAACGTTGTATGAGTGAGAGAGTGTCTGTATGGCTGTGTCAGTGATTGAGTACATCTGTCAGTATTGGTGAGTAACTGAGTATGTGAAAGGCAGTATACATAAGTGACAAGGTATATGAGTGACTGTATGCATGAGTGAGTGAATGTGAGAGTAGCCATATAGATGAGTGCATGCTTCTGTCCGTGACTATATAGCTGATTGAGTATGTATTCCTATTTCTATGAGTAAGTTGGTGGGTGTGTAATTTTTTGGGTGAGTAAGTGGCTGCATATTTGACTGTATGGGTGAGTGTCTAGGTGTGTGAGTAGTTTTATGGGTGACTCACTCAGTGTGTCAGTGCCTGTATGCCTGTATAAGTGGATATATCAATGGCTGCATAAGTGAGTGTGTGGGTCTATGAGTGGCAGTATGGATGAGCAAGTGGATGTATGTATAGATCAATGAGTCAGAGAGTGGATGTATAAGTACTGGTAAGGATTTGTGAATGGTTGTCTGGGAGCAGCAGTAGGTGTATAAAAGATTCTATGGTGGTGTGAGTGGGTGCGTCTTCAGAAACATGGTAAGACTTACAACAGTGACATCGGAAGGGTTGCTGTTTTATATTTGGCTTGGCCCAACATTCTGAGCGGTCACTTAATTGTGAAGCTACCAGAGGAAAGTGAGGTTTAAGACATGTTGGCCGAGGGATTAGGGATTAGGCTACTTCATCCCTAATCCCTTTGGAAAGGTACACTTCAAGTAGGCCATATAAATGTAGGTGTCTGCTTGCAATGGGAAGTGCACTCTGTCAAGTTTAAAGGTCGGCATGCTCTCCTGACTCAGGTATGTGTCTACTTGTACATGTATTCTGACCTGTGCTGTGAGTCTGAAGTTCATAGCTTAAAAAATGGCTAGCTTCTCATACAGGTGGACAAATCGTCTCAGTTCCGCTCCATCATTCGGCCACAGAGTTAGACATGTCTTACTGATGTAGGTGTCACAGAACCCCTCAAATAGACTGTTGAATAACCACATACCCTGTATTATGAGCAGAAAGGAATACATACACCTTCTTGTACAGAAACTTAGAGAGCATGCAGTCTGAAACAGAGGTATTCTACTATTTCCATCTTACTTATTATGTAAAATTTTGCTAGGAAAAGGCACAGACACGCTTTGAAACCATCAGAAACATGGTGAGACTTACAACAGTGACATGGGAAGGGTTGCTGTTTTATATTTGGCTAGGCCCAACATTCTGAGCAGTCGGTGAATAGTGAAGCTACCAGAGAAAAGTGAGGTTTAAAACATGTTGGCAGAGGGATTAGGCTACTTCGTATGAGTCTCTGGAACTACCAATGCACATAAAATTGACCCAGGCACTACCATTGCACTCCTGCATTCACTGAGACACAACCCATTCACTCATCCAATCATTCAAACACTATCTTTGCACTCACTTTTCACTGGCAGCTTCACTATTCACCGACTGCTCAGAATGTTGAGCCAAATATAAAGCAGCAACACTTCCCATGTCACTGTTGTAATTCTCACCATGTTTCTGTACCTCTCTTGCTTCTTTCTGAACCACTTGCCTCTTTCTGCACCTCTCTTGCTTCTTTCTGTACCTCTCACAGGGCCAGATGTAGGTGGCCTATCACCAGTCAGTAACGGCCGAAATCAGCCGTTACCGACCGGTAATAGACTTCTCCTATGTAGGGGGCATATTTACCGAGTCGGTAAATAACGAATCAGTATTTACCGAATCAGTATTTACCAAATTGGTAAATGAAATGTAGGAAGCACTTCAAACAGTGCTTCGGGGCTTGAAGGATTTGTTATTTACCACCAACTATTAGTTGGTGGTAAATAACGAATTCCTATGTAAATGCAAAAATGTGCATTTACACCTGTGCCATGTGACAGACATACATGCCCTAGGGCATGTATGTGTGCCACATGTGCAAACAAGCACTAATCAGGGGTGCAACAGGGGGCCAAACTGACACCCTGCCTCCCTTGCCTTTTTCACAATTTTACTGAATCAGTAATTACCGATTCGGCAATTGACATTCATTCCTCCAGGCCCATAGGAATGAATGGCAAATACCGAATCGGTAAATACCGATTCGGTGAATACCGAATCTTACCGATTCAGTATTTTTTACCGAATTATTATCTACATTGCAATTACTGATTCGAAAATACCGAATCGGTAAAATTCGGTATTTTTAATCGGCAATTTACAATTACCTACATCTAGCCCACAGTTCTTTCTACACCTCTCTTGCCTTTTTCTGTACCTCTCTTGCTCCTTTCTGCACTTCTCTTGCTCCTTTTTGCACTTCTCTTGCTTCTTTCTGCACCTCTCTTGCCTCTATCGGCACATCTCTTGCCTCTTTCTACACCTCATTCTCTTCTTTCTGCATTTCTCTTGCTTCTTTCTGCAACTCTTTTGCTTCTTTCTGCACTTCTCCTACCTCTTTATGCCCTTCTCTTGCTTCTTTTTGTACTTTTCCTGCCTCTTTCTGCACCTCTCTTGCTTTTTCTGCACCTTTCTTGCTTCTTTCTGCACCTCCCTTGCCTCTTTCATCACTTCTCTTATTTTTTATGCACATCACTTGCTTCTTTATGCAACTAACTTGCTTCTTTCTACATCTCCCTTGCCTCTTTCATCACTTCTTTTTCTTTTTTACACCATTCTTCCTCTTTCTGTACCTTTATTACTCTTTCCACAGTTCTCTTCCTTCTTTCTGCACTTCCCTTGCCTCTTTCTGCACTTCTTTTTCTTTTTTCTGCAGCTCTCTTGCCTCTTTTTATACCTCACTTGCCTCTTTCATTACTTCTCTTGCTTCTTTCTGCACCTTTCTTCATCTTTCTGCACTTCTCTTGCCTCTTTACAGGGACGTTATAGTTAGGAATTAGCATTTAAAAAAACCTTAGAAATTCACAAAAAAAACCACAGGTTTCTGGGACGTTATAGTTCAGAATTAGCATTTAAAAAACTTTAGAAATTCATGTGAAAAACCACAGGCTTTAGGGACATCATATTTAGAAATTAGCATTTAAAAAACTTTAGATATTTACTGAAAAAAACACAGGTTTCAGGCACATAATAGTTAGGCTGACATTTCCCTCATACAAAACTAGAGAAATTCAGCTGTTATAGTTAGCTGGGCTAACTATAACTCGTGCCCCGCAATGCACATGTAAATGGACACATCTGTTGGATCTGAGAGTAAATGTACTCTTGCCTGCCAGCATGCACCCTAATTCATCTGTAGACAAATAAAAGAAAATCATTGGCTGTATTAGATCAAGTACCCAGGGAATGCTCCCAGCATGTGCTCCTACTTTCTGCACGCAAGGGAACTGTGCTATTATAGAAGAGGGTTGCAACCACTACACGACCCCTTCTCTTCCCTCATTTGCATAGGGGCATTGCCCCACTCAAATTAGCATAACAGTTTGCCTCTGCACCAGAACAAGTTGTAAACAGTTCTAAACAGAGAGAGGCAACACCTGCTGTCTCCGACTTGGGCTGTCTGCATTCCATTCATTAACTAAGAGAAAATCTGAGATATATGTATGGTTTTTAGAAACCTGAGATGCAAAAAACACAAGAACGCGGCTCTGTATTGAAACAGATACAAAAACCACAGTTGATGGACAGAATGCAGAGCAATGTCATACATTCACCCCACTACAGAGACCTGGGCCTACATCCATCGTTTTTTTGCACTCCACACCACCCCAGTTCAGACATGGTCATATGCAAATCAGCCTTGACCCTGTGCCTCATGGGAACAGTCCAGCCCGAACTGCCAATCCATGTCTTTCTTGGACCGGAATCAAGCATCCTAGGACCGGTTTCTGGCTATCAGCCGTCTTCAGCCAGGATAGCTTGACTCCAGTGGTGTGGAGAGCATGGACTCACGTCTGAGCATACCCATCCCACTCGGGGTGACAAATGCAAAAACCACAGTTGATGGACAGAATGCAGAACAATGTCATGAATCCATGTCTGAACTGGGGTGGCTGAGTGAGCTAAAGAATGGTGATGGATTAAACCCAGATCAGTTGACTGGGGCTGAGTTTTTGATTTGCTCAAACGCTCCGTCCATCATCCCCTTTTGTATCACTTTGTTCGCCCTAAGTTGGCAGGGTATGCTCAGACGTGAGTCCCTTGCTCACTTGGCCACTGGATTCAAGATAGCCTGGATGATGAGGATTATGAATCCGAAACCGGTCCCAGGATGCTTGTTTCCGGTCAGGGAAGATATGGCTTGGCAGTTCGGGCTGGACTGTTCCCATGAGGCACAGGGTCAGACTGATTTGCATATGGCCATGTCTGAACTGGGGTGGCTGAGTGAGCTAAAGAATGGTGATGGATTAAACCCAGATCAGTTGACTGGGGCTGAGTGTTTGATTTGCTCAAACGCTCCATCCATCATCCCCTTTTGTATCGCTTTGTTCGCCCTAAGTTGGCAGGGTATGCTCAGACGTGAGTCCCTTGCTCACTTGGCCACTGGATTCAAGATAGCCTGGCTGGTGAGGATTATGAATCCAAAACTGGTCCCAGGATGCTTGTTTCCGGTCCAGGGAAGACATGGCTTGGCAGTTCGGGCTGGACTGTTCCCATGAGGCACAGGGTCAGACTGATTTGCATATGGCCATGTCTGAACTGGGATGGCTGAGTGAGCTAAAGAATGGTGATGGATTAAACCCAGATCAGTTGACTGGGGCTGAGTGTTTGATTTGCTCAAACGCTCCGTCCATCATCCCCTTTTGTATCACTTTCTCCGCCCTAAGTTGGCAGGGTATGCTCAGACGTGAGTCCCTTGCTCACTTGGCCACTGGATTCAAGATAGCCTGGCTGATGACGATTATGAATCCGAAACCGGTCCCAGGACGCTTGTTTCCGGTCCAGGGAAGACATGGCTTGGCAGTTCGGGCTGGACTGTTCCCATGAGGCACAGGGTCAGACTGATTTGCATATAGCCATGTCTGAACTGGGGTGGCTGAGTGAGCTAAAGAATGGTGATGGATTAAACCCAGATCAGTTGACTGGGGCTGAGTGTTTGATTTGCTCAAACGCTCCGTCCATCATTCCCTTTTGTATCGCTCTGTATTGAAACAGGGCAGCTCTTAATGATACTTCCCAAGACTAAATTCACTGAATATGCAACGGAAAATTAGTTAAATATTTGGAAAACTAGAATGTCTGCATAGCTACTTGCAAATGATTCATGCACATTTTTTATTTTATGAATGGCAATTATACTGAAGGAAAGTGGCCCACTACACTTCGAAGAGGGAAGGGAACGAGGGCAAACAGTGACGTGGTAGCAGCCTACTGTTCCAGCATTTGCAAGGCCGTAGTTTACAATTGGTTCAGTTAAAACAAATGCGAACCCTCAAACATTTACCCAAATAGACAAGAACCTTTCATATTTGTTTAATCGAACCCTGGTTCTCGTAGTTTATTTTCCATTGAAGAGTTGGGACTACAAATACCAGATTGCAAAGGAAAATAGCAATGGGAAAGCTATTCACACCAACAAGAAAAAACTTTGATCAATCCAAATCCAATCCAAATTGAAACTGGATTTTGTCTTTGAAAATAAAAATCCTAGTGCTCCTCCTACCATGGGAGTCATTTCACATGGCGAGGGGAGCATATTGCCATTTCACTGTCCCTCACCACCAGAGTTTGGCTGGAGGTGAAGGACAGTAATGAAATGGCTATATGTCCACCCATCCTAATTAGGTGGGCAGACATATAATACCCATTCCTCCAACAGCCCTTATTCCATTGGGCCGTTGGAGAGGTTTGACTATGGCAATGATGGAGTAGTCACTGCTCTAGCCAAACCAGTGATCTCCCCACATCTAAATTGTACGGGAAGACCATTATATTGGTGGTATGTATATGCCCTACATCAGCACCAGTTAAACACTGCATGAACAATGAAACATCCAGAGTACCCACATTCCAGATGTCTGGGGTTCTGTCCTGCCAGTAGCCTCTTAAACTTCATAGGGCACCTCTTCTGATACACCAATGCAGGCTCGAGAGAATAACTTGTCCACATGTGTCTGACAATGCACACAAAGGCTAACGCTTCTTTAACAGTGATCTGTCTAGTCAGTTCTCAATAATGATGCGCATGATAGCTGAATCTGTAGTACTGCACAAAAAATGAGACTTTTCTAAAAGAACCAACTCATCAGAGGCAGAGCCTGATGCTGAGAAGAATGGGGGATTTTACCTGAGGCTCTGCTGAAGGCCATCCTCCCAAGGTGATACTTTTGGGCCAGTGGGGGCACAAAACCAACTGCCCAGCACCAGTTTAAGTGTCAAGAACAGTGGTGAGGAGGTGATGTGCACATTTCCTCACTCTGGTGCACGGAGAAAGAACTGCTAAATCTTACTGGAGCCTTGGGCCAATCTATGCTCTGCTGCCTGCTGTGAGGATCAGAGATAGAGACAAGACACCTAGGACCAGATTCATGAAGATAAGATATGACCTAGTGCAAAATAGCAAGACAACTTGCTGGGCGGTGTCTCATGGAGAGGGCAGGAATGCTCCATATCAACTAAGATATGGTACATTCCTGCGCTCTCCCTGCCCTGGCGCACACAGTGCAGCCAAGCAACAATGCAGCCAAGCACCAATGCAACCAAGCACCAATGCAGCCAAGCACCAATGCAGCAAAGCACCAATGCAGCCAAGCACCAATGCAGCAAAGCACCAATGCAGCCAAGCACCAATGCATCGTGGTGCAAGTTTGCCTTTGTTACAGGGAGGATTGTTTGCACAGGAAGGGACACTTTCCTGCAGAAAAACAATCCTTAGAGGCGGTTGTCTCTTTCTGTGTGTGATGCAGAATACAGACCATGCAAAAAGAGGAAAAAATAGGAGAAATAAAGTTATTTCTCTTTGTTACGCCTCTACCCTGGGAAGGTTTACCTTTTAGACGTAGTCCCAGATTTACAACTGGTAGTAAATCTGGGAATGTGCCACATTCGATGATTGGATGCGTGGGAACACCCACGCTCCACCCATGGAACGCCTTCCCAGGACAGCAACTTGCACTGCGGTACTCCAGATTCACTATACCACGCAGAGCCACGCAAGATGGCTCTGCGTGGCATAGTAAATCTACCTTTGGGCTTCCGATGCACTTGCGTCACCTTGCCTGTTGCCCAGGCAAAGCAATCCTTTCGTAAATCTGACCCTCAATGTAGAACAATGAAAGAGACACTGCCGCAGTGGAGGGGCTGATGGCTCTCCCGGGACGGGCAATGGCCAGAGAAGAAACCTGGCGTGCACCGGAGAGGCGCTGCAAGCGATCACCATACTGGATGCACCATAAGGCCTTGAGTTGCGCTGCAGAAACATGACAGCCATTGGGACAGAGGCTGTGAGGATGCAGAGTCACTTACAGGAGCATCCACCGTCCCTGAGCAACAGGGAAGTTTCCTGAACGTATGGTGGGGACTAGAGCAGGGCGTTGGACAGAGATAATATATGGGGAGGGTTTGAAAATTAAAGTTAAGTTGATTGTTGACAAAGAGCAGAGCAGATTGGCATCATATTGGGTCTTTGGTTACACTACGAGACTACTGCTGAGTGGCATTAACCTCGAGGCCACCTGCACCACACCTCTGTGCAGGAGATGCTTCATGATCCCTGCAGCCATGTGCTGATACACATTGATGGAGCTGTGACTACCTTCATGCAAAGCATACCAGAGTACAGACCCGCTTTTATGATCTTAGACCCAGGAGCACGGTGCTATTTTCTTGATCTTCCAGACTGATAAACTCAGTGGCATAGCTGGGCCTTATGCCGCCCGTGGGGGCCCCTGCGTTTGGCGTACATGCGGCAGGCAAATGTAATGGGGGAGGCCGACACACCCAAAGCTACGCTACTGGATATACTAGGGCACTTGGAATGGCCATTGCTGGATCTCACCGTTCTGAATGCAACCCAGCTCTCGTGTTTGCGAACTACTTGAGACTGACCTGGTTGCCAGTGTTTGCTTTGCCTTTACCCTGAATAATTGACTGGTACGTCTCTCTCCCGGGTGCACCCTGATTGGTCAGATGTCTCACCAGCAATCATTCGTACAACTGCTCTTTGCAGAGGCACTGAAGTAAGAAATACAAAACCAGCTCAAGGCAAGCAGATAACGAAAATGTCGGAAATCATTCTAGAAACAATCATGGCAAAACTAACAAGTATAAAACTGTCGGATGGGACTGTGGCGGAAAATACAAAGAAAATGGGAAGCGAAGTACAATCACTCAAGAGTGAAATAGCTGTTTTCAGTGCAATATTGATCACAACACAGGACTGATTAGCAGCAGCGGAACAGAAGTTCATTGCCGTAGTGGACCGACTGGGAACAGGAGCATTGGCACGTCCGCTAGAAACTTTCTGGTCCCAAGGTCAGATATCGGAGAAACAACCTCCACGTCTCAGCTGTCGCTGAGTAGATGGAAAAGAACAGTGGGCCTTATTTATAAGGCCTTGCGTCACTTTTACGCCGCCGGTGCGTCAATTTTTGTGATGCACCAGTGGTGTAAAAAATACGCCATGTTGCGTCATATTTACAAAGTGACGCATCTAAGTAGATGCGTCACTTTGTAAACCCCTGCACCACATTATACGTGCGCCAGGTATAATGTATGCAGGGGGTGCATCCCGACGCAAGAAAGGGTCGTAGAAGTGACGCAGTGAAATCTATGAGATTTCACTGCACCACTTCTAGGATGCAAATGCGTCAATATCTTATGCCTGCCTCATGGCAACCGTAAGACTGATGCAGGCACATTTAACATGGGACTTGACCGTGTATAATGACGCATTACTGGAGTTGCGTCACTTTTGTGATACACTCCAGCAATGGGTCATTTTTGCACCTGCATATACGTCAGAAATACTGACGTATCTGTAACTCCTTGTGACATGATGCATCATACTGTAAATATGACGCATCATAGGTGTCGCAAGGAGAACGCAATGAAAAGTGAGGCATCACTGTTTTCTCGCAACGATGCGTCACTTTTCATAAACGAGTCCCAGTGTGCCCTCAGTCTGCACTGCCTCACTACTGGAGTTCATGAACCTGACATTTGACCCCGACATAGAAATCCAGAGAGCACACAGGAAATGCATGACCATGGTCGTAGATTCGGCCTAAGGCAAATCTGAAGCTGCTTGCTGCATCAACAGATGATGAGACAAGCTATCCTGCCATGGACCTTGCCACATCCAATGATTACTTATTGCTGCTCTTTCCCGTTTTCTCGACGATATGAAGCAACTAGGATTTAACTGCCTCACACAGAGCTTCACAGCATTACTAATCAAGAATCAATCAATTAATCACTCAGAGTACTTATAAAGCGCGCTACTTACCCGTGAGGGTCTCAAGGCGCTGAGGGGGGGGGGGGGGGTGCCGCTACTGCTCGAGGAGCCAGGTCTTGAGGAGTCTTCTGAAGGTGAGTAGGTCCTGGGTCTGCCGTAGGTGGGTAGGGAGGGAGTTCCAGGTCTTGGCAGCGAGGTAGGAGAAGGATCTGCCACCAGAGGTTGTTCGTTGGATGCAGGGAACAGCGGTGAGGGCAAGGCTGGCGGAGCGGAGCTGGCGGGTGGGGTTGTAGAAGCTGAGTCTGTTGTTCAGGTAGGCTGGTCTGGCGTTGTGGAGTGCTTTGTGTGCGTGGGTGAGGAGCTTGAAGGTGATCCTTTTGTCGACGGGGAGCCAGTGTAGGTCTCTCAGGTGGGGTTGATGTGGCTGCGTTGGGGGACGTTGACGATCAGTCGGGCCGATGCGTTTTGGATGCGTTGTAGTCATCGTAGGTGTTTGGTTGGGGTTCCTGCATAGAGTGCATTGCTGTAGTCCAGTCTGCTGCTGACAAGGGCCTGTGTCACCGTTCTTCTTGTTTCGGCCGGGATCCACTTGTAGATCCTGCGGAGCATGCGGAGGGTGTTGTAGGCGACGGCGTTGACCTGTTTAGACATGGAGAGGGAGGAGTCACGGATGAATCCTAGGTTGCGTGCATGGTCAGTTGGTGTCGGTGCTGTTTCCAGTGTAGTCGGCCACCAGGAGTTGTCCCAGGCTGAGGGTGTGGGTCCGAGCATGAGAACCTCCATCTTGTCCGACTTCAGCTTCAGAGGGCTGTTCCTCACCCAGTCGGCGACGGCCTTCATTCCCTCGAGGAGGTTGGTTTTGGTGGTGTGCGGGTCCTTGGTGAGGGAGAGGATGAGCTGGGTGTCGTCAGCGTAGGAGATGATATTGAGGTCGTGTTGGCGGGCCACTTGTGCGATTGGGGTCATGTAGACTTTGAACAGCGTTGGGCTGAGGGATGAGCCCTGGGGGACGCGCAGATGATGTCGGTGGCCTCGGATTGAAAGGGCGAGAGGCGGACTCTCTGGGTTCTGCCAAGGAGGAAGGACGTGGTCCGGTCAAGGGCCTTCTCTTGGATTCCGGGTTCTAGGAGGCGTGTCTTTAGAGTGCGGTGGCAGACCATGTTGAAGGCGGCTGACAGGTCATGGAGGATGAGGGCTGATGTTTCGCCGTTGTCTAGTTGGTGCCTGATGTCTGTGGCGGTGATGAGGGCTGTGTCGGTGCTGTGGTTTCGTCTGAACCCGGACTGGGATGGGTCCAAGATGTTGTTGACTTCCAAGTGGCGGGCCAGTTGCATGTTGATGATTTTCTCGATGACCTTCACCAGTAACGGGAGCAGGGAGATGGGCCGGACGTTCTTGAGGTCCTTGTGGTCTCCGCCTTGGTCTTCTTAAGGATGGCGCCGATTTCGGCGTGTTTCAAGGTTTCTGGGAATGTCGCTGTTTTGAAGGAGATGTTGATGACCTTCCGTAGTTGGGGTGCGATGGCAGCGTCTGCTTTGTTCAATACATGGTGTGTGCATGGGTCTGACGGAGATCTTGAGTGGATTGAGTTCATGTCCTTGCGTGTCTTGTTGTCGTTGATGTTGGACCAGGAGGTCAGGCGGCTGCGTGCTGGTGGTGTTCACAGGGAAGGTGGGGACTGGCTCAGTCGGGGCGGCCACGAACGTGCGCTGTTTAAAATGAGACTCTAGTGCACCTGGGTGCTTACGATCCAGTCTGTGAGCAAGGCATGACGCAGAAACGTTAGATATGGAGCAGGCGCTTTTGTGATTTTTAAATAAAGCCAACTGTTGCTGCACTGGGTCTCACCTGTGTGTTATACTTGGAAGGTGTTTATGGCCTGCCCCGTGCCCATGTTTGTGAGACCACCCTGAAGGGCCATGAGCTCAGGTAACTGGGGAATGCATCTGATTATTCTTTGGAATATTAATTGAGGAGACTGGTCCACTTGTGCCTCCCAACCCACTGAGGATTTCCACTGAGGAACAAGGTGGGTGCAAGGAAGGGGTTCAGACAGGGTGACATCCTGTCGTGGTCTTGCTGCTACAAATGGTCTCTTTTGGAGTCAAAGACATTAAGAAAAGAGCAGCAGTGATTTGCACGTTTGTGACGGTTGAAATAATATCCCATTTCAAAATCATGCAGGTGCGCAAAGATGGAATTGTTGCATAATATTATTTTTACTAGCACCATGCATTCTGGGATCAGTAGGTTACAACCACAGTCACGTGGTGCGCCATTTAAAATCAGACTCTAGCGCACCTGGGCGCTTACGATCCAGTCTGTGAGCAAGACATGACGCTGAAACGTTAGACATATGGACCAGGCGCTTTTGTGATTTTGAAATAAAGCCAACTGTTGCTGCACTGAGTCTCACCTGTTGTACTTGGAAGGTGTTTATGGGCTGCCCGTGCCCATGTTTGTGAGACCACCCTGAAGTGCCATGAGCTCCGGTAACTGGGGAATGCATCTGATGCTTCTTTGGTATAATGAATGAGGAGACTGGTCCACTTGTGCCTCTCAACCCACTGTGAATTGCCACTGAGGAACAAGGTTGGTGCGTGGAAGGGGTTCAGACAGGGTGACATCCTGTCTTGATCTTGCAATTACAAAGGGTCTCTTTTAGAGTCAAAGACATTACGAAAAGAGCAGCGGTGATTTGCACGTTCATGACTGTTGAAATAATATCCCATTTCAAAATCATGCAGGTGCGCAAATATGGAATTGTTGCTTAATATTATTTTTACTCGCACCATGCATTCTGGGATCAGTAGTTTACAACCACATTCACGTTGTGCGCCATTTAAAATGAGACTCTAGCGCACCTGGGCGCTTACGATCCAGTCTGTGAGCAAGGCATGACACCGAAATGTTAGACATATGGAGCAGGCGCTTTTGTGATTTTGAAATAAAGCCAACCGTTGCTGCACTGGGCCTCACCTGTTTTTTAGAGATATATATATATATATATATATATATATATATATATATATATATATATATATATATATATATATATATATATATATATATATATATATATATATATATATATATTCACTGAAAAAACCATAGGTTAGAGACCATATATAGTTAGCTGGACATTTTATTGACATAAAACCAATGAAATTCCATATAAAGTTAGTTGCACTAACTATATATCGCGCACCCGCAATCCACTGCTGATGATGTCACATATTACATCATTCATGACATGGTCAGTGACATCACTGATGACATCACTGATGACATCTCAAATGACATCACTGATGACATCACTGATGACATCTCAAATGACATCACTGATGACATCATCTAGTGTCTGTGTGTTTTTGTAAAGTTTAAATATGTTTTACATATTGAAGAATGAGTGGATGTATGGAAGACTGAGTGTGTGTGTGGCTGGCTGGGAGGTGTGTGACTCTTTGCATATCAATGTGTACTTGTATCAGTGATTGTATAAGAGAGTAAGTATGTGTTAGTATATGTGTGAAAAGTATGGTGTTCTGTGTTTAACTGTATAGATGAGGAAATCGAAGTGTGATTGATTCTTCACAGGACTGACTAGGTGTATGAGTGCATATGATAGTCTTGTAATAATGAGTGACTGTATGTATGAGTGATTGTATGGGTGAATGAGTGAATGTGTGTGTAGACGTAGGAATCAGTGAGTGCGTATGTAGTAACTGGTATTGGTGTGTCATGATGTCATCAGTGATGTCATTTGAGATGTCATCAGTGATGTCATCAGTGATGTCACTGAAGTATGGTGTTCTGTGTTTAACTGTATAGATGAGGAAATGGAAGTGTGATTGATTCTTTACAGGACTGACTAGATGTGTGAGTAACTCCATGGATGAGTGGCAGTGTGTGAGTGTCTGCATAGGTGTATGAGTGCATATGATAGTGTTGTAATAATGAGTGACTGTATGTATGAGTGATTGTATGGGGGAATGAGTGAATGTGTGTGTAGACGTAGGAATCAGTGAGTGCGTATGTAGTAACTGGTATTGGTGTGTCATGATGTCATCAGTGATGTCATTTGAGATGTCATCAGTGATGTCATCAGTGATGTCATTTGAGATGTCATCAGTGATGTCATTAGTGATGTCACTGACCATGTCATGAATGATGTAATATGTGACATCATCAGCAGTGGATTGCGGGTGCGCGATATATAGTTAGTGCAACTAACTTTATATGGAATTTCATTGGTTTTATGTCAATAAAATGTCCAGCTAACTATATATGGTCTCTAACCTATGGTTTTTTCAGTGAATTTTCAAGGTTTTGTAAATGCAAATTCCTAACTATATATGGTCTATAACCTATGGTTTTTTCAGTGAATTTCATTGGTTTTTTAAAAGCTAATATCTATAGCTGTAAAATATATTCTTTATTACGTGACGTATCACGTAGCCACGTGAGACGCCTCATGACGCGTCGCATAACCGTGATGTATCGGCTCTGCAGCGCAAACAAAACCCGTAACGTAAGCGTGCCGGAGCACGCTTACAGATATATATATTTTTTTTAACCTTAATTAGACAAAATCCACACGTGCACATATCTTGAGGCCTTGCAAAGGCACATCAAACAAACAGTCCCTACAATTTTGTCAAGTTTGCTGGAAATCTATTCCCTTAATTTTTTTTTTACTGTTTCTCTTGGTTTTCCCCTTGTTACGCTTACCGGGACGCTACCCAGTACGCGAACCGGACGCTCCAAAAACACAAGATGGCGGACTCCCGTTACGCTGCCGGTTAGCTGCCCGGTTCGCGTACCGGGAAGCGCCTCTACCGCGAAAAATCCCGGGGGACTTTAATATCCCCCTCATCAATCCTAGGGGGTCAGGAGGGGTTTACCTTGCCCCCTTTCCTTCATTTCCCCCTTCTTTTTTCACCACATCTTGTCTCTCGAACCTACCGAGAGACAAGATGGCGGCCGCTCCAGACTGTTTACAATGTTGACAGCTACGCTGCCGGTTAGCTGCCCGGTTAGCTGCCCGGTGAGCTGCCCGGTGAGCTGCCCGGTTCGCGTACCGGGACGCGCCTCTACGGCGTAAAATCGCAAAAAAATTATTTATTTTTTTTTGCCCCGCGGGGCACTTTAATATCCCCCTCATCAATCCTAGGGGGTCAGGAGTGGTCTACCTTGCCCCCTTTCCTTCATTTCCCCCTTCGTTTTTCACCACATCTTGTCTCTCGATCGTACCGAGAGACAAGATGGTGGCCGCTCCGGACTGTTTAGAATGTTGACAGACACCGGAGAGCCAATCAGCTTCGCTTCGCGAAGTTCCGTTACGCGTCAGGTACGCAAACCGGGGCGCTAACCGGAGCGCTGTCACAGATATATATTTTTTTTTAAACGTTAATTTCTCAAAATCCACTGGAGCACATATATTGAGACATAGCAAAGGCACGTCGGGCAAACCATATCTACAATTTTGCCAAGTTTCATGTAAATCTATTCAGCCGTTCGAGCTAAAAGTGAGTCCAACCGCCCTATGGAAAAATGAATGGGAAAAACATGTTTTGGGACCCCCCTTGTTTCTCGGCCCCCCCTTGACGAAACCCCCCCAAATTTTCAGGGGCTGCTCAGAAACAAAATGTGCCATTTTCCTGAAAATGTCAGCCAATTCCGTCCACAAACGCCAAAGTTATTAGACATAGAATTTTCAGAAATCCCATAGAGAAAAAATCCTAACTATATATACCCACTGGCTATCGCCAGTAGGTAATATACATATATAATCTGCATATCTATATAAATATAAATGCATGCATACATATACATATATGCATACATATGCATGTTATTTACATGAAAGTTTTAAAAACACTAATAAAAGCAAAGCTAAAAAGCCACCTCATTACAAACAGAATGGCTTTAACTTAAACGAGGGCGAGATCTATTGCATTTTCAATGCTTGTTTACTTTGGTTCTATCAAGAAGGCATTCCGATGTTTCACACATTTGCCATAAATTCTGAATGTTAGCACTCTAGTTGCTCATTAGATCACTGTAGTAAAGCTAGTGCTCACCAGGGAAGTCTGCTGCTAATCATGGTTTGCAGCCATTTTCCCGCATTTTTTATCCCGCAGACTTTCAGTCCGCATACCATTATCCCGCAAGGTCATTGACCTTGCATACCATTATCCCGCATTTTTTCAAAACGCATGTGCATTTATCGCGCATGCCTTTACAAAGAATTACGTTTTAAAGGCATGTATGGTAAATGCATTTGCGTTGTGAAAACCACGATGACGAGAGAGGTAAGTGGGTTTGTGTTAATTTTTTCGTGGGTTAGTGATTGTGTAGTGTAGTGTAGTGTTGTGTAGTGTAGTGTTGTGTTAGTGTAGTGTAGAGTTGTGGTGGTTGTTTAGTGTAGGGTCATGCTGGGGGGTAGTGTTTTAGGGTTTAGGGTTGTGTTGTAGTGTTTGCGTAGTGTAGGGTCATGCTGGGGCTAGTGTTTTAGGGTTTAGGATAGTGTTGTAGTGTTTGCGTAGTGTAGGGTCATGCTGGGGGTAGTGTTTTAGGGTTTTGGGTAGTGTTGTAGTGTTTGCGTAGTGTAGGGTCATACTGGGGGTAGTGTTTTAGGGTTTTGGGTAGTGTTGTAGTGTTTGCGTAGTGTAGGGTCATGCTGGGGGTAGTGTTTTAGGGTTTTGGGTAGTGTTGTAGTGTTTGCGTAGTGTAGGGTCATGCTGGGGTGTAGTGTTTTAGGGTTTTGGGTAGTGTTGTAGTGTTTGCGTAGTGAAGGGTCATGCTGGGGGTAGTGTTTTAGGGTTTTGGGTAGTGTTGTAGTGTTTGCGTAGTGTAGGGTCATGCTGGGGGTAGTGTTTTAGGGTTTTGGGTAGTGTTGTAGTGTTTGCGTAGTGTAGGGTCATGCTGGGGGGTAGTGTTTTAGGGTTTTGGGTAGTGCTGTAGTGTTTGCGTAGTGTAGGGTCATGCTGGGGGTAGTGTTTTAGGGTTTTGGGTAGTGTTGTAGTGTTTGCGTAGTGTAGGGTCATGCTGGGGGTAGTGTTTTAGGGTTTAGGGTAGTGTTGTAGTGTTTGCGTAGTGTAGGGTCATGCTGGGGGTAGTGTTTTAGGGTTTAGGGTAGTGTTGTAGTGTTTGCGTAGTGTAGGGTCATGCTGGGGGTAGTGTTTTAGGGTTTAGGGTAGTGTTGCAGTGTTTGCGTAGTGTAGGGTCATGCTGGGGTGTAGTGTTTTAGGGTTTTGGGTAGTGTTGCAGTGTTTGCGTAGTGTAGGATCATGCTGGGGGTAGTGTTTTAGGGTTTAGGGTAGTGTTGTAGTGTTTGCGTAGTGTAGGGTCATGCTGGGGGTAGTGTTTTAGGGTTTAGGGTTGTGTTGTAGTGTTTGCGTAGTGTAGGGTCATGCTGGGGGTAGTGTTTTAGGGTTTAGGGTTGTGTTGTAGTGTTTGCGTAGTGTAGGGTCATGCTGGGGGTAGTGTTTTAGGGTTTAGGGTAGTGTTGTAGTGTTTGCGTAGTGTAGGGTCATGCTGGGGTGTAGTGTTTTAGGGTTTTGGGTAGTGTTGTAGTGTTTGCGTAGTGTAGGGTCATGCTGGGGGTAGTGTTTTAGGGTTTAGGGTAGTGTTGTACTGTTTGTGTAGTGTAGGGTCATGCTGGGGGTAGTGTTTTAGGGTTTAGGGTAGTTTAGTTGTTTAGTGTATGCTAAAGGCATATTCGTTCTAAAAGTTTTCGTTATTTTAATTTGCGGCCTAATAGTACATGCGGGATTTTATTTGCGGACTGATGGTATGCGGGATTTCGTCATATATTCGCTAATCATACTTTCTATGGCAAAATGAACCCCCTCATTTTGTTCCTTTTTAAATTAAATGTTTTAAGAGTTACCACTTTATTCCAATCAAGATGGCTTCAGGTGTGCCATACCTTTGTAATAAGTAGGACTGTTAGCACTCTAGTTGTTCTTTAGAACCCTCTGGGACATTCTGTCATTGGGCTATAGTTGGGCTACATCTGGCTGATATTTGGGCTACATTTGTTTTTTTTGTCTCTGGTGGCCATCTTTGGGCTACATTGGGCTACATTGGGCTACATTGGGCTACATTTGGGCTCCAACATATATATAGCCCAATGTAGCCCAATATATATTTTTCAAAGTTAATTTTCGTAAAAACCACTGGAGCCTATATCTTGAGACATAGCAAAGGCACATCGGGCTACCAGTCCCTACAATTTTGCCAAGTTTGGTGTAAATCCATTCAGCCGTTCAGGCTAAAAGTGAGGCCAACCGCCCTATGGAAAATTGCATGGGAAAAACACGTTTTGGGACCCCCCTTTTTTCTCGGCCCCCCCTCAACGAAACCCCCCCAAATTTTCAGGGGCTGCTCAGAAACAAAATGTTCCATTTTCCTGAAAATGTCAGCCAATTCTGTCCTCAAACGCCAAAGTTATTCGACATAGAATTTTCAAAAATCCCATAGGAAAAAAATCCTAACTATATATACCTACTGGCTATCGCCAGTAGGTAATATATATATATATATATATATATATATATATATATATATATATATATATATATATATATATATATATATATATTCTCACAGGGTCTCCCCGGTCCCGGGGAGGAATGGAGTCGCTGAAAGACGGCACTGACACGCTTTTGTCAATAAAGGTGATTTATTTCATCAATCCGTGTGGGGGATTTAACAACAAAAAGAAACCAACGCGTTTCGACAGCGTCCGCTGTCTTGATCACGGTCAGTTTGGAAAGTGAAGCTCACAGTTTTGTAAAACAAACAAAGCATTTGGTTACACCCCTTTGGTCACTAGTACCACCCACACCTTTAGGTATTGTGGGATATGTAGTCCTGTTTCAGTTCATATTACTTTTGCGTGAGTGTTTAGGGATGCCTATTGTTTTACTTTTACATAGCTGTTCAATTTAGTCTTGTCCACATTTGTTTTTATACTGGAAATGCATTTCAGTCTTGTGGGTATTGTGAAAAACCTCCGTGAATTGGGAGTCCCGCCCCCCAGTGGGCTAAGGCTGTTCCTCTATCTCAGGGTAATTATTTCATGTCCACCTTTGCTAAGCATTTTTACCAAGCTACCCCAACTATGACATGTATTCTTAATAACATTTTATACGGTTCTATTCATTTATGCAATGGGGTGTATGAGCACAGTCCTTAGTCTTGGTGTTCGGGTTTTCATTGGTGTAATACTGCCCTCTGGTGGGCTGATTTGTCCATTGGAACAGCTTAATGTCTTATGTGTGAGCATAATTCAAGTGGAAAAATGAGTGAAGTGATAAAAAATTTTTTTTCAAAATAATAGGTTAAAATAGTTCATGGTTGGCGGGAAGTTGATTGAGAGTCTATTTGATTACAGGTGGATATACAATTCTTCCGACTGATTGAGCCCAAACGGGGTCATGGTCCTGAAACTCAGGATATGTTTGGATTCTTTTCGTCGGAGTTCCTTCTCATTGTGTCCACCCCTTATTGAGAGACTCAAGGTTTCGATTCCCCAGAAACGCAGTTTCTTCCAATCTCCTTCATGGTTCAGCTCCATGTGTTTGGCAACAGCGTTGCTTCTGTCCTTGTGTACAGTAGCTCTGACGTGTTCTAATATACGTTTTTTTAGCTCGCAGATTGTACTGCCTATATATTTGAGCTTGCATGGACATTCGATCATGTACACTGTGTTTTTGCTGTTGCAAGTAATACACTCTCTGATTTTCCAGGTTTTATTGTTGGGCATTGGTATTTCAGTAGTTGGCTTGGCTATTTCGCAGATCTTACAATTGTAACATTTTACAAAACCTTTTGTTTGCAGCCATGATTTCTTATTGGAGGTTTGGAAGTGACTGTGAATCAGTTTGTCCTGCAGATTCTTGGCTCTCCTGTATGTCACAATGGGGTGGTTACCCATTTTTTCTCCTATTATATATATATATAACGGCGATCTCATAGACGCACACGAAGTACCCCGGGAAAATCTGCCGGCAAACTAAACGAGCCACAAGCACTAACCGGGTGCACCGAGACTACCACAAGACAAGGGTCTCCTTTTTAAAACAGAACAAGAGGGAGAAACGTAAATTGTGTAAAGAACACAAGGGACAGCCAAGGTCAAATAGGAAAATAAGAACCTTGAGGAGTACAATATGGAAATCGGAAAACGGGTGCAAATAAATTGAAAGACACTGCGTTTGAGGCTTTTCATCGTTTTTTTAATAGCAGTTTGGGAGATCGAGAAATTTTTACAACGACCCCGAGAATGATAAATTAATGGCAAACTTAATTCACCAAGATGCATTTGCATGGGTGATAGATTGATAGTGGAGAAAATCATAGACACTGTCCTGAAGAAGGAGGCTATAATCATTCAAGGCTTCCGAAACGCGTCGACGCATTAACAAAGGGTTAAATTCGGAGTTGTCAGCAAACAATTGGGTATAAGGAAGAGAAATCCTTCCCAGTGTTGTCAAACAAAGGGTCCGAATTAACAAGATTAAGACAAAAATCACTGTCTTTTCCTATATTTCTCCATCTCCACACTAGGTGGTTTTATTGTATATTGTGTGAGTTTTTAATTGTAACTGTACATGGATTCATGTGTTTTTTATTGAAATAAAATGTATATTTTTACATAAATAATGTTTTTTCTTTGTTAAGTGTCCCCGAGCAATATATGGATATTTGAGTGGGTGATGCAAATTGAGTGAAATCATTCTTTGAATCTTGGATCATTTGATCACCCATTGGGAAAAAAATATGCTTTACTTGACAGTATATTGGTGCTCTATTTCCCCTTGGGTAATACCGAGCCCCTCTCTTTGGTTTAGAACAAAGCACAACTACGCCAGTGAAGACCAAGCCAACTTGATATATGTTCACTGAAATTGAAATAACCAAAGGTTAGAGGAACGTTATAGTTATTCTCAGATTTCACTCGTACAAAACCTTTGACATTCAGCAGTTATAGTTACCTAAGCTAACTATAAATTACACACTACTTATGACCTCACATATTACATCACTAATAACATGGCCAGTGACATCACTCTTGACATCACTCATGGCATCATATATGACTTCACTGATGACATAATCCACAGAACCACCCACACACCCCATAGAATGTCTCATACACCCACTCCCACACAACCAATCATGTTCCATTCCCATATGCATGCAACCTGTCACACACCCATTCACTCATCGATGCAATCGCTCACAAACCTACTCACTCACTCATAGAGCCGCTAACACAACTACTCACTCACTTTTACACCTACTCATACAACCACTTAATTAATCATACAGGGACTCAGACAGCCAATCACTCACCCCAACAAACACTGACTCTCTAATACAGCCACTAACACACCCACTCAGCCAAACACCTCCTCATATATCCACTCACTCACCCATACAGTCACTCACACACTCACTGACTCACTCATACAGCTACTCATACAATTACTTACTCACCCATACAGCAACTTACACAGCTATACAATAACCCATACAGCTACTCACAGACCCACTTAATCAATCATACAATGACTAAGATAGCCACTTATTCACCCATACACTGTCTCACCGGACCTATTGACACACCCATACAACTGCTCACACACCCTACAAGCACTCAGAGGACCACTCACTTACGCATCCATACAGCCATTCACACAAACAGTCCCTCTCCAAAACAGCTGCTCACACACCCACTCAGTTAACCAAACATCCACTGAAATGGCTACTGACTCACCCATACAGCTGCTTACACATCCTCTCAGTCACCCACACAGTTAGTCGCACAGTCACTCAGTCACCCATACAGCCACTCACACACACCATCAGAAGACATATGTCAGAAAGAACAGTAATTTATCTTATGGTGTAGTTTAGTATATTTCTTAAGTCTCAGAAACATTTTCGAAACACTTTCAATGGATGATGTCATCAGCGATGTAATCTGAGATGTCACTGACGATGTCAAATAATTGAAATACATCTTTACTCAGATTATTACAATCCATAAAACACAATTGTTGAAAAATCCTCAACAGTGAAGGTGCACACTACTATTCTCAGTAGAATAGAAAACCTTTAGATAAATGCAATTTAAAATGCTAAAAAACATTATTTAACAGAATATACATGTGCAAAAAACTGCAAAACTCTATCAAGTTACTAAAGCAATAATAGACTTTGCATGCAGGCCTTCTTAGTCTTGTTCATATGTCATGCTGTTGTAAATCTCAAGTGATTTTCTTTTAATCATGGCATGGGTAATAAAAGCTGATATAGCACAGCAGATGTCAGTGGTCTTGAGGTTACGCAAGAAAATAAAACCCTCCAGATAAAATAAACATGTCTCACCTAAGAACAGTGGTTGGATAAAACGTTTTCTAATATAAGAATAAAAAAAATTAAAAATTAAAAAAATGCATTGTTGATTGATTTGATTTCCCATTAAATTGGCACTTTGGAAAATTGTTAGACCACACATCTCTTTTTAGATTGCAACAAAGTGGTGCAAAATGCCAATCCTAAATCTAGTGAGCTAAAATCTTTTCTGTACATCAGTGACCTTTATCAGACGTATTTATAGACCTTGATATATGGTTCCTTCAAAATAGCAAGATACAGTAGTTTTATCCACATCTTTTATTTCTCTCTAAGTTTTGTTGTTTCAATATAGAACAATTTAAGTTCTTTTTCACTATGCCAAAGGATGCTGGATGAATGGTCAATGAATACATTCTCAACAATTTCTCTGGATAAACTTCTAATTTATGTCAGCTAGGAAATCTTATCTAAATAACACAGGCAAGGCAGTCATCTATCAGATTTCTTGTAAATGTAGTTCCAGCCTGGCTCCAAATGTTATATCACCCCACTAGAGCACAACGGTCTACAGTGTCCTCAAGGAGAGTAATATCCAATTCCTTACTAAATTATAAGATGATACTGAGGAGTTGACTGCAGAGAAAAGAGTTTTCTTTTTTGCATGGTTTAGGATCCAAAAATACCTCACAGGACAGTGTCATAAGTGATGAAATATGTGAGGTCAAAAGCAGGGCATTGTGGGAGTGTAAGTTATAGTTAGCTCATGTAACTATAACTGCCGAGTTTCTATGGTTTTTTTAAAGAGTGAAATCTGAGCCTAACTATAATGTCCCTGTAACCTTACTTTTCTTTTTGGGAATATATATATATATCTTGAAAAAATCAAAGTATTTTATAGTTTACATGGATTGAAAACATAATATTCTTACCTTGTTTTTGTCAATATTGCCTGCCAAATTTTTTTTTTCCATTCCTATTATAAGTAAAGGAAGATTTTTTTTGTTAACATTATTTTTGACAATAATTTTGGGACAATGTTTTTGTACTTTGTATTTTGTCATGGAACCCTGCACAAACACCTATTTGCGCAGCAGCCTTAGTTGTAAGGTAGTCAGAGTTTTCCAACATTCGGAGTTGAATTTCGGCAGGTCAAACATGCCAAGATTTAAGAGATAAAAATGTCTGGAAAAGTATGGGACATGCTGATTCTGGTGCCAGAGCACCAACATCCATGTCTTACCTTATTCTTACTCTCGTACATCATTCTCCATTTGAAATGGGGAAACAAGCAATAGGAGTTATTTATCTACACTGTAGGATCCATTTCAGAAGCCAATAAATAACCTATGCCAAGCTGGTCCACTTGTAAGGATAACAATTGTGAAAGTGTCATGCTATGACCCATTTTATTTCTCTTTCATGAAATGTTTTAATCTGTTTATCTGTTTGTGTCCAGTTGTCTGTCATTGGGTATGAACAGTAAAGGATGCGAGTATTAGCAGACCATGGTGACAAAGTTGATGTTGGTGCAAATGATGTACTTTTGGGGGCCTCGTTGGAGATTTTTAAGGTTGTCAGAGGACCTCTTCATGCTATCAGATGAAGATCCTAGTGTGAGGTTCAGGTGTTGAATGCAGCAGGCGGCACTGAAGCAACAAAGGCCAGCTATGTGCAGGAAAAGATGGCCTCCAGAAGGCTAAGATAAGGGATTTTGGTCTAGAGTTCCAAAGAAATAGAAATCCATAGTGAGTGGGTATCTCAAAAGTGCAGCCACTGTTCGTCTCTGTCCCCCCCAACCCACAGAAGCCAGACAGGCTTCTCATCTAGTCTTGGATCCTCTTCTGTTTGTCAGAAGCCACTGTCGGAAAGGGTGGGGTGCAGAGAGGAAATGGGCGTCATTGGTGCCTCATCACAGGTAGGGGTTTCACTGCACGTGTTGCGCTTTGCTACCACTGTGGACTTCTATGCAGCCCACCTGATTCAAAGGGGCTCATTAGGATGGCGGGCGGACTCTGTCTGCCCGCCACCCTAACGGAGAACGGGACCGCCCGCCAGAAGTGCGGGGGTCCCATAGGGGGAATTAGGATGTGCCCGTCACAGTGGCGGGCACATCTGTATTTTCAGTATTGTGGCGGCCGGTGCTCTCTGCACCGCCCGCCACAATACTGAAAATGATATGCAGCATTTGCATAACCAAAAAAAGCGGCAGGCACTGCGCAGTGCCTGCCGCTTTGAATATGTAAATGTGGGGGGCACCACAGGTACCCCCGTGTGCACCCCCCCATTCTCCTTCACTCTGGGGGCCCACAGGGGGCCTCCAGAGTGAAGACCACCTGCCTTTCCGTGGCGGCATTGCCGGCAGGGAAAGGCATGCCAATTTGCCCATTGTAATATGGCTGTCCGTGTCTAACCGACACCGCCACCATATTAAACATTTTCCGCCCCGGCCGCAGGCGGGTGGTGTTTTACACCACTGCGGTCCCCCCACCATCCTAATATGGCGGTGGGAATTGGGCAGTTGATGTCGGGCGGATTGCCTCCGCCAGGCCGGTGGTGGCTACCGCCAGCCTGGCGGAGGCAATCCGCCCGACATCCTAATGACCCCCAAAGTATTTGGCGACTGATCTTAAAATAACAAATGTGCCTTCAGGTTCTGCTTGTTTTATTCGTTAGGTGTCATAAACATATACCTACAGCTTATTAGCATTCATAGGCTCCAGGGCCAACACAAAATGATGCCCCCCCTCCACAATGTAAGGAGGGGTGCTCAGTCGCCCATATCTCTTGCACATTCATTGACTTTTGCCTGAACTTCCCCTCCCACGAAGACGAAGAGTCAGGTCCCTCCTTCATCGCAGGGGTTGCAGTTGCTTGCCTTATGCCTCTGATAACCTCCCGTTGAATAAATATCATACATGTGCTCCTTATACCTGTCAAAAATTGAGTGATGTAACCTGTGAGGTAAAAATTATCATTCGTTTTTTCTTTCCCTATCGCTAGGATGTAGTGAAATTGAGTTTACAGTGGAGGGGGGTGGAGGGATTTCACAGTTGTAATTTTTTCAAATATCAGAATAAAATGTACAATAGCTAGCAGGAGATAACACCTTAGAATCTCCTTCAAGGATCTCGAATGCATAGTGCCATATTTCACACACTCTTGGCTCACAAACAGAGAAGTTAAAAAGTCTAAACAATAAAAAAGCTATTTATGCAATTTAAATAAAATGTTATGTCTTGCTGTACAAAGTACACACAGATTCAGTGTCAGCATTCGTGACACGAATCGTATATGCACAAAAGGGCTCCCACAGGCGCATTCATGGCCCAGAAAGATAAACTTTAAAAAAAGGCTTAAAGTCAGTTTCACGTTTTTATTGCAGATACATCAGAAACCGGGCTATGATCTGCTGGTTCAGCATTTCTGTTCATGAAATGTCAACTTTTTCCTCGCCTCTGATCTTGCCTGCCATAAAAATATAAAATTGACTTTAAAGTATTTTTAGGAAGTTGGTCTTTCTGAGCCACCAGTATGCCTGTGGGAAGCAATCTTTTTATACCCAGTCTGAAAACAGCTTTACATTGATACCTCAGTCTATTTCCTTGTGAAATTCCTGAAACATATACAGTATCTTCAAAGTCTCCTGAAATTTTACAATTATTGAGGCCCAAACGAAGGGCCTAATTACGAGTTTGACATCTGATGGACATCATAAGTCCATCAGACCGCCAAACCTGCGGTGAAGGTGCTGTGGCGGTCGGGGACTGGCAAACCAGGGCACCGACCACTGTATTAAGAGTACGGTGGTCGGACCTCCATGGACTGCTGCAGCCACCAGGGATCCGCGATCCATTGAGCACCAGTCTTGAGGCCGCAATAGGCTTGACGGTGCTGGTGCAGCACCGCCAAGCATATTACAAGTTTCCTCACTGTGACCCTAACCATTAGTGTGGACTGCATTTGAAAGGGTGGCAGTAAGGAAACAAAGGGGGTCCTATGGGGCCCCTTCTTTCCTCAGGCCCATGGGATGTATGCAGGGGGCACGTGGTGTGCCCCCACTTTCAGCATGCGACTCCTTTCCAGCACGGCATGGAGTTCACAGTCCATGATGTGCAGGAATAGGCTTTGAGGTTCCCATTGTGGTGTCTTTTTGAAAGGTATTGCCATGGGAACGCCAAAGGACTGCCTGCCATACTGGTAATCTGGCAGGTCAGTGGCCCTGTTTGGCAGTGTGGGAGCAGGTCAGTGGTGTGGCGGCCCGCTCCCACACCACCAAACTCGTAATTTGCCCCTAAATTTGAGTCAAGAATTAGCATATTATGCATGTATTGTGTGATTTGTTGCAAATGGGCAGCTACATTAGTATTAGTTAGTATCTAGCTATTATTTAGACATTTTGACTAAGTTACAACCATGTAAATTACATAACATGTGTATTTGTAAAGCGCACGTTCACCCGGAGGTATCTTTTTGCTGAATAACAGATGTTTATTATCATCCAACTCAATGGTACTCATTTTATCGACCTCAGATGGATAAAAGGCTGAGTGGACCCACTGGTATTTGAACCTGTGACCATGAGGTCGAACACAGGCCCCTGATGTGGACGCATGAGTCCACTGAGCCACCAGACCCGGCTGTGCGGCCGGCACAGCTCTCACTGGTCCTTGAAAATCCGGGGGAGACGGTGTAAATCTCGCACCAGGCCATACCCATATCCTCAGCAGGTCTCCAAGGTGAACTGCCTCTGACATGTTGGAGCAATATAGGCAAGGGAAGTCTGCAAGTAAGATCCATAACTTTGGGCTAAGGATTAGCTCTAAGGGATGAGTTGGTTGGGCTGGGACGGAAAGTGGGGCTGGGAGCCGAGGCCAAAATTGGCACAAGGAGGGGGGCCACATGTCCAACAAGTATCACCAGGCCCCATGGGATGCGGTCCCCAGGGCAGAAATTGGTCCTATGAAGAGGGCCACGTGCCCCATCACCATAAGTTTTGAAGCAGGCCCCTGGGAATGTGGTCCCGGGCCCAAAATAGGTCTGGGAAGCGGGGCCTCATGCCCCCCTTTCCATTAAAATTGCACTGGGGTCTTGGAGATGGGGTCCCTTGGTTCAAAATCGGTTCGGGGAGGGGAAGCGCATGCCCTCCTATTCAAAAAAGCATGTTGGACCCTGGGTGATGGGGTCCTCAAGGTTGAAATCGGACCAGGGAGGGGTCCATGTGCCCCCTCCCCCTAAAAGGGGCTTTGGTTCACGGGGGATGTGGTCCCTGCAGCCAAAATTGGCCTGGGAAGGGAGGCCATGCAATCCCCTTCCCCTTTATTTAAAATGGTGGCCATAGTGGATGAGGGCCCCAGGGCCTAACAAGGATTGAGGAGGGGGTTGACATGGCCCACCTCTCCTTTATTTAAATAAGTCATTAGAGATGTCATATACAATGTCATTGAACATGTGATAAGTGGTGTCATATGTGAGGTCATAAGATGTGCATGGCGGGGGCACAAGTTATAGTTAGCACTGCTTACTATATCTGGTGAATATCAGTGGGTTTGTTTTAGTTTCAAAAATTAATGCTGTCACTGAAATATCCACCTAACTATAACGTTACTTTAACCTTTGTTTTTTTCAGTGAATATATATCTATATAGATATATATATATATATATATATATATATATATATATATATATATATATATATATATATATATATATATATATATATATATATATATATATATATATATATATATATATATATATAGAGAGAGAGAGAGAGAGAGAGAGAGAGAAAAAGAGGGCATTGGTTAACCGCATAGCTCATAGAATGCTTCACCACGGCTATTCTTTCCCACCCTTTTTTTATTAGGTTTTCTTTAGGAATAGTCTAAATTTTTATGCCTCCCCATTTTCTCATTACACCTGGACATGTTTGCATTTCCCTGACATTCTCTGAGTGGCCTTTGACCCCACATGACACTGTTGGCCCCACCCCCTCTATATAGGAAGTGTTTCTTCCAGAGGTAGAAACATGGCTGTCTGCTTTGACGGTCTCTCATGCTCAATGAACCAAGCAAGCTTTGATTTGATGTGCAGCTCCCTGTACTAAACAATGCATCTATCTGCTCATTCATGGGAGTCAACGGGCTTCTTTCAGTGGCTTCAGGTGGATGTTTATTATCTAACAGATTACCCCACAGCTTCTGCCTCCCCAGTTGTCTCCTGTGTGGGGCTCCTTGATTGCCCCCTAAGTTATCCTTTCCAGTCTTCTACGCAGTTGGGGAATTTATTCAAACCAGGGGAGCCTACACAAGTTCCAGAGGTTTTTTTTGGGATTCCCTCTATGAATCCTATGTCTGAGATTCCTCAGAATCCTTTATTTGAGCATTCTAAGGATTCCTTTTCTAACGTTCATTTCCGATTCCCCAGTGGATCCTTTGCCAGACCTTTCTCTGTGCACCCTAAAATCTATTTTCTGAGCATTATTGATCTTTTAGTCAAATACATAGAGGATCCTAAGCCACTTGTAATGGGACCCTTTTTGAAAGCTCCTTGAGTTGTCATTCGCCATACCTCTTAAACGTCCTTTCCATACCTGGGCAGAGATTTGTTTCTGGTATTTAGACAGAAGATCAAAAACAAAAATATTGTGGATCAAAATATTGTATTAACCCCTTGAAAGCTCATGACGAGCTGAGCTTGTCATGAGCCACGGCACTCCGGTGCTCATGACGAGCTGAGCTCGTCATGAGCCGTGGAACGCTCGCATGCGGGAATAATTCCCCTGCTGTGCTGAGCATTCCATGGGAACGGGTGTGGCCGTGACGAGCTGAGCTCGTCATGAGCACAGGAGCGCCGTGCCTCATGACGAGCTCAGCTCGTTATGAGCATGGGGGTGCTGTGCGTGCCCCCCTCCCCCCAGCACAGTGGGGGAATATCCCCCGCATCGAAGGGGTTAAGAATATTGAGGACACTAATATAATGAAGGTAAGTTTCTAAAGGCAAGCAAAGTTTTACTATACATGAACCCCTTGCATGCTCCCGTCGGCCAACCTCACTAGTGCTGCCGTCGGCCAACGGCCAACTGAGCCCCGCCCACCCTTTAGAACGCCCGCACCGCAGCGGAAAAACCGCCGCGGTTAAGGCGTTACTCCTCATGTATGTACCTTGGTGATACATATATCGTCAAAGAGCATAGATGTGGAGTTAAGAATACTAAATCTATACTTACCCATTTGCACTTACTTTCTGGATATTTGTACATTATGTCCACACGATATTTCTGTTTCATATATTCTGTCAGTCATCCCCTTTTCCATTTGCCCTCTAAGGATCTTATCTGCGTCCCCACAGGTTGTTCTTTTAGTTCCCTAGTGGCACCTTATCCTAAGCCCTTTTATAGCCCTTCTCTTAAGCCCGAAATATATTTTTTCACTAAGTCCAGAAATTCCTTTCTCCAGCACATTCCACAATGATTTTCTCGCCCCCCTGCTTATCCTTTTACGAACAGCCCCGCCCTCCACCACCCAGGTTCAGCTGGCCTCCCAGGTGGCTCTCTGCTTTCATTACAACGTTATTAGTCACTGACAAGACCCATTGGACATTCAGTCGCTTGACATGACTGAACTCGCGCTCACTGAATATTAAACAGAGTAACTAATAATCGCTTTAGTGCATTAACTGATTAATGAACTCTGGTAATATATTAATTCGCCTTCACAACAATCCATCAAAGCCTATGATCTTTTACACAAATAAGACTTTTCAGAAATGGTGGCTTGTGGCTTTTCTTTTTTTAAACAACATCATTCGTGATTGCAAAAAACACACAGGCATCTATTTTTCAAAAAAAGTGAAATATGCTGGCAATCAATTGCTGTGGCTCGTCGACCATAGCTTTGATTTCGAGATGTATTGTGGAACATTAGGCTGAGTTATTGATGGCATGATTTTCGCAGCATGTGCTCCAAAATAACATCTGCTGCAGAAGGAAGGGAAGCAAGAGGCAGTCAAGCCAAATGATGTCATTAGAGATTCCAACCACACGCCAGGCTGATGGAGTATGCACACAAGGATGCTGCCAGTGCTCGTCTCATGCTTGGGTCACATTCACTAATGGTCGGAGGTTGTGAAATGTCTTCAGGGGCTTACGTCTTGTGCCACCGAGCCCTCTTGCCTCTTAAATGAATATTACGTTATTCTGGCTAACATGGCAAGGCGGCCCAATCTCCACCGCCTTCACAAGACTCACAGTAATAGAATCATGATGGGCTCCTTGGTTAAAAAATGATGTCCACCGCCATTATTTCTGTCGTCCGCGACCATCGATAAATTACTAACCAATCGGCAAGGCCTGAAGAAGTATCCCATAGGGAAATGTCTAGCGTGTGCAAAGTGCTTACAAATGGGAATGGGTCTGATTCTAAGCACTCAGGTTGAGGAAAGGAGCTGAGGTACATGAAGATAAAATGAGCTGCCCAGGATCACACAAAGTAGTCTGTGATAAAATTCAGGTTGCCTGGCTGTCAAATAATCAACATATTCTATCTGCCTTTAGGACACGTTGCAAAGTAATTTACTGGGAGTTTCTTTTTTTTACCATTGTTGCAAAATATTGAACGCTATTTCTGCTTCGGCCTAGATGTGGTATTTAGTGGAATTCTAGGTGTTCTTCTCTAAAACAGATTAGAGCATTGGAATGTTTAGAGCTCCATTGAAGACAATTGAGTTCATCTTTGCTAGTAATCGCTTACAAAAGGTCTTATGCTATCTTTCAGTTTCTCCTCTTTTAGTGTCGAGCCTGAGAGAGCATTTGTTAACTAGCTACTGTTAACGAAAGGGCTTAGAGCCCGCCTGTTGCTTACTATTTGTTGGCGTGTGTGGTACTCTTCTTTACAGCCTCGTAATTTGTCAAAGCAGACCTAACATTATGTCCGTTCCTCTCTGTGGAGCAGGGACCAAGCACTAATTGATTCAACTTAATCATTGCCCTTCTGCCACACCCAATGTAATTCATGTACCATTTTGTTCTGTATACCCTTTAGTTCCCTGTAAACATAAGGCGTGTGACTGGTGAAAACATCTCCAGCAGGCCTAGCACAATTGCAAAGATTTATTTTCGATAATTAATTTTCTTTTATTTTGCCAAGTCTTCTTTTCTCACTTTGCACTAATGTTTTCTTTTGTTTTTGCTCATTGCTGTTCTATAAAATGAGGATTATTTTATTACAAAGAGACATTGTTTCTTTTTTATCTGTCATTTCGGAAATTATGCTTTAACACATAACCGTGCAGTAAAGCCCAATCCACCACACTCTAGTCTGCCTCACTCCAGTCCACACCACCCATTCCAACTGACCCCAATCCACTCCACCCCACACCACTCCAATCCAAACCACTTACCCTAATTTAATCTGCTCCAGCCTACCACATTACAATCCTCCCAACCCACCCCACTCCTATCTGCCCATTCCAATCTACTTCACTGCAATTCATTCCATTCCAATCCAAAACAATCTGCTCCACTCAAATCCAAGACAATCGGCCCCACTCCACTCTTCTGTACTCTAATCTGGCCCCCTCCAATGCAAAACAATATGCCCCACTCCAAAATAATCTGACACACTCCAATCCAATCCAAAACAATCTGACCAACTCCAATGCTAAACAATTACAATTACAACATTCTAACCCAGAACAATCTGCCCCATTCCAATCTAAGACAATCTGCCCCACTGCCATCCTTAAACAGTCTGCCTGACTCCAATTAGCCCCACTCCAATCCAAAACAATCTGTCCCACTCAATCCAAAACAATCAGACCCACTCTAATCTGACCCACTCCAATCTACCCAACTCCAAATTGCCACACTCCAATCCACCCCACTCCTGCCTCCCCCTCTCTAATCCACCTTACTCCAATCTGCCACACTCCATCCAAAGTACTATGCCCACTCCAATCCAACAACTCCAATCTGCCTCACTCCAACAATCGACCCCACTCCAAACAAAAACAATCTGCCCCACTCAATCTAAAACAAACTGCCCACTTCAATTTGCCCCACTCCAATCCGAAACAATCTACCCATTCCATACTGCCCCACTCCAATCTAAAACAATCTGTCTCAATCACTCTAAAACAATCTGCTCCACTACAATCCGTCACACTCCAATTCAAAACAATTATCCCACTATAATCTGCCCCACTCCAACCTGCCTCACTTCAATCTGCTCAACTCCAATCCAAAACAATATTCCCCACTCCAATTCGCCCCACTCTAATCCACCCACTCCAATTTGTCTCACTTCAGTCCGCCCCATTCCAATCGGCCCCACTCCAACCAAAACAATCTACCCCACTCCAGTCCATCCAACTCCAATCTGCCCGACTCCAATGCAAAACAATCTGCCCCACTCCAAGCTGCCCCACTCCATTCTGTGGTACTACAGTCTCCTCCACTCCAATCCACCCAACTCCAATCAAAAACAGTATGCCCCATTAATCTGCCTCACTACAATCAGCCCCGTTTCAATCCAAAACAATCTGCCCAAATCTGACTCAAAACAATCTGCCCCACTCCAATCAAAAACAATCTGTACACCTCAAATTCACCCCACTCCAGTTCAATCAACCTCACCCCAATCAACCCACTCCATCCCAATTCATCCCTTTTGAATCCACTACCACCCACCTAACTCCAATCCAAACCACCCACACCAATCGAGTCAAACCCAATCCAGCCCAATCCACCTCACACCAATATAATCCACCCAACCCCACTCCAATCTGCCCCACTCCATTACAAGCTGCCAAGCTCAAATCAGCCCTACTCCCATCCAAAAAATCTGCCCCACTCAAGTCTTCTCCAACCCAATTCCAAACAATCTGTCCCACTCAAAAGTGCCCCACTCCATTCCACCTTACTTCATTCCTATCTACCTCACCTCACCTCACTGTAATCCAATCCACCCTTTCCAATCCAATCCAATCTACCCACTCCAATCCACCCCAATACATACCAATCCAATCCACCCCAATCCAATCTACCTCAACCCAATCCACCCCACTCAGTTCAATCCGCCTCACTCCAATCATATCCACCCCACTGCAATCCAATCTACTCCACTCCAATACACCCCACCCCACACCAAACCAATTCACCCCACTCCTTTACACCTCACTTCAGTTCATTACATCACACCCGACCCAACTCCATTCCACATCACTCCATTCCACCCCACTCCAGTCCACCTCACTCTTGCCCTATCCACTCCTGTTTAATCTACCCCCTAAAATCTTCCCCACTCCAGTCCACCCAACTCCTGTCCAATCCACCCCCTCCAAACCACCCAAGGGCCAGTGAGCTTACTATCAATAAGGTGTTGGTGAAGATCTAGAAATCAAAGACTGAACATATGCTCTGTTTCAAACAAATTATACAGCCCCTGGTAATCTGTTATCATTTCCCCTTCACCTTCACCCAACTATCCAGTACCTTGCAGAAGGAATCTACAAAATCCATACAGGTCTGTTGGAATAGTTTCTTACTGTCCCTGAATTTTTGTCTATACTTTTCTGGTGTCAAACCAAACTTCCTGATTAGGGCCGCCTTCATGTGGGAATACCTCACCCTGTCACTCCCTTCTAGGGCCAGTAGAGTGTCCCTCCCATCAATAGAGATATGCTTGGTGTTGGCAAGATAGGCCATCCTACCAGCATGGGAGATGCAGAGATGTGCCCTGTCCCAAATACATTTTAAAGGGGATACCTACACAGACACACAAAGGGACTTGACACTAGTCTGTTATCACCCCACACTACTTGGTGCCTGGGCAGGGGAAGAAAGACACTTTAGTGGTCTAGGAGTTACCCAACGTCAAAGACTGGCACAAGGTATAAATATTGAGCTTCTTGGACCACTCATCAGTTCACTTCTGAACTTGTGGAAGACTTAGAAGAAGGACTGCCCTGCTGCTGTAAGACTGCTGTGCTGTCTGAGGAAGGAAGCCTGGACCTGCCCCTTGAGCCTGGGACCGCCATAGTGACACAAAGTGCTGGCTGATTGGCTTCCTGTTCTGAGCTGCAGAGACACGACAAGCTCCTGAATCCTTCCTGCAACTGGCCAGCTTACCTGCTGCAACTGCACAAACCTGGGCCTTCCTGAGCCCTGCTGGCCCCTGTGAGTCCCTGACCCCCATGAGGTACCTCCCCGTGTTCTAGACCCTTGGCTGGCATCGTTTGAGCTTCACCTGCAATAAACGGTGAAATCTGGAACGTGTGGGCCCTTGGCGACTACCAACGGGCTCATTTGTGCTAAGACTTTGCCGCCCATGCCAATGTGAAGCTTGTGAACCCGATTCTTCTAGCTGCCGCAATCGCCAGCGAAGATATGCACTTCACGCTACAGCTACGACAACCTACTGAGACCGTCAATGCTAAGCTACAGCAGTGATATCCCACAATGCCCGGCTAGATTTTAAAAGCTACAGCAACAACCATTCACAATGCCTGGTCTACTTTTCGTCTCAACAGCTAAAATCATCTGCAACATGCTCCCTGCTCCTTGCAGCTTCCTTCCCAGCTAACTGAATTCTTCACGCTGGACTTTGAGAAGATACTTTTTCAGTGGGACTAACCTAAAATTACCTAAAATTTTGGAATTGCATATCTCTAGTTCTACTAACTGAAATGTTGTCATTCTGGTATCATTATATGTATTAAAATTCACTCTATTTTGCTAAATTAAGGTGGGGTTGTTATTGTGTTGTGTTTTCACTTTATTATTGCTTGTGTCCTGCATAAATACTTTACACATTGCCTCTAGGTTAAGCCTGACTATTTTTGTGCTAAGCTACCATAGGGTTAAGCACAGGTTAGTTTAGTGTCTTTTGGGTTAACCCTGACAAGGATTTTGGTTGTTGCTTGAAAAGAGTCTTCATCCTTCTCAATCAAAAACTCGATTTCCTACATGAACCTAGCATAGGTGTTATACTTCTTACAATATTACTCTGTCTGTAAACTTGTGTTCTACTGCATTTTCTGATCCTCCCTGCGTCAAGTCCTAAAATCTGTAATATTTAATTTATGCACTTATTTCCTGATAAAAAAATACATTTAATTTTACATGAGCTATATATAGTATTATACTGTTAATTATCTTGCTGAAACTTAAAATAATAACACCTGACACCCACAGAGTAAGTGGGTTCCCTGATGGTTGACAGAGAATTATCAAGTGAGGTCCCCTTCTGAGTACAATGACTACTTGCCACTGTCCCAAGGACATTGATTGACCAAAAGGCTATAGGTGGCAGAAATGACATCATCCATTACATTTTTAGTCAATTGTGCTACCCTTAATTATCTTGTTGCTGAGGGTCCAGGAGTTGTGGAAGGGGTGCAAACTACAGCACTAGAACAGCGCATAGTACTCCTTTTAAGTTTTATCTACAACAATTGTAGCTGTCTCTTGGCAAACAGACTTACAATATTCAATATGGACTTAGAGTGGGCTTTGTGTACATCCCTTGCTCACGATTCAATGTTGTATTTGTTTTTCTTCTGTGCTTCTGATTTGATGGCGTTTTCCTTATGCTCATAGATGTCCCACCCTAAAAGCATGACAGGTACACTATGTTTTATTTGGATGACATGTATCCTTCCACTGTTATGTTTTCTTTCGCTTTAAGAAGAAGAATTTCAGGATAGCTGCCACACACATGTAAGCACAGAGGCCATCATGCATTGATTTTTCTTTTGCTGCCTTAAAAATATTTCCTAGATGGCTGCCGGGTTGTAAGCTCATGCAGGATAGCCACCTGAGAAAAAAACAAGCTTAGGCAAAGCCAATAGATTTCACAGCCAATGCTTTGTTACTTGATGTTCCTTCCACTGCATTCACGATCTCTGGTGGCCAGAGTGAACAAGTGGGGGGCCAGGGGTATCAAAGAGGAAAATTCGGGTTTGCAATTACAGCACTAAATTGATGTCCATACACTCTGCGTGATCAGAAATGAAACTGTGGATCATTTCCCTTTTCCAAAGTTTTGATGCCAATTCCACCCTCTTTTCAGGGAGGGGAGAGGCTCTATTACTTGTATATCTAAATATACATGAAAAGCTCAATTACTTGCCTTACAATTATCACTGAAACTAGCAGGTCCTCCTTAGGCAGATGACTGCAATAGCGGCGGCACCTCCGCTATTGTAGAGGATAGTCGCCCACCCTGCCAGCAGCCCAAAAAATGAAGAAAACAAATTATAATAAACCCTGGTTTATTATCCTTTTTTTTTGCTCTTGGAGCCAAGGCTTAGGGCAGGGCCAGGGGTGACAGGTACAAGGGGGAGTCGTGGGCACTGCTGTCAGTGCGGATGACAGTTTGGCCGGCTGTCTCAGGGTGGCAAAACCGTTATGAGCACTTAAGCTCTCGCCAACCCGAGCTGCGGTGCCCACTTTTGTACCGCTGGAGAGAGCAGGCACAGTCTCCCAGTCTAACTGGGAGTGCAAATCAAGGGTGCTCAGGTGAATCCTGACACTGCTTTCATGCATAAAAGCAGTGTCATGCATGAAAGCAGTGTCAGGATTGAACGCAGCGGAGTCTGGGAGCCTGTGCCTGCTGCGGAGAGGAGTGTGCTGAGGTGATACGGCAGGTAAGTGTTTTTTCGTTTTTCCTTGTTTATCTTGCCATTCGTCCGCCACTCCCTTTCTGGCCCCACGCGCCCGCCACCAAATCGAGATACTGCTACTGGACTGCAGGGAATGTCAGATCTTACAGAGGACAGGTTATTGCAGGCTGGAGTCCTTTTGTCATCGTCATTGACATCTAGGTTTATTTATTTATTTAAGTTATTTTTATATTATGAGCCTCAATAGCAACAGCTAGGTCATATTAAGCTCTATATAAAACAAAAAACAAGCATTTGCAATTCAACCGGTTTCCCCTTTGAGACCTTATATGTATTTAGCTATGCAGAACATTAGTCTGGGTGCTGAAACATCTACTGTTCTTTAACATGGAGGGAAAGTAAGCACCAAACTATGTGACACCCCAGGAATGGGAACACATGGAGATAAATATTGCCTTTCAGTGGGAAATGGTACAGTCCAAACATCTTTTTTTAATATAAAATTAGGACCTTCGGTTGTCATATCACTGAAAATACAAGATTTGAAAAAAAATATTGTTGTCTATGTGTGCTCGTGGAAGACGATTTCTATGGACTGGAATCTAGAGAATGCTAAAGTGATTCTGGTATTTTACTGACCTCTGCTGGTCGTTTTCTTTTGAGAAAGGTAAATAGAGGCAGTTGAACAAGCAGAAAGCAATTCTGGTATTTTACCTACCTCTACTGGTCGTTTTCTATCAAGACATTTAAATAGAGGCAGTTGAACAGAAAAAAAGTCCCTACGCGGAAGCAGACACTGAACTGTTCATTTTGGTCCTCAACAAATGAAAATCCCAAGGGTAGCTACTGAAAAATACTCACTATTGGGACCAAAAATGTCCCCTCCAAGGCCTGGAAGAGAGTGGACCCCTATTCTAAATAATGTGTCTTGATATTATTAGGTTTTGGCCTCAGCACAATTGTCAATATGAGGGCCCACAGTGAGAATGTTTGATCCAGAGCTTGGCTTTGTGGTCTGGTTGCATCATGTGTACCCTCCTTCACTTAGTCGGGCTGGTGTAATCTCAGCAGGCGGCCAGAGATAGTGGCAGCTATTGCCTTCACATGGTGGGTCGCCTAATTGCGTCTCCTGTTCACATTTGTCGGTCTGTCCCCAGCGATTAGGCCCTTTGCTCCATCTATTTAAGACAATGATGTTGCAAATATTCTGAGCCTACGATGTGTAGTGGTATGAGGGTGAAACATTTGTGCTGGGCTTTACTGTTGCAGGCCAGTAATCCATGTTGGTCCTTCTGTGTGTAAGTGGTGTACAAGATTGAGGCTGAAGAGTGCCTGCCAGACAGCAATGTTAATTGCAGGGCTTCTCCAAAGCATTCCTGAGGTGTACCAGACTCTGGATGGTTGAGGATTAAAGCCAGAAACCCCTTAGTAGTATTGGGACAGCCCTTATTCCCCCCCTACTCCATTCCTCCCCATATGCATAATCTCCAACAGGTTGAGTGCCAGTAGAGTGGGGTTTTTGGTTTGAGCCTAAAGTCCCACCCTTTGCCTGGATTTCTCATTGACCAGTGCCAAGAGTCCCATAACTTGGCACTGGTACCCAGAAATACCTCTCTGCTCCAGAGTCTGGGTCGCTAACTCCCACTGACTTTGATTAGGTTCTGAAAAAGGAACCTGGAATTTCTGCAAACTCACTTAAATGGCTGTCATAATGTTGAGGAAAGGGGTTAACTGAATGCTGAGGAGATGTACTAGAGGTACATTTGCATTATAACAGGTCTCGTAGAATATGGGGCAATAAGCAACTGTGCTGAAAGAACTGTCACATCCTGCTGTACTGCAGAGATTCAACTGCATTGCCAGGCCACATGTTAAAGCATTGCGTACCTGTGTGCCTCAGAGCAAGGTCACGTCCACCTAAATCTGTTCTAGCATATGAGCATTATGATCTCTTTATCCAACCAGTCTCTGAAGGATTGAGGGTGAGGTCCCAGTGAGCTATGCAGTACAATCTAAAGGAATCGCAAGGGCAGTTCGTAGTTGCATCAGAGGATTAGAGTGCGACAAGGAAGGTTTATTGCTACAAGGAGTTTGCAACCGCAAATGGTATGTACAACTGCACCTAATTTCGTTCACACTGTGACCCTGAGTGCTTTATTTTGTTGAGAGGTAGGCTTCTGCAGTTTTCCATGATCTGAGCAAGTGGAGAAGGGCCTCCCTTGCCTCTGCCAGGCAATGCTCCTGCTTACCAAGGTAGAGACCAGAGGCTGCGGAAGTCAGCCAAGCAATGCTGGGCCAGCCCCTCAACACTGTGATCAGAAATCTGAGCTACATTACACGATTCAGGAGAGTAAAGAATATAGGTAGGCTTAGCATTAGGAGTTCAGGATTCAAAAGTATCTGAATCCCACCTTTGGGGCAGTAGCCAACTATCTGCGCATCAGGAAATACTTCAAAGCTGGCCATATTTGACTAGATCTAAGAATTGTAGGTGCAAGTAAGGAAAATCAGACTGTACTACTGCCATGACTCGTTCCTGCACTTACTTTTGAACTGAACAGTTCTCGAAATTAGCCACAAGGTGTTTGGCAGCATACCATAATATAACACATTTGCATAAATCTTTTTTAAGTTTGAGTTTATTAAAGAACAATGCAGGAAAAGAAAAAAACTGTAAAAATGGTACACTAGTACATCTTATACATTAAAAAGTAAGAGGGTAAGGGAGATACAGAACATATGGGAACAGGTGAAAAATGCAAGCAATTTATGTAAATGGAAATAACAACGTAAGCATAACAGTACTCAATGAAAAAGGCAAAATTACAAAATGCATCAATTATGAAACAATAGGTAATTAACTAGGAAAATATAAGGCAATGGGGAATTTAAGGTGGTTTCTGTACATCATCTGATCTAGTTTTAGAAGAAATGTGCGTGGAAGCGACTATGGATAAGTAAGTGGTCAAATGAAGCCAAAGAAGGTCTCTTTTAATTGCTAGGGAAATGGGAGAAACGTAATTAGTATCTAATCGATGATGAAAGCAAACCGCGTTCTACCAAGAGCGAAAAAAGTGACAATGACAGCCTGTTTCCAATTGGAGGTTATGAGATGAATGAATGAATGAATGAATGGGGATTTATAACGCGCAACTTAGCCCAAGGTCATCAGGGCGCGTGAAAAACATATATGAACGCCAGTGGCGTAACGAAACTTGAGGGGGCCCCCCTGCAAAGCACAATGAGGGGGCCCACCAGTGGCCCGGCCCACCTACGGCGAGAGTAACGTAAGTTACGTAACTACCAGCATCCAAGAAGATTCGGATGTGTGGAGTGCTAAGTGTTTGCTGGCTGCGCCGCGGAGGGGGCCCCTGGAGCGCGGGTGCTGCAGGGGCATGGTATACGCCCCTCGGGGCAGTGGAAAAGGAGAGCAGTGCAGATTGTTAGGGATACTCAAAGTACAATATGTTGTAAAGTAAAAACATTTTTAAGAACTTCAAAACAGAGAGGAGAGAGAGAGAGAGAGAGAGTGTGCATGTATGTTTTTGTTTGTATGCCATAGTAAAAAATCCCAGATGAAATTCCACAGACACCTCAACATACCCAACTGAAAGTACCTGTACCCAAATAATTAATATAGAACACATTTATTGGGGGGGGTAACACCCCCCTGCCTGAACCTGCGCCTTGGTGGTTATGCGTGCGCCTTTAGCAAACACTGGGTTGTAACGTTTAAGAGGCAGGTTTTGTTCGAACTCTTGCAGGACCAACTCGACTCTTTAACCTTCGGAGTGGATGTGATGGATATCAATGCCACCCAATATTGAAACAACATGACACAGTGTGCGTGATACGCTGCATAATCGTTCAATATTTCCATTAATATTGATAATGGACAGTCCTTACCCATGGTGTCAGAATTCACAACCCAGTGAGCTCCACAAACAACCGTCTATGTTTACGCCCGACCGCGAAAGCAGCTCTGGCAGTGGAAAGAGGTATCTTCCTCCTGCGGTCCGCTTCCTGGTTGCGTGCCTTCTGCTACAAAGTTAGCAATTACCAAGGCTTTAAGCAGAGGGAGGGTGAGGGGCGGGCGGGCAGCGCCAGTCGTGATATGCTGATGAGACAGGCCGGCCTGGGGAAGAATAGTTGAGGCGGGATTCCTAGAGCGTAGGTATGCCAGGGGCACCAGGTGCAGGGAGAGAAAAGTGGCAGTCACCAGCCTGGGGCAGAACGTTACCAGATTTTGATCCGGCTGAGCCCAACCGTAGTATGCTCCATCCTAAGGGTGAAGGCCGGCCACCATTTAATTTATGATGAGGGGCCGCGCTTGCAACTACGGCGAGTGTAACGTAAGTTACGTAACTCCCAGCATCCGAGAAGGTTCGGATGTGTGGAGTGCTAAGTGGTTGGTGGCTGCGCCGGGACCACGCGGGGGGGGGGGTCATGTGGGGACATGTGTTACGCCCCTGGCTGAACAGCAGCCAAACTGGTGTACAACGTGGCTAAAACACATTGCCAAAGCCAATAGCTCTCATATAGGCGGGATGTAATGGTTTTGCCAATACACATGCTTCATTCTTTATTGGAGTCTCAGGCGTATACTCAAAAGTATTCTCATCTAGCCAGGTCCACGTTTATTGACCTTGGATGTCGCTCTGGTGGGTCATGCCCTTCATTCGCTTTCGTAAAAATCCCTTTGGCTGCCTGTCTTTCTGCTTTCAGAATTGGAAACCCATAAAGTTTCCTACTAGCATCTTACTTCAAGTATTGGCTTCCAATTCAAATTTGTCGTGGGCCTTAGTCACTCCTTGCCAAATTGCATGCGTGAAAGAATTAGATGTGCAATAAAGTGAAATGACATCCCATAATTGAGATATGTCCCGTCAGTTAAGTGGAGCAAGGCCCCCGCACCTCTGCTTGCTGTTACCTGGCTCCCGGACAGTTAGAGGTGCCGGTGTCCAGGGGTACCCCGATGAAAGCAGCGTCCAAGCTCTTCGGTGACTCCTGGAAGGGCAGCTTCAGCATGGTGCATATCCCTGCAGGGCGGGCCATGGTCTCAGCACTTGGGGCACATTGAGGGGAGTGCTCGAAGTGGTGCAATAGGGGGCAAGTGGCCGGAGCCCCTTTGGGCTCAGGAGGCCCGGTCTGTCAGAAGAGGAGAGTGCAGTCTGAGGAGCGGGGTCCCCTGCAGCACGCACTGCTCCTCTGCCCTAACTCATAGCTGCCAAGGTTTCAGATTGCTTATGTGTGACATTTTTATAATTTCAGTGTAATTATGAGTGACATTCAATGACTATGAGTGACACTTTCTCGGGAGCAAAATGAAGCAATAAAGAGGCAAAAATGGCCTCTGCACTTGCCCCTCTCAACCATTCCCACCTCTGTCAAAGACCTCGAAAGGCTCCAAATTTTACCTGCGTCAGACTTATAATGTGCATACTCTAGTGTTCTGAGTCGCAGATGGGACATTGGAGCAGTAGAATACTATCCACCACTGCACCAAAAAGGACAACATTTTGAGATTGTATAAATAAATCGAAAATGTAATGAGATTAATATAAAGAATGCTTTACTTATTTATTTTGCTTGACCTGTGTGTTGTTTGTCCAGGCTGGGAAGGAGAGTCACGGGCTGCAGAAGGATGCAGGAATCAAAATATGTGTTTGATCCAAGGTCGGACTGGCCTAGAGGGGCAGTTAGGCAGTGCTGAAGGCCTGGTCTGCCAGGTCAGTGTGTATGCTGTTTTTTGTCTGTTTGTGGCCTGTGTTGTGGCCTGCTGTGCCGCTTTTCACTGTTGATTTGTCTGTTATTACTGGATAATTAACACTATTTCACACTTCCCAGTGAGGAGAGATCACACTGCCAGTGATTCTCTGTCCATTTCGACCAGTCAGATTGGGACAGACATCTAATATCTGTCCCAGTCTGACTCTGGTCGAAATGGACAGAGAATCACTGCCAGTGTGATCTCTCCTCACTGGGAAGTGTGAAATAGTGTTAATTATCCGGTTTCTGCAGGCCTAGACACAGTAATAAAATAGTGACACTCGCAGTCCCACATGTGCCCCCTCCAAAAACACCATCCACAGCAGCAGCACCTTTTGAATAGCGGAAGAAACAACACCCTTAAATCTGATCCCATTAGGAGAAGCTCACAGTAGCCCGTGCTTGAAAATGCAGGAGGCCCGAGCCTGCAAGGGGAAGGGGTTATTGTAAACAAATAGGCATTCTGATAAAAAAAAGAATCCTATCTACCAACTGAAGGGGGTATAATGAGGTCAGCACACATGCCACCGGTAGTGGAGATGGGGAGGGGGCGGACTCACCCAGCTTGTCCTGCACTTTTCTTCTCTCTGAGGGTGTTGTCTTGACTTTACTCCGTTTTTTTAAGGCTCAAGCCTGTGTTCGAGTACAGAAAATGGGCCCATTAGTCCTGCAGAGAGCTGGACAGCTGCAAAGAGAAGCAGCCTCACTCTGCCTGTACCTCCCGGGAACCGCTCAAATCACAGGCTCAGCACACTCCCTTGGCCGGCACGGGCTCCGGATCGGAATAATATATTTGCTGTCAGGCCCAGGGGCGGCAATAGATGATTTAGCCCCACAGCAACAGGCAGCCCGGCAGTGCTACCAGCCAGCCGAGTACCATGATTCCGGTGCTGCCCGTAAACCAGTGACCTCTGCAGCCAGTCTCTACCTCCAATTGAAGTTCCCTACAAAATGAAACTCGCTGCTGCGCGCCCTGGCAGAGTGACGTGCCCTTACGTCCCCACTCCCCCGTTATGGCGCCATGGCCAAATTGTAACATGCGGCTTCTCCCCGTGCCGTGCCTCGCCTCCCCAGTTCCGATTTCAGAGTTCCAATTCCGGCACTTTTTCTCTCCCTATATGTCTGCGTCCCTAGGTTTTTTGCTCGATCATTATCCCCCTTTTGCGCTGTCGCTGCTGGCTGCTCTATGGCTGCGGAGGGGGCCCCTGGAGCACTGTGGCCCCCCCGCACTGCGGGGGCTGCAGGGGCCTGTGATACGCCCCTGATGAACGCGTCAGGTCTCAGAACACCGGGTCCATGGTTAAGAATAAGCCTCTCAGAAAAGCCAGGTTTTCAGATCCCTTCTGAAGAGTGCAAGAGATGGTTGTCCTAACAAATGAGAGGGGAGGGAGTTCCAGAGCCTAGGAACCAGTGTGGAGAAGACCCTGCCTCCCCATTTTGCCTTGGCAAATCTAGGGACTACAAGAAGATTTTTGGTGGAAGACCGAAGCGTTCTGCTGAGGAGGTAGGGAACTAAGAGAGACCTAATGCCCTCTGGGCCGGAGCCATAGATAGCCTCATGGGCAAGGCAAAGAAGCTTGAAAGAGATCCTGGACTGAACGGGCAGCCGCTGAAGGTCTTTCCTGGCCAGGGAGACTGAGGAGAGCCTAGGAAGATTAAGGACCTGCCTGGCCGCGGCGTTCTGGACCATCTGCAAATGGTAAACAAGACTCTTGTTCATGCCTCCATATAGTGCATTACAATAATCGAGTCTTGAGAAGACCAGAGCAACCGTGGCTTGCTTCCTTGCCTCAAGAGAAAGATAAGATCCGATCTTTCTGAGGGACCTGATGATACCGCAGCAGGTGGACACTGTCCTACTGACCTGACGGTCAAAGGAAAGTGCAGTGTCAATCAGGACCCCCAGGTTCCTGGCAAAGTGGGAAGGAAGAGGACAGTCCCCAAGGCAGTCCGGCCACCAGTCTTTAGACCAGGTATCCTGGCCACCCCCGAAGATCAGGACCTCAGTCTTTTCTCCATTTAGTTTTAGGTAGTTTTGGACCATCCAGCGTGAAACAGCCTCCATGCAAGATCTAAAGTTGAGGACAGAGTCATTCACCGACTGTGTTAGGGAGACCATGATTTGTGTGTCGTCAGCATACGACAACACCTCAAACCCATAAGATCTCACTACCCTGGCAAGTGGGGCCACATAGATATTGAAGAGAATGGGACTTAAAGATGATCCCTGGGGGACCTCACACTGCACAGGGATGGAAGGGGACAGATAATCTCCCAGTTTCTCCCTCTGCTCCCTTTGATGGAGAAAGGAGGCTAGAAGACTGAGGGCGAGGCCACCGACACCTATCTCCCTAAGCCTGGAAACCAGGACAGGGGGTGACAGGGTGTCAAAGGCAGCCGTCAGGTCGAGTAGGACCAAAAGGGTTATATGGCCCCTATCGACCTTCGAGCTGATGTTATTGGCCACTACAGTAAGGGCAGATTCCGTGCTGTGGGCTCGTCGGAAGCCATGCTGCGAACTGTCAAGCAAGTTTGAGTCATCAAGAAAAGTGGTAAGATGATGAGTGAGATAGACTTCCAATATTTTTGAAGGGGCCGGTAGCAGAGAAATAGGTCGGAAATTTTTAAAGACTCTGGGGTCCAAAGAAGCTTTCTTCAAGAGTGGCTTAACCACTGCCAGTTTTCAGGCGAGGGGAAAAACACCCTCAGTGATGGCAAGGTTAAGCACCTCTAGAAGGGGAGGCAGAATCACTTCCCTGCCGGACTTCAAGATTTTCAACGGACAGGGGTCCAACGGGGAACCAGATTTGATATTATTGAGGATACGGTTTGTCTCCTCTAGGGAGAGAGGAGGAAAAAAGAGAAAGCTAGATCTGGGTTTGAACAAACTCATACGCTATAGTGGCCGGTGGAGGGGAAGGAGAAGAGTCTAATTCCCAGTTAAGGAGTTCCAATGAACTGTAAATATCAGCAATTCTGGCTTGGAAAAAAGAAGAGATTTTATTACATAACTCCTGAGATTCAATAATGGTATCCACCCTCTGAGGAACAGAGAGGGAATCAATGATCTTAAAGAGATCCCTAGAGGAGTTCAAAGAGCTGGTCATATTAAGAAAATAGGCCTTTTTTCCTCAATATTGGCTGATTTATATTCCTTTAGAAGAGATTTATGTTGTTGTTTATTTTCAGTGGAGTCCAGGTGGGCACGTCAAACCCTCTCCTGTTTTCTACAACCCTTTCTCAGTCGTCTGAGTCTATCGGAGAACCAGGGTGCGGAAGGGCTCTTTCTAGCAGAATAGTGTTGCTTAGGGGGGCTCGGATGTCTACAGCCTCAGTGATAGAGTTAAAGAAATCTGCTGCAGCTAAGTTGGTATCCTTATTAGCAGAGGGGCTGATGCTATTCATAAACGTCGCAAGTGCTTCATTGTCAATGTCCCTAGGGTTCCTTCTGAGTTCCCATTTCTTGGGTTTCAAACAAGAAGGAGCATTGAGCTGGATTTTAAGCTCAAAAGGCACTGCCAGATCGTCTGACCAAGCCATAGGAATAGGGGTACCATTCTTTACCCTGGGATCACTAGAGAAAACACCATCCAGTGTATGACCCGCTAAGTGTGTTGGACTATCCACGAGTCCGGTCAAGCCACAAGCACTCAGAGTTTCAATCAGAGACCGAGTGTCACTAGAGGTCAAGTCCTCTAAGTGAAAATTGAAATCCCCCAAGAGAGTGATATTAGGTCTATCAATGAGGGGTTCCAAGAGCCTCATCAGGTCTTGACTAAAGGAGGATCTAGGGCCATGGGGTCTATAAAATAAAATGCCCAAGAATGAAGCAGTAGGAGTAGAGTTGATGGAAAATACATGGCCTCAAAAGAATCAGCCGGGAAAGAGAGGTGTTCAATTCTGCAGGTGAAGGAACCTTTGTGGAGTATACCCACCCGCCTCCTCTTCGTCCAGTTCTATCCAATCTGGTCAAGCAATACCCCGTTGGAATAGCCTCTACAAGGTCGGGACCGGAAGAGTCCGAGATCCAGGTTTCGGTAATAAATACCCAGGAGGGCTTTCTCAATGACACAAAGTCCCTAAAGGCAATGTTATTTTTAATCAATGATCTTGCATTGATAAGAAAGCCTAGTTCAGTCTTCGAGGGAGCGGATTTAGGCACCCCTCTATCCAGGGATATTGTCCTGGCCATCCCTTTACTACAAAGGGCACGATGACAAATACAACAATGTAAACAGGGAAGGGCGTCAGGGAGTACAGTGTGTTGACAGATGAAAAGCAATGGCTAGTAAAAGCTCTAGGGGTTTACAGTGATGTGCAGATTGAGGCCAGAGGGGGGAAAGAGTATCCAGGAATATGTGAATAAAGGAAAAAGGTATCTGAACATTAAAAAGTGTTTGAATTTGAGACCACAAGAAAGGTACTTGTGAGGATGCAAGAACATAAAAGTACGTTCCGGTGCAAAAAAGACATCTCGAAACTGACCAAACACTTTATACTACATAACCACAGCGAAACAGATTTTAAGTGGCATGTCCTTGAAAAACCGTTCATTCCACCACATGTGAGTGATGTGTCCAAATTTCTGTTCCTGAAAGAGCAGAAGTGGGTCTTCAAATTGGGCACAGATAGACACGGACTGAATGATGACATACCCTGGTTTAATCTAGCCTGAGCATATATATGGAGATTAGCATGCTCTGCCCTCACAGGACTATGTTACTACATTCACTCTTGACTGTAACACCTTTTTGATTTGATGTAACTTTTTGTCATCAACTCAATCTGTCATCAACAGAAAGTTTATGTATTTAATATACGATCTTGCTGAGACCCTCACTAAGTTTTGGATACTGACTGACTGAATCTTTAATTAATTGGCAGACTTTCCATTCTAGACTTGAGGATTGCATCCACTGTACTCCTGGATGGGTGAATGTAGGTTTGAACTACCAACATTGGAAACACCACGCCATTTGGTAGTTCTTTGAACTATCTCGCGAGATCACGCGATGTATACGAACTTTCGTCGCCTTGATCTGATGATTAGAACCCAACACAGTGGCTTAATCCACCCCATTTGTACGACAGTTATAATAAATACTGGAATTTTGTCTAACAGACTTCTCTTTCGACCCACGAACGGCTCATAGTTGAAAGGCGCTCAAACTGAACTACACGCATCGAGTGTGTGACTTCATTTTGTAGTTCTTCATGAGCGAGCGAACAACAGCGCTATTCTTAGCTAAGGCGGAGCCAGTGAACTACACACGTTTCACATATTACATCATTTTGTAGTTTTCGGTACGATGGCCTCGCGAGACTACGCGCTAGAGCATTATCCTGACCCCAGCCTACATCGAGTGTATATCGAGGTACAAACCCGATACTCTTAGCCTCTAAAATATTCTAAGTATGTATAATTAATAGTTGTTAGGAGGCAGGGTTCCCCACACTGGTCTTTTCTTCCAGCCCCTCCCTCCGTATTCACGGATTGGTAGCGGAAGTGAGGACAGGATTATTGAAATGGGAGTGACGATGAGAGCCCAGTGCCTCCCCCTGACTCAGTCACTGTTCGAGACAACGACGGACAGGTAGGAACACAGCTCTAGAGGTTTGCTGTGTGGAATTTGGTTCTACCATAATCGCTTGGATAACTAATAGATATAGTGAGTCTGGATATACGTTTTTTCCAGTTTTTCCATCGTTTTTGTTTACTTCTGACTATGTGGCAAAACTTGGCTACATCTTAAGTTTATAGTTAATGATAGAGTGGATGTGAGGTTTTTATTAGGAGCTAGTTGCTATATGCTAGTTAACTCTGCGTGCAGAAGACCATGCGACCTCGTAGATTGTGAATCGTCAGAGCAGATCAGCCTCTGGTCTCTCTGCCCACGATAATCACGTAGTCGGTTTCTGTTCTTGCAGAGCGGGGTCTCACATATCCTGAGCCAGGTCCAGGAAGAGGTGAGGTCCACTTCCCGGACACACTGGGTCAGTTATCAATTTGTATATATTCACGAACTATGAATGCTTCTAACAGACCAGGATAGCTGAATGCGACTCACTTGTACGTTTGTCTTCAACAGACACTACTAAGACACCAGGTGCCGAAGAGAGGATTCTAGACAGATGAAGGAACATTATATCCTTTACTGTTGTTGTTTCACTTGTGTGTTTTTTCATATAGTTTTTCACACATTTTTTCACTGATAGGCAGTAGCACTAAAATAGAACAGAGACCCTGAAGAAAGCCTTGGACATTTCCCTTTGAGGCTGAAACATGTTGGTCCTTTCGCAGCTATTTGTGTGTACTGCGATTATTGTGTTGTACTGTTCTTGCTTTTAAATTGGAAGGGGCTTACGTTTATTAAATAGGTTCCCGTTAAGTTCCCTATCCTCTTTTAATCACCACACATATTATTTTTGCACTGCACCTTCCCATCATATCAACACCATGTGGTACAACCGAGTGATTGTGGGTCGTTACCCCGAACCGGTCATCAGGGTATGCTGGGTGTCTCAATGATCAAGAGACACAATACCCTGGAAGGATTACCAGATGAGAATATTGATCGATACAAGACATTGATGGGAATCCTCAACTAAGGTTGACTGACAGTCGCTGGTGTTTCGCATTCTGGTGATATGGTTTGTTAGTTTAGCTTGTCTTCTGTTCCTACGCACTCTAGGTGGCATAGGTACAATAACAAAGAATCACCAAAGGATTTCTGATTTAGACCCCTAAGTTTTTTGTTTATAGTTTCCAGAATTGAAAAATGGGAGGGCATTCGAATAACATATGTTTAAAATCAGCAGTAGGGCAAGGACAGGACCAACAAGTAGAGGGTGTGTCTGGTGAAAAAGTTGATAGTGTCATCGGAGAGAATAGAGTCCGATGATAAATGAAATAGAGGGTTTGCGTGGTGTTGGCAGCTCTAGAGGTCTTATGAATTTTTGACCATATTTTGTCCCACAGAGGAACAGACCAGACCTGCGAAAAATCTTTCTCTCAGGCTGTCTCAACCTTAGTTTTGAGCCTATCCAAAGAAAATTGAAAGGATTTATATAGAAAGGAGGTGGAAGGAGAGTGATTTAATGCAGAGGATACATTCATAGATGTGGTAGGTAAATCATTGGTAGTGGGTAAGGATTGAAGGCGTTGAACGAGAGTGGGATACAGCAAACTATATTGTGAACGAGAAGATGAAGGTAAGGAAATTTGAGATTGAAGGTCAGAGAAGGTAAGAGGTTGGTTATTAGATATAAGTTGAGAAATCCCTTTTAGTCCCTTATGATACCAAGACTGCCAATAAATGGAACGATTGGGAATCCGGAAAAGTTTATTATGCCAAATAGGTTGTTTATGAATGGAGCCAATAGAGGGGTAGGAGGAGGACGGAAAAGGAAGCAGAAGATTGCAGTAATGGGAAATGATAGGGGAGCGAAGAGAAGCTATATTAGATAAAAGCTAAGAATTCCCGGAAATCAAAAGGAGCAATGAGAGTAGATTCTATTTTTAGCCAAAGAGGAGGATAAAAAGAAAGATCAGTAGAGAACCGATGGGCTGCTTGATTTAATGAAAAAGCGCAATGATGAGTTTTAAAATCAGGGAATAGAAGTTCACCATTAGGTTTGTCCTTCTTCAATGAGGAAAGAGCTATACGAGAACGTTTATCTTTCCACAGGAATTTAAGAAGGATAGAGTCGATTTGTTTAAAATAATAATCCGGAATATGAATAGGGATCATGGAAATCGTGTTTAATATAGGTGGAGATAACATCATTTTTATTGAATCCAAACGGCCCCGCCAAGATAAAAAGAGAGGGTTCCATCGAGTAATGGCAGCATTCATTTTTTTGGTTATATAGTCAAAGTTTATTTTGAGGGTATCAGATAACAGAGGGGCAAACCAAATTCCCAAATACTTGATCTTAGAAGGTTGCCATGAGAAACCGGAGAGTTCAAAAAGGTGTTTTTGGCATAACATATTTAAAGGCAAAATTTCACACTTGTCAACATTGACACAGTAACCGGAAACTTTAGAAAAGGAGGAAACTTGTTGAAGAAAGAAAGGAAGAGAGGAGTGAGGATCAGAGCAAAATAAAAGAATATCGTCAGCATAAACGGAATGTTTAACCTGTTAGGAACCAAAATGAAAACCAGTGATATTATCATCCTACCTAATTTTGGTTAAAAAGGGTTCCAAAGCTAAAACAAATAATAAGGGGGATAATGGGCATCCATGTCGAACACCTCTGCGCAATGAAAAATAATCTGAAGCCAGGCCATTAACAAATATAGACTCGTGAGGGCCAGAATAAAGTAAAGAAATGAAAGTAAGAAATTTAGGCGGAAAACCAGCCCATTTTAAAGCATTAAACATAAAGTCCCAACTAATTCCATCAAATGCTTTCTCAGCTTCTAATGAGATAGCAGCCAGAGGATAATTTAATGAAGAGGCCTTACTCAGAATGTTAAAAAAGACACACAAATTATCAGAAGAGAGCTGTCCTTCAACAAAACCCGATTGTTCTGGGCCAATAAGATCAGGTTAGAGTGGAGCCATCCGAAGAGCTAACATTTTCGCAAAAATGTTATAGCCAGTATTAACTAAAGAAATAGGTTGGTAATTTTTACAGAGAGAGTGGTCTTTATCCTATTTAGGAATCAAGCAAATCAAAGCTTCTTGAAACGTACCACGTGAGGAGCCTGACTCGAGAGAAGATTGAAATAAAAGTAAAAGATTTGGTAGCAGAAGTGATGCACAATGATTGTAAAATTCAATGGTAAATCCATCTGGGCCGGGAGCCTTCCCGCGTCGTAAAATTGAAACAGCATGAGAAATTTCAACAAGCGAAATATCAGATTCCAAATGCCCGAAGTCAACGTGATTGGAAGAAGAAGGGGGTATAGATTGAAAATAGGAAAGAAGATCAGCAGAGTCCGGAATGGTTTCAGCAGTATAAAGGTTTTTATAGAAAGCAACAAATTCATTCCGAATATTGTTATCCTTGAAATAAAGAAACGCCAGTAGAACCTTGTATAGATTCTATTTTCATTCGTTCCTTCCTTACTTTTAAATAATTGGGTAGTAATTTCCCCATTTTATTTTGACCTCCATAATAACGAGAACTACTCTTTAATAAAAAATTAGAAGCAGCATCAGTGGTTAACTTATTGAAAGTGGGTTTGGCATTGATAAGATCTTTCAGAGAGGATTCAGTATTGTGTGATAGTAGTTATATTCAAGTTGTTTAATGTTAATAAGTAATTGGGCCGCTTCCATGTGTTTTTTCTTCTGTGAAACAAAATTGATAATAAAACCTATAGCAGCCGGTTTGAAAGAGTCCCACACCATAACGAAGGGGAATCAGGGGAGTGATTATTCATAAAAAATTCAGTAGCGAAAGTGTTGAATTTTTGACAAAAAATGGGATCAAGAAGTAAAGAATTATTAAATCGCCATCTTCCTGGGTGAGGAGAAAAGGGAATGAAATCAATGTCGACAAACACAGGGGCATGATCTGAGATTAAAATAGAGCCAATTTCAGAGTCAATGGCGTGCTGGGCTTAGGATTTACTGAGAAAAAGATAATCAATACCGGATTGTGAGTGATGGGTAGAAGAGTAAAAACTATATTCTTTAAGGTCAGGGTGGCATAATCTCCAAATATCCACTAAAGCTTTGTGATGAACAGAGGCAGTAAAATGAGAGTGCATTTTAGATGGAGAGAATTTAACTTTTGAACGCCTGTCTAATATAGGGTCAAGAATTTGGTTACAGTCACCACCAAAAATAATGTAATCATCATCAAGCGAGTACAGTTTCTCAGATATAGAAGGCTAAAATGTTTTATCAATACCTGTGGGGGTGTAAACATTAAAAATAACAATAGGGATCTTATCAACAAGTAATTTAACAATCACCCAATGACCCTCAACATCACATTCTTGATGAACAGTAGAAACACTTTACTTTTTATGGCATAAAATCAGAACCCCATTTTTCTTACCCACAGCTGGAGAGTTGATGACATAACCCACCCAACATCGCTTTAGTTTTAAAGCTTTCACCTCAGAAATATGGGAATCCTGGAGAAAGGCGATATCAATTTTTAACTTGGCTAGGTGAGATAACACCCGTTGCCTTTTAATTGGGATATTTTAACCTCTAACGTTCCAGGTAGTAACCTGAAAAGTGATTAGTTAAAAGGGAGTGTGAACAAATGTTATGATTATTAGAACAAAAATAAAATTTGTTTAGAGAAATTAAAGAAGAAGATAGGGTAAATGATAAACCAGCAGAAGAAATAGTACAAAGGTGAGGAGGGGAAAAAGGAGAAAATAAAGCTGCAGTAGAAACAAGAAGGTAGAGAAAAGGCAACGAAAGACAAAAAAGCGAAGAAAGGAGAGATAACAAAGGGAGAAGAAAGGAGATAGTGAAAAAGGAGACAGTACAAGTCGAATACAGATGACTGAAAGACATACCTACAAATACAAATGAAAAGCGAGGGTGACGACCCCAGAAGGTGAGGACGAAAGCAGCAAGAGAAACATCACCGAACATCTGCTGAATTACATCAAGACTTCACATGACAATAGGGACAAAAAGCGATGGGTGAGAGAAGGCAATACCTGTAGAAAAAGAGAAGAAAAATAATATAAGCGGAATGAAAAATCTGGGTAAACATGAGGTAAAAGACATATGGCAGAAACATGTTATACAAAACAATACAAAGAGGTAAACATAATAACAATGAATGGAAGAAATACAGTGAGAAAATAACTACGAATCAAAAGACATGAGCAACAATTCAAGGAATTCGTGAAGTGTCCATGACATCTGCTCCATGATGACGAAGGAACTCTTGTAGGGCCACTGGATCTTCAAATGTCTTAGTCGTGTCTTTGTAGGTAACCTTGAAGAGGCAAAGATGCATAAGACCAAATCTGGCATTGAGAGCACGCAACTGTGGACAAAGATTAAGAAACATTTACCGGCAATCAGCTGTAACTTTGGCCACATCTTGTTAGAGAATTAAATGGTGACCTTCCCAAAAGAGTTATTTTTTAGACTTGGCGGCTGATAAAACTTGCAAAAGATCAGTGTATTGCAGAAACAGCACAATAACGCCACAAGGTTTATTAGACATTTTCGGGCACAGTCTGTGTGATCTTTGAATGTTGATGGAAGAAGAAGCTGGTAGGTCCAAAGGTTTCAGCAGAAAGGATTGAAAAAAGGCAATAGGATTTGATCCTTCTCTGTGTTCCGGAAGTCCATAAAGTCGAAGATTATTCCTGCGATTGCGATTTTCCAAATCCTCTGTTTGTCTCTTCAGAAGTGATACAGCTGACTCGAAAGTAGAAATCCGAGAACATGAGGCCTGAAGGGACTCCGTTGTTTCTTCCAAAAGAAGTACCCGAGAGTCCAAAGAGGACCATTTATCATGCAAGAATTGTAGGTCTTAGTAGTCTTTTCCATGAAGGGTTTAAGAACCCAGATCTCCTCTAGAATTAAGTCCATAGAAGCAGTAGTTGAGGTAGACCATGGAGAGGGAGGGTCTTTCTTTGGACGCTTGTTAGATGATGTTGTCTGTAGTTTGCTCATGGTATGAGTTTTAGGAATAGTACCAGAAGAAGAGTGTGAAGGAAGTACTGTGAAGGAAGGTCTTCCATGTTGTGAAGATTTGATTCGGAGTCAGAACCAATAGCACACTTAGTAGGCATAGAGAGTTTAAGGTTCCGCAATTTCCCCATAGAATTAAAATAGGGTATGGTGTAAAGTGCATCAAATTCGTAAAGGACACTTGAGGAGCAGAAGTATCAAAATGAAGAAGCCATAAGTAATAAGAGTCATGCAAGCCTCATATGAATTCAAGAAGGGAATAAAAATTATTAAACCGCAAGTCTCATGTGGACATCAAACTGCAATTGAGAAATTTCACCTCACTAAGAAAAGATACAAAGTGGCGGCTCCTGAGAGAAGTGCTGAATTGCAGGAACAGCGTGAAAAATCATATGGTAAAAGGGGGCAATAGTATTGTCACATAAATGAAGATGCAGAAAATCCCTTTAAAAACCTCCAATGTAATAGGCAGCAATCAGGAGAAACAGTGTTCATACGAGGTGGCAGGCATAAGCATTGCGAAGAAGGCATGGAGGATGCAAGGAGAAAAACAAAATGGCGGCTGTGCAGAAACAAGCTGCGTCGAGTTGAATTTGAGGCTCAGCAGAGCAGAAAAGGTGACAAAAAGTACTCCAGAAAGCTCACCTCATCTTCATACAGCAAAATCTGTGTCATTGGGGCAAAACTCTGAGGTATTGCCGGTCGGAGAAGTCCGAAACCAGGAGTCGGTGACGGAGCTCTGCTTCTACACTGCCATCTTGTGTGGCGCGCAAGCCGCACCCCCACTAGCATAAATTAATAAATGAAAAACAAAGGTATGCGTGCTGTTAGAGCACGAGTAGTCACATTGAATTAATCGTACAGAAGAAAAAACTGCCAACAGGAGGAGTTATACACAGTCACAGAACGATACCAACTGCCACTACAGCTAATTAAATGACAGCTTCTATTGTGAGATATCAGAAGATAACAATTAAAGGCCCGATTAGGATCTGGGGTCGACGACCACCGACAGGCCTTTGATGGCCGGCCGTCCGACATCCAGAGATTTAGTTCGACTGCCTGATTACAAAGCCGGAGGTCAGAGTGATTTCGGCTGAGGGACAGGCCGCTGCCTCCGACAGGCTCAAGGAGTGTGAGAGTAGGAGTGTAATGTTTACAATGGGTGCTATGCCTGCAGAGGCACTTACATAGGAATTAGGCTGTCTCTTTCCCTCTGTCTTGTCCAACCACCATATAAATGCAAATAGAAAGGGACTTCGGGCCCGAGCAAGGCCTCAGTCACTGTGGATCTCTGCTATGGAGCCAGGGGGACAAAATATCTATGCAATGTGTGCACATGGGGCCTGACACATGGTGAATGGATGTTTGTAAACATGCTTTTTTCTATTGCAGTTTGTGCTGTGGCTCTTTTCCGAGCAGCAGCACAAGCCACAATAGAAAAAGGCATGTTTACGACTGCCTGAATGGCGGGCGTATTGTAATTGGGCTGTCGGGATCATCGACTCCTTGTCGGACGATCCTGTATCCAAATGGCCATCGAATGATCCCAACCGCCGTCGTAATTAGGCCCTAAGGTGGTTAAGACCCCCACAACCCCATTGGACAGAGGAACAAAATAATAATAGAAACATGTCTGACAAAATACTTGCTACAACAGTCTAGTTTCTTCGTTATCACTGACAACTAGCAAAATACATTTGTACATAAGCAATATTAAATGAAAAATAAGAGTTGGGATCCTAGTCCAACTGAATAGTAAAATACCTTCATGACTTCAGGATATCTATAATCAATATGCATTAGAAAATGAATTTCAGTATATTCCTTTCGAATGCTTGCGAGGGCTATAAATCCAAAATAAAGGTATAAGTAGCAATTTTTATAACTCATTTTCAGGCATTAAATATCTCACAGGAAGTCTTAGCAGTTTTAGGTGTTCTTAAATGTTAGCTACACTGGTGCCACAGATCACAGCTTCACACGAGCAAGTTAGGAATCTGGGAACCTGCTACATTAATGAAATATTCTGGTAAATTAGATCAGACCTCTGAAGAATGAGGTTTGGTTAGAAATCATGAGTTTTTCAGAAATGTCCATAAAAGTGGACCATTGATTTAAGCTATATTTGAGGAAACTTAAGGAGCATTAGAACATTGGAACGTTGGAAGCTCCATTGAAAACAATGGAGTGCTCCAGGCTTATAATGGCTGGTATAAGCCCAGAGCTTCAACACTCCAATGTTTATTTGTTCACAGCTATAGCTGTGAACAAAGGCTTCAGGGCGCCTGAGAGGATTTCAATTCCCTCTCGCTCCCTGAAGGCATTGTTTTATTTGTTAGAACATTCTGCCCTCTAGTGGCAGAATGTTCTAATAGCCTTATAGCCCTTCATATCAGGGCTATACCAGCTTTTAAAGTCCCACTGCCTTGTTAAAGTCCCTTACCGAATGCTGCAGCGGGCCTTTAATAGCCAGTATAGCTCACTACGGCGGGCTATAAGGCTATATTGAACAGCTCCATAGCAGATTTTGCATCCTGCAGGAGATCCAAGGTACACAATTAAATCTCTCCCTCGGGAACCAGAGGAGCTTTCTTTCAAAGCCCACCACAGCGTTGAAGTTGTGTAATATAAAGGTAATTGGATATGCAGTATAATTGATAAACCCCATATTGCAGTAGTTTGCATGAGTAATTTATATGAAATTAAGCTACATCGCAGACTGCTTACCTATGTAGCTTTCCTGGATCAGGTGTCAGTTGTGAATGGATTATCGAAAGTTCATGTATGTAAAATTGCCACAAAAACAGGTTTTGGGCAGGTTGCAAAGAATTCGGAATGCAATTACACATATACTATGATCCTAAAATATGTGACAACGTGTACCCGGGCTGGGGTTTTCCCAATGGTTAACTGTGAGGAAGAGAGCCTAGTTAAATGTTTCTTATGTTGTTGAGGTAGTGCTGTAGAACCAAGGTCTGACATTTCTAAAGGGAAGGGCAATTATATGTATTCCTTCAATGTATTTACTTTATTTTCTGAATTTTTTAAGTTTACTGTTATCCATTGGAGTGTCCTGGCGCAAAGCATCACATCGCACCCAGTTGACAGATATACAAACTTTAGAGCTCACCCTCTCTGTGTCAAATGTTTGTCCATGTTTAGATGATATAAAATGGGGAGAATACAATTTTGTGCTGCATCAGCTTGTATTAGCCTTTTCAAAATGTGCATATGTTACAACGTCGGGAACATTTGTTTGGGGAAAATTGATAGTTTTAGTGATGCCTAGAGTCGTAATTTATGAATGAATGCTCCTGTACTTGAAAGGACAGTATTGGGTCATTAAAAACGTAATTAATATTGTGAAGTAGTTATGCCACATTTTCTTGTGAGACACCATTTATTTGAATAGGAATGCAGGTTCTGGTGTTCTGTTAATCTTGCTCCTGCTCCTTCCCCCTCTCAATCAGTGCCCCGCTGCAAACCATCTCTCCTCTCGTTTCTACAGCACATCAAGTGACTGACGTCAAAGAATAAAAATGAACTATTGTATTAGGAAGTGTGTATTGTGAATAAAGCCTTTCAAATGGAAAGTACCTTTTATACTAATAAATTATATTTTCGGACTCAAACAATGTATTATAGGAAATCAGTGGCATGAAGAACCCTGGGCGGGGTTTGGGGAGTTGCACTACGCGAAGTGCAAAAAAACTCTGTTGCACTACGCGGAGCTTCGCAAACTGGTGAAGTACGGTAGAAAAATGCTGTTTGTTGTGATTGCACAGTGCTGGATGCTTGTCCGCACGGTACAATCATTGCGAACAGCACCATGCACAGCGCAATATTTCTTTTTCTGCCGCTCAAGTAGAGTTTTACTCGAGCTGCAGCTTTCTCAACACAAATGGGCAGTTTCTCAACGCGAGTGTTTGCGAGCATACATGACCACTTGCAATGAGAAACCTGAACCCCCCGCGTTGAGAAATCTCACCTGGAAGTTTTTTTTCCATGCTCGCGCTCGCCAACTTGGTGTTGGCGATTGCAAACATGGAAAAATCTCACCGGGTGGTGGATTTTCCTCGCTCACGAGGAAAAAATTTCGCTCTGCTGCGTGAAATAGAGTTTTGGGGAATTACGCGAGCTCCGCGTAACGCAGAGTGCGGGAAACTACACAAACTCCAAGAGCAGAGCGGAGTTACCCGCCCGGGGTTAGCCACGAACTACACAGTTTGAGGTGCTTACTAAATGGGATGGTAAGGCAACAGAGAAAGAGAGAGACAACAATGATAGAACAATAAAGAAATCATTTAGGGGCTGGTTGGAAGGCAAACTTGATTACCAAGAGACAATGTGGAGTGGAGGTATGATGGAATGTGTTCAGATCTTGCCAGCTATAATTACAGGAACAGAGCAAGACATAACTAAAGAGAAAGGAGAAAATTAAGATTCAGATGATGATGATGACACATTTAATAAAATGATTTGTTAATTTCAAGACCTTCTCTGTCTGCAGACAGACAACCATCCCAGACTACTGTTGTAGTTGATAAGGATGGAAGGGGAGAAACTGCATCAGTGTAAGGTCTTAGTGGAGCTATAACGAGTGCTCCAGAAAAAGTCCCAGTTTCAGTGACAATACCTAGTATGAATGGGATTGGGGCCACAGAAAGGGCAGGTACAGATTGTTGCTGAAAACACAGTGGTGGTAGAGCCGCCGCCTAAAGAAGTTCATATTGAGATTCTAAAGATAGAATTTGGAAAGATGTTACAAGAAAATGTAGGTTTAAATAGACAAATAGCCTTCCATACCTGATGGAATTAGATATTTGATCAAAGATGCAGCCACATGTGCTAATGAAGCTCATGATAAATTGTTGGGGTTTGGCTCCCACAAGCTTAAAACTTAAATAAGCGCCCTCCAGAGACATAATTATTTACTTTTAAAAAAACCTGGTTGTTTTCATTGGGAAAAATATAATCGCTTAGTCGATCCTTTTTAGATTTTTGAGCGTCTATCTTCAGGCTTTTATAGGGTTAACGTGGGATTCATAGGTTATAAATAAAATAGCACAGTGAAGGCTTCTCTGCTCTAGGGCTTGCAAGAAGAAGGCAATACGTGCCTAAAGCAGGTGGAATGATTCTGCTGGCCTCTGGACATCCACTGTGAGCCTGGGAAGAAATCTAAACACTGTGTCTGTTTTGGAAGAAAGGAGAAGCTATGTGGTTATGCCTAGACCGAGTCCCCAAAGAATGATGTCCCTGCAGAGAAATTCTTGTGTGCAATCCTGTAGAGGAACAGTTGCAACTTGTCTGGGAGTGAATGTTCTTCAATGCTCCAGTCCAGAAGAAGCGCTCAAATGCTGTCACAGAACGAAAAACTTTGAGCAGAGTTGTCCACTGGGAAGGCCTTCACAAGGCGGCCAAATGAGGGCAGAAGACAATTATAACTCCGGCCCTGCGCTATTTATTCGAAAGTATGCTTGTAAATCTTTAATAATAATGAGGCAGCATACACCACTATATACCGCTAGGAGGCGCCAGATGCCATAACTGCCATGTTTTTCTTTCCCCAGATTCCCCGGTTAAACTTGAATCTGGTGTTTATGCCACCTAGCAGAAACAGAAGGCATGTCCAGTAAACCTCGCATCAAGTGTTAGACACAGTCCACGCAAACACTTCAGACAGGTTTTGCCCTGGAGGCTCTTCTTGGGGAAAAAGAGAGGGAGAAGGACACAGAACTAAGGAGCCCATCCTGATTGGTGGACCGGATCTTTAGGACAGAGGGTTTAACACACGAACACACTATCACCTTTACGAGTTGAAAAATATGGCCACACATCAGAGGAATCCAGCCCCGATGACAGTTGTAACCACTACAGTTTTATTAACTTATATTTGACAGTCTCCAGAACAGAGTAGCTCAGCACCAAAATATTCAAAACAACATTTTTGATTTGCACTTTCACCTGGGCAGAAAGAAAATAGGCGTCAGAAGCTCTAATTAAGAAATAGCATGCCCCAGTGAGTGGTAATGTTCTCAGACATCTAACATACATAACCCATGCTGGAACAGAGATGTAAGCCACCATCCCACTCACATAAAAAATGCACATAATAAATCTATTCGGGGCAAAAGCATTGATGTGTGCAAAAAAAATTGTCTCCCATATATTCCTTGGGTAGCCTGCAAGTGCTAAATATAAATCCTATTTTCTTCCTAAGTACCTCTGGAGTTCTTCCCACGTTCCTCATCTGTCCTGGTAAACACATTTTACAGATCAGCACACTTCTGGCACACGTCCTGTTAAATATGCCTGCTGATCTGCTCAATTTATGTGCAGTCTTGATACCTTAGCACACGTGGTCCACTCTTGCCTGTAACATGTCCGTAGCTATTACTCTGGTAATGTCTGAAAACATGAGTTTAAAAAGCAGGAAGATGGTTCATAATGCTAAAGGAGCAGGCAAAGGTTTGCAACAGATAAAAGTGGCCAATTACAGGAAGGAAAGAGATAGCACAGAAAAATCTGGTGTATAGAGAAAGAGAGGTGGAGCTATATGGAAACTCAATGGGCCTTATTTATGAAGGCCTTGCGCCGCCGGTGCGTCACTTTTTCCCATTTTAAAAGTGGCGCACCGGCGGCGCAAGGCCTTCATAAATAAGGCCCAATGTATCTGCACAGGTTAGTTTTACATATTGACTTTCTACTAATGACATAACAAAGGAGGTTGAAGCAGTGATCGACTCTCTACTAGTCCCATAACAAAGGAGGTAGGAGAAGTGATTCTTCATCTGGATGCTAGATCACAAACAAGGAATAACCATACACACATACACACAGCCCTCTACGATCAGATACATTAACACATCACACAGAAGCCATTAAGGCATATGCAACAAAAGACAAGGATTGGCCAGGATTTCCCTCTGGAATCCAGAAGTGAATACCTGTGGAAATAGATTACAGTTAAAAGACAGGCGAGGACAAAAATACCACAATAACAAGAAACTAAAAGCCCAAAACAAGGACGGTAGCAAAGAGTAGCGGAGTATTAGAGAGCACAGATAATATTGTATAAAGTGAACAAAACCAAATAGCAGGAGAAGAAATAGTGGAAACAGGAGTGCAAGCTATGAACCAGCAAGACAGAGCTCACGATAAGCCAATCATACAGAGCAGGACAAGTGCAAGAAACCTAGCAACAGTAATATGCTTGCAAAAGTAAAATATTGTAGTGAAGCTAGAGACTGAGCAAAGCGAGGTAAGGTCCGGGCGCCTAACCCTGTCTCACAGCAGAGGGGACGAGCCTGTAGAACATTTAGCAGGGTGACCCCTGAGATGCTGGCTCAGGCTGCTGTGACTTACCCTTGCCCTCTGTCTGGCGAGTTAGAAAGAGACTTGGAGGCCCTGCAAAAATGGCTGACGGAGAGGCTGAATGACCTGGCCCCTGTCCTGCCCCCCCGCCCGACACCTAAGCGGGTCTCGGCCCCTTGGTTTACCACGGCTCTGTGGGCTACGCGGAAGCAGTGCAAGGTAGCCGAAAGGGCCTGGCGGGCACATTATGACAGCAAGGACAGGTCTGCCTACAAGGCTGTGGTTAAAGCTTACCACCGAGACATCCGCCTCGAAAAGAAAGCCTATTTCGCGGGGAGAATTGAAGCAGCTTCGAACTCCAGTAAGGAGATTTTTACTATCGTTCGAGAATTCATCTCACCGCGGACTATCACCTCGGAAGAGGGCCCCGTAGAATCCTGGGCGGCGGATCTTGCGTGTTTTTTTACAGGCAAGATCAAACTCATCCAGGACTCCTTTCTATCGAGTGGACCGGTCACGCTGCCGGTGCCCGAGGCCGGTACGCCTTCCCCAGTCATACAGGGCGCCATATTGGCTGAGTTTCCATCTCTGTCTGCCTCCGCTTCCCTAGCGCTCATGAGCAACTTAAAATCTGGGTCTCCGCTTGACCCCTGTCCAGCTAAGCTCCTGGGTAAATTGGCGGAGGTGGTCAATCCGCTGGCTCACCCTTCTCAACCTTTCGTTGAGTTCGGGAGAGGTGCCGCCAGCATGGAAGCAGGCAATGGTCATCCCGTTGCTTAAAAAGCCGGGACTTGACCCGAAAGCCCCAGCCAATTACAGGCCAATTTCGCTGCTGCCGGCTTTTGTAAAAATTTTGGAAAAGCACGTTCAGTCGGTGCTCTCCAATTTTCTGGAGTCCCATGAGATCTTGCACGACTCCCAGTCTGGCTTTCGTTCAAACCGCAGCACCGAGACCACACTCCTGGAGGTTTCGGAAACCATTAAAGGGGTGCTGGATTCCGGGGGCAAAGTCATGCTGGTGTTGTTGGACTTGTCGGCGGCTTTTGACACCGTCCCCCATGAGGGCCTGCTCGCAAGACTCTTTGAGATTGGCCTGCGGGGGACGGTGCTCAAATGGTTTTCTTCCTTCTTGGCCGGCCGCCGGCAAACGATCTGGACATCATCTGACACCGCTGTAATGCCGCCTCTGGGACTCGGGGTCCCTCAGGGCTCTATATTGAGCCCGACCCTCTTCAATATCTATATGACCCCTTTGGCGGCGGTGGCGGAGTCATTTGGTGCCCGGATTGTGTCGTATGCCGACGACACCCAGCTCCTCTTCTCATGTGAGAGGGGCGCTGACTTTGACGGGGAGAGTATCCAGAATTGCCTTGGGGCTGTGTTCGCATGGTTCCAACTGCACAGCCTCAAGTGCAATTCCGATAAATCGGAGGTACTCTTCTTCGGGTGCGATACGGAGCCCAGTTGGCAGGCCTGGTGGCCCATCGACATGTTCCCTCCGTCCTGCTCTTCTCCCATGGCTAAAAACTTGGGGGTTAAGATGGACAAGGGACTGACGATGAAAGCCCAGATCCTGGGGGTTACCGGCACCTGCTTCGGCCTGCTAAAAATGTTGCGGAAGTTTCTGCCTCTCTTGTCTGAAGCGATTTACAAAAGGGGGTGGTGATGAACAGAGTGTCTGAATTGAGCAGACCACTCTTACCCAGTCCAAAGATCAGGGCTTGATCCATCACCGTTATTTATCTCACTGCCCCATCCCAGCTCAGAACCTGGCTATATGCAAATCAGTCTGTCCCTGGCCCAGTGCATCATGGGAACAGGGCAGACTAAACTACCAAGCCAATTCTTTACCAGAAAGGAGACAAGCTACCGGGGACCGGTTTCTGGCATTTCAGCCGTCTTCGGCCCGGCTTGCTTGAATCCTGATGGAGCAGTGAGAAAGGGACTCATGTCTGAGTATACCCTGCCACACCTATAGTGGCCAAAATCGATTTACAAAAGGGGGTGGTGATGAACAGAGTGTCTGAATTGAGCAGACCACTCTTACCCAGTCCAAAGATCAGGGCTTGATCCATCACCGTTATTTATCTCACTGCCCCATCCCAGCTCAGAACCTGGCTATATGCAAATCAGTCTGTCCCTGGCCCAGTGCATCATGGGAACAGGGCAGACTAAACTACCAAGCCAATTCTTTACCAGAAAGGAGACAAGCTACCGGGGACCGGTTTCTGGCATTTCAGCCGTCTTCGGCCCGGCTTGCTTGAATCCTGATGGAGCAGTGAGAAAGGGACTCATGTCTGAGTATACCCTGCCACACCTATAGTGGCCAAAATCGATTTACAAAAGGGGGTGGTGATGAACAGAGTGTCTGAATTGAGCAGACCACTCTTACCCAGTCCAAAGATCAGGGCTTGATCCATCACCGTTATTTATCTCACTGCCCCATCCCAGCTCAGAACCTGGCTATATGCAAATCAGTCTGTCCCTGGCCCAGTGCATCATGGGAACAGGGCAGACTAAACTACCAAGCCAATTCTTTACCAGAAAGGAGACAAGCTACCGGGGACCGGTTTCTGGCATTTCAGCCGTCTTCGGCCCGGCTTGCTTGAATCCTGATGGAGCAGTGAGAAAGGGACTCATGTCTGAGTATACCCTGCCACACCTATAGTGGCCAAAATCGATTTACAAAAGGGGGTGGTGATGAACAGAGTGTCTGAATTGAGCAGACCACTCTTACCCAGTCCAAAGATCAGGGCTTGATCCATCACCGTTATTTATCTCACTGCCCCATCCCAGCTCAGAACCTGGCTATATGCAAATCAGTCTGTCCCTGGCCCAGTGCATCATGGGAACAGGGCAGACTAAACTACCAAGCCAATTCTTTACCAGAAAGGAGACAAGCTACCGGGGACCGGTTTCTGGCATTTCAGCCGTCTTCGGCCCGGCTTGCTTGAATCCTGATGGAGCAGTGAGAAAGGGACTCATGTCTGAGTATACCCTGCCACACCTATAGTGGCCAAAATCGATTTACAAAAGGGGGTGGTGATGAACAGAGTGTCTGAATTGAGCAGACCACTCTTACCCAGTCCAAAGATCAGGGCTTGATCCATCACCGTTATTTATCTCACTGCCCCATCCCAGCTCAGAACCTGGCTATATGCAAATCAGTCTGTCCCTGGCCCAGTGCATCATGGGAACAGGGCAGACTAAACTACCAAGCCAATTCTTTACCAGAAAGGAGACAAGCTACCGGGGACCGGTTTCTGGTATTTCAGCCGTCTTCGGCCCGGCTTGCTTGAATCCTGATGGAGCAGTGAGAAAGGGACTCATGTCTGAGTATACCCTGCCACACCTATAGTGGCCAAAATCGATTTACAAAAGGGGGTGGTGATGAACAGAGTGTCTGAATTGAGCAGACCACTCTTACCCAGTCCCCGGAAGCTTGTTTCCTTCCCAGTGTAAGAATTGGCTTGGTAGTTTGGTTTGCCCTGTTCTCATCATGCACTGGGACAGGAACAGACTAATTTGCATATAGCCAGGTTCTGAACTGGGATGGTGCAGTGAGCTAAAAAACGGTGTTGGATCTAGCCCTGATATTTTGACTGGGTGAGAGTATTCTGCTTAATTCAGAGACTCTGTCCATCACCATCCCTTGTTGTTAAATATTTTGTCCACCCTAAGCGTGGAAGGGTATACTCAGATGTGAGTCCCTTGCTCATTGCACCATCAGGATTCAAGCAAGCCGGGCCGACGACGGCTGAAATGCCAGAAACCGGTCCCCGGAAGCTTGTTTCCTTCCCAGTGTAAGAATTGGCTTGGTAGTTTGGTTTGCCCTGTTCTCATCATGCACTGGGACAGGAACAGACTAATTTGCATATAGCCAGGTTCTGAACTGGGATGGTGCAGTGAGCTAAAAAACGGTGTTGGATCTAGCCCTGATCTTTTGACTGGGTGAGAGTATTCTGCTTAATTCAGAGACTCTGTCCATCACCACCCCTTGTTGTTAAATCTCTTGTCTGAAGAGCACAAGAGGCTGACGGTGCAGGCCCTGATAGGCTCCAGGTTGGATTACGCCAACAGTCTGTACCTGGGCCTGCCAGAGTATTTGCTGCAGAGGCTTCAAGTTGCACAGAACGCGGCGGCCAGGGCCATCTTTGGCCTAAGTAGGCGCACCAGCGCCTCTGGGTTGCTGGTGATGCTACACTGGCTACCCATCCGCAAACGGATTGCCTTTAAGGCTCTGACCTTGGCCTATAAAGCTCTCCATGCTGTGGGAGCTAAACATCTTCAAAAGAGACTTACTTTCTATCATCCTACTCGCTCGTTGAGGTCGGAATCTCTACTTCTTGCGGCTGTTCCGCGCGTGAAGAGGGCTCGCCTAGGGGGCCGCTCCTTTAGTCTGCTTGCTCCACAGATGTGGAATTCATTACCGCTCCCTCTGCGGGGGGCGACTACCCTTCTTGATTTTAGAAGAGGCCTTAAAACCTGGCTGTTTTCTCAATAGGTCTGCCAGTAGCTCCGTTTTTTCTGTCGACTTCTTAACTGTTTTTATCTGTGTTGTGTTATTCTGAATGTGTTATTCTTGAAACCTGTTCACCTTACCTAAAGCGCCGGGACACTCTTTTTGAGTAACCGTTGCGCTATACAAGAAAATAAATAACATAACATAACATAACATATTTAAATATTCTAAAACTCCAGCTTGTTTAAATTGCATATTTATCAACCAATACCAATCGCTCAGGCGATCCAGTCTCAGAGCTTTCTAAAGGCTGAAAAAGTAATAAATGTGATGCTTTATCCAAAAATCTCATCATGTCCAATAATCTTGGGGCATATTACCAAGCAATAGCGATAATTATCGCTATTGCTTGGTTAGAGACAAAAATGTATCGCCGACCTGCGGCGATTTTTATCGCAGATAAACCTTGGTATGACCAAGGTTTATCGCAAATGCGATAAAAAACGGCCGCAATGCATGAATATCGCTGAAAAGTCAGCGATATTCATGCATTACCGAGCTAATGCTCTTAGCCATGTTATCCACCTCCCATTGGATAACATTGCTAAGAACTGCTCAGGGCAGGTGTTGGAGAGCTTAGCGAGAATATCTCCAAAAATTGGTAATAGGAGATAGCGATGTTAGTGACTGTTTCCAGTCGCTAACATCTTGGCACGCCCACTTTGCATGTCATTAGTGATAAATATCACTGACATGCAAAGCGGGGCCCAAGATGGTCGCGATCTCCTACTAGCTGTCACTAACTGGTGTTAGCTCCTTTGAAGACAACAAGGGTTCCCTGAATGAAAGTAAACAATCAACCCCTAGGTCAGGGAATAAATCAGTGGAGAAAACTACCTAGGCAGTAATTCTGAATTTGAGCACACAATGCAAAAGGACCAACACTGAGAGTGAACAGCTTCCAATTAAAAACATAAGTTTATTACAGTCAAATACACAATCGCTAAAAAATACATTTCATAAAAAATTGCATTTCCTTAAATCAGAACATAAAAATTCTTGAACATAGAAGAGTGAGTTGTTTTGTCGACGCGTTTCGGCGGCCAGCGCCTTTCTCAAGACAATATTACAACTATCACAGGTAAGGAAGAACTTCAAAACTGAGTGATGATTTAGATATTGGATAGGTTTCATCTACTATTCTGAACCGGAACACGTGTGCTTCCAAACTAATTCTGTAATGTAGGTTACTATTTTGTCGACTTGTCAGTTCTTGTGATCTGCTTCTAATAGATATTTCAGTCTGTTTTTCTTAGATCAAAAATCTGCCCAATTGGGAGCTTTAAAATGTCTCGCCTCCACACTATGAATATATATTAATTAGGTGTCGAAGCCTTAGTTGCCAGTGATATCTGATAACGGGCTTATGGACAATTGGTGACCGTCACTGATAGGGGGTCAGAAGCTGATTATTACTTGCTGTGTATATGATGGCCATACATACAGATACACCTGATTCCGTTGTAGATAGCCTGTATTCTTCTAACTTCTCTTCAATTTGGCAAGAGGAAGTTCGAGCGGGCAGATGGAATTGATGCAGCTTTGATTATTCCTGTCGATTCTGAAATAGAAGTAGCGTGGAGGCGAACGTCTGCTTCGGGCGTAGTCCCGGGATGAAATGGTGTTAGCGACAGCTAGGTAATAGGGAGATAATTTTATCTCTGCTTTCTTGGCTTTTAAAGCCAAAAAAGCGGAGATAAACCCCCTTGATAATATGGCCCATTATTCTCAATACACTGACTGGACATTATACTAAGGTGACCAATATGCCAACGTGACAAAAAATACGATTGGGAATGGCTTTGCCACGTTATTATTAGGCCATGGGGAAGTTCGCATTGATTTTCACTGACGGGTGTTTGTCTCACGCTGTAGAATCAGCACGAACTGCACCATGCGCAGCGCAAGAGGGCGCTGCTTCTTTTATTGCCACTCAAGTTGATTTTCTAACCGAGCTGCAGCTTTCTCAATGCGGAACAAAAGGTTTCTCATTGCGAGCATCGCGACAATCCACAACCGCACGCAATGAGAAATCTGACCATCTGCTTTGAGAAATCCCCGGGAGATGGATTTTCCATGCTGGTTACCTTGATGTTGGCATGCACAAGTGAGGAAAAAACTCAAAGCTGACTTTTTTGCAACTCCACATGCTCTGTGGAGCACAGAGCGCAGAGTGCGAAAACCTTGCAAACTCCAGGACTTGAGCAGAGTTATCACCCAGGCCTAGTTGTTATCAATTTCGAATTGATGCTTTTTTGTATTGTGGGTCAAGGGCCAGATGTAGGTAGGCCGTTACCGATCGGTAACGGCCGAAAATACCGATTTTGGGCCCTTACCGATCGGTATACAGCCATCGAGATGTAGGGCAAAGAAAAAAGTCCAAATCGGAGCGAAAACCGAATCGGAATGAGTACCGAATGGAAAAGAATCCGATACGTACATACCGAAAATCGGATATTTAACGAATCGGTAACACACCGAATCGGATGCAAACACCGATTCGGTCCATGTACCGAATCGGTAGTGACACCGAATCGGAAATTATCCGATTCGGTCCATGTACCGAATCGGTAGTGACACCGAATCGGAAATTATCCGATTCGGTCCATGTACCGAATCGGTAGTGACACCGAATCGGAAATTATCCGAATCGGTCCATGTACCGATTCGGTAGATATACCGAATCGGACATAAGCCAAATCGGAGTACCTACCGATTCTGTTGATTCACCGATCGGGAAATTCCCCGATTCGGACAGATGGGGAGATGTAGGGAGGCACAGAAACACCGATTTCGGCTCTAAATCAGTAGAATTCACTCGGTATTTACCATGGATTACAATCAGGTGGTAACCAACTCCAACCCATAAAAACAGCCCCAAAATGCATTGCAACTTGCAGGATGGCAGCTTTTTATGTCATTGCGAGGCGGCTACGGCTACAGCAGGAAGGACAGAGGGAATGGCAAAGAAATGAACAGGTCTACAGACAGAGGATAACCCTGTTCATGCTCACAGAGGCAGAGATCCTACAGAGGTACAGGCTGGACTCAGACACCATTCATGAGCTCATCAGGGACCTCAAACCATTGTTGGACCACCCCACCCCAAGGGCACACGCCATCCCAGCACACGTCCAGGTGCTATGCAGCCTACACCTACTTGCGTCTGGCAGCTATCAAAGTGGAGTTGCAGCGGCAGGAGGGGTGACCCAGAGCAGCCTGTCAAGGTTCTTCCGCACATTCCTTGATGCCATGATACACAGGATGGACCAATACATCTCTTTCCCTGCAACCCACGCAGAACTGCTACAAACTAAAGCTGACTTCTACCAGATGGCACAATTTCCCCAAATCATTGGCTGCATAGATGGCACGCACATTCCGATTTGCCCACCAGCGGACACAGAATACATATACCGCAATCGGAAGTCTACGCACACCATCAACGTGCAGGTGATCTGCAATGCAAAGTGCACCATCACAGACCTGGTAGCAAAATTCCCAGGGAGTACCCACGACTCCTATATCTTCCAACAGAGTGGCATCTATGCACGGCTGATGGCTGGCGAATTTGGTGAAGGATACCTCCTAGGTGAGACACATCATCAGACCCCCATAACACAAAGTAGCTAGGTGTAATACATGTATGCATTTGTGTAATGTTACCCCTTTTCCTTCCAGGCGACAGTGCATATGCCCTCCGCTCATTCATACTCACCCCCTACCTCAACCCCTCCACACCCAGCCAAAGGAGGTATAACCGGGCCCACAAAAGCACAAGGAATGTCGTCGAACGGACCTTTGGCATCTGGAAAAGTAGATTCAGATGCCTGCACAAGAGTGGAGGTGCAAGGCAGTATACCCCCATCACCTGCTGCAAGATCATAGCTGTATGTGCAATGTTACACAACCTTGCGGTGAAGAAGGGCACTGAGGTGGAGTTGTCTGACTACGAGGACCATGACGACGACGAAGCTGTGCCACTAACACAGCCAGCTGGGGTGTGTACGCCAAGTGATGGCAGATACAGACGTGAGGAGATTACAGAAAACTATTTCTGAGTGAGTACAGATGCACAGACAGGTAAATGGTTGTGGTGAAAAGCAAATTTTAATACTGTTGCAACACTGTTACTGCACTGATGTGCAACAAAAAAAAATGTAATAGCTAAGAAAACAAAACTCTAAGGTACAGGTTGCCTCACCCGCCCTTGCAAGCCTACTTCTTTGAGCGCTTGGCAGCCCCACTGGGGTGTCCCTCACCCCCTTCAGAATGTCCTGCGGCTTCTGCGGAGCGCCTGGTGCTCCTGCGCGGCTCTGACGCAGCGCTGGCCGGGCTGCTGCGGCTGCTGCTGTCCCCAGCATCCCCCAGGTCCAGGGCAGGATTGGCGGCAGTGTTTGAGATAATCATAGCCTCCATTGCTGTAGTGATGCGGGCCATTCCCCTGGTTATCTCGGCGGTGTTTTGGGTTAGACTTGACTCCATATTGGCACCGCTCTGACAGAGTTGCGCCGTTGCAGCAGCAAGGCGGCTAATGGAGCGGTTTTGCACGCGGGCATCCCGCCTGCGTGAGAGCTCATGCTCCTCTAGTCTGCCTCATAACTGGGTAATGGCAGTGGTCAGCCTGCCAAGACCTGCTGCTACCTCCTTGTTGGTATCTACAAAGGCCTTGAAACCTTTCACCATCTCGCCCATCTGCAGGTTATGATGGCGGAGCTGGCGCTGGCAGGCCATGATGGACTTCGCCTGCTGCCTTTGGATTTTCACCATATTTCCTTCAAGGCCCAGGAATACACTGCCCTCCGGTGCCGGCGCTGCAGTGCTGGGAATGGCACGCCGGCGGGTACTGCTGCTGCCGCCCTGCTGAGTGGGCTGGGGTGCCACTGGTGTGGGTGTGGTGCTGGCCGGGGCCTGAGCCCCTGCTCCCAGGATTGGGTTTACTGGAGCCACAGCCATAATCGTGGCAGGAGGTGGTGTAGTTGCATGGTGGTCCCTTGTCGGGGAGTTCTCTGGGGAGAACAGCAAGGGGGGTGTGCTCGGCATTTGTGGGGAGTGAAGTAAGTCATAGTCAATTGCCAGGTCTCCCTCAATACCCAGCCCAATGGTGTTGTCCTCCTCCTCCTCGGCAGCCTGACTCGTGCTAGGCCCTGCGACTGCACTGGTAGTTGCTGCTGCTGCCTCTGTTGCCTGTGGTCCTCCGCCTGATGGTGCCCCTAGGTATAAAGAAGCATTTGTAAATGGAGTGCCGATGTATTACAGTCAGTACAAATAAAGCATTGCACATGTCCTTGCATCTCCTTAGAATGTGTTCCACTGTTTCCTATCTTGTGATTCTGCACTGCCATATTTTGCTAACTTCTGCTGACTACATATACCATGATGCATGTCTCTTGTATGTTGGTTACAGTACTGGGCTGGGGTTTGGCTGTGCATTGTGTCTAATGGGGAGGTGTCTGGTAGGGTGTGTCATGATGTGCATGCTTCTTACCTGTAGCTGTGGCTCTGGCTGAGCTGTCCAGGGTCCCGATTCCGGTCACGCTCTCCCTCTCGATGGTGCTGGACACCAGTTCCTCCAGCTCTGTGAGGGGTGGCGCAGGGTTCCTGCCTCCACCTGTCCCTCCAGCTTGCCTCTGGATCTCAGCCATCTTACGTTTGGTCAAGCTACGGATATCGTAGAAGCGCTTTTTCAGCTCATCAAGGGACCTGGGGGTGACACCTACAGCATTGACCTTTTCTGCGATTTCACTCCAGAGCCTCCTCTTAGTGCTGTCCGGCACAGTGAGGGACAGCTTCCCGAATAGCTGCCTGTGCACCCTCACCACCTCCTCCACCAACACCTGCAGCTCCGTGCTGCTGAACTTTGGCTTCCTCTTCTGGCTGGCCTTCTGGCTCTCACTGGGGTTTGCCATCTTGCTCTCAACAGTTCTCTGCCTCCTGCTCCCACTGCTGCTCACTGTGAGTGTTCAGCTCAGGCTGGCTCTCCAGAAAGTTCTTAATTAGCTGCACCTGCCAGGGTTGCCCCTCCCTGTTTGGGTGGGGGAGGGGGGATCCACCTCATTGGCTGAATCGGCTTTTACCAAATCGGCTTTTACCGAATCGGTAAACTCCGATTCGGATTTCACCGATTCGGTTTGTTCAATGCATTCCTATGGGCTTTTTGCCCATGGGTGTGTTTTCATACCTCCGAATCGGTAATTGCCGATTCGGATTTTACCGAATCGGCTATTTCCGATTCGGTGGTAGCCGAATCGGATGTTTCCGATTCGGAGGTAGCCGATTCGGTACTTTCCGATTCGGTCCGTGCCGATTCACATTACCGATGCCGACCGATTCGGTATTATTTCTCTGTTTTTTTCCTACATCTCGTTTTCCGATTTCAGAATACCGATTCGGCCCGCCTCGGTATTTTGAAATCGGAAAATCCCTTTTACCTACATCGGGCCCCTATTGTTTTGCTATTCAAGACTTGCTAAGCCTTGCAAAGACATGGGGAGTACTTAAAGAAGCTGTACTTGCCTAACAGGAACAACATACGCAGTGCTTTTACTATAAAGGGATTAAAAGAAACAAGAAAAATAACTAACCAGCGTACTTGACAGAGGTACTCACAACACATAAAGACGACCAGGTAGGGGTTGCGACCTGGTGGTCCTGTGAGGAAAATAAAAACGATTTTATAATAAACGCCTCACCCACAACTTATCGTGACATGCTGCCTCATAGGTGAATATCCGCACCGTGGTAGGTGAATACCTCAGTGGCAGACTCAACCATTTCTGGGTGTTAGATAAATAGCAACTGAATTATAGCACAGAGCAGATCAATAAAAATATCTTATACTTAAGGAATTCTTTTTAACCATGGAGTACCATAGGTATCGTTAAAAAAATGTCCATGGTGTCTGATGAATGGTAATGACTCACCCACCCTTATGGTAGTGCCAACACCTTCCTTCAAAAGCATATTCGGACCTCAGGCTTTCGCCAGGGCTATTATTATCCCTGCCTAACTATTCAATCTTGCTCTTCAGATTAAAATGAGGCCTAGTGTTCTCACCTATTTGTAGTCTTTTCTTAGACAGGCAACCTGTAGTGAAAACAATTAGAGGAAAGATATATACGAGAAACATCAGATCACATTAGTTATCAAATACTGTTGTAACCTTGATTTCTGTGGAATCAACTGGGTGGTTTATGTGAGAAGATAGTGCACAACACTGCAAATCCACTCCAAATGCACATCACACGTGGGCATCCATTAGTGTCCAGTACCTTTGACGTGGTGTATCCACTCATACTACTTACCCTAACTTTAGGGTGGCTCTGGATATCTCAATCTCAATCTGTAGTCTCAATCTTTTGAAAAAGGGATAAAAGGGATCCATTTTGCATATTACTGGTTAAATGTTTAAAACTATTGTTGGAACATATTTTGACTTACCAAAATTACATCAGAACTTTAGAATTTAGGCAGTCACTGATTCAGTGAGATGACCATGCCCTCCTTATGAAAGAGTGACTCCTGGCACTGTCATTAGTGGTTAGCGCAGTCATCTTCGCCAAGCAAATAAGTCAAAGAGCAAGGTAGTCTAGCCCCAGTGTCCGCTTGTTGCATTAAGCTACTGAGCGGTTGGCCCCGAGTCCCCGCTTATTTCGTCAAGGTGGATATGGCTGTGAGCACACCTAAACATGCCCCATCTGCCAACACATGAGTGCTCAGGTGGCCAGAGTTTATGAGGTGGTCGGACCTGCTGGTTCCACGTTGAGGGCATCAAATTCATCACCAGGAGTACTGACTGGGTAAAATAGAAAGGCCCAGCATTCTCTGTGAGTAGCACATTTACACGTGGGATAGAGGAAGTAAAAAATATGGCAGTAAAACAAGCATTGACAACTTTAATTCGCCAACACTTTTACACATAGGTATTCACACATCCTGCTAATTTATGTTGCATGCTCTAATGCTCTTTATCACATTACCACATGCTCCATTGGCTTTAAAAATGGATTGAGGGAAAAACAGCAAAAAATAACTGCTTTCTGAAAAGAACGCATATAAGAGATAATGAATTGTGACAAACAGTGTGATGATCAAGTGTGCATCTCAGGTGTAAATTACTCAGTCATGCATTTTAATGTAAGAGCATCTTGGAATGATACAACAAATAGCCAAAAGCCAGACCTAACAAGGGGTTAGCTGGCAAATGAATTCTTGACTCTTCCATGACAGATTGGGTAGGCAATACTAAAACCTCCAAAGTCATTGCCGGGGGCCTTCCTTGCTCTTGTTGTGTTAGGCAGGACCCCTTCAAGCTATTTAACTAGGAAAGGTGACAAAATAAAGGTGGCTGTCCGTTGGCGGCTGCTACTTAAGGGCTCCAGGGCTGTGCCCCTCCCCATTATCGGCCTCTTTATTACATCATTTAAAAGAGCACAATATTTAAAAAAACTATTTGCTGATGGCTTAATGCCTTGCTCTACTTCTAATTGAGGGTCAAGCAATCTGGCACATTCAAAGATGTCACTGTGCCTCTGCTGTCGCTGTACTCAGAGGTTGTTGGGTTTACCTATAAACAGCCCTTGCATTTCCATGGAGAGCAGGTGACGTTCTTTCCCTGTCTCCTCCTCCATAAAAGACGCCGATGGGCAGCAGCCCTGGGCTTTTTACTTTACAGTCCAGGCTGTACAAGACAGCATGTCACTCAGCTGCAGTTAACCCAATCACTGCTTACCATTTTGGGGGATTACCCCTTCCATCTTGTGGACCACCAGTCCACCCCTTTACTCACGCCCTTTGAGGGGGCAGAGCGTATCCAGGCAGGCCCCTGGTTGCTCAGGTTTACAACCACCCGCAGGACTAACGGGGTGCCGTCATTCCTCCAGGGTCGGACTTCCTGGGGCTATTTGGCATTTGCACCCTTGTTGTGCTCCTGATGAGGGTACCCCTATGTACCATTAAGCCTCTCAATCACCCTATAACTCCTCCTGCAACACAAATTAACAAGTTAACAGCCTTCTAACCCTAGCCACCCTTCCAGCCTTCACGCCTGGTAAGTGGGAAGGAAGAAACATAATACTCTAACCCTCCTAAGGGAAACGGAGGGTTAGAGCAAAAGAAGGAGGAAACATGCCCACAAGAATGTGCACACACTGCTCCCCCAAACCGCAATGGAAAATGGTCCGTAACCTGCCCCCGCACCAGTGCACATCCCGAAAGATGGCCTGGCGGGGCATGGGGCATCCAACGCCGAAAGAAGTTCCTGTGTGAGCAGATGAATGAGGCTCGGCAACGCAACCCCCAACCTGGCACACATAACCATCAAACTCCAATCCAGGCCCAAACACAAACTTTTTGTAAAAGGCTGCAACAATCGGAATGGAACACACACAGAATCATTGAACCAAGCAAGCCAGAAAGCACAACTGCAACCTTGTCCATGCTCAGAAAGATCCCACCGGATATTAAAACACCTCACCCCAATACCCTATGCTCAGCAAAGTACAACGGCATCCTCTACACCACAGGTACTCATAGTACGGCCCCCGGGCTGCCAGCGACCCAGCAAGCCTTCATTGGCGGCCCGCGGACCTTGCCTGGCATTTTGCATTTCCTGACCTACGAGTAAACAGAGAAGATGGCCGGAGCATACGCAGTGAATACGTATTCACCACGTATGCTCCTGCGGCCGTCCTCTGTGTTTACTACTGGCCCCTGATTGTGTGTCCGTCTCTGTGACGTCACGCATGGCTCCGGCAGGTAGAACAGGGAAAACATCATTTACAACAAAGGCATTACTACGCATAACGTTTACAACGGGGTACTTACCACGTAAACGTCTTTTCCAAGCGTATGCCTTCCTTGATGGTCTTTACCACGCAAGTTACATTCCGGTCAACCTTCATACGGTCTGCGTGTATGTAAAAAAATAAGTCCTTTTTTTATTTTGTCAGAAGTGTTTTCACGCATACCTTAAGAACGTGATACATAGAAAAGGCATGGGTGGTAATGGGAAAAAATTAGAAAAGGGGGGCTGCCCCCAAAAAAACAACGGATTTTTTTTTTTAAAATATGTTTTGGAATCAAAAATTAAAAACGATGACAAATGCTGACTGAATGTGTAATTTAAAATGTGTATTACAAATTAACAAGTGACCTTCTTTGACGAATTATTCAGCCATCTTGCTTGGGGACACATTTTTAGAGGGTCAGTGAAAGTGACAAAAGACAAACAATGTCACTTCTGAAGACATATTTTTTTTGCCTATCCGTTTCATTATGTTTATTTTAGTGTATTTTTGGGCATAATGGACGTTGGATGCTTACTAACGTTTTTATGCGTGGTAAAATTCTGCGTTCTTTTATTCTGCGTGGTAAAGACATTTGCGATGTAAAATTCGCGTGGTAAAGCCATGCGTTGTATTTGAAAACGTGGTAACATCATATATTCGTAGAACAGGCCCTTTAAAAGTCAGCTGTAAGTGCAGCGCGCTTCCATCTGACTTTTAAAGGGCCTTTTGGGAAGCTTCCTGTGTCCGTGGTGCGTGCCGATGACGTTATCTCCGTCCGGAGCCTCTTTTCTTCAGCCCCAGTCTCTTCTCTTCGGCCCGCAGCCTCTTCTCGCCCCTTCAGACCTCAGGACAGCTAAAGGGATGTATTACCCCCATCCTAGAGGCAAAAAAGCCAAACTGTGTGCTGTTTACACACGTGATGTGTGCCTTTTTTTATCTGATGAAAATATTGTGAACAAAAGCCTACAGAGGTCCATAGCGCCAGGTTTAGAATCATATTTAGGGCGTTAACTCCTGTTTACACCTGAAATAAGAATTGCACACACATGGGATCATTTCGGCACTAGTGTTTTCAATTATCTTTTTCTTGACACGCCATCATTTTCTTTCCTTTTATAGGTCACTTCGAAGTCCAGGTTCCCGTTGCTTCCCTTCTATGTAAGGAACGTTGACTCCAGTAATTCATTGCCTTTCCGAGGGCACTATCATTCATTATTTCCAGCCTTTTCTAAATCACACGTTTTGTGACCACAAAATCAGGAGTGATTAATGCATTTAAGTTACCATACATTTCGAAATGTTTATCTGACTTGCACAGTGCAAAGACAGAGTGTGTGAAAGAGACATCGGTCCTCTTCCGATTTGCAATTTGGAATGGTATGTATCCACAGCTCAAGTGAGATCACAAACTAATGAACAGATACCAACACTCGTTTTGGAGTGATGTCTAATACACAAAGTAGAATCTATCCCTGAGAACGGTGTCGGGCAGCCTCGGACTTAGGCGACAGGGGTCCAGAAGACCACTGCAAGCTCCCACTAATGCGGTCACTTACGAAACACACACATACACGGAATACAAACACAGGAGTGGAGGTTTGCTGTCTCTCGTAGACCTCCATTACTGCATTTGCAGTAATTCACCGGGGAGTGAAAAATGTCTCCTGCCTGATGAAGATCGGTGAGTCAAGAGGCTTTGCGACCTTTTGCAAAGAGGCATTTTGGGATGCAATAGATTACAATGGTAGTTACAAGCATACAAGGGAAACCCCAGAGTCTCCAGGGACCTGTGGTATGTTAGTTTAGTTACGAACAATGATCCCTAATGGAGTTCTTCAAGCAAACTCTACTGAAAGCCAAATGGTAATTTAATGTACTATTAAAATGCAAAAAAACTAAAAGCAAAAATGTAACACACAACAGATTGGGTACTAGTGACAAACATGCTTGGTGCTCTTTGAAGTGTGATTTACATGTGTGATACAGGTGATAAAAGTGCTTATGAAATACACACCGGGACTCAGGAAATAGCTGAGACGGTCGCAACATACGACGAAAACATATACACAATCCATTTCCAGTAGGTCTGGGGGCGACTGCATAGAGATCCTGGTGATCTGCAATGGCCGGTAGTTCGTATCTCCCTCTATCCCTGCTCAACATGGAACTTAAAGCACTAGCTGAGGTTCTGGAAAATCGACTGATGGATGTTATGACATCATTGACTGATAATAAAAAAAATATTATAAAAATGTGCTTCTTGTAGTTACATCTGCTTTGGAAATACAGCATTGTCTAGTAATGTTTTGAAATGTTAATGATTTTTTCTCCTCTAGCCCCGCCCCCACTGACCCCGCCCCCACCAGTGCGGCCCTCGGCCACAAACCACACTGTAGATTTGGCCCCGAGAGAAAGTTTGTGAGTACCCATACCCATGCTCTACACAATGGCCACCCCTGCTCAGCCAATCAGAAGCCCCACTGACATCAGCACCCACTGTCTTCAAGGGGGTTTTTGGGGGCAGCCGAGCCTTGAGGTCTGCCCCCCGGGCAGATTGGGAGGGGGAGGGGGGGCGAGTGGATGGCAGCCATCTTGTGCCGTTTTGGGCTGCTTGGGGATAGCCCAAAAGCAGCCTAAGTTTCAAGTTTGTAGCCCAAGCAGCATATAGCGGTTGGCAGTGCCTGCCCAGCCACCATTTTAGGTTTTGGTGACCTGGTGGCTGGGAGCGCTGCAGGATAGGTTTTTTGGCGTTTTTTCTGGTGGAGTTTGTGGTGCTTTGTGGTGCTTGATGGTGCTTGACGGTGGTATTTAGCGAAGTTGGATGGAGTTTTGTGATGGCGGCTGAAGATTTTTGTGTCCTGGAGGCCATCCGCCTGCTCAGTGAGGCAGGGCAAATGGACCTCCTTGTGGGCCCCCGTGGGGGGGGGCGCGCCCATCGAGGAGTGCGTCTGCGGGGGTAGCGGCGCCCGAGCTGGCAAGCTCGCCGCCCTGAAAGTCAGCGAGACTGCAAGTGAGACCCCCGAGCGTGGCCCTGGGGGATGAGTCTGTGGGCGAGGGGGCGGAGGGGGCGGAGGGAGGCCGCTCCGGTGGAGGGGAGCCAAGGGTGCCCTTTTGCGGGCAATGGTGAAGGATTCAGACCGCCCGCTGCTCCGGGGGCGGTCTCCTTTCCACCGGCAGGGAGGTCTGGGGCGGAGGGCGCGCCTCCGCCTGCGGCGCCGGGAGCTCTGGGGGCGAGGCCTGAAAGCGGAGCAGAAGCAGCGGGGAGGTTCCCCCGCCGCAAGGTGTCAGGACAGGCAGAGGGGGTCCCCAGAGTGACGCGGAGGGGAGGAGCGAGGAGTGAGGAGGCAATGAACGGGTTGGGGGTGCAAAACGCACGGCGTCAGGCGCTCGGTGGGGGGTTGACAGGAGGGCTTCCCAGTTCATGGCCAGGAAGGCGCAAGGGGACAAGGCGGGCAAAAGGCAGGGGGGCGGAGTCCAGTTCCTCTATCCGGGTACGGGAAGAGCGTGAGGAGGAGTGGGGGTCAGGGAGGATGAAAAGGGGGGTGGAGGGAGGGGCCGGGGGCACTGTCGGGGGTTCCAGGGTGGTTAGCAAGGATGGGACCCAAAGAATGGAGAAGGAGAGGGCTGGGGTCCTGGTGGTGGGGTCGGAGGGCCCGGGGCAGAGTGGCGGAGGGGGGAGGCGAAAGGAGAGCGGAGCCTCTTGCGGCGAGCTCGGTACCGGTGGGGGATCCCGTCGCGGCCAGCACAAGAATGCCTGAGGCGGGCTCGCCGGCCTCACCACCCACGGGGCACCAGCGACCTGGGGAGTACCGCCGCTGGAGGAGCGACATGCGCGTGCTGTTTGATGTGGCTAGCAGGGGGCAGTCGGTGCCGCCGACAGGAAGGGTGTATGGGGCAGTCTCTGTGCAGGTGGTGGAGGACGAGGATAGTTTTGCAGAAGAAGAGTTGAGGGATGGAGGGGGCAGAGGGGGGCGTAATAATGGTGTCGCTAGTGTTTTTCAGAGGTCACAGGGCCAGTGAAAGTGGACGGTCCGGGCATCACGGTGGGAGCCAAGAACGGCATCGATGGAGCAGCATGGTGGAAGACGACCAGTGGATGCTTTGGTGTCAGGTACCGGAGCAGTGGTGGCCGCTGAGCGCTTGGTGTCTGTGGGGGTAGGGTGGGGTGAGGTGGTTGGGGTGGTGTGGCAGCAGAAAGGGGAGTATGTCACGGATAAGGGTGTGGGTTTAGGACCTGATGTGGTAGTGGTGGAACTTGCGGGTAAGTAAGTGAGCGGGTCCGGTCCGGAGGTGTTGGGGGACGGGGCAAAAGGGGAAGTGGTGGCCGGGGGGGTCGGAGGGGCAGCTGCAGCGGGCACAAGCGCGTCGGGGGAGGACGTTGCGAAGCCAGAGAGCAAGGACCTAAAAATTAAGAAGCTGCCGTACATAGGAGTCAAGAAGCCGCTAGGGGCGCACTTGATGCTGGCTACAAAGGAACAGATTTGGAAAGGGGAGTACGTTGAGATTCCTAAGTTACTTCACCGGAAGGTGTGGGTGAAAGAGGGTTTGAAAGAGGAGTAATACGAACTCCAGAAGAGGCCGAAAGTGCCTCTTACGATAGGAAATTGGACGGCAGCGTTCTTAATTTTCGTGAGTGTGTATTGCAAAAAATTCCCGGAGCGGTCGGTATCTTTAAGTACATGGATGTCATCCGTAAAGCACAAATCACTTGGGCGCAGTACGACGAAGAGTTCAGGGCACGGATGGCCTGGAATCCGGAGGCGAAATGGGGGGAGCTTGACACCGACCTTTGTCAACATACGGTGGGATTTGTGGGGTTGGGGATGACCATTTTGATGAGGGAAACTAACCCGAAACCCAGGCCATGTCTCGGGTCTAGAGACCTTGGGGATAACGAGAAACTACTCACACAAACTTTGGTGAACTACTTATAAACTTTGTTTTCACTCGACGATCTACATGCACTACAAATACCAGAGTGCTTAGGGCCAACCCGGAGGAGAGGCTAGCGGTGTGCGATCCATTGTGGTATTCTAAGGGAAGACCATTTTTACAGCCAGTGGTTTGCCTATAATTTATCAGCCCTTTCAGGGCCGACCCACCCGAGGAGGGGTGGGGCAGGGGCCAAATTCCAATCCGGCGTGGCAGGTCCCTGTTGGGATTACAACAAAGGGTTGTGCACGCGTGAACATTGCCGTTTCCGTCACGAATGCTCCGGCTGCGGGAAGTATGGCCACCCCCTGGTCAAGAGCAGGGGTGCGGCAGGCTCCTCCAAAGGGGGGCAGCCTGAGGCAACAGGCGGTCAGCGGGCGGGCTCCCACCCGACGGCAGGGTCAGGCAGAGGTGATAAGGGTCCTGGGCCCAAGGGTTCATATGGCGGTTAAAGTGGATCAGCTGATGGCGGCGCTACGCGATTACCCCGACGCGAAGGCCGCCGAACGTTTGCGGACGGGGTTCCTGGACGGATTCCGCTTGGGGTATGAAGGGCCCAGACGTCGGAGGTGGGCTGACAATTTGAGGTCCGCCAGGGAGCACCCAGAGGTGGTGCGGAGTAAGCTGGACAAAGAGGTGTGCGAGGGCCGCATGGCAGGTCCTTTTGAGGATTGGCCGTTGTAGGAGTTAGTTGTCTCCCCGGTCGGGGTTGTGCCAAAGAAGGAGAGAGGACAGTTTCGGCTTATTCAGCACCTGTCCTGGCCTGAAGGGGGCTCGGTGAATGATTTCATTGATGAATGAGAGACTACGGTGTCTTACTCCTCCGTTGATGCGGCCATGGCCTTGGTAGTGTCGGGGGGCGCAACGGCAGGAATGGCAAAGTGTGACATTAAGTCGGCCTCCGGCTGCTACCAGTCCATCCAGACGATTGGGGCCTACTGGGAATTGAGTTTGACGGCCGCTGGTACGTGGACAAAGCATTGCCGATGGGCTGCTCAATATCATGCGCACTTTTTGAGTGCTTCAGTACGTTCCTGCAATGGCTGTTTACGGAACGAACGGGTCCCCAAGGTGTCACACACTACCTTAATGACTTCTTTTTTGTTGGCTCCCCCGGTTCTGCGGACTGCCAGGAGGCGCTGGGCAGGTTCCAAGAGCTCATGGGGGAGTTGGGGGTGCCTTTGGCCCTGGAGAAGACAGTGGGGCCGGGCATGGCTCTGTCCTGTTTGGGAATTGAGCTGGACTCGGTGGCTATGGAGGCCCGTTTACTAGTGGATAAAAAGCAGCACATGCTGGAGCAGCTGGAAGGCATGTTGGCACGACCCAAGGTTATGGTGCTAGAGATTCAGGTTTTGTTGGGCCACCTCAATTTTGCATGCAGAGTGGTGCGCGTGGGGAGGACTTTCTGTAGGCAGCTGGCCAGGGCTTTGGCGGGGCGGCACCCGCCGCATCACCACCTTCGGCTCCCCGCGGCATTTAAAGAGGACTTGCGGATGTTGAAGCCTTTCAATGGAATCGCCATGCAGCTTGGGGAGGCGTTGATCTGGGACGTGCAGATATTCTCGGATGTGGCGGGAAGCGATGGGTTTGGTCTGTATTGGCAGGGCAGGTGGTGCACCGAGAAGTGGCCCGGGGGCGGGTGGAGGCAGAAGCATAGCGTTCCTCGAGCTTTTTCCTTTGATGGTGGCGGTGGAGTTGTGGGGGGAACTGCTGGTGCACAGGAAGGGGACTTTTCATGTGGATAACATGGCAGTGGTGGAGGTGGTCAACCGTCAGTCGGCACGGGATGTGCAAGTGTTGAAACTGCTGCATGTGTTTGTGTGTGGCTGCTTGCGTTTTGATATTGCTTTTTGTGCGGTGCATGTGCCCGGGGTCCACAATGAAATAGCGGATGCTTTGTCTCATTCGCAGTGGGGGAGATTCCATGGCTTAGCCAAGGATGCAGCCCGGGATCCGACCAGCATCCCTCCTCAGATGTGGTACGTAGGCAACTCAGGATGTTGCAGCTGGTTCTAGGATCGTTGGCGGTGTCCACAAAGGTGATTTACTTAACTGCTTGGGAGGACTTCTTGGCGTCCAGAGCACAGAGGCGCCCCCCGGGGCAGGACCGGCAGGAAGACATGGTTCAGTTTATCCTGGATCTAATTGACATGGTCTCACGAGGGTCACGATTGCGGGGAAGCTGGCGGGATTGCGTTTATGGGTAAACTTATGTGGGGATATGCGCCGTCGGCGGGTGAGCTGGGGTCTCGCATGTTGGAAGGGGGGGCCCGGGAATGCGGGAGGGTGTGGAGGGTGAGTCAGCCTTTGTCGCCGGGTTTGCTGGAGCAGGTCATTGGGGTTTTGGCGGAAGTGTGTTTTGACGCGGGGGAGGCCTGCTTGTTCGCCACATTGATGGCATGGATGTTTGCGGGAGCTTTTAGGGTATCCGAGTTGCTGGGTGTGCACAAGGATGAGGGTCTGCAGTGGTCGGAGGTGTCATTCGGCGATGGGGAGGTACATCTGTGGTTGCGGAGAGCGAAGACAGATCAGAGGGGGCTAGGCCGCTGGGTTACACTGGCGGCGGTTGCCTCAGGGGGCAGGTGTCCTGTGCGGTGGGGTTCAAGGCTGGGAGAGGCGGGACATCTGGGAGCGGCATGTTTTTGTCATGCTGAAGGCCGTCGGGTGTCGGGGACGCATTTGTTGGCAGTTCTGCGCAAGGTGTTGCAGGGGCTGGGGATGGAAGGCAAGCGCTTCGGTACCCATTCTTTTAGGATTGGCGCAACGTCAGAGGCGCACCGGCAAGGGTGGGGGCGAGGGGACATCATGCGGTTGGGCAGATGGTCGTCGGACTGTTATCAGCATTACGTTCGGGGAGAGCCCAGCCTGTTAAGCGTGTGGTGGCGATGGTTAACATGGTACTTACTGTTGTTTCTTTTTCAGGTTCGGTTGCGGGTCCCCTCGCCTGAGACATGGCGGTCTTGATTGTGGGGCATTCTTTTGTCAGGAGGGTCCAGGTGCAGGCGCGATCCAGTTATTTTGGTGAAAATTTGGGGTTTAACCCTAATGTGTTTAGCATACGTTGGCAGGGTAAAAGGGGTATGTTGTGGCGCGAATTGGTGTCCACTCTTAATTCCATGGTGGTGGCGGGTAGGTGTCCTGATGTCCTGGTGCTGCATTTGGGGGAAATTACATGGTGAGGGAAACTGGTCTGGTGCTTATGAGGGCCATGAAGTGGGATCTGGTGGAAATTAAGAGTAGGTGGTCAGGGTGTGCGGTGGTTTGGACTGAGTTTGTTGCGCGTCGGGTGTGGAGGGGCGCGGTGCAGCCTCGGGCAATTGACGAGGCACAGAAGAAGGTGAACATGGAAATGGTGAGATTTTGTAGGCACCTGGGTTTCTCAAGAATTTGGCACAAGGATTTTAGGTATGATGCCCCAGAACTGTTTCAGGGTGACGGGGTGCATTTGTCCCACATGGGGATGGATCTTTACCTCCTTGAACTTCGTGAGGTGTTGGCGAGGTCGTTAGGGGTTCGTTAGAGCTTTTGAGGTCTCTGCAGGTTCGAAGGGAACGGGGGTGGATGGGGAGGGGGTTGGAGGGCAGGAAAGTAGGGAGGCGGTGTATCCACCTATCCTCCCCACTTTCCTGGGTGGCGGGGTTTGTTTTGGAAGTTGGCCAAGTTTGGCTGGAGTTTTGGTAGTTAGAGTTAAGTTGGGGAGTTGGTGTTCAGGAACAGGGAAAGGTTAAACAGGTTGGAGGTGTTACATTGGTGCTCATTAGTTACAGTTGCAGGAGGGTAGGTTTTGGGAGGTTGAGAAGGTCAAAGGTTAAGGGATAAGATTGTGTATTATGATGTGTTTATGTAATGTATTTTGCATTATTATGTATTGTGTTGTTCAGGGTGGGGAATGTTTTATCATGTGTGGTTCGTAGGGCCGGGGGGAGGAAAGGCAAGGGGTCAGGTAACTCGATGTTTAGAGAGGTTGTAGTTTTGTAAGGCGAGGAGCCAGTTAATAAAATTTTGTGATGTGCACCTGTTTCAATAAAGCAGCCTTTTATACACACAATACGGTTGTCAGTTTGGCTTGCCCCTTCTCCCTCCCAAGGGGGTTTTGGGGGGCAGCCGAGCCTTGAGTTCTGCCCCCCGGGCAGATTGGAGGAGAGGGGGCCGAGTGGCAGCAGCCATCTTGTGCCGTTTTGGGCTGCTTGGGGATAGCCCAAAAGCAGCCCAAGTTTCAAGTTTGTAGCCCAAGCAGCATATAGGGGTTGCTTGCCCAGCCATCATTGGCCTGGCAGGCTGGTGGCTGGGAGCGCTACAGGATAGGGTTTTTTGGCCCCACCTACCCTCCCTGGAGTTTTTGCTTTGGGAGGTTTTTTGTTAGTTCGGGATGGGTTTTTGATAGGCCCATTTTGGAACATGTGCGCAGGGGTTTTCTGTAACCCTGGGTGAAGCACTGCGCTACGCTCGCGTAGTTTGCGAAGTTTGTGCAACTTCGCACTACGCGAGCTGCACGTAGCACAGTGCGAACATGCGTAGTGCAGCGTAGTGTAGTGCAGCAGTCATTTTTTGCTTGTTTGCAGTCCTCAACGTCCTGTTCGCGACCGCGAGCAAGCAAAATGACATCCCGGCGAGATTCTCAACGCGGGAAGGTCAGGTTTCTCATTGCGAGTAGTTGCACATGCTTGCGACCGCTCACAATGAGAAACTACAAGTTCGCATTGAGAAAGTTGCCGCTCAAGTAAAAATTTACTTGAGCAGCAGAAAACTACAGCTGACGCTGTGCAAGATGCCATTTTCAATGATTGCACAGTGCCGGAAGCTTGTCTGCACTGTGCAATCATTGAAAACACATTTTGCACAGTGCGAACATGCTACTATGCAGCCCGCGTAGTGCTACGTGAAGTTCGCATAGTGCGAAGTGCACTTCACGTAGCTTCGCGTAGCGCTACTTCGCGAACTACGCCCACCCTTGGTTTTCTGATTGTATGCTGTCGCTTGGAACAGGTGCTGGCCGGGTTTGTTCTGGAAATTGGCCAAGTTTGGCTGGAGTTTTGGTAGTTAGAGTTAAGTTGGGGAGGAGAGGGGAAAGGTTAAACAAGTTGGAGGTGTTACATTGGTGTTCATTAGTTACAGTTGCAGGAGGACGGATAGGAGGGTAGGTTTTGGGAGGGTTAAGAAGGTCAAAGGTTATGGGATAAGATTGTGTATTATGATGTATTTATGTAATGTATTTTGCATTATTATGTATTGTGTTGTGCAGGGTGGGGGATGTTTTATCATGTCGGAATCGTAGGGGCGGGGGGAGGAAAGGCAAGGGGTCAGGTAACTCGATGTTTAGAGAGGTTGTAGTTTTGTAAGGCGAGGAGCCAGTTAATAAAGTTTTGTTATGTGCACCTGTTTCAATAAAGCTGCATTTTACACACACAATACGGTTGTCAGTTTGGCTTGCTCCCCTTCTCCCTCCCAAACTCGCATTCAAATCCTGCCTGAATTTAAAGCACACCGCAGTGAGAGAAAGTGAACGGAAGTGCAGAGTGAGGCTTGACAGAAAAAGATGCCAATATCCGTGGCATAAAACATCTACAGCACGTAGCAGACAATCTCATGTGCACCGTCCCTGATACATCCGCACCTTGGATATTGAGACAACATAGGAACAACTCAACCACTCTTTGTCTTAGGTCCATCCATTCATCAAGCCGGAGGAAACCCACTACAAGGTGGAGCTGACGGCGCGAAATGAGGGATACGGCAAACCAGTGCAGCCACTCTCAAGATATGGTGGCAAATAGCGGAGGATTGGGCGGGGTGGTGCTCACAATGACTTCTTTGTTTAGCTTCCAGGACATTGGATCATGCTGCCACCAGCCATCCACCGCGAGCTCTGTCACTCGCACAGTCAAAAACAGTACATGCTTTTCATCAGAAAGGGTGCAATTGGGAGGGGCGAGGATAGAGATGGTATTCTCAGGGGTGTTTCTTCAGAAGTATGCTTGGGGTGGCACCCCCCTCAGCCCCGTCCCCCCAATATAGTGACATGTTGGGTCCTGTCATCACGCCACTGTGCAGTCCAGTGCGTGTGCAAGTGCAGTTTTCATCTCAGCAGCAGTTACTGGGTTAGGCAAACCAGGCTCATACCCTCTAATGTCATTTGCCTGGGTAAAGCCCCTTGTTAGAAATGGGGGTTTCTAGTTGGTAGAGGTAGGTACCTTTGTCCAAATAGGGACCCTTGCTTCTAGTCAGAGTAAGGGGATATACTTCTAAAATACCTCCTGCTCACTGCCTTGGCAGTTTGGCACAAGCAGACAGGCTTACCTCAGAGGCAGTGTGTAAAGCATTTGTGAACACATACAGTAATAGAGTTAATCTTTATCTTAACCAAAACAAGACCAAACAACAAAAATCCACAATACAGTAATACAAATATGATTGTCAGATGGTAGAAACAGTTCAATTCAAATCAAATTTCAGAAGCAACACTTTTCTCACAAAGTACCTGGGTTGCGTCATGTAAACAAACAAAACGAGCCGCAGGGAAGGTGATGCGTTGGTTCCTTACACTCAGGGAAGGTGATGCGTCGTCTCCTTGCTCTGGTAGAGGTGATGCTTTAGTTCCTTATCGGAGAGGAGGTGATGCGTCGGTGTCTTACGGCGTGGGGAGGTGATGAGTCAGCTTCTGACTGCATCCCCCAATGAAACGAGGATCCGGGACGATGCGTGAACTCTTGCAGCTACACAGCAGGCATTGCGTCGAAATCATGCGGGGACTTCGGGGATCGGTGCACTTGATGCGGCGTGTAGTGATTACTCAAGCAGTGGGCGGGCACTGCTATGATTTCCTCGACAATGCATCAGAAACAGGTGCGGCTGCATCTCGCTTCTCGAAGTTGCATTATTTTTCCAGCTCCCAGCGGAAAACAGTCTCTAGAGGTCCAAAACAGCAGACACCTCTTTGCTGGTCAGAACTCCCAGGAATGAAGTTCAGGGGAGCTGGTGGTGAAGTCTTTGTGCCCCTGAGACTTCAAAACAGGGGGCAAGCTCAGTTTCAAGCCCTTGGAGATCTTCCTCAATCAGAGGACACAGCAAACTGCAAAGTCCTTTTGCCTTTCTTTGGCAGCAAGTAGCCACTGCATGCCAACCCCAGACAGCAAACAGCACAGGGGTAGTATTCCTCCTTAGCTTCTCCGGCTCTTCTCCTTGGCAAAGGTTCCTCTTGATTCCCAGACGTGTTCTAAAGTTCTGGGGTCTGGCCCCCAATATTAATACTACAAAATCCTTTGTTCTCTGGTGGCAGAAAAGACCTGTACTTGTTTAAAACTGGTTCTGTCCTCTCTGGTGCAGCTTCATGGCAGGAGGTGGAGACAGTATTGTGGAAGGCAGACCAGTCCCATTCAGGTGAAAGGGAATCTCCTCCACCAACTCTAAATGCAGCCCATGTCTATTCAGCCCAGTCCTGACTCATCAGGCTCTCTGAAGCCACTACTCATCCCAGCCCCTGTCATGCCAAACATGCAATACACAAAACTAGCAAAGGCATACTGGATGGCCAAGCATGAAAATACCTACTTTCTCAAAGTGGTATTTTCAAACACAGAATATAAAAATCACCCTCACTAAAAGATGCATTTTAACATTCTGAGTTCAGGCATACTAAACTCTATTTTTCTAACTTCTTCCCAGGGGTAGTTATGTTTATAAGATGTTATAAACAAACTCCCCATTCTGTCTTATGGGAACAGGTAGCCTTGCAATAGTGAAGCACGAAATTGGCAGTAATTAACTATCTGGACATGCCACACACATCAGGGAATACCCTACCTTTTATATGCATTGCACCCTGCCCACAGGGGTACCTTGGGCCTACCTTAGGGCTGACTACCATGTAAGAAAAGGGAAGGTTAAGGCCTGACTAGTGGGTACACTTGCCACGTTGACATGGCAGTACCAGACTGCACAAAGGCTCTGCAATGGCAGGACAGAGTAACATTCATAGGCTGCTTATGAGTTTGGCACAATCAGTGCTGCAAGCCCACTAGCAGCATTGTTTTACAGGCCCTGAGCAAGCATGGTGCACCGCACTAGGGGCTGCGACTAGTAAATCAAATAGCCAATTATGGAAACAGCAATCCATAACAACAGTCTACAAAGGGAGCATTTGCACTTTGGCACTGGACAGCAGTGGCTAAGTGCCCAAAGCATCTAGACCAGCAAAATGGAGTCCAACACACAGCACAGACACAGGAGGAAAGGGCAAAAAATGCAGGGGAGTCCCATGCCAATGGCGCCAGCTCTAACACCCCTGTGTTTGCTTGTGCTTTTCAAGGTCTGGTTGGAGAGCTGGAATGGACTTTGAAAGATTATAAGGAAAAAAGGTGGCAGATCGCATGCTGCACCACTGCCAGCCTAATTCGCTCACATCAAATGTCAGAGCAGATCTGGAGTGTTGGAGGTGGTATAGCTGTGCTCCATTTAAAGAAGCAGCTCTTTACCTAAGGAATGGGAACTGCCAAGATTTGTGTCTTTGTACTTCTGTTTTTGCACATTTAATGGCATGATTGAGGGAATGGGCATCTCTAATGGCAGAGAAATGCAGGGGAAGATCAACCTTCTTAAACATAGAGATTCCTAAGTGTAACTAAGAATGTTGGTTGCCCACTTATCAAACATTCAAGTCAACGGATAGTTTATAGGTACAGCTATGGAAAAGGCACAAGCACAGCTGCAGTCTCTCAATCTACTGTTGTAATCTACCACTAGCCCTAGGTATGCATTCATGTAGCCCCTAGCAGGAGCCCCTAAGAAAATATACAGGCCACTAGATTACTCCTGCCTTGAGGGAGTCAAATATTTCAAAAAAGCTGGAGATTTTACTTGATAGAATGTACCAGTTGTCCACGTGATTGACTGTTGTAGGGGACCATTAAGTTAGTAACAGTTGCAATCAAAAAATAGAAAATAATAGCATAATTCAGTTTTATTAAATTACCCTTTAATTCTGAAAATAATGTCATGCCTAGCCCTATAAAAAGTCCATGTAATTTCTGACATGCTTTGTTGGTGATAACTGCACTCACAGCGCTGATGCTATATTAAGGTCAATGATGAGCAGCTACCTTACAACACCACCCCATATAGCCATAAGAAGACATAAAATGGCCACAAATGCCTTAAAAATAACTTGCCTTAAAACAATCCTTACTTAGGTGTAGGTTGAGAGTTGATGGACAAGAGCCCCCAAACAGCACAATTTGTTTTGCCTGGAGCTCTGAAAATCCTTGCCATGGAGCAGAGAGCTTTGCACAAAAAGCAGCTTAATGAATGAGAACTTAGAATAGCGCAATAACGACCTCACAGTGGTAACTTGGGGGCATATTTACAATAACTGCCGCAAATCTGCAAATCAGCAGGGATGCGCCAGTTATTGTGCGCCACAGCTACGCCATCATGGATGCGGCGCATTTACAATGCGCCGCACCATTGGGCAAAAGCGTGACGCATTTGTGCCGTAAAAGTGGCGCATTGCTGGAGTTGCGTCGCAAGCGCGACGCAGCTCCAGCAATTCTTTGGAGGCCCTATCTAGTTAATGCTGTGTCAATCCTTATGCCTGCTTCAGGCAGGCACAGGGTTTTGACGCAGCATGGGCCTAATAGTGACTGAGTGGAATCTTGTAGATTTCACTCAGCCACTTTTAGGAAGCATTCCTGTGCCGGAACGCCCCCCACCCCCCTGCGCAGGAACGCCTACATGTTGTGCAGGGCTTTACAATGTGATGCATCTCCCAGATGCGTCTCGTTGTAAGTACCCCGCACCATGGCGCAGGATTTGCGCCGCCGCTGCATCACAAAACTGACACAACGGCGGCGTAAATGAGGCGCAAGGGGCTTGTGAATCTGCCCCTCGGTGCTTTACCAGATTTTGGATATAATTTGCCATGTGTAATGTGAAGTGAATAGCAACATTTTACTGGCTTTCCTGAATGCAGAGAGTAAGTAAGTTTTCCGGGTTTAAATCAGCAAGGGTTCCATAATTTGGAAGCAAGCCGACTGAAAGATCGCCCCAAACATTGTGATCTTTAGATACGTGAAATGACTAGTAGTTTGGTTTCAGAGGATCGTAGAGTACAAGCTAGATAGTATTTCACCAGGTATGCCTTTATGAATTGAGGAGGTTGTGAAGTGACTTGTGGTAGATGCATAATGTTTTTAAAAGAATGTTTTTGAGTATGGAAACCCAATGCAGAAGGCTAGGTGTGTTATGTCTTCAGAGCGTGGGAGATTTTAAACAAGGTGTACTGCCACATTCTTAATCCTCTGGATATGATGTGCCAGATAGTGAGGAAGTCCTACACAGAGGTGTAGTTTGCACAGTGAAAGTTTGGCAGTGTGAATCTCAAATATCCTAACAAAAATAGCAGAGGCCTAGGTTTTGAATTTTTGAGGTGACCAAGGTTTGGGATGGACTGTTCCCCTGATGAGCAGGGTCATGCTGATTTCTATTAGATGGGCCATAGGGGCTGATTTAGAGTTTAGAGGACAGGTACTATGTTGCAACAATGACAGCGTATTCTCTCTACAAAACTCAAGGTCCTCCTGCCCAATTTTGAGTTGGGCAGACCACAAGTCAGATATCTTTTGTTTATACTGTCCATCACCTCCAGGCATATCTTGGAAAGTAAAAAAAGAAAATAACTCCCCCACCACTACGTATGGGCGGAAAATCCGTTCCGCTCGCGGATTTTGCGGATTTTCGGTAAATTCGCAATCCGCGAGATTCGCGAATTTCCCGCAAAATCCGCAAATCCGCGAGCAGCGGATTTTATGGCTTGCTCGCGCTGTTCGCGTGAGTTCGCGGCTTCCCAGTTCAACTTCACGCCCCGCGAATAAGGCTAAATTGCAGAAATACGATCTTAGCAAAACTGAAACTACTTACCAGGTTCAAAAGTTCAAGCTCATCATTAGTAGCCATTTCCTGTAGTGCTTCCTGAGGGGCCCCTCCAGAGTTCAGTTGCCTACTTGCAACTATTATGTGACCCTGCTCTGACCCTCAGAATAGTTACACATATGCCACAAAGGTCCTGAATTACAGCTAAGGGAGACAAGCAGGAGCCAGGCTGGAAGTTCAAATCCAGTGACACATTAATCAGCCCCTAATTCATTATTGTCAGTTGGGGCAGGGCAGGTGTTGTAACTAATTTTGTAACAATGAAAGCACTTAGCAAGTGCAAAAGATCACTAATCAGGAAGCACTAAGGAAGCAGGTGCCAGCTAAAAAAATATTCTGTGACACATTAATCAGCCCCAAATTAATTCAGGTCACTTGAGGCAGGGAAGGTGTGCTGTGCTTTGCCACAATAATGTACACTGGACAACCAGAGGGTGCTGTGATGAAACAGAGGGTGGCATGGGTGAGCCAGAGGGTGGCATGAGTGAACCAGAGAGTGGCAGTGGTGCCAGAGGGTGGCAGTGATGAAGAAGAGTGTCCCAAACAGGCTGGATACGTAGAAACAACAAGTTCGCAAAACTTGCGACCCGACAGGTAAGTTTGCGTTTGCGAAATTGTACAAAAACCCTCGCGAACTGGCAGAAACCCGCGCGAACACACACAAAAAAAAAATCCGCAAATTCGTGAGAATTCGCGGATTTTGCGGATTGCGAGTTCGCAAATCCGCAAAATTCGCGAACGCGAGATTCGCAAAATTCGCCCATGCTTACCCACCACCCCTGGGATAAAACTAGTGTGGGGTTCATTATTATTATTTTATTTCAAATGCTAACTCTGGCTTTGAGAGTTTGTTTTTGAAACATAAAAAGATTTGGAAAGGTTTGACGCCTACCCATCATGTTTGACAGAGCTGCCCATTAAACTTTTCCTACATTGACATGAACCATCATGGCAGTGGTTCATGCCATTGTATAGAGCCCTCTGCCAGGCTGGCTGGCATCTCTAAATTTAGAGGCAAAGTAAAGGCAGCAAAGTCCTCCATCACCCTGTCTGTCTTTACTCCATCTGCTAAATCCTATCTAAAGTGGGCGGAGAACACTGATTTGGAATGCTACTCTGAGGGATTTCCAGTGGTCAGATATTTGCAAGCATTCTTCTCATCACCATTTGGGATAGTTTATTGTGAGTAGTATGCCCAGCTTTCAAAGCCTTTTTTTATTTTATTTTTTTATTGAAGGTTATGATGCAGTAAAAGAGTTTAACAATTAAATAGACATAGACGAAGTATTAAAATTTGATACAAAAATGCAAGAGCATGGACATGACACTCAAAATATAAATATGTAAATGCACAATTGATGATGTGGGGGATAAAATTCGGATATATATGTCAATAAAATACTAATTCCAGATCCAAATTCTTGCCTCCCCCCACTTCGTAAGGGGGGGCCAAAAACGTCTTCCTATCTCCCGTTTTTTTTAGCTCCTTTGAATTCATATAAACAAGACTCAATATTGTGGATGCCCAAGAGTCTCGAAAGCCACATCTGGAAGGAGGGAGCAGTAACATCTTTCCAGCCTGCTGATATCAAGATTCGGAGCACAGCTACCGACATGAAGACCAGGGCTTCCTCATCCTCTTCCAAAGCCAATTTTGAGTCAGTTCCCATTAACACCAATGTAGGGGATAGATCGATATTGTGACCTAGCAGACCCTCCCAAAATTTCATGATCTCATCCCTGAGTGGGCCCAGCCGGTCACAGGTGACAAACATATGTATTAGGTCTGCTTGATCTGTATTACACCTCGGGCAGCGATCGTCGCTCCTGACCCCCCATGCAAATAATTTGGCCGGAGTATGATACAGATTAAAAACTGTTTTGTAGTGCTGAGCCCGTAGGTTAGAGGCCCGAAAAAGCTTTTTATTTAAACCGATTGCAAGATCCAGGTCAGCATCCGGGTTCCCCAATTTAGTAGCCCAAACGCTTTCCATTTTTCAGATATCGTCCTGAATCCTCACCATCAGACGATCATAAACCACTTTAATCTTCCCACAGCCTCTAACCAGGGCCTCAACCACAGGAATATCAACCGGATGCTTCAGTTTAGGTCTTAGGGCCCTTAGGGTGCAAGCAATTTGTCCATACAAAAACCACTGGTTGACAGGAATGCCAAACCTCTTTTGCAGATCCTCGAACCCTATAATCTTGTCCCCCTCCATGAAATCTCCAATGGTCTTAACCCCCAATTTCTTCCAAACCTGGAGATTCCTATCAGCCCTCAACTGAGGAAGAAGACTTGAGTTTTCCAAGTGTAGATACGAGTTTACCTTTGGGGCGTTAATACATTTCAAAAACGCTTTCCAGACCAACCAAGCCCCATGTAAAGCCTTAAAACGGGTCTTCTTACAAAACCTACGTTCCACTTCGCACAGCAACAGGCCAGTTGCTTTCCCCCCCAACAGCATCTCAAAAATTGGGGGAGGCCCCTGGGTGTCTGAGTTTGAATTTTCCCCTGTGGGTCCGACATCAAATTGAAAGAGAATAGACATTTGAATCAGGAGGCAGGACCAATGGTACAATCTAAGATTTGGGAGTGCCATACCTCCCCTTTCCCTAAGTATTGACATAAGGCTAGTGGATCGTCTAACCTTGCCATACTGCCATATAAACCTTATAAAGACGGACTCCAACTGTTTCAATATTTTTTCCTCAATAAATAGGGGTATGGCCTTAAACAGGTACAACACTCTAGGAAACATTAACATTTTTAGAGCATTAATCCTGCCTACCAAGGATAGATGCAACACGTCAATTCTTTTCAATTCGGTCTCTATAGACTTGATTAGAGGGGGATAATTCTCTTCCACTATTCTATCCACTGAAGCATTGATTTTTACCCCTAAATAAAATGCTGAGTCCACAAATCTAGAATCGGATTTCACAGTATTTTTTGTGCATATTATCTGTGTTTTAGATTCAGTCAGTCAGTCAAAACAAACTTTATTTGGTTTGTTACAACCATAAAAGTACAATTTGCATCTTATCTTACTAAACAGGAAAAGTAAAAGCAACAGAAAATACCTAGCACGGCGGTATCGATAAACATATTACATCTTAATATACATATACATAACTATCATTTTTAAAATCGAGATGTTATCACAATTAATTTTAAAAACACTTGATTCACATCTATACATCAACTTCTTAATCATACAGCACTATTTTAAACACTAATTGTTTCACATTATTTTATGTCAGGGACCTATATTATTAGATCTTACTCTGTGCAACTGAGGAATGCCTTAACTTTTTGTGTTTTAGATTCATTTAGGAGGTTCCCAGAGCCCTGACCAAAAACCTTCGCCATCTGTACCAGAGCAGGAAGTGCCTGCTGGGGATTCGTCATGAAAACAGCCAGATCATCAGCATATGCTAACATCTTATTGACATGGCCATTAAAAATCACAGGAGAAATACTAGGGCTCTCTAATATTCTCTGGATAAGGGGATCAATATACAGAGAGAAGAGGATAGGGGAACAGGGACAACCCTGGCGCGTCACTCTCTTTATATTGAATTTATCCGACTTTTCCCCCATAACCGTGACTCTAGCGATTGGGTCCAAATATATGCCTTTGGGCGCTCTGATGACTTTCTCCCCAAAGCCCCTCTCCACCAATATACCTCGTTGAGCAGGATCATGGCGATTCTGCCCCCTGTGGCATCCTGGGCGTCAAAGAGTGTTATAGCTCTGCAAGTATGATCTGTCGTGCCCCGCGCCGGAACAAACCTGTGCTGCCACGGGGAAACGAGACCGCTGATGATCCTGCCCAACCTCATAGCCCAGATCTTTGAATAGAGCTTTGTATCGGCATTAATCAATTATATCGGGCGGTAGGACCCTGGTTTCTCTGCTGGTTTACCTTTCTTGTGGAAGATTATAATGTTGGTTTCTTTCCACGAGTCCGGTACCTCCCCTGAATATGCAATCCCATTGAATAGGTCAACCAACAATGGAACAATCTCGCGCTCCATTGCTTTGTACACCTCCAGGGGGATCCCTTCTGGGCCGGCGGCTTTTCCGGGTGCTAACTCCTGCAATGCAGCCAGGACTTCGGTATACGTTATATCTTTGTCGAGGTCCGCTCTGGTTACATCATCCAATCGGGGACCCCTATCCAGACACTCATCCCCCTGGATACTCTCAGTTTCCCCCACATCATACAGTTTTTGATAAAAGTTTTCAAACACCATCAGTATATCCTTAACTTCCGTAAAAACCTTTCCATCCTCTTCCATGCGGGTAATCAGATTCTTGGATTTTGCCTGCCTTAGCCGAAGGGCAAGAGCTCTACCAGCTTGCTCTCCTGTTTCATATCTTTTTGACCGTGAAGATTGAAAGTCCCTAATTGCCTTCTGTGCTACCTCCTTCTGCAATGCCGCCTTACCTGCTAGCAATACATTGTGACTTTCCTTACCATCTCCGCCATAGACAATGTCCCTGATATGCTGTTCCTCCGTAGTAACCAGCATGCCCATTGGTTTCTCTACCTCTCCCCTATCCTCTCTTCTAAGCCCGGCAGAACAGCTAATCGTCTCTCCCCTTAAAGCGGCTTTAAAGGCCTCCCACACCCCACTTTGTGACGTACTATATCTATTTGCTGCAAAAAATTCTCCCACCCATTTATTCAAATGATCTACATACCTATTGTCTGCCAATAGTCTCCTTTCAAACGTCCAATGTGACGTTGACCTTTCAACCCTTCCCAGATCATACATTAGCAGCAACGGGTTAGGGTCTGAGATTACTCTTGGGAGTTTAATAATCTCAACCTTTTTTATTTCTGAAGAAGAAAAAAAAAAGTAATCTAGTTTTGAGTACTTCTGAGCAGGGTTAGAGAAGTACGTAAAACCTGGATTCTGGGCTCTTTAGCTCGCCATACATCCTGCAGCCCGTGCGAGCTGATAAGAGCCTCAACTGATCTGAAAACTCTGGGTTTCCGCCCCACATAGGATGTTCCAATACCCCAATCAGAGGAAATATTTAAATCTCCAGCAATTACTAACGGGGTAGGCCAGTTAACTAGCTCTACTTCTAGGAAATCAAAAATTTCAGGATCATCATCATTCGAGCCGTATATCCCACAAATTGTAAAACCCAGTTTCATTTCGGCTATCACCCATCTACCATTACTATCAGTTTTCACTTTCCTGGCCTTTCCCAGAGCTGTTCTTACTAAAATGGCGACTCCCCTGATGGTTGAGGATTGTGTTGAGCATGCCACTAGCTCCTAGCCTTTTAAGAGCAACAAATTTCTCTCTGCCCAAGGGAGATGGGTCTCCTGAAGACAGAGAACATCTATTCTGTTGTGCTTCACCACATATGCTAATCTCTGCCTTTTCTTGCAGTCGTTCAAGCCCCCCGCATTCATTGTGCAAATTCTAATGTTCATCATCTAATTGAGCAAAGCCACCTACAACAAGAAACTGCTGAAGTATTTTTATCTTCATTAACTCTTTTTGTCCTTGACCATTACTGCACCGTTCCCTCCTTTTTCCAATTTTCACCCAACCCTCCCTCCTCGCCCTTTCCCGCCCCAAAAAGCCCACCCCTCCCACCCCCCACATCCCTGACCCCCAACCCGCCCAGCACCCTACTCTGTGAGGCGCTCAGACCTAGTCTGTGCGTGTGATGGAGCACGGTATGTGCGGTGAGGACTTACTAAACCAATACACCCAACAAATTTCAAAAATTTGATCTCAGAAGATTGCTGGTCATCAAAAAGTCAAACAAAAATCCACAAACAGCTTATAGCCAACAGCCCACTCCATAATCATAAATCTTTAAAGCGGCAATCCCTCTAGCTTTCTAGCTTCCTACGGAGTCCAAATATTCCTTCGCTTTGATCTCAGATGAGAAGAACAATGTCCTCCCTTCGTTAATAATCTTCAGCTGCGCCGGGTTTATTAGAAATGCCTGCAACTTTTTGTCCTCAAAGGGCTTGATCAGACCTCTTAAACGCCAACGTCTTTCTACCGTCGTGTGGCAGAAATCCGGCCGCACGAAAAATGAAAACCCTTCACAGCCCCGTTTAGCATTAGGCCTTGCTAAATCTGAGATAGCCTGACGCCTCCCAGTCTATATTCTGCAGCAACCACTGCACCGAGACCGCCCTCCTCGCAGCAACGGACAACATCTTCATGCTACTCGACCAGGGGCACACTGCTGCTCTCATCCTTCTAGACCTCTCCACAGCCATCGACTCCGTCTCCCACAGCAACAGCCTTCGACTCCGTCTCCCACAGCACATTCGCAGCCAGACTTCACGATGCGGGGATACAAGGAGCCGCCCTCGACTGGATCCGATCCTTTCTCGCCGGCACAATCCAGAGGATCATACTCCCTCCCTTAATCTCCAAACCCACCGATATCGACTGCGGAGTACCCCAGGGTTCTTCACTCAGCACCACGCTCTTCAACATCTACATGGCCCCCCTCGCCGCCATCGTAAGACAGCATGGGCTCAGCATTGTATCCTATGCTGACGACACCCAGCTCATCCTCTCACTCATGAATAAACCTGAAGACACCAGTCTCCGCTTCCAGGAAGGATTGAAGAACGTCGCGGCATGGATGAAAGACAGCTGTTCGAAGCTCAACTCAGAGAAGACCGAGGTCCTCATCCTCGGACCCTGCACGTCCGCCTGGGCCACGCCTGGTGTTGCTCCGCCTTCGAGAATCCACCGATTCCTACGGACCACGCACGAAACCTCTGCATCATCCTCCACTCCTCCCTCACCATGAATCGTCAGATCAACGCCGTCGCCTCCACCAGCTTCAACTGCCATTCGCATCCTCCGGAAGACCCTCAAATGGATCCTCCCCCCACTGCAGAAAGACTGTCACCCATGCGCTCATAACCAGCAGACTGAACTATGGCAACGCTTATACGCCGGAATCAACAGAGCTCTACTACACAGACTCCTGACCATCCAGAACGGTGCCTCCAGACTCATCCTCGGGACTCCGCGTCCTGAACACATGAGCCAACACCTGCAAGACTTCCACTGGATCCCCGTCGAGAAGAAGGTCACCTTCAAACTCCTCACCCATGCCTACAAATACCTCAACAACATCAGACCCAAATACCTCAACTTGAGAGTTTCCTTCCACGTACCCAAAAGGAACCTCCCCTCCGCCGACCTCGCAATGGCAGAGGTCCCATGCATCCACAGAACTAGAACAGGTGGGAGAGCCTTCTCCTACATTGCAGCCAAGACCTGGAACGAGGTCCACGTGAATATCAGACACTCCCCTACTCTGCAAACCTTCAGAAAGGACCTCAAAACATGGCTCTTCGACTGATCCGAAGCTTCGACTGATCCAGAGCTGCCCCCAACCCTAGTGCCTTGAGACCCTCACAGGTGAGTAGTGAGCTTCACCAACCCCTGATTGATTGATTGAATGATTGATTGATTGAGGACATGTAAAATCTTCTAATTACAATGCACTCTGTCCTGTGGGCTGTCAAGGGCCTACTATGGAGGTGACATATATGTAATAAAAATAGAATTGGTAGTTCAAAGCTGCATGCAGGCTGCAGTGGCAGACCTTCGGACATGTTGTAAAGGGCTACTTAAGTGGGTGGCACAATAAGTACTTCATGGCCACAAGTTGCATTTAATTTACCAGCCCTGGATATATGGTATACTACCTTACTAGGGACTTATAAGTAAATTAAATATGCCAATCTGATGTAAGTCAATTTTACCATGTTGTACGGAGTGAGCACAATCACTTTAGCACTGGTTAACCGTGGTGAAGGGCACAGTCCTAAGTGCAACAAAAACAAATTAAAAACAATAAGAGGGGTAAAGGCAAAATGTTTGGGGGAAGACCACCCTAAGCCTACAGGGCTAACATTTAGCTTTTATGCTTTATGTGTAGGGGACTTCAGAACAGAATTGAAAGCATGGTTGTTGTTATTTCCTTGCCATTTAATATTAATACAGTACAGCAAGAATACAATGACAGGGTATCCTTCCAAAGTAGCAGATCCACAGACAAGAGAACAAATCATATAGCACACATTGCTAACTCACAGGCCATAAGAACTATTTAGCACCCGTCCTCCTCCACGCACCACACAGCCACCTCTGCCCCCTCCAGCCTATCAAATCCCGGAGATTCACACCCTTTCTAAAGACCAAGATCATGAGTGGTGAGGCTCAAGTCTAATCCATATGTACAGAGCTCATTATCTTCAGACATTTCCATGCATATGTGGAAAAACCATAGGTATGTATATTGGTTTTTGCAGGGCCATACACCTATCCAGTCCCTAAATCCATGCCACCTATGGATCTTCCACTTTTTTCCATTCTCTGTTGATGTCATCTTTGTCCACCACCAATCCAATCCACAGTAGGGCTCTCTTGTACCTGTTGCCTTCTTCATTTTTAGTGACATGCAAGAGGACTAATTTGGGGTAACTGGGGAGGGACCAACCACACAAACTCCTGAGGCATGTCAAAACCCCCTCCCAAAAGGTAGTGAGGATTTGAAGTCCCAAACTGTATGAAGAAAGTCTTCCTGATGGTTAGCGCAGCACAGACAAAGTGGTAAAGTGATCACATCCATTTTACACAACATGGACCTCATCAGATAGAACCGGTGTAGGTATTTCACCAGTATAAAGTGAATCTGGACCTCAATAGCAACTTCCCATGGGGAACTCAAGATTTCCTGCTAATCCTCGTCATCAGTTGGTAAGGTTGACCCAAGCTGTGCCCAGTCCAAGGAAGGAATCGGGGATTTGTGTGACAAAACATTTATTCATGTATGAAAGTTTGTTTGCTAAGAAATGCCTGTGCCTCCAGTGGACTGATCTCCGAACGCCTCTTCACACCAGAATCAGAGGGCAAGAGAGCATGTTGGAGTTGCACATATTGATAGAATTGGTTCCTGTGAAGGTCATACTCTGTTTGTAATTTAGTAATTATTATTACATCTGCTATTACAAGCCTACATTTTTGGTTCTTTTGGTTCAACTTTTTTTCAGGGCATTGCTCATTAGTCATACGTTCTAGATACCTGGAGGGATTTGCATGAATGTGGCTCAGTCATTTCATATGAGAACTGCTCAATATGGTGTGCTAACAACAACTATTTTATTTTGATTTTGGGCACTGCAGATTCCTGGCAGGGAACTCTACAGATGGTAATATTGCCAACTGATTTTCCCTCACTTATTCAATCTCAGAAGGAAAAAAGATACACGAAGAATCAAAACCTGTGACTTGCCATAACACATCCTGAAATGAGGGGTATTTACCCGCTAGGCTCAATATGTTGACACTTCTACCAGTGAGTGGCCTCAATCAAGCATATGTTCTAAAGATTAAATTAAATATATTTCACAAGCTCACTGCCATTTTACAGAGGGATTTGGAAATCATCGACTTGAAATAACTTTATGAAAACTAGTTATAAAGTTCTTTATATTGAAATCCATAAAGCTCTGGGCCTGATTTATATTCTGGAGGATGGCCCGTTTATCTGCCAGGGCAAAGGAGTAAATTACTCCATCACCCTGACGGAGGTACTGTACGCGAGATTTAGAACCAGCGGTGTTCATTTTTAAAGCATTGACAAGAACTGCCCTCACTGCAATTCAGCTTTTTTGCAATTTGGTGCAAGGCCCTGTCAGCATGAATGAGTCTTGCACCAAACTGTTTTTCATTTTCGAAAACAAACTCCAAAAGCAGATCTTTCTTTTTCAAATTAAAAAACAAAATGCCCTCGTTGCATTGGGAGTCATTCCACGTGGCAAGGGGGTCATTATTTGCTTTTTACTGTCCTTTACCATCAGGGTTTGGCAAGCGGTGACTGACAGTTAAAAAACAGGTATATGACTGCACATCCTAATTGGGCAGACAACCATATTGCCAGTTCGACGGTTCTCACTCCATCGGGCCATCATGACGGTGATGGGGAAGTCACCACTGTACCCAAACCTATGGTCCACCCTACCAATTTAAATTTGGCAGGAATGGGCTACCATGTTGACAGAGAGGAAACTCTATCGCCTCTGCAACAGAGCTCCCTCTCCTCGATATGTAAATCAGGCCCTTTCTCACTGGCCTATAACCATTTTTAAATGTATTGGAACGTTTGTTGTCACTGTATTCGGTTCGACAAGTATGTTTAAACTTCATGATGTATCACTCTAGTTTGTAGCATTAGCTCTAAGGATAGCTCCGCCCCCTTGTTTGAAGTGATAGCCCTCCTCCTTTGGTTGACATGTTAGCCCCCCTGCCTGAAGTTCGGGTCTAGTTGTGCCCTTAGTGATCTGCACGCATTCTTTTGAGGTAGCAAATAGCTGGAGCAGGGGATAAGAGACTTTCAAGTGAGCCCACTGATGGTTTTAATCATTACATTCTTTGATTAGGCTTGGTAATTGCAAAACCTGTCCTTGCAGACTTTAAACCAGCAAAATACATCTAAAACAAGCCACACACACTGCCTTTGCTAATGCATATTTAAATGACCTTGAAACGGAGTTAATCAAGTCTTTAAAATTCTTGCAAAAAAAGAGTTGGCAGGCTTAGGTGATTAATGTATTACAAAATGTCAAACAAATTTTGATTTACTTCAAACCATCACACATATTATTGATGTGTATAAAGGCATGCACTGACCTCCAAACAAACATCAAAACTCTACCAATGCTTAAATATTTTAAAATGCACATTCACCCCTTGGGGGATCTTGGCGCTGAGCAACAGATGTTTATTTTTACAAAACTGCATGGTACACATGAAAGCCTGCATGGACCTGCCTGCGTTCAAACCTGTGAACATGAAGTCTAACAGGTTCTTGAAGCGTGGATTTTGTTCACTAAAAGCCACAGAATGTGCAGTTGTACAACCAACTCAACAAAACATCAGTAAACATTCTCTTCAAGTCCCAAGACTATAATCCGATTTGGTGCCTGTTCGTGCCTGGCATGAGTTGCTGTTGCTTTGGAAAGCACTACTGAAGATTAATAAAGAAGTCTTTTGCAAAAAGACCATACCCTGTGTGATGGATAGCGGACATTAGCATCTCTCCTCAGACGGACATTTGTCATGGTTTTTGTGCTTTTAGTGTAATGGCTTTTGCTGAGTCATCTAGTAGAGTTTTTTCTTGGGTACAAAGGTTTCCAGATGACTACTCCTGCGATTCTTTCTGATGGATCTTATCTCAGGGACCCCTGCTGCGCCGTCGTCGGCCTTCTTACTGGCTCTCTCCTGACTTAAATCAAGGACAAGCAAGGTCAAAGTGCCTAGGCAGTCCCATAGGTGGCGACGTAATGTCGGAATGGAATATGCAGCGAGAGTTCTGTGTTATATGTATCGAATTTTCTGATTCTGTCAATCTATTTCAGTGTTCATGTTCATACAATGTATGTAGGACAAGGAATGTGAGGCAACAGGAATAGGGAGCTTTGTTTCGCTTCCTAATTAATGCAAATTCCCATAAAAAGTTACCTCTGTCTAATCATATGTGGAGCACATAAAATCGTTGCTCTATTTCTCAGAGGGGGATGCAAAGAGAGAACCAAGAGGCAGTGGTACGGTTTGGGCTAATACGTCCTGCTGACAAGCAGCTAATAGGTTGCTTAAGCTTAATGTCCTTTAGGAACTCATCACGCTGCCACTACATTAATACTGGCAGAATTCAAAACGGCTGACATATATTTCATCTTCATCATCATTTTGTAGGCATAGCTATCACAATATAAAACACATACCTGCTATTCATCCATCATTACCGAGCAAGATTAAAACATCAGGAAATAGATCTTTGAAAAAGAGATGAAATTAGCATTATATGAAAAACCTATTTTACATCATTAAATTTATATCAGTAAACGCCCGAAGGAATTCATATGTAGATCGAAAGTATGCGCAGTGTTAATGGCAAATAAATCATTGTACAGAGCTGTACATTTTGAGGCCTGGCTTGCCAGCACAGCTTCCTGCTTAAACTATTGCATCCAGTTCTTTAAAATATACATGGAGTGGGATTTGCTGCGCATTGAAGATAAAACTCTCTCACCTAATGCCATTGACTGGTGTATCATTCCACATCCTAAAGAGTGCTTCAATTGCAATGCGGGAGGTACTATATTGCATCGCTAAGGTACAATAAAGAATCACACACTACATAACTGTATGATATGCAGTCGTTTTTTTCTTGTTCTTTTTCACTGCAGCAAAAATGTAATATGTTTCAGTTAGGGCTTAAAATACAAGTCATAAATATCGGGTTTGCCTATGGTTGTTCTTCTAGAAGCTAGAACTGTACGCTGGAACTCAGATAGGGCAAATTCACAGTATTCACAATAAAATCAAGTCAAGTCAAGTCAAAAAATTTGTATAGCGCACTACATACCCAGAGGGTTTCAAGGCGCTTAGGGAGGGGAGGAGGATTATTTATCAAATATCCACGTTTTAAGCTGCTTTCTGAACTCTAGGTGGTTCTGGGTGAGGCGAAGGTAAGCGGGGAGTGAGTTCCATGTTTTAGCAGCCAGGTATGAAAAGGATCTGCCTCCCATGGTGGTCTTGTTGATGCGAGGTATAGTGGCGAAGGCTTGGTTGGAGTAACGAAGTTGGCGGGAGGGGGTGTAGAAGGACAGTCGAGAGTTGAGGCAATCTGGTCCGATGTCGTAGAGTGTTTTGTGTGCGTGGGTAAGCAGTCGGAAGGTGATTCTCTTATTGACGGGTAGCCAGTGGAGGTCTTTAAGGTGACCAGAGATGTGTTCGTTGCGTGGGATGTCTAATATGAGTCTGGCTGAGGCGTTTTGGATTCGTTGGAGTTTCTTCTGGAGTTTAGCGGTGGTACCTGCGTAGAGGGTGTTTCCGTAGTCCAGTCGGCTCGTGACCAGAGCATGGGTGACTGTTTTCCTTGTTTCGGAGGGGATCCAGCGAAATGTTTTTCTGAGCATGCGAAGAATGTTGAAGCAGGAAGAGGATACGGCGCTGACTTGTCTGTTCATTGAGAGTGAAGAATCCAGGATGACACCTAGGTTCCGTGCGTGGTCTGTTGGGATGGGTGCTTTTCCGAGGGCTTCCGGCCACCAGGAGTCGTCCCAAGCAGAGGGGGATGTGCCTAAGATGAGGACTTCTGTTTTGTCTGAGTTCAGTTTCAGACGGCTTTGTTTCATCCATTCGGCGACTTCTTTCATTCCTTCGTGTAGGTTAGTTTTGGCGGTGCTGGGGTCATTGGTGAGAGAAAGGATCAATTGAGTGTCGTCCGCGTAAGAGATGATGTTGAGGTTGTGATGGCGTGCGATGGCCGCGAGGGGGCTCATGTATACGTTGAAGAGGGTGGGACTGAGTGAGGATCCTTGAGGTACGCCGCAGATGACTTCAGAGGCTTCGGACTTGAATGGAGGAAGGCGGACTCTCTGGGTTCTTCCGGTGAGGAACGAGGTGATCCATTCAAGTGCTTTTCCTTGGATTCCGATGTTATTGAGGCGTTGTAAGAGGGTGCTGTGGCAGACTGTGTCGAAGGCTGCAGAGAGGTCGAGGAGGATGAGGGCGACTGTGTCTCCATTGTCCAGTAGGGTTCGAATGTCGTCTGTTGCTGCGATGAGGGCGGTCTCAGTGCTGTGTTTAGCTCGGAAGCCAGATTGTGAGGGGTCGAGGGATTTGTTGGCTTCGAGGAAGGCGGCGAGCTGGTTGTTGACGGCTTTCTCGATGACTTTGGCCGGGAATGGAAGAAGCGAGATGGGGCGGTAATTTTTAAGTTCGGTGGGTTCCGCAGTTGGTTTCTTCAGAAGGGCGGTGAGTTCAGCGTGTTTCCACTCTTCTGGGAAGGTAGCGGAGTTGAAGGAGCAGTTGATGACGTCTCGGAGGTGCGGTGCTATGACGGAGTCTGCTTTGTTGAAGATGTGGTGAGGGCATGGGTCTGTGGGGGATCCTGAGTGGATGGAATTCATCAGGCGGATGGTGTCCTCAGTGGAGATTGGGTTCCAGGCGTTAAGGGTGCTCACGGGGGGAAGATGATCAGCAGATGGAGGGGTGGGTTGGTTTCCGGGCTGGTTGTCAAAGCTGTTGTGGATATCTGCAATCTTGTTGTGGAAAAAAGAGGCTAGGGAGTCGCAGAGGGTTTGAGAGGGGGTGATGTCGTTGGAATTGGCCGAGGGATTGGAAAATTCCTTGACGATGTTGAACAGTTCCTTGCTGTTGTGGGCGTTGTTGTCAAGTCGATCCTTGAATGCTGTTTTCTTGGCTTTTCGGATCAGTTGGTGGTGAGTACGGGTGGCGCTTTTGAAGGCGTCCTTAGTGCTGGTGGTTGGGTCTTTTTTCCAGGCCTTTTCAAGGGAACGGCAGAGTTTCTTGGAGTTCTTGAGATCATCGTTGAACCATGAGGCTTTCTTGCTGCCAGATTTACTTTGACGTTTTTTCAGTGGAGCTAAGGTGTCGGCGATGTTGGATAACCATAGGGTGAGGTTGGCGGCGGCTTCGTTAGCGTTATAGGAGAGGGCTGGAGTGTTTTGAAGGAGCGATGCGGAGATTTGGTCCGTGGTGATTTTGTTCCAGTTTCTTTGCAGGGTGGGTTGGAGGTGGATGTTGGGTTTTGGTTTGTTGTAGGTGAAGTGAACGCAGCTGTGGTCAGTCCAGAGGAGATCCGTAGTGTGGCTGAAGGAGACATGATTGCTGGAGGTGAAGATGGGGTCGAGAGTGTGACCTGCGATGTGGGTGGGGGAAGTGACCAGTTGTTTAAGTCCGAGGTTGGCGAGGTTGTCTAAGAGGGTGGCGGTGTTGCGGTCGTTGATCTTTTCAAGGTGGAAGTTGAGGTCTCCCAGAAGGATGTAGTCTTTGGAGGGGAGCGCGTGTGGAGTGATGAAGTCCGTGATGTCTTCACTGAATTTTGCGCGGGGTCCTGGTGGTCTGTAGAGGAGGGTGCCTCTAAGTGTGGTCTTGGGGTCGATGTGGATCTGGAAATGGAGGTGTTCGGAGTTGGCGAGGTTGGCGTCAGAGCTGGTAGAGATGCGGATAGATTTCTTATGGACGATCGCGATTCCTCCTCCTGTGTGGCTGGTACGGTCTTTGCGAGTGATCTTATAGTCTTCAGGGATGGCGATGGTGATGTCGGGTGCGGAGGAAGCATTCATCCATGTTTCTGTCAGGAAGGCGATGTCCGGAGAAATGGTGTCTAGAAGATTCCAAAGGTCAATGGCATGTCTGTGGACGGATCGGGTGTTGAGAAGGATGCATTGAAGGTGGTTGGGGTCGGGGATCTGTGCTGTGGGCGTAGCGGAGATGTTGACAGTGCCGCTGAACTTGCAGGTGACGCAGGAGAAAGGTCCATGGGTTTGTCCAGGGGCGGCTTGGACGCAGGTGGGAGCGCGGCCGGGGTTAAGGGCTAGGAGGGAGGCGGCATCGTAGGTGATGCTGGAGGGCTGGGCGGCGCGAGGGGCAGGGGGTCTGGCGCTGGGCGCGGTCCAGGCGCGGACGGGGGTAGACGGGCTTACCTTTGGCGCACCTTCGGCGCGCATGGGGCGCGTGGACGCTGCGCGTGGGGACATTGGCCATAAATGGATGTTGGAGGGGGCGGAGCGTGGGAGGGGCAGCAGCTGGGAGGCGGTGGCGGGAGGAAGGGCGGACCAGGGGAAAACAAGCAACAAAATGGAGGGTCAAAGGCTAATGGAGCCAGGGGCAGCAAATACACTACAGCGCCGAGTGTGCAGGACAATTGCGAGTGAATACACAAGCCTCAAGGTAGCACAATCAATCAATTCAGCCAGCCTCAGCAAGGTCGCGCTATCAATTAATTATTTAAATAGTGAAATGCGGCGCTGCGCGAGCAAAGCGCTTCTAGGCTGCGAGGGTCAGACAAATATGTAAATACAGCTGGAAATGCTAGTTCACACAACGATACCGCCAGGAGATAGAGCGAGGCAGCTGCAGTTCAGCTGGAGCGTGGGGGAGCAACCGGTCTGGAGGAAGGTCCAGGCGATTAATAAAAGGGCAAGCTCCAGTCAACAGTCCTTTCCCCTTCCTATTGAAATAACGGAATTAGATGATCTTAATACAGCTCTTTTTGACAAGGTATAATATACAAGAAGGGGATGAGGTTTCTCCACCTACCCAATTAATTACTCCATCTGCCAGTTGGCAAGTGCCTAATCTTACCAGAATGAAAACCTTCTCAGCTCTGTTGGGCACATCTTGTTAAGATAATTTGAGAAGATATTCAGGATGGGCCCATCAGTCCAAACTGCCCCAGGGTAGAAATTCAGATAGTTTGAAAGGACCTTAGCAATGTGCCCACTAGATAATATTGGCCATGGATAGAAATGTTGGCCTTTTAATGGAACTCATGCCTTCAGCGACCCCACAAGCCCTCACTCTGCTACCCTTCCCAGCCAAGGTCATTGAGAAGGCCATCAATGCTCAACTTTCTGAGTACATCGAAGCAAACCACCTCTCCCAATCCGGCATTCGAAGCAACCACAGCAATGAGACTGCCCTCCTTGCTGCCACAGACAACAGCAGCACCCTCCTCGACTGAGGCAAAACTGCAGCCCTCATTCTCCTGGACCTCTTGGCTGGCTTTGATACCATTTCTCACCACACCATATGCACAAGACTTGACGGCTGGCATCCGCGACAAGTAGATCCCCATTGAGTCCAGAAAGACAGACAGCCACGCACTCATCAGCAGCGGAATCAGCAATGCACTCCTCAAGGCATCACCCACAAACTCCTCAAGAAACTTCAAAAAATTCAGGACACCTCCGCCAGACTCATCCTAAACATCCCCCGCTACAGCCACATCACTGACCACCTAAGAGACCTCCACTATATCCCAGTCAACAAAAGGATCACCTTCAAGTTCCTCACACATGCCTACAAATCCCTACACGATGCAGGACCTCAATATATTAACCATCGCCTCTCATTCCAAAAACCCACTAGAGACCTATGCTCGGAATCCGGAATGGAGGTGTTCGGCAGTGTTCAGGGTGTCGTCTGTGTGGGTGGCGACCTTGAGGGTGGACTTGTGGACTATGGCTATTCCTCCTCCGATTCAGTTGGCGCAATCCCTGCGGGTGATCTTATAGCCGTCCGGGATGGCTTTGGCGATGTCGGGCGCCGAGGAGTCGTTTCACCAGGTCTCAGTCAGGAAGGCCATGTCTGGGGCGAAGGTGTTGAGCAGATCCCAGAGCTCGAAGGTGTGTTTGCGTACGGAGCGGGTGTTGAGGAGTATGCAGCGGAGGTGGTTGGGTCTAGTCCTTGGAGGTTTGGTGGCTCTGTCATAGGTGAAACTGCAGGTGCGGCAGGAGAAAGGTAAGTGGGTCTGTTTCGGGGCGGCCTGGAAGCAAGTGTGGTTTCTGCCGGCGTTGAGTGCGTGGAGGGTGCTGGCGTTGTATTGGGGTCTGGTGTTGTGGCGTTCGCGGGGTCCAGGAGTTCTGATGCTGGGCGCGGTCCAGGCGCAGACGGGCGCAGCCAGGCTTGACTTAGGCGGGGCCAGCGGCACGCCTGCTGCGCGCGTCCGCTGCGCGGCTGTTCAGCGTCCACCATATATGGGGAGCTGGGAGGGAGGAGCAGCTGGGAGGCGGGAGCAGCGATTGGTCAGGGGGTGGGCCGCAGGGGGCACAGCGGCGGGGAAACAGTGGTACAGAAAGCCAAATGGGGCACAGGGGGGAAGGAGTGGCAAAGAGCAGAAAACGAGGCACGAAGAGGGGGAACAGTGGTACAGAAGGCAAAATGAGGAACAAGGGGGGGAAACAATTGGCACAGAGCAGAAAACGAGGCACAAGAGGGGAGACAGTGGCACAGAAGCAAAAAGGACACTTTCCAGCGGCAGTGGCAGCAGGAGCACACAGTCGGAGCTGTGTGGAGGGGGAGCGACCTACCAGGAGGGTCAGGGGTCACTCACCTAACTGTGCAGCGTCAGGCATACCTGGGGAGGTGGGAGGGAGGAGCAGCTGGGAGGCGGGAGCAGCGACATGGGCAGTCAGGAGGGCAGGGCTGTAGGGGGCACAGTGGAGGGGGAAACTAATGCAACAGAAGACAAGAGGGGCACAAAAACACGAGTGGAACAGAGGGCAGAAGGCCACAAAAAACGAGGTAAAACCGAGTGGTACAGAGGGCAGAAGGGCACACAAAATTAGTGGAACAGTGGGCAGAAAGGCACAAAAAACGAGGGAAAACGGGTGGAACAGAGGGCAGAAAGGCACAAAAAACGAGGGAAAACCAGTTGGAACAGAGGGCAGAAAGGCACAAAAAAGGAGGGAAAAATGGGTGGAACAGAGGGCATAAAGGCACAAAAAACAAAGGGAAAACGAATGGAACAGAGGGCAGAAAACAAGGCACAACAGGCGGAGACAGTGGCACAGAGCAGAAAATGGGGCACAAGAAGGGGAGACAGTGGCACAGAGGCAAAAGGGACGGAGGACACTTACCAGCGGCAGTGGCAGCGGCAGCAGGGGCACACAGTCGGAGCTGCGTGGAGGGGGATCGACCTACCAGGAGGGTCAGGGGTCGCTCAAGGTCATCTACGACAATTTCAGCAAACAGATGGTGGAAACCCGCCCCCAATGCCACCGATAAGCCTACCATCATGACCTGGAATCCCACCACCTTCGAACACATCACCGCTACCATGAAGAAAATCCACTCAGGGGCCCCAATGGACCCTTGCCCACCGCACATATTCCACAGGGCCACCACCACCATCATACCCAAACTAGGATGGACCATCAACTCCTCCTTCATGTCCAGCATTTTTCCAGATGACTGGAAGTGGGCAGAGTTTAAACCCCTCCTCAAGAAACCAACGGACGACCATACAGACCTGAAAAACTACTGGCCCTTCTCTCTCCTCCCTTTCTCAGCCAAAGTCACTGAGAGACTCGTGAACACCCAGCTGACCGCCTTCACCAAAGTAAACTCCATCCTAGATGCCTCTCAGTCTGGATTCCTCAGCAACAACAGCACCAAGATCGCCCTCCTCGCCGCCACTGACGACATCTGCATGCTACTCGACCAGGGACACACTGCGGCCCTCATCCTTCTAGACCAATCCAAAGCCTTCAACACCGTTTTTCATCGCACACTCGCAGCCAGACTTCACGACGCAGGGATACAAGGGACTGCCCTCAACTGGATCCAATTCTTTCCCTCCGGCAGAACCCAGAGGATCAGACTCCCTCCCTTCCTCTCCGAACCCACCGATATCAACTACGGAGTACCCCAAGGATCATCGCTCAGCCCCATGCTCTTCAACATCTACATGGCCCGCCTCGCCGCCATCATCAGACAGCATGGGCTCAGCATTGTTTCCTACACCTACGACACCCAGCTCCTCCTCTCACTCATGAAGAACCCCAAAGACACCAGACTCTGCTTCAAGGAAGAAATGAGGAACGTGGCAAGCCTGGATGAAAGACAGCTGTTTGAAGCTCAACTCAGAGAAGACTGAGGTCTTCATCCTTGGACCCCACACCTTCACCTGGGACAACACCTGCTGGCCCTCCACCCTTGGGACTCCACCCACTCCTACAGACCACACTCAAAACCTCAGCATCATCCTTGACTCCTTCCTCTCCATGAACCACCAGATCAATGCTATTGCTTCCACCAGTTTCAACTGCCTGGCATCCTCCACAAGACCTTCAAATGGATCCCCCAGACTGCAGGAGGACCGTCACCCACGCACTCCTAACCAGCATACTCGACTACGGCAATGCCCTATATGCCAGAATCAACAGAACTCTACTACACAAACTCCAAACCATTCAGAATGCCGCAGCCAGACTCAACCTCGGGACACTGCGTCATGAACATATGATCCAAAACCTACAAGACCTCCACTGGCTTCCCGTCGAGAAGAGGGTCACCTTCAAACTCCTCACCCACACCTACAAATCCCTCATCAACATCGGACCAGAATACCTCAATGAGAGAGTATCCTCGCACTCACCCAAAAGGAACCTCCGCTCTGCTGACCTTGCGCTGGCAGAGGTCCCCTGCATCCGCAGAAACAGAACAGGCGGGAGAGCCTTCTCCTATATCGCAGCCAGGACCTGGAAAGAGCTCCCCGTGAACATCAGACACGCCCTGACCCTGCACACGTTCAGGAAGGATCTCAAGACCTGGCTCTTCAAGTGATCCAGAGCTGCTCCCCCCCAAGTGCCTTGAGACCCTCACGAGTGAGTAGCGCGCTTTATAAACCCCTGATTGATTAATTGATTGATTGACTGAGATAACAGAAACAATCTAATTACCCAATGGAGGTTGCCACTGGGCTGATATAGTTAGGATTGTGTTTCCTTTGGAAATGCATTTCTATTGCTAATAACTATGGCTCAGTTTGACAAATCATCACAAAACTTTAAAAAAAAGTGCTACTTTTTGATTTCTTTTGCATGGAAAGTTTCGATATCCTCTGTCAATTGGGGTGTGTGAAAAAGGAGGGTCCGTAAAAACACGTTTCCCCATTCATTTTGTAATAGGAACTTTAGGCACAGCTGCAGCCCAAACCGCTCACTGGATTTACACCAAATTTGGCAAAACGCTAGATGTTGGTCCAGAAAGACTGATTTTTGTGTTTTGTTGTTAATCCGTTCAGTAGCTTTGGAGAAATTAAGGTTACAAAAAGTTGTATATGTCATGCCATGGAGGATCCGCGGAGCCGTCAGAGCTCAAAGTGAGTGCTGATTGGCTGCCACCACCTCAACCAGAAAGAGTCCTAAAGAAAATACAAACAAACAGCATAAGGGAGCAGGGTACAGAAACACTGCCCCCTAGGCCTGGAGCCAACACGTTTTTTTAAAAAACAAATTTGCAGCAAGTTCACAGAGGATGTAAAATAAAAAATAAAATACTTTTCTAAACCCTCAGGATGGGTCAGGGCCCAGAAGTAAGATGTTTTTCTTTTCTTCTGGGGAGGGTGTGCACGTTGCCCCTGGGGCCTGACATACTTTTTAGGAAGATAGGGCACACAGCCCCCCTCCCTGGCCTTGTTTTGGCCTCAGGTACCCCATCCCCCAGGATCCAATGTATTTATGAGGGGTGAAAACACACAAACAGAGTGAGTGTCTGAAACGTTTCAGTACTCCATCCATCATCTCCTTGTGTTTTCTTTGTTTGTCCTAAGTTGGCAGGGTATCACAAGACGTGGGTCCCTTGATCACTTTGCCACTGGATTCAAGCTAGCCTGGCTGATATGGGGTGTTACCCTGAAACCGGTCCCAGGATGCTTGTTTCCGGTCCAGGGAAGACCAGGCTTGGCAGTTCGGGCTGGATTGTTCTCATGAGGCACAGGGTCAAGATTGATGTGCTTTTTGCTGTGTCTGAACTAGGGTGGCGAAGTGAGCTTTAGAATAATGTTGGATTCAACCCAGATCTGTGACTGGGAGCGTGTCTGAAAAGTTTCAGTACTCCGTCCATCACCTCCTTGTGTTTGCTTTTTCACCCTAAGGGCCTAAGGGGTCGATTATGATGGCGGTGAATCTGCATCCTCCAGGCCGGTGGAAGCCACCGCCGGCCCGGAGGATGCGGATTCACCGCCGCGGTCCTTGAAAACACCCACCGCCAGATTATGATGGCGGTGGGATCAGCGGTGGAAGGCAGGTCTGTCCTCCGCTGATCTGCGGGGTGTGGACCACAATATGGTGGCGGTGGTGGCAAGACACCGCTAGCCATATTATGATGGGTGCGGAGACATGCTTTTCGACTGCAGATATTCCGCCGTGGAAAAGCATGTGGACCTTTGCTTCTGGGGGCCCCTTGCAGGCCCTCAGGATGTTGGGGGGTGGGGGGTGCACATGGGGGGCATGTGCATGCACAAAGCGGCAGGCACCGAGCGGTGACTGTCGCTTTGTGCATGCACATGCGAAGCATGAATTTTTAACGTGGCAGGTGCTGCTTTAAGCAGCACCCGCCGCAATGTTAAATATACAGGATGTGACCGCCAGGGTGGCGGTCACATCCTCATTCCATTTGAAGGGAAAGCCGCTGCCCCTGCGGACCATCCCTCCACCTCGGGGTGACGGACGGATGCAGGTCCGTCCACCATCTTAACCAACACCATAGTTGGCAGGGTATGCCCATATGTGGGTCCCTTGCCCACTTTGCCACTGGATTCAAGCTAGCCACGTTGATGAGGGGTGTTACTCCGAAACCAGTCCCAGGATGCAGTGGCATCCTGATGCAGTTGCCAGGAGCCTTAGAATGTTATGTGCACCAGCTGAGAATGTTATGTTTAGAAAGGATTTAGTTAGAGCCTGCTGGATGTACGGTTGACAGCTCACCTGTGGATGGGATCCTTTCACCAGAATAAACTCATCTTATCTTCACTACCTTGTCCTGCACTTATTTACATTTGGCGACAGAGGATGGGATTAAAGAAAGGAAAGGATCTCAACACTCATCAATTTTTTTTTTAATGAACTTTCTGATGTGATCTGGACTCCAAAGGCTTTCAAGTTACAGTAATTATACCATCTACCATTATTGCCAATTTGGAATAAGCAGTAACTAATTTTTGAAGGAGTTACCAGTAAATTTAATGGATTTCACATACATTTTAAACTTACATCAATGCGGAATGACATTTGTGGAGAGGTGTTACCATATCATAGCATTTGGACGTTAGTGTATTTAACTTTATTTGTTTCATATATATTCTAGTTTCACCGGAAAATGGAGCGGACAGTTTTAAATAAATTGCCCCATTAGGAGGAAATTGCTTGTTTCAACATTCCGGTGTGCTTTGAACGGAAAGTAAATGCTGTAGGAGCATACCACGTTCAGGCCCTCGAATCGGAAATCAAAAAGGCATCTTTTGAACTGGTCAGACGGCTGGAGCTCAAGCGCTTCGTCCGCGCTGTGCCTGACTGAAAGAAAGGAACGTCAGCGCATTGTCGGCATCGCCTCCGGACATCGCATTCTCGGAATCGTCTCCGAACCGGCTCCAGCAGTGCACAGTACGTCACAATGCCCAAAGGATTGTGGTTAACACTATGTGGCGCGTCAACGCTCATCACGTCGACGTGGCAGCCATATTGGGTGTGTTTTCTTTGGTTTAGTCGGAAGTATTGCGTGTAGTAACAGTGGCACGCACACTCAGGGCAAACACAAATTGAGGTGGAATATTTGATTAGCGTGTCACAACACACATAAGTGACACGCACACTCGAGGAAACAAACAAGACTTCAACTTGTGCTTTGCGTGTTACAACAGTGACATGCACACTAGTAAGTGAAATTATCTTGGAAAAATTAGGCTCTTTCTTTGCGTGTCATTGCAGTGATACGCACACTTAAGGTTTACAATTCTATTTCAATATGTGTTTTTATTCCTACTTTTAAAGAATTTTCATTCTGACATGGGAAAACTAATGTACTAAGGTGTGAATTATCATATATGATAATTGTAATAGGAAAACGTACCTGTGAATTAATATATCTGATATCTTTAATAGGAAAACCCACCCTGACTCATTGCATCTAAACCTTTTCAAGGGTTTCAATGAATAATTTTAAGATCTCAAAAGAAGGGGTAGTATTCAAGATGCAAAATGTAACAGCACCTCCCTTTTTTTGTCCTCCCCTGGGGATCCCCCATCAGATGGCAAAAATGGCGCAAGGTCTTTGAGAGATATGCAAGGGTTTGCAGTTCTAGTCTAAGTGCAGGAAAGGAAAACTGCATTGCTGTTACACTGGGTTCAGAGGGTCAGGAAGTGTTCGACCATCTTCCCGATCTACATGATAGTAGTCTTAATGAGTATGAGATTTGCATAGCTAAACTCAACAAACATTACCTCCCAAAGGTTAGGACCATATTAGAAAGGTACCATTTTGGTCGCAGAGCCCATTTAGAAGAAGAAAGAAAGTATTGAAAATGACATTACATCTCTACGGAAACTTGCTTCTGCGTGTAAATTTGGTGCGTCTGTTGATGAACGTAAGGGATCAGTTTATGCTTGGCTGTAACATTGAACGGGTTAGGGAGGAGTTATGGCAAAAAGATGAACCTTGTTTAGACGATGTTATTACTATTGCAAAGAGAATAGAGCACTCCATTAAATGTGTTCAGGTTATTAAGAAAAATGGGGAAAGTAAAGGAAAAGACTCAGGTCATGCTGTTAAGACAACGCTTAAAGGTGAGAGTTCTCAAAAAGAGGTTAAAGGTGAACCTCCATCTAACAAAGTCTTAAACAGAAAACCGCAAAGTAAATTAGATTTTTCACAGGTGAAATGTTTTCGGTGCGGAAAGATGGGACACTTCGCTAATGATAGACAGTGTCCAGGTTGGGAAGGAAGGGACATTTTTCTCTTGCTTGTAAAGGTAAAATTATAAGGGAAAGGTTAATGAAATATTTTATGAATTTGATGAGCAAGCTGATAGTGTTGATGAAGTTGATTGTGGTCAGAATTTAGTACAAGCTGTACACAATCAACAAAGTGGAAACTGCCCTTCGATTGAGATTCTAGTAGATGGTCATTCGACTAAGGTAATGTTTGATTCAGGTGTGAAAATCACCATTGTTGTGAAAGAATTTTACCTTAAAAAATTAAAATATAAAACTAAATTATTTCGCCCTGATATCAAACCGTTTGCCAATGGGGCTGAACCCATCAAGCTGCTTGGCTATTTTGTGGGGCTTATCAACTACAAAGAGAGATTGACCAGCACTAAAATGTATGTGTCACAAAGGGGGGGGCAGCATTATAAGCTGGTTTGCTCAAAGAGATCTAGGAGTAATGCTAGACCCAAATTTGTCTCCTCCTATAATTTTGAAAGAACCTTTCGTGTCTGAATATAAATCTGTTTCTACTGTATGTCAAGACTTTAGCAGTAGTTTGAAAGTGAAATTTCCAAAGGACTTTTCTGAGAAGTTAGGGTGTTTGAAGAATTACTGTCATCATATAAGATTGAAAGAAGATGCGGTCCCTGTTTGTTGCAAAGTACGGAATGTGCCTGTTGCTGTTAGGGGCCAAGTAAAAAATGAGCTAAAAAAACTTGTTAAAGATGGTATTATAGAAGCAGTCGAAGGTACTGAATGGGTCACTCCGATTGACGCAGCGAAGAAATCGGATGGTTCTCTTCATCTCTGTGTTGATCTAAGAGAATTAAATAAAAGTGTAGTGGTGGACCGCTATCCTCTGCCCAAAATCGCAGACAAGTTAATGTTGTTGAAGGGGGCTAGTGTTTTTAGCACGGTCGATTTGAGATCGCTTACCACCAGATCAGACTTGATGAAATGTCGAAAGATTTGACAGCTTTTGTAACCCCGTATGGCACTTTTCGTTTTGTGAGTCTACCATTTGGTTTGGTGTCGGCCGCTTCCTTTTTTCAAAGGGCTTTGGAAAATGTTCTTAAGGAAGGGTTTAGAAGGAGTCAGAGTGTATCAAGATGACATTCTAATTTTTGGGTCTGATGATGAACAGCATGATAATAGACTTTCATACGTCTTAAAACGGTTAAGTGAGTCAGGACTAACAGTTAGAAATTGAGAAGTGCAAGTTTAAGAAGGATTCCATGTATTACCTTGGTCACACTATTTCAAAATGCGGAATCTTACCAAAGGAGAGTCTAATCACTACAATTTCAAGAATGTCTTCTCCAACTAAGAAGGAGGAGTTAATGAATTTTTTGGGGATGGTCGAATACTATAGTAAGTTCATAAAGGGATTTGCTTCCATGTGTGTGAATATGAGGTCTTTATTGAAGAAAGGATGTGAATTTATTTGGAATGACAAGTGTGATGAAGAATTTTGCCTTGTAAAAGAGAAGTTGAATTGTGCCCCAAAATTAAATAGTTTTGATCCTGGAGAAAAGTCGATTTTAATAACTGACGCAATCCTGAAAGGTTTAGGCCCGGTACTTGTTCAAAAAGTTGGTGGTCATGAAGAGGTAATCCTATTTTTAGCAAGGAGCTTAAGAGGCGCAGAGACGCGCTACTCTGTGGTTGAAAGAGAAGCTCTGGCTGTGTATTGGTCGGTAATGAAACTTAAAAATTTTATATGGGGTAGTACTTTTGAAATAAGGACCAATCACAAGCCACTCTGTGAGATTTTGAAAAAGAAAGGAATTGATGCAGTGTCAGGCAGAATCACAAGGTGGGTCGTAGGATTACAAGACTACAACTTTGAGGTGAAGTATCTCCCAGGAATTGAAAATAAGGTTGCTGACGCATTATCTCGTCTTGTTCCAAATGATGAGTCTTGTATGAAGGATGATTTTGAAGAGGAAGACGAATTGGTTTGTGCCATAGAAGAGAGTGTGATTGACATAGATAAATGGTCAAAGGCACTAGAGGAATACTCAGTTCTTGTGGCAGTTTTGAGGCTCATAAATGCAGGATGGAGAATTAAACCTAAGAATGATGAAAATCTTGAAACATTTCAGCCTGTCAACGACCAACTTTCAGAACAAGATGGCTTACTTTTTAGAGGTTCAAGATTGGTTTCACCACTGTCAGTTAGAGATGAACTCATGTCATTGGAACACATTGGTCACTTAGGAATTTCGAAAACAAAAGAGAGTTTAAGGAGATCTTATTGGTGGCCAAGCATGGATTTGGAGGTTGAGAGGAAAATTAGGGATTGCATGGAATGTGCGTTAAGTGAAAGAGTAGCAAAACTTAAAGTTCAACCAATGGTTGTTAGAGATCGTCCAGATTGACCATGGAAAGAAGTGGGTTTAGACATTTTAGGGTCAGTATTCTCTTCTGGTTGTGAGTGGTATGTCCTTGTTTTGGTAGACTTCTTTTCAAGATGGCCGGAGATTGCTATCACTCGTGGTATAGAAACAAAGAATGTGATAGCGTTCCTGGAAAAACTTTTTGCTAGGGAAGGTATTCCTAATACAATTCTAATGGACAATGGTTGTCAGTTAGTTTCCAGAGAAATGGAGACATTTTTATCCAAACATGGTGTGAGACATTAAAAATCATCATCGTACCACCCAGAAACCAATGGCATGGTTGAGAGGTTAAACCGGGTACTCAAGGAGACCATTAGTATGGCAAAATGTTTAGGGTCCGATTGGAGAAGTGAAATCTTTAAAAAGGTTAAGGTTTATAGACTATCTCCACATGCCATCACAAGTAAAACACCCTTTAAACTTTGCAGGTCAAGGAATGCTAATACCTTGGTAGCACCAGCTTGGGTTAATGACTTACAGCCTAGGTTGGTTTCTGCCAATGAGGGTTGTGATTGGAGATTACGTGAATCTCTGAAAATCGAAAATAGGAAAAGATGTCATGATTTGAGAAAGAATATAAAAAAAAGTGTGTAAAAGTGGGTGATTGGGTCCGTGTAAGAAAAACAAAATGCTTTCTGCAATGTTTTTGAAGCCTATTCAAGTCATCAAGGTCTTCAATAATGCTATCAAGACAGCAGACCATCGGATTTGGAACATGAACAGAGTTGCGGTGGTCAGTGATGACTTTGTATCTATATCTCGAGGTTCTGATGGTCCAAATTCGTTTCCTCAACCTCAAGGTTCTGATGATCCAAATTCGTCAAAGTTTTCTACCCAAGGAGTGCCATGACTTAATGTTCGAAAATCATCAAGAGTTTCTCGTACACCTACTTATCTAAAAGACTTTGTTAATTGAGACTTACTTATTTGTATTGTTTATTTAGTAAGAGGGGAGATGAGTGGCATCCTGATGCCGTTGCTAGTAGCCTTAGAATGTTATGTGCACCAGCTGAGAATGTTATGTTTGGAAATGATTCAGTTAGAGCCTGCAGGATGTACAATTGACAGCTCACCTGTGGATGGGATCCTTTTACCAGAATAAACTCATCTTATCTTCACTACCTTGTCCTGCACTTCTTTACAGATGCTTGTTTCCGGTCCAGGGAAGATCAGGCTTGGCAGTTTGGGCTGGATTGTTCCCATGAGGCACAGGGTCAAGAATGATTTGCATATAGCTGTGTCTGAACTGGGATGGCGAAGTGAGCTAAAGAATGATGATGGATTCAACACAGATCTGTGACTGGGAGTGAGTATCTAAAAAGTTTCAGTACTTCATCCATCATCTCCTTGTGTTTGCTGTATTTATGAGGGGGCACAGGTCCCTCACCCTGGGCCGCTTTTAGCCCCGGGGACCCTGTCCCAAGTATTACATATTTATTATGGGGAGGGGACCACCCAACCCCAATCCCTGGCCCTCAAAGGCTCGGGCCCCTATTCCCTGGGGCACTAAACTTTGTAAAAGTGAGGTGGACTGTGCATCCCCCCTCCCTGAGCCTTTTTTGGCCCCACGGACCCCATCTCCTGGGGCTGGCTCACATGCTGTGTACCGGGGAGCTTACCTCCAGGGCACAGTGGATTCCTTGTAACCCCATTGCAGAGGGATTGGGGTGTCCAGAGCCATGCAGCCAGTTCCCTTTAAAATATATATTGCCCTGGTGGATGGAGTACCGAGGGCCACATATTAGGCTTGTGGTGGGGGGCATGTAGCCCCTTCCCCTTCAAAGAAAAAAGGCTCATGGGGATGTGGTCCCCTGGGCAAGGCCAAAGGCTGTGCACAGCATGAGATTGGGTGCATGTAGCAGGTGGACAGCGGAGCAGGCCAGGCCAGGCCCTGTGGACCGAACGCATTGGGCAGTTTTGGCTTAGTTGCAAATGAGAGGGGTTGACTGCAGGCAATTAAATATTACTTTATGTTATGAAAAGCCTAGAAATTCATTGAAGAATTAAAGGTTAAAGTAACCTTATAGTTTGGTGAAATGTTCAATAGCAATGTAATGTTTTAAACTCTAAAAACCACTGAAATTTACTAGCTATAGTTATAGTAATCTCAAGGTGAGCTTTTGAAATGTTTGCCTCACCCTTAGCCAGGACATCTGAAAGATATAGAAGAGACAGAATAGAATAAGGTAGCTTTCCGAGTGTGGGTCCACAGGTGTAAGAGGAAAGGATGTGGTTTAACTGCTAGGGCGGTTGTCCTCAAATCTGGGGAATTGGGTTCTAGTCTTGGCAACGACGCTCAACATCCTGTGATTCTGGGCAAATCACTTAATCTCCTCGTGCCTAACAAAAATGAATGTATGCTTATGTAATGCAACTGATGCTCATGTATTGTGCTCTGATACCTTCAGGTCAAGTGCATGCCAGATAAAAGTCAGAGAAAAAAATAAAGGGTGGTTGAGACGGTCGACAGATAGGATAGAGGATGGCATCAGGTGTTAGGCAATGTGGAGAAAGACAATGGGGAGAAAGAAGGTAGGGTGGGGAAAAGAATAAGAGATACAAGAGCAGCAGTAACAAACATAGGAGATAAGGAACAGCAAGTGTAATACAAATATCTAATCAAGCTAAAGTTTAAAAAAATGGATTTCAGCTTTTTGTGCAATTGCATTGGAGTCTCTAAGCATCTCAATTCCAACAGAGGGTTGCTCCTGAGAAAGGTTGTGTCATTGCTTTATGAGTTTTGAATTAGTTTGTTTCCAATCTTAAATTCTGTATGCTTCTTACGCTGTTATTGGCAAAAGAGCTCTTGGGAGATGAGCAAAGATACTTATATTTCTGTAGCGATAGGTGTCATAAAACCTCGCTCAAATTTTTATTAGAATTAATCATGGCTATGGCCATCTCGGTTTCAGTTAGGGCAACCAATGAATTGTGACTCATGGTTTAATGTAAGTAGAAAAGTAGAAAGTGGTAATAGAATCATTAATATTTCCCATGAGCTAAAGCCAACCAGAAATAGGAAACAATATGTCAACATCTTTCCACCTTTGAACAGAATAGAAAGGCACTTTAGCAAATATGTTGCCCATATAATTAATGAGTGGTTATCAGTTTCAAGTAGATAGGAGATTATGGTCACCCATTTTTTAAATTTGAATAATTAGAGCACCTTCACATGTGGTGGATCCATACTTTATTAGTATACCTTCATTAAAGAAAATAGAACTAGGTCTTAGAACTATAAATCATTTTATTTTAATCGAGGTCTAGGTGCACACAATCTAGGCCAGGACATTTGTCAACTTTTGTTCATGTAGTAAAACTTTAAATTCACCAAGCCCAAGGGCCATTACCACAGCAACAATAACCACATCTAAAATGTACCAAGGTACTTTAGTAGCCCATCATTTTCTAATAGGAAGTCACTCTAACATAAGTAGGGACATGATGCGAGCCACAGTCTTAATATTGTCCTCAAATACAGGTCAGATCACCATTTCTTCTTTAACAAACTATGGAGCTTATTTACAAGCCCTTTGCGCCGTTGGTGCTATCCAACACTTTCCCTACTGTTGCACTCACTGGAGTGGGAATAGTAATTTTTACCCTCCCGCTATCCAACACTTACCCTACTGTTGCACTCGCTGGAGTGAGACTAGTGATTTTTACCCACCCGCTATCCAACACTTTTCCTACTATTGCACTCGCTGGAGTGGGAATAGTAATTTTTACCCACACGCTATCCAACACTTTCCCTACTGTTCCACTCGCTGGATTGGGAATAGTAATTGTTATCAACCCGCTATCCAACACTGTCCCTACTGTTGCACTCGCTGGAGTGAGACTAGTGATTTCTACCCACCCGCTATCCAACACTTTCCCTACTGTTGCACTCACTGGAGTGGGAAAAGCAATTTTTACCCTCCCGCTATCCAACAATTACCCTACTGTTGCACTCGCTGGAGTGAGACCAGTGATTTTTACCCACCCGCTATCCAACACTTTTCCTACTATTGCACTCGCTAGAGTGGGAATAGTAATTTTTACCCACCCGCTATCCAACACTTTCCCTACTGTTCCAATCGCTGGATTGGGAATAGTAATTGTTATCAACCCGCTATCCAGCACTGTCCCTACTGTTTACTATTCCCACTCGCTGGAGTGGGAATAGTAATTTTATCACCCTGCACTATGCAACTTTTTCAGTATTGTTATATTTAATGTAGTGCAAAATATTATTTAAAAAATGATTTATTTTAATGCTTTAACTTATGATATATAATTTATTTTTATATTTATTTTATAGGTTTATTTATATATATGTAATTATATTTTAAATTATATTTTTAACATTTTATAATACAAAATATGAATGATTTCTCAATATTAAGTTAATATATTAAAAAATAAAATATTTTTTTTTCACATTACATTTATTATTTATTAATTTTAATCTTTTAAAATTATTTTGAGGTATGTTTTACTTAATTTGTATATTACTTTTAAGACATTTAAAAAAGTCGATATTTTAGCAAACTATATTATTAACAACGATATTTAGGATTCAATATTTTTGTACTTGTTTGAAGATAGGAAGTCGATATTCTGTTGCTCAATATTTGTACTTCGATATTGTGGCAGCTCGATATTCTTCTCCTTGATATTCTGTCAGTGATCCATTAAAAGAGACGCAAGGGGGTTGTATAAATAAACACCTATATTCTGCACAAACAAGTAATGAGCGCACTGCTTGCACTGGAGGATGAGCGATATTAGGCTGTGCAATCAGATTTGTAAAGATCTTCGATTTAGTGCCCCATTAAGAGTGACCCAGTATCAAGTCGGATCATTATTGCACACATTAGCGATAATTATCACCTATTACAAGTTTTGCCAATGCAATGAGGCATAACATGCAGATCTTGGTGCTTACTGCTCCAAAATCCAGGTATAAAAATTTCTGGGCAGATTTCTCCCCAGTAAACTTCAACAGGTTTGACCTGCCAAATGTATTCAGGGGAATGTGGATGTCATCCCACCAGTATTAACAGGGTGCGATAACGTTCTCGCAAATCCTAATTCTCGAATTAGTGGAAACAGGAGTTACCTATCAAAATTATATGGAGTAATCGTTATGAGGGTCTTAGTGGGATGGAGAAAGAAGTATGGATTCAAGATGTAGAAGCAGTGAACACCAATATTGATAGGTTTACAATTTGTGGATTAATGTAAGACTATAGTTCATCCTGCAGGAAGAGCGAGCTTCCACCTGGATTACAGATAAATGGGTTCTCTTGGCTACAACTTCATGCAAATTAAATAAGGTCGCTAGGATAAGTTCCTACTGACTCTCCAAGCATGGACTGACCACAGTGTCTCAGACTCTGCACTGTTGATCGGGGGACAATCAAGTTCCTGTTTTTCATCTGTGTGGCGAGAATATATCTAGTTTGAGAATCAAAACAAATCTGTTATTTTCTAGCCTCAGTCAACCAACCAAACAAAACAATCATCAATGAATGATTGAGTTTTTCATATCAGTCTGCATAATGGCTATTCCCTAAGTTAGCTCCACCTTTTGCAAATTGCAAAAATATCATTCATTATGCAAAAACCTTGTACACTAGTGAGAGTCCCAGAAATGTCATTTCACGTAATATATTGCATAAGGTACTTCCTTCTTTACTTTTAAAAACTTACTGGAAGGCTATTGCAACTTTTAGATGAGTTCTGTGACCAGTTATACGAATAAGGACTAAGGGGGTCATTACGATGATAAGAACTAAGGGGGTCATTACGATGGCCGGTGGATTGCCACCGCCAGCCGGGCGGTTGCGATCCGCCCACAGTGGTGGCTATCCCCCCGCCATCACAAACCCATTTACCCACTGCCAAATTAGCATGGCGGTGGGTACCGTGGTGGACAGAAAGTCTGTCTGCCGCTTTTCTGCCGGTCGGATTGCCGGCTGGGCGGAAAAGGCACACAATATGGTGACGATGCCCCTTTGGGGGCCCGCCACAGTAACAGAAAACGGGACCAACCGCCAGAGGTGCAGTGGTCCTGTGGGCCAATTAGGATGCGACCGCCACCATGGCGGTCGCATCCCGCATCTTTCATATTGCTGCAGGCGGTGCTGTAAGCAGCACCCGCCGCAATGTAAAAGTTACATGTTTTGCATTGGCATGTACAACATGACAGGCGCCGCCTGATGCCTGCCACCTTGTGCATGCAAATGAAGGTGAGTACCATGGTTACCCCCCAAGCGCTGCTACTCAACCCCTCACCCACACCAAAGCCATTTTACCGTATGCCTTTCCATGGCAGAGTCTCTGCCATGTTCAGTACTTTTGACTGTTGGCAAAACCACTAGGACTATTGATGATAATTTTTCCTGCCCATAATGCCATGCAAGACATGGCAGACATGTTCAAGGAAAGCTCATCATTTGATACACACCCACAGTGGGAAAACACATTGAGCGTCAGGGCCATTGGATTTTTGTTCTACATGAAGAAATTGATCCCTTTAGATTCTTGAAATATGCAGCTGAATTGCCAAACTCGAAGGTGGAACATTGAATATGTATTGATAAGCTTGTGATTGGCTCTCATCTGGTCAGGGGCATTAGTAGATGAGGCAGAGAAAAACTATTGCTGACCCATAGGGTTTATTTCTTCAATAAACCTTTGCAGTAGATTCTTTGAATTGTTGCCATTTGTGAGGTATACCTTGCTGCACGGATTAAGAGTGATGGACCATGATTCCTGCTGTGGCGTACTCAAGAAATTTGGTCGACACAGAGACAGACAGGTTAAAGTTAGGAGATTAGGAAAAGCAAACATCATAATAAGTCTTGTGCAATACTATGACAAATGTGTAAAGGAATTTGTCGACAAGTCCAAGAACATGAGATGGTTACTATAAAAAGGAAGCAGGCTCAATTGAGGAGAGGTTTGCCATATGGATTTTGATAACAAGGAAAATGAAAAAATAAGGGATACAGCCTCGTGTTTGTTTTAAATATTTAGACCAGCATTTGTATAGGGCAGCACTGCCACCCCTAGGAACTTTTTGCTGTGAATTGGGCCACTGTAAATGTTCACACTATTGTTTGGGATGTATTGACCACAAGATACTTGGACATCTGCTAACAACAAGATATTTAAGTTGGAAATTCCACATATTCCTGGAGTTTATGATGAAATTTGTTCTAAGTAAAGATACCTGTAAGGCAGATTGGTTGTTCCACACATGGACACCAGTTGATTACAGCTGGGAATGTGGATCACAAAGTAACGAGTCGAATTGCCGTAACTGTTCAAAAGGGATCAATTGCCAATGGGAAAGAAGAACAGAAGCAAATTATCCAACAAGATACTGAGAAGGTGACTATTAAAGAATGGTTGATCAAAAGATCCTGGTGAGTGACAAATGAAGTCATAAAAAATGTGTTAATTGATGCAGCATGGCCTGTCTGACTGTCCTCCGGATGCATCTTGGCATCTGGGTGTTTTTTTGTGCCTTCGGGGCTTGTTGTTGCTTTTTCTTCCGAAGTATCCAGTGATTATATACTGCCTTCCTTCTCCGTGTATGCTTTAATATGTGTACCTGTAAATATTAATTGTAATTGTGCCACGTGTTAGTACAGGTTCTTCTGACCAACCCTGAAATCGTTCAATTCAAACTATCTACTCTGGGCAAGAAATGTGATTCCCCTATGTTACATCCTTGCTGGCATGGTGTGTTCTCTCTCTCGCCTTACGTTTTTCCTACACCCCTCTTTCCTTGTTCCAGACTGACCCGGACATTGCTTTAACCTTGTCACCCCTCAGGAAGTCCTTAGGTAGATAATGGTGGATTATCGTCTGAAATCAGGGATTTGCTCTCCCTCACGAGAGCAGGCAATGTATAATATTTGCTATGAATATTGTTAGTTAAATTAAATAAATCATCACTAATGACATGAAAAATAATGTTAAGAACATATCTCCAAAATAAATATGGTAATTCAGCACCTAATTTCACTGAACAGTTGTCTTCTAAGAAATAAATGGATAATGAATGCTTATGTAGTGTTAGGTGTTTGATGCAAGCATCTGTGATATTTTTAAGATACAGAGAAGGGGAAGTTTATTTGACAAATTGTAACTGTGAATTATGAATTGTGGTCAACATCTTCTATTCGTCTACTTTAACGTTATTTTTCATCTAATTGTATTCAATATCCAAGGATGATAATTTTTTTTTCTTCAATTTTTTACCAAGAAATATTATTTTAAATTCTGTCCAAACAAAACTGGAAAATAACCGGCACTTAGTATTGCTATGACATTTTCCCCAGCTAGTATAACTTTAAGAAATCACATACAAATTGGTCTAATTGAGACAGGAAGTCCCTACTTTTCTAACACCACAAAGAAGGCTATCCAAGCCTGTCTGTCTGCACCTTACAAGTACGAAAATACAAATGTAAACTGGGTGGTAAAGGGCCAGACTTTAGTCTTCAAAGCTTAAACACAGGCAGCAAAGCAAATGTTGGAAACTGGATGGTTCAAATCCATATTTCTAGGTTTGGGATGAAGGAGCATTAGCTTCCTCTAACAGCTGAATGCTAAGCCAATGAGGGAATGGCATCACTTCACATGTCAGGGAGTTCAGAAGACAATGGGGCGTTGAGGGGCAGAGGGTTTATGACAGGTGTGTGTGTCAAAAGAATATTGCAGTGTTTATGATCCGTCAGTGGTACAGATGAAGTAATCATGCTGAAAAATACAAAAAAGAGTAAGTAAACAGATGCAACCCAACTTGCTTTGCCAATGTCAGTTTCTCAGTTGTGACAAACACTTCTAGTTGTCTTTCCTCCACAGACTGCAATTGTCAGATGGTAGATATTCACACAAAATTAGAATCCAAATTCCCAGATATATATTTTTCTAAATGTCATCAAAGGAAACAAAACGCCCACAAAATGCATGGCACGTCATGAAATGTTTCTGCAAGAGACTCTGCGGAGTCTGACTTTCATGCACGAGTGTTAGACTGCAAGGAATATATATGGGTGAAATAATAAATCCAGTGAGAGAACACACACTTCAATGCTGTGTTAAGAATGATAGCTCTTGCCACATATCAAGTTCCCTTAGTAACAAATAAGGTTGTAAGCAGGGGTGTGTCAGCTGCAATCAATTTTTTTATGTGGTATATGATAGCTGTCTTTTCTTCTTGTGCTTTACATGTCGGAGTTCTTTGCTTTAAAGCTTTGTTGCATTGCATTTTTAGTTCTCACCCACAGACAGCTTTAACTGTTAAGTACCTCTTCTGAGTTATATAATGCATAGAATGGTCTTTGGGTCAACCTTTTACTCGTGATTTGATGACTTTCTTGTCTGCAACAGTTCCCTGCTCCTGGATTGCTGCCTTTTCTCCCTGTTCCTGTGTCTGTGCCGTCCTTTTTGGTCTCACCATGATTTGATTATGTGGCATGTGATGACGTACCTTATATTCCAGTGCATATGATGGGCCAATATACTCTGCCCCTTTCTCTCTCTGCTCCTCACTTCCCCCATTCCAATCTCGTTATTAAAGCCTCCTGCCTCCTTCTTCTATCCCCTACTGTTTAAGAGCCCCCAACCACCCGTGGCCACTTACTCCAAGTAATGCTGCCTACCGTTTAGTCAGAAGGCAGCCATCTTAAAATGTTTTTTTCACAGTCCCTGTACATGGGCACACATGCACAGCGGGCATCTTTGAATTCGTTTCCCATCCAATTGGCCACTAAGGATGCACTTTTGTCTCTGTTAGGTGGCATTGTCTGTGATTTCTTTACAATGCCCAGTGGTGTTTGAATTTTTCACTTGGCTTCATCAGTTAAATTTAATGATGGGGAACTTTAGATTTTGCATTACTTGACATCTGTTAGTTTGGCCGTCCCAGTGCCTCTTGCATAGACCTGGAAGTAGGGGAATGGTGGTGATGCTGCATCCCCAAAATAATGAACGAGCGATAAAGATGCCTTTAGATTGTGCTTTTTATCTTGCCACATTTGCTCTGCATTCAAAGACAGATGGCAAATTCCAGGCTATATCTTCTGACAGATTTCAACTTTTCAACGATTGTTGGGTCACAGGCAGTTTAAAAGGAAAGGCTGCAGGATGTTAGTTTTTTCTAACACACATTTAAAGACCTGTAAAAGCAGTTTACAAGTATTTCAAAATGTAAAATTTAGAAAAGCACAAGTGAAGCACATTTTTTTGCAATTCTGAAGTGTGTTGGAAACCAACATTTTTAATAGGATCAAAAAATTGCAAATACTTGCTGAAACACGATTTTCACACATTATCATCTGCACACCATATAGTTTTCTCAGTAAAACTGCATGTCAGTGAGAATTCTGTTGCCATTTCAATGGAAAATGTGCTTGCTGTAAATGACAGTGCGTTACCACACCATGCTTTAGTAATACTGTAAGAAATTGGGTTGCTGGTTAAGAGTGTTAATCCCTACTCAAGCAGCAGCCAGAATTTCTGTCAGTGTGAAGTCACAAGAAACCCCAAATTAGGCCAAAGCAGGGTTCGCAGATGAAGTGACCCAAAAACACTGCCACGCTACGTGGAGTTACGCAAGTGGCGGAGTGTGTTCGGTCACGCCGTCCGCATTGAGAAATTGATCGCCGCCGATGGGAAATCTTGCTGGGAGGTTGTTTTCCCTTGCTCGCACTCGCCAAGTTATCATAGGCGAGCGAAGAAAAAAACTCCACAAACGGAGCAGAGTTTACCACCCAGGCCTACCCCAAATTAACCTGTGCTTAGCACTCTGGTATGGCGCAAGTGGTCAGGCCGAACTTAGGGCAATGTGTAAAGTATTTATACAGCACATAAATAGTAAAGTGAAAACACAAGAGAAATGCCACACCAATTTAATAAAATAAAGCAACATTTTATAAATTATTTGAGACTAAAATGACAAAAATGCAATTAGTAGAACAGGAGATACACAATTTTAAAGATTTAGATGAAAATAGTGCCCAAAATCACAAAGTTCCACCAGTGGTATCTGGTCGTGTCAGACCGGTTCAGGCCAACCAGGTGGAGTGCAGGCCATGTACAAGAACCAAGTTAGGCCTGCTGAACAAAGCATTTTAAATCCTGGTTTGCAGTGCTTTGCGAGAGCCCTGCGCCGTGCAATGGCGGTTCTGAGTTGATGCAGGGCTGCACTGCGAAGTCCTGCACTGCACAGGTTCCAATGAAGATGTTGGGCTGTTATGCCAAGTCCTGCATGATTGCTGAGAATGCCATTGATGAGGGGCTTGACATACAAAGTCCTGCGTTGAGTATGTGTTGCACAGTTCTGCTCACAGGACCACAGCTGGGCTTTGAGAGCACCTTCAGGCCCTCTTGCAAGGATCAAGGACAGGGGTGGCACCACATTGGGGTAGGACCTACAGCAGAGAGAGATCAGGTGCTGGGTTTAAATTGGTTGGAACCTTTTCTGCTCCTGAGGATCGAAGCAAGAGGCCAGCCAACTAGCTCTTGGAGTCGCTCTGGTGGGCCTGGGTTCAAGTTGCAGGTCCAGTACTTTCCACTTTGGTAGCAGGCCAGCAGAGTAGCAGTCCTTCTTGCAGAGTCGCACAGTAGTTCTTCTGGGTCTTCCACGGATCCAGAGGTGTACTGAAGAGTTGGTCTGTGGGTCCATTATTTATACTTGGTGCCTACTATGCAGTAGGAGCACTCTACAGATGCTTCCACCTCCAGGGGTACTTGAAATGTCCTGCCTCTCAGCCTAGGCACCAGCTTGTCTCTGGACACAAAAGACCTGGTGTCAAAGCCCTTTGTAAGTGTGCTGGGCAGAGGCTTTGTGATGTACAAGTGTAGTAGGTGACATCTCATCTACCTCATCAAGTCAGTGATGGCTCATCCTGCCAACATATTTCCCCTTTGTCTCACTATCTTTGTGCAATACACAAAGACCAACTGCCAGATACATCTGGTCATGTGATCCATGATACATGATGCAGGCACCAAATGGTCTGGACAAGAAAATTCCAATTTTCCAAAAGTGGAATTTTTATAATTGTGATATTAACAATTCTTACTTTATCATTAAAGAGGGCTTATAATTACTATTCTTTAGACTCCAAACTCAACCTGTCTACCTGGTCCCAATTGGAAGCTATAGCTTATAAAATGTAGTAAGGTTACTCCAATGTTATCCTATGGGATAGGCAGGTCTTGCAGTAATAAAAAACAAATGTAAGATTTTTTCACTACCAAAATAGATGTTCAACATTTTAAATTCACTGCACCTAGCCCTATAGAGTATTTAGGGCCTACCCTAGGAGCGACTTACTCGTATTATAAAGAAGGGTTTAGACCTGGCGAAAGTTTTTTTTGCCACGAAAAATATCAGTTTAAACTGCACACATAGGCAGCAATGGCAGGACTGTGACATTTTTAAAATGCTACTGAAGTGAGTGGTAGAGTAAACGCTGCAGGCCTACTAGTAGCATTAATTTACAAGCACTGGGCAAATGAGCTACAACTTTAATACAGACTTACAAGTAAATTAAATGTTCTAATTGGGTGTAAACCAATTTCACCATGTTTAAAGGAGAGAGCACAAGCATTTTAGCACTGGTTAGCCGTGGTAAAGTGCATAGAGTCCTATAACCAACAAAAACAAGATCAGCAAAAATAGAGGAGTTAAGCAAAAACGTTTCAGGGAAGACCACGCTAAGGCTGACTGGTGTAACAAATATATTTGCAACAGTGTGCTCCAAAATGCACCAATGGCTACATTCCACACCAATACCACTCTCCAGCTGAATGTATGTGGCTCATTTATTGTACTTGTTCTTTGTTGTCACCTGGATTTTTTTATAATCCCTATGACTTCAGTGATGTAACATTGATGGCATCACCCCTTCTCTGAAAAATGTTCCAGCACCACTGACAACTTGAAGTGCCTTGAAGTGGTATTCCTATAGACAGAACTTAATTTAATTCTAATGTGTTTTAAAATGCACATAAAGCTGCAGTGTTTGTGAGGTCTAAAAATGTAAATGGCAAAAGTTACTATTAACCAATTTAATAGAACCTAATGTATTGACTTCTAAAAGAAGAAAAGATAGTTGACTTTGCCAAGATTTATATGGTGACCAGCAGGGCATGAAAAATCATTTAATGGTAAACAAAATGGATTGATGCATAGTGATGGAGCAGCGCAATTAAGGTTCCGCTCATAAGCATCATGATTATTCAATTATATAATCATAACTTACATTATAGTCACTGTGTGCCTTAACATCCTTAACATATGTGAAACATTGCAATCTATTAATAGACTGAAGCCATTATAGGGATTACAGATGTATATATGTGTGCACTAATGTTAATTTGAAACAATCAATACTCTTTTATTAACGTTTTACATTTATTTTACAGGTTTAACATGTGTATGTATAATCATGTATTTATGTTCATATGTAAAATGCTCAGTTAATTGAGCCAGACTATAGACCTCAGTTGAAATGCATTTTGCCTTGTCAGCATTTTCTTTCTTTCTTTGAAGGTGAATTATCATGAGTCTCATTAGAGAAACACTTACTATTTGTATTAGGGTGATGATAGTAAGACATGGAGAGACAAATGTGGCAGTTAACATGGAGAATTAATGGTTGAAAGAGACCTGTCCATCAGGTACCAGGATGGAGAGATGTTCAAGTTTGAGAACTTCAGTCCAAGTTTCGAAGCAATGAGACACTGAAGGAAGGTTGCAGATGCTCTCTTGAGTAACTACTTCTTTGGTTCCTGGTGGTGTGAAAGAAGATAAGGATGTTTCCGACTCTCCTATTACTTTTAAAATGGTGTTCTCACAGTTAGAGAAGAGAGATTCCCTTTTGACTTTGAAATGCACAGACCTCTCTGCTTGCCTTATTATTCAAGTGTGAAGCTTTATGCTAAAAACGTATTTCCTTTACCATAAGACTTATACTGGTCTAATCATGCCAACATTTTCTGTTCTCCCTGAATAGAAACCCTTGGCAGACGATCCTCTATTTGATCTGTGTTTAGAAGAGAGATGGGAAGTTTCTTTATGGAACACCTGTTTGCCTCCAGGCCCATAGGAATGAATGGGAAGGTAATAACGAATTTTATCGATTTAGTATTTTTTACAGAATTTTTAGCTACATATGAAATACCGATTCCTAAATACCGAATCGGTAAAATTCGGTATTTAGGAATCAGTATTTCATATTTACCTACATTGGGGCCTAAGTCTCTAACATTCCAAAGCTGAAACAACAGGGGGGCACGAAAGGGAGAGGAAGAGGCATGTAAAGAGTAAAGAAGAGAAAGGGAAATATAGAATATCTACGAGGGAAAGGATAAAATGCTTTTGAAATGGGACTAAGTAAACAGTATAACACATAACACACCTCCCCTTTTAATAACATAAGAACAATGCAAAAAAGTATTCTTGAATAATTCTCCAAAAAGGAGCTCTAACCCTACCAAATGAATTCACCTGTTGAGCAATGGAAGTATAAGACTGGTCGTCAAAACTTTGTGTAGCATTTGCATCATCAGAAGTAAAAGAACAAGCAATACGTTTCACAATTTTTAGTGACACCCCCATCATGCAATCCACCATTCATGTCATGCTCAAATCCTGGTTCATAATTATCCTTAATGTTGTTGAGATCAACAATAGTTTCATCATGAGACATTACCTTCGCCAAATTTTTCATGTGCCAACATTTGCTGTCTTGCATAATAACACTACTTTTGTTCATTTTGACAAGTTCAGCGGGTTTGGAGAACTTAGAACAACCCTTGTCATTATGCCCCGGAATCTTAATTTTTTTCATGTCTCCACCTTGGAAATTGTGTGAATGGGCAGAATGTCTAAAGTAATTTCTTTTTTAGCTTTTTCCTAAAAGGTTCTCACTTTATCAGAAACTCTTTGGATGTCATCATTGCCCTTGTTTACTTTGCTCATAGAAATCTTACTCCTGAGTCATCAAGAACATAGATCAGAAATGGCTGTCTATCCTCCAATAGTAGAGCTGACCTGACTCCTGTAACAGAATTCGGTATTGTCTTTAAAGACCACAATCTCTCCCTCACAGTATGAATCACCGACCTATAAGTGGCAAGGGCCAAGTCAATGCTGCCTTTCAGATAACGATTGAAAAGTTTGACTTGGCCTTCGCATTGGAGATAACATAATAGGGAGGTGATATGAGATATGCAATATGCACATACAAATTCACTAATTTCTGGTGATGTCAATTGTACATCATTATCACTAATAATGGTTTCAGGGCAACCCTCTTTGCTGAAGACTTCCATAAGAAAGTAAATGACAGTGGAAGTGGGTCTATAATATTCTCAACAAACTTAACTTCACGCCATTTAGAATGGTAGTCAATGAGAACTAGGATGAATCTCTGCAAAGGAGATAGATTCTTAAATGTTCCCACTATTTCAAGCCCAACCTTCTGCCATGGTGGTTGAATGGCCATAAAATGGAATGAATAGATTGGCCATTACACTTTACACATTTATCTCTGCTCATGCAAACTTCACAGTCCTAACAAGATGCTCTGGTTCAGAATCCATGAACGGCCACCAGAAATATGGGATTCTTCAATGCCGAAATACCCATATGTACTGATGGTTGGTTTAAGGATGGAAGTGCTAATCCCTTCTGGGAGAATACATCTTTCCCTATGAAAAACCAATCGTCCACACTCGATTCTTTAGAAATTTCATGATATGATTGTAAAGAGGACTGTAATGGTTTGATATGCCGTCACCATCCCTGGACCTACTAATTACAGGCAGCACTAGCAGTGACATGACCTGCTGTGCTCGAGCAGCTGCCTGTTCCGCAATCAACACAGTCATACCAAACTGATTAATATGTGTAAAAAAGCATTTTTATTTGGTGTACATTTTGTTTTTGCACTCCGTGTAGGTAAGAAAGTAAAATATATCATCTTTCGCTTCTTTAGGAATGACTGACAACAGGAAAACTCGGAGTTCAAAATAGTAGGGACATGTACAGGCTGACGACAGGGGTCACATGCAGCAGCAGTGTTAGAGATGAGAGAAAGCAAGAGTAAAGAGGAGAAGAAACAACAAGAGAGGAGAGAGATAAAACACAGCAAAGTAGAAGAAAAGGAGGAGAGCAAATCTGATAGAAAGAGAAAGCATCCATGATGTGAAGAAGAGAGCATTAAGAAGAGAGAAGATAGAATGAAAGGATGTGGAGGACAGGAAAGAGGAAAAAAAGCAGACAAATGATAAAACGGAGACACAGCTAATCACTGCTAGACAGTGATAGTAAAGAGCCAAGATCGAGGGGAGAGAGAGCAGAGCATGGATAAACATGAAGAGAAAAGGGCATGGCTAAAATGAAAAGAGGGCAAATCAGAAATACAGGGGGTGACAAGGATGACAGAAAACAATTAGAGAGGTGAGAGGATAGACTCTTAGAGCAAAGACTTAGGGGACAGACAACAGATCAAGGTTAGAAGATAGACACTGTGGCAGTGAGAGTGTTGAAAGTGGGGCTCACCAGAGGAAGAAGTGAGCGGTGGCCTCCTTGGCAAAATTGTCAGCACCTGCACCTCTTTTTTGACAAATTAAGCACTGATGGTAGTCAATGAGAACTAGGATGAATCTCTGCAAATGAGATATATTCTTAAATGTTCCCACTATTTCAAGCCCAACCTTCTGCGATGGTGGTTGAATGGCCATAAAATGGAATGAATAGATTGGCCATTACACTTTACATATTTATCTCTGCTCAAACAAACTTCACAGTCCTAACAAGATGCTCTGCCTCAGAATCCATGAATGGCCACTAGAAATATGATATTCTTCATTGCCGACATACCCATATGTACTGATGGCTGGTTTAAGGATGGAAGTGCTAATCCCTTCTGGGGGAATACATCTTTCCCTATGAAAAACCAAACAATTGTCCAAACTCAATTCTTTAGAAATTTGATGATATGGTTGTAAAGAGGACTGTAATGGTTTGATAGCTGGCCAACCTTCATTAAAATACTCTTTTACTAACTGTAAAATGCAATCCTTATGAACAAGGGGTATATGGTCTGCCTGCATGATAAATTTACTACCCTATATAAAATTTCATAAATATTTCACAGCCCAAACATAAGCACCGCGCAATCACCACAAAGTGTCTCACAGTGACTCAACGTCCTGAACACATATGCAATCACTCAAGTGACAATATTGGCAGATTTCAGGGAAAGAACAGCTCCCAAGCCGTAGAATCTGGCATCAACTGTGTTAATTAACTCCTTTCCAACAGAAAAGGTGGGTGCAGAAACAATTTGTTTCTTGACTTTGTCAAAAGCATTTTGTTGGTCCGCACCCCACTGATACTCCTCTCATTTGCAGAGAAATCTTCTCAAAGTATTCCATTAACGTTGCAGAGTTCTGTCCAACTTAGAGTAAAATTCACACAGACCAAGGAAAGACAACGTTTTGTCTTTGTCACCTGGTCACGAACAAGAGAATGTTTAGCCATGATTCCATCAGCAGGGATGGAGTGCCCCAGCTAGTGCACTTGTGTACGATAAAATTGCATTTCTCAGGATTGCGCACAAGACCATTTTAATCTAAGCAAGTACACACTTCTTTTAAGACAAGATCATGCAATGACCGATTTTTGATGAAAACTGAAAATTCATCTTGGAAACCCATGCCTTTGAATATATGGTGTATCACATGTTGAAATACTGACAAAGCATACATGAGGCCAAAGGGCATTTGTTTGTACGATATATTCCAAAAGGGGTTATAAACGTATCTAGTGATCTTGACTCTTCAGATAGCTCAGTCCTGTGATATTGTTGACGTAGGTAAAAAGCAGAGAATATAGAGACACTGTCCAACATTTTCATCTCAATAATCTTAGGTGAAGGGTGATTGTCTGCAATAACATTAGAATTACGTGTCCTCTAGCCTACACACAAACGTAATACTCCATTGCGCTTCTTAGCAAAAACAATGGGAGGCCACTCCTTTGAGAATTCATGTTTTTTGATTACATTATGTTAGAGTAACTTGAGTAGTTCTAGTAGATATTTAAGCACAGGTACGGGTACCCCTCTTAGTTACTGTTTCAAAGGAGTGCTTCCTATTTTGAGTTGGATTTTGTGATTTAAATTCTTCAATTTTCCCAGAATTGACTTCCTTTACCTAGAACTTTGGGCCTGATTACCACTTTGGCACAGTTGGGCTGGCTGTCCGCCGACACAGCTTTGCCAAAGATGCTCAAGGACCGCCCGCCTTATTACGAGTTGAACTCGTGAAAGGAGAATGGTCCTTTCCCATGGCTGTGCCTGTTTTCCAATGGTAACCGTAAAAATGTTCCAGCATGGCAAGTGCTGTGATGACAATGCTGTGCTGAAACATTAGACCAATAGAGACATGTTGTACCCCTGAATGTATCTCCATGGTGTGGGGGCCATGGGAGCCCTGTAGGACCCTTTTGTTCCTCCATCGCCAGCCTTATTATGGCAGGGCTCCTTCCATGAAAGCGCTGGCTGTGTCTGAACTCCTGATATGTTGAGCAGGACTGCACCAGTTCTGCTCCACATATTACATTGAGGTGTCGCTCCGTCAATGACAGGGAGCAGCTCTTCCCGGGTGCAGCCGGTGGACCTCTGCTGCAACAACTTTTGAAGTTGTAATGCGGCAAACAGGCCTCCACCCCTATGAGTCTTGCGGTCTTACGACTGCCAGGCTCATAATCAGGCCCATTGACTGTTCAATGGCCTCAACTGATTTGACCACTTCTTCTAAAATAAAATTGCCCATGACCCAGTTTCCCTTGTATACGTTTATTACAAGTATTGACCATAAGTTGGTCTCATAACATTTGAATGGTGGCATGGCATTACTAAAGTCAGATGTAACAGATAATCCTCTTATCACAGTTAGAAATTCCTTACAAGTTTCGCTTTCCTTTTTTCTTTGTGAATATAAGTGGTATCATTCAATGGTAATACTTAAAGGGAATTTAAGACACCCTTCTAGCCACAGAAAAACCTCCTCATCCTGATTATATTCATCCTCCCTTCAGGTGCCTCGACCTTAGGGAATGTTCTAAAACTTTCTTGCGCCTCTGACCCCCAAATAATGAAGTAGCACTCCTTTACGATGGTCAATTGGCATCCTTCCACCATCTATTGCAACTAAATAATTTAAAAATTATTCCTTTAATTTTTCTATGGCAATGGTGGTATACCTTTGTTTTGCAATATGTTCTGTGGCATATCAAATTAGATAGTGGAAGGGTAAAAATGGTAAAGTCAGAAGGGACTAATGGTATCTAAGAAGTGAGGTACGCAGGTGCTTTTTTTGTCAAAGAGCTAACAGTGAGTGATGAGACAAACAAAGGAGTATGCCAGATGTAAGTCACAGGAAAATCAGGCACAGTCTACTTAATGAGACGTCTGCACTGAAACGCAAATTCCAATGCACATCTATGGAGAAACAAGATTGTGCTGTGTTTAAAGAGAGGCTTGGCATGGAGTTTCTTCTGAGGAGACTCTGTCAGCGTTGATACTGACACAACTCTGGCCCAAGGCCCACCTGAAATTTATGCCACTCACCTGATAAGCAGGGGAAGCTTGGAAAAGGCACCAGTGATGATTTATAGGGCAGGGAGAAGCAAACGGCTCCTCCAAAGGCATAGAACCACACCCAGAGGCTGTGTAGAAGATGCACCAATCCAATCAGGATCCACTAGGGTGAGGAGAAAGCAGGGGCTGCCAGTAACCGGGCAGTTCCAGTGATGATCAAGAGGGGACACCTGAGCAATGTTTGTGTGTGTGCCTCAGGCTCTCTTTAGGATGGCTCCCCATGCAATGCAGAGAGGTGTCAAAATAAAGAACAATCACGGTAAGTAGCACCATGGCAGCATGTAAGGTGAATCAGATTCTTTTCCTCATCACCAGAATTCCATATGTGGTATTGACATCCATGCATCGAGGTTCTTCCCACGACTGATTTATTCATCACCACCTAGATCCCCAAGTCCCCAACATTCTAAAGCTAAACCATCAGGAGGATGTAAGAGGGGAGTAACAGGAATTGAAAGAAAAATGGAACATGCACAATATGCAATAGTGAAACCATGAAATGCATGTAATATTGGACTAAGCAAAATTATAACAGTCACATTCTCACCAGGCTAATAGTTAGAGAAAGTCCTAGGTGAATAATGTCAAGCCTATATGCTGAAAATAAACAAGCACGACCTGCAGAGACAGCAAGGGCCAGACAACAGTGAGTGAAGGATGTTGGCACCTGTTTGATGAACACAGTCTGGATATACTGTTGCAGGGAAGAAGTATGTTTTTTAATAGTCAACAAACTATCCCAGTTTACCTATCTAAAAAGAACTGAATGTCAGCCTACTACTGATGGCTAATTATAACATGACTGCACAGATCCTTGCCAAAGGTGTGGCAGTGATATCGCTGGATTTCTGCACCTGGCCTCTCTATGACCAGGAATAGCAGATTAGTGGATAGGGGTACTTGAGACACAGGGTGTAATGAGTAGGGTGTTGTTGCCTGCTGACCCACTATTGCCTCTCCTGGAATATGTAGTGGCTCTGCCTAAAAGGTACCAGGATTTGTGACCTGTCACTGTTGCTTTACAAGAGGAAACTAGTGATGAGGTGGATAAAGGGACTGCTGCCTACTTTGAAGGACTTGAAGCAAGATATTGTATACTATAAAGAAATGATGGACATGGTCCACCAAATACACAAATCTTTTTTGGGATGGGGGATCTCTCAACGTTCTCTCCATGCTTGATCATGCATGCCTGGGTTTTCCATAATGGAAACCAGGGTCCTTCATTTATTATCCTATTGACAGGCATACACACACTCAGTGCATGTATACAACTCACACATACATTGTGCACCGGATTGTATCTTCCATGCACTGTACCATTCTGAGGTACACATACATCCAGCACTTGCATTTAACATGCATGAACCGCCCAGTACTGTATCTTTTATGTATTGTACAACTCATGGATACACATACATCCATCATATGCATTTAACATGCACGCACTGTAACCCTTGTGCACTGCACCACTCAGAGGGACGCATATCCAGGACATGCATTTATTGTGCACAAACTGCACAGCACTACATTCTTCAGGTACTTTACCACTCGTATACACTGTGAGAAGTTGGCCTGATATGTGATGTCCACTATTCTAGTGGGCACCCCGTATCAGTCCTAACAAACCTTATAGTGATGGTTGTAAAGTCAACCTTATAGACCAGCCATCCTAGTGGTAGCATGGACAAAGCAGTCTTAGGCTAAAACTTCAGAGAGCATGTGAAGCCAGCTGTTTTACCAAATGTAACCCCTTGAATACCAAATGAAAGGACACCACAAAGGTTATATATAAAATATATATGAATTTATTACTAACACAACCGCTCTGAACTCTTTATGAGGTCAGAGGCACAAGCACATAAAAGATACTTAATTATCATACAATAAATTGCACAAAATACAGTCGAGCCCTAGGGGCGTTGCAAACCATATACTAAAATACTGGTATAAGAACCACGTCACGAACACGTAGTAGTCCTAGGGCCTAGGGAATCGCTGGGGCTACACTGAACTACCAAAGGTTAGGAAGCGGGAGGCCCACGGGAAGCGTGTGCAGTGTCTAAACACACACGCGGGTTCTCATAGGAATACAATGGGAACGAAAGAATTAGAAACTAGTTGATTTAGGACACTTCCGGATGGACTAGGAGAAAGCTACTGAAAACTGGGACACTTGGATAGTCAATACCCACAGGAGCACCAGAGTACTTGCGTTACCTACCCACAGGAGCCGGTTGCATAGGTGTCAAAGTGTGTCAGGTTTTGTCGCTGAATCCTATGGAGACCTGTGAAAAGATGCTGCAGGCAACCAGGAGAGAAGTGTCCGGTTGGATCGAAGGGCGGATCGAGGATGAAGAGTACCTGAAAGCAGAGGGGACAGAGTCTGGGTCACTAGCCAGTGACCAGGAAGGAACCAGGAAGGAACCAGGCGATGTCGTGAAGCAATCAGTTGATGTTGTGAAGCTTGTCTCTGCAGCCACGTAGACCAGGAGGCGTCAACGACAACCAGGAGCTGGATACTGACTGACCCACAAAGGATCTCACTGTTGGCCGTGTCGGCTTCCGGACTGGAGTCAACAAGCCTTGGCAAAGGCAACCCACACAGGAATCGAAGATGGCTTCTGTGGCAGACCAGCAAGGTCTGGGGGCTTCTCCCTTTTCAGGGAAGCAGGCGCCAGCTTGGAGCAACCAGGCCAGCAGTGTAAGTTCAAAGGTTCCTTGTCACAGAGGCCTTTAGCCAACGGGCAACTGACCGAACAGACGCGTTGAGCACAAATAAACTAGCAGGCCCCACGCGGCACTCGTGGAGTGTGGAGGGCTGTGCGTTGGTGCAGAAAGTGCTCGGGGTTGGGACTTCTCAATCCCCAATGCACAACTTCGAGGGGGCCTCAGAAGCTGGAGCGAGCAAGGAGCGAGTTTTCCAAGACAGCCGGTCCCACGTCTCTCGTCGCCTCCACTGTCCTCAGCTTTGCTGTGGCTGTGGATCGGTGTCAAAGAAGTCTGAAAGTCTGGTTCTTGTCAGGCTCTGTGCTCGGGCACCAGCTGGAGCGTCAACAAAGCAAACCGCAGATCGTTGGATGGTGTCTGTTTGCACAGAATGGTCACTCCTTGACCACAAGGGAGATTCTTTAGTCTTCTATTTGCAGTAGAATGTCGAAGGTCCAGAGTTTCGTTTCAAGTTTCAGTTCAGGATAAATCTAAAGTCTCTTGACTCAGCTCCTACCTTTATACTAATCAAAGGGGCTGGATTACTTGCTAGGTCTCTCCTATGGGTGGGACCAGGGAAGGGGGTGGTTACACCCCTTTCCCTTTGTCCAGTTTCACGCCAGAGCTAAGGCTGGAGTGCCCCAGCAACTGGTTTCAACCGGACTATGGATGGAGCACCTTGTGTGCCCCAGGCAGTGTCTCATTTCATTCAGCCCTCCCTGCCCCAATACACTACGGCTAGCACCTCCCAAGCCAGGAAACCTATTGTCCAAGCCTCCCTCGCTGGAAGGACTCCCAGCAGCAGGAGGGCAGACTTGTGTCTGTGGCAGCAGCATCCATTTTGTGATGCTGAGGCTCTGGTTAACTTTAACCAGGATTAACAGGAACAACATGTCTTCTCCCTCTAGAAGGGTGGAATGCTACCCCCGCCACCAGAACTGGTGAGGGGGTAGTATTCCAAAGCGTATGACACCTTACACTACATGTTTTGATAAAGTCAAACCAAAGTTAGCATTCAACCGCGAGGATTATAATGCTCTTAAGAGTATATGGTATGGCTATATCATAGAACAGCTATAAGGACATGGTTCCAAAAACTGCAGACAGGCTCAGCTCATGCTAGAGCCTCATATCACATAAAACCAAGCACTCTGCCATCAGGATTGTTAAGGCCTGCCATAGGAGTGACTTATAGATGCATATGTGTCTATATATAAGGTTAGGTATAGGAATACTATAGCTGAGTGATCAGCCAGTTGGGTCAATGTGGATGGCCAGGCAGGGGTGGCATAATACATGCTGCAGCCCCTGGTAGGCCTTGAATGCACCTATGCCCTGGGTACCTAAGGTACACTATACAGGGGCTCACAAAGGTACCCCAATTCCCAATTGGATATGTACCTAAGGTACATGGTATGAATTTAGAGAGAGAACAGCTGGGCTGTGGGTCTGATCAGCAGGCCCACAGCCACACTACAGTCGAAAAACCAGTAAACCAAAGCAAAAAGTGGGGGTGACCATAGGCAGCAGACCCTACTCTCCTGCACACACACACAGGTACACATAGCACAGATATACCACTTTTGCACTGCGCATCACTTCCCACAAATCTGATGTAGGCCAAGGGTGGGTTAACCACACAGCAGCAGAACTTTTAAAAATAAGTGAGCCTGTAGGCCTCACTCCAGTGAAGGACCTGTTCACTCCTACTGATTATTACACGGTATACTGCCACCACTACGAGTGTGCTGCTTAACTCCTGATGATGCCTTACACTACTATGAGGGGAGAGCTTTGGGCACCCCACCTGGTCCAACAACACCGCAATCAATGATACAGGCCTATATAATTGCGCACAAGCAGTTGAGCACTCAAGGCAGAGGTGCTTGTGTATTTCCATGTAGAGGACCTTTCCTTCCCAACAGTCAGTTTAACATTTCTGTGAGAACAAATTGCCATCCCACAGAAACCAGCATTTATGACACAGAGGCTGGCTGCAATCACTTAACTCACCGAGCCATAATGATTTAACAACTCTTTCTTCCTATCTTTTGTCCTATCTTTTTTATGATACTGCACTCACTTTTGCTTCAAAATTACCCTAAATTGAAGCCCTTCCTACTGCTACTGCAGTGTTTATAATTATGTAAGCAACTTTCTGGTACACGATGCACGTTTTGGCTACTTAGCTTTTTGCATCTAAAGGTGATGCTCTCAAAATGTAATGTGTGCTGTCTTTATATTACGTTTATGTTATTTTTTCTTTGGATTTTTTATTGCACTTACTCTGCTTCTCGGTTGCTTTAAACCACTTCATGTTAGAGAGTGATTCCAGTTGCCATTTTATGTTCAAGCCTGTAGTTGAATGAAAGTGCCTTATACATGAGCACTTTCCAACCAACAGACAGTGTCAGGCTGACTTCAGAACCCAATAAAAGTATCTTGTTGAAGTAGCTGAGCCTTACTTGCTTTAGTGGGTAAGTGATAAGTGTAGGAGCCTAAATATGTAATTGCCTAAGAGTGCATGACTATGTAGGTATGTATATGTGTGCCTGACTGCGTGTGCATTCGCACATCAATGCACCCAGTCCATATCTGATTAACAGGGTCCCTCCCTCAAAGTCTAACCAGAATTCTGTGATTGTCAGAATTTCCTGGTGCGCCGCACCCCAAGATCTCTAGCACAATTGGGTCACTTCATGACCTATTTAGTGGTCCAGGCAAATGGACAAGTAACAGTGAGTACCAAGATACTGACTTCCACCTCCAGGGCAGTTTGAAAGAGACCATCATACTGTCCAACCTTCCCCCCTGCTCAACCCTTACTGTGGCTTTCGCCCCATGAGAACTATTGAGCAGCCTTATATTCTGCTTTCGCTGTCGGACGGCGTGCTGGTGGGGCATTGCGACCAACAACCTTGCACCGAAGGATAACCATGCACTGAGAGACAATTGGCATGACACACACACCCTGGCCCTATACTGCTGCACCAGGACACTATACCCCTATCCCACCACATGTCAGTGGCACAGTTTTAGTCGATACATTACCTAACAACAGGACGGCAGCGCTGATCTTCCTCTTGGTGTCATCCCACCAGTGCAAGCACCTGCGCAATGACACATACCTAGATCGCAAGTGGGCAAATCCGGGGCGGACAAGGCACAGCCCCAGTCAACTGCTGCATCCTCTCAGGCGTCTACCATGGAAAGTGATATGCAGGCAGCGGCCCTGAGTCCTGCAGGCCACGAGGATCATTTGCATTGGTTCTATGAGTTGCTGGCGGCGGTCCTAGATATTAAGTCCACATTGGGCCCTAAGATAGACTTGCTGGGGGTAGAAATGACGTTCTTGAGAGAGGACCACAAAAAACTGAAGTATAGAGTGGGGGACTCGGAATCAGTCTGGCATCCCTGTGGCCCACCGTGTCCATGGCCACGGAACAGATCAAAACCCTTCAACAAGAGGTGGAATATCTGAGGAGCCAGTTGGAGGATCAGGAGGGCAAGTCACGCAGGAACAACGTATGGATAGTGGGCCTGCCAGAGCGAATTGAAGACCAAAGTATGGAGCTGTATCTGGAGTTATGGTTCTCCACGGAAATCCTGAAGGGCAGAGTCTCCAGGTTTTTCTCGATCGAGAGGGCACACAAAGTGCCCGGGGGCCCTCCACGCCCGGGCAATTTCCCCAAACTAATGGGAACAAGGTTGTTTAATTACCGTGACAGGGATCATATACTTCAGGCAACCAGGGCCCGCGGCCCATGTCAGGTGAAAAATGCTGCATTCCACATTTATCAGGATTATACACTATCAGTGCAACCTAGCAGAGCCTCCTACCTTGACATTAAGAAATGCCTTCGGGACCACAAGATACAATACTCGCTGCAATATCCTGCCTAGTTGGTCATTTGACATAAGGATAGTACCATCTTCTGCTTCACCCCTGAAGAGGCCTGGTCCTAGGTAGACCAGAATGGACTTGCGCATGCTCCGCTTGCAGAATTGTCGGAACATTGAGAGCCATGGAAACTTTCAGGCCCACGCCGACACCGTGGCAGTGGTAGAGCGCGGCACCCAATGTGGACTCAGGTAGGAACTGAACGTGAGCAAACCATCAAACAGACGGAACTCTTTGGCAACTTAAATCATCTCCCAGATCTGAGCCCGACTTGGACACTGCCCTGGAGCAAACAGTACAACTATTGGCCTGACAGCTTGAGGCGTTGTTGGGGGGAGGCCCAGTGGTCACTCCACAAACTTCTGAGGAGCTTGGGTGATGCCCTACACAGCGATCCAAAGGACCTCTACGGAACAATGAATTTACCACAACACTATATAAGCTGTTGCAATACACCCTGTTTGTCGTTCACTTGCTTGTAATTTGGTTGATATAGGCACAAACCCTGAATGGCGGCCTAGATAAAGAAGAGGAGCAGACTTGCTACGCCCCCACATTCGATAAGTGGCTGATATAGCACTCTCATGCTTTCATCTTATTTTCTATCTCTTTGCTTCCTTACTGTGTGATTTTCGCACACCACATTGCCAAATGTATACTCTTTTCTTTTCTTCATTGTTGCTTTTTGTTTGTTTAGTTGCATTATAGTGCAGATGGCCAATTGCCCGTTGGGAAGCTGGGCTGGGTGTTGGGCATTCTTATCATATAATGTGATCTGTTCATCTCGTCATTCACGCATAATATATACACAGGGTATTTGTTACTGCAGTTGTGGATGGGGGGTGGATACCGGGAGGGGGGCCCGGACAGAGGGGATGGCAGTTTGGGCCGAGTCCCTGCTCTGCTTCTTTGCGGGCCAATACTTTATATGGGCAGCAATGACTATACTTCATTAGCATGGAACGTGAGGGGCCTAGCTGGATGTGCTAAATTTCATAAAGTCTTTCAATACCTACGCAGGCATGGGATCTCTTTCGCGCTAATACAAGAGACACACCTTGTAGGAGAGTAGGATCTGCTTACTATAGTTACCCCCACTTTTTGCTGGTGTTTCACTGTTTTTCGACTTTAGTCTGGCCGGGGCCCTGCTATCCAGGACCCTAGCCTAGCTGCTTCCTCTCTAAATTGATTGCATGTACTTTAGGCGCACTCCAGTTTGGTTACTGGGGTACCCTTGTGAGTCCCTAGTATTTGGTACACTAGGTACTAAGGGCATAGGTATCCCAGAGGCCTACAAGGGGCTGAAGCATGTATTATGCCACCCCTGTGAAGCCTTCCAAAATGGCACCACAGGACTGCTACTGCAGCCTGGGTAAGGTGGTGCATGCACCCCTTACTAAGATATAGGATTCCTATATCTACCTTTAATCACTGACACATATAAACCTATCAGTCACTCCTATTGCAGGCCTTATCAATCCTGCAGGCAGAGTGCTTGATTTCGTGTAAAAGGGTGCCCATGCATGAGTTGGGCCCCTCTGCAGCTTTCGGAGCCTATTCTCTGAGGCTGTTCTGTGATGCAGCCAGACCATATACTCTTAAGTGCATTATACCCTCGCGGCAAATGCTAACTTTCAAATGGCTGCATGGAAACATGTTGTGTTTTGTGTCAAACACTTTGGAATCCTACCCCCCACCAGTCCTGGTGGCGGGGGTAGAATTACACCCTTCTAGAGTGAGAGACATGTACACACTGGTCTAACCGGTAATAGTTTAACACCATGGCTGCTTGAGAGAATCTCCTCCTGTGCTGAAGGTCAATGTTAATGGGTGTGGTCATGACAAGCTCAGCTCGTCATGAGCACAGATCCACTGTGCCTCATGACGAGCTGAGCTCGTCAAGAGCATTGAAGGGGTTAAAAGAGCCCTGGCATCACAAAATGGATGCTGCAGCCACAGAACGAGTCTGGCCTCCTGCTGCTGACCGAAACTCCGGCAGGGGAGGCCTGGAAAATAGGTTTCCTGTCACAGGGAGGTGTAACCACCTCCCAGACAGGCTTTAGTGTATTGGGGCTGAGTGGGTGCACTCTGAGAGTGCTTTGAAGTCTGCACATGGGGCACATTTGGTGTCCCTATGCATAGCCCAGTTCAAACCAGCTGCAGGGGCTACCATCCCCTAATCTGGCACAAAACTGTACAGAGGAAATGGGTATAGCCTCCCCTCTTTCCAAACTCTCCCAAAGGTGGGTCCCCAGAGTATGTCTAACCCCTTCCTGAGGTACAAGAAAGGACCCTTGACTACAGGACTTTAGATTACACCTGGACAAAACTCTGCTCAGATATCCTGGAACTTAGACGATCTACACAACTAGATGCCTGAAGAATCTCCCTTGGAGTAAAGGAGATACTCCCCTGCTTGGCAGGCACCAAAGATGCATCTGACTGGTCTGCATCTCCAAAGCTCCTGATGGACACTGAAGTAATTTCAGCCCAGGAGGTGGATTTCCAGACTTCTCCAAAGCCTACCTGAGTACCCAGCAAAGCTGAGTCCCGCAGCCCTTGTGAGTACAGTGGAACCGGAACCCCTGGACACCATGCACATTTGCAAGTGTATTAGCTTCTCAACGTTTCTTAAGGCTGTGCATTGGCTACCTTGTAGCCCAGACCCCAAGCACATTTTCCACCGAAGATTGCTGGCCTACACCCCACGGGTGTTCCATGAGTTGGCCCTTTGTATTTTTGCTTGAGTCCCTTGACCGTGTTGCGTGTTTATCTGGTTCCTGATCGATACTGTGACCTTATGCCCCTATTCGGCTATAAATCCATTTATTCCCTATATTGGCATAACCGTTCAAGTGCGATATTCAGAAAGTCATCTCTGGCCTCACACGAACAGAGCCACATTCCAGAATAGTTCTCTGCCACTTCCTTTGCAACCAATTAGTGCAATGACAGAGCAGAAGTCACTATCTAATATTCCTAGATTAACACTCCGAGTTCTTCAACAAGATAAAAACTCAGCAAACCTGGAAATCCCCGCTTGCTTGTTTTGATTAGTAATGGAACTCTAATGAGCAACTGATAGCTATCACTTCCTAGTGACATCTTTAATTGACGTCTTATGTCCAACAAACTTGCATCAAACCAGGCACCTATCAGGTATAAATATTACCAACGTTGCCTTAAGCAATTGCCTGGTGCTAGCTGTCTGCTGCTGCCCCCGCTGTTAGCTGAAGCTAGCACCCTGTTGCTGCAGCCTGCTGCCCATCGTCCGAAGCTGCTGATACCATTATCGCTGCTAAAGCGCGAATGATGGTGTGGTGTAACTAGGAGCTGAACAGCCGTCCCTCTGCTAAGACATCCAGCAGAAGCCAGCTGCCCGCGGACGCTGTCCCCCTCCTTCTCCTCGACGCGCTGAAGAGAGACGCTGCCTTTCTCGTGCAGAGAAATCCAGCTCCAGCGTTTCTAGTCTGCCCTCGCGGGTGACTGGGATACCGAGTTCCTCCTGAAGGAGATACCAGACCTCCATCATTCTATTCAGAGGTATGGTGTTGACTAAACCCTTAGATGAGAATTCTTGAAGCAAACCTTGGCAAAACCAACTTAACTTAAAGCTACTTACTTACTCCCCTTCCACGTGTTAGGCTTAGGTCAGGCACACTGGGGTAGGCGTAGTTAGAAGCACCAGTTGAATATTTTAGCCTAATGTATATATGAATGTATATATGTTTTATTACTTTTAAACCATTGTATGGCTAAGAAACCATATCAATGCTTTTACAGTATTATTTCGCAATACTTATCTTACTGTACGTACTTTTTATAATAACAAGTCTTGCAATTGTGGCAATACATTTCTCTTGTACGAGAAGAAAAACTGTTCAATAAATGTTAACCCTTTATTGACAAACGCCCGTCTCTCTATTCTCTACATATCGTGAAAGTAAACTGCACTAACCTGACTGAGTGAAATACCTGTCTATTGTTTCACACGACCCTAGAGATTGACTCTTGATCTGAGGAGCAAAGTTGTCATGTTGCACGGTTGTTGGAAAACTGAATCCCTTCTTGTCTGTGCCAGGGAAGCTGATCACTTCCCATGCAGAGAAGAAAGTTTCCAGTGACCTCTGAGCTAGTTGGTAACACACCCAATTAAGTTTAGCATAGTCAGTGGAGGCCTGGAAGATCCGCACTTCTACGTCAATACTACTGTTTATGTTATTCCAATGCGCAGGGCCTAGTGGGAAACTAGGAACTACACTACATGGCGCCCAACGTTTGGTAAGGCGATAAACTAACGCAAGACGTTAGAGTAACTCAGTCGTGCATATTTCACACAGACCTCTTTCTCCCGTAAATACTCCAATAGACGTCTGGAGTGGGTGAAAGGTTAAAATCCGCCCGACCTTAGTAGGAAGAGATTCCTATGTAAAGCTCTGGTTTATTCAACGTTGAAGGATACAGTGTTCCAAAATATTGTGCACCTAATCTTTGTCTCCTTGGAGACCTACTCTGCAAAACCTGCATTTATACAATGCCAGGAGAAAACGGAACCACTGGGGCCGCAGCAGATGCGACTCAGCAGGGTCCCGACGACACAGTACCGGGTGCAATAATCATCCCGGCACATTTGAGAAAATCTATAACTTTAAAACTTATAGAGAACGGACTGACACCTCAAGGTGGTACAGTAATTTTTGTGATAGAGGCTCACGAGTATCGGCAGACAGAGGTATTCTATTCATGGATAAACTTTCCAGCGGCAAACGCTAGAACAAAAGAGTTTCACTATTACAAAATAGAGGAACCTCCGGAAGAGTACGCTCCTTTCGAGGAGATTGAAATTCCACTTAAATTTCAAGAGCACCTGCTCTGGTTTAATGGCGCCCTAAAACATAATGATCACATTACCAGGCTCGGTCCACTAGGTAGACCAGGAGCAACGTGGCCCGTTCTAGCCAGCTACACACCACATCCGGACATTGAAAAAATTTCAAAAGAAGAACTCTTAGTTAACATAGGAGAATTAAAACGCATATAGAGAGTTAGTAAAATTATTTATTAAAAATAATTCAAACACTCCTAAAAAGAGCTGGGATGGAAATAAACAATCCACTCCCAAGGAAAAAGTTTTCCAGTCCAGAGGAAGGTCTCCTCGACGGAGGGAAAGAACTCCGACTCGAGAACACCAGTCTCCCCAGAGGGAGCCCTCTGAGAAAAGATATAACCTTAGAAATAGGGATAATCTGAAAAAACCTGATAGATATCAAAGTATTGATACACGTCCCTCTCGATCTTTTCCACAGAAATCGGAAGGAAGAGGACGGTCAGACCCAGGAGAGCACACCAAGTCCAAAGACAAGGAACCTGCTCAGAGTAAAAAATCTCAATTTCAGAAAAAGAAGGTAGCCAGTATTAGAGTAATCAACCATGCCGAGAATACTGAGGACACAGTTGAAAAACGGGGAGTGGGCATTGACAATGTTGGACAGTGCAGCAGAAATCAGTATAGCGCGCAAGATCTTGATGAGTCATCTGGAGACAGTGGATACGAATGAATACATTCAGGTTGAAACTGCCGACACCAGACTTAGCGAGCCCCATAAAATATACGAAATAACATTGCGTATAGAGGGTGATAAGACTAGGAAAATAAGAGGTCTATTTTGGGATAAGCTCTCAAAAGGCTATGATATTCTGTTAGCTGAAAAAGATTGGCCCCCAGAGTTTGTCAGGGAGTGCCCTTGTGGCGAAGAAGTGATTATGCCTGCCTTCTCGAATAACATTACGATTTACCAAAAATTTACATATGCAAGGAAATGGGCAGTAGCCCAGGCTCCGGCATTATATAAAAATCATGTAGGATGGGATGAGGACTCTCCTCCTCACAAAATCCAGTTAAAAAGTGAACCAACTGCCCAACGGCAGTATCCCATTAAGCAAGAAGCTAAAAAACAGGTCAGGGAGATCTTAGATCAACTTGAATACCAGGGGGTGATTGAAACATGCACCTCTCAAATGAACAATCCTTTGTTTCCTGTCTCCAAGCCAGACAATTCATATCGTCTAGTTTTGGACTACAGACACCTTAATACATGTTGTAAAACATTTGCAGTACAAAACTCGCATAGTGCAGCCCTAATGAATAACATAGTTAGGAAAAAATACAAAACGACATTAGACATATCTAATGGTTTCTTTTGTCAAAACATTGCACCGGAAAGCAGATATTTGACCGCTTTCTCAGCATTTGGGTCGCAGAAAAAATTCTGTCGACTCCCACAGGGGTTCAAGAACAGCCCTGGACTATTCTCAGCTAGGGTAACAGAGTTACTACAAATCTATGATGATGAGGCATTATCTTACGTAGATGATATTTATCTCACAGACGACAACTTGGATACTCACTTGAAAAGAGTGAACACCATTATACTTGGGTTCGCAGCAGAGGTTTACAAATTCAACTTTAAAAAGTCTCGAATTGCCCATCTGACAGTACTATTTTTAGGGTACGAATTATCAAGTGAAGGGAAAAGCCTAGCGGACAACTTCTTAGAGAAGTGCGCTGTACTCCAAGCTCCAAAAACGCTGAAGAATTTACAATCCATACTAGGTTTTCTGAATTTTGGAAGAACTTACATTCTAAATTACGCAGAGAGAGTTAAACCTCTCTACGAACTAATTAGACCTGATTTTAAACAAATCAATTGGACTCAAAAACACACAGAAATTTTGAGATCACTGCAAACAGACATGTTAGCTAAAACAAAATTAGATACACGTGACAATACACGTGATTTTGTAATCCGAGTCATCCCAGGAAGATGCGGATTCACATACCTAACCTCTAATGAGGGCAAAAAGGTACCAATTTCAATTAAATCTCACTTGTACACACAAGCAGAAAAAGCATTCAGTCACACAGAAAGAACTGTGAAAGCAGTGCAAATCGCATTAGCAAATGAACGAGAACTAGCACACGGCAAAAGGATTACTATCCTCACAGCGGAATCCGCCTTCGAGGCGCTATTCAGCCCAGTAAACCTGCCTACAGTGTCACTGGATCCGAAATAGATACAGTGTGTAGATTCTCTAGGAGCGGAAGATGTGAAATACTATTTCGCCCCGCAATTTGAAGAACTGAATGATTTAGAATATGAAGAAGAATATCCTCTGCCAATCGAAATTCTGCCTCTCCCACAATACGCCTGTATAATCTATACAGATAGTTTTGTACAGCATTTTAATGTAGAGAGCAAATCCTACAATGCAGCCTGTGCGATCATTAAAGGTCGTTGGCTGTGCGCTAAATTCAGACCGAAAGTAACAAAAACTGAATCTGTAAGAAACTGTTCGGTTCAGAGAACTGAAATCAGATCTTTAAAGATGGCGCTTGAAAATGCAGAACGTGAATTCCCGACACTTATCGTGTGCGATTCTCATTTTTGCGTCAACTCTTACAACAATAAGCTGCAGAGGTGGATTGAAAACGATTACAAAGATGACACAGGTGCCACAATAAAGCATAAATTGCTCTGGAAACAGGTAGCTCTTTTACACAAAGAACTACAAAAGACTCACGTGATTCACGCACAGAGTCTTCAACGTGATGGTGTTCACGTTGCAGGGAATTCATTGGCTAATACAGCCACAGCGGAAGCAACTAACCCGGCTTCCGTAGCCACAAAAAAGCGTACAGAAAAATACATAGACGGGGAAACCATGCTGGCAGTAAAAACTACCGTAAAAGGCGACTGTGCAGCACTACCCGTGAACTATCCACTCAATTATGCATACGTAATCGATGCAAACTCCGTTCCTTTTGCTCGAATCCCTGGAGTGGGGGACAGAGTAATTCCAAACAGGAGCAGGAGGGGCTTCCTCTTACTGGAAGCACACATGGGGTTGGGTCTGAGACATCAAACGATTAAGGATTCTCTGAAAGAATTGCAATCAGAGTACTGGTGGCCAGGAATGAGCATAGATATTCAATGTTTTGCTCAAAATTGTGAAGACTGCAACAGAGATCGCAGTAATGAACAGGCCAGTGTAGTTTCAGGATCCCTGCTAGACAGCATAAGGCGGTCTATCTGCGCAATCAAAGAAGAGAAGCGCGTACCATTGTACACAGTTAAGGCTAAACACACTTAAAAAATGAGGCCTCCAGCGCTCGGCTGACGCTAGAACGGTTATAAAAGATTTGCGAGTCTTTATCGGCACATACGCAATTACCACGTTCCATTCTGACCAGGGTCCTGCTTTCAGCTCTCGAGCTTATAAGGAGGCCATGGCTAGCATGGGAATTGGGTTGCGGTATTCTTGTCTGTCGCACCCCGAAGGGAATAGTGTGGTAGAAAGAAAAAACCGTGACATAAAGCAATCTATAACAGCGAAGGTATTAGGTTCAGGCGCTGGGTGGGTCAAACATTTAATAAGTGTCCAGACTAGTCTTAACAACTTGCCAAGAAATTCTCTAAAAGGTTTCAGCCCATACGAACTATTGTTCGGAATTAGAATGAACATTCAGGACCTCGATAGTCAGATGTCAGTGGTACAAGAAAAAACAACAGACCTTGACATCAAAGATCGTTTGGCTGTTTTACAGGAACTAAATGAAACAAGAAAATCCTTAAGCAACATAAAGTTAAAGCAACAGCCATCTACCACTGACGAGGCACCACAAGCAACAGCCCCAGCAAGGCCTGTCTGGATTCCAAAGATTGGGGATCTAGTCAGAGAAAAGATCGCGGTGAAGAAGGAATTTGGGCCTTCTTACAGAAAAGCAGTACCTGTCTTGGCAGTCACCGGAACAAGATCAGTAGTACTACCGCCCCTTGCTGGTAAAAAGGAGAACAGAGTCGTGTCTATCGACCTGGTAAAACCACAAGCATGTGGCCTATAATCAACAGTAGGCCCAGTGAACTCCCAAGAAACAACAGAATACCCAAACTTGCAACAATCCAAGAGGTTCAAACTGAAAGACTAATCACATTCGATCAGCCTGCAGTGCACGGTGAAGGTCTATGCAATAATGCCATGGAACTCGTGCCTCTTGAAACACAGATTGAAACAGTTCGTCAAGAAACAACACCAGTCTACAATGATGTGGCATCAGAAAGTGCTACCGAGAGACAGATTGAAAGAACAATCCCATCAATTGACAGAACTGCCTCTGGTTATTTCATCAACTTCAACAACTTCTCTGAAGATCGAAACAACTCCGAAGTGATGCCAGAAACAAATAAGTATTCTAAAGAAAATACAACAGGACTCCTTCAACAAATCAAAGAATTATATCTGGATTCACCGTTGATTGAGCATTGGATTATTTCAGGGGTATTCATACTCCTACTATGCCTAATTTTAGTTTTAATTTCAGGAAAGTTTATTACAATTGAATGGACACAGCAAGTCAGAACATCAACCTAGTCCTGAAACCACACAGATCATCCCACGTGAAGAAAAGAGAACTGTCAACAGTAAATGTCACAGCAATTCGAATACCTGGTGGGGTAGTATGGGAGAAAACAGACTATGAGATATATGCTCCGGTCGAAATCCTGAAGTATCCTCATCAACTGAAGGTTTCCTTAAGTGACTTTGTAAAACCGAGTACATTCTCTGATGATTGGGACTTTAACAGTATTAATGACATGATGTCTGATTTAGTAATGTCAGCTAGATTCACAGATCATGATTATTTACAAGGTTCATCTAGTTATGAGCAGTTATTCTGCTACACACACTATGGTGATCATTACTTGCATAAATCTGCACAGCCTAGAAATGTTTGTATGTATAATCAATGGGAACATTGTGCTACACCACCTAAAAGCAGTTCTAAAGCATTTTTTGAGAAATTCAAATACTTCTCAGGGTTTAACACCTGTAATGCAGAAACGTTTTATTACAAACTGTTAGATAAAACAGGAATGAAAACAATGCTGACAAATTCTAAATTGATATATTCAGAAGCATTTTATGATAAAATGATGACATTTGGTTTTGATTATTGGAAAAATAACATTGAAACGAAAACAATTTGGGGTACAAAAGATTGGCAGGTACAAGGCCTTGAAGCACTATTTAGAACCTGCATGATACCAGAACAAATGTTGTTTTTAAATGACACAATACACCAAACATCCTGTCTTGGCCTAGCTAAGATCAAAGACCTTAAAAAAACGTCTATACCAAAGCCAATACCTGAAAATGCAACTGCAGATATTGAGTTAGACGTATCAATTCAATTCAATTCAATTCAATATCAACTTTATTCGGTAGTTTTGAAAAAACACCATAAAAGTTCAGATAGAATAAAAACACAGTTACAATTGTATGAGAAAAGGGTTAAAAAGATTATTAAATGTACATTTTGTTTAAAAAAAAATACATGGAAGTAAGAAGTGCATCACAATTTCATTAGGGCAAATTTTTCCCACATGTGCAAAGACGTACAGTTTTTCTGTTATCTCAGTCCCTTCGTTAATATGTATAAGCGATGTTGTTCGAGGTTATAAATTTGTGCGGTGGCGTATACAGAATTTAAGGTAAGATACAATCGCTTTCGCATAGTTTTCATTTTCCAGGAATTGTAGTGCCAAATACGCTGGGCGACATTGACGGAGACCCCAGAACTTCAAGATAGGGAGTATCCAGCGCTTCCGGGGCTCGCTATAGAATTTGCAGAATAGCATTGTGTGTATCGTTGATTGTGGCGATACCAAATCACAAGGGCACATAGAGGTAGTAGAAGTCCTGACATTTTGCTCAGGAAATGCAACTAGTAGATGGAACAAATCAAGTCTGAAGCGGGTAAGCAGCATTCTTTCAAACTGTGTTATTTTGAAATTTAGGTAAGGTTCAGCAGAGAACGCAGTCTGGACTAGCAGGGAATGTTGGACTGATGGCTTGTGGACCTCGGATAATAAGCGTAGCTGACGTAGGTGAGTTAAACACTCCCTTTTTAAGGTCTTTTTAGGGATTTCCTCTATCAGCGATGGGTGGTCAAAGTATTTCCTATATCCAAGATCTGTCAATAACGCTTTGACGTACGACAGCCATTTGATTTTCTTAGCGTGGTCTAGCGTTAAAATATCTTGTATAATCGTCCTGGTCAAGTGGCATTGCTCAGTAACCCATATTCTGCGCCACAGCATTATTGGTTGTAGTTTTATGATGTCAGTGATGTAGTCAATGCCCAGCTCAGAGTGGCAGGCATAGGTGGAGCAGGTTTTGGGCACCGCCAGCAAATATCTAAGGAAGGAGTTCTCTATTGTTTGTATTGAGTCCACGTTTTTAAAACCCCAAATCCCCGCCCCGTATGTTGCAGTGCTTACACATTTTGCATTATATATTTGCACTAGTTCTTTAATTGGTCTCTGCCCCAATCTCTGCGAGAAGGTTTTTAGTGATGATGTCTCTCGGAGGAAAATCAATTTTCTTGTATTAATGGCTGGGGTCCATTTGAATTTTTCGTCAATGACAATCCCTAAGTAGGGGTAGGTTTTAGTCCTGTCCAGGTGTTCGCCCTGCGCCATTAGCTTCCTGTGTCTTACATTTCTTTTCTCCCCTGCGTGCATTGTGTACGTTTTTTTTGCGTTTAGTTTCAGGTTTAAACTTGCCATAAAATCACAGTATCTGTTCAGGGCCATTTGTAATTCGTTTGATGTTCTTGCTAGGATAACAGCATCGTCGGCATATAGAAGTGCTGGTATCTGCCGACGAGCTGTTGCCGGGAGGTCCTTGCTGCCTTGTAGCATGGCAGCCTCTAGGCCATTCGTGTAGAGGGTGAATAGGAAGGGGGCCAATACGCACCCCTGCCTGACCCCCTTTTCCACTCTGAAGAAGTTAGTGAGCTCGCCCTTTGTCCCAAATCTTACCCTGCCAGTGGTGCCTGTATATAGTTCGCGTAGGAAATCCACAATTGGCGTAGGAACGCCCATTTTCAAGATTGTATTCCACAGCATTGAGTGTGCCACGCAATCAAATGCTGCGGAAAGATCGACATAGGCCATGTGGAATGGGGACCCTTTGGCGTCCAGGTATTTGCTCGCCAGTAGGGACAGGTTTAGGGCCTGGTCAATTGTTCCTAGTCCCTCCCGGAAGCCATATTGTAGATCGGAAATAATTTTGTGATCTATGGCCCACTCCTGGAGGCGGTCAAGTAATATTCGTCCTGCCATTTTGCCTAGGGAGTCCAGGAGGGAGATCGGCCTGTAGCATGTTGGACTATTTCGATCTCCTTTCTTGAAGATAGGTACCAAGGTTGATGTTTTCCAGGATTCCAGGATACCTACTTCAGTGGTGGCGTTCAAGACGTTAGTTAATAGCGGGGTCCAAAGATCTGGGAGGTGTTTAAAAACGTCAACCGGAACGCCGTCCGGGCCTGGTGCTTTGGCTGTTTTTGAAGATTTTAAAGCTTTTTGGACCTCTTCTTGGGAGAAGTGAAGATTTAACGGATAGACAATATGTGGCAGAGGTTCAGGCTGATCTGTGTCTTCGGTCGGGTCTTTGGCAAAGACTTTAGTAAAATGGTTCACCCATTCGTGTTGGCTTATAGCTACGTCAATTGATGGAAGGTTGGATTTCTCTGTTAGGAGTGGGGAACGAACTATCTGCCAGAACAAAGCACTATCGTTAAGTTCCGAGCTTTGGATCAGTTTTGACCATAGTTCAGCTTTTACTTCCTTTTTCCTGTTTTTTAGGGCGGCTGTATACTCTTTTCTGAGTCTGATGATTTCGACTCTGTCCTTATGTTTACTGTTCAGAGCTTCCTTTAGGCGTGTAGATGCTTTAGTACATGCTGTATCAAACCATCCTTTCTTCGGTTGGGGCCTTTGTTTGTGCTTTTTAGTCAATTCTTTTTGTATGGTTGTTGTAATTGATAGAAAGCTTACTATAGTTTCACTAGGGTGGGTGGTGGAGTCCAAGCAGTTAATAATATCCGTTTGGTTATTTGTGACAATTTTTTTTTGTTGTGGCTTCTTTATCAATATTACCCCACTTCCGTGTAAAGCCATTCAAAGAGCCTAGTTCTAGATCGCTTTGATTTAGAGCGGTCAGAATGTCATATGGCTTATTCTTTGTTCTTTCAGCAAGGACCATGGTAATGGGGAAATGGTCACTTAAAGGGTTGTTAAAAACCTTAAAATCTTCTACGATGGATCCTATGGGTGATGAGATCAGTATGAAGTCAATTATGCTTGTTAAACCTCTTCCGTTGAATGTGGGCTGAAATTGAACAGGTGGGTTCTTTATTTCGTTAGCAAAGTTTAGTTCTAGTTCAGCCATGAGTTCATTCATTATTTCCCCCCCATTAGAGTGTGTAAAATGCGTGAGGTTTGTATCGGACTCATCACTAATACCACATTTATTGTTGTCACTATTACTGCATAGATGTAAGTTAGACGTATCACAAATTTTACATTTTAACAGAACACATCCTGATTGGAAAAAGTGGTTAATCTGGCCTACTGACACAAACAACTGTCAAGATAGATTCCTGAATAAAACACAGGGGTTAACAATGACCAGACTAGACCCAAGATACTCCCAGAGACAACATCCAGGGATAATAACAACATACAGTGTAGGGAAACTCTGCCTTGAATGGCTAACATCATCCACACTGGCTGAAATTAAGCAACACTTGTCTTTACTAAAAGATGGTGCTGATTTGCGCTATTTCATTCTTGGACCACGCAAACAGCGTCAAAAGCGTTTCATAGCGACCAGTATCTATGCTGCTTACAACGAGGCTTGGAAAGTCAAACAAATTGAAACAGCAGAGAAAATACGAGAAATTGATCGTAGTAATTTGGAGAAATCACTTTCTGTAGTGGACAATGGGTTAATGACTCTGTCTTCCAGAATATATTCGTTGGACAATATTGTATCCTCTGCCTTTGATGTGATAGATAGAGACTTGCTAATGTTACAACATGGCCAGTCACAATTACGTTCTATTATACAATTAGGCTGGACGCTGCAAAATCTTCGTTCAGGCTATGTGCCTTGGCGTTTAATCAACACAACGTCATTATTTTCCATTTTTAACCTTACTGATAAACAGATCAGTTTGGCACAGAAAGGAGCAGACTATACAATCCTGAGCATCAAAAAACTTGAGAGATTGCCATTGACAATGTCAGAGAGTCCTGTCATTGAATGGATAATACACGGAATTATCACAATTCCGATAACAACTTTCCGATTTAAAAAGTACCTTGAGTACATACCTGCTGGCCAGTATGAACAATTGGGTAAAGGATATGTAAAATCAGAATGGAAATTACCATACACACATTCTTGCTATAGTGACAGCGACAAAAATGTATTTCTTAGTGGTGAAAATTGTAAACATTCACTAAGGTATACTTTTGTGTCAGGGTATTAATTTACACGGAGCATGTGATGGAAATTCTAACAACCTTTCATGCCACCAGCTTGTCACACCTGCAACTCAGATAGAGCCCTTCTTTATGCAACTCGCAAACGGGAATTACATTCTTAGAACGGATCACAGATGTTGTGGCCTAGTGCCAGGGAAAAGTTATCTAGCAAGAGTAACATCCATGGTCAAATGCTGTATGCAAGCATTGTTTCCGAGTGGGCCTGCAGACACAGTGACTCCCATCTGGCCTCGTCTGAATCTCTATTCTATACGAATTGATACTTTAAGCAAAATGATGTCTGTGCTTTTGCAGACAACAGTGCCCATAACGTCATCAAAAGAGACGTATGATCTTCTAGTTGCAAGGACAGCTACTGAAGTTCATGAACTTTTATCAACAAATTGCCCCGTGCATTTCGTAGAAATGCTTAGCCAACTCCTTAACATGTCTAGTGCCACAGGCATCCCAGGCATATTTAAGACAATTTTTACGGGACTGCTGACACCTTTTCAAGCAATTTTGGGAATCGTTCCTAATTTTGTCCACTCTGTTTTTGGCGGCATACCCCTATTTTTGGGACTTGTAGCAGGGATTTTTTTTTTGTCCGTCCTGCTTCGTTATGGCAAGCCAAAGCTCAGACATAGCTCCCATGGGAATGGAAGAGACAATCCTAGCAATGCGCTACCGGGACAGGATAACTAACGTCCTTGGATTGGCCAGGCTGAGAGATCTAAACATGACCTGGTTCCTTTCATTCAGACCTATATGGCAGAACTGTATCTTACCGGTACTTCGATGTATGCTATGCGGAGATGAATGCGTGTTGGACATCTGTCTTTCACTTCCATCAGCAGTACCAATGGACGTCGATACTTTGCTCAGTCCAATAACGGCTCACGCATTGTGTTGTCCCCAGCGGCTACCAATCCTGATGACGGCATTCGTTGAGACTCCTGTACTACGACTAGGTGGTAACAGTGGAGCGAGTGACAAAAGCAACATCACCCAGGTACGACCTTCTGTGAGCATTGCTGCTCCTGCCTATGATGACAGCAATCATTCTCACACCTGCCAAGTTACAGCACTATCGAATTTGGTTGAACTGTCACCTGATTTTGTAGACCAATTCTTTGAGAGCCTGTCTGATATGATGTTCTCACCCGAACAGAAACAATAACTTTGGAGAAGCTTTCCGACACACAGCGTTCCCATGAACTCTGAATTCGGCCTTCAGTTTTGAACAACAAAAACTGCTAAAAGCGTTGGAACTCTATTTCCCCGTTCAAGCATTAATTCTTTTGAATTGAACACTTTTTAATATTGACCCTTTTTTGGCACGAACAATTCTTTGCTTAAAGTAAAAACTATTCTTAGAGAACAGAAGCTTCAAACTTCTATTCCTACACACATCTAGAGACATAATAACTTACATCAGCCTCTAGCACATGTTATTGCAATGCATTTATATGTGATGATTTATCTCGCCCTTCTTCTGTTCCAGAGATATTTCATGTGTAATTCTTTTTGCATAATCGTTCATTAATTTCATATGCAATAATTTTTGAATGATTTCTATGCTTCAAAAACGTACAGTACCTACATTTCACGTATTACAATATACGCCTATTTCGAATGCATTTATGTATTTTGGGGTGGGCAATGTTACACATGCATCCTATTGCTCTAGTTTTAGTAATTTGATGGACATGAAACCGTGGAGTGGGTGTTGCGTGTTTATCTAGGTTCCTGATCGATACTGTGACCTTATGCCCCTATTCGGCTATAAATCCAATTATTCCCTATATTGGCATAACCGTTCAAGTGCGATATTCAGAAAGTCATCTCTGGCCTCACACGAACAGAGCCACATTCCAGAATAGTTCTCTGCCACTTCCTTTGCAACAAATTAGTGCAATGACAGAGCAGAAGTCACTATCTGATATTCCTAGATTAACACTCCGAGTTCTTCAACAAGATAAAAACTCAGCAAACCTGGAAATCCCCGCTTGCTGTGTTTTGATTAGTAATGGAACTCTAATGAGCAACTGATAGCTATCACTTCCTAGTGACATCTTTAATTGACGTCTTATGTCCAACAAACTTGCGTCAAACCAGGCACCTGTCAGGTATAAATATTACCAACGTTGCCTTAAGCAATTGCCTGTTGCTAGCTGTCTGCTGCTGCCCCCGCTGTTAGCTGAAGCTAGCACCCTGTTGCTGCAGCCTGCTGCCCATCGCCCGAAGCTGCTGATACCATTATCGCTGCTAAAGCGCGAACGATGGTGTGGTGTAACTAGGAGCTGAACAGCCGTCCCTCTGTGAAGACATCCAGCAGAAGCCAGCTGCCCGCGGACGCTGTCCCCACTCCTTCTCCTCGACGTGCTGAAGAGAGACGCTGCCTTTCTCGTGCAGAGAAATCCAGCTCCAGCGTTTCTAGTCTGCCCTCGCGGGTGACTGGGATACCGAGTTCCTCCTGAAGGAGATACCAGACCTCCATCATTCTATTCAGAGGTATGGTGTTGACTAAACCCTTAGATGAGAATTCTTGAAGCAAACCTTGGCAAAACCAACTTAACTTAAAGCTACTTACTTACTCCCCTTCCACGTGTTAGGCTTAGGTCAGGCACACTGGGGTAGGCGTAGTTAGAAGCACCATTTTGTATTTTAGCCTAATGTATATATGAATGTATCTATGTTTTATTACTTTTAAACCATTGTATGGCTAAGAAACCATATCAATGCTTTTACAGTATTATTTCGCAATACTTATCTTACTGTACGTACTTTTTATAATAACAAGTCTTGCAATTGTGGCAATACATTTCTCTTGTACGAGAAGAAAGACTGTTCAATAAATGTTAACCCTTTATTGACAAACGCCCGTCTCTCTATTCTCTACATATCGTGAAAGTAAACTACACTAACCTGACTGAGTGAAATACCTGTCTATTGTTTCACACGACCCTAGAGATTGACTCTTGATCTGAGGAGCAAAGTTGTCATGTTGCACGGTTGTTGGAAAACTGAATCCCTTCTTGTCTGTGCCAGGGAAGCTGATCACTTCCCATGCAGAGAAGAAAGTTTCCAGTGACCTCTGAGCTAGTTGGTAACACACCCAATTAAGTTTAGCATAGTCAGTGGAGGCCTGGAAGATCCGCACTTCTACGTCGATACTACTGTTTATGTTATTCCAATGCGCAGGGCCTAGTGGGAAACTAGGAACTACACTACAACCGGTGGGTCCCTTAGAAGGCAACTTTGACTTTCCATGGATTTACCTGGTTGCTCTAGATGTGCTCTGACTCTCCACCACTTAGTGAGTCCCTCGGACCTTGCTGGTCCGCACCGAAGCATTTCTTCACTTTCTGCATGGGTTGCGGTTGCCAAATCTTGTTGGGTCCAATCAGGTCACCGATGCCGCAGCACTCGACATCCTTTGTGGGACAGCTCGAATCAAGCTCCTGGTTGTCGTTGACACCTCCTTGTCCTCATGGCGAGTCAACCTGAAATCACCCGACATCGGTGGGCATTCGACTATCATGGCCCTGGTCACTGGCAAGTGACCCAGACTATGTCCCCTCTGCTTTCAGGTTCTTTTCCATTTAGATCCAGGCTTGGATCCCACTGGACAGTTTCCACTTCGACTGCAGCAGCACTTTGCAGCAGATCGTCCTTGAAATCAATGACGATTCCCAACACCAAAAGACACCTATGAACCTGGCTTCCCTGGGTGAGGTAGCTCGAGTACTCCAGTGCTCCCATGGTGGTGGCCCTAGAACCCCTTAAGTCTAAAGGGGTTTGCTAAAAGTCCTCTCCTAAGTGTCTTTAATCTTTAAATTTCCAACCACGACTTTACCCATAGAAGCTGACGGCGTCTTGCGGCTGTGTTCTTACACTGTGTCACTACCTTGGGTGGTTCCTTGTTAGGTTGCTTGTTCAGGATGCTTTTTTCCTGTTCGCAATCGCTGTTTGCGTGCTCGAGGGGAAATATCTCTCAAACACGCATTTTGAGAACGCGAACAGGCAAAAAATTTCGCGGAATGCAGAATTTTGGGCAATTTCGTGTTCTCCCGGGAATGCGAAATTACCCACATTCCGCAAATTCCGCGAGTGGAACAGAATTTGTCACCCAGGCCTAATTCAAGCAAGGGGAAGTCCCTGACTGCTGAAGGCGAGTTTTCCAAGAAATCGTTGTGGATTTTCGGAACTAGTGGAAGTAGCCATGCCGTATATGGACTGCATGAGCTATGTCTAAATATGGTTATGATTTCTATGCCTATATAACGATATGGTGATTTATACCTATATAAGGTCATGAATCGGGAAAATTACATTAGGGTCCTAAAATCCTATACAACACCCACTCCACTTTATTATGTTTGACATTAGTAAATTATAAGCACTAAATCATATCTAAAGCATTACAATCCCACCTCAAAATAAAAATATTGCATTTGAAAATGGTCGCACACATAAAATTAGCATTTGTACAGTACGCATTTAAAAGCAATAACTTCATTGTAAGCATATATTATGATATTGATAATGCTAACCAAAGGAATCATGAAATTACATTTATGAAATGGCTCTAAGTTACAGAAGAAAAGGGCGAGACCATTCCATAGCAGAATATATAAACTGTTATTGTTTTGAGGACAAGGCTAAATATTGTCTCTAGGAAGGATTCAAAGAAATAGTTCTACTTTAAGCAGATTACTTTGTGCCAAAGTTCAGTTTTGGAAAAAGGCCAAATTAAATCGTAAAAAAATAGAGTTCCAAAGTTAGAAGTTTTGTTTTGAAAAGTGAAGGTCGAATTCAGAGTTCAGAGAGTGCTAATTTCAAAAATTATTATTGGTGTCAGGAGAAAACATTAAATTGTCTAAGCTGGCAAATAAATCGTCTACCAAGGTAGGTGAAAGTTGAACCACTGCATTAAGTAGATCAATTGTACACAGATGAGAAGCATCGCCGTCAGCGTCATCCGCATTAGCAATGTTCGTAATTGATGGTACCTGTGTGCCTGTTGGTCCACGTATCTCACCATCAGCTGAAATTGCCGGTGAGACCTCAATAAATGACGTCATCAGGATTGGTAGCCGTTGGGGACAACAGGATGCATGAGCAGTTACCGAACCAAGCAAAGCGTCAACATCCATTGGCAGTGCTGATGGAAGTGTCGGACAGATATCTAACACGCATTCCTCTCCACTAAGCAGGCATCGTAGACCAGGTAAGCTGCAATCTTGCCAGATTGGTCTGAGCGATAAAAACCATGTGGTATTCAGATATCTCAAACGAGCCAAGCCAAGAATCTGTGTTATTCGGTCACAATACTGCATCGCCAGAAAAGCATTTTCCATCGTAATCTGGGTTTCGCTGGTGACTGGACTTGCCATATAGGAGCAGAAGAAATAAAAAATAGTATCCCTGCTACAAGTCCCAAGACGAGAGGCAGGCCGCCGAACACAGAGTGCACGAAGTTTGGAAAAATGCCTAGGACTGCTTCAAGGGGTGCTAACAGTCCCGAAACAATCGTCTCAAGTACATGTACAATACCACTGGTATCAGACAAGATACAACCAAACATTTCTTGAAAATGTATTGGACAGTTTGTTGATAATAAGGTATGTATCTCCGCAGAGGACCTTGCAACTTGCAGATCATACGTCTCTTGGGACGAGGTCAGTGGCACAGTTTTTTGTAAAAGAATTGCTTTCATTCTGCTTAAAGTAGCAATTCGTATAGAAGAGATGTTCAGTGAAGGCCATAGCGGCGACTCCCCATCTGACTTAATTTTAGGAAACAATACTTGCATACAACAAGTGACCCTGGCTGACACACTAACGAGATACGCTATACCTGGCATCATTCCACAACAGCTGTTATCATTCAACATTATGTAGCTCCCATTGGAAAGCTGCCTAAAAGCTGGATCTATCACCGCTGCCGGGGAACCCTGCAGGTGGCAAGAAAGGTTATTTGAAGAACCCGCGCAGGCTCCATGCAAATTAATACCTTGACACAAAAGTGTACCGCTTAGTGAGTTTTTACAATTTTTACCAGTAAGAAATGCCTCCTTTCCCCCATTCCAACATTTGTGTGTGTATGGTAAATCCCAGGTCGACTTAATGTATTCTTTACCCAACCTTTCATACAGACCTGCTGGTATGTGTTTTAAGCAATACTGAAACTGGAAAACCGTCACTGGTATCGTGATGGTGACAGTCTACGGCTGGTTTCTCAGAAACGGTCAATGATAATCTTTCCAGTTTTTCGATGCTCAGCACCGTATAATGTGCTCCCCTCTGTGCAAAAGAGATTTGTTTATCTGTAAGGTTAAATCCAGTAAACAATGACGTGATGTTGATTAGGCGCCAAGGCACATAGCCTGAACGAAGGTTTTATAACGTCCAGCCTAGCAGCATTATAGAACGCAATTGAGACTGGCCATGTTGTAACATGAGCAAGTCCTGTTCCATTATGTCTATGGCAGAGGATACAATGCTGTCCAAAGAATAAATTCTGGAAGACATAGTCGTTAAACCATTGTCAACTACAGAGAGAGCTTTCTCTAAATGAATATGATCGATTTCTCGTATTCGTTTTGCAATTTCCATTTACGTGATTTTCCATTCTTCAGTATAAGCAGCGTATATGCCGGCGTATATGAAACGTTTATGACGTGGTTTACGAGGTCCTAGTAAGAAGTCTCTCAAATCAACGCCATCTTTAAGTAAAGTTAAGTGTTGTTTTATATCTGGAAGTGTGGATTTTTGTAGCCACTCAAGGCATAGTTTTCCTACACTGTAAGTTGTTATTATCCCTGGGTGTTGTCTCTGGACATATCTTGGATCTGGCCTAGTTACTGTAAACCCTTGTGTCTTGTTTAGAAACCTATCTTGACAGTTATTTATGTCTGTGGGCCAGATTAACCATTTTGCCAATCAGGATTAGTTCTGTTCTGTTGTAAAATATAGTTTACGTCTACCTCCTCATCTATAGTTCTATTACTATCAGGTGTGGGTTTAGGTATGGACGGCTTTTTAAATCTTTTATCTTAGCCAGGCCAAGACAAGATGTCTGTTGAACAGTGTAATTTAAAAACATCATTTGTTCCGGGATGAGGCAGGCTCTGAATAAGGCTTCTAAACCTTGCACCTGCCAGTCTTTTGTGCCCCAGACAATTTTTGTCTCAATGTTGTCTTTCCAAAAGTCAAAACCTAATGCGGACAATTGAGCATAAAAGGCTGTAGAATAAATTTGATTAGTATTAGTCAACATACTTTTCATTCCTGTCTTATTTACATTTTTAAAGTAGAATGTTTCTGGTTTTGTGACACTAAAACTCGAAAAGTATGGAAATTTCTTATAAAATGTTTTTGAGCTACCCTTTGGTGGCTTCGGACAATGTTCCCACTGATTATAAGTTAAAACATTTCTAGGGTTTGCAGATTTGCACAAATAATGATGACCAAAATGATTAAAACAATACATTTCTTCATAATCTGATGAACCTTCTAAGTATTCATGTTTTTCAAATTTTGCTGACATTTCTAAGTCCGCCATCATGTTATTAACAGTCTCAAAGTCCCAATCATCAGAAAATGTACTGGGTGAAACAAAATCACTCAAGGAAACCTTAAACTAGTGTAGAATCGTTAACAGCTCCACCGGGCCATAAATGTCATAATCAGTTGTGTCCCATGCTATACCACCAGGTATAGGAACGGCTGTGATGTTCACTGATGACAGGTCTCTCTGATCACGATGAGATGATTTATGTGGCTTCAGGAGCAAGTTGATGTTCTTACTTGCTGTGTCCATTTTACTATATTTTCCATCTATCAGCTTTCCCAGACTTAAAACAAGAATGAGCCAAAGTAGAAGAAAAAGTACACCTAACACAATCCAAACTTCAACCCATGGTGATACCAGATATGTATTTTCAAGTTGATATAAGAGTTCTGTTACTTTATCTTTGAAAGTTTTATTTGCTGCCGTTGTTTCCTGCTCACTGGGATCCTCAGAAAATGTATCAAAGTTAATGAAATAGCCAGAGGCAGTTCGGTCAATTGTTGGTATTGCATCTGGATTACTTAGAATAGCTGGAGCTGCTTGTTCCATTGTCATATTAGTGTAGTCAAAGGCTATATCATTGTAGACAGGAGTGCCTTGACGAACTGTTATTTGGGTCTCAAGAGGCACAAGTTCCATGGCTTTGTTGCATAGTCCTTCTTTTCTTATTACAGATTTTTCAAGGGTGATGAGTCTCTCAGTTTGAACCTCTTGGATTGTAGCAAGATTTGGTCGCCTGCTACATCTTTGGAGTCCACTGGGCCTACTACTTATTATCAGCCACATGATGTGGTTTGACCAGGTCGATGGACACAACTCTGTTCTTCTTTCTTCCAGCAAGGAGTGGCAGTAACAAAGATCTTGTTCCGTGGATTGCTAAAACAGGTACTGGTTTTCTGTAAGAAGGCCCAAATTCCGTCTTGACTGCGATCTTTTCCCTGACTAGATCCCCAATCTTTGGAATCCAGACAGGTCTTGCTGGGACAGGTGGTTTTTCTTCAGTGGTCGTTTGTTTCTGTATTATGTAGCTCAAACTTCTTCGTGTTTCATTTAAGTCCTGCAAAACAGCCAAACGGTCTTTGATATCAAAGGGTTTTTGTTCCACCACTGAAGTGTGACGATCAATATCCTGGATAAGCATTCTAGTACCAAAAGTATCTCATATGGAGTGATTCCACCCAGAGAATTTCTTGGTAGTTTGTTAAGACATCGTTGGACACTTATTAGATGTTTGACCCACCCGTCACCCAAGCCTAATACCCTAGCTGTTATAGATTGCTTTATGTCTAGGTTTTTTCTTTTCACTACCGCATTTCCCTCAGGATGGAATGGACTTGAGTACCGCAATGCAATGCCCAATCTGGCAATGGCCTCCTTGGAAGCTCAAGAGCTAAACGCAGGACCCTGGTCAGAATGAAGCGTGCCGATTGCGTATGTGCCGATAAAGACTCGCAAATCTTTTATAACAGTTCGGGCATCAGCCGAGCGCTGAGGCCACATCCAAATGAATCGTGAGCATGAATCCACTGCGACCATGATATATTTATAGTTGCCATCCCTCTGCAAGGGACCACAGTGGTCCAGGTAAACACACGCTAGTGGTTTATCTGAAATAAGAAGGGTCGTCTGCGCAGGACGTTTCACTATTGAAACTTTCATTTTCTGGCAGATTTCACATTCCAAAACATAGTTTCTGGGTTGTTTCCTCATGCGCGGCCACCAATATCTTTGTTTTAATAACCATACTGTGCCGGAAACACCTGCGTGTGCAGAGGCAAGTCCTTCATTGTGCTGCTAAGAGTAGTCCTAATCTATGTTCCATGTTTGGAATTACCTTATCCCCCACTCCAGGGATTCGAGCAAAAGGAACATTATTTGCATCACTTATATATGAGTACTTTAGTGGAAAGCCTTTTGGAAGTGTTTTACCACTGTCTTTTACTGAGGGAGTGACAGCTTGCATTATTTTGCTGTCTATTTTTGTTTTTGAACAAGTGATTGCAGCTACGGAAGCCGTTTGCACAGCTGCCTTCGTGGCTTCATCAGCCAATGAATTCCCTGCAACGTGAACGCCATCATGTTGATGACTCAGTGTATGGATCACATGAGTCTTTTGTAGTTCTTTCTGTAATAGAACTACTTGTTCCCAAAGCAACTTATGCTTAAATGTGCCACCTTTTGTGTCTTTGAAAGCAAAGCATTCTGAACCCAGTTCTGCAAGTATTCATTGTAAGATTGAACGCAGTAATACGAATCGTACACTATGAGTGTGGGGAATTAGCGATCGATATTTTCAAGCGCCATCTTAAAAGCCTCTAGTTCAGCTCGCTGAGCTGTACAGTCTCCTGGTGATTGAGTTCTTTTGACCATAGGTATGAATCTACCATCGCGCCACCGACCTTTAACAATCGCGCACGCAGCACTATAGGATTGTTTACCCCCAATTGCAGGCTGTGCTGATCTGTATGTATAAATTATACATCCGTAATGTTATAGAGGCAGAATCTCAATGGGCAGAGGACATTCTTGTTCGTATTGTAGAAATTCTTGTGTTTTCAAGTACGGGTCAAAAATGTATTCAACGTCTGTTGCAGCAAGAAATTAACCCATTGTATCCATCTCGATGTAAAGCTTTTGCATTCGGAATTCTCGCTTTTGTCACTGCATCTAAGGCAGGTACAGGCGTAACGACCATTATGCGTTTTCCCTGTGCCAGGGATTTCTCTTTTGCTACTGCAGTTTGAACCGCTGTCAGAATTTTTTCTGTGGAAGTGAATTTCATTTCAGCTTGTGTGTACAAGTGTGATTTGTATGCTATTGGTACTCTTTCGCCTTCATTAAAGGTTAGGTATGTGCATCCGCATCTCCCTGGGATGATTCGGATTACAAGGTTGCGTACGTTGTCGCGTGTCTGTAAATGTGTTGTTGCTAACATGTCTGTTTGCACTGAACGCAAAATTTCTGTTTGTTTTTGTGTCCAATTAGTTGATTTGAAATCAGGTTTGATTAATTTGTAGAGAGGTGCGTAGTTTAGAATGTAAGTTCTCCAGAAATTCAGGAAACCTACAATTGACTGCAAGTTTTCCTATACCTTCGTTATTTCCAACTAAATTTTTTTGTAGGTTGATATATAAAGCTCAATATTTAGACTGTACACCCTCTGGGGTACCTAAGCCCTTGGTACCTAAGGTACCATATACTAGGGACTCATAAGGGTACCCCAGTAACCAAACTGGAGTGTACCTAAAGTACTTGGACTCAATGTAGAGAGGAAGCAGCTAGGGTCCTGAATAGCAGGGCCCCAGCCAGACTAAACACAAAAAACAGTGAAACACCAGCAAAAAGTGGGGGTAACCATAGTAAGCTGATCCTACTCTCCTACAATATCTGATCAGGAAACACACTGAAGGGGACAAAGCAGGCAAAATGCTGGCCTGGCTATTAAAAACTGAAACTTCACAACCCCCATCATGACGATATACATGGCCGATGACTGCTTTGTAAACACCCAGGAGGCGAATAACGATTCCTTCTACACTTGCTTATAGCAAACTCCTGCCACAGATGACCCTCACTAACTCAATAATTTTTATCCCATGTCCACCTCCCGCAAGTTACACAAACACAAAATGCACTGCTCGAAGATCCTATCTTCATAGTCGAGATCTCAGATGATTTTAAACGATTGGCCACTGGTAGTACTCCAGGGGCAGATGGATGGCCGTCAGAGTTCTACTCTACTTATGCCGAGCAACTCACCCGACTGTCCATCATGTACGAAGAGGCATTCCAAAGGGGGAACTGCCGCACTCCCTACGTGAGGCGTACTGGTCGTGCTATCCAAACAGGGCAAGAACCCACTTCAGATGGGCTCCTATGGCCCCTAGTCCCTTCTCACCTAGGACTATAAAATCTTGGTAAAGAGTTTGGTGATTAAGCTGCTGGACCTAGTGCAGATACTGGTACATGAGGACCAGAAAGGATTTATTCTAGGCAGGAACACTGGCCTGAACCTCCGTCGCCTTTTTAAATTGTTAGAGTGGGGTCGATTGGAAAATTCAATTCCTTGGCTGGTGTCTCTTGACATTAAAAAGGCGTTTGACACCTTGGGGTGTAATACTTATTGACAGTGCTGGCTAGCCATGTTATAGGCCCTAACTTCTTGAGATGGGTAAAAATATTATACACAAAGCCGCAGGCCAGGGTCAACATCAGCCGTATTATCTCCCCACCATTCGCAATAGACACAGCAGGGGTGCCCTTTATCGACCATTTTGTTTGCGTTGGCTATGGAGCCCTTGGCTTGCAAACTGCGACAGCAGGTATTAGACTTGGGTATACAAGCATATGGACAAATGGCACACAGTTTCCCTTTATGCAGACGATGCACTGATTTACCTGCGTGGCCAGAGTGCAACTCTGCGTGGTCTAATATGGTTGCTGGATGAGCATGCCTGCGTCTCGGGTCTACAAGTAAACTGGCCTAAGTCGGCAGTGTTCCAGATGCAACTACTGACAGAAGAACAGAGACACACTCTACCTAGTACGCCGCTGAGGTGGGCCTTTGATACATTTAGATACTTGGATGTCCAGGTTTATCACTCCCAGGCAGATCTTATAGATGGTAACCTAAGAAGGGCGATCGCCAGGGCCCGTGCAGCTCTCCCATTCTGTTCGGGCCTACCTTTATCCCCCACGGGGCGGATCGCCATTGCCAACTTGTCCGGCTTTTATACTTTTTCTCGACGACCCCTTAAAGACTGCACCGTAAACTTTTTAAAGACCTAGAATCGTTCTTTGTATCTCTGATATGGGGGGGGGCTCAAGATCCAGAGTGGCACTCCATAGGCTGTACCTTCCCTTATCTGAAGGGGGCCTATGGGCGCCGAACTATGAACACTATTATGCTACTGCACAGTTACAGTGACCAATGAGATGGCTCGCGAACAGTAACTTAGCCGAACTTCCCCCGTAGTGATAACATTACGACAGCCAGCCATGATTAAATGGTTATCAGGCTCCATCACCACGCTACAGAAAAAGCAGGGCAATTTATTGATGCTGGCAGCAAGGCACTGCAGGCTAAAATGTGTGCTACCCAAAGGCCAGCCCGTACCATATGCCCCAAAGATGCTGCTGGAGCTCCTCCCCAGGAACTTATACCTGTCACAGGCGCCCAGAACTTGAAGCCTGGAGGACAGTGGGACTGGACATATGGGGAGACCTGTTTGGAGGCCCCCAATTACAGGACTTCGCAAGTCTAATGGATGATTTTGGGATATCACAGGGACATTTCTGCTCCATACCACACTTTCACAGCATTTCCGTTATTTATGGGGTAACACTTGCAACAAACCCACCACATCCCAGCCTCTGCAAACCCTACTAACACACGGGCGGGGTAGGCGGGCATTCACGGCGATTTTCAACTCTCTTAGGCCTGATCCGGCTCTCCTGCTGGCCCCATTGCCCGACTACTGGGACACAGCACTGTCTGTTACCATTGCAGATAAGCAATGGGCACAATGCATAAATCAAACTAAAACTATACCATCAAATGGTAGACTGAAGTACACACAGTTCAATTACCTCCATCACACGTACTTAACACCGCGGAGGCTTGCACGCATGTATCCCACCTCGACTGATGCCTGCCCCAGGTTCCTTGCCACGGAGGCAACGTTGCCCACGTCTCAGTCCATTTTGGGACAAGGTAGCTGGGATGCTAATGGCGGCAGCGGGCACCCCGATAACACCCTGGGGCCCGTATTTTCTGCTGGGAATGCGAAACGCACCACGCAAAATTCTCAACAAATTGTTGGACCTGGCACTGGCGCAGGCAAAGCACAGAATAGCTATGCCCTAGAAGTCACAGGCAGGCCCCAGCATCCAATTATTGTTTCAGGATCGCCCTAGAGCACTTGTCGCAGAACAAGCGACACACTTATCTGCATCTAAGTTCCCCTCACGAACCAGCCCTGCACAATGGCAAGAATATTCGACCGCCATCGAAACTAAGCTGCACACAATTAACCCAGCTACATCATAGAACACCCCTCACCCTGTGCTTTCAATATAAGTAGACGTGAAACCAACATGCATACCGTACATGCTAATCAATTGCATACCCTTGCCCGGAAATCAATGAGTATGTGATGCACCCGCTCACACACAGTCTATGAGGTTCCCCCCCCACCTTGCACTCCATGTCCCCGAGCCTGTTCATTCATACCTGACAACACGTACCTAGATCCTAATCCTGAATGCAAGGCAATCGAGTTTGGAAAGTCTTGAGCAATTAGTGGCTCTATTGATGGTTTTAGAAAGTTTTGTGTTTGAGATATAAACTGTCAACAATGGGTCAAAATGATTGTTTTTGAGTTAATGCTTGGCACTCCACCACAGCCGTTTCTGTAACTGGTGCTTTAATACCATGCATAATATATTGGACAAAAGCTTACTTGTAAACCTGTTGGAAATTAACAAAGTTCACTTTAAAAAAAAAAAAATTCTAAGATGGCGGCCATACTCTCGTTCACATTAGTTCTCAATGACATGAAATCTTCCTTATGTGACAGCCATTATGGTTTGGGAAAATACATCAGATGCTTACAATTTCTGCATCATCTTTTTCCCTTGGGTGCTATGGACATGACCTCCATGTCCATATGCTCCCAACCGGGCAGTATGGATGTGGAAATCATGTCCCAGCACCGAAGCAGCAGCTGCTGTGTGTTGCTTCGGTGCCCCCACCCCTATGTCTTACCACTCTAGGTCAGAGCAGAGACTGTCCTGCTCCAACCCGGGGTTGTGATTCTCCAACAGCTAATGCAATTGCATCAGTGGCACGATCACATCATTGGCGGCGCTGGCACCCAGAAACCACTTTCTCGTTTCCCTGGGAGGAAGGAGAGGGCAGAAAACATCTCAGTTATCTGGTACGGTTGCCACCTGCCTGGTTTCCTACAAGCACGATCAGTATTTTAATGTCCCAGTCATTTATAAAATGTAAGAAAATCAACCAAATCCAGCTTTTCCCCCCAGCTCCAGGACATGCTTTAAACAGCAACTATAAGAAGAGAGCTAGTTAAAAGGTTCCCCAAATCTCCCTTAATTATCTCTGACTGATAAAAAGTAACAAAGACACAAATGTCATTTTAAAAACAAAAACAGAAGATTTTCTATAATGCTCTGTTTAAGTATCATGTCTGGCCCTTTGTAGAAACTGAAATGTCAACAAACAGCTAGTATTTTTCTCTGGGAAAGCTGGCAACACTATCCTCCATTCTCCCAATAAAGTGTGCTTAAAGGGAGATGTCATTGGAAACAATACCTCCTTTCACATACACAATGCACACAACAGCAAATAACTCATTGCCGTGGTCAAATAACTCACTAAACCCAGCACAGAGACAGCAGACATCCCCCGTCTCAGGACCTCTGCAACAACCTCACCACTTTCTTCCACTGCTAGATCAACAACATCTACGACAGCTACGCCATTAAAGACTCACCCACTTCACCTGCAAATACCACACTCATTGGATCCAGCCCTCTATAGACCTTGACCAACTGACATCCCTCAACCCTCGCCCGACACCCTCAGGATCATGAAGAGCATCCAATCTGGACCCTCCTCAGATCAATGCCCTCACAACAGCTTCAATAGAGCATGCATCTCCATCGCACCTGAACTCTGCCGCACCTTCAACTGCTCCATTGAGTCTGCAACCTTCCTGAAAGACTGGAAGCACGCAGAGATCAACCTCCTGCTGAAATAACCTTCTGCTGACCTGACAGACCTCAAAAACTACAGACCCATCTTTCTTCTTCGCTTCCCACCCAAAGTCATTGAGAAAGCCATCAACGCCCAACTCTCTGAGTTCATCACTATGAACAACATCCTGGACATTTCTTTTTTTTTAATAATAATAATCTTTATTGATTGGTTTAAAAAAAACATTTACAATTTAAAACATTAAGACCTTTCCTAATCGGGCTTCAGAAGCAAACACAGCACTGAGGCAACTCTCTGTGCCGCTACAGACGACATTCACACCCTCCTCAACTGAGGAGAGACTGCTGTCCTCATCCCCCTGGACCTCTCAGCCGCCGTTGACACTGTCTCTCACCACACCCTCTGCACAATACTTCACGAGGCTGGCATCAACGACAAAGACCTAGAATGGATCCGCTCCTTCCTCACTGGCCTGACACAGAGAGGCACACTTCCACTGTTCAACTCAGAACCGACAGAGATCAGCTGCGGAGTGCCCTGGCCACCATCCCACGGATCTGCAAGGCTACGGCGTGAGAAAGATCCTTCTCCTACATCACTGTGATGACCTGAAACCCATGTCTCTGCACCTCAGGCAATCTCTGTCGCAGCCGCAATTCAGGAAGGACCTCGAGACCTGGCCCTTTGACTGAACCATAGACCCACCCCTCCCTACTCAGTGCCTTGAGACCCTCATGGGTGAGTAGTCTCGCTTTATATGATTACTGATTGATTGATTGACTGATTGATTGATTGATTGACCAAGGAGCTTTAGGCTTTAAAGTAGATACAAATCGCAAATGTCAGGTGTTGTTGTTGGGAGGCCCTGTAGTGTCTATTGAGGAATGGTTACGAAAACAATTCTCTGGTGTATTTTTGGGGAAGGAGGGCAAATTGAGTGGATTAATGTACAGGATTGTAGTAAAAGAGGGAGCTGTACCTGTGTGTCACAAGATAAGGAATATACCATTGAGGGTCTGAGACGCTGTAAAGTATGGTTTTATTATGAAGTAAGAAGCTGTTATTGTACTGTGAAGTTTGGACTTGTTACATGGGTACGAGGAGGCCTGGTTATTAATGGAATAAGTTTAATTTAACTCTAAACAGAGAGAAGGGACATAAATCATAGCATTTAGCAATGCATGCCATGTAGCGCTCTAGAGGTAATTAGAGAGAAGTAACCTGTTGATTAAGTTAATGTCCAATACTTGCTTGTATAGTTAAGTGGTGGAGCAACATTAACAATTGTCCAGCCATCATCCCAGCACAAGTGTGTATATATGAATTGCCCTGCGGAAATGGCAAAATATATATTCATTTGCTCAGGCAGTCATGGAAGGCGCTCCGGCAATAACACAACCACCGAACTTTGATTCTCAATCAGGACAACCTCAGACAGAATGAGAAGATTGCATACACACATTTGTGAATTATTTCATAATTATGAATGGTCAAAATTGTTCTCCTGAATGAAAAAAAGAGCATTATTTATAAATGCTTGAGAGGTCGCACACATTCAAGTTGTTGCCAGTTGCATTAGAGGTGTGAGGTCCTCCATAACAGTTGTTTACAAGGTAGCCAAACAAATGCTAGAAATTTGATTTATAAAGTCAGTGACTGGCGATAACAAGGGTTGCATCAAACAGGGGCAGCCCTATTACCTGAACCTGGGGCAATAAAGTATATAATACCAACAATGGTTCAAGGCAAAATTACACAAGAAAACAGAAATAAAAGATGCAATGTGAAGAGAAAATGCATTGAAAGTTATAGAAAATGATAACCATAAACAGAAAATTATCAAAAAACGTATTTTTACTGAAGCTAAAAATTTGAAAAATTAAACAATGAACAAACAGTTGCTTATACAGTTACACAATTGATAATACAAAAAGAACAATAGACAGTGTAAACAATGGCAGAGGAAAATTATACAAAGAAACAAATGCAAACAATTGCATGAACAAGATTGGCAATAGATGCTTCCTCTTTAATATAAGTCAAAGATGAATGTCGACAGCGTTTCAACCAAAACAAGTTAGTATGGTCCTCATCAGGACAAAAAATACATAATTGAGAACATCCAGTGTGTAATTTCTGAAATAAGGAATATATGGGTATCATAATATATAAATAAGTATTCGCATTTTACAAAACCAAAAAAGGAGAGAGAACTCCGTGTCATGCAAAGTTAAGACCAAATCAGTGCAAAAACTTAAAGGAAAAAAGTGATAAAAAAATCCCAAAGGAGGAAGAATTAAGTACAAATAAATTCAGCGCATTAGCAAAGCCCTATGTGGAAAAAGAACGAAGTAGACAGAAATCACCAAATAAACTGGTTTTGAAAAAAATCAGGAAAATGTATATAATGCCAAAAAGTTCCGGCACCCATCTTTAAGATATTAAGGCCAGTCTAGAATAATTGGCCTGAAAACAATCATCTATATACATAAAAACGAAAGTATGTCTGTTTGTCCTTTATGCATTACTACACCATTCATCCGATCGGCATGAAACTTTGGGAAGTTGTTGAGTACACTCCCGTGAAGGTTTCTGTAAAAAAAAAATGTGTTAAAAGTTGTTGAGTACACTCCCGCGAAGGTTTCTGGCAAAAAAATTGCTAAATATCGCCCCTGGCCCCCCAGGGCCCTCATAATCTTTCCAATACTGAACGTTTACAGTTTCCGGTGCGACTTGCTTTTGCAATGACCATCAACAAAGCACAAGGACAATCGCTGCAAGTGTGTGGACTAGATTTGGAGAATCCGTGCTTCTTACATGGACAACTGTATGTGGCCAGCTCACGCGTTGGAAAAGCTTCTGATTTATTTGTGTACGCACCAGACGGAAAACCAAAAAATACCGTGTATCCACAAGCACTCGAATAAATAAACATACTTAAAACAACACTTTAAAATGTTTTACATATTAAAATGAATACGTTTCAATAAAAATGACACAATGTAAATTAAATGTTATCATAACAAGTTTCCTTAAATTTCCTTTCTTCTGAGATCAGAGCAACACGCGACATGTAAGCTAGTTATATATATAAATATACTCCCTGTAGGTAGAAAAATTATCAGGGATTTTTCAAGTGGTAATAAACTTTCAATTGAATCCACACGAACAAAGCCGGGTCCTACTAATCAAGAGAAGCCAAGTATAGAGTAAGTTAACTCTCTTAATCAGGAATATCAGAAAAAAATAAAGAAGCACAAATAATTAAAGGACTCACCACCCACTAATATGGTGAGAAACCAGAAAGAATCAATCCGGGAGACTGTACAAATAAATTTGCCAGTCTGAAACAGCTTCAGAAACCGTCATCTATAAAGATGAAAGGAGGAGCAGAAAAATTCATCCCGGTGCTAAGGGAAGCAGAGAGATGAACAAAACGGACAGAAAGAGAGATGAGGGGGGCAGAAGAAAAACAAGGGAGAGAAAGGGAAGAACAAGGGGAAAGGGGAAAAGAAAGGGGGAAAGATGACAAAAAAACAAGACGCAAGTTTTAGATTTGTAAAGTCCGTGACTGCGGTGATAACAAAACACACGTTTTGTACCCACCCGCAGAGGACATATGTGACATTGGAGGAGTTTGTAGCATGTTTAAGAGATTTGGCAAAAAGTGTAAATTTGGAGAGATGACTGACGAGTTAATAAAGGGCCATTTACTTATGCAGTGCTACAACAAAAAAATGCAGGAGAGACAGGGCAGAATGGAACCCAACTCTTAAGGAGGCTATCACGATATCAAAGATTGTTGCAGAATTGTCTGCATGCATGAACAGAAGGAGAGTAGACAAGTAAACTAGTGATTAGCATGGCTGTTCTGTGTGTCGCGTGCACTTTTGGGTGTGTGCTGGTGTGGGGATTGCGGCTGTGAGCATTAATTTTCTTTTTAAGGAGTGCATTGTTTTAAAGCTGTTTTTCCTTGTGCTAATTCTTTAGCACAAGGCATACTTCTGCATTGCAAAGCTCTCTTGGCGTTGCCGGTGCATCTGTTTAGTCAGTTGCTGCTGACTTCATGTACTGAAGGCTGTGCATAGGTCAGCCTGAGGAGAAATGCACAAATGAGACAGATGATCCACGGAAACACACCGGGCTCAACAAGATGGCACAAATCCTGCGGAAATTCCAACATTAAGCAATCTGAAAAGTGAAGTAATCCAGATCGGCTACCGCAGGACAGCGTGAAAGGTTGCAGCACAACACCTGTGAACCCCCCAAAAGTGCAATATATCACCAACTCCCGTCGTCAAATGTTGCAAGAAAGGTGGCACTTAAAGAGAAGACACACAGAAAGTAACATTTCCAAAACGCTTTCTTTCTGTAACCATATATACAGGAGCTCTTAGTAAGCGCAACGATTACCTGTGATTGGAGCACATATTTGATGGGCGCTCCCAATGGTTGGTCTTTGTTATCCGGAGAGCATGCGCACTGATCTGCACAGTGCGTCGCTAAATGGCAGCTGATCACGGATACTTTTCTCCCTTTGCACTGCATGATGGGCTGTGATTTTCTCCAGGGTTGACCTGGCTGTGTTTGAAAAGTTTGCGATTTGCTGGATTTCTTTTGTTTTGATTTCCAAAGTGTTAATCCACCAATTGCTGACACATCGGTAGCCTGTATAAGCCTCGCACTGCGCCCATTCCGTGGGAGAGATCCCATCCCAAACCCACCTCTCTGGTACCCCAATAAAATTAGCCAACAAGTGTTGTAGATGTTATGGTCGTTGTTGGCCGCAGTTTTTGAGTAGCATGATACGTGGTAACATTGGTCATTTGCGAACTGCCATATGTTGGTCATAAATCATACATGTCATCATCATATTGTGCAGATGATATTGTGGTACATTCAGTTCGTAAATGGCCCGCCAAACCAGTTCTTTTGTTAGTCCTTGGTAGTCCTCTTTGTCATGTTACTTCTGGGACCACCATTTGGTTCGTCACCCACGCCCTCCGCATGTAGGGAGGGGTAGCTTCTCCCCGGAGTTAGGCCACCAACTCGCTACCTTTCGAGCCCTGCCGTCCAGCCAGGTCACTCCTCTCCTTGGTCCGGCCACCTCACCCTGCCGTGCGGCATCCAAAAGTGAGTGGCCCTCCTTCTACACACTGCCCTGCCGGTGTGTCTCCTTAGCCATCCATTGTACCAATTTCTGCCACGCCGCAGGTAGGCTAACGTCTTTCTGCGGCTCCCCCCGCCGGCTAGAGTTTTTTTATCTACATCCTGCCAGAGCCATTGTGCCCCACAGGTTGTTCCAAAACACCAAAACACCTTCATTCCTTCCTCGGACAGGTGGACCCCGACCTGGCCGTACAGATCTGGCCGTCCAGGATGGCTCAACCCATGCCTGATGGAATCGTATAAAACCAGGTACATCCTCCTCATTCCATTCCATCTCTGGGTGTCTCTGCATCTTTAGCCTGAAACCTTTGTCATATTCGAGCCATGCATCCCCGGGAACTGTCTTTGTGCCCACTGAATATTGGCCTCATAGAGCCAGAGATCTGCTGTGCAGCGCTGGAATTTTTCCACTATGGTGCATCCCATAATTCTAAAGGAGTCCAGCTAATTGTCAAAGTTCCTCACCTTCCTTGCGCTGCACCTTTCCCTTCTATCCTCATCTTTTTGACACAAGTTGTGAAGTCCAACCCCTCCAGCCAGATTTCCAGCACGGAGAAAATGTCTATGAATTCCTTTTTCAGAGTGGGACTGTCTCCAGTCCCCAGAAATGCACAGTATGAACGCCATTTTTGGCTGTACCTTTTAGAAGCAATTTAATTCCAATATTTTCCAAAGTAATCCGTAATCCTTAATCATAAGTATTCCAAATCTTTTGAAGACGGGAACACGCACTCCGTGTAAATGTAATTTTTCAAGTTTCTACTGTTCAAATGGTGTCAATAAAGACTTTTTCCAAGAACATGATCGAGACGTAAAGTTCAGTCCAAGCAGTGTTTATTCATATCACATAACCCAATGCATTTCGGGCTTCACGCCCTTCTTCGGGGGTCACTGTAAATAATGATAATACAACATAATTATAAAACTGTTCACACCGGTATCCACGTTTTTCAATGTCAAACCATATATAGCAACATTTCTCTCTTGTTACTATAAAATTGATCCCAGTATACCTCAATTGATTTACACAAGTGAACCAATAAAAGTAAACCAATAAAAACGACCTCAGTTTCGAACCCATGCCTATTCGCGTTACTTCCCACTGTTGGATCATACTGAGCCACCCTCTTCTATTGGTGACATACACCCCTTACTCCTGAAGCAACCTGTTCGTTCTGTATGCTGTGTGTTCTATCTTCCTCCATTCATTACGAATTCATACAAACATCAGCTCTGACGAAAATTATATGCAGTACATATTGTTTTTCACACATTTTAACTAGCGGTAAAAAACCTAAATAACCCATACGGCATCTCCGACATTTTAAAAGAACACCACACATATTCCTGCAGTAGGCATGAAATCTCGTCCCCTGAGTAACACATACCTGCCGTTACAAGGTTAAAGGTCACATTGCCTCACTTCTGGCTCCAACAACCCTCGTGCATCCCACAGTCCCTGTCCCTTTTAAATGCATGTCAAGTGATCCGATTGGTGCAAAGTCAGAGAAGTTCCCGCTCTCTCCATTTGAACTGTTGATTACACCCGAGGTCTTTTGCTAAAAAACTCCATCTCCCAACATCCACTTGTCCCATGTATAACTCGCTATACTGAAAGCGCCTGTTACTACAAAACCAAATTGTCCATGGTCTATCTATATTTCTTCAAAAAGTTCAAGTGTTGTGCTGATCTCCAACAGCCTCATAATTACACAGTTCCTCCTCTGCCCTTGCGCTGAATCACGGTGTTATTCTGTGCGTGAACTCGTGTAATCGATAACCATTCCATTCTTCTTTTTGTGGGTGCTGTCCTGCTGGTTGGGCTATAGTTATGATGCTTTTTAATGAGAACAGGACGCACACCTCTCTTCTCGATTTATGACCATTTTATCCAAGTTAATCCTTAGGTGCGTGCAATTTACTGTAGTGCCATGACCACGAGCACAGGGAAACTAACATAATTCAGAGTGGGACTGTCTCCAGTCCCCAGAAATGCACAGCATGAACGCCATTTTTGGCTGTACCTTTTAGAAGCATTTTAATTCTAATTTTTTCCAAAGTAATCCGTAATCCTTAATCATTAGTATTCCAAATCTTTTGAAGACGGGAACACGCACTCCGTGTAGACATAATTTTTCAAGTTTCTACTGTTCAAATGGTGTCAATAAAGACTTTTTCCAAGAACATGATTGAGACGTAAAGTTCAGTCCAATCAGTGTTTATTCATATCACATAACCCAATGCATTTCGGGCTTCACGCCCTTCTTCAGAGGTCACTGTAAATAATTATAATACAACATAATTATAAAACTGTTCACACCGGTATCCACGTTTTTCAATGTCAAACCATATGCAGAAACATTTATCTCTTGTTACTATAAAATTTATCCCAGTATACCTCAATTGATTTACACAAGTGAACCAATAAAAGTGAACTAATAAAAACGACCTCAGTTTCGAACTCATGCGTATTCGCGTTACTTCCCACTGTTGGATCATACTGAGCCACCCTCTTCTATTAGCGACATACACCCCTTAATCCTGAAGCAACCTGTTTGTTCTGTATGTTGTGTGTTCTATGTTCCTCCATTCATTACGAATTCATACAAACATCAGCTCTGACAAAAATTATATGCAGTACATATTGTTTTTAACACATTTTAACTAGCGGTAAAAAACCTAAATAACCCATACGGCATCTCCGACATTTTAAAAGAACGCCGCACATATTCCTGCAGTAGGCATGAAATCTCGTCTCCTGAGTAACACATACCTGCCGTTACAAGGTTAAAGGTCACATTGCCTCGCTTCTGGCTCCAACAACCCTCGTGCATCCCACAGTCCCTGTCCCTTTTAAATGCATGTCAAGTGATCCGATTGGTGCAAAGTCAGAGAAGTTCCCGCTCTCTCGTTTTGAACTGTTGATTACACCCGAGGTCTTTTGCTAAAAAACTCCATCTCCCAACATCCACTTGTCCCATGTATAACTCGCTATACTGAAAACGCCTGTTACTACAAAACCAAATTGTCCATGGTATATGTATGTGTTACTCAGGGGACGAGATTTCATGCCTACTGCAGGAATATGTGCGGCGTTCTTTTAAAATGTCGGAGATGCCGTCTGGGTTATTTAGGTTTTTTGCCGCTAGTTAAAATGTGTTAAAAACAATATGTACTGCATATAATTTTCGTCAGAGCTGATGTTTGTATGAATTCGTAATGAATGGAGGAAAATAGAACACACAACATACAGAACGAACCGGTTGCTTCCGGATTAAGGGGTGTATGTCGCCAATAGAAGAGGGTGGCTCAGTATGATCCAACAGTGGAAAGTAACGCGAATAGGCATGGGTTCGAAACTGAGGTCGTTTTTATTGGTTCACTTTTATTGGTTCACTTGTGTAAATCAATTGAGGTATACTGGGATCAATTTTTTAGTAACAAGAGATAAATGTTGCTGCATATGGTTTGACATTGAAAAACGTGGATACCGGTGTGAACAGTTTTATAATTCTGTTGTATTATCATTATTTACAGTGACCCACGAAGAAGGGCGTGAAGCCCGAAATGCATTGGGTTATGTGATATGAATAAACACTGCTTGGACTGAACTTTACGTCTCGATCATGTTCTTGGAAAAGGTCTTTATTGACACCATTTGAATAGTAGAAACTTGAAAAATTACGTTTACACGGAGTGCGTGTTCCCGTCTTCAAAAGATTTGGAATACTAATGATTAAGGATTACGGATTACTTTGGAAAAAATTGAAATTAAAATGCTTCTAAAAGGTACAGCCAAAAATGGCGTTCATGCTGTGCATTTCTTAGGACTGGAGACAGTCCCACTCTGAATGATGTTAGTTTCCCTGTGCTCGTGGGCATGGCACTACAGTAAATTGCACGCACCTAAGGATTAACTTGGATAAAATGGTCATAAATCGAGAAGAGAGGTGTGCGTCCTGTTCTCATTAAAAAGTATGAATTCCTTTTGCCATATCTTTTCCTTGACCGCTAAAAGAATAAGGCTCGCTAAGCCGATGGCTCCTGTGATCAGAGAGGCAGGCCCAGGGGATGGACTGATGTATGCATCTGAGGCTGACACCTGCTGCGCTGGGCTGGCTGGGTTGCCAGTGTACCCCCATGCAGCCCCTGGGGACCCCAGCTCACCCTGGGAACCCTGCGTTGCCTGTCCCTGCAGTCTAGCCTGTTGCGCCCAGCCGGGGTCTAAAAGGTGCCACGGCATACCGGATGTTTCCACTGCGTGCTGCTCCCCCGGCCATTCAACCCCCTGCCCCGGGCCCTTAAATAACAGGGTTGGCCATTGCTTTAAAACATTCTTGGACAATCGTGGGAATAAGCTCACCGCTTGTCGCTCCGCCGATTCCCCCGCCGTGCTCGCTTGTCCTTGCTGGTGTGTCCCCAGGTGGCTGCTCTCTCCTCTGTGGCTTCTTACTGGGGGCTTTTATCTGGGTCTGTCTTGGTGCTGTGGTCTTGTGTTTCTTGGGTGACGGTGAGCCAGCATTGTCCGTCTCCTGGGCCCCTGACCCTTCGCCTCCTTCCTGGTCCAGGTGTGGTTGCAGCCACTCATTGCCATGCACCGCTGATACCTCCCTGATGTGCCTCAGCAACTCCGCAAGCTCTTCTGGCTGCCCTTCAGACATTGCTCATGGCGGGGTGCTGCTGCCTTTGGATTCACCAAAAAAAGGGTTTTTGCTCCCACAATTTGCGTGGGGAGGAACTGAAGGTAGCCCTGTTCCAGTTGCTGTCTTAAACCTGTCCTCCTCCGAAATAGCAGGACGCTGAGTCGGGGTCACGCTTGATGGCGGGGTGCTGCCCCCTTTTCATACACCAAATAACAGCTGCTGTTTCCCTCAATTTCTCAAATAGTCCTGCTTCCGTCCAAAGTTTGCTCCTGCCCTCCACCGGGGTAGAAGGAAGCTCCACCGAGGTTTCTGCCAGCTGCCCTTAGCTCGCACTTCCAGCAAGCAACAATACTCCCCCTTTTGCGGTCCCACTGCTGCAAGAAGCTGACCCGCCCTTCCCAAGAATCAGCAGTCAGCCTGTAACCTTCCGCTCCGGCTGCGCTGGTGACTCGCGGGTATCTGCTGCCGCGAGAGTGCACACGTGCTTCACCGGGGATTTGCGACGACGGACACACTTCAACACAGCCAGGTCTTCCCCACTGAGATGATACCACCGCGCGCTATGCGGTACATGAATGGGCTGCCCCACTGCGCGCTATGTAAGTCTCTCTCACAATGGGCAAAAAGGGATGTTGCAGTGCAGGGGCGGCTGGTGACATTTGAAAGTGGTGGGGCGTAAACTAATTTGCATATTGCACCGCAGCGATCGAGCGCAGTGAGCGAGCCCGAACCACCTTGCATCCATCCATACATCATTCATGCATCCACCCATCCATCCACCCACCCTGCATACATCATTCATTCATGCATCCACCCATCCATCCATCATGCATCCGCCCATCATGCATGCATGCATCCATACATCATTCATGCATCCACCCATCCATCCACCCAACCATCCTGCATCCATACATCATTCATGCACCCACCCATCCATCCACCCACCCATCCATCCATCATGCATTAATCCATCATGCATGCATGCATCCATCCATACATCATTCATGCATCCACCCATCCGTCCACCCACCCATCCTGCATCCATACATCATTCATTCATGCACCCACCCATCGATCCACCCATCCATCCATCATGCATCCACCCATCATGCAAGCATCCATCCATACATCATTTATGCATCCATCCATTCACCCACCCATCCATCCATCATTCATGCATCCACCCATCCATCCATCATGCATCCACCCATCATGCATGCATCCATCCATACATCATTCATGCATCCACCCATCCATCCACCCACCCAACCATCCTGCATCCATACATCATTCATTCATGCACCCATCCATCCATCCACCCATCCATCCATCATGCATCCACCCATCATGCAAGCATCCATCCATACATCATTCATGCATCCACCCATCCATCCATCCACCCACCCATCCTGCATCCATACATCATTCATTCATGCACCCACCCATCCATCCATCCATCCACCCATCCATCCATCATGCATCCACCCATCATGCATGCATCCATGCATCCATCCATACATCATTCATGCATCCATCCACCCATCCATCATGCATCCACCCATCATGCATGCATCCACCCATCCATCCACCCATCCATCCTGCATCCATACATCATTCATTCATGCATCCACCCATCCATCCTGCATCCATCATTCATGCATCCATCCATCCACCCATTATGCATGCACCCATCCACCCACCCATCCACCCACCCATCCACCGAACAATCATTAATGCACCCACCCTGCATCCATCCATCATTCATGTATTTACACATTTCTGCAGCAGATGCTTTAACACACTGAACTATCACAAGTCATTTGTGCAAGCTAAACACCGAAAAACACACTCTTACCTTGCTGCCGGTCCCGCACACGTCACAGGCTCACAGCGCCCCTGGCCAATCCTGGCGCCAGGGGCACAGGTACCCTCTCGCCCGCAGCACGCCCATTAGGGCTCCTGATGGGCATGCGCAACGCCGCCAAAACACAAGTGCGCATGCGTGGGCACGGGTAAAAATTCACCCTCAGTCCCCACGCATGCGTACTTGTGTTGCCGTCTGTACATTATCATGTCAATGAATCAACATGACGCCCGCCCGGCGGTCTGACGTCATGTTGATTCATTGACATGATTGTCATGAGGGAGCTGCGGGCGGCGTTGGGCAGGGGGAGCTACGCCCCCACGCCCCAATGGACGAACCGCGCCTGTTGCAGTGGCCGATTCGCTCGCGGTGCAGCCCCAGGCCGCAGCTCCGCTGATCGCGCACCTCACATGGGGCTTTTGTAAGCAATGTCAATGTACACCACCAATCGCAGTGTTGTCTCCTGCCTCAGCTCTGTTTTTTGGCGCTCCAGCAGCCATATGTGGGCGCCGCCCGGGGGGCTGTTTTCGACCGGACGATCCTGCAGTCCTGCTCTCGTTCACGACGACGAGCTCTCCCTCGGCGCGGTCACGTTGGTGGAGGTAGCAGTCCTCGATAAGCCGAGCAAAACAACGCCGCCTGGTCCCCACTGTCCTCCGAGGAGTGGGCGCATCGTCTACAAGGACTCAGGCTGGGCTCACACCGGAATCTTCACTCGCCAAGGCAAACACCGGCTTCTTCTTTGCACAACCTCTGCAGCGCTTGGCCTCTTGGTTACTCCAGCCGGTCTCAGCTACGGTGTTCCGCTCTCCCAGCTCTACGAAGTTAGGAGCTAACTGGGAGAGCGGTGGCTTACATCCCCCCCTTGCCCTAACTGTTGCTCAGGCGCTGAATCCCCATTGGGGGGTTCATACCTAGCCCTGTCACCCCATTGGCCGGGTTTGGTGCCACCGGGCGCTCCTGCGAGGGGGGAAGTGCTTCTCTTTGGGCTTCTGGGCACTTTTGGGCACCCAAAACCGGTTCTCCCACTGGGGCTCGGCATGGGTTATGGAGCCGGCCCCTGAGCCGACCTCTGCAATTTCGGTGATACACCACACACCTTTATTGTTTTCTCCAGGCATTTGAAGTACTTTTACGACTTTCTTCAGTCAGGCCCATCTTTATTTTACTCGCTAGGCTCTGAAGTACATTTGTTGTTTTTCTGGGTATTCTAGGGGGATTCCTTGTGTTGGCTTTTTTTCTTATCTTCTGAGTATGGCATCTTTGGCCACTACTAATTTGGCCGTCATCACCCATTTTCTTCAGCATCCGAGTAAACATTAAATGGAAGTTTTGGTTTTGCCCATTTGAGAATTACTTGGTGGCAGTGGGGGGAGAAGAGTTTGACTCTAAACACAAGGCAGACTTTTTTTATATTGTCATCTGGGCCTTGAAAGTCAGCAAGTTTTTGACAATTTACCAAAGGCTGTCTCTCCTGTAACTGAGGCTAAAGATAGGGATAAGCTTGCTGAAGCTGTTGCACACCTGCCACGGAAATATTCAGAGGAACCCAGTGTTCTCTTGGAAAGATTCAATTTCTTTAAAAAAACATTCTGCAGATGAATCTGTTGAGTAATGTATTTCAGCTTTAAGGTCTCTTGCTGCTACTTGTAATTTTGGTGCTTAACTTGATACTTACCTGCGTGATCACTTTGTGTACAGTTGCTATTCGAAGATAATACAAGAAAGACTATTTAGCTGTAGAGCTCCATCGTTAGGTGAAATATTGGATTTAGCAAAAAGCATTGAATGCTCAATTGCCATCACCCGTGCCATGTCTCGAGAGTTCAAGTAGTTAATATGGTTGATGAGGCTTAACATGTTGATTTTATGTTGGTGCGTCACTTTTTGTAATGCACATGTGGCACATTTTGCTGCCTCACATTTACAAGGACAGGGATAGACACCCTGCATTGTTTTTCCTGTTGTTGTAAATACGCCCCGTATACATGCAGCACTTTGCGTGGAAGGGGCGTTCCATGGGTGTTGCTATGGGTGTTCCCACGCAACACCCATGGAACCTGACACATTCCCAGATTTACCAGAAATCGTAAACCTGAAAATGCATCTGAATGATACCACTCCCCAGGGGAGGCGTAGGGAAGTGCAATGAGGAGAACTGTATTTATTTCTCCTAGTTTTTTTTCTCTTTCTATGCGTTTTGCATTATGCAGCACACATAGAACGAGGAGTCACCTATTATAATTGTTTATGTGCAGGAAGGTGTCCCTTCCTACACATAAACAATCATTCAAAAAAATATGATTTGCAGGGTCTATGTGTGCTAATGCGGCACACATAGAAGTTGAAAAACGCCATTTCAGATTGTTTATGTACAGGAAGAGAAACCTTCATGTACATACACAATCATCCCTGTGAGGCAGGCATCCTTGCACCATGGTGCAAGGATGTCTGCGTTGACACATGGCAGCTAATTGTGCACCAGTACAGGGGAGAGCAAAGGGATCCGTCCTATCCTTGTAGATATGACAAAGCCCTGTGCTTTGAAAGTGCAGCAGTGTGGCAAAGCCAAAGGGCTTGCAATGCCACGCTGTGGCACTTTCTAGTAAGAGAGGCCCTACGTTTTTTTCTCAAAAGTCCCTGACAAACAGCATTAAAGTCTGCCTCTCCTATAAAATTAAAATACCTTAAAACCAGATCCCATGACATTTCTGTGACTGTGGCGTTTTCCACATAATTATGGGTTTTCAACAAAATCCATTTTTTATTCCATATGCTAGAGATATTATCAACAAAAAAATGTTTCCAGCTCAAACATTACTAAAAATCAACAATACTTCCTGATGCACAGCAGAAGGGCCTTCATAAAGGTTTAATTAGCCACCTTTCAGTTACTTATTACTGTATTTGGGTGTTAAACTGGTACTAATTAGATTAAGCATATGCCCAGACAGTGTTTGCCTGTGAAAAATGACAAAATAATGTAATTATAAGGCAGTGCTTGTCTTTTCTTGCCGCACAATTTAGTCAACCCTGCAGCATATTCTGCTGCTCCCTTGCTGCATAATTCCAGTCAAGGCTTTAAGTGGGATGAAAAAACTGAGGGGTCTCTCAAAGGGGCGTGGTCAACGTAATTAAGGACGTGGCTTAAAAACACCTAAGTTAAAAATCTGTGCTTAGCACAGTGTGCCCCCCAACTTATATTTTGTGGTTTCTGTCATTGCAGTCATATATATGACACAAGTAACATCATACCTACAAGTCAGGACTTGGCTCTTTCAATGGTCGTTAGTTGTATAAGATAAATAAGCAGCAACTATGGTTTGTATATAATATTGAAATCAATCAATCAATCAATCAAAGCATTTATATAGCGCACTACTCACCCAGAGGGTCTCAAGGCGCTAGGGGAGGGGGGTCCACTACTGCTCGAACAGCCAGGTCTTGAGTTGCTTCCTGAAGGCGAGGTGGTCCTGGGTCAGGCGGAGGTGGGTAGGGAGGGAGTTCCATGTCTTGGCGGCGAAGTAGAAGAAGGACCGTCCCCCTGTGGTGGCTCTTCGGATGCGGGGGACAGCGGCGAGGGCGTGGCCAGTCGATCGAAGCTGGCGTTTGGGAGCGTAGAAGTTGAGGCGGCTGTTGAGGTATCCTGGGCCTTGGTTGTGTAGGGCTTTGTGTGCATGGGTGAGGAGTCGGAAGGTGATTCTCTTGTTGACCAGGAGCCAGTGCAGGTGTCCGGAGATGTGGCTGCGACGGGGGATGTCCAGGATGAGTCGTGCTGAGGCGTTCTGGATCCGCTGGAGTATCTTCTGGAGTTTGGAGGTGGTTCCGGCGTAGAGGGAGTTGCTGTAGTCCAGATGGCTGGTGACGAGGGCCTGGGTAACCGTCTTCCTGGTCTCGGTGGGGATCCACCGGAAGATCTTACGTAGCATGCGCAGGATGTTGAAGCACGACGAGGAGACGGCGTTGACTTGTCTGGTCATGGAGAGGGAGGAGTCCAGGATGAAGCCCAGGTTGCGTGCATGGTCTGTTGGTTTGGGTGCGCTGCCTAGGGCGGGGGGCCACCAGGAGTAGTCCCAGGCGGAAGGTGAGGATCCCAGGATGAGGACTTCCGTCTTGTCCGAGTTCAGTTTCAGGCGGCTGTTCTTCATCCATTCGGCTACCTCTTTCATCCCTTCGTGAAGGTTGGCTGTGGCGGTGGCGGGGTCGTTGGTGAGGGAAAGAATCAGCTGGGTGTCGTCGGCATAGGAGATGATGTTGAGGTTGTGCTGGCGTGCGATGTCTGCGAGGGGGCTCATGTAGACATTGAAGAGGGTTGGACTGAGCGAGGAGCCTTGAGGAATGCCGCAGATGACGTCGGTGGCTTCAGATCTGAACGGGGGGAGGCGGACTCTCTGTGTCCTTCCGGCGAGGAAGGAGATGATCCACTCCAGTGCCTTCTCTTGGATTCCGACGTTGCTGAGTCGCTGCACTAGTGTACGGTGGCAGACAGTGTCGAAGGCCGCGGAGAGGTCTAGGAGGATGAGGGCTGCTGTTTCTCCGTTGTCAAGCAGTGCTCGGATGTCATCGGTGGCTGCGATCAGGGCGGTCTCGGTGCTGTGGTTGGCCCGGAAGCCAGACTGCGAGAGGTGGAGGGATCCGTTCGTCTCGAGGAAGACGGCCAGCTGCTTGTTGACGGTCTTCTCGATGACTTTTGCAGGAAACGGGAGCAGCGAGATGAGGCGGTAGTTCTTGAGGTCGGTGGGGTCGGCTGATGGCTTCTTTAGTAGAGCGCTGAGTTCGGCGTGCTTCCAGCTCTCGGGGAAGGTAGCGGTGTCGAAGGAGGTGTTGATGATGTCCCGCAGGTGGGGTGCGATGACAGCGTCGGCCTTGTTGAAGACGTGGTGAGGGCAGGGGTCGGTAGGAGATCCGGAGTGGATGGAGTTCATCGCGCGGACGGTGTCTTCGGTGCTGATCGGGGTCTAGGCGCGGAGGGTGGTGGTGGGGGGTGGTGGATCGGTCGTGGCGTGCGTCGGTTGAGTGCTGAAGCTGTTGTGTATGTCCGCGATCTTGTTGTGGAAGTAGGAGGCGAGGGAGTTGCAGAGGCCTAGCGAAGGGGTGATGTCGTTGTTTCCGGCGTTGGGTTGGAGAGCTCTTTAACGATGTTGAAGAGTTCCTTGCTGTTGTGTGCGTTGTTGTCCAGTCGTTCCTTGAATGCGGTTTTCTTGGTGGCGTGGATGAGTTGGTGGTGTTTTCGGGTGGCGAGCTTGAGGGCAGTCATGTTGTCCGGTGTTTGGTCTCTGCGTCAGTTTCTCTCGAGGGCTCGACAGTTCATCTTGGACCTATTGAGTTCGTCGGTGAACCATGGGGCTTTCTTGCTACCGGGTCTGCTAGGCGGGATCTTCAGAGGGGCGAGGTCGTCTGCGCAGTTGCTGATCCACTTCGCGAGGTTGGTGGCCGCCTGGCTTGGGTTCGTTACGCTGGTGGGAGGGTTCATGCTCAGGGAGGTCGCGAGCTGGTCGGCTGTGATCTTGTTCCAGCTTCTGCGTGCAACCTGTTGCTGGTGGTGGTGGATCGTGGTCCTTCTGAAGCTGAAGTGGACGCAGCTGTGGTCCGTCCAGTGAAGTCCGGTGGCGTGGCTGAAGGCGATGTCCTTGCTGGATGAGAAGACGGGGTCGAGTGTGTGTCCGGCGTAGTGGGTGGGGGTGGTGACCAGCTGCTTGAGTCCCAGGTTTGCGAGGTTGTCCAGCAGGGTGGTGGTGTTGCGGTCGTTGTTGTTCTCCAAGTGGAAGTTGAGGTCCCCGAGGAGGATGTAGTCAGCGGAGAGGAGGGCGTGCGGGCTGATGAAGTCGGCGATGTCTTCACTGAATTGTGTGCGTGGTCCCGGGGGTCTGTAGATGAGGGTGCCTCTGAGGGTGGTCTTAGGGTTGATGTGGACCTGGAAGGGCAGGTGCTCGGCGGGTGCGAGGTTGTCGTCGGTGTTGGTCGTGGTGTTCCTGTGGATGATGGCGATGCCTCCTCCGGTCTGGTTGATGCGGTCCCTTCGGATGATCTTGTAGCCGTCTGGGATGGCGATGGCGATGTCGGGCGCTGAAAAGGCGTTCATCCATGTTTCGGTGAGGAACGCAACGTCTGGTGATGTTGTGTCGAGCAGGTTCCAAAGCTCGACGGCGTGTCTGTGGACGGAGCGGGTGTTGAGCAGGATGCATTTCAGGTGGCTGCTGCTGTTGCTCGTCTTGGTCTTGGTTGGTGCTGGAGTAGTGCAGGTCCGGATGCAGGTAAACTTGCAGGAGTTGCAGCAGAAGGGTCCGTGGGTGCGTCTCGGGGTGGCTCGGTAGCATCCTGGGATTCGGCCGGCGTTGAGTGCGTTGAGGGTGGCGGCTTCGTACATCCGGCGGGTGGGCTGGGGTCTGCGGGGGCCAGGGGTCCTGGCGCTGGGCGCGGTCCAGGCGCGGACGGGCTTACCTTTGGCGCACCTTCGGCGCTCAGTCGGCGCTCCCGCTGCGCGCGTCCGCTGCGCGATCGCTCTGGGGGCGTCATAAGAAGGGGGATGGGAGGGCGGGTCAGCTGGGCGGCGGGAGCGGCTCGGCCAATGGGCCGGTGGTGGGCGGGGCCTGTGGCGAGTTGCGGTGGGAAACTGGCGAGCGGGCGGCTCTGCTGTGGCTGGGCCGCTCGGGGATCCAAGGGGGCGTCTGCGGCGGAAAAAGGCGGCAAGGCTGGCAGGCAGGAGCAGGAGGCGGCAGGAGTAGCAAGGGGTGACCCGGCATGGTGAGAGGCGCAGCGGTCACTCCCGAGCACTCCTTGCTGTCCCCTTAAGAAGGGGGACGGGAGGGCGGGTCAGCTGGGCGGCGGGAGTGGCTCGACCAATGGGCTGGTGGTGGGCGGGGCCTGTGGCGAGCTGCAGCGGGAAACTGGCAAGCGGGCGGCTCTGCTGTGGCTGGGCCGCTTGGGGGGCCAGGGGGGCGTCTGCGGCGGAAAAAGGCGGCAAGGCTGGCAGGCAGGAGCAGGAGTAGCAAGGGGGTGACCCGGCCTGGTGAGAGGCACAACGTTTCCACTTAAAGCCCTGGTGACACCACGACAATGTTGCTGCTCCTGAGTTTCAAAAAGAGAAGGGAAAACCAGAGAGAAAATGACTCTCTTTAAAGGATTTCCCTTCCCCTACAACTCTCACCTGGCATGACGTCATGCCGTAACTTCTCCACTAGTGAGAAGTGATCAGTGTGAGCAGCGCAATGTGATGTGCCTGCTGTGACTGCTGCCCGGGGGAAAAAAGGACCGCCTGTGCCTGGGCACAAAACAGAAAAGATGGAGACCTGTTTCGAGGCTGCCTTTAAAAAACTGCAGGCACCGGTGAGACCCGGTCCACTTAAAGCCCTGATTCCAGTGGCCATGTTCACAACTAGTCTCGATATTCTCCCGTCTGCCATTTTCTCTGGTTCCACGGCTAACGTGACAACCCAAAAGAACTACTCAGAAATTCAAACGTGCTGTAACTCTCTCTTCGAAGCATTACTTGAATATGTTCTCAAGACATTACTGTTATTCACTGCGTCATTTTGCACACACGTCCCTTTTGAAACTGCGGCAGGAAATCGCCTAAGGCTCTTGGAACAGGGCGCCTTGCCCGAGAGAGTCCCCTCCTGGATAAGAAGGGCGGGCGAGGCACGCGGCGTACTCGGTATCAGGAAGATAAACGAGCGCCGCGAGCTGTCCGAGTGTTATAGTAACAGTTTGGCAATTACCTGACCTGTGCTCCCAGTCGAGAAATCATTAGCAGAGCCCGCGTCTTCGAGTGGCAGCTTTGACCTTGCAGCAAAAGCAAAGACATCTAAAGTGCTTTCTGCACCTATACATTACTGCCACTGATGAGGCTGAGTGGAGCATCGGAGATCAGGCCTTCCGACCGGCCCGGCTGTCCAGCGCGAGACTCATTCATGCAAAGGCGATGATGTAAAGGCGGGCTTCACCTGCAGTCTTTGGGCTCGGATGGAGAAAAGGCTCTTACACTTTGTAGTACCCCCACCTACTCTGTCGGATGGCGGACTACAGCACTCTGCTACCTTTTGGTTACATTTGTGCTACAGAAATACCTCATACTTACACGCATACATAACCTATTTTTTTTCTCGGACCTCGGACAGCTTTTGGTCTTTGAAGGGACATTCTGGTGCCCCACAGGTGGCAGTCTAGTCTTGCCACGGGTGACTAAATCTGCAAAGCCCACGAGCTTGTTACTTGGCAACTTCCTTTCTGGTAAATTGCACCTGATTTGGGACTCATTAAGTTCACACTCGTCTTGAAAAATAAAGCACGCAAGAAAACATTCTATATATAAGTCTCTGTCCGGTCTGGATAGCTATCTTTGAATTTGCTTGAAATACCATTCCATGATTGACATGTTGAAAGCACATCTTGCACTTTAATAAAAGTGAACTGCGGTTGCACAAGAGCGGGTATCATTGCTGGGTTAGAGTGACAGCCAATATGGGTCTATCTTAATAAATGGCTGGAGGTGATTATGAATGTTTTGGGCTGTGCATAGAGTTTTTGATGGGGTGATGTGAAAGGTGTGGTGATGTGAAAGAGAAGGTCATTAGGCAGTGGAGTAACAAAACTTGAGGGGTCACCCCTGAGAAGTACATGGAGGGCCTCCTGTACCCCATCAGGAGCTCTCAGGCCAAAGGCTTGGCACTCAGGCACAGTGCTGGAGGTGGAGGTGGCTCACTGGAGCTCGGGGGCCTCCCTGTACCACTGCTATTAGTTCAGTCTATAGAGTGGGACTGAAAGCTGGAGGGATAAGTTGTTGTAGTAGGGATGAATTAGTGGGAGAGGTTACCTTTGAGTGTGGTTTAGTGCATGCATGGGTATAGGTGTGCCTTTTTTACATAAACTAAGACTTTGGCTTAGCTCTAAAAGGGTTTGTTTTCACTCCCACAGGTGGCATGAATGAACTTAGTTTAATGCACCAACACTTGAATGTGATAGACAGTTTATTGTAGCCCAGCAGAACCCCAACCAATACTTAATAAGGTGTAGCCCTTGCGAGTGGGTTACTAACTGTCCCTAAACAGGGATCTAATTTTGTTCTTCTCAATTCGACGCATACAAACTGCACTAAGAAAAAGACAGCTCAGATAAAAAGCATTTTATTTCAACAGTCTCAACCTGCTACTTAGCACATCTAAAATAACCTCATAAGCTTTTATAATAACAGCACAAATGAATTTTGCAAACAAATATAAAATTAACATTCTACCATAGTTAAAATGGCATTTAAAACCCTAAATGTAATACCTACTTCTATGCGCTACACAGGAGAGCATAGACTAGTGTAACTTGCACCCAGACTTTCTTTTGGAGAATCTGGGACGAGGAGTCTCAACAGACAAGTGGGCAAGTGGCAGCCCTATTATACAGCCCTATTATACTGTTTCTTATCAGAGATGCGAATTTCTGACATAACTTCAGCAATGTCTGACAACCCATGTGCATCAAGATGCGAATCTTCGATACATTCTTATAATCAAATAAAATAAAAACGCATCAGTTCCAACTACACTTATTTGGTTATTGTTCTTCTCTGACAGTGAAATAGAAATAACAAGACACTTGTCCCAGATTGATGTCATATCAGGAGGCGTATTGCTGTCATTCTCTGAGTGACTTGACACTTTCACAGGATCTTGGAAAGATGAGGACAGACGACATCTGTGTCAAAGGCAGATATTTCAATGATTCTGCAAAAATAGAGAAAATGGAGTTTCAGCCTGCTCAAGAGGAAGTCGGGTCTTATGGTCACCTTTTTTCACTGTTTTGGCATTGTGAGAGGGAGACTAAATTCAACAGGGTTGGTGTGTCAGCTTTAAAATGGCTGCTGAGAGAGGCCTTGTGTTTATTTTGGCTATCAGGGTGATATATAAAGGGACATGTGAAGGAGTGAGTGAGCTTGAAGGTATTAGCAATCAGCTTATTGAATATGGGTGAACATGTGTGCGCCAGCAAGGCCTCAGTCGCTGTCTAACACGGCAAGTGTAGAGGTTACTAATGCTGGTAATGTGTGCAGAGCAAGTATTTTTGAGGGTCATCCTCTAACTCTACAGGCCCAGAACAGAGCAGCAACTCAGAACTAGAAACCTAATCACTAAAAGAAATTCTTTCTGCCCTCTAAGATTCTGCTACCTGTTATGCCTTGCACTACTTACATTAAACCAATGGTTCTGAGGCATTTGAACATTGCACTCCTAGGAAACATTCCATTTGAAAGTATTAATGCCTCATTTCGACTTTGACAGTGCATGAGCAAATCTGGGGTGTTCTTTCCATGTCAAACTTGTGGTTTGGCCACTCTATTTAAAATCAAGGGCTGCACCTTGGTACACATTAGAGCCTTCAGGGGTTTTTACCACTGCACTGTAAGCAACTGACCTGGTCCACCTACGTTTTTTGTTTGCCCATTATGACATGCATTAAAGCAGCCATAGTAACAACATAAATGATAGAGGCTCATATTCTCACAAGTTGTATTGGCTGTCATGATACAGTAATGTACCAGGAGAATTATGAGTTGCACAAATCAATAAAGGTGCACTTTGATCGAAGACACCTCCCAATAGAGCAGAATTGTGTGAGTCACATGCATAGACTAAGTCAAATAAAGCAATAGGAGTAGGTGTGGGGAGAGGGAGCAAAATGTAACAATGAAACAGTTAATCACATATAAAACAAACAAACCATCGCTAGGGTGATATTTCTTATCTGAATTTAGGAGCAGTGTGGTGTAAAGGAGCAGGGTGTTGATGGGGCCTCTGGTCTACCCTTCATCTCAAGTATAGCTATGGTGGCCTGTGTTGGCAAATCCTAAATATCCAGGGCCCTTCCTTGACGCCACCCACTCATCCATCATCTGAGGATTCCCCACTGGTTTGGGAGAGCAGTCCTGCAATCTCTCTGATCCCATGTCTGCGAGGGCTCCGGCCTGCGAAGGCTTCTCTGTGCCTCCAGTTTCCACAGAGTTCCCTTGCATTCGCATCATTTCATCAACTTGCATCGCCAGCCGCCTTGTACAGAATGGCCTGGGGGAGACTTTTAAAACATGGAAAACTGTCTGCGAGCCAGGACCAGAACCAGAGTGGTGATCAACTTGGATTTGGGCTTGGGAAACAAAACCAGTAAGTACACTTCTGGGGTCCTTTCTGAGTTCTGATCAGTAACAGAGTTGATAATGTGAATTAACTTGTCCCAAAAAACTAAAAGGGGTGAGCATTACCATAGCATATAATAAAAGTCTGCCACTTCCAGCTGACATCTAGGACAGGAAGTTTGTGCCCCTAGGAACATCTTGTTAATGTGTTTTGGGGTCAAGTACGTCCTACGTAGCTGGTAGTATTGGATCAGTTTGAAACGTGTATTAAGAGATGTGTAAGCCAGGACATCAGCCCAGCTATTGTGCATGAGCCCCATGTCCGAGGCCCAATGCTCTTCCAGGTGGATGAGTTCACCCTTGGCTGGGGAGAGGAGAGGTAGAGCAATTACCCGCACTTGGACTGACGTGATGCAAATGATCTTCAGGCAGCTGTGTTGGGGGGGGGGTTCTGGTCTCTCGCCATCCCACACATGACCGAGAGCGGACACCATGGCAGCATGGAGTAAGAAATATCAGGGAGAGGTCGAACCCATCCGCCAGATCTTGAAACCACTTTACCAATCACTCCGTGTGGTCATTCCCCTTTTTTTCCAAAGATCCATTCAGTCACCTTGGGGGGGGGGAAGGTGTAGGAGAGATGTCAGGAGGAGATGTTTTCTGAAGTTTAGTCAGTCCCCGTGTGCTGTAGCATTGGAGCTCACACAAATCAAAGGGTGCAGAGAATGGGTCCTTCTGCACCCATGCAGTGCCAGAGATTCAGTGTGAGCTGCAAGGACTGTAACATCATCTGGGAGAGGACAAATCTCATTCTTTCTGCCTGACCACTCATTGCATTCTTGTTATTCCCTTCTTCTGCCTTTTCCTGTCACACTCTTGGAATCTTTAGAGCGCGCATGTTATACCTGCTGTTGAGTGTTCTAGAATCACTAAACTGCAGTTACTTGCAATCTCTCGATCAGTTGATCCGACTGTGCTGCTGCTTGATAAAACTCCTAAAACCCCTTACATCATGGACCATCTTATCATGATAAGTGGCTGCGAGTGGAGAAGGCACCCTGCTAAGTTCTATTTTGCAGCACTTCTGGACTCTGCGTGACGAGATGTTTGGTGTAACGATGATCTCCTGATGTTTATTTTGCCTGGTGGTACGATTTCCTGAAGATCCTGCTTTTTGTGGCGCTGCCAACGTGATTTGGCATAATTTGGTGCTTTTCTGGATCCTCAATTGTCCGGTGACTTGGCCTGAGTCTCCCTGGCTAAAAGTGACTTTTGATATTTCCGGTCCTTACAAATGCTTACATTCTGATGCCCACTTTGCTCTTTTTTTGGTGGACTATCACTCTAAATGGCCAGAGGTTAACTTTGTGGCCAATACTACTTCTTTAGTGGTTATTTTATTTTTCAAAGACGTTTTTGCTAGTGAAGGGTGCCTAGAAGCGTTAGTTTCAGAAAATGGTGTGCCAGACATGTCACTACTTCTCTTTATGAACCTAGAGAAAATGGTTCAGTTGAGAGATTTAATTGGATGCTTAAAAAGGGTATTGAGACGGTTAATAAGTCCAGTGAATTTTGGAGAGGTATTTTGAGGAAGATATTGTGGATGTACCGTATTACTCCTCACACTGTTACAGGGCTGAGTCCTTTTAGCCTTTGGAAAGGAAGGGATCCTGTGTCTGATATTTGTCCGTGGTGGATAAGGAAATCCAGCAAGAATGTTGATGGTGTTGAGTTGCACTTCTTTGCTGGTAGAGTGAGAGAGAAGCAGAATAAAACGAAGGAGGTTTTTTATGAAAAATGGAAGGTGAGGGTTCTTGATTTTGACGTTGGAGATTTTGTTAGAATCAAAAAACCTGGTATCTTGGTGAAAGGTAGTTCCAGATTTGGACATCCTAATAAAGTGGTGAATGTTTGCAAGAATAGTGAGGTTACTCAGGATGGCAAAGTGTGGAATGTGAGAAGAGTGGTCAAATGCAGGTGCAGTGAAGATACCAAGTTCAGTGAATGTAAAACTCTTTTGGGTAACAGTTCGGACTCTAGTGATGGTCGTACTTCTAGGGTTAAGGTAAGCAATAGAACCAGGTGTGTGCCAGCAAGATACAGATCTTAGCTTGAACATTTCTGGTGTTCATACTACTGTTTAACATATTTCTTTTGTTTTTTTGTTGTTCCTTATTGTTTTCTATTAATCTTATTGGGGCGAGATGTGTTGCATTCTTGTTTTTCCCTTCTTCTGCCTTTTTTCTGTCACACACATTGAATCTTTAGAGCGTGCATTTTATACCTGCTGTTGAGTGTTCTAGAATCACTAAACAGCAGTTACTTGTAATCTTTCTATCAGTTGGTCATACTGTGCTGCTGCTTAACAAAACCTCTGAAACCAATTACCTCCTGGACCATCTCATCAGTACACCACTCCAACAGCAATCTCTCCAATGGACTGCCCATTTAAGCTGCACTGCAAGATAATAAAGTTGGCTGGAAATAATAGTCTGCCCTCATCTAAGGGTCTGTGTGAGTTGGGCGATTAGCCAGTTCACCTCATTTAAAACTGGTTTGGAGTGGTGAATTGGAAAGGCAGCAAAATATTAAAAGAAACTGGGAGAAATATCATGCTTTATAATGCAACACAACCTATCACAGACAGTGGGGGGGATAGCCAGAAGCAAGCAGAGTGATGTAAGGAGGCAAGCACCGTCCTGATCTTACCTTCTACCAGATCTGTTCCAGCGTGATACATTTGAATTCTGAGGTTCAGAATGTCTCTAGGTCCCAGCAGGGGGGCCAGCCTATTGCAGAGGCGGGTCCGTCTTATGGGGCTGAAAATTAGTAACCTAATTTCCTCACAGGCGTGAATGGTACCCAAAATCATCTGCTCTCTCCCCCCAAATAAAGGAGGAGGTCATTAGCATATAAGAGATATACTTGGCAATTCGTCGATCCTCAGTCCCCTGAAATGGTGCCCCATCCAGATTGTAAGAGCCAGTGGCTCCAATCCCATAGCAAAAAGTATCAGGGAGAGGGCACAGCCACTCTCTATTTGGCATGAGATAACAATAAGAGCCAGTGGGTTGATGTATAGCAGGTGGGTCAGCCAAGGAAACCACTACCCAACGCCATGCTAGTCAAAGTAGAGCATAAGTAGTCCCAGTTAAGCTAATCAAATGCATTCTCTATATCTACGCCAATATTGAGGGCATTTGTTCAATCATTCAATGATGCAGACATCACATGCACTGTTGGGTGTTAAGTACAGGGCTTCCGAAGGGGCTAAAGCCCGTTTGGTCCCCGTGGATGAGGTCACTGATATGAGGGAGCAATAAGGTCACTAGGATTTTGCTCAGAATGTTGTAGTCCACGTTTAGGATAGAAACATGCTTGTAGGAGGTCACTCGTTTCTCTGCTTTACCCTTCTTGAGGAGGGGAACGAGAAATGCCTCTTGTTACATGGAACAGAGACTACCAGAGGTTCTGGCTTCAATAAATAATTTAGTTAGGATAGGAGCAAGGGACTACCCAAACATTGAATATAATTCAATGGGCAAACTATCCATGGTCTGTACCTTAATGGATACCCTCACCTCTTGAACTGTAATGTCCCTCCTAGGGAGGTCGCAGCAGCTGCTGGTAGTCTACATGTCCTGTCTCAGTAAAATAGTCATTTAAAGGCTGAGTTGGCCCCTACCAGGAATACAGTTGAGTATTATAAGGTAAGAACATTCCAATGGTTTCACTCTATAGCTGGCATTGTGAAGTTGAAGGATTTGGGAGCTCTGTTTGTAGGGATTAGCAAGCCAAGCTAATAGCAGCTCTGTCTTCTTCCTCACATCCTGGCCTTGGCAATATAGGATTGGTTATCATAGATTTTGGACGTTTGGACAAAAAATCGAGTTGTAAATATCGAGAGACAGAAATAACTGACATAAACATTGTGATACATAAATATTGTGATGCAATATTATTGCTGTCAAGAATATTGTTTTTTTAGGTAAGCTTTACCGTTTTTATGAAAATTGTGGTTTTAAAAATTGTTTTCAGTAGTACGGTTGAAGAATTACTGTGTTGTAACTATTTTAATGTGTTTTAGTTCATATATTAATTGTATATGTTAATCGGGTTTGAATAATTTTTATTGTTTTTTTAAATATAATTTGTAATTTTAAGTGATTCAGAATTTTTATTTAATTGTTAATAATAATTTATAGTGTTGAAGTGGGTTTTTGGGGTTGTACGAGAATAGAAAATGAAGTTCATTAGGTAATAACTAATTAATTATTAATTTTTAGTTAAATATGAGATTGATATTAGGCATGTAAGTTATGTAATACTAATATAAATATAGATGTGGATTGATAGGTGTATACGGGTATATTGTGGGAAGTTAAGCAATATTTAGTTAACAATTAGCTATACATTTAATTGATTATTAATTATGTAAATCTGTACTACTTATATATTTTAATTATTATTTTTTAGATGTGGGTTGCTATATTGTTAGGGGTACATGGTGGGGTGTTCAGTGATAAAGTAACAATTAATTATTAATTGTTAATTAATTGATTATTAATTATGTAAATTGTGTAATACTTATATATTTTAGTAATATTTTAGGTGCAGGTTGCTGGGTTTGTAGCTGGTATAGTGTGGGAAGTTATTTTAGTAATAACTGATTAGCAAATAATTATTCATTGACAATTAATTATTTAATTTATAAATTATGTAAATGGTGCTATACTTATTTATTTTAGTTTTATTTTAGATGTGGGGTAAAAGGTTTGTAGGGCTATAGGGAGGGCAGTTAAGTAATAACTAAAAAAAAAATTATAGTTTTATATTTGATTATTATTCAAGCAATTTGTTTAATTGTTTTTATTGCTTTAATAAACATATACATATTTTAATTAATAATGTTTATATTAGGAGTTTATTATTTTTCTAAATTAATAGGAATATTTGATATGTAATGTGTTTAAAGTGAAGTACATTCCTTACTGTTGCTTAGACTGGAGTAGGAATAGTAACTTTAGCCTCTCTGAAGTCCAATATTTCCTTACTCTTGCACAGACTGGAGTGGGAATAGTAACTCTTAGACATCCGAAGCCCAACACTTTCCCCGCTGTTGACCTGCTTGGAGTGGGAATAGTAAATGTAACCCCCTGGTCACCCTAAATACTATGTTTTCCCTACTGTTGCATTGACTGGACTATGAATAGTATATGTAACCCCTCCCAACTCTAGCACCATCCCTACGGTTGCACTGTTTGGAGTGGGGATAGAAAATGTAGCCCCTCTGGCTTCCTGCACTGTCCCTTTTGTTGCATAAACTGACTGGGAACAGCATAACTAATATTCCCAGTCTCCAATACTTTTCCTAATATTGGCTACATATATTCTTCTTATTATTTGTGTAATTTTTCATAATTTTTTATAGTTTTTAATAGTTTTTAATATTTTTAAAACTTTTATAAAAAAACAATTAGTTATTGTTTTTTTTTTAATTCTTACCTGGTAATTTATTTATTATTTTGTAATTGAATTGTTAAAATATATTTTAAGATGTATTTAAAGATAGATAGATAGATAGATAGATAGATAGATAGATAGATAGATAGACAGATAGATAGACAGATAGATAGACAGATAGACAGACAGATAGACAGATAGACAGACAGATAGACAGATAGATAGACAGATAGATAGATAGACAGATAGATAGATAGATAGATAGATAGATAGATAGATAGATAGATAGATAGATAGATAGATAGATAGATAGATAGATAGATAGATAGATAGATAGATAGATAGATAGATAGATAGATAGATAGATAGATAGATAGCAAAATACTGAATCTACGTGATATCTCTGTCATATTCCATTGGAAATCATTCTCATCTGAGCAATTTCTTCTGGCTCTTACCATTTCACCGAAAGGTATCGTGTCTATTAGATTCTTAGGGTGACAGCTCTATAAAAAAATGTTTTTTTGTTTAATAAAAAGTGGTATTGCCAATGCCGTGGAACAGCTATGGGTTCCAGATTTGCTCCGTCTTTTGCCAATCTCTTTATGGGATGGTTTGAGGGGGAGTGGATCTGGGGCCGTCGTAGACAAAGATGGATAGAATAAATCCATTATTGGGGTCACTTTATTGATGACTGCTTGATGATTTGGACGGGTACATTGGAGAAACTGAAGGAGTTTTTTATGTATTTGAATGACAATGATGTAAATTTACGATTTACTACACATTATGATCAACAAAGAATAGCATTTTTGAATATTGAACTGTATGTTCATGATAACAAATTATGTAGCAAATTGTATAGGAAAGAAACAAGCTGTAATGCATTGTTACATGCCAGAAGCTGTCACCCTAAGAATCTAATAGACACGATACCTTTCGGTGAAATGGTAAGAGCCAGAAGAAATTGCTCAGAGGAGAATGATTTCCAATGGAATATGACAGACATATCACGTAGGTTAGAGGCAAGGGGCTATGACCGGATGGCCATAGATAGAGCGAGGAAAAGAGCATGTGGTCTTAAACGAGTACAAACTTTATTGCCTAAGGTGGCTAGTACTAAAGATAAAGAACAGCAGAGGATACCGTTGATAACACACTATAGTGTAGGGAATCATAAACTTTACTCTATTTTAAATAAGTACTGGCATCTCTTAAAAGCGGATACGGATCTGAAGCCCTACATAGGTGAAAAAACGGCTGTTACATTCAGGAAAGGCAAGACATTAGACAATACTGTGAGCCCAAGTTATCCTGCAAGCAACTCTAGTATATGGTAAAGCAATAGGATGAAAGGTTTCTACAAATGTGGACGATGTAGTTCCTGTAGGTGGGCTAAAAAGAAGGTAACAACTTTTAGTTACAATGGAACTGGCAATTATGAAATTGATGTTTTTATTAACTGTGACACCACATACGTGGTATATGTGATAGCATGTTCATGTGGTAAAATCTATGTCGGCAGCACAATAAGGAGACTTAAAGACAGAATGGTGGAACATTTTAGAGCATGGAAAAATGGTGATACAAGATACCCCATAGCAGCACATTTTGTTCAAAGTTTTGAGAATAAGGATGAACATGTATTTAGCTTTCATGGAATAGATCATGTCAGACAGGACCCGAGAAGAGGAAAAAGACAACTGAGACTGAGGTGCAGAGAGGTCGTGTGGCTGATGAAATTGTAAGCAGTGGAACTTGGGAAGAATATTGATAACACATTTCAATATTTTTTGGGTCAGGAGTAAAGTGAATTGCCCAATGAGTAATGCTGTAGAAAGATTACTGACTGACAATCATGCTCTTTTCTATATGATCCTGTGACCTGTAATTTTGATATATCTGACTGACTACAGAGAATGTTTAAGGATTGTGTATATAGTAATGTGATTTGGAATAGTATGTAACAAGACTTGAAACCATGTATGTACTTTTATTCTCAGTAGAAGATTGCAGAGCTGAGATTAATATGAAGTTTTCTGTGTACTGTTATGTGAATTTACTGTGACAACCTTTTATCTTTATGTATATACTTCTTTATTTATGGACTTGTGGTTTGTTTCTTTCTCTTCTTCTGTCCTCCCCGCTACATTTCGGTTGTATAGAGAGGACCTTGCACGAAATAGAAAACAGTATACATTTGGAGAAGTGAAGACACTCCCAACCTGGGTGGATTCGGGTGGTGTGGTAGCAGATTTGTACTTTATTTGTATCATCCATAGCAAGATATGTATTAATTTATATGCTGTGGTCTATGTACAACGTGAGATGGTGCGATATAGCAATGATACTGCTTAATGAATGAGTTGGTGGCCTGGATATGTAAACAGGAACTTTTATATTACAAGATGGCACATATAGGATTATATTAGTAAATCACCACGATAATATAGCGTCGGAATCGGGTACTACAGTGACGCGATCCGTAGCTTCGTTTTGACTAATGAGTGAAATAGTGGATCAGTTTAATAGCTGGAATTTTTAAATGAGTTATTTACGAGATTGATCGTAATACTTGAATTGGGATTAAATAGTTTGTAATATGGTATTTGGCTGAACAGATGCGGGATATTGCATTATGTCATATAGGAAGAGGAGTGGTACATGATTTACTCGTTGTAACTAGGATTTACACATATCTTTCAAGTTTACTTAATTTGCACATTTAAAGATGGCGCTGGCGGTCTTAACTATTTATAGGCCGTTTCAAAATGGCGCTGATGTAGGACACCGGCTACTAAAGGGATTGTTGATAGATACGACCCGAAATGGAAAATATATGGTGAGTGAGATATCAGCGCAAAATTTGCATAAATTAGTGTTATAAGAAACGGATGGATTATTATTATAACCGCAGTTTTTCACTATTATTGCAGACCTCAATATTTGACTGAAATTGGTATTGGAACTTGTGAAGTGACTAACAATATAGTTCCTTCAACTTGGAAATACTGGGTGAGTTGACAGTGTCTTCACGGACAAATATATATAATTTTATGATTTATATGTGCGTTGGGTTGCACAGCGTTAGTATTGATTTACTACACAATTTTCTGATATTGATGTTTCAGGAAGCAACGTTATTATTGGATCTGGGAATATTATAGACATGGCGGGGGACCGCAATTACGGTAATTTACAGTTTTTCTATTCAATGTCAACTTTACGTGCTTAAGAGTAGCAAGGCATTTGCATGATAAGGAGAGATTACGAGATTAGTTATATTGCGGGGCAACCATACTTTGTTGTGAATTGAGGTAACCATATTGTGGATTGTATAAAAACTCATACTTGGGCATTTGTTTGTCATGTGATTTGTTTATGACTGAGGAATTTTACTTTGTGATGAATTGAAGTGTGAATTCTTACAGGGTGGCTACTGTTGAGTGATATTGATCAAATCCTTATTGCAGATTTATTTATTGGAACGATTGAGTAGCGACCGGTGATTGAATAGAGGTTACAATTTGGAGAAGTGTAAGATCAGGTGAACTATCTTTAGATTATGTCTATATTTCCTTTACTGGTGATGGACTAATAACTTTATCTGACACTCAAATCGGGTGATTTAAGTACCTGGGTCTTTGATTCCATTCTATTTTCTACACGGGATTCCTTTCCAACCTATTGAGTTTGATAGGTACTTTGAGAAAATAATGTTAGGACATGGGATCTTTATACTGTTTATTTATTTATTTGATTGCAGCCCTGATGAAGTCTAAGTGCTTTACCTAGCACGACGAAACACGTGTTGGCTGCTGTATGTATATGTGAAAAGACTTTGGCTGCATTTTGGAAGTGAACATCGAAATAAACCTGTTCAGAGAAACACGAGGATCTGGATTTTTGGATCTATATATGAACTCTACTACCTTGTGACTGTGCTTTGTAATTGTCCAATTTTAATCATATACAGTTATAAGATATTTGAGTGCTCGAGGGGAACTGGGTAATAGATAGATAGATGGATGGATGGATGGATTGATGGATGGATGGATTGAGGGATGGTGCTGTGGCCAGGGCGACTCAAGCTGGAATCTGGGGATCACGGTTCTATCCCCGGCTCCGGCGGCAGGTTAGCCCAGCACCATGTGACTCTGGGCAATAGCTCGCTTATTCTTCCCGACGGCCCCCAGCGCCTAGAGAACCTTACGGGTGATTGTGTGCTTTACAAATGTGGATTATTATAGATAGATAGATAGATAGATAGATAGATAGATAGATAGGTAGATAGATAGATAGACAGATAGATAGATAGATAGATAGATAGATAGATAGATAGATAGATAGATAGATAGATAGATAGATAGATAGATAGGGACACCTTGTATAGTGAGGACAAATCTGTGATTAATTTTTCCTCAAGTAAGCTGTTGAATGAGGAGGAGTCTGTCTTGAAACTTGGCCTATCTTTCTGTCCAGTTGCTGACATGGGCTAATCCGGTAAAGGAATAGATTTATTTTTGTATATACGGAGATTGAATCTAATGAAATTACATGAGCAGTCAATTATTCCTAAACTGTGTAAACCACAGTCAACGTGCGATTCCACTATATCGAATTTTACATTACATGAAATTGATTCTATTTTAACATTTTATGAACTGGTATTAAATAGTGAGGAGACAACCTAGGGCACTACCATTGGCTCTCTGAGAGACATGCAAAAGGCACACGGATAATGGTCGAAATGCAGATCAAATCGAACATTCACCCCCAGTCAATAGATCTGGGTTAAATCCCTCGTTCTTTAGCTCACTTCGCCACCCCAGTTTAGATCCGGCCATATGCGAATCAGTTTTGACCCAGTGCCACATGGGAACAGTCCAGCCCGAAATTCCAGGCCAGATCCTCCCTGGACCGGCAGCAAGCATCCTGGGATCGGCTTCGGGCATCACCCCTCATCAGCCAGGCTAGCTTGAATCCACTGGCACAGTGAGCCTGGGACTAAGAGACATGGGCTTTATACTGAATGTCTCCCGATGTAGTGGTCTGCAACCTAAGTCTAGATTTAATCCTAATATGGGGTACGAGAATATTGAAGCCTTTCATAGTTTTATGACACAGAAGCTTATTAAGTTTCGCAACACTGAGGATACATTTATTCATGACAATTTAACTGCTGAACAGAGGTCCGCACTACAAATGTTGATCAAGGTCCCTACTATAGTTATAAAACCATCCGACAAAAGCGGAAACAGCACTGATAAATATTAGCAGTTACAGAGTAGAGGTGCTCAGACAACTATGTGAAATAAACTGCTATGAGGTGATACATTAGGAAGCATACAGACATTTGAAACATACATATCATGATCTATTGTGGGATTGGCATGAGTCTGGTTTATTACATGTGGAAAAATACAAATTTATGAAGGTTGAAAATCCCAAAGCACCCTGCTATATCCACTTCCTAAAGTCCACAGCCATCCCACTAAGCCCTGGGAAAGGCATCGCATCCTCCAATAGAGGCTTACTAGAAAATGTTGCCATATATTTAGATCATTTGTGCTACATTATACTATGACTGAACGTCATCTGTGCTAGAATAGATGACATGTTAAATATTCCTGTCATCCTGAAATGCTGCAGAGAAAAGATTCCAGGCCGACGGTTGAAGCAGGCCAGGGAACTGGAGGTGTTGAGTGCTGTTCTTGGTTGGTGTGGATTGAAGCCAATAAACTTCAAATAACACTCACCTGAATGTGCTCTTTAGCTTTGGACTTCTTAGCACTGGGAGAAGGCCTTTTCACACTTCATTTCTCCTGAACTTATGGACTTAATTGAGGCTGCACCCAAAATTACTTAACCTCTATTGTACGTTCTAGAAAGCGCTGGCAGTTGTGATTGGATTGTGACTTTCTGCACGGTGCATAGCATGTTAAAAACATTTTTTTAATCCCAGCACGAGCAACCGCACAGCAAACTTTGCGTCCTGAATTGATGCTTTCCAGCACGAGTCTCTCACGGCACTTCGGCATGCAGCAAGGACAGGGCCATCCTCATGCACCCAGCTCGAATGCATTTCGGCACAAGCTTCACTGCCCACAAAAGTGCATCCCAGAATCCAACGTGACGCATTTGTCATGCACTTTGATAGGTGTGCAGTGACGGATACAGAATTTCCGAAACAGATAGGCCATCTTCGATCAGGTGTTGCCCAGTATAAGAGGTGGTAATAGACTTATTACTATGCCCGAAATGCGCAATGTGCAATGCCCAATGGAGAGATCATTTTTTATACGTTTTTGGCCAGTTATAAGCAGCAGCGATAGATATTTTGATTTGTCGTGCCCGAAAGATTTACCTGTTTGGCCATGGTTTCATCAGGACCTCATTGATCTTGGCAGCAGAGACACATCATCCAGTTGTGTCTGAGAGAATACATTGGGATCAATTGGCAATCTATGGTTTGAGACACTGAGGAGCGCTGAGCCCTAACACAGCAGCCAGCGAGTGTTAATCCACTGTTTTGTCAAAACGGAGCACTATTAGTTATCTACTTCCTGGTGCAACCTTATGGTACTCATTGGGAAGTGGGGTTGTTTTCAAACATCTCATTTTAAAAACATTTCATATGTTACTATTTTACCATGTATATACAAAAATATTAATAATTGTCATTGTCCCACTATATACATTACCTCAATGGCTATAGCTAGTCTGCCTTTTCCTCCTATATTTTTTTATCAGACAAAGGTGAGCCACTGATGCCGTGGGAGAGATGGAAGAAGCTCTTTGATTAATCTCTTGCGGCCATTGGGGGGGGGGGAGTTTTTAGCTGCCAGGAAACAAGCAGTGCTACTACGCAATTTGGGAGCGGAAGGTCGTAACATTTCTGACAATCCTGAAATTATTCCACATGGAAATGCAGAAGGAGAGCCAGGAGATGCCGATGAACTGTCTACATTAATGCTAGAGAAACATTTGGCTTGTTTGCGAACTTTGGCACACACTTCCGATTTTGGGGCCAGATGTATCAAAGGTTTTTACCAATTCTGTGTCTATGGGAAAGTGTGTTCATACATATGGCCCTTGATCTTTTGACAGAATCGCTGATTAGAGATGTGTTGGTGTGGTGCATTAACAATGACAGAGTGCATGAGAATTTGTTGGCAAACAACTCTGATCTCAGAGGTACTATTAACATTGTGGCGAGTGTAGAAAGTACAAACACTGGGGTGCATGAAATACGAGTCACACCTTCTTCGCAGGGCGGCTCCAATAACGCTGGCATGAATGAAATCACAGGAAATGTGGTTAATAAGATCAAAACAGAAGGAAATAAAATATGGTAAAATGAAATGCTATTGTTGTGGTAACCCTGCTGCAAATAGTGTTCAGTGCTATGCCAGAACTCCATAAGCAGGAACTGTGGGAAGAAGGGTCATTATGCCCCAGTCTGGAAGGGGGTGAATTGTCAGTAATGTGTTGGAAGATTTAACTAGATTGGTTTTAACCATTAAGCCCAGTCTGAGTGTGTAGGAAGGTGGATATCTGACTATGGTTACCCCCAAACAATTTGCCTGGTGTTTAGATGGTTTTTGACATAGTTGGCCTGGGATCCTGCTATTCAGGGCCAAGGCTAATTGCTCTCTCCTTAAAATGGACTCCATGTACTTTAGGTGCATACACAATTGGAACTGGTTCACCTTATAGGCCCCTGTAACAGTGTATGGGTACCCAAGGCATAGGTGTAGCCAAGGCCTACCAGGGGCTGCAGCATGTATTGTGCCACCCCTGGCCCGGCCTCCATATTTGACACAACTGACTGATCACTCAGCTGGGGTAAGTTGGTGTAATCACCTCTTACTTAGATATAGTATCCCTATATCTAACCCTAACTGGACACATGTTAACCTATAAGTCACTCCTATGGCAGGCCTTAACAATCCTGGAGGCAGAGTGCGTGGTTTCATGTGAGATGGTGCTCTAGCATGAGCTGAGCCTGTCTGCAGATGTCGGGAACAACTCCCTTAGCTGTTCCGGGATATTGCCATACCATATACTCTGTGCATTATAATCCTCGCGGTTATATGCTAACTTTGGTTTGGCTTTATCAAAACATGTCGAGTAAGGTATCATACGATTTGGAATACTATCCCCTCGACAGTCCTGTCGACGGGGATAGCATTCCACCCTTCTAGAGGGACACGACATGTACATAACCTGAACCCCGGTTAAAGTTAAACTCGAGCCTCAGCATCACAAAATGGATGCTGCCACCACAGACACAAGTCTGACCTCCTGCTGCTGGGATTCCTTCCAGCGAGGGAGGCTTGGACAAAGGGTTTCCTGCCTTGGGAGGTGCGAGCACCACCCCAGACAGGATTTTGTGTATTGGGTAGGACAGGGCTGAATAGAATCAGACATGTCCGGGGCACACAAGGTGCCCTCGTGCATAAGCCAGTCCAAACCGGTGCTGGGGCTTTCCAGCCCCGGTCCTGGCGTGGAGCTGGACAAAGGAAAGGGGGTGTAACCGCCCCCCTTCCTGGTCCCACCCAGAAGAGGGACCTAGCAGGTGATCCACCCCTCAGATTGGGAATAAGAGTGGGAGCAGTGCCATGGCACCTCAGATCATCCTGAATCAACTTGAAACTAAGAAGATGACTGGACTTCGACATTCTGCTGCACAGAAGACTGAAGAGCATCTCCCTTGTGAACTTCCTTACAAACAGACGCCAAATAACAGTGCTTGGCCCATATCAGTCTGAGGCTAAAAACGTCAGCTCAGGGGTGCCACAGGGCTCCAGTTTGAGCCCTGTCCTTTTCAATCTATATATGGCACCCCTGATGAACTTGATCAAGTCATTCAGGATCAGTTCTATTTCATACGCTGACGACACCCAACTGATTTTGGTGCTGGATAAGGAACAACCAGGTGCCGAGGAAGATCTTAGGAACTGTCTGGCAGCAACATTCAAATGGATGAATAACAACCATCTAAAGTGCAACGCCGGAAAAACGGAAATCTTACCCATTGGGATCAATAATCCTTTTTCCCCCACAGTATGCTGGCCATCGGATGCAGAAGCTCCACCTAACACAATTGCATCCGCCCGTAACCTAGGCATAAAGTTTGACAACTGCCTATCCTTCAAACCTCAGGCTGTAGCAGTGGCAGGTATGTGCTTCCAAATTATTAAAGCACTTAGGAAATTTTTTGACCTCCTTCCTCTTTCGGCGAGGAAAACAGTCGCAGTGGCCTTAATAAATTCTAGGCTGGATTACTGCAATGGACTTTATGCTGGAGCAAACAAAATCGTGCTCCACAAATTGCAGATGATCCAAAACGCGGCTGCCCACCTCGTACTGCGTCTGCCCCGTAGATCATCTGCCTCTGCAGCTCTAAATATCTTACATTGGCTGCCAATAGGAAAGAGAATTTTGTTTAAACTTCTCTTGATCACTTTTAGGGCCTTCCATCAACGTGGCCCGACCTATTTACGAAGGGGGTTCAAAAGATACTACCCAGCACGCTGCTTAAGATCCGCTAGCCAGAACTTACTTACCATTCCCCGCTTTAAACTGGCTACAAAGGGTGGAAAATCCATCTTTGTACTAGGAACCAAGGCCTGGAACAAACTCCCCCTTTCTCTGCGGTCTTTCTCCCAAGAAGCCCCTTTTAGGAAGGCATTGAAAACTTGGATTTTCTCCATGTCTGATACTCTGTGTAGAACCCTAGTGTAGTGGCTGTGTTTAAGAAACCTTGACTTCTTTCCCTATCCAACTCTTCCACCTGGGTTGTGTAAGCGCCAAGATACTCCTTGGAGTGGTAGCAGCACTCTATAAGTGCCCATTACATTTACATTTACATTTGTGGCCTAGGAGTGGCCACCCTGTGAACACAGGCACCATCCAGCAACTCGACGTCTGCTTTGCCGCCGCCTCCTGCCGGAGCCCGAGCCCAGAACCCGACGAGACCCAGACTCCCAGACTTTTCACAGCCCGATCCATAGTCCCTGCAAAGAAGGGACCCGTGGAGGCACCGAGAGACGTGGGACCGGACATCTCAAAAGACCCCCGAGAAGCTGACTGGCAGCACCCGAGGTACCCTCGGTGCTGTGCTTTGGGGTTTGAGAAGCCCCACAACCGAGCAGCCTTTGCACCGAAGATCAGCCCCCCAGCATCCCACGATCTGTGTGGGGCCCTTTTGCATCGTGCCACTCGATGCGCCATCCCGGCCACTTGCCACATGGTCAGCGGCCATCTTGGCGACGAAACCTACAATTTACACTGCGGGTCTGGTTGCTCCAGACTTGCCCTCACTCCTGTAAAAAGGAGCACCCGCTCTGACCTTGCTGGTCCGAGTGATAAGCTTTTTCCACTTCCTGCGTGGCTTGCATTAGCCAAGGCCTGTTTGCTCCAATCAAGTTGCCGACACCGCCATCAGCTAGAGGCTTCGTGGGACAGCTCGTGATCGACTCCTGGACGTCCTCGACCTCTTCGTGTCCACGTGGCTGAGGCGACAAGCTGCACCTCATCGCCTGTTTGCACCCGACATCGCCTGGTTCCATCCTGGTTCCACGGTAGTCACTGGCTAGTGACTTTGAACATTTTCCCCTCTGCTTTCAGCTCTTCACCACTTCAGATACACCCTTGGATCCACCGTAACTCTTCTCGTCTCGACGCCTGCAGCATCTTCAGCTCCAAGCACCATCGACCTGCGTGACGAAACCCGACACTACTTCGCACCTGTGCACCCGCTTCCTGTGGATGAGGTAACTCAGCAACGCCAGTGTTCCTACACTGGTACACAGCTCTAGTGCCTAGGTCTAAAGTTTTGTCCTTCTAGGTCAGCCGGAAGGTTCCTTAAACACTAACTTTGTAACTTTTACGCACCATTGACATTGCATTGGTGTATGCGTTCACTTTACGCTTTGCACCCGAGTCCCGCAGGCCTTTCCCGACTTCTTTACTGTTAGTCCCGAACAGCTCCAGCGATTCCCATGCCCTAGGCCTACTTCCTTTAAGGTAGGTGGTTCCTGTACCACTATTTTAGTATATGGATTAGGTGGCCCCTAGGGCTCATCCATATTGTGCAACTTTTGTGTATTTAAACTGTGTTTTGTTTTAACGCATCTGCTTCTGTGCTCATTAAGAGTATAGGGGAATTGCAGTAAATAAATATATATATATTTTTCAATATATATCTGTGTGGTGTCCTTTCATTTGGTATTCAAGGGGATTGTGTATGGTAAAACAGCTTGCTTCACATGCCTTTACAGAGTTTAGCCTAAGACTGCTTTGTTCACGCTACCTCTAGGATAGCTGGTCTATAAGGTTGACTTACAACCAATCATCATAAGGGTTGCTTGGCATGGTACAAGGTGATCACTAGAACTAGTGAGCAGCATATACCAGGCCAACTTCTCACAGAGTGAAGTTGATGTGGTTCTCCTGAGAACGCCATAATGTTACAGCAAACTTGATGATAAAGAAAGACATGGTTCCAGCTCCTCAGCACACTTGTGAGGTGCCCTCATCTGGGTGGGAGCAGGGGTCCTGTTTACAAGTGAGGAGGCGCTGAAGGCAAAAATGTGCTCATGAGCGGAGGGCTCAATGGCCAACTGATCCTTCTTTGGACATTTTTAGAAGGCCTCATAAAAATACTAGCAAGGTGGAGCACAGTCCCCTGGCTCCTAGGAGGGGACTTTAATTATGTGCTCAATGTAGACTTGGACAGATCATTCCCGCCCTTGTCCAAGACCACAGCAACCAACACACAGGTTCTCACAGACTGGCGGGCACACTGGGCGTTATAAGACATATGGCGGGCCATTAATCCAAATGCTCGGACCTACTTACACTACTCAGTGGTACACAGCCTATATGTATGCCTAGCCTAGATGGAAAAGTGGGATCCCCGCGCTGCTGCCTCTGGTCCACAGTATAGAGTACCGAGGCTGGACACACTCTGACCACAATCCCCAAATACTGAAACTCACCTGGGAACCTTACCACCCCTCCGCCCCCACTCGAAGTCCTGCCATTTCGCTCCTCCCTTGGCACGGCGATTCTCGAATATTTTGAACTTAACCAAGACACAGCAGGGGACGCACACGTAGAATGGGAAGTTTCAAAGCTACGACAAGGAGACACTGTATGGGAGCCACTTTGAACATATGTAAGACTCTCCCCTCCAGCCTGAGTAAAATAGGACTAGAGCTACTGCAATATGAGACACAGGGGGAGGCTTACTTAGATCCGGTGCAACTGCCTGAGGTGACGCGGACACACAATGGAATACTGGACACACAGATTTCGACAGAGGAGATTAGAGAAGCAATTATGTCCCTGGCTACAGGAAAGACTCAGAGACCAGACAGACTCCTGGCAGAATATTACAAGGCATATCAAGTGTCATTAGTGCCACGACCACATGCCCTCTACGCAGCTGCTGTGGACAAGGGATAGCTCCCTCCTACACTAAGCGAAGCACTGCTGATTTCACTTCCCAAACCCGATAGAGACCCAACAGACATGGGTTCATACAGACCCCTTGCCCTGCTTAACCCTTACTACAAAATTTGGGTGAAAATCCTAGCGGACAGGTTAGTGCAGGCAGTCCCCTCCCTGGTGCATGCGGACCAAAACGGCTTTGTGCCATCCCGTAACACCGCACTCAATCTTCGTCGCTATTTTTGATTCACAACCTACTCCATATGAGAATGGCCGAGAGCAGGCTGCTTCATACTTGACCTCGAGAAAGCATTTGATTCTCTCGAATGGAATTACATTTTTGCAACTCTCGAAAAGTACAAATTAGGCCTTGATTTTTAAAAGTTGACCCGCCAACTCTACACAAACCATGTGGTGAAAGTGAAGATGGGACCATATGTTTCGGCTGTGATCTCAGTACGATGAGGGACGAGACAAGGTTGCCCGCTGTCCCCTCTCCTCTTCGCCTTGTGATGGATCAACATACAGAGTCATTAAGAACACAATTGCATGTTGGCATTCCGTTGGGCGATGGCACACGCATGGTGTCACTGGACGCTAACGATCTATTAATCTACCAAAGGGACATCACTCAAGTGCCAGAACGACTAGCCCACATTCTCCGGGAATTCCCAGCTGTATCAGGGTTAAAAGTAAATGTTGCTAAATCTAAATGATATGCCTTTAAAGAGGATCGCCGCGACCCAGGCCTTATACTCAATGACGTGAGAGTGCAGTGGAGCGCTGATGCATTCCGCTACCTGGGCATAAGTGTGTATCACCAACTGCTAGACCTCTTTGATGGTAACAAAGGCAGAGTGCTGATGGCTACGAGATCCCAGATGCAATTCTGGAGTATACTCCCCCTTGCTGTGGTGGGTAGAGTGGCGCTGATCAAAATGTTGGCTCTGCCAAAATTCCTGTATTACTTCGTCAATCTGCCCATCTATGTGCTCCTCCTTCTTTGGCATGCTGGAAAAGATGGCAAGAGACTTTATCTGGGGCCCCAATTGACATAGGGTGGCGATTAAAAAATAATATCTACCCATACACCAGGGAGGCCTGGCAGCACCTTGTGACGAGAACTACTACCTGGCAGCCCAACTTCAATGTATCGCCAGATGGATGGCAGACCATCAGCGTGATGACACAGCGACCACACGCCCTTCATACACACTCCCCTAGATCCTTGCACTCTTCCACCCACGGGTTCGACCTCCTGAGCGCTGGTTCCTGAACATGGAGTACAGGTGCTCCGCATAAGCCTCTACTTAACCCAGAGCACAATGCCTTACGCCCCTGCGCTCCCACTGGAGTGTGCCCCTAAGGGACGGGCAACACTTACAGCTGCCGGTCTGAAACACTGGCACAATGCGGGTATACAAACCCTAGGAGATCTTTATCTTCAAGGCTCGCTCATTCCCTACACTACACTAATGGACGACAAGGGACTCCCTGCAGGGCAATTACTCCTACACCCATCAGTGATGACTATACTCTCAGTGAAATGGGGAGACCTTACAACTGAGCTGCAAACGCTCCTCACTGTACAATACATACATGTCATGGGACGAGGTAGAGTCCAGTTCAGATCCTCAGGAATGCAAGATTTATACAGATCCAATACTACAGCATACAGAGGGCGTACCTCACATCAGCCAACATCAACAGATACTTTCACCGCGCTGACTCAGCCTGCCCCATATGTGCTGCTGTAGATGCAGACTTGGTGCACATGCTCTGGGGCTGCGCCAGCCTCAGAGCGAACTGGGATGGGGTTGCGAACACGCTTCGCACCTGCACTGAGAGGGAGATACCTTAAGACTGGCCAACATATTTACTGCACATATTCAATAGGACACGGACCACTAAAGTCACTTCCAGGTTCCTGGACCTGGGCATGGTGGAAGCCAAGAGGCTAATCACAAAAAGGTGGAATGCACCTGATCCCCCACACATAAAAGCATAGAGGCGCTCTACTCTTGCAGGGGCCAGAGCCAAAGGTATAGCGATTTAACGTGAAAAAACCCTAGACCTTAGGAAAATACCTATATCCACAAGTTGGAAAGTGATCCTGGTGGCGCTCCAACAGAATGCAGATCAGCCCTTGCAAACACCTGACCCAGTGGAGTAACTCCGCCCATACGTCCAACATCCTTAGGCCATTCATAGACACTAGACTCATTGTCCTAAAGCCGTGCAATGACAATCTGATGTGTACGCGCACCAGACACCAACCACCAAGGCAATGGACATTGGCGCATTAAGCGACACACAAAAACTCGCAGCCAAATGGGGTTCAGCTCACTTCCAGGTTTTGTACCCCGTCTTCGTGTCCCCCCCCCTTCTATTATCAAATGTGCAATATGCCAGATGAATTTTAGCTGAACTGGACTTAACTTGATACTCACTATGTGGCAAATCTGTAGGACAAACAATGTAATAGGACATATGCGGAGTGGCCAAAAAATTGTAATATACAAGATCTGACATATCATCATACCTGCTACAGAACATATGTGAAATATTAACCATTGTTAATACAAGAAACATGACAGAGATTGTTGCTATATGTTGTAGGATAACATTTCAGCTGCTGGAGATAAAACTGTAAAACTAAAAAATCAATAAAAATAAAAATAGAGGAAGGCATTGGCATGTGCATGAGCGAACAGTCGTTCAAAACTTTACCTATGGGGAATATTGCTTGTGGTCATATCCGATCACAGACCATTAGTTCATGTGTTTTCCATTAGGAAAGATTATGAGTTCATGCCCAGGATAAAGAGGTGGGTAGGAGGGTTGATTGATTTCAACTTCTAGGTAGAATACGTAACTGGTTTCATGAACAAAGTAGCAGATTGCGTATCCACATTGCAATTAGACATGGAGGTGAAATCTATGGTCAGAGACTTTAAAAGATTCATTGTTCAAGATTGGCCTGAGGTCAGGGTTCTCGGAGGAGATGAAGAAGTATTGGAATGTGAAGGGAGAGTTAGGTTGGCATGGTAATGAATTCTTTGGGGCTCAAGGCTTATACCACCCAGGAATGTGAGGGCCAAAGTTGTGAATTTGGTACATGAATGCCACTTAGGGTAGAATCTCACTAAGCCTAGGGTAAGAGAGTTGTACTGGTTGCCAGGGTTAGAAAAACACATCAAGATTGTGGTTAAGGCCTGTGCTTTTTGTGCCAAGAGGAACAAAGGTAAGATTATATCCAAAGCTCTGTTATCACAGCTAGAGATTCCGGAGGAACAATGGGGGAAGTTGAGGCTGGATTTTGCTGGTCCTTTTCATTTATTACCTACTGGGGAGAGATATGTGATTCTTTCGGTTGATAATATGTTCAAATGGGTGGTGACTAAGGGTGTGGGCTCAATCGACACCAAGGTTGTGATTACATTTTTGAAAGAGGAGTTTGTTCATGAAGCAGTTCCTAATGACCTAATTACGGACAATGGTGTCCAGCTGATGTATCAGGAAATCCAAGAGCTTTTAGAAATTCTGTCCATTGTTCACCTGAAAATGGTGTTGTATTCTCCACAAGCTAAAGGTCTTGCAGAGCATACACATCTTATGGTGAAATCTAGTGTGCAACAAGTAGTGAAGAATAGAATGCCTTTGTCTAGAGAATGGGGGCAAAGTGAGGTGGTTAAGTTATGTAATGTCCTTTATGGCAAACATAGGTCACCTGTAATATTATGAGGACCCCTCAACTATGAATCTTGTCCCTAGGAAAACTCCTAAAGATAAATGTATTAGGCTTTTTTGCGGCCAAAGAACTAGTGCAGAAATGTTGAAGAAAACTGTGGCCGCCCACCAATTAATTATGACCTCAGAACAGATGCAACCCTATATTAGACTATCTATGAGCAACTTTGAAAGATTTTTGCTTACGCGCTTTAGATTTAATCTGCTTTTTAGGCTCCTTAGTTTCCCTGTCATGAATATTTGGGGTAAACAACTTATTAAGTGCCCCTATGATGACCTATCTGAACAATCTGACATCCACATTCTTTTCTTTTGCAGATTTTATACTAATCCCAGAAAAAGATGGATTGTCCCCTTACTAAAGATTATGGATTTTAATCAGTGTCGTCCTGCCTTTTTAGAATTACAACGGCTTGATAATATTTTCACAGTAGCATCCTTGTCCGTATATCTGAAAACTGTTTTTAAATTTCGTAAATCTATCGTATGAATGTATTCTACTTAGGATGAGCAAATTATTTAAACTGGATTGTAAAATTATTGTGTTTTATTTTGTACTTTCATGGTTGTTTTCTGTACTAAATAACCGAATACAGTTTAAATCTGAATCTGGAATGCCTTTGTCAGATGTGTTGGATGTGGTGTTGCGGGCTCAATGGAACACACCCAGTCAGGTGACCTATAAGTCACCTTTCTTTGGATGAGAGGAAGAGTAGGAAATACCGAGTTTAACCCTGCAAGGATGAGTCGTGTACTTCATAGGTTGAGAAAAACGAATGAACTCAGAACAGGGGGTAAGTTGTTGAGAAGTGCATATCAAGACAGGTGAAAGAAGAGATACTATCAGAAAACGTGTACCAGAGTCAGGCCACGGATAGTGGGTGAGAACGTATCAGTGAGCTGGCCTGGTTTTGCGAAGAGGAGTGAGATAAATTACATGGGTCCATCCGAAAATAAGACAGTCATGAAAAATGTAGTCAGGTCGAAGGCTGGTGCAATGGAAGGGAACAAATAACAATGACATCAACATTGATCCTATTTCTGGAGCAAGTACTATCCATGGGGATCATGATCCACAGGGTAATCATTTTGGTGATTGTGATCCAGATTTGTTTCCCAAACAACCTATCTGGTGGAAAGAATTTGTTGTGTCTTAACCATTTTGCAATGTCTTAGGATCACATGCTGCAAACTTTTTCTTAATTTATTTGTAATGTTTACCATTGGAGTATGATTTTCAGTTGTTGTCTCCATTTTCTATTTTTAGACTGATGAATAATATCACACTGTATATATTGTTGCCCTTCTTATTGAATTCATCCTCTTAATCCATGTTCCTTTGTTCTAATCCTTCCTTTTTTGTTCAAGGAAGGGATATGTGTTATGTTATACTAGTACTGATCATGTTATCTGTGCTAGAATAGATAACATGTTAACTGTTCCATGCGACAACCTGTCATGCTGGAATGCTGCACAGACGAGATTCTAGGATGACAGATGTAGCAGGGAGCTGGATGTGTTGGCTGCAGTTCTCAGTTGCTGTGGGTTTAATCCAAAAAAACCCTCAAATAACACTTACCTGAATGTGGTTTTCATCATTGGACTTTTCAACAATTGTCTACCTCCAGATGTCACTGACTTGAGATCATGCTGCTGTGACAACAGACTTTTTACGAAGGATAATGATATATGATGGAAGAAAACATACACTCAGATCACCCTTGAGATCTGTCCCTTTACACATGTATAAAACAAGAAATAGGCGTAGTCGCATGCATGTATTATTTTGGTTGTCAACCTAATTTTTTATATGATCATGCTGTCATGGTGCAACACATGATGAGATTTTGCTTTGAAAAAAATATTTTCTTATTTGAAGATAACTTACATCGGCAATGTTCTGGAACTAGGATGGGCATCTGCTTCTCCTCCAGCTTTGCAAGACCTTTCCTGGGTTGTTGGGAGGAGCAAGTTGTTTGGACATATATGAATGAATGGTACACTAAACATATCCCCATCTGGATTAGGTACATTGATGAGCTTTTTTTTATGTGGGATGGTAATGCCAATTTAGATAAGGGATTTATTAACAGGTTGGGACACAATGATTTCAATCTCACATTTACATATGAGATAAGCAAGGATAATATTGAGTATTTGGATATTGCCATACATGTGGACAAAAACAAGTTGGTGACTTCACTACACAGAAACAATACAGCTAGAAAAATCATTTTACATGCTTGTAGCTGGCACCCTAATTCACTTAAATGAAGTATCTCTTAGGGAGAGCCCTTAAGGGCACACCATAACTGTACTGAGAGCGGCTTTATTAGGGAACAGCACAATACATTACAACTTTTCACTCAAAGGGGTTATACTCGTTGTTAGAAATGGGATTTCTGGTTGGCTAAGGCTTGCGCCAAAGCCAGGCAGAAACCACCACTCTAGTCAGGGCAAGGGAGTTACACGCCAAGAGAACCCCTGCTCACCCCCTTGGTTGCTTGGCACGAGCAGTCAGGCTTATCCCGGAGGCAATGTGTGAAGCGTTTGCACAACACACTCTCACTGCAGCAAAACATTAGGCACACCACAAAAAGGAACTCCACACAAGGTTATAGTCAAGTCAAAATACTTTATTCGGTTATAGATATAACCATAAAAGCATATAGCATAAAATGTCATATACATAAAAGTTTTTACAAAAGATTTCTTAAAAGTGACATATTTTCCTTCTGAGCAAACTGTTACAAAACATCCAAGGTAATTGGCTTACGCAATATAAAATCATAAAAGGTGCTAAAACTGTTACGACAGATAAAATTGTATCAAAACTCTTTGGGTCTAAGAGGACTAGGTAACATAGGTTATAGTTATAGTTCATTACATATTAGGCGCAAAATAATAGAGTTCCTAAGGGATAATGTCCATATCCATTCGATCCCACTAATCTAAACCAGAAAGTAAATCAAAACGGTTTGAGATAGGAATGTTATAACCACTCAATGCAAGGCCTCTACTGCCCATCAGGTAGTTACTCTCTGCATTTGATCTTAATGGTGGGAGGTATGATGTACTAGGGTAAAAGTCACGCAGTTCCCAAGTTACAATAGGGCTGTCTCCTATTTGTGGCTGCCAAGCTTGAAGGTAAGGGACAACATGTTCATCTCTAAAATTTACTAATACCAAGTCTCCGGTTATATCCTTTGGGAGGGGTCCTAGCCAACCCACCCTTCTAACATTTGATATTCTTCCATCAATGTTAGATGGCAGGGGTCTATTTTTTGTTAACCAGAACAATACCTTGTTTTTTAGTTCCTGTTGCCTCTCGGTTTTTGTAAGTACAGGCACTCCCGAGAGGACGCACACAAAAGGAGCGGCCTCCGGTGGTAAGTGTATATGGTGAGTTTTTCTTTGTATATTGCCTTGGTTAGCAACTGTCCCCTTATGGAATATGGGTTCTTTATTTTGCCCTTCTCTAGGGGCAGGACTCGGTACTATTACAGATTTTGTGGTTTCTTTCTGATTATTTGGAGATGGCATATGTGGGACTAGTTGTTGATTTTGGACAGTATTAGTATGTGCAGTAGCTTTGGGCGCTTCGGTGGCAGCTAACGGCTGTGATTGCTTAAATCCTACCATGCTTTTTATGAGTAACAAATTTGCCTTGATTGTTTCCTCTATACCCGTGAGCCTTTCCCCTAAGCTGTTCATTCTTTTTATCAGCGGGGATATTATAGATTTAACCAGGAGTTCGATCTGGACCAATAGAGTTGCCTGTGGAGAAAGTGCAGGAGTTTCCAGTATTGAATATACCTTGGGTGCCTTAGGGGTAGTGGTAATAGCCGATGGGGGGCTTGAGTACAATTTTTGATGTTTTGCTGAGCTCCCCATATATTTATCCCCATTTCGCTTTCTTTTGACAGAAGGGACCTGAGGGAGCAGTATCGGTTGCGTGTTATCTTTAGGTGAAAGTAAGAGGGGAGTATCCAGGAGACTTTCGTTTAATTCAGATGGTGTACTAAACTGGGGAATTGTGTTTGCTGTAGGGCAGGTTGGCACGCTAATTTGCCCACATCCCGATCCCACAGGAGCGTACATGGTATTACACATCTTGTTTAATTCCTCCCAAAAAGAAGAGTTTTGTGCTGCGTCAACTTTCTGTAAAGGGGATCGCTTACTAGATGTGATATCTGAAGAGAGACGTTGTTGCGTTCTCTCTAATTCACAATCAATGGTCGAAGTTACCCTGTTTAATTAGTGGTCCAATGTCCCCGTAAGCGAGTCCCTCTGGAAATTAGTATTTTTGGGAACCGCATTACAAGTCATGGTGTATCAAGCTTTTATATATTTAGGAGGAGGGCCACAACACACCTAAAAATGATCTTGCTAGACAATGTAGAGTCCCTTAGGGAAGTCCGAGACAAGCATATAAATGATCTCCGGTGGTTAATTTATTCTCTTTACCTCCTTTAGTGGCAAAACCAAGGGGGGTGGCCCAGCCCGACCTCCTCTGACCCCTGATGGCCACAGATGGTCCCGCCCTTGTCCCGGGCGTCTCCCGGCGCCGCCCGCGCGCGTCCCGCGTGGCGGGAGGCTCTCCGTGGTCTTATGGAGGCAGCAGGCGCAGCGGGAGCGTCACGGGGCTGCTGGGGCTGCTGGGGCTGCTGGGGGATGTAGTCCCCGGGTTACACGGTGGCCGTTTCCCTCACGGCGGGACAATGACGCTGGCCGTTTCCCTCACGGCTCGACAGAACCCACTGGCGCTAGTCCGAAATTGCCCCCCACTGGCCTCTCGACCCTCCGTGGTCTTATGGAGGCAGCAGGTGCAGCGGGAGCGTCACAAGGCTGCTGGGGCTGCTGAGGGATGTAGTCCCCGGGTTACACGGTGGCCGTTTCCCTCACGGCGGGACAATGGCGCTGGCCGTTTCCCTCACGGCTCGACAGAACCCACAGGCGCTAGTCCGAAATTGCCCCCCACTGGCCGCTCGACCCTCCGTGGTCTTATGGAGGCAGCAGGCGCAGCGGGAGCGTCACAGGGCTGCTGGGGGATGTAGTCCCCGGGTTACACGGTGGCCGTTTCCCTCACGGCGGGAGAATGACGCTGGCCGTTTCCCTCACGGCTCGACAGAACCCACTGGCGCTAGTCCAAAATTGCCCCCCACTGGCCGCTCGACCCTCCGTGGTCTTATGGAGGCAGCAGGCGCAGCGGGAGAGTCACAGGGCTGCTGGGGCTGCTGGGGGATGTAGTCCCCGGGTTACACAGTGACCGTATCCCTCACAGCTCGACAGAACCCACTGGCGCTAGTCCGAAATTGCCCCCCAAGGTTATATATAAAACTAGCCTTTGTATTACCATAACCACATTAGATCATAATCACACAGATACACTGTGCCAACTGGCACTGGGAAGTATTTACAGGGGATTATATATACATGAGAGGGCCACGTGGGCCACTGTCAGAATCAGCACTTAGTAGAAATAGTACTTCTAGAACATAGAATAATTGTAGCACAAAATAACAATTGTAGAACACAACCAGTAACCACTGGTAAAAGGTAGGTACACACTACGCAATACTAATCACCATAGGCATAGATCACGCAGGGACACACAACCTCACTAGTATAAACTATACTAGGCAAAACAACCTCCTAAGCATGAAAACACAGTTAGAGGTATCACAGGCATAAAGGCATCGCACATTACGCATAAATCACATTAGGCCATTATTATTATAAACGCAGTAGGCAATCACATTGCGCAAAAATCACATAGTACACTGACCCCAGGTCAACTGGCCTTCCATAGGGGCTCAAATGCCCGATGTCTAGAATGTCTGGGCTGACTTCGCAGGCAGCGAAAGCAAGAAAAGAAAAGAACAGGCCACTACTTGCTGGGCAGCTGTAGAATCCCAAAGAACATGTCCCCTAAAAATAAGGAACCTAAACGGTGCAGCTGCGCACTACTTGCTGGGCAGCTGTGAGGTAGGGAAAAATACTGTAAGGGCTCTCAGTGCCCTTTAAACAAATTGCACCAAACGTTGGAACCTTCTAGGCTCTGGAGATCATGTCCCCCTGGAGCGCACTGGCTCCTGTAATACAGGTGCAGAGGCTGGGGTAGCACGGATCCCTGAGGAGGACCCCACCTTGCCCTTTAAACAACAAATGCCCCCAAATGTACATATGGGCACAACTGTGCCTGGGAGCCCCTCTCGGGGGGCTCTTGAAGGCAAAAATGCCCCTCAACGTTGGAGCCACGCACATGCTCTACAAACAAACAGCTGTGCCCTAGGAGGAGCCACACGAGGGCTCTAAAAATAATGGGGCCAGACTGTGGAGCCCTCTGGCTCTGACAATGAACATATGTCCCCAAACAGTAAATATGCCCCACGTTGCAGTGGCCCGCTACGGCGGCGCCACTGAGGAAAACTTGGCCCCCCCACTGGGGACGGACTAGTCCTCACGTTGGAGCCCCGCTCTGGGGACTCGGAAAACAAAGGTGCCTCCTGTTGGAGCGGCCCGCTGAAAAGACGGGGCTGCTCAACACACGGCAGGACACTGTGCCTCTCTCAGGCTCTACGAACATGCCCGGAGCTCCCTTCAGCCAGTCGACACTCACCGGGCTGCTTTCTCTCGGTGCTGGCTCCTCTCTGCGGCGGCCAGTGCTCCTATCACCGGTACTCGGCTTCGGGGCTCTCCCTTCGCTAGGGGAGCCTCGCTGATAGACGCTGGCTTCTCTCCGGCAGTGCAGGAGCGTGGGGTAGGCTCCCGTCGCTTCCTGGCTTCCTCCTTGCTGGCAATGCCGGGGACAGCTTCCTCCCAGGTGGAGGAAGCAGAAATGGAGCCCGCGAGGCTCCTCTCTCTGTCTCAGCTGGTCCCGCCCACCGTCAGGTGCGGGCGCCAGCTTCGGTTCCTCTCTGTTCTTCGTAACAAGACGGGGTGGGCACCCGCTTGTCGATTAAATAAACAATAAAGCTGGGTGGGCACACGTAATTACCTACTAATAAGCGGGGTGGGCACCCGAAATTAAACACTCATATAAAAATGGGGTGGGCACCCGTAAGGATGATAAAGCCCAATCGAGCAGGGCAGATACACAGCTCTCGTTCTCCCTACAGCAAAGCGGTCCTTTATAAAAATGTAGCATAAAGCGCTCCTCAAGAGAATAAAGTGCCTCCAGGCACTAGGTTCCTCAGGGTCCAGAGAAAGTCTCTTCAGAAGTCAGGGGGTGGTGGCAAAGGCTGGACCCAGGGGCCAGCTCACAGGGCCCTCCAGCAGGGAGGCAGTACCCAGTGGCTGTACCTCCTGGCGCCCAGCACCAGGCCCCCCTCAAGATAGGATCAGTGAGAACAACTTTCATGGGGTCACAGCCCCTTTTTATACACCCATATCCTTTGTCTCCTAGCACAGGTTAAGGGAAAACCAGATGCAACTGGTTTTGGAGCACTTTGTTGTGCTCAGCCCCTCTCCTTTTCACAGGGCAGGCTAGGGACATCAGATGCACCACAGGGGGCGGAGCCAGCATTGTGGAGGGAAGGCACAGCCCTATTCAGGTCCCAGGTGCAGCTCCTCCCTGCCATCAACATGCAGATCTCCCCATTCACCACAGGGCAGACCCATCCTGACTCCTGGGGCCAAGCACACCAGCCAGCTCCTGCCACTAGCAACTCAGACAGGCAATCCACATTCACTGCACACAGACATGCCAACTTTTAGAAGTGGCACTTCTACACTAGCCATATTAAATCTGCGCACACCATCGCACAGCATTTAATCTCACGAGTTCGCACATACCAAACTCGCCCCTGCACTCCTCTCTCATCAGGAACTACCATGGACACACACATTCCCCATGCATTCCTATGGGAGGGCAGGCCAATCTCACCACACGCACTCAGACTGTGCACGCATTTTACACTGGGACACAGTATTAAAGTGCGCAGAAGCCAAAAACAACTAACACCAGATCACCTTTAAAAGCAAAAAGTTTAGGGGTGACCCTGCCAAAAGGGCCAAGTTCAACACTTGCAAAATCCAATTACTGTCTAAGTATAAAGTGCAAGATGGGAAAAGGCAGGATGTCCTTTTCAAAGATAATCCTAAACAATCAGATAGACAGGAAGCAGCACCTAGATACAACAACAAATCACACAGACTAAGGAACATCATGAAATAGCACTGGGGTTTAGTGACAGTTGATCTCATGATAGGCAAATACATAGGATGTTTTCCTTCCATTTTGTCTAGAAAGCATAGATCAATCAGAAACATACTAGTACAAAGTCATCTTGATCCACGCACAACATCTAATTGGCTGAGTGAACAGAAGGGTTTCTACAGGTCTGGTTCGTGCAAAGCATGTAAAAACATTAGGAACTAGAATCAGTACACACTTCCTACTGGAAAGGTTAAAAAAATCTAAATTATTGATCTAAACACTAGAAGTTTTAATAGTCGTTACAGTGATGGATAAATTGTAGTGCATATTGGGATTTGGAAAATGGATACAATGTGGTATTTAGTGAGTAACTGGTTATACAACATCTGTGGACCACTTAGACTGTTTCTGAAAACTTGCCTCAAAGGTAGATCGATAACTGATTCGGCAGTATTATTAAATTTGGGAATGACCAGGTGCTGGTCTACGATAGCTGGCCAGCTGCCTGTTCACTGGTGAGTAAAAGCAAGGTTTAGAGTACCCATGAGAGCTCAGTTAGGGTTTTGTTGAATGGAAGTAAGGACTCAGATGAAGCAGGCCGAGGTTGCAGGACTTCTGTGAAGATGTTTGTCTTCGCCACAATGAAAGCCATCTATAGGTCCAGGACTTCAGCTGTATGTCAAATTACTACCCCAAAAGGTTGGAAATCAGCCCTGTACAAGGGGCAATAAGAAGCCCACTGGCCTCCTACAAATCCATGAATAAATTGTCATCATCATAACTTGAAAAGTCATCCCCATCATCACTATTGTCTTTTCGGATAACGGTAAACACTAGCAGCAGTCGAAACAAAAAGATGATGAAGTCACTGGGAAAATCTCTGGTATAGTGGAGGTGTATTGTCAGAATCTAGCTGTACTGGCAATGGGCATACCGGAGTGAAATGGGAGCACAACCTCAGTCATGATAGAGATGAATTTGGCTCAGGGTTGAACATTGGAGTCAGCACTGGATCCACCCCCTTCCCCGGTGATTTTGGTACCAGCACCAATAAAATGGGGACTGGTCTCGGAGCCAGAGTGAAAGTCGGCACTGGAGTTGGTGCAGAACAAGACATGTTTGAGGAGTTCGAACAGGACAAAAGATGGAACCTACACATTTTTGGGGCCTGAAGGCACACTAGAGGGAGTCAGAAGACTGCCAAAAATATAAAGCATGGCCTCCTTAAAGGCCTCAACCTGTGGTGGTAATGTTAGTGGAATTAATTGGATGAATTGTGAGATACGCTCCTAATCAGGACTGAGAACAAGTGCCACCTTGACGCCTTCACAACTACTGGTTAGATAGAGAGTGGCGGCAAGGGGTTGAGACTCACTTCGCTTTCTGATGTTTCTTCTTCAACTTTAACTTACCCGATGACTTTGACTGTGAAGAGGTTCTGTCCCAGGAAAAGCTTTGGGATCGAGAATGGTTCCGTACCATCGACCTGGAATGGGAGTCATGCGCGATCTGTGTCTTCTTCCTTTGTTCTGCGACATACATCTTCGTATCACAGCCCCAAAGTGCCTTCAGGTGGAGTAGGGTGCACTCAACAATTCTTACATTCCTACTCTGAACCCAAAAGCCATAAAAGAAATCTGGTGAGGATCTGTGATCAACATGTTTGGGATTATCATTGTGCTGTTCCTGGAGCCACGGGACGGACCTTTGTTTACAGCCTTGACCCCTGGAAAAAGCCAGCGCCTCGCCGGACCCGCTTCGCGGGTCCCGCATCACAGTCGGACCCTTAGGCAGAGACTGCGCCCGAGGGATTTTGGCTTTTGTTTGATTGAAACGAGGGGAGCGCTGATGGGGCAGCAGGGCTGCGAGCTGTCTCACAGGGACTCAACCTCCCAGGAGTCCCTGCGTGAGTAACTGACCTGCAACACCTGGCCGCTCTCCCTGCCTGCCATGCCCCGCCCCAGCATTTCAAAAACCTGCATTTCGCCCTCATCTGCGGGATTATCTTTGTGCTGTTCCTGGAGCCACGGGACAGACCTTTGTTTACAGCCTTGACCCCTGGAAAAAGCCAGCGCCTCCCCGGACCCGCTTCGCGGGTCCCGCATCGCAGTCGGACCCTGAGGCAGAGACTGCGCCCGAGGGATTTTGGACCTTTGTTTGATTGAAACGAGGGGAGCGCTGATGGGGCAGCAGGGCTGCGAGCTGTCTCACAGGGACTCAACCTCCCAGGAGTCCCTTCGTGAGTAACTGACCCGCAACACCTTGGCTGCTCTCCCTGCCTGCCACGCCCCCGCCCCGGCGTTTCAAAAACCTGCATTTCGCCCTCATCTGCGGAATTATCTTTGTGCTGTTCCTGGAGCCACGGGCCGGACCTTTGTTTACAGCCTTGACCCCTGGAAAAAGCCATCGCCTCCCCGGACCCGCTTCGCAGGTCCCGCATCGCAGTCGGACCCTGAGGCAGAGACTGCGCCCGAGGGATTTTGGACCTTTGTTTGATTGAAACGAGCGGAGCGCTGATGGGGCAGCAGGGCTGCGAGCTGTCTCACAGGGACTCAACCTCCCAGGAGTCCCTGCGTGAGTAACTGCCCCGCAACACCTGGGCCGCTCTCCCTGCCTGCCACGCCCCCACCCCTCCACCCTATTTCACTGACTCGCTATACTGCAGCGCGGGAGCGCCCGGGGCAAAGCCCGGGCAAAGGGCGGGCCCTCTTAGGCCCTCCGAGGCCCGTAGGGTCTGGTCTGGGCCAGGTCTCTTGGTTTTGTTTTGTTTCAGGTGACTATATTGCATTATCCATATTCATGGGGGTCTTTAGTAACGGTAACTAATTCGTGTGTCATTATTATTTATTTGCGGTATTAAGGATCTAGGGTATTTGGGTAGTGCTCAGTTTGTCAAGGTATTAATCTCCAGCCAAAGAGATGTGCACTCGTGAAACACGAATCAAAGCCGCGGCTGGTGCTCTAAAACTGACAGGCACTCTAGACAATTTCATTGTGCGCACTAACTCCTTAATTGATGAGGGAATTGCCCTCATGGAAAGAAGAGTGTCCCAGGATCTCGCACAAGCGAGAAGGTCCTCATTAGGCCCTATAGCCTTTGCACATACACCAATTAAAGCCCAATGTATTCCTGAACCCAACCCTTCCTTTATCCCTACATTAGCAGTCTCACTTACCCCTTCTTTGGTTCCTTTGTTAGCTGTTGACCATCAAGACATGACACTCTCACAAAGGGGCATACTGGAGGGTGCTATTCCTAAACACACCCAATCAAATTGTAAGGATAATGGTGTTCGTACAATAACCTCTGATGAGGCAGGAGGCCCAAGTGGTGCCGCCAGTACCAGTGGCGGGCTCGAGGAGGGGAGAGCAAATTTGGACAATTTGGACAATATGGGTAAAAATGTCAGGAAAATAGAGGTGCTCCATGTATCCCGCCCTCTATCGCTGGGTATTCCTGAGGATATAGCATCAAACACTAGTCTGGAAAGCATCCTTGAGGCGAGTAGCCTGGATGAAACCCCAGAGGGTACAGAAGATAGGAACGGTATATTTATGAGCTTATTATCTGTTCTTATTAAGTCTCTACTTTCTCCTCTGGAGACCAGATTACAGGGCATTGAACATCAGCTCCAGACTTTAAATCGAGAACTAAAAACCCGGCCTAATGTTCCCACCAAAAAAGCTTCTGGTACACCAACTTTGGCTGGATCAAAACCGCCTCTACCCATTAAACAGTCTGAAGGGAAAAATCCCACTCCTAAAATACGTCTGCCCAAAACCCCTACCCCCAAGAGCAATATAAATTGTACCACTAAGTTGCCTCTTAATGTCCCTAGTGTATCGCAGGGGAAAGATGGTTCCATCATTCTTGCTCCCATACCCCTTACATCACTCCCAGTGAATCCCAAGGTACGCCGGTATATTAGCCTACCACCTGACGCCTGCCCTTATGTTATAGTTTTAACAGGTGTTCCCGAAATTCCCATCGCAACATCAGAACCATTTTGGGCATTAAAAAACGAAGTCTGCCATTGGTTAGATAGAAACTATCCTCTTCCACCTTATATCCATAGTAAATTGCTAATGGTGGAGAGAGCACCATGGGTTGGTGAGAACAAGAAAAATATCCAGGTCGACTGTGTGGTTGTGACATTTGAGGACTCACGTTCGGTGGAGCATATTTGTTCTGGGCCCCCCTGTAACAACAATTCTCCCATTTCAGCTAAACCCCTCTCCTATTTTTATATGGTTGAAGATCATCGCAGTAATAGGTGGAGCTGGTTGAGAGCCTCTAAGCATATGAGAGGGGGAATGAGAGGGGAGTCATTGTTGGATCATAATACAAATCAGTGGGATGGGGGTGTTAATGGAGGATGGAACACAGTACAAAGAGGAGCTGGTAGGCCCCCTTTTGGTGCTAACCAGTTTAATGGGGTATGGTTTGGTCAACAGCAAAATCCTCTTCCAATACCCTGTTTCAATCGATACAGTGGTCTGGAAGCAGTTGATTGACATTCAACATACTCATCTGGTGATAATGATATGAGGGAGGTGGTAACTTCTCCGTTGGTTGTACTTGGAAGTGGTAGGGGGGATCAAATGAACATGGAAACTACATATCGTAGTTTGGGTGAATCTGAACATAGCCTTATAGCCACAACTAAGGCACCATCTGTACCCCTCACCCCAATTAATATTCTTTCATGGAACATAGCAGGGCTTAGGAGAAACCTTGTTAACCCGGAATGGAGCGATTTTATTGATTCCTTTCAAATTTGTATGTTTCAGGAAACTTGGTCCTTGTCCCCGCAATACAAAAATGGGTATTCTACCTATTTTGTCCCAGCAGTTTCTTCAGGGAAAGGACGCCCCTCTGGTGGTTTGCTCATCTGGGTGAAGGTTGATCTAAATGCTCTGTTACTACACATAAAGTTGATTCCAATGATATTGTGCACATTTCCTTGGAAAGTCGACATAGGGGTATTGTACATCTTTTTTGTGTTTATGCAAAAGGGGTTCAGGGTGGTTTAACCTCGCCGACAATTGAGCTACTGGATGCTAAGCTTTTAGAACTGCCGCCTAGGTCCCAAATCCTGGTAGGGGGTGATTTTAATTGCACATTTGAACCCTTGGATGATGAGGGTGTACTGGGTTTGAGTTCTGAGGTTTTGAGACAGACAATTCCCCCCTTAGTATTGGACCCTATTAAGAAATGGTCTGCCAGAGCAATCCAGTTGAATGCCCTCACCCTGGAACACAATCTACGGGCTCTAAATGGTTGGACTATTTCCGATCGTGACGGGGCAATGACCTACAACAGGCTAGGCTGCCCATCACAAATCGATTACATTCTTTTAGATGTACAATCTTGGGCTAGCTTAGTAGATATGGAGGTTAGACAGACCTCAGATAGTGATCACAATCCATTATGTATGAAAATCAATTGGACTAATGGATTTTGCAAAAGTGGGGGGCCAGAGCTGATCACCAAGGAGGTCCTCCCCTCCAACTGTAACCGGAAGCTAAGATGGGATGTGGTAAAATGCGAAGAGGGGAAAATTAATAGCATTAGGGAGTTAGTCACAGCAGAAACTGCTAAAATAGGAAAGTATTTTCTTAAAAACTCCCAGGGGCCCACCCGAGTGGATCTCAGACCTCCGAAGGCTAATCCATGGTACACAGTGAACTGTAGATTTAAGAAGAAGGCTATTACATTGGCCATAAAATCAAAAGACCCTCTAGCAGTGAGATCAGCTAGAAATGAGTACCGCAGCACTATAACCATAGCCAAGAAAAATTGGGAGGAGGAGCATTGGCAACAGCTTAAGGTTGCTGCCTGTGGAAAGAACTCAACTGCTTTTTGGAAATTAATTAATGTCTTAGATCGTAGGGGAGTTGACCCTATTTTAAACCACATTAATGAACAGCAATGGTATGCCCATTTTTTAAAATTGTATTGTGAGGATGGTGCCCAAGTTCCCTCAATACCACCTTCCATGGGTAACCAGAGTAACCCTAGTTTGGATTTGGATAGCAAGGTGGATTCATTCACCCCGCGAGAAGTTAGAGATGCCATTTTAAAAATTCTTCCAGGTAAGGCAGCCGGCCCAGATGGTCTGCCTGGGGACCTATTATTACACGACCCCAAAATTTGGGCTGATTATATAGCATGTTTAATGAACCAAATCCAACTAGGCCACCCCGTCCCGGAATCATGGAAAGGGGCGGAGGTGATCAAGATATTTATTTATTTATTTATTTGACATACTTATATAGCGCGATCTGTCACCCAAAGGGCATCCTGGCGCTTTGACTAGATAAGCCACAACTAACGATGCGGGATTAAGCTGCTCTGAGAACAGATACCAAGTTAGGCTATTCTAGGAAACAGATGGGTTTTCAGCCCTTTTTTAAAGGCTAGAAATTCCCCCTGGCTTCTTAACGAGAGCGGGAGGGAGTTCCAGAGTCTGGCGGCCGCAAAACTGAACGACCGTCCACCCATCCTTACTCTCTGCACTTTAGGAACCGACACCAAGTATGCCGAGGAGGAGCGCAAGCTCCGGGATGTGGTATACCAAGAGAAAAGGTTCTGTAGCATCGCAGGGCCCTGTCTATGTAAAGCTTTAAAAACAAGGCAGGATGCTTTGAAGAGAATCCGCTGGTGAACCGGCAGCCAATGTAGATCTTGTAGTGCCAGAGTGGAAGAGGCAACGCGTGGTCGAGATAATGCCAACTTGGCTGCCATATTCTGGACCCGCTGCAGCCTGCCCACCAGCGTTTTAGGCGCCTCCAGAAGTAGTGCGTTGCAGTAGTCCAATCTGCTTAGGATCAGACCCCGCACTACCTCTGGCCTAGCCTGGGCCGGAAGAAGGGGTAGTACCTTCCGAAGCATCCGAAGTAGCATCATGCAGGTGGCCACGGACTTATTTATAAACAAATCCAGTTGTAGGTTGGGGCCAAACATGACCCCCAGATTGCGAGCGGACTCTGCGGCCGTCACCGTCCCCGAGAAGGAAGGAGGCCAGAACTCATCCGGTAGGGCACGTGGTACACGATCATTGGAGCAGTAGAGAACCTCCGTTTTAGATCCGTTGAACTGGAGGGAGTTGGACTGCAACCAGTTCGAAGTGGCCGTCAGGCAGCAGTGGAAAGTCTCTAGAGAGACGGCATCTTTGCCCTCCAATGAGAAAACCAACTGAGTGTCGTTGGCGTAATTAAACACCGATATGCCAAAAGATTTTATCAGTTGGATCAGAGGGCGGAGGTACAAGTTGAAAAGTATGGGGCTGATGGCCGAGCCCTGTGGTACCCCCTGCCCCACTTTCCGCACATCCGACTACCTGCTGTCTGTTGTCCAGATAAGAGACTAACCAGTCCCTGGCCAGCCCCGTAACCCCGCTCTCATCCAGTCTTCTGATAAGGGTGGAGTGGCACACCGTGTCGAATGCGGCCGACATGTCGAGCAGCACTAAAAAGGCTGCCCGACCTGTGTCGACCCGCGCCCGAAGATTGTCTAACACGGCTACCAGCGCTGATTCTGTCCCATACGCTGGCCGAAACCCAAACTGGGCCACATCCAACCATTTGTTATCCTCAAGAAAGCTAGATAGAGAGCGGGTAACCCACTTCTCCAGAATTTTAACCGGAAAAGGGAGCAGGGAGTTAGGTCTATAGTTAGACAGACAGGTGGGATCAAGTGAGGGTTTCTTCAGGAGGGGAGAAACTACCACTAATTTCCAACTCTCCGGGACGATTGCAGTAGCCAGCGACTGCTGGCAGATGGAATACAAAGGATGGAAAAGTTCATCCTGGAGTGCTTTCCAGATTTTATGTGGAAGAGGATCTAGCGGCGAACCTGAGGATATCGACTGTGCCAATTTACAAAATTCCTCAAAAGAGGGCAAAGGAAAACGGTTTAGCTGAGGATGATTAAGAGGGACAGCCGGAGATCCCCGACAGAGATGGCTAGAGCTGGGAGGTTCCTCCGTAGCTCCCGGACTGAGATACCGGTCACTCTCCCGAGGTCGACTGGAAGACTCTTCCGGAGCTCCCACAGCGAGAAAAGAGTTTCTCGGGTGGGGTCGACTGGAAGACTCATCCGGAGCTCCCGGGCCAGAAAAAGGGAAGCTCATCCGGGGTCGACTAAAGGTCACCTCCAAAGCTACCCGGTCAGGAATCAGACGACTTGACCGAGGTCGGCTAGAGGATTCTTCCGGAGCTCCCAAGTCGAGAGACAAACAACTCGGCTGGGGTCGACTGGAAGATTCTGTCATATTTTCCATGGTAGAATTACTAGATAGACAGTCCACTGGAGTGGGTGGACATAGAGGCTCCTCTGCAAGTCCATTCAAAATCGTGGAGATCTTATCCTCGAAAAAAGCTGCCAGGGAATCACATAAAGTCTGTGAGACTGGGATAGTATTCGTGGCACCAGCCGGATGGGAAGGATCATTCACAATATTAAATAAAGATTGAGATTTGTTGGTTGACTGATTTAGCATATTCTCCAGATAGAGTGCCTTAGCACACTTAATCTGTGCTTTATACTCCTGAAGTGTATATAAAAAGATATATAAAAAAGGTGATAGAGAGGACCCTGCCAACTACAGACGAATCAGTTTAATTGATACCATCCAAAAGGTAGTTGGCAGGGTCATTATAAACCGAGTAGAGACGTGGCTTATGGACAACGGTATTCTATCCCACTTCCAGGCTGGGTTTAGGCGGAAAGTTGGGCCAGTGGATCATGTCTTCCGGTTTTGTGCAGTCTACTGGAAGTCAGTATTAATTACTAAAGGCAGCCTTTACTTGGCTTTCATTGACTTGAAAACTGCGTTCGATGTCATTCCACGCGCCAAATTATGGGAGGTTCTACTGGCCTTGGGGTTTCCTAGTTATTTGCTACAATTTGTTATCAAGCTACATGAGAATAACTATGCTAGGATACGGTGGGGGAGTCAGGGCCAATTGACAGAGAGGGTACCAGTTAACAGAGGGGTGCGGCAGGGATGTGTGATGGCCCCAACACTATTCTCCCTTTTTATAAATGGGGTGGTGGACCATTTGAGGGAGGATCCAGCGGATGCCCCTGTCCTTGCCGGGGAGAAAACCCCCACACTCCTCTTTGCGGACGATACCCCCTTCATGTCCAAGACCCCCAAGGGTCTTCAGAAACTGCTTGACCATTTTTCCCTCTTCTGTAAAGATCGTGGGTTAACAGTAAATACATCAAAAACAAAGTTAATGGTTTTATCAACGCATAGAAAGGTTAGGAAGGCTCATCTTACATTGTATGGGTCCCCTTTAGAAGTAGTGAGTGAATTTGATTATCTTAGGTTAAGGTTGTCCAAAAGTATGAGCTGGGACTCCCATATATCAAAGATGGTATTAAATCTCAAAAGGGTCTCTGGAGCTATATTAAGGAATCAGCGCCTTTCTATTAGCAGACCGGTGGCCCCTGCGTTGGCAGTCTACGAAGGGAAGGCGTTAGCCTCGGCAGTTTACGGCTCCGAACTATGGGGTGCCGAAAACACCAAGGCCCTGGCTACTGCGGAGAATAAGTTCATTAGGGACTTAGTCTCACTCCCAGTTTCAACCCTTTTGTTACCACTATTTTTTGATATGGGTAAAGAATCAATCATAGATAAAGTCTAACTAAGGCCACTGTTATACTGAGTACGCCTTAGAAGGACACAAGAACTAGCGCAATATGCTCGAGTGTTGGACGAGTTAATTTCCCTAAATGTCACAAATAAAATAAAGTGGCTAAACAAGCTCAAAACGCTGGTAATATCTATAAGTTTGGGAGAGTCCTGGGTCTCACAATGCCCCCGCCAAACAAGTTGTTAAAAAACTTTATTGGGATTGGGTTGAGGCTAAGGTTAACTCTAACTCAAATCAGGGAATCCTGACGTCCAACTTTTTGGATCATAAACCCTCAAGGAAGCTAGAACCTTTTCTGGATTTCATCCAATTACCCAGAGATAGAACTTTGTTTTTGAAACTACGATATGGTACCCTGCCCCTTAAAACATTTATGGAAGGGTGGAAGATCAAGGGAGGGCATGACTTAAATTGCCCCGGCTGCCCATGTCCAGAGGAAACTCTTGGCCACTTTTTGTATGCATGTACAGTTTATAAGCATGTCAGAGCTAAATGGTTGAAACCAGTATGCAAGGAATTGGGAGTGAAGGATCATAGATCAGCCCTGCGTATTATTTCAACTAACACTGTCTCCATGTTTTTTATCTGCGGGGTTGCCAAATATCTAGCGGGTGCTTGGTTAATTCGCTCAAGGTTGCTGGGCAATGTATAACTCTCTTTTTAAAAAAAGAATGTACTGTTTTTAACTTTGTTTTACACTTACTGTTCTGGATGGAATTGTAGTACTATCGGATGGATTGTTTTATGTATTTTTAAATGTTTGTACTTTTATATATCTATCGAATAAAGTATTACAACAACATGTTTTCAGCAGCCAATCATGTTTTGAAACCTGTAGTTTTAGGAGGAGGTCATTATTCCCTTGGAAACTGGATTTAGTTTTGGGAGTTGTAGAATTACCTTGATGTGCAGTGAAGGCACTTTTATGAGTTTTTGCTCCATCAAGGCCGGAGCACTACTGTGAAAACTTCTGGATTCAGCCATGTGCCTGGAGAATTTTCCACAGGTGAGGACTCTGCAGGTGGAAATATCCATCAGAAGTACAGTGGGGCGCATTTACAAGGGCTGGCGAATCTCTGTAAATCATCAGGGATGCGCCAGACCACTTGCAACATGCAAAACCACCCGTGTGCCACCACTGATGCGCCGCATTTACAATGCGTGGTGCACAGATGGGCAGATGCGTGTCGCATCCCCGGTGTAAAGGCGGTGCATTTCTGTAGTCGCCTTGCAAGCGCGACGTGGCTCCAGCAAGGCTCAGGGGCGCCCTATGCCTAACATGCTGCATCAGTCCTTATGCCTGCTTCAAGCAGGCGCAGGGTTTTGACGCAACAGGGCCGTAAAAGTGACTCAGTGAAATCTTGTAGATTTCACTGAGTCACTTTTACGAGGCGTTCCTGCGACGGAACACCCACCCTGTACCGGAACACCCCCATGAAACCTGACGCAGGTTTCATCTGGCACAGGGCTTTAAAATAGGACGCATCTCCCTATATGCGTCAAGTAAATAGGGCGCAATGTGGCGCATGGTTTACGCCGCCGCTGCGACACAGAAGTGGCACAACGGCGGCGTAAATGTGTCGCAAGGGGCTTGTAAATCTGCCCCAGTGTTCTTAGTTGTGCATTCTTCCCTTGCATGAGAGGTCTACTCAGACTAAGCCATAAAACGTTTCTATGTTGGTTTGGAATCAGAATGACGAATGTTGTTCATAGCTGCTGTTTCGGTACCAGAACATACTGGATTTCTATTAGAATCAAGTCAGCAATTACACAAATGCACTTTTTCGTAAAAAAATTACAAATTGTTATGTTTATCATAATGTCAAAATGCAGTATTAACAAAAACTAAAACATTGTTGCAATAAATGTCACTAACAGTGGTGTCTTTTGTTCTTTTTTAAAAGGTTGTTGTTTTATGATAACATTAATCGTCTCAGTTCCAATCGACCAAGGATAATGTGCAAATTCTGAAAAATGATGCAACATATCCTGGGTATTGTAATCTACTTATGACTGCGGGGATGGCATGTTCGATTCCTAGGAAATCCTATTACATTATTTCAATTAATGCGCCTCTAAGCTTTGTGTTCAAAACAAACATTTTCATACAAATATATGTTTGTCCAAAATATGAGGCCATCTTTAATGCCAATTATTTACCAAGTGAGGAAAAGCACAAATCTGTTCCTATATAGCTCCAGTAGTGGTGACCAGGGTGCTGACCTTCAGCACCTGAGCAATATCTTGCAAATCAAATCAAACGTGATCAAACATAGGCTACACCTATAGCCTTCATGTCTCATTCACCTATAGTAAAATCCACAAAGGGACGTATTGGTGATTGTGCTTCAGTATTGCCAAGGCAAGGGGAGATATGGATGGAATAAGAACCCTGAAAGAGGTGTTTTCTGTGAAATGTGTCTCACCTGCAGTTGACTTAACAATTCTATCCAATGTCTTCTAATTTGAAAAAGCCAGGATAGGTTTTTCAGGGAATATGGTCTCAGACATAGTAACTATCAGAGGTATATTGATTGATTGTTTATTAGATACTGGTGATATGATGCTCAAACAGGCTGCTTGCAGTGAAATGCTCTGCACTGCCCTGAAAGCAGGCACAACCGTGTAGCTACAAATTATTTTCAAATCCCCATCAGGACAAAGAGAATCTTCACTGTGAGTCATGGACCGCACCCTTTTTTTAAATTAATGAGTAAGGAATTTGCCTTGTGCATTACTGCAAACAATAGAGAATGTTGTATTGGAGATTGCATGAGGCAGCGAAGCTCCATTCCAGCATTTGCACTGTGTCAGCGCTGCAACCCCTGATACTTAAAGTGACAGTGGTCACAATGGAAGAGAAAGTGGCAGATTGTGAAATGGGCATCAGGGACATCATGCACCATTTCAAGGGACCACTGACAAGTTCTCTTGGTGTTTACATCCTGAACAAGGAGAGTGTGGACTGTTACATACTGACAGATCACACCATGCAAATACTTACCACTTCTCCTTAACCGGTTGGTAACCATTCTAAGTGTGTGGTCCAGCAGCGGCCCGTGCAGTTAGTACCGGTGAGGAGGTGGGGCCAGGTTGGGGGGAGCTTTCGACAGTTAACGATGAGGGAACATAAATTATTTATTTAATTTCTCCTTGTGGTCGTCAGTTGAAGCCCTTCCCAACCCGGCCCCACCTCCCAACCGCTCTTACCTGCACGGGCCACTGCTGTTGAGGTTGCTAATGTGTCCAGAAAGCTTTTATGTGCTACATTCCGAGTCAAGAGGTGAGAGGGTTGCCTCTTTGCCAGCCCCATTCTCATGTGTTTTTATTGTGTGCATTGCAAATTGCAATTCATAATAGCAATTATGGGCTGCAATGAATTTTGGGCACAGTGAAATACCTTAGCACGGTTGTGGATGTCTTTCTGGCCACTTGCAAATTTGCAGTGCCTGTGTTATCTCAGTGCGTTTTAGCAATGTATTTATTTATTTTATTTAGAAAGTTTTATAGAGCGCGAACAAGATCCTTGCGGATATCAGAGCGCTGTACAAACAGTAAATGTTACTAGTATCGAAGATAAAAGCAAATCAAGACGTGCACAAAGCATATAGTATGAACAGCATAAATAGGTGTAGCATCAAAAACAAAAGTGTCTTGGGGGTGGGGACGCGTGAGTGTTTCGACATCGGGTTTCAGTAGATTATAGTCATGTGAACTTGGCCATGAGGATGGCTTTAACTTCCTTTTTAAACAAGGTGGTGGAAGAGTTGAGTCTGGTTTCTGGGGGTAGGGCGTTCCAGATTCTGGGTGCAATGCCAGAGAAGGATCTGTTATAGGTTTTTTTCTTATGGAATTTTTGTGGTTTCGGAAGTAGATTTGCCGCACTTCTTGAGGATCTGGACCCACCCGAGATCGTCAATTTCTGTGCCAAATAGCTGGGTGACTTGTGATGCAAGGCTCTGTGTGTCATGCAGGCAATTTTCAGCTGGATTCTCGCCTCCAGTGGTAGGTCTTAGCTGATCTTAAACTGCTAATCGGAGTGAAGAAAAGCAGTAGCACAAATGTGATGGTGTCTAGGAACCTGTCACAACGTCAACATCACACACCTTTGATTCCTGCCTCTGTCTCTTTTGCTACCCTTGGTCTGAGTACCTCACATTTTTCCGAAGTATTTATTGAATGTTTGTTTTTCCCTAACCCTTGTTAGGGCCTCGTTTCTGGTTGAGATACATCAATTGTCCCCTTCCACAAAGCCCTATTTTAATCGTTAGTCGTTGGTAACAAACTTGAGAACAAGAGCACAAGCTATCCCATTGACCTTTTACATGAGAAGGAAAAAGGTCACGTTAGTCAAATACATACTGGGCCACATTTATGAGAAATGACGCATCGCTGCGTGTAAGCAGCAATGCGTCACTTCTCAGTGCGCACTCCTTGCGACATTCCTGATGCGTCATATTTAATGTATGGCGCATAATGTCGCAAGGAGTTACAGATACGTCAGTATTTCTGACGTATCTGTAAGCGCAAAAGTGACGCATTGCTGGAGTGTGTCACCAAAGTGACGCAACTCCAGCAATGCGTCCTTTCACATGGGGCAAGCCCCATGTGAAAGGGCTTGCGTCAGTCTTATGCATGCTGTGAGGCAGGCGCAAGATTTTGACGCAACGGCGTCCTAAAAGTGACGCAGTGAAATCTCATAGATTTCACTGCGTCACTTCTACGACCCTTCCTTGCGTCAATACGCCCCCCCTTGCATACATTATACCTGGCGCAGGTATAATATGGCGCAGGGGTTTACAAAGTGACGCATCTACCTAGATGCGTCACTTTGTAAATATGGCGCAACAAGGCGCATCTTTTACGCCACTGGTGCGTCACAAAAAGTGACGCACCGGCGGCGTAAAAGTGACGCACAGCCTCATAAATGAGGCCCACTGTAAATAACTACATTTACTCCACCTGTCTTCATCCGCCTTCTCTTCTACCCTTTCACCGACCTTTTCCTGGGCATGTGGAAAAAAGACAGAAGACAGGTTAGTGGCCGCTCTAGCCCTCCACCCCTGCAGGTAAGGGCCGGGGGACTCCTTGGGTCCTCAGCTGTCATTGTCTTCTTCGTCCCCCACCCCCGTGTGAGGATACAAGGGGACCCACTTATTTAATAAATGTACTGTATTTAAAAGAAACTAAAGTGGCATTACAAATTGCAAAGTATCTTCCTGTTATAAGTTTCACAGAAAGGCCAGACCTTTTTCAAATACAGTCACAAATAAAATGAGTCTTCATAAAACCTTGAGTAGAAATTTAGAGGCCACCCCAAGCTGTGATTTAAGAACACGCTTTTGTATTTTCAGCCTTTCGCAGCACGAACTGAGCGGGGGTTAAAGAGTGAAGGACTTCTTTGCAAGGAGGCAAGGCTCATGCATCATTCGCAGTAGTAAGACCCACATCAGACATGACAAATGTGGCACGCCTCCCAAAATGTACAAAATCGCCTCTGGGGTCCGGAAAAACTGGGTCATGTGAATAGCGTACCTGCAACTAGGCACTGTCTGCATCAATATTCTGCTTCACAAACACCCAGCGAGAGCAGAGGCTTGTGAAGAATGCTGTACATGCTGTGCAGACACACACCTATAATTTACCATTAAGCTCCTTTCTCACCAAGAGTATAATTATTAGGGTTTTCATGTCAGTCGCTGGCATTAGAATAAACAATCAAAATGGAAGGAATGCACCAATGAGAAATGACTTGTGCGATGTAAATTTCCTTGTAAAATAATGGTATGTTGTCTACGCAGGTGGTACAAGGAGGCTTCGGAGGCATTTTTATCACTATTGCTACAAACAATAAAATCCAGGTTCAATTTGATCCTACTACCTCAGGATACCTAAGGGAGCCAACAAACTGGACGCTTGAGGGAGACCAATGAGATCAACCTAAACAGAGGCAGATGTGCTAACATTGGATTCGTAGAAAGTGGTCGCAAATTACGCACTGACATTTTGAAAATCCAATGTAAATGTATGAACCGTCCTATGTTCTAACTGGTCGTTTAACAAAATAGGTATTCTATCAGTGGGAATATTAAATCGCAGACTGAGCTGCCAATTTAATATTACTCAGACAGGTCCACTGTTTAACTCATTACAATTTTCTACAATCACAGGGATGGTGGCCTGCAAGGGTCAGCAGACCACCATCCCTGTGATTGCCTTCCAGAAATGAATTTCATTAAACAGCAGGGCTGTTTTGTTTTTTTTAGTCACCGGATCACTCCTACTCACTAAGGGCCATATGTAGCTAATTTTCATATTTTTGCGATTCTCAAACTGCGATTTTTAGGGAATCGCAATTAGAGAATCGCAAAACGAAATGTAGGTAGGATTAGCAAATTTTTTTGCGAATCCCACTTATTCCTTTTTTGCGAATTGCAAATTGAGATTCGCAATAAGGAAAACCTTCTCATTCATCCCTATTGGCTAGAAGGCCCATAGGAATGAATAGGAAGACATTCTCAATTTGTGATTCTCAATTAGAGAATCGCAAATTGAGAATGCAATTTCAGGGTTGTAAGGGTCTCAATAGGACATCCTTTTGCACTCCTGAAATTAACATGTGTGCACATGTGGCCCACATGCATACCCGAGGGCATGTATGTGACCCACATGGCACTTTGTAAAATGCCAAAAAGTGCATTTTTCAAAGAAATCGCAAAATACCACCAACCTGAAGTTGGTGGTATTTTGCGATTCCTTAAGCCAAAATTTGCACAACTTGGGTGCTTCCTACATTGCATTTATGGAATCGCAAATTTGGCGATTCCTTATTTTGCCCCTGGGTTTTTGTGTGCTACATAGGACACTGCCCTAATTGCGATCGCAAATGCTGAAATTCTGCGAATTTCTGCATTTGCGAGTGCAAATAGGCTTCCTACATATGGCCCTAAGTCTCCTCCTAAATTTCCCCCTATTAGTCATCCCTCAAGACAATTGGCTACTGGGGCTGCATGTGTTATTTGGAAATTCGGCTGCAATCACCCCAGAAAACTTTTCAGCAGACTACAGTTAGCCCAGAACATGGCAGATAGATTGGTCTCTGGCTTGTGCACATTTGATCATGTCACTGGTTTTAGACAAAGCTGTAGTAGCTTTCAATTGAGCAGAGAATTTGTTTCAAAGCATTAAGCATAGCTCAGTGAGCATTAAATTGGACAGGAGCACCTGAAATAAATGCACGGATTAATAGTAGTGCTCCCAGTCAAGCCCTGCACTTTCCCATTCCATTTCAGCAACAGTTTTCCTATATAGGCGTGCTTGTGTCAAAGGGAAAGATCTATCAACTCTAGAACCATCTACCGGCCTCACTCATGACCATTTATGAAAATCAAGAATGAAATCTTTTTGTCACTTGAGTTCTGAACTGTGTAATGGATGGTCCCGTTTTTACTGGTACCATCTTTTTTGTAATTTAATTTTCTCTTCTCTCTAGTGTAAAGGTGCCTTTCAGGTGAAAATTACAAATACTTGTTTCATTTAATTCAAGTAGCCACCCAGATTGGCAAAGGGGATGAGGTCCAATAGGGGCCACTTTCTTTTTTCAAATGAGTTACCACCCAAACTTGGAAATCAGTAACTTATCAATGGATTGTGATTGGAATTCCAGTCACAACCGTTGATACATAGGGTTATGAATTGCAATTTGGAACGCCCGCCAAGAGGCCTGTTGGTGAACGTGCACTCTACAAATTCTCTATAACATAACATAACATAACATAACATAACATAAAGTACACCCCTTTTACAATGCAATTCGGTATCCATTACTGAACCCATTTATGGTGTCTGTAAAGCTTTACTGACTCCTAAAGTGGGGTTCGTACATGAATCAAATCAAAATTATTGTTCATTGTTTCAACTTTCAGCCTTACTATTGTTAAACAATGAGTTAAAAGACAAATTAACTTACTTCATAAATACTTAAGACATAGTGGGCCTCATTTATGAGAAATGATGCATCGCTGCGTGAAAGCAGCGATGCGTCACTCCTTGCGATTTGATGGATGCATCATATTTACAGTATGACGCATCATGTTGCAAGGAGGTATCTGTAGGCGCAAAAGTGATGCATTGCTGGAGTGTGTCACAAAAGTGACGCAACTCCAGCAATCTATCCTTTCACATGGGCAAGCCCCATGTGAAAAGGCCGGCTTCAGTCTTATACCTTCTGTTAGGGAGGTATAAGATGTTGACGCATTTGCACCCTAGAAGTGGCGCAGTGAAATCTAATAGATTTCACAGCGTCACTTCTTTGATGCTTACTTACGTGGAAACGCCCACCCTGCATACATTATACCTGACGCAGGTATAATGTAGGGTAGGAGTTTACAAAGTGACGCATTTACGTAGATGTGTCACTTTGTAAATATGGTGCAACAAAGCTAATTTTTTACGCCTCTGGTGCGGCACAAAAAGTGATGCAGCGGCAGCGCAAAAGTGACGCAAGGGCTCATAAATAAGCCCCATACAGTATGATTGACTGAACAGCATGATGACATACCATAAATAGACGTGAATACCTATGCTCTCGGAAACTGTGGGGCAAGTCTTTATAAAAACTTGTACAAAAGGAGGAAGAGTATGTGCACAGAGAGCACTTTGTCCTCCGAAACGGTGACCATCTTGGAATGGTACAGCCCTTATACTTACAATGGACCAATAACCCAGGGATGCCCATGTATTTTACCCCAATTGACTAAAAAACAGTAACCTAATTCATAAAGTATTTTCCCCTACCAAACGCCATAGAGCTAAACTAACAATAGACCAAAGAAACCCTACCTCATGTATGTACCCCCTACCACACCTCAGAAGTTACCCAACTTCTACGTAGCCTAAGACCTCCGGGCATACAATTTTGCGACCATCCTGGATTAGCTGGTCCCTCAAACATTCATAAGAAGATTGTTACTCCCTGTCAAGGATTCAGGGAATCAAAGTGTGATGTAAACTACACCCCGCCCTTAGGGAGTGTTGCAGGTATAATTTAACCTCCCAACCAATCGCCAACTATGTTCCCACTCAATCCCTCCATCAATGTGGCTTGTGCACTATGAACCCAACTCATGCACCATAATGTACCCAGAAAATATGTCCAATAACACTAAAAAATACTTCAAGCACATCATTTTGAAACAGCACCCGGAAACACTTATAGCTGACAACTACCACAGCACAACTGATGGCAATAAGAACATCTGATTTGTCTTCTACACTAAACACCCCACAAAATGGAAACACATCTTCCTTCTCCACCTCCAAGTCACTAAGTCAACCAAAATACCCTATGTTTAAAAAATGTTTACATCTACCTCCGCCACCTTTAGAGGAGAACTCACCATCTCCACCTTCAGAACTGGAATAATTTTCATACAGGTCACTGACCCTCACACAGGTCACTGACCCTCACCTCACTACTTTTGACCGTCACTTCCCTACACTACTCTCTGCACTAGCTCAACAGAAGCAACTAACCCACTCTCCTATACCACATTGTCCCCGGACTAAAAACCCAGAAACGACCCTCTCCCCCTCAGCCGACAAACTCTCCAATACAGAAACATCCACCTTTACTCATCGCAATCACAATTCCCCCATTACCTCACTCCCCGGACAAACTTCCAGCATCCAGCATATTGACTGTAATAACCCCCCCCCCCATCAACACATACTCTGTCAATAACCCCCTCAAAGCTCATCCCGTGATAGGCAAATCAGACACCAACCCCAGTTGGTCCACTACTGAACTTGCTTGAGACACTCCACTCCAGACCACATTAGACCTGACTCTGCATGCTCAAATGATCTCTAGCCCCAATACCCTCCTCTTTCCACATACCCTAACCCTCCTCACTGCCAAAGCCACTGCTTGCTCCAAAGACTCTGACCTCCCTCTGAGGCACGTGCATGACTCTGACCCAAAACCCCCATCGCCCCCTCTCAATCCTAAGTCTGGAAATATCAATGACCTGACTTCATCAGTGCAACCAATCCCCATTCCTAGTCCGACTATAACCATCCTCCCACATAACCTAATACCCAAAGTACTCTCTCCTGCCACTGATCCTAGACATACAATACTCCCACCGACAGCTAGTAGCACAATTGACTCACTTATACAACGACTGATCCGAATGGAGAAAGAAAATCGACTCTTTAGCTGCCGACATCCTCCTTCTTAGACAAGACTTTACTTGCCCGATTTAGCCAACCCAATCACACACTCAGGGTAGCTACACACCACCCCCTCACAACGAGCCCCCGTGACCTCACAAGACACCACGTGGCTCTCTGCTCCTTTGAAGGACCAAGCCCAATGCCCCCTTTCAGCGCTCAATCCCATCCCTATCCCAGAAGCCGATGATATCAACAATTCTCACCTCACAATGAACCATATAAAGGCTCCCTCCTCAATCCCGGTAATACTGGGCACAAGCAGAATCCCCAGAACTGTCTATTCTCCCAGACCACTGGCTCAATACACTACTATCCTTACATTAAATTCCAGAAATTAGCATCCCTGTACTATATCATGCATGCTTCTCAACTGTAGATCAGCAGTAGTACACACCACAGATATTAGTGAAGTTATACTCCGTGAACACATTAAATATAGCTTTCCTCACCAATCCTGGCTCAATGACCACTCTTCCCCCATCCTAGACATACTCACCCCCCCAGGCTACAACATCATCATACCGGACAGACCGATTAGAACAGGTGGCAGACTAGCTATCATTTACAAAGAAGGTATACAACTTGCCCCATTAAAAAATGCAGAAAACCTGAAGCTTGAATACCTTGGTGTTGAACTTACAACCAAAGGCTCCGCGCCCATCAAATTCCACACCATCTACCAACCACCAAGTGAGCGTACCCACTTCGCCGAAGAACCAACTGACCTAATAACATGCTTCTCACTAACAGATACAAGATACGTGTTTCCGGGGGACCTCAATATCCACTGGAATAACCCAGGAGACACCACAGTGCAGAACCTCTTGAACGTGCTTGAAATCAATGACCATAAACCACTTTGCAGTGAACCAACCCACATCAAAGGAGCCACTCTAAAAATGATTTCTCCCATTGGTTTGACCACCACCTTATATTGTTTAATATCGACTCACACGCTAGAAACCAACCAACACGGTCTGCCAAACCTAAACACTGGACCAGGAACATTTTAAAAATCCCCATCACGGAACTAGAATCCAAAATTCATGCCCAACTACTGCTCCAACCCCCTACTGACAAAGCTAAGGACCTCACAGCTCATTTTAACACAACAATGACTAAAGAGTTAGATCAAGTTCCTCCACTCAAACTGAAACAACCAAGATACATCAAATCAAACTCTTGGTTCAACAAGTATCTCAATAAAGAAAGGCGACAACTCAGGCAGGCTGAAAGGTCATGAAGACAAACCTCTTCGACTATAAACCTTGATCTACTAAGAGCCGCTTGGATGTCATATAAAAAACGCATCTTCAAATAAAAGACATCCTTTTTTTGCAGCCAGCTTGACCAGGCTAAGAATAGACCCAGGGAACTCTTCAACATTGTTAAAAGACAAACTAACAGCACATCTTTGCAGGACTTAATAGCCACCAATGAACGCTGTGAAGAAATCGCCAGCTTTTTCACAGAGAAGGTCACAAAAATGGATCAATCCTTCTTCCAAAGCTCAAACCTACCCCCCCACCCGATCCTGCCCCACTATGCTCGCCACTGACAACACAGAAATTATTTCGTGCCGAGGATAACCTGATACCTACCCGCACGAAAATTGAAGCCAACTGGTCTGAATTTAAAACCATGTCCAGAATTGAAGTCTTCAATATAATTGCGAGCCTGAAGCCCATTTTCCACACCACTGACACCCCTCCCCTACACAATAGTACAAAATCTCAACCACATCATCGCCCCCTAATGGAGAAAAATCATTAAATCCTCTCTCACCTTACGCTGTGTACCAGAATCCCTTCAACTTGGTCAAATCACACCTATTCTAAAAAAAACAGGGGCCTGGCCTAACGATCTCAACAACCTCAGACCTATCTCTAATCTCCCATTCCTAGCTAAAACCCAAGAGAAGAGACATGCGTTTTCCAACAACTCAACAAACATATAGACAATTTCATCTACTTTGGTCCCATTTAATCAGGTTTCAGAAAGGGCTGAGGCACTGAAACAGCCATGCTCAATAATATCTCTGATGATATCCACAGATCCTTAGATGAAGGTGAAGCATGTCTCCTCATCCTTATTGGCCTATCTGTGGCGTTCGACACAATAAATCATACAGCGTTACTTGAGACTCTAACAAGATGCTCTGACATTAATGGTACAGTACTAAAATAGTTCAATTCCTACCTTCAACACAGATCACAGCAAATTAAAATTAACTCCTGCCTCTCTAAGCCTTCACGAGTCAGGCTTGTTGTCCCCCAAGGCTCGATCCTCTCCCCGGCCCTCTTCAATCTCTTCACAAGCATACTGTAGCAAACTGGAGTTAAATATCACCTATATGCAGAGGACACACAACTCTAATACAAAATCAAATCTTGCAGTGACATCTGACACCTAAATTACACAATAATCAAGATACCACCCTGGTATCGCTAGGACCACCTGATGCTGAACCGGTCAAAACTGAATTAATATTGTTCTCTCCAAAAAATAACCGCCTACCAATCTAGGATTGGCTCAAGAACGTGGATGCCCTAAACTGCTCTTTCATCGTCTCTGACTCAATAAAATCACTAGGTATTACCCTGGACAAGAACATGTCAATGAAAGACCATGTCAAACAATCTTCCAAAGGTGCACTGTAGTCCCAAAAACACCTCAAGAAAAGTAAACCATCCACCCCCCAGAATGATTTCAAGACAAGAGATCAATCCCTAGTCCTCTCTTGACTGGACTTTGGGAACGCCACCCTAACAGGGACAACAAAATCCCACCTAGCCTCACTAAGGTTTGAACATCACACCAACCCTAAAAATCCCTCCACTGGCTTCTTATTGAAGGTAGATGTATTTACAAGTCTGCATGTATCACACACAAAACCCTTCACACACATCCCCACAACTACCTAAACAGCAAGCTTGTGAAAGCAGGAAGAGCCAGAACTCTGAGAAGCTGTAACTTACTTCTTCTCATCCCTCTGAAATTGAAAAAGAAAATCACCCAGTCCCATTCCTTTTCGGGTAATGTACCCATGTTATGGAACGCACTCCCTATTAAACTCAGATTCAACCCCTCCTCCTGCTTCAAAAGGGACTTGAAATTCCATCTCTTCAACAAATACTTTACTGACTAAGCCAACTGAACCAGACTCTGACAACCCAGTTGACTCTCCTCACTATTTAGATTATCAATGATTGGTTGGCATTTGACTGTTTCACCTCTTGACTCCCCCTCTAATGTATTGTCTTAAAATGTTTATTGTTATGCATATCTCCTCATACCATGTTTTTCACCACTCTATTTATTCATGTTGTAAAGCCCTCTGATACCCACGGGTCTAACTAGCGCTATATTAAAGTTATAAAATAAATGAAAAATAGAGTATGCAGATTCTACACAAACAGCTCCAATAACAACACACTTTGAAAACATCAGTGCAAAATAAGGTTGTATTAAAGAGCATGCATTTGGGAGCATTGGAATAGAAGACAATTCAAGCAACAAATTAGGTATCTCAATGCATAATACAATATACATAAAATAAAATAAAAAGACACTCCACAATGGATTATCTGGTTAGTATAATACTTAGACGGGGCACACGCAGCACATAATTATGATGTCACAGAGCTGAGAAAATACTCATCATCAGTTCTAGCACAGAAAATCAATGCTGATTTGACACATTTAACCCTGTAAAGTGTAAAAAGGGGAAGGAGCCTCCCTCTACGTGTGGAATCATATTTTGTGTAAAACAGGATAGAGGGGAATAGGTTGTCTTATTTCACCAAATTTATAATCGCAGTGATCGAGACTAGCAGTGAACATGTGGATTCTGGGTAGAGATTCTCTAGTCAGAAGAATACCCAGTCTATATTTTACATACAGCATTCGTTTAAAGCTCTGGGTATACAGAATCCAGACAAAATGTTCATGGAGGGCCATGATCGTAGTTAAAAAGACCCAGGCTTCAATGCAATGTGCTCAAGGCTGATATTCTTGGTATCAATCTTTGATCAGATCTGCAGTATCATGCCTTTCTCCACTAAGGTCAGATCATAAGGACCTCATCTGCAGCTCATTCAAAAGATTCTGTACATGGGATGACCATGTGCTCCCTCGAGATCCATTATTGGAGGTTTCATCTTCCAGAGATCTTAGATATATCGCTGCCTTTGAGTTTCTCACCAGCCTTACCCAATATAGCACTGGTCTGAGGGCAGCCATCTCTGATATTGGGGGAAAACTAACCTCTGCATAAATAGCAAATAAAGGTGTGCCTGGCCCTAACCTCAGCAGGGCTCTTAGAAAGTTGTTCTCAGCCATTTGCAATGGATGTAGGTTCACATACTTCGAGAGCTCAGCCCCGTAGAGCCCTGCTGCCAGTGCCTTTTGTTTATATATTTGCAGGATACTACTGATACTTCGGGCACCTGCCTTGTGTCTAAACTTCAAGGCGGCCCAGCCATTCGTCGAACAACTGTAGTTGCCTTCTGTATAAGAAATCCCCAATTAAATTTGTCAGCGAATCAGATCCCCAGATAATCATACTGCTTAACTTGCTTGATCGGCACGCCGTCAATCAAGGGCTTCTGCTTGAAACTGGGGGACGGCCTCAGTGCCCTACTCTTTGTTTTACTTCCATTAATGATCAGTGATTTCTTGTCACAGCAATCCACAAAACTCTTTGATAACCTTTGGATTGCATTTTGTTTTCGCTGCATCAAAACTTTGGCATCAGCAAATATTAGTAATGGAACCCCCCCCCCCCTTCTGGCTATATTGGGGACATCTAAGGGTTCTTCCAATAAATATTCCACTGCATCTTAAAAAAAGAGGCTAAAGAGTAAAGGAGCCAGCCCACACCCTTGCCGTTCTCCCTTTTTCTACTGGAAATGATTCTGTATACTCACCTGTCGGCCTACACCTAACTCCAGCAGTATTGCTAAAGTGAAGAGCCTTTACAGCCCCTACCAAGGTGGTGTCAGCACCTTGGTATAGGAAGGATTTCCTGATAACAGTAAACTAATGAGAAAACATATATAATCGAAGTGCTTGGTAAATGGTACCTATCTGTGACCGAAACCAGCTTGCACTTCTGTCATAATATTGTGAATATCCACACAGCCTATAGCTGGTTAAGCAGGACTCTCCCAAGGACTTTTCCTGCCCCATCCAGAAGGGTGATTCGGTGATAGTTAGAGAGACTGCCACAATCACCCTATTTATATATAGGTACAATAATGGCTGAACGTGAGGAGGATGGTACAATGTTACCAGCGAAAGCTACAGTAAATGTGTTGGTAAGGACACAAGCCCAAGAGTGGGGTTCCTTCTGATAAATGTGAATACGCTTAGGGTCAGGGCATAGTGACGGACAGAATGCAGAACAATGTCTTACATTCACCCCAGTACAGAGATCTGGGCATAAATTAATCGTTTTTCTGCTCCCCATGCCTTTCCAGTTTGAACCCAGCCATATGCAAATCAGTCTTGACCCTGCACCCAATGGGAACAGTCCTTCCTGAACTGCCAGACCAGGTCCTCCCTGGACTGGAAACAAGCATCCTAAGACAGGCTCGGGGTTTTTTAGCTTGAATCCAGTAGCACAGTGAGCCTGGGACCCAAGTCTGGGCATACCCGGCACACTTAGGGTGAGAAAGCATAGGTGAAAATGTTCCTTGATGGAGAAAATATTTTTCTCTACTGAGAAACAAAAGCAGAACAATTTTAACTGTCCCAATGTATATTTGCATTATGTTTCTGTATGCAAAATATGCACCTTTGAGAAATTCATCATGATATTCCGCATGTGAGTGCTCTTGGAAAATTTCAGCGATCTTATTTTTCAATAGTACTATAGGAAATCTCTAAGAATGCCCAAAAAGTTGAAAATTTCTTCCAAAAGTAAGATTAATCGTATGGAAGAGAATATCTATTTAAACTTGCATTTTTGGCAAGAGTCCTTTGATTAAAAAAATTGTAACACTCTTTTCACATAGCCAAGCTATGAAACATATCTTTAAATAAATCTAAGGATGCAGCTTCAAAAACCCTAATCCAGTTTTTCACCTTCCATAGGAATAAAGCTTAGAAATTGTAGGGCCTCATTTATGAAGGCCTTTGCGCCGCCGTTGCGTCACTTTTCAGTGATGCGGCAGCGTAATCAATGCGCCACACTGCACCCTATTTACAAATTGACGTATATAGGCAGATGCATCACGTTGTTAAGGCCTGCGGCACGTTATACCTTCATGAGGTATTATGTATGCAGGGTGGTCGTTCCCCGTAGAAAAGCCTCGTGGTGCAGTGAAATGTAAGAGATTCCACTATGCCACTCCTATTACTTGACTCCGTCACAATCTTACTGTCTCTGTATGTAATGACATAGTTCTGGAGTTGCGTCAGTTATCCGACATACTCCAGCAAGGGGTCATTATTACGCCACCAGATATGTCAGGATTCCTGACATATCTGTTAAGTCCTTGACCATGGAGCGCCATAATGTAAATATGGTGCATACATGGTGTCGCAAGATTTCCCAATTTTCTAAAATTACAAGGCAGATCTTTTATATTTTGGGCCCATTTACCACTATTGTAAGTTCAAATAGGAATGGTCTTCCCAGTTGATCAACCTTCTCTAAGCCACACTCATCGAACAATGTCCCCTCGATTTCCCACTCTACAGTGTAGCAAACGTGTGGCACGTGCTATGGACTGCAAACATACTTAACTTCCATCTTGTTCAGTGGCAGCTAGGGTTCGTTATGGGGTGAGGGGGGAGTTGACGGGGGAATTTACAGTGGAAAAAGGAGTTAGGCAAGGCTGTGTCCTGGCTCCCCTCCTCTTCACTCTATATACTAACGGTTTGGAGGGAGCGATGATCAGGGGATGCCGGGACCTTCCTATGGTGAACGGCCGGCCAATATCTACGCAGATGACGCCGTCATACTAGCCCGTACCCCCCTAGAACTCCAAAAGAGCCTGCACAGATAATCCACCTTCATGGCAGGCCTTGACCTGAAAATTAACACCAGTAAAACCTTCGTCATGAGGGCAGGTACCGGCCATAAACGAAGAATGAGGGCTATCAGTCTAGACGACCAAAAACTAGCGACTACACAAAACTATTCCTATCTGGGCATAGCAATAGATAATAAACTAGCCTGGAAAACTGCCACAGAAACCAGAAAATTACTCTTCTTAAGAACTACAGCAGCTCTTGTTAATTTTTCCAGAAAGGTGGGTAAGAGACCTCCCCTCGAACCTGTCAAGATTTACAATGCCAAATGCCTATCTCTGGCCCTGTATGGGGCTGGGCTCTGGGGTTTTGTGACCACCGCAGAAATACAGAAGGTGGAAAATTCCTTCCTGAGGTACCTCTTGGCGGTCCCTAGGAGCACGGGCACCATGGATTGCCACATGGAGTTGGGTCTGCCATACGTAACTGACTTAGCGAAGGCTGAACCAATATTATTATGGCTAACCGTACCTTACATTTAACAACACAAGTTACGAGAGGTATCTCCTGGTAAGGTTCAGGCTGAACTTTTTCCATCGTCTGGTCACATTCCCCACCCGAAATAACTGGGCTAAAGATCTTCCGCCCTGTCCATGCGACGACTCCTCTTCACAATCCACCATACACACTATTCTTTTTTGTAAATTTTGCCACAGTTTTAGGAAAAAGTGGCTGGTCCCAATGTTACAGCAAACTGGTTATAGACAATGTCGTTTAGCTTTCCTTTTCTTGCAGCAATTGGAGGGAGAGAAGACAACACATTTAGTCGTGAATTTCCTTAAATGCATTGTTAGACACAGAGCGTTTTTAAACTAATTAACCGTCCGATAATAGTGAGAGTTATTTTATGGTCTTTTAGCAATTTTTTTTAAATTATTTATTATGTTTCTATAAAACCAAGAGCAAGATGTAACAGGCAAAGTTTTTCACGCTGATTTTAATAGTGACAAAGAAATGTTTTTTCTTATCCTTAATTGAGCTACATATTTGTGAGACCTTGTTCGCCTCTATTTATCTGTATATATCGATTTTTATTGTAATATAAATGTAATGTAATTGATTGTTGTTCGCTTTTTATGATTTATATTCTAAATCGAAATAAAGCTCAATTGAATTGAATTGAAAATACTTAACTTCCTTCTTGTTCAGTGGCAGCTCAGTAATAAGCCTTTCAAACGTAGAATCACTTGCCACAAAAGGCTTAAAGAGAATCACAAAAAAAATTGACATCTTTTACAATGCTCTTTTTAAGCAGAGAGGTCAAAAGGCTTGTGATGAAATCTCAGAAGTTGTTTAACATAGTGCTCTGAGAGGCCTGGTACATGCCACATAGCAGCTAAATGACACCATACGTTGCCCAGCACCGTAATGCAGTGGTTTACTGTAGTATGTACTAATATTTACTGATATGTACTAAAGTAGCACTTTATGCTAAATCATGAATAATTAATACTGCTGTATGTGAGTGTAATGTGTGAATTACAGGAGATGCAATTAATGCATAAGTAGGTACCAGTAAGTACCAGTTCCAGTAAGACTGTATTGTGTGGTTAAATATAAATCACTACAAAGAGATCTCAAATTAATAAATAATCATTGGGAAAAAAGAGGCCGGAGGTCAGAAATTAATTCACATGGAAGGTGCTTAGAATTTTAAAACTGCTCATTATTATTTTAATAAGAGATTAAAATATCAATACGGATATCCTACCTTGTCCTAGCATCAGTTATAATGGCAGGATACTCATTATCAGGGTGGGGGGCATCCTACGTGATTATTGAAGAATGTCTTTGCGGCACAGACACAGCAGTATCCATATTACTACCTTTATAGGGAAGAACAATGAGAAGTATTATAAAAGCTTATATGCCCACACGATCACTGACTCAACATAAAAGCCAAAAATAAATGTTAATCATGAAATTTCTATTTTACTATTATTCAGAGAATTTTTGGTATCATACATTACATTAATTTATCTTAAGTTGCATCACATTTGATGAACCCACTAGCTATTTGTCTAAACTATTGAAACATGTACCTATAGTGAGTAAGCAGTTACAAATGTCCAATCTTGAAAAAATTACATACCACAACCATTTTCTTCTTGTAACTACAAAAGTTACATTGTACAAGATGTCAGGCAGAAATGTGACCTCTTCAAGCACCCGCTTCAGACCTGAGGAAGATCAGAAGAGGGCTGAACCTCTTGCCTGTGACCAGGGAAGAGCCCTGAAGGACTGGACCTGCCCTCTTTTGTACCCAGTACAGAGAAGGGATTACAAGGGATCATAAGGCTGACCTCCTGTTCAAGTTACAAGAGCCCTTTCCTGAAACTGCCCAGCTGATCAGTCGCAACTAGGAGCTGGACTGGACTCTATCTGATACCCTTTGAGTCTCTAAGTGCCTCCCTTGGGGTGCTGGGAGGCTTTAAAAGTGTACTCCTTTAGGGGATTGGAAATAAAAGAGCTAAAATCAGAAAGTAAAATCTGACCAAAGCAAACCTGGTTTCTGTATCCACCCCACACTGCATCGTGGTCAGCTCCAAATTACACTTAGGTCCTGGTCTACCACAACCATTGACACTTTTCAGTGTGAAACAGCTGTAGCTATTTACCAAGTGGACCATTATTTAGTTATTGGAGGATGCAATGTGGTAACCTTGTTTATTATTAGAGATTACTGACTCTTGCCACATGTTAACACAAATGGTATTTGATCTTAACAAAGAGGATGTGCTAGCTAAACATTCATATTCATTGGATAAACTGTTTAACCCTGTTGCTCTTTTAACTCTTAAAATGTTGCAGTCCAAGATGGGAGACAAAGGCCCTTCTTACTATGCCTTTTTCATCAAGGACAACTGACACAAGGTCTTGAGAAAGTGATCACTCTCCAACATATGAAGGGTACAGTAATTTTTGATGTGGGAGAATAAACCCAGGGAAACAAAGAATATTCTAAAACAGTTTTACGTCTGCTAGAAATGTGGAAACGTAGAAATGTAGAAACATCTGCTTCAGTGGAAATCTACAGGGAATCTCTGGTTTTGAGCTCTTCATCTAGGTTTCTGGAGAACATTTCGAAGTTGTTTCTCCTTTGGGCCGGAGCCGAAATTATTAGAATATCTTGCTACAATTTGTACTCATTAATCCATATTTCCTCTAATCTATAATACATTGAATTGAGATTATAATGTCCTGAGGAATAAAAACACATTGATGTGGAGTGTAAACACCCTTGCTAAAATCCATTTGTTCTTTTTACATATAGATGTTTTGATTCATGTGCAGGATTAATAGAAACATTTACTAGCAACAATGCATTTAAAGTTGATTTCAAAGCTTCATGGGACTTTAATTTAATTAATGTCTGCCAGTAACTGTAAATAGTTTGATAAATACATCGCTAGACTTTCCACTACTGACCATTCCTTGGCCACAATTATAATACAATAGGTTGAGTAACGTGAGAGGGGAATAGTATCTAAAGTCAATGTCTCCTGGAAGTATAAGATGTCATACTTGTGAACAAAGTGTGCAGGGCCTTCGCTTTTCAAAAACATGTTCAACCTACATACATTCTAAAAGCAGTCTTATAATTCCATATTAGCTGGTCTATCACCCATGATATGACTCCTTGATGGACATGATAGGGATGTTACTGATGCTGTTGAGTCACTGTTTCCACAGTACTCAAGAAGAGAGCTGATGTGAGCCATCCCAATCTCTGAAATCCAATTTTTGGCCTGAACAACATCTGGGTACCAGTTTTGCTGGTAACAGCTAAGTTTCTTATTAAGTAGGCCATCATTAGTATCAGGGTCTTTTCCCTCACATTGGAGGAGTGGTAGAGTCTTTGGTTACCGGTCCAAGGTGTCTCTCAAGATCCAAATATCCTAATCCTCAAGCACCTTCCTAAGTTGATTAGTTCAGTGATGTTTTGCCTAAGTGACAAAAGTGGTCTCATAATTTTTACCTGGCACTGGAACACTGACTCCTACACTCCTGACACCATTAATGTCAAGAAGGTTCAAGCCTGGAGCTCACCACTCTGACATTTCATGAACTGGCCATGTAAGCTCTGTGTCAGTTCAGTGCACAAGGTCCTAAAGAGCTTTGGATTTTTCTCACACTGAAGGGTGGTCATGAGTTGATATTCGTTTGAGGCAGAAATGCTTTCCAAACCTCAAACCATAGAATTATAGTCTGTAGCTGCCATTGGATGGCCTCCTACAACCACCACAACATCCAGAATTAGTGTTACCTACAACCACAGAATCCAGAATTGGTTTCTTGCAACCAACAACCAGAGCATCCAGAATTAGTTTCTTTCCTTTTTTCATCGACTGTGAGCAGTGCTTCCATCCTGTCCTTCCTTCTTTTTGAAGGCTGCACCCTGCACTACTGAACAGCCAGTGAATGTTGGGTATTATTTGCTTGCATCATATATGCAGACACTTATTTGTTTAACAAAGTTGTCCACCCAGGCTTTTTATATTTAATTTGTTCCACTTTTTGTCAACTAGGTATTGGATTATTCCAGTTTGCGTTTCCAAAATCGGATCTGAGTTTTGCATATGATTTTCCATAAGAACCAGGTTTGATACCAAAATTTGTTGTAGTGTAAAGAAAGCACTAGATACTGGATCTTGCCTGCTGGATGATTGCAAAGTATTAAATAAGGGAAAATCTGGATACTGCGAGAAGTTTTCCACTTGGTCAAGGATATTACTTGGTGTACTGTAAAATAATTGTGGAGACCCCTTTGTTGTTTTCGGTACTTCTGGGGGAAGAGCGGGATTAACATGTATGTCTGGTAGAGTAAAATCAATTAAGATATTAAAAGTGGTGCCTCCTTTGCCATTTGAAATTTTGATTCCAAGAGCCCCCAATGCTCTTCGCCTTTTATTTAGTCAATGGTTTGATTACTTTTTTGTTCCTCATCAGGTTCCAAATCTTCGATGAGGTTTAACTTCTCACGGCCTAAATTCATATATTTTCCTAGTTCCTGTGAATTTCCATGTTCAGCAATTTTTATTGAATCACACATTTTTGGTAGGTTAGGAAAGAATTTTGTTATTTCAATAGTACCGGACACTGCTCCGATATGGGGTGCTTTGGACTTATTCTTTCTTAAGGAAGCTCCATGCCGAGTCTTTTCATATGAATTGTTCTGCTTCTAAGTTTCTTGTATGCCATAATGAGAAATTTCCTAGTTACCACAAAGGAAAGTTTAAATTCTATTAAGGAGGCGGAGGCGAGGATTTTGCTAGTCCTTTCTCCATTTTATTGGACAGCAAGTTAGTAGTAAGAAAAAAAACAATACACCATGGACTACCCAAACCCACATGGCAGCGGTAGTCCTGGTAACATAACAACCAATCAGAGTCCAACAGTTAGCATATAGGGAGTCCCAGCTGTTAGTCCTTCCTCTTTCTTGGGTGCTGCCGCAGGAAAGAAGTCATCCAACCACTAGTCCGCTTTTTGATCGGAGGCTAGGGAAGAGAAACAATAATAATAATATCTCGTCCAGAACAATGTCGAAGAATTCAAGAACATTGCAATGGAGTAAACAGAACGAATTGCGAAGAGAAATTAATCAGCATTGCACAGCTTATCAATGAGAACATTAAAACACAGAAAAGAGATACTTCCCTTAGACGAAGTAAAATCATCATAGTCCAGTCTCGGGAGGGAAGGCTCGATAAAGCCTGGGTGGGAGAATCCTCGCCTCCGCCTCCTTAATAGAATTGAAACTTTCCTTTGTGGTAACTAGGAAATTTCTCATTCTATGTCAGGAAGCGGAGGCGAGGATTTTGCTTGTTCAAAGCCTACTCACCACCAACGAAGCAGCCTCATGGATTGGCTTAAAGTAGAACTTTTTGAAAGTCGAATCCGAGGACCAATCCGCTGCATTCATGATATCTTCCAGGCGTCCACCTACCTGTATAGCCTTGGAAGCCATTGCACCTCTAGTGGAATGAGCCCCAAAGTCAGTGATGCTAATTCCAGCTTCAGACATAACCCACCTGACCCATCTGGCAATGGTGGGAGAGGAAACTGCCTTGAAAGGTTTCTTAACCGCAATAAGTAATTGTCTCTCGCCCGGAGGGCGGAGCTCAAGAGTAACATCTTCATATGTCTTAAGGCAACGAACAACACATAGCTTTGGCGAATCTTGGAAAGCCGGGTAAGTTACTGACCTGGTATTACATTTAGTTCTTCTTGAAACAGTAAACGTAACCCCTTCTGGGGTAAAAACCCTGGCTGATATATCCAGTGCACGAACATCTGAAGCACGTTTACATGAAATCAGGCAGAGGAGAATCGCTAATTTGGCCGAAAGCTCCTTGCGGGAAAGGTACTGATTATCCTGCCAGGACTTTAGAAAATTCAAGACCACATTAACATCCCACAATCCTGTATAACGGGGTTCTGGGGGGCGCGAAAGGCGAATACCTTTAAGGAGTTTACAAACCCAAGGGTGCTCACCAACCGGAGAGCCATCAACAAGGGCATGCCCAGCAGATATTGCCGACCTGAAAGAATTAATGGTGCTGTACGCCAATTTCTTTTTGAAAAGATCAGCGAGGAAGTTAATCACGTCGGTGACAGAGGAGCCCATGGGATCCAGGTGTTTTCCCACACACCAACGAACCCATCTGTTCCATGCTGATCTATAACGTTTAGTGGTGTTAGGGGCCCAGGCTCCTCGAATGAGGAGCTCAGCGTCTCTCGAAAGCGAGTCACAAGACCAACGTCCCCTGAAATCCTCCATGCCATGAGACGTAGATGGCCCTGGAGAACCAGCGGATGCGGGTGACCCAATGGATCCGTCAGAATGTGGTCGAACGACGGAAGTCGAAGAGGCTTGTCCCAGGACAGTTCCAAAAGAGAAGGGAACCAGCATTGAGCTCTCCAGATTGGCGTGATCAGAATCAGAGAAGCTCTCTGTCTGCGGACCTGAGCCGCCACCCTTTGAATGAAAAGGAAGGGGGGAAACGCATAAGCTGGAAACTGGGACCAGTCCTGTAGGAAGGCATCCACTGCTTCCGCCCCCGGATCCGGTTTCCAGCTGTAGAAGCGGGGCAGATGGGCGTTCCACCTGGACGCAAATAAGTCCATCACTGGAAGACCCCAAAGGTCCGAAATTCTCCGGAATACTGAAGGATCCAGTCTCCAGTCGCTGGCATCCCGGAAATTCCTGAATTGCCAATCCGCTACTGTGTTCAGATCGCCTGGGAGATACTCCGCCGTGACAGAGATCTGGCGAAGAAGGCAATAGTTCCAAAAGTCTTTCGCAAGATCCGCTAGGACCTTGGAATGCGTGCCTCCCAACCGATTGATGTACCTGACAGCAGTCGTGTTGTCCATCCGAAGAAGAACACAACACGAAACCTTGGTCGAGGTGAAGGAGCGGGTTGCGAACGAGCCCGCAAGGAGCTCCAAGCAGTTGATATGGAGGTGAAGTTCCTCCTCCGTCCACCTGCCGCCCACCGAGAGTGAGCCGCAACGGGCGCCCCAACCCTGGCGACTGGCATCTGACTCGATCACAAGATCCGGACGGGAACCGAAAATCACCTTCCCGTTCCAGGCTTCCATGTGATCTAACCACCAAAGAAGCTCCGATCGGGCTTCCAGATTTAAGGAAATCAGTTCCGAGTAAGTGAGACCCTTGCGGAGATGAAATGCCTTCAGTCTCTGAAGAACCCTGTAATGAAGAGGGCCTGGAAAAATGGCCTGGATCGATGAAGACAGTAAGCCCACAATCCTGGCCAGTTGGCGGAGGGATACTCGATCCCGCCGGAGAACCTTGCGAATCTCCTTCTTGATCTTGGAGATCTTTTCGGAAGGAAGGTGAAGAGTCGCATCCGTAGTTATGATCAGAAAGCCAAGGAAAGTCATTTCCTGTCGAGGAAAGAGATCCGACTTCTGGGCATTGATGATGAAGCCCAGAGACTGAAGAAGGGTTATTGTAACCTGAAGATGGTGAAGAAGGAGGTCTTTGGACTGACACATTAAAAGAATGTCGTCCAGGTAAACAATCAGACGAATCCCCAGGGTACGGAGATGCTCTACCACCGGGCGCAGGAGTTTGGTAAAGCACCAAGGTGCTGAGGAAAGACCAAAGGGAAGCGTACGAAATTCGTAAACCTGATTCTTCCACAGAAACTGGAGGAATCGACAATGAGGAGGAAAGATTGGAACCGAAAGATAAGCATCTTTCAGATCCAAGCGAACCAACCAATCGTTCTGTAACAGAAGGTCTCTCAGAAGATGGATGCCCTCCGTCTTGAAGTGTCTGTAAATTAGCCACTCGTTGAAGGAGTGGAGGTTGATTACTGGTCTGAACCCTTTGCCTTTCTTTTCCACCAGGAAGATGTTGCTGAGGAAACCGTTTGGGTGAAGCACCGAGGGGATAATGGCACCTTTTTGTAACATCGCCCGAACCTCTAAATCTACAAGTTCTTGTTCTGTGACAGAAAACACTAGAGGACGAGGACGAGAAGGTTGAACGGGGGACCCGTAAAATTCGATGTGAAACCCCTGAACCGTCTCTAGAACCCAAGGATCTGAAGTTATTGACGCCCAGGCCTGGGGAAACAACGCTAGCCTTCCCCCCATTTGAACCAGAGAGATGATACGAAATCTTACCATTAAATCCTCCGGAGTTGGACTGGAATCCACCACGTGCTCTGCCTTGGCCTCTGCCTCCTCTGGAGGGGTAAAAGGTACCCTGTCGACCATCATTCAAGCCGTTATTTCTTTTGTACTGGCCTCTATTGGGGCCTTGCTGGACCTGACGGCCGGAAGAGCGACCCATGCTTCTGCCGGCCCCACCAAAAACCTTTTTGGGAAAAAATCTTTTCATAGAAGCCTGAGCCTTGTCCAGAGCAGAAAAGGTTGCCACAAACTTCCCCAACTCCTTCACAAAGGGGTCACCAAACAAAGCACCCTGTGCAATAGGGCCTGCCTCAGAAGACGACAACTCTCCTAGTTTCGGATCAATCTTAAGCAGCAAGGAACGTCGCCGTTCCGCCGAAAGCGCGCAATTGGCATTGCCAAGAAGGCACATTGCCCGTTGCGACCAACCAGCAACGTCATCAACTGACATCGGTAAACCTGACTCCTTAGAACGTTGGGCCACTTCAATTATTTTAGTGAGAGGGCCCACAACATCCAAGAGTTTATCCTGACAGGCTTTCCATGACCTATCTATACCCTTTTTAGGGTCCTTGATATATTTGGCGAAGAAGGTACACAACTTGGGATCAATCTCAGGGGTGCATGCCACTCTAAAGGGAAGGGAAGGGCATGGGCACTCAGAACGCAGGCGGAGTCGAACATCCTGAGGTAAAGGCTGTCGAAGCTTAGCTGCGACATAATCAGCTGTAGACTGCTCAGGAAACCACTCCGATGACCTAGGTCTTACAATAGTAGATGGGTCAAACATATTAGGAGGCGCAAGATCACCCTCCGTAAGACTAGGAGCGCTGGGCTTTGGGCGCCAAGACCTGCTCACATCAGAAAAATCCTCTGAGGAAGCGTCCTCATCCTCATCTACGTATTCGTCCTCCTCATCATCTCCCTCAATGGGGAACCCTTCTTCCGGGTCAAGGTCCTGGGTGGCAAAACCACCAGTCTCTCCGGGTGAGTCGTCCCCCCGGTAGGGTGCGCTTCTAAGCGTGCGCGCACTCTTACGGAACACTTTAGATAATTTATTGAAGCCCTCCAGGTGCCCCGCGTCACGCTTCCTGGCCGTACGTGGTAGAGCACACGGAACACCACTGGGCCCTGCCCCACTGTCCCCAAAAACACCTGTATCATTCTTAAAAACATGGGCTGACAGTCTGTTTACACTGTCCTGCAGAGGTGCCAGAGCTTGAGCTATCGCAGAAGAGAGAAGCCTGTCAACCTCTGCAGGAGGGTGCAAAGGGGTCAGTTGTGGCTGATCATTAGGAGCCACCACCTCGACAGTAGAAGGACCGGACTGCATTTTAGCAGAAAAACTGGAACCCATACACAAACACCCCAACTATATATAAGGGGAAAACCCTTCACACAGGTACCACACAGGCTAACACAAGTGAAAAACCTGAAACACCAAAGTTCTGACTGAGATTAAAATAACATTTATTAAATTCCAGTCAGAAAATACTTCTTGCCGTCGAAAACGGCGTCAGTGTGAGGGAAGAGGCCATAAAACGAAAGAAGCGCAGTGCCTCAGCGCGTTTCTACTCAAGCGCGAAGAGCGCTGAGGAGAACAGCTGATCGGCGTCAGAAGCCGACACCAAGATCGCGCACGCGCGAAGAAGAAACGCTCGGGCTGAAAGCCTACCGCGTTATAAACACAGCCTACAACAATATATATATATATATATATATATATATATATATATATATATATATATATATATATATATGTATATATATATGTAGGCTCCAGGATGTGTCCATCAGTTTGGTTTTGCACTCGACCAACAGCAGCAGAGAGTTGGACTCTCTTTAAGGTACAGGCGGTTGCCGCTTGAATCACTCCGTGTAGGTGTGCCTGACGCGTTTCGAAAGCTCCTCAGCTTTCTCTTCAGAGGCTTTCACGGAGATTCGCGCTCCCAATTTCAACAATGCACGCCCTCCAATAGGATGATGCTGTTGGCTGAGCATTGTGGGAGCGGTAGTTCTTATGGATGCGGATAAGGACTCAGGCAGGGGGGTCCGTCTTGAATCCCTGCTGTTACCCCACATGTTCGAAGAGGTGTCTTCTCCTCGAGTGGTCCCCTTCTTTCGGGGAGGTGCAAAACTCCGCGGCAGGACGGCCGCGTCAATATGTAGGCTCCAGGATGTGTCCATCAGTTTGGTTTTGCACTCGACCAACAGCAGCAGAGAGTTGGACTCTCTTTAAGGTACAGGCCGTTGCCGCTTGAATCACTCCGTGTAGGTGTGCCTGACGCGTTTCGAAAGCTCCTCAGCTTTCTCTTCAGAGGCTTTCACGGAGATTCGCGCTCCCAATTTCAACAATGCACGCCCTCCAATAGGATGATGCTGTTGGCTGAGCATTGTGGGAGCGGTAGTTCTTATGGATGCGGATAAGGACTCAGGCAGGGGGGTCCGTCTTGAATCCCTGCTGTTACCCTACATGTTCGAAGAGGTGTCTTCTCCTCGAGTGGTCCCCTTCTTTCGGGGAGGTGCAAAACTCCGCGGCAGGACGGCCGCGTCAATATGTAGGCTCCAGGATGTGTCCATCAGTTTGGTTTTGCACTCGACCAACAGCAGCAGAGAGTTGGACTCTCTTTAAGGTACAGGCGGTTGCCGCTTGAATCACTCCGTGTAGGTGTGCCTGACGCGTTTCGAAAGCTCCTCAGCTTTCTCTTCAGAGGCTTTCACGGAGATTCGCGCTCCCAATTTCAACAATGCACGCCCTCCAATAGGATGATGCTGTTGGCTGAGCATTGTGGGAGCGGTAGTTCTTATGGATGCGGATAAGGACTCAGGCAGGGGGGTCCGTCTTGAATCCCTGCTGTTACCCCACATGTTCGAAGAGGTGTCTTCTCCTCGAGTGGTCCCCTTCTTTCGGGGAGGTGCAAAACTCCGCGGCAGGACGGCCGCGTCAATATGTAGGCTCCAGGATGTGTCCATCAGTTTGGTTTTGCACTCGACCAACAGCAGCAGAGAGTTGGACTCTCTTTAAGGTACAGGCGGTTGCCGCTTGAATCACTCCGTGTAGGTGTGCCTGACGCGTTTCGAAAGCTCCTCAGCTTTCTCTTCAGAGGCTTTCACGGAGATTCGCGCTCCCAATTTCAACAATGCACGCCCTCCAATAGGATGATGCTGTTGGCTGAGCATTGTGGGAGCGGTAGTTCTTATGGATGCGGATAAGGACTCAGGCAGGGGGGTCCGTCTTGAATCCCTGCTGTTACCCCACATGTTCGAAGAGGTGTCTTCTCCTCGAGTGGTCCCCTTCTTTCGGGGAGGTGCAAAACTCCGCGGCAGGACGGCCGCGTCAATATGTAGGCTCCAGGATGTGTCCATCAGTTTGGTTTTGCACTCGACCAACAGCAGCAGAGAGTTGGACTCTCTTTAAGGTACAGGCGGTTGCCGCTTGAATCACTCCGTGTAGGTGTGCCTGACGCGTTTCGAAAGCTCCTCAGCTTTCTCTTCAGAGGCTTTCACGGAGATTCGCGCTCCCAATTTCAACAATGCACGCCCTCCAATAGGATGATGCTGTTGGCTGAGCATTGTGGGAGCGGTAGTTCTTATGGATGCGGATAAGGACTCAGGCAGGGGGGTCCGTCTTGAATCCCTGCTGTTACCCCACATGTTCGAAGAGGTGTCTTCTCCTCGAGTGGTCCCCTTCTTTTGGGGAGGTGCAAAACTCCGCGGCAGGACGGCCGCGTCAATATGTAGGCTCCAGGATGTGTCCATCAGTTTGGTTTTGCACTCGACCAACAGCAGCAGAGAGTTGGACTCTCTTTAAGGTACAGGCGGTTGCCGCTTGAATCACTCCGTGTAGGTGTGCCTGACGCGTTTCGAAAGCTCCTCAGCTTTCTCTTCAGAGGCTTTCACGGAGATTCGCGCTCCCAATTTCAACAATGCACACCCTCCAATAGGATGATGCTGTTGGCTGAGCATTGTGGGAGCGGTAGTTCTTATGGATGCGGATAAGGACTCAGGCAGGGGGGTCCGTCTTGAATCCCTGCTGTTACCCCACATGTTCGAAGAGGTGTCTTCTCCTCGAGTGGTCCCCTTCTTTCGGGGAGGTGCAAAACTCCGCGGCAGGACGGCCGCGTCAATATGTAGGCTCCAGGATGTGTCCATCAGTTTGGTTTTGCACTCGACCAACAGCAGCAGAGAGTTGGACTCTCTTTAAGGTACAGGCGGTTGCCGCTTGAATCACTCCGTGTAGGTGTGCCTGACGCGTTTCGAAAGCTCCTCAGCTTTCTCTTCAGAGGCTTTCACGGAGATTCGCGCTCCCAATTTCAACAATGCACGCCCTCCAATAGGATGATGCTGTTGGCTGAGCATTGTGGGAGCGGTAGTTCTTATGGATGCGGATAAGGACTCAGGCAGGGGGGTCCGTCTTGAATCCCTGCTGTTACCCCACATGTTCGAAGAGGTGTCTTCTCCTCGAGTGGTCCCCTTCTTTCGGGGAGGTGCAAAACTCCGCGGCAGGACGGCCGCGTAAATATGCAAGCTCCAGGATGTGTCCATCAGTTTGGTTTGCACTCGACCAACAGCAGCAGAGAGTCGGACTCTCTTTAAGGTACAGGCGGTTGCCGCTTGAATCACTCCGTGCAGGTGTGCCTGACGCGTTTCGAAAGCTCCTCAGCTTTCTCTTCAGAGGCTTTCACGGAGATTCGCGCTCCCAATTTCAGAGGCTTTCACGGAGATTCGCGCTCCCAATTTCAACAATGCACGCCCTCCAATGGGAAGATGATGTTGGCTGAGCATTGTGGGAGCGGTAGTTCTTATAGATGCCGCGGAGTTGTGCACCTCCCCGAAAGAAAGGGGACCACTCGAGGAGAAGACACCTCTTCGAATATGTGGGGTAACAGCAGGGATTCAAGACGGACCCCCCTGCCTGAGTCCATATCTGCATCTATAAGAACTACCGCTCCCACAATGCTCAGCCAACATCATCTTCCCATTGGAGGGCGTGCATTGTTGAAATTGGGAGCGCGAATCTCCGTGAAAGCCTCTGAAGAGAAAGCTGAGGAGCTTTCGAAACGCGTCAGGCACACCTGCACGGAGTGATTCAAGCGGCAACCGCCTGTACCTTAAAGAGAGTCCGACTCTCTGCTGCTGTTGGTCGAGTGCAAACCAAACTGATGGACACATCCTGGAGCTTGCATATTTACGCGGCCGTCCTGCCGCGGGGTTGTGCACCTCCCCGAAAGAAAGGGGACCACTCGAGGAGAAGACACCTCTTCGAATATGTGGGGTAACAGCAGGGATTCAAGACGGACCCCCCTGCCTGAGTCCATATCTGCATCTATAAGAACTACCGCTCCCACAATGCTCAGCCAACATCATCTTCCCATTGGAGGGCGTGCATTGTTGAAATTGGGAGCGCGAATCTCCGTGAAAGCCTCTGAAGAGAAAGCTGAGGAGCTTTCGAAACGCGTCAGGCACACCTGCACGGAGTGATTCAAGCGGCAACCGCCTGTACCTTAAAGAGAGTCCGACTCTCTGCTGCTGTTGGTCGAGTGCAAACCAAACTGATGGACACATCCTGGAGCTTGCATATTTACGCGGCCGTCCTGCCGCGGGGTTGTGCACCTCCCCGAAAGAAAGGGGACCACTCGAGGAGAAGACACCTCTTCGAATATGTGGGGTAACAGCAGGGATTCAAGACGGACCCCCCTGCCTGAGTCCATATCTGCATCTATAAGAACTACCGCTCCCACAATGCTCAGCCAACATCATCTTCCCATTGGAGGGCGTGGATTGTTGAAATTGGGAGCGCGAATCTCCGTGAAAGCCTCTGAAGAGAAAGCTGAGGAGCTTTCGAAACGCGTCAGGCACACCTGCACGGAGTGATTCAAGCGGCAACCGCCTGTACCTTAAAGAGAGTCCGACTCTCTGCTGCTGTTGGTCGAGTGCAAACCAAACTGATGGACACATCCTGGAGCTTGCATATTTACGCGGCCGTCCTGCCGCGGGGTTGTGCACCTCCCCGAAAGAAAGGGGACCACTCGAGGAGAAGACACCTCTTCGAATATGTGGGGTAACAGCAGGGATTCAAGACGGACCCCCCTGCCTGAGTCCATATCTGCATCTATAAGAACTACCGCTCCCACAATGCTCAGCCAACATCATCTTCCCATTGGAGGGCGTGCATTGTTGAAATTGGGAGCGCGAATCTCCGTGAAAGCCTCTGAAGAGAAAGCTGAGGAGCTTTCGAAACGCGTCAGGCACACCTGCACGGAGTGATTCAAGCGGCAACCGCCTGTACCTTAAAGAGAGTCCGACTCTCTGCTGCTGTTGGTCGAGTGCAAACCAAACTGATGGACACATCCTGGAGCTTGCATATTTACGCGGCCGTCCTGCCGCGGGGTTGTGCACCTCCCCGAAAGAAAGGGGACCACTCGAGGAGAAGACACCTCTTCGAATATGTGGGGTAACAGCAGGGATTCAAGACGGACCCCCCTGCCTGAGTCCATATCTGCATCTATAAGAACTACCGCTCCCACAATGCTCAGCCAACATCATCTTCCCATTGGAGGGCGTGCATTGTTGAAATTGGGAGCGCGAATCTCCGTGAAAGCCTCTGAAGAGAAAGCTGAGGAGCTTTCGAAACGCGTCAGGCACACCTGCACGGAGTGATTCAAGCGGCAACCGCCTGTACCTTAAAGAGAGTGCGACTCTCTGCTGCTGTTGGTCGAGTGCAAACCAAACTGATGGACACATCCTGGAGCTTGCATATTTACGCGGCCGTCCTGCCGCGGGGTTGTGCACCTCCCCGAAAGAAAGGGGACCACTCGAGGAGAAGACACCTCTTCGAATATGTGGGGTAACAGCAGGGATTCAAGACGGACCCCCCTGCCTGAGTCCATATCTGCATCTATAAGAACTACCGCTCCCACAATGCTCAGCCAACATCATCTTCCCATTGGAGGGCGTGCATTGTTGAAATTGGGAGCGCGAATCTCCGTGAAAGCCTCTGAAGAGAAAGCTGAGGAGCTTTCGAAACGCGTCAGGCACACCTGCACGGAGTGATTCAAGCGGCAACCGCCTGTACCTTAAAGAGAGTCCGACTCTCTGCTGCTGTTGGTCGAGTGCAAACCAAACTGATGGACACATCCTGGAGCTTGCATGTATATATATATATATATATATGAATGTATGTATGTATGTATTTGGTATTGGCAAACCAAAAACCTAGACAAAGGGCAGGTGAGAGCTGTGCAGGGTCAAAGGTAAAGATACAGTCAACAAATGATGTTTCCAAGTTTAGACACAACTACAAGAAGGGCGATGGGAACCATATACTGGTTCAATGGTCGATAAACAAGGAAATGGCAGAAGGAACAAAAGCTGTGCTATGGGCAAGAGCAGAACTCCAGTTAAGCTGCAGGCTATGAATCCATGGTAGAAACATATTTACATTTAGATTTTATATTAAGATCAGTGTCAGAAAATCGGGGCTGACAATTACAAGTTAACAAATTGAATGAGAAACATAGTACAAGGAAAACCCATGAAAGAGCTGCAGGCAGGAAGTATATTGGGTCGATTTGAAATGAACCCACATGTTGTGTTCACTACTGGGGACAATTAAAGAAGAAAACAGGAGAATACAGACTGATTTGCCAGCTATGCTTATTACAACATTGACCACAAACAATGTGTATTGTCATGTTTCAGCATTGTTGAGGACGCCAAGATGGCTCAAAGATGTGGGGAGGAGACACATTGAAAATGATGAACATACATTAAGCTTTCGATTACATGACACACCCAAATGCCTTTTCCTGTATTAGGGATACAATTGAATGGGAAGTTTATAATAGACAAAGCAATGTCAATGGGGTGCTCCATGGCATGTGTACTGTTTAAGGTCTGCAATCCCTTCCTGGAATAGGTTGTAAAGAAAGTTGTGGGGCCTGAGCTAGTGCTGTATTACAATGATGCCTTTCGATTATTAGGCAGAGCAAGTGTACATGGAGATTGTGTATGTCTGATAAGAGTGATGGAGTAGGTGGCCTCGAGTTTTGGAGTGCCTTTGGCAGAGGAGAAGACTGGAGGGCCAGCAATATCAACAGCATATAACATAACATAACTTTGTGGAAATAGAAAGTAAAGAAGTTGAGGACATTGCTACACAAAGTTATGAACATGTAGTGCAAACTGAGGAAGTTGAAGCAGGTCTTGTGTCCCTGAAATTTGCATGTAAAGGGAGTGTTCCAGGCAATGAGCAGACAAATGGCCTTTGCTATGAGTTGAGCAGCAAAACCTCACCCAGAATATAGCTAACAGATGTAATAAGGACATGGATTAGGTTCATGGACAGCTATAATAAAGTGACAATGAGGATGAAATCATATACTGCCACTAGGATGGTGGAAAGTTCTTCTGATGCATCAGGGGCAAGAGGTTCCAGAGTTTTATGGAGAGAACGACGATCCACTGAAAAGTAGTTGGATGACTGGAAGAGATGCAGCCACAGTATTGCCTTTGTAAAACAAATTCCAGCAGTTTTGGATCTGAGTGGTGGGCGGAATTCGAGTAAGGGACTATCGCGGAGAGGTATGGAGATTTAACCAATCTCCGTGCCTCTCCGTGAAATTTCCGTTACACGACACCTGCCCGCAGCCCGCCTCCCGCCTGCCAACCGCCCGCCCGCCAGCCGCCAGCCGCCAGCCGCCAGCCGCCCGCCTTATTAAATTATATGTAAAAGCCAAATTAAACTTTAAAAAAACTTACCTTACTGCGGCCGCATCCTCCTTGCCCATCGCGGCTTCATCTGGAAACTGCGCAAGCGCAGGAACCTGCGCATGCACAGTCCTCGCCACAACTGCGCATGCGCAGGCTCCCGCGCAATCACAGTTTCCTGATGAAGCTGCGATGGGCAAGGATGCGGCTGCAGTAAGGTAAGTTTTATTTAAGTCTAATTTTAGGCTTTTACATATAATTAAATAAGGCGGGCGGGAGGCAGGGGGCGGCCAACTTCCACTTTTAAAGAGTATACATCGCTAGTTATTACAATTAAACACACAGTTATAACACATTATGAGTCAAGAAATGTAGATTACTATAGATTAAAACCTGACATAACTTCTTACTAATTATTGCAGTGTTAAAGTGGTTCAACACTATCTTGGTGGTCCACTCCTCGTTAATAGGGGACCTGGACTCCTGCTCCTCCCATCAGCCAACAAATGAATTAGCGTAGCTAGGGGCCAAGCAGGGGCCCGAGACCTGCCTATAGAGCCCTCCCTGAAAAATACATTTTTTGTTAAACAGGCAGAATTCTATTAGTTCTAGCAGCATGCTGTTATGGCCCACAAATTTCAAATGGTCGTTTCTGGCCTCGGCTGTACTAGGTTTTACATCCGGAAGGAGATCCCAGATGATGAAGCATGTCATCTTTGGTGAGTGATGGGATTCCGTCCTTTAAATATGGCTTTCCAGCGAGAGGTCATATTAAATGACACCTACTTTATTATTTAGGCTTGTATATAGGACGCCTAAGGGCCAAGTGATTCACAAGACCCACAGATACATTTTTGTATTTTCTGGTTATACCAACTATACAAGATTTTCACACCCACCCAATAGACATAAAGACCTTTCTCCATATTTTAACATACTTGTATACATGTGTTTGTTTCCTCAGGATTCAAAATTCACCCAAACTCTCAGATAAAGGCAGACTCTGAACTTCCCCTTACTAAATTGCCATTGTTCGTTTACATGGTGAAAGCCTTTTACAGAGTTGAAATGGGGTACTTATTCTTAGCTATGGAAAAAGTGGAACTTTGGCGATATTAAATTCACAAACAATGGCTAGACTTAATTGTGCTGGATTTTTCCAAGACTCATTCCTGATAGTGTGAGATACGACTTGGGCTTTTCCCACTTGCCTCTTTGATCTCTTTTAGCACTGGAGTCACTGTCAGGTGCAATTCGACAGGCAGTGAAGGGATTTCCACTCCTGAGGGTGAATCAAAGGCTCTGCTGATCCAGTAACCTTCCTCCCTGCATTGCTGTCTCTAGTGGCACACTCTTCATAATTCCCAGATTTTAAAAAGCAAAATTGAAATAAAGTGGCCAAGACTGGAACCACAACATGAACAGCAACAGAGGGCAGGCGTTTGGCGTGGGTCGCTGATAAACTTAAATATCTAGATGTGCCACTCAAATAAGGCCTTTCACATTTAGTTGAGAATAGACTACTCTTCCCCTTATCTTGAAGACCTCCCTTAACTTGGAGTGGTGTTCACATGTACAGCTCTCCATATAGTGACAAGTACAAACAATCAAAGTACCTATAGCCCCCCACGACATGCATCTGTTTGGCATGCTCTGTATTCTGACCCAGAGAAAAATGTTGTGCCAAATTTTGAAAGACATATCATCTTTGGTCTGCAGCACAAGAAGACACTGTCTAAAAGTGCCGGCACCCAAGCAGGTGAATTGAGAGTACCACACAAAATCCTGCTGGTTTGTCCACTGTCTTTGCAAACTGACCTACTCACCTGAGACACAACCCGTTGCCACCATTCTGGATGCAGCTACACATACTCCGTAAACCAATGGGTCTCACTTTATTGTACCGTATCACTATCAATAAAAGCGCTATGCCTAATCCAATCATTAAGTTAATGGGGGTAGGATGGGAAACCATGTGCAGGCAGCTGAAGGTTAACATTTTGCCACATACCTCAAGAATCCATTGGGGCTCTTGATAAGTGTCCAACAATCTTTGACCTTCCATGGCTAATTGCAGGCATCAAAGACATTAACTACAGGATAACATTCAATAAGGTTAGACTTTGAATAAGACCCAAGACAAAAATGGAAACGCAAACAATGACAACACTACCGTGAGTGCACAATAGAAACTGCACCTATTTACCTCCTGGCCCCCTTCATCCTCTCCTACACACTAACCATCATGGCACACTTTTTCTTGAACACCGAAAAATTTGAAATAAATGTAAATTTGATACTTATATAGCGCACTACTCACCCGCAAGGGTCTCAAGGCGCTTGTACGAATACCGCTGTGGAACCCATCCTGGCTTTCCCTGTGAGGCGTTCACTCCTGGGCACCCCCAAGGTGGAGGCCAGGCATCCTTAGTGTTGTGGGGGCCGTTGTGGAGATTAAGCAAGCTATTGCCCAGAGTTGCAGAGTGGGACTCCATGATTGGAATAGGCACCGAGGCGAGAATTATCAGGACCCAAGACCCGGAATTTAACCCTGGTCCTGGGCTAGACCTCTGCATCAGGGTCTGCCGCTCTAACCATTGAACCACACTTCTCCACCTCTAACCATTGAGCCACACTTCTCCACCTCTAACCACCGAGAACGCAAACCTTTTGCTAGTGTACCATAACCTATGATTACTCAGAAGAAGAGTGAAACACTCTTGGGGAATCACCTAAACGAAGCATGAGAGAACCCAGGCTTAAATGTGATTATTTCAAGGTACTGCAAAATGTTACTGGACTACAATTAGGCTCTTCCATGTTCGTCACAGCAAATTGACATATTTTGGATTCTACTGATTTCGAGGGGGTTTGGAGGGAAGCTTCCAAATTGTCAGCCATCCACTGGCCATGCAAAGACATTATATGGGAGCTGTCAGGTTTTTGCAAGGCGTGCAACATTGGGGTCATGAGCCATGTTGACTTGTAGTACAAAAAGCCCATGGTGTTCAGCTAGGATGGAGTACGTTTGTCCTTGTTGTGAAACAGAATGTATGTAATGATGGTAATGAAAGTTGTAGAAGATTGGTAGGGAAAGAGAGGTTGAACAGAGGGGTGACAGAAAGAATAGCTTGGGGAGGGGTTTTCTGGTTGCAGAAGGCGAGAGCTCAAGATAAAACAGGAGAAGAGCTGGGAGGGCTAGCAGGAGATAAGTGCAGAGAAAGAAGAGATCAAACAAGGGAATAGGAGCCAGCCTTCACTTAGTACAGGCAGGCTGGAGAGAAAGTTAATAGGGATTTAGTTGGAAGGAGAAGGAAATAGGAAGATAAACTTCATAAAACAATTGGTGTTAAAGGTGGAAACCTTAGAGGCTTGTGGAATTGGTTATGTATATATCCTTGTAGGTATGTGTTAGAGTTTATTGTTAGAATATTATTTAGACACATTATTAATATGTGTAGCTAAGCCAAAGGTTTGCCAGACATCGTGAGCTCTGCCTTTTTCCAAATAATGCAGTCTTTTCCACAAAAGCAAGCCTGTCAAGAGTTTTTTTCCTCTAATGCAGAAAAGGCATATAAGGGTTTTTCCGTAAGTTACACAGATGCTCTGTAAAGTCATTGCAGGAGTGTCATGGAGGAGACCAGTCTGATTCCTTCAGACCTTCTCCAGGGATGATAAACTTAGCCTGGTGCAGAAGAAGTGTGAAGTGGGTGCCATGCTTAACAAAGCTATCAATGGTAATCTTGCCCGCCCAACTAATACACCTGGGGCAAATTTACAATTTATGCCAGATTTGCGGCGCAAAGCCAGCGCCATGCTGCATCATGGTGTAAAGCCTTGCGCTGCATGTGGGCGTTGCTGAGCAGGTGGGGGCGTTCCTAAAAGTGGCTTAGTGAAATCTACAAGATTTCACTCAGTCACTTTTAAGGCAATGCTGAGTCAAAACCCTGCACCTGCTTGAAGCAGGCGTAAGGATAAACGCAGCATGTTAGGGATAGGGCCACCCCGAGTCTTGCTGGAGCTGCGTCGCGCTTGCGACGCAACTCCAGCAATGCACCGCCTTTCCGCCGGGGGATGCGACACGCATCTGCCCATCCGTCCACCACGGCGCGCCGCATTTACAATGCAGCGCATCAGTGGTGGCGCACGGGTGGGCAGATGCGTCGCAACTCTTCTGGCGCATCCCTGCTGATTAGCAGAGGTACGCCAGAAGTACTAAATCTTCCCCCTGGTATGGCTGGTGTAACAGTGAAAATGGCAACAGCATGCTCTTTTAGACGCCCTTCAGGGCCATGCACATTCTTTGCCCCACAGACTTTACACAAACCATAAATCTAGGTGACAGTGGGCATGTATGGAAATATCCTGTTTCCAGCTCTTCTAACTATGCTCCAGCTGCAAAGTTAGACCTTCCTACCAAGAGCTTCGCGCCGGACTGTGGAGTTTCCCTAAAGTTAGTTAAAGTATTTTTATTTTAAGTTTTATTGTAAATTAATTGTATAGGTGTTCTATTAATTACATTTTGGATTCAATCTTAAATTTAAATCTTTTAAATAAAAATGATTTTCACAATTTTAAATTAAAAAATAAATTTCCACTTAATGTAAAAAACAATTCTATTCAGTACACAATAATATTTACTAAAACTGATGTATAAAAGTAATTTAATTATATTTCATCAAAATGTAATCTTACATCAATTTTTAAATGATTTCTTTTTAAATGTATAACTAAATATGAAATATGTATATATGTTTGCATTCATTTATATCTATTATATTTTTAACTGCTTTAAACAATTCAATTTAATTACCATTATTTTCTAGCATACTTATTTTCATAAGCCTACCTCCATTATTTTTAATAGGCGGGCTTTGCAATACCAGTAGTTGGCCATGTGTTGTGTTGGGCTTAGTTACTTCAGCTCTGATCCGAAGTACTTTAGTGCTATTGTATGTCCCTTTTTGGCCGTAGTACCTTTAGATGTCTGTAAATAGCAATGGGTATACTTTTTTTTTACTTAAACCCCTCCCTAACCTTCCCTTAACCTCTCCTTATTCTCCCTAATCCGCCCCCTTTAATCACAAGTATTCCTGATTTTTTCTTCTCTTCCCATTGTTCCTCGCACATTTACTACTAAAATGTATACTTATGTGTGTCGAGACTCTGCATTCGGGGTGCAGATCTCTGTCCAGTTTGTGAATAGCATTTTATAGTATGTTTGCAGTACTATTGTAGTTCTACAAAATGTCGTTTGTGATGAGGCCCCAGAGGCTTTAATTGATAGACTTTGTGTTTGAGTATGCTCTCTCGTCCTAGGCAATTTGAATCGTTTTATCCTTTTGGAGACATGGCTTACCGAGGCTCCTACTGCCTGTGTTGCCTTTTCAACAGGATGAACCTGAACATGATCTTCAAAAAGCTGATAGGAGCGATCCAATAGGAACAGAAACTATTTCTGAACATCCCATGCATACTTTACATTAATTAATCTAGGATGTCCCAATTTTCAAACTCCTTTGAGTAGATGTGTGGGTGGAGTGGAAGAAACACAAAGTCACCTAAAAATCGACCTACATATTTCTGTCCTGGAAATAGCTTTGCAGTACAGGGACCTCAGAAGCACTCCATATGGCACATGCTTGTTGAGACAGCAATACAGAGGGGCTGCAGAAGACAGCAGTTCCTACTTGTTCCGTCCCAGGGTCTAATTTAAGAAACAATTCTCACCGCATGTGGATGCCAAATGCAGTCCTGCTGAATAAACAATAAATAGTAAAACCTAAGCAAAAGATATTAAATGACCTACAGTTAAATTTATTCTCAGTGTATTGCATGCAACTTGTAGTGTAGCGCTGGTATGATAACGTACCACCCTAATATGGCTCACAGATAGGGTGGTACACCCACTGACCCTCTGCACCTTGGCACTGAAGGTGACCCAAGCACGCCATTAAACTATTCACACATAAATTGGATGAATATACACAGGTGACTGTTAGACATGTCATCCTTAGGGTGGTCTTCCCCAAACATTTTGCCTGCTTGCCTCCATTTTTTTGCTGTATCTTTTTGTTGGTCTTAGGACTCTGAACACTTTACCACTGCTACCCAGTGCTAAAGTGCATGTGCTTCTCCTCTAAATACGGTGACACTGGTGTAGATCTGATTGGCATTTTTAGTTTACTTATAAGTTCCTTGTAAAGCGGTATACCATATACCCAGGGCCTGTAATCTAAATGCTATTAGTGGGCCTGCAGCACTGCTTGTGCCACATACACAAGTAGCCTTTCAAACCTGTCTCAGGCCTGCCATTGTGCAGTTTACAGCTCCTTTAACTTAGCATTTAAAACCCCTTGCCAAGCCTTAAACTCCACATTTATCACATATAGGTCACCTTTAGGTAGGCCCTAGGTAGCCCTATGGGCAGGGTGCTGTGTAAGTGAAAGGTAGAAATGTATTCTTAAGTTTTACATGTCCTGGTAGTGACAAACATCTACATTCATTGTTCATTACTTTGAGGCCTACTCCTCTCATAGGTTAGCATTGGGAATTCTTTAAAACACTTCAAAGCTGTAATTCTAGATCAGAAAGAAGTAGATAACCCATGTTTCATTGCTTTGGAATGGTAATGGTAAATCCCCTTGAGTGGTAAAGTTGGATTCAAACATTACTGTTTTAGAAATGCCACTTTTAGAAAGTGGACATTTCTCTGCTCTTAACTTTGTTCTGTGTGCTGGCAGCCTGTCACCAATACACGTCTGGGCTGGGGGAAAGTTACACTTTGTGTAATCCCTCTAGACAGCTTCAAGCACAGCAAGGGTGGGTGTGACAGGATGCATTCACCTGCATTCTGATAGCCTTGCTAGGCAGGAGGGGGAGAGGGAACTTACACTTGCACCCGAATAGACTGTGTCCCGGCCTGCACAAAGGATTGATTACATCCCACAGAAAGTCTGTCAGACAATGCTGAGACTGAAGAGGACCTGTGTAATTAAAGCTGCTTTAAAGTCATCTCCCACTTTGAAGGCACATATGCTTGTAAGTACTGGGGCCCTGACCCTACAAAATCAGTACAGTACTAAACCTGGGAAGTACTCTTCGGGAGTAAAGACTGCTGTGCTGCAAGGGTTGTCACTTTGCCTTGACTGACTGTTCAGAGGAACGGCTTCTCTGTTTTGCTGAGCTGCCTTCTGCCTGCTGATCTCTGCCCTGCTGAGGACAAGAACTGGACCCATCTCACTTGAACCCAGAGTGAAGCCAAGTGCTTGCTGACTTGCCTCCTGTTTTCTGAAGTCTCATGGACACAAAATACTTCATGCAATTCTGCTGGTGCTGATAGATTCTGCCATCTGTGAATCTTACCCTTGCCTGAGGTGGCTTCTCCAGTCCTGGGCCTCAGAAGTGGGTTCTGCCGCTGTTTTGCTACAATACCAACACATCGTCACCACTGCGATGGTCGGAACTGACTGATCACCCTTCAAGGCTGATATCAAGGCTGTTCAATTACAGTGACTCTACACCCTGTGGCCCTAAGGTGGCTCTCTGCATGATGAAAACGCATTGCCTGACCCTTAACAGACCTCGACGGTGACACAGCGACCCGACTGCATAGAAAAGATCAAAGCATCATGCCCTCAGCTTCAACGCCCTACTGCACCCAAGCTCATTTTTAGAAGGGCCTGCATGAGTCTCGTAGCCAGCCTGCTCTACATCATGGTCAGCCTGAACTTTGGATGTACCCCGGCTACTCGTGACCTCAAGTAACCTTTTATCGCTATTGACTTCTTAGCAATGTTTTTGTGTTCATTCCTCAAAAATGCATACCTCGACTTCTACTGATTGGATTTTTGTCATTTTGGTCTTGCATTAGCTACTCAGATAAAAAAAATATTTTCTCTTAGCCTGTATGGAGTCTTTTTGTTGTGTGTTCATTGTGTTACCAGGTGTGTGTTGCACAAGTACTTTACATATTGACTCTTTTTCTTTCTGTTGTTGTCGCAATTCTTTATTGATATTCAAACATATGCACGAGGTAGGTGAATACATACATAATAGCAGGTTACATTCACCTCCATACCACAGCGGTGGGGGACCACAGGAGATTGATAGCTAGCTCCTAGGAGCAGCACACAATACTAACTAGGTGGGGGAGGGGGTGGGAGAGGGAAAAGGGGGAGAGGGACAATAAGGGAGTGGGTACTAATAAGCCTGGGGGGATATGTATAGGAATCTATTGTGCCTTCCATTCAGCATTGTATGGTTCTAGCACCCTTGAGATTAGTCTCAGCAGGTGGAGGGTCAGGCGCCAGTCAGGCGCCCCGTAAGCTCCATGAAAGGCTGTCACGCTCAAATCTAGGGTTTGATGTCGCAGTACTGGACTGGGTCAGGCTTTGTCCATAAATATGAAGGGTAATTGGGGGTGTGTGGGGACAGTGGTGGGGCGAACTTACCATCTGACTCTACCATTTGTCCCCTATCGTCCCTAGGTGTGCACATCCACTGTAGCGCCACGGTAAGCACCCCGCTCCTATCAGTCTTCCCTGGTTGTATGTAGAGAAATGGGATCATTTGGTCCTTGTTCAAGTTCATGGGGGGACAGGAGCCCGTGAGGCCCTGACGATAGAGTGTTGATGGTGTGCCGGGGTGAGAAAGTGAAAATATTAAGCGCGGAGGATTAAGGGTTGGGAGGTGCTGGGGTGTGGGAATAGGGATGGGCAGGATGGAGGGGGGAGGAAAGGGGAAAAAAAGGGGAGGCGAGGATAAGAGAAAGATGGGAAGATGATGTATGAGATTAGTGTTATGTCGCACCGATGCCATCAATTGCTGTGCAGCGGACATATTGAATCTTAAGTTAAGCCTGCCTGCTCTGTGCCAAGCTACCAAGGAGTGAGCACAGGTTAATTTAAAGTGAGTATCTAGCTTACCTTGTCAGGGATCGTGGTCTATAATTTCACAGTTACTAAAATATAAGGAGTATGAAGCATTAGTGCCTTGTTCCCACCACACTTTGCACAGTGTCAGAGATGATGTGCTACCCACTCGCCTTGCCTCACCAAAAAAGAAAACAGACTGAAGGAGTGAGCGCCAGCTTGTAATTCACCCTCCTGCGCCCAGGTCACATGGCACTAGGGCCCTATTTACAAGAAACTAACGCAGTCACTCCCCACGCTCCCAAGGCTCCTGGTATCGTAGCGCTTTGTAGATCACCACCACTGCTGATAATTGGTCTGCGCTTCGCTCGCTCTGCTGGCATTACCATTTGCGCTTTTTGTTTGTTATTGTTTGCGAGTTCGTAGCACTATAGTGCCTTTACATTGCTCTCATTGCCTGCATTGCCATCTGAAGCTGCCTGGTTAGCGTGAACCTAGATTTTATTGCACTGCTCGCATTGCTTTTAAATTGAATTGTGCCCGATTGTGCCTCTGCCCATATCCTGAGACAATACAGATTGTGCCCCAGTCTCGCCCTGTTTCGCTTTCTTTTTTGCTGCCATTTTGTTGTTGTTGTGCCTCATAGCCCGACTCTCCACCCCGCTCCCGCCTCCCAGCTGCTCCTCCCTCGCCCCACCCCCCTCCACTATCCACTTATGACAGATGCCTTTGCACGCAGAGTTCACGCGCAGCGGGCGCGCCCCATGCGTGCCGAAGGTGCGCCAAAGGTAAGCCCGTCTACGCCCGTCCGCGCCTGGACCCCGACCAGCGCCAGACCCCCTGGCCCCCGCAAAATCCACTCCGCCCGCATAACGTATGACGCCACAACCCTCTCAGCCCTTAACCCCGGGTGACCACCAAAATGCTACCAAGCCGCCCCAGGACACACCCATGGACCCTTCACCTGCCACTCCTGCAAGTTCGACTGCATCAGGACCCACACCAAATCCACAAACTCCAAACAGAGCTCCGACACTAACCACATGAAATGCATCCTGCTCAACTCCCGCTCGGTCCACAGACACGCCATTGACCTTTGGAACCTACTCGACACTACATCGCCGGACGTCGCCTTCCTTACAGAAACCTGGATGAACGCCTCATCAGCTCCCGACATCGCCATAGCCATCCCGGACGGCTACAAGATCATCCGAAAGGACTGCACCAAGCAAACAGGAGGAGGCATCGCCATCGTCCCTAAGAACACCATCGGCATCACGACCAGTTCCGACGATAACCTCGCTACCGCCGAACACCTTCACTTCCCGATCCACACCGACCCCAAGACCACACTCAGAGGTACCCTCATCTACAGGCCACCAGGACCAATTCAGCAAAGACATCACTGACTTCATCAGCCCACACGCCCTCCCCTTCGAGGACTACATTCTACTGGGAGACCTCAACTTCCACCTGGAAAAGAAAAACGACAGCAACACCACCAGCCTTCTGGACAACCTGGCCAACCTCGGACTCGAACAACTTGTTGATACCCCACTCACTATGCCGGGCACACGCTCGACCCAATCTTCACCTCCAGCAAGCACATCTCCTTCAATCACACCACAGCTCTCCATTGGACGGACCACAGCTGCGTTCACTTTAACTACAAAAAGACCACGGCCCACAACCTCCCACAACCAATTCCCCGAAGAAACTGGAACAAAATTACCACTGACCAACTCCTCACATCGCTTCACCAAAACCCTCCTGCCAAATCATCGGATCACAGTCATTATTTATGATACTTTCAGGAACGACAGCGAGGTAAGTGGTTTCTATTTTAAGGCTTAAGTGAAAAAACCAAGGACCTTATTTAGATGTTGGCGTTCCGTACCGGTAGATGGCGGTCCCACTGCTGCCATCACGTTAGGCTTCCTGCTCGATGGTGGCAGCGGGATCTCCCCCGCCACCAGGGTCCAGGATCCCGTGGGGGCAGCAGTGAGGAAAGCAGCAGGGAATCACAATGGTGCCAATGCCAGCACTGCTGTACAGATTCCAACCTGCCTTTCCTCCATGCAGTTCATGGAGCCTTGAAGTGTGTTGGGGGTCAGCTTGCTATTGCTAGGGCCACCATGGATATGAACCGTCCGGGGCTGGTGCTGGGGGTGTGACATAGATATGGGCAATGTTAAAGGACGACACAGGGACAACTAGTGCTGGGTCGGACCGGAAGTCCCAAGTGACTCCGGACCCTTTATTTATAGCCTTCTGGCCAAGCCTGGCCAGGAGGTGATACAAAATGTGATGGTGTTTCAGGGGCTCAGCCGAGACCCTCAGAAACACTAGAGCGCTACATCTCTTCCCAACTTAGTCTTTTGATTAACTTAGATGCAGATCATCTAGCATGCAAAGTCTGCCAGACTTCAATTAGGCCTTGGGTTTGGCCTGAGGTTGTACTGGCGCAGTCCTCGAGCCGACGATAATTCAGGGCTCTCTGCTTGCGGTGACGGTGGTGTTCTCACAGGAGTGCTTGCCGATGATTCTTCCCTCCAATCTTCTGGGACACCTACATCGGCTTCTCCTGCGGGTGACATGTCTTACTGTTGTGAGTCGCTAGGTGCAGATGGTATTCGCTTGAACCAGGAAAAATTTCTCGTCACTTCTCCATTTCGCTGTGCTGTGACAGCTGTGCCTTTCTTTGATTTGACTGTCCATGGCTCCGCTTCATAGGGGGTACGGAAATTTCGGCCTGGTCGTCTGGCTCGTATGAGCATTGATTCTCCGGGGATTAGTGTCCGGCCGTGTGCTCTTCTCTTCTGGCTGGCTGTCATTGGTCCTTTGTCTTCGCTGCTGGGTGACTTCTGCTTGTATGTCTCTGGAGCCCAGTTCTCCACCATGGGGAGTAACTCACGCCTCGGCCCCGCCAGCATGAGTGACCAGGGGGATCATGGAGTGGTGCTGTGTGGCATGCTCCTGTAATCTCTGAGGAAGTGCTGGAGAGCTTCTTCAGGATTGGCCCCTTCCGCTGTGGCTATTCTCAGAATCTTGTTGATGGTCCTAATGAATCGTTCAACCTCTCCGTTGGCCTGGGGCCATGGCGGCCTGATGCGACGGTGCTTGATTCCCAATCTTTGTAAGAAATGTTTAGTTTTCGCTCCCTTGGAATGGAGGGCCCTTTTGAGGACACTTGGAATTCCAAACATGGCAAATGATTTGTTCAGAATTGGCTGGATGTTCGCAAAACTGGTGGAAGGTGCTAGGTCTACTTTCGGATATTTGGTGTAGCTGTCCATTAGCACTACTGTAATTCTTCCGTCTGGAAAACATCCAAAGTCCGGACTGACCCACGACCATGGAGATGGTGCAGGGTCCTCTGTGATGATGGAGGCTAGAACTTCATTGGTGCTGGTTATCTGACATGCTCGGCAGTTTTGTACTACTGTATCAACGCTGTTCTCAAGGTTGGGGAACCATATCTTCTCTCGCATTCTGGATTTCGTTCTCTGTGTTCCCTGGTGTCCCTCATGGGCAAGTATTGTCGCTTGTTCTTGTAGCTCCAGAGGAATCACCACCCGGGATCCTCCTAGGATGAGTCTATTTTCTGCGATGCTGAGTTCATTGTGAATTTTCCAGAACTTCCCTAACCGTGTCCGGTCTGCTTCGCTCCAGCCTTGGATGTTTCGTAAAAATCCTTCCCAGGATCCTGACTGTATTGCTTTGGTAATTCTTTGAAGGATGACGACTTTCGCATTCGCCCACTGTGATACCATGTTCACAAATTCTTTGGTTTGTGTCTCCTGTTCAGTTTCCAGTTCTGCAGCGGCTGCTGGGTGCCGAGATAGAAAATCGGCGGGGTTCTTCGCTCCGGATCTATACACAAGGTCCATCTGGTATTGTTGTATTTGTATGGCCCACCGTTCAATTTGAGGTGGTGGATGAGGAGCTGTACCCCTGAACAATGGAATCAACGGTTAGTGATCTGTCACCATCCGAAACGGGTGGCCGCTGATGTAAAGGTGGAAATGGTTGCATGCCCATTTCACCGCTAGTGCCTCCCTTTCGATCTGCGAGTATCATGCTTCAGTTGCGGTCGGGGCTTTGCTTGCAAATGCTAAGGGGGCCCAGATTCCTCCGTATCTTGTGTAAGCAGGACTCCCAATCCCACTGGGCTGGCATCCACTAGTATATCAGTGTGTTTCGCTGTGTCGAAGTTGGCCATGTTGGTCCCATCACGTAGTGCAGATTTGACTTGGTTGAAGGCTTTTTCTTCTATGTCGGTCCACCTCCATAGGCTCTCTTTCTTCGTCAAACTCCACAACGGTTCTGCAATAGATGTCAAATTTGGGATGAATCTCGCACAGTATTGGGCCATGCCCAAGAAGCTTCTCACTTCTGATGCTGTTGTTGGTGCCGGGGCAAGTCTGATCGCGTGTGATTTTCTGGGCTCTACTTTGTCTCCTTCTGAGTTGAAAACATATCCAAAGAATTCTATTGATTTTTGGAAGAACTTGCACTTGTCCTTGTGTAATGTTACTCCATAGTCGGCTAGTCTCTGGAGTGTGGCTCTAAGTCTTCGGTGATGTTCTTCAACTGTTTTAGAGTGTATTAGGATATCATCGCTCATGTTTAACACTCATTGTAGTCCTGATAGTATCTCTTTTATGGTGATTTGGAATATTTCAGCTGCCGATGATATTCCGAAGTTCAATCTTTTGTATCGTCTGAGACCCAGATGTGTTCAGAACGTTGTTATATATCTTCTTTCTTCTGCTAGCCGTAGTTGGTGGTATCCTGCGTTTAGGTCTAGTTTCGAAAACCACTGTGATCCGTTCAGGTCTGCTAGGATGTCGTCCACGGTGGGCGGGATGTGCCTCTCCCGTTTTATTGCTTTGTTCGGTATTCTCATATCTATACAGATTCTTATCTTTCCTGGCTGCCGGGGTTTTTCAGCTATCACCATGGGTGACACCCATGGTGTCCGGCCTGTCACCTTTTCAATGACCCCTTGTTTTTCCAGCTGAGGGAGTTCCTGCTCGACGGCTGGTCTCAAATGAAATGGAATCCTCTGGTGTCTCAATGCGACAGGTTGAATAGCTTTGTCAATATGTACCTTCACTGGTTGTCTCTTGATTGTACCTAGTCCTTCAAATAGTGATGGAAATAACTGTAGGACGTCTTTTGCCTGGAGTACTTTTACGAAATTGGCGAAAGCAAATTGGTTTAGATCCTCTGCAGTGTGGCTTCCATCGAGCAGATCGGCCTCTCTGTCGACAACATGAAATGTTGTCGTGACCTCCCGGTCTTCCGACTTCACCTGTACAACCATTTTGCCTTTTAGGGGAAGTGGCTTCTGGCTTCCGTAAGTTAGGATATGGATCTTGGATGGTGTCAGTCGCGGGTTTGGGTTGAGGTTTTTCTAGTGTTGCAAACCCATCACATTTACTGTTGCTCCTGTATCTATTAATCCAGTCACTGATGACCCGTCGATCTTGATTTGGCATTTAGGCGGAGGTCTTCGTCTCCTCTTCAAGTCACTCGCGAACGACACGAAGTAGCATTTGTTGTCTTCGTCGGTGAAAGAGTCGTCCAAGTGTGAGTAGTGGTGGGGCTGAGTCTTCATGGGTCGTGATGATTGCGTCTCGTCCAGGGCTAGGTGCCTAACCGCCCCCGTTATCGTCTTCCTTCCCTAGGGGTTCCTTCCTCGGAAGCCTCCTCGACGTACGCTTGCAAAATGGTTTGACACACCGCATTTGGAACATGTCTTCCCTCTCGTGGGGCAGCCATCTTGATTGTGTACTCCGCTCCCACAATAGCCGCATGGTGCACGTCGTGGTGTTCGGGTGGGCCATCGTACTCTCCCGTTCTCCCGCTGGGGGTGCAAATGGCATCTACTCGTTCGGTCTTTACACTGGCTCCAATGTCCGCCTGTGGGTTGAGGGCTGCCTCCATCGCTGTTGCCCGGACATCTGACAACTCTTGCGATCGAGCGAGGAGTACAATTTCTTCTAGTGTGATACGTGATTGACGCAGTATTAGCGTCCTCAGTGGCTTGTTGCGGCAGCCTTGAATGAGTTGCGAAGTGACCTCTTTCGTTTGGTCATCTTCTGTGCAGGTGCTCACCAATTCTCGAAGGCGTGCATGAAAGGTATCCATTGTTTCCCCTTCTCTCTGCCTTGACTGTCGGAATTTGAATCGCTCATAGTGCGGGTTGAGCTGAGGATCAAAGTGCGCATTTAACGCCTGGACTGCCGCGTTATAGTCATTGGCTGCTCCGGTGTTTGGGAGGTGCGCAAATAGTTTGTATATTTCATCTCCTCCAAAGTGTAGAAGTAACAATCTCTTGACTTCCTCCTCTGTCTCTCTGGTTGCTATGAAGTAGTTGTTAAGTCACTCAATCCAAACTGCCCATCATGGTGCTGCTGTCGCAGGATCGATCAGCTCGCTGAATGGTGGTAGCGCTTGAATCTGCATATTTGGTGAATGTTGCGTTGGAGGCTGTGCTGCTTGTGCAGGAGGTGCTGCTTGCTGCTGTCCTGCTGCTGCTGTGGCTGGCGGGTTTGACATCATGAGTTGTCCGCCGTCTGGCACTCTCTTCTCTGTGGTGTGAGGTTTCTGAATACTCCTTGGTCTCTGTTGTGGGTCTTGCCACTGCTTGTTTGTGGCGATTGCCTTTTTATTTTTCTCTCTAGCTCTGTTTTGTATTTTCAATGCTTATTTGCTGCTTTTCTTTTGCTGGTGCTTGTTGCTTTATGCTCTTTGCCAATGCTTGTTGTTTTCTGGCTGTTTGCTGTTTCCTTTATCCAGTGCTTGTTGTGGGTGTCTGATATTTTCCTCCCCGTGTGACTGGGAATGTGTGGAGCATGTGATTCTTCTTTATTTTATTTATTTTTTCTTATGGAGGCGCACCTTCGCGCTGCGTTGTTTCCCCGGGGATGGCCTTGCTTCTATTGCGCATGCGCGCGTCTCCAGAATCAGCGGCTGGGCCTCAGAAGCTGAACGGGCCTGCCACTGGGTGTGCGCTCTCTCGTTACTCGCTTCACCGGTGCCCCCACGCAGCTTTGACACACGCTGCTTACCGGTGTTGGTGCTCGCAAGTCCTTCCGACGCTCGCCTTGGCCGCCTCGTCTGTGGTGCACGGCAAGTCACCGGTATGTTCTTTTTTTCTTCTTTTTTCCTCGTCTTGGGCATGAACGCTGTGATCCCACCTTCGTCGCTAGTGTTGGGGGTCAGCTTGCTATTGCGAGGGCCACCATGGATATGAACCAGCCGGGGCTAGTGCTGGGGGTGTGACACAGATAAGAGCAATGTTGAAGGACGACACAGGGACAACTAGTGCTGGGTCGGACCGGAAGTCCTGAGCGACTCCGGACCCTTTATTTATAGCCTTCTGGCCACGCCTGGCCAGGAGGTGATACAAAGTGTGGTGGTGTTTCCGGAGCTCAGCCGAGACCCTCAGAAACACTAGAGCACTACATCGTGCTTGGTGGAAAGGCATGTAAAGGGGCCTCCAACAGGGCCCCTGGGCATATCTCCCCATAGGGGTGAATGCAGGGAGTACATGATGTGCCCCCTCAAAAAGTGGACGGTTGTTCGTGCATTGTGTGGCATGCACAACATGGTGATTGCCACAACGTGCACAGATGTGCTGCAGCCACTGTCACGGCGGTGGAATGCTCTTTAGTCTCTTCTATGAGCCGGCGGGTGGGACCGCATGTGACTTGGCGGGCTTCCTCGGACCACCACAGCGGCGGGCCAGTGGGTAGCCTGCTAACATCTAAATCAGGCCCTAAGTTGTTGTGATACTTTTCATGTTTGATTTTTTAGGGCATATTGATCTTTTATCCTGCAGATTTTTCTGTCAATATGGGGAAACATGATATAAAGCTTCTGATCCGGGTCTCCCCCAAGGAAGACGAGGAAGCCTCTATTGATTGGGGGCATGAAAGTCTAAGATGGATCATCATGGAGAGTTCAGCTGCACTGGCAATGTTTCCAATGGGAGGCTTCTGTGGGGAGGAGAAGTGGAAGTTACCCCCACGATACAAAGGTAAATATATTTTTTTTCTGTCATTTTGGGTCATGTTAAGGACAGCATAAGGTTTCCAACATTAGAGGAGCCAAGTGTACTTAGCAACTTTGCTTTGTCGGTGTCAGCACTCACCAAATCCAGATATTCCTGTTCCTCCTTATGTGCTGGACAATGTTCTTTGGGAGTGGAAGAGCCTGAATAAAATTAATTTGTCTGATACAGTTCATCTGGACTCAATGGTGGGTAATTTGGTAGAACACCCATAGCTGAAGAAAAAAATATTAAGTCAGACTAAAAGATTGATTCTGCCTAACGGAAAGTTGATTTGGCTCTCACCTAGCCTTGAGGGCTGGCATTCATGAGGCATATGCCCCTCAGTTTCTTATTTCTGGCTTCAAAATTCTTGTCAAGGCAGTTGAGCAAGGGTCAGAATGTCCTGCATTGCTACAAGAGATTGAGAGAAAGACTCTGTGTTGATCTGACAATTCATTTGATGTTGTGGGAGCATCATTTATAGCAAGAGATGCCAATATAGCAGCTAGATGTAATCTTTACTTACATGATTGGCAAGAAGTAGCTACACAAAAATCCTCTATTTTCGTATACCCTTTAATGGAACATATTTGTATGGCAATAGGCTGGAGGAAAGGAAGCAGAAGGGAAATAATAAATTCTCTATCTTATATTCTGCCTGTGAATCCTGTGGTAAAGGGATCTGAAACAAGAACTTACAGAAAAAGCCCTCGGAGAAGAAGTCGTAGCTATTTTCCGGAGAGACCTTGAGTTGTAGGTGAGAGGTCTGATTCAATACTACTAGGAGGCTCGAGAAGAATCCACAACCAAAATATAGATTTTTCAGATTATCAGGAAAGGTTATCTGATCGAGTTTGCCTCCCTCCCTTTGAACTCAGGGGTCAAATGACTTCATGACCTTGATGCCTTTAAAAAAGGAGCATTTTATCAGGAGATTCTGGATCTTCAGTCAACAAAAGCAGTAGTTCCTGTTCCTTGCACACAGAGAGAGGGAAAATAGTCTCCTTAGTCATGTCATGATGTGTGGTATCCAAGTTATCAGTGGGTAAATAGAATGATGATTGACCTGAAGAAAGTCAACTGACAAAATTCAGGAAGGACTGAACATGATCGGTGTATATCTCCAAAAACAAGATTTTCTCCTTAATATTTCCAAATTCCTGATGACTGTCACAAGATCAGATGCTGATTAGAGTACACTGCTGGACAGATCCAAATATATATTTTTTGAAGCCTTTTAAAAAAAACATATTTTATTAATACTTTTCAAATACATAACAGTACAACAAGATGCCATATGTGCCAACATACCATCCTAGTATAAGTGTTGGAATATACAGGGCTGATGATGACTGTTTCACCTATGAAAAGAGAAAAAAATGGGTAGGTCAGCACACAATACACATTTTATTCTCCCGGTTGTGTCTGCAAGTATGTAGTGAGAGAGGTTCCCAGATGTCCTTGGGTTGTAGACATGGGTGGGTTCCTTAGCGTAACATTCCAATTGGTTGCGACAATATGCCATATCAAGCAGCCAGCATTCATGTTTAGGGCGCCTTTTCCCTCCCCAATGAATTGCCACCCTCATCTTGGCCAATAGTAGGGCTATAGCTATCAGCTTATGATTAGTGGGCAGGGCTTCTTTAATCAGGCCAAGTCGGCACACCCTGGGGGTATAGTCCGCTGTATCATCCACTATTTCAGAGATTGTGTGTGTAACCTACACCCAGCATTGGTATTGTAGTGTAGTTCCTAGTTTCCCACTAGGCCATGCGCATTGGAATAACATAAACAGTAGTATCGACGTAGAAGTGCGGATCTTTCAGGCCTCCACTGACTATGCTAAACTTAATTGGGTGTGTTACCAACTAGCTCAGAGGTCACTGGAAACTTTCTTCTCTGCATAGGAAGTGATCAGCTTCCTTGGCACAGACAAGAAGGGATTCAGCTTTCCAACAACCGTGCAACATGACAACTTTGCTCCTCAGATCAAGAGTCAATCTCTAGGGTCGTGTGAAACAATAGACATGTATTTTACTCAGTCAGGTTAGTGCAGTTTACTTTCACGAGATGTAGAGAATAGAGAGACGGGCGTTTGTCAATAAAGAGTCAACATTTATTGAACAGTCTTTCTTCTCGTACAAGAGAAATGTATTGCCACAATTGCAAGACTTGTTATTATAAAAAGTACGTACAGTAAGATAAGGATTGCGAAATAATACTGTAAAAGCATTGATATGGTTTCTTAGCCATACAATGGTTTAAAAGTAATAAAACATATATACAGTCATATAAACATTAGGCTAAAATACTCAACTGGTGCTTCTAACTACGCCTACCCCAGTGTGCCTGACCTAAGCCTAACACGTGGAAGGGGAGTAAGTAAGTAGCTTTAAGTTAAGTTGGTTTTGCCAAGGTTTGCTTCAAGAATTCTCACTAAGGGTTTAGTCAACACCATACCTCTGAATAGAATGATGGAGGTCTGGTATCTCCTTCAGGGAAAACTCGATATCCTAGTCACCCGCGAGGGCAGACTAGAAACGCTGGAGCTGGATTTCTCAGCAGAAGAAAGGCAGCGCCTCTCTTCAGCGCGTCGGGAGGAGAAGGAGGGGGGACATCGTCCGCGGGCAGCTTGGCATCTGCTGGGTTCTTCGCAGAGGGACGGCTGTTCAGCTCCTAGTTTCACCACACCATCGTTCGCGCTTTAGCAGCGATAATGGTATCAGCAGCTTCAGGCGACGGGCAGCAGGCTGCAGCAACAGGAACGCGCTTTGCTTAAGGCAACGTTGGTAATATTTATACCTGACAGGTGCCTGGTTTGACGCAAGTTTGTTGGACATAAGACGTCAATTAAAGATGTCACTAGGAAGTGATAGCTATCAGTTGCTCATTAGAGTTCCATTACTAATCAAAACACAGCAAGCGGGGATTTCCAGGTTTGCTGAGTTTTTATCTTGTTGAAGAACTCGGAGTGTTAATCTAGGAATATCAGATAGTGACTTCTGCTCTGTCATTGCACTAATTGGTTGCAAAGGAAGTGGCAGAGAACTATTCTGGAATGTGGCTCTGTTCGCGTGAGGCCAGAGATGACTTTCTGAATATCACACTTGAACGGTTATGCCAATATAGGGAATAAATGGATTTATAGCCGAATAGGGGCATAAGGTCACAGTATCGATCAGGAACCTAGATAAACACGGAACACCCACTCCACGTTTTCATGTCCATCAAATTACTAAAACTAGAGCAATTAGATGCATGTGTAACATTGCCCACCCCAAAATACATAAATGCATTTGAAATGGTATTCACCTGTTACAACGCATTTTTTACAACGCACTACCACTACAACGCAGGCATTACAACGCATACCATTACAACGCATAGCGCTGGGGGGCGCTCTAGGATAAGAGGTAAGTTTAATTTACTATCCCACACCTTCCCTAGGGTCCACGGGGACTGGAGTTAGAATAGTAAATTATACTTACCACTATCCAGCACCCCAAAGCGCTATGCGTTGTAGTGGTATGCGTTGTGAATACCGCGTTGTAATGGTATGCGGAGTAAAAGTATGCGTTGTAACGTCATACATCCATTTGAAATAGGCGTATTTGTAATAAGTGAAATTTAGGTACTGTACGTTTTTGAAGTATAGAAATCATTCAAAAATTATTGCATATGAAATCAATGAACGATTATGCAAAAAGAATTACACATGAAATATCTCTGAAACAGAAGAAGGGCAAGATAAATCATCACATATAAATGCATTGCAATAAATGTGTGCTAGAGGCTGATGTAAGTTGTTATGTCTCTAGATGTGTTTAAAAATAGAAGTTTGAAGCTTCTGTTCTCTAAGAATAGTTTTTACGTTAAGCAAAGAATTGTTCGTGCCAAAAAAGGGTCAATATTAAAAAATATCCAATTCAAAAGAATTATTGCTTGAACAGGGAAATAGAGTTCCAACGCTTTTTGCAGTTTTTGTTGATCAAAACTGAAGGCCAAATTCAGAGTTCATGGGAACGCTGTGTGTCGGAAAGCTTCTCCAAAGTTATTATTTCTGTTCGGGTGAGAACATCATATCAGACAGGCTCTCAAAGAATTGGTCTACAAAATCAGGTGACAGTTCAACCAAATTCGATAGTGCTGTAACTTGGCAGGTGTGAGAATGATTGCTGTCATCATAGTCGGGTTCAGCAATGCTCACAGAAGGTCTTACCTGGGTGATGCTGCTTTTGTCACTCGCTCCACTGTTACCACCTAGTCATAGTACAGGAGTCTCAACGAATGCTGTCATCAGGATTGGTAGCCGCTGGGGACAACACAATGCGTGAGCCGTAATTGGACTGAGCAAAGTATCGACGTCCATTGGTACTGCTGATGGAAGTGAAAGACAGATGTCCAACACGCATTCATCTCCGCATAGCATACATCTTAGTACCGGTAAGATACAGTTCTGCCATATAGGTCTGAATGAAAGGAACCAGGTCATGTTTAGATCTCTCAGCCTGGCCAATCCGAGGACGTTAGTTATCCTGTCCCGGTAGCGCATTGCCAGGATTGTCTCTTCCATTCCCATGGGAGCTATGTCTGAGTTTCGGCTTGCCATAACGAAGCAGGAGGGTCAAAAATAGAATCCCTGCAACGAGTCCCCAAAATAGTGGAATGCCGCCAAAAACAGAGTGAACAAAATTAGGAATGATTCCCAAAATTGCTTGAAAAGGTGTTAGCAGGCCCGTAAAAATCGTCTTAACCTCTTGGCTGCTAATGACAAGGGTAACTCGTCATGCACTTTTCATTGATTTCAATGGAAATTAAATGAGCAGTAAAATATTGCCTTAGCAGTAAAGGTGTTAAATATGCCTGGGATGCTCGTGGCACTAGACATGTTAAGGAGTTGGCTGAGCATTTCTACGAAATGCACGGGGCAATTTGTTGATAAAAGTTCATGAACTTCAGTAGCTGTCCTTGCAACTAGAAGATCATACGTCTCTTTAGATGACGTTATAGGCACTGTTGTCTGCAAAAGCACAGACTTCATTTTGCTTAAAGTATCAATTCGTATAGAATAGAGATTCAGACGGGGCCAGATGGGAGTCACTGTCTGCAAGCCCACTCGGGAACAATGCTTGCATACAGCATTTGACCATGGATGTTACACTTACTAGATAACTTTTCCCTGGCACAAGGCCACAACATCTGTGATCCGTTTTAAGAATGTAACTCCCATTTGCAAGTTGCATAAAGAAGGGCTCTATCTGAGTAGCAGGTGTGACTAGCTGGTGGCATGAAGGTTGTTAGAATTTCCATCACATGCTCCGTGTAAATTAATACCCTGACACAAAAGTATACCGCTTAGTGAATGTTTACAGTTGTCACCACTAAGAAATACATTTTTGTCGCTGTCACTATAGCAAGAATGTGTGTATGGTAATTTCCATTCTGATTTTACATATCCTTTACCCAATTGTTCATACTGGCCAGTAGGTATGTATTCAAGGCATTTTTTAAATCGGAAAGTTGTTATCGGAATGGTGATAATTCTGTGTATTATCCATTCAATGACAGGACTCTCTGACATTGTCAATGGTAATCCCTCAAGTTTTTCGATGCTCAGGATTGTATAGTCTGCTCCTTTCTGTGCCAAACTGATCTGTTTATCAGTAAGGTTAAAAATGGAAAATAATGACGTTGTGTTGATTAAACGCCAAGGCCCATAGCCTGAACGAAGATTTTGCAGCGTCCAGCCTAATTGTATAATAGAACGTAATTGTGACTGGCCATGCTGTAACATTAGCAAGTCTCTGTCTATCACATCAAAGGCAGAGGATACAATATTGTCCAACGAATATATTCTGGAAGACAGAGTCATTAACCCATTGTCTACTACAGAAAGTGATTTTTCCAAATTGATACAATCAATTTCTCGTATTTTTTCAGCTGTTTCAATTTGTTTGACTTTCCAAGCCTCGTTGTACGCAGCATAGATACTGGTCGCTATGAAACGCTTTTGACGCTGTTTGCGTGGTCCAAGAATGAAATCGCGCAAATTAGCACCATCTTTTAGTAAAGACAAGTGTTGCTTAATTTCAGCCAGTGTGGATGATGTTAGCCATTCAAGGCAGAGTTTCCCTACACTGTATGTTGTTATTATCCCTGGATGTTGTCTCTGGGAATATCTCGGGTCTAGTCTGGTCATTTTTAACCCCTGTGTTTTATTCAGGAATCTATCTTGACAGTTGTTTGTGTCAGTAGGCCAGATTAACCACTTTTTCCAATCAGGATGTGTTCTGTTAAAATGTAAAATTTGTGTTATGTCTAACTCAATATCTGTAGTTATATTTTCAGGTATTGGCTTTGGTATAGACGGTGTTTTTAGGTCTTTGATCTTAGCTAGGCCAAGACAAGATGTTTGGTGTATTGTGTCATTTAAAACAACATTTGTTCTGGTATCATGCAGGTCCTGAATAGTGCTTCAATGCCTTGTACCTGCCAATCTTTTGTACCCCAAATTGTTTTCGTTTCAATATTATTTTTCCAATAATCAAAACCAAATGTCATAATTTTGTCATAAAATGCTTCTGAATATATCAATTTAGAATTTGTCAGCATTGTTTTCATTCCTGTTTTATCTAACAGTTTGTAATAAAACATTTCTGCATCACTGGTGTTAAACCCTGAGAAGTATTTGAATTTCTCAAAAAATGCTTTAGAACTGCTTTTAGGTGGTGTAGCACAATGTTCCCATTGATTATACATAAAAACATTTCTAGGCTGTGCAGATTTATGCAAGTAATGATCACCATAATGTGTGTAACAGAATAACTGCTCATAACTAGATGAACCTTGTAAATAATCATGATCTGTGAATCTAGCTGACATTACTAAATCAGACATCATGTCATTAATACCGTTAAAGTCCCAATCATCAGAGAATGTACTAGGTGTTACAAAGTCACTTAAGGAAACCTTCAGTTGATGAGGATACTTCAGGATTTCAACCGGACCATATATCTCATAGTCAGTTTTCTCCCATACTACCCCACCAGGTATTGGAATTGCTGTGACATTTACTGTTGACAGTTCTCTTTTCTTCACGTGGGATGATCAGTGTGGTTTCAGGACTAGGTTGATGTTCTGACTTGCTGTGTCCATTGTACTGTATTTTCCCTCAATGAATTTTCCCAAACAAAGTACCATGATGAGCCAAAGCAGGAGGAAAAATACACCTAGACCGAACCAGAACTCTAACCAAGGTGAAATAAGGTAGATTTCCTTCAGTTGATGAAAGAGTTCCGTTGCTTTTTCTTTTAAAGTCTTTTTTGTTTCTGGCATCACTTCGGGGTCGTTTTGCTCTTCAGAGAAGTTGTCGAAGTTGATGAAATAACCAGAGGCAGTTCTGTCAATTGATGGGATTGTTCTTTCAATCTGTCTCTCGGTAGCACTTTCTGATGCCACATTAGTGTAGACTGGTCTTGTTTCTTGACGAACTGTTTCAATCTGTGTCTCAAGAGGCACGAGTTCCATGGCATTATTGCATAGTCCTTCATTGTGCACTGCAGGCTGATCGAATGTGATTAGTCTTTCAGTTTGAACCTCTTGGATTGTTGCAAGTTTGGGTATTCTGTTGTTTCTTGGGAGTCCACTGGGCCTACTGTTGATTATAGGCCACATGCTTGTAGTTTTACCAGGTCAATAGACACGACTCTGTTCTCCTTTTTACCAGCAAGGGGCGGTAGCACAACTGATCTTGTTCCGGTGACTGCCAAGACAGGTACTGCTTTTCTGTAAGAAGGCCCAAATTCCTTCTTCACCGCGATCTTTTCTCTGACTAGATCCCCAATCTTTGGAATCCAGACAGGCCTTGCTGGGGCTGTTGCTTGTGGTGCCTCGTCAGTGGTATCTGGCTGTTGCTTTAACTTTATGTTGCTTAAGGATTTTCTTGTTTCATTCAGTTCCTGTAAAACAGCCAAACGATCCTTTACATCAAAGTGCGTTGTTTCTTCTTGTACCACTGACATCTGACTATCGAGGTCCTGAATGTTCATTCTAATTCCGAACAATAGTTCGTATGGGCTGAAACCTTTTAGAGAATTTCTTGGCAAGTTATTAAGACTAGTTTGGACACTTATTAAATGTTTGACCCACCCAGCGCCTGAACCTAATACCTTCGCTGTTATAGATCGCTTTATGTCCCGGTTTTTTCTTTCTACCACACTATTCCCTTCGGGATGCGACGGACAAGAATACCGCAACCCAATTCCCATGCTGGCCATGGCCTCCCTATAGGCTCGAGAGCTGAAAGCAGGACCCTGGTCAGAATGGAACGTGGTAATTGCGTATATGCCGATATGGACTCGCAAATCTTTTATAACAGTTCTAGGCGTCAGCCGAGTGCTGGAGGCCACATTTTTAAGTGTGTTTAGCCTTAACTGTGTACAATGGGACGCGCTTCTCTTCTTTGATTGCGCAGATAGACCGCCTTATGCTGTCTAGCAGGGATCCTGAAACTACACTGGCCTGTTCATTACTGCGATCTCTGTTGCAGTCTTCACAATTTTGAGCAAAACATTGAATATCTATGCTCATTCCTGGCCACCAGTACTCTGATTGTAATTCGTTCAGAGAATCTTTAATTGTTTGATGTCTCAGACCCAACCCCATGTGTGCTTCCAGTAAGAGGAAGCCCCTCCTGCTCCTGTTTGGAATTACTCTGTCCCCCACTCCAGGGATTCGAGCAAAAGGAACGGAGTTTGCATCTATTACGTATGCATAATTGAGTGGATAGTTTACGGGTAGTGCTGCACAGTCGCCTTTTACGGTCGTTTTTACTCCCAGCATGGTTTCCCCGTCTATGTATTTTTCTGTAAGCTTTTTTGTGGCTACGGAAGCCGGGTTAGTTGCTTCCGCTGTGGCTGTATTAGCCAATGAATTCCCTGCAACGTGAACGCCATCACGTTGAAGACTCTGTGCGTGTACCACGTGAGTCTTTTGTAGTTCTTTGTATAAAAGAGCTACTTGTTTCCAGAGCAATTTATGCTTTATTGTGGCACCTGTGTTATCTTTGCAATCGTTTTCAATCCACCTCTGCAATTTATTGTTGTAAGAGTTGACGCAAAAATGAGAATCGCACACTATAAGTGTCGGGAATTCACGTTCTGCATTTTCGAGCGCCATCTTTAAGCATCTGATTTCAGTTCTCTGAACCGAACAGTTTCTTACAGATTCAGTTTTTGTTACTTTCGGTCTGAATTTACCGCACAGCCAACGACCTTTAATGATCGCACATGCTGCATCGTAGGATTTTCTCTCTACGTTGAAATGCTGTACAAATCCATCTGTATAGATTATACAGGCGTACTGTAGGAGAGGCAGAATTTCGATTGGCAGAGAATACTCTTCTTCATACTCTAAATCATTCAGTTCTTCAAATTGCGGGGCGAAATAGTATTTCACATCTTCCGCTCCTAGAGAATCTATACACTGTATCCATTTCGGATCCAGTGACACTGTAGGCACGTTTACTGGGCTGAATAGCGCTTCGAAGGCGGATTCCGCTGTAAGGATATTAATCCGTTTGCCGTGTGCTAGTTCTCGTTCATTTGCTAATGCGATTTGCACTGCTTTCACAGTTCTTTCTGTGTGACTGAATGTTTTTTCTGCTTGTGTGTACAAGTGAGATTTAATTGAAATTGGTACCTTTTCTCCCTCATTAGAGGTTAGGTATGTGAATCCGCATCTTCCTGGGATGACTCGGATTACAAGATCACGTGTGTTGTCACGTGTATCTAATTTTGTTTTAGCTAACATGTCTGTTTGCAGTGATCTCAAAATTTCTGTTTGTTTTTGAGTCCAATTGACTTGTTTAAAATCAGGTTTAATTAGTTCGTAGAGAGGTTTAACCCTCTCTGCGTAGATTTAGGATGTAAGTTCTTCTGAAATTCAGAAAACCTAGAATGGATTGTAAATTCTTCAGCGTTTTTGGAGCTTGGAGTACAGCGCACTTTTCTAAGAAGTTGTCCGCTAGGCTTTTCCCTTCACTTGATAATTCGTACCCTAAGAATAGTACTGTCAGATGGGCAATTCGGGACTTTTCAAAGTTGAATTTGTAACCCTCTGCCGCGAACCCAAGTATAATGGTGTTCACTCTTTTCAAGTGAGTATCCAAGTCGTCGTCTGTGAGATAGATATCATCTACGTAAGATAATGCCTCATCATCATAGATTTGTAGTAACTCTGTTACCCTAGCTGAGAATAGTCCTGGGCTGTTCTTGAACCCCTGTGGGAGTCGACAGAATTTGTTCTGCAACCCAAATGCAGATAAAGCGGTCAAATATCTGCTTTCTGGTGCAATGTTTTGACAAAAGAAACCATTAGATATGTCTAATGTCGTTTTATATTTTTTCCTAACTATGTTATTCATTAGGGCTGCACTATGCGAGTTTTGTACTGCAAAAGTTTTACAACATGTATTAAGGTGTCTGTAGTCCAAAACTAGATGATATGAATTGTCTGGCTTGGAGACAGGAAACAAAGGATTGTTCATTTGAGAGGTGCATGTTTCAATCACCCCCTGGTACTCAAGTTGATCTAAGATCTCCCTGACTTGTTTTTTAGCTTCTTGCTTTATGGGATACTGCCGTTGGGCAGTTGGTTCACTTTTTAATTGGATTTTGTGAGGAGTTGAGTCCTCATCCCATCCTACATGATTTTTATACAACACCGGTGCCTGGGCTACTGCCCATTTCCTTGCATAAGTATATTTTTTATGAATCGGAATGTGATTCGAGAAGGCAGGCATAATCACTTCTTCGCCACGAGGGCACTCCCTGACAAACTCTGGGGGCCAATCTTTTTCAGCTAACAGAATATTGTAGCCTTTTGAGAGCTTATCCCAAAACAGACCTCTAATTTTCCTAGTCTTATCACCCTCTATACGCAATGTTATTTCGTATATTTTATGGGGCTCGCTAAGTCTGGTGTCGGCAGTTTCAACCTGAATGTATTCATTCGTGTCCACTGTCTCCAGATGACTCATCAAGATCTTGCACGCTATACTGGTTTCTGCTGCACTGTCTAACATTGTCAATGCCCACTCCCCGTTTTTCAACTGTGTCCTCAGTATTCTCGGCATGGTTGATTACTCTAATACTGGCTACCTTCTTTTTCGGAAATTGAGATTTTTTACTCTGAGCAGGTTCCTTGTCTTTGGACTTGGTGTGCTCTCCTGGGTCTGACCGTCCTCTTCTTTCCGATTTCTGTGGAAAAGATCGAGAGGGACGTGTATCAATACTTTGATATCTATCAGGTTTTTTCAGATTATCCCTATTTCTAAGGTTATATCTTTTCTCAGAGGGCTCCCTCTGGGGAGACTGGTGTTCTCGAGTCGGAGTTCTTTCCCTCCGTCGAGGAGACCTTCCTCTGGACTGGAAAACTTTTTCCTTGGGAGTGGATTGTTTATTTCCGTCCCAGCTCTTTTTAGGAGTGTTTGAATTATTTTTAATAAATAATTTTCAGGATTTTCGAGTAGTTGGGGCTTTACTGGTTTTCCACCCAAGCTGTCTCTACCTAATTCTTCATAGCATTTTTCTATGATTTTGGCAAGCTCAATTGGATCTTTTATATCTGTTTCCTTCAACTTCTGGCGAATCGCCACAGATGCTGCTTCTCCTTTAATGTTGGCTAGTAATATAGCCGAGACCTGCTTGAAGTCTTTCAGTAATTTCATACCTAGATTTAAAGCGGGCTCTGGACCGTATTCATTTTGAATCTGTTTTAGCACTTCTGGTATTACCGCCATAGACGGAACACCGTGTGTTTTTGTGTAAATGGAAGCAAAGACTGTACCCCAAGTGTCACAGTCAGAGCCGGTCCTAGGCCTTCTGAGGCCTTCTGAGGCCCCGGGTGAAAGGGAAGATGTGAGGCCCCTCTAAGTGCCTTACTGTCGGCGCGAGTGCGCTTTTCCCTACTCTGCGGGGCCGGCAGGGGGCCCCCTGAGCGCGAGGCCCTGGGCAGCTGCCCATACCGCCCATGCCTAGGACCGGCCCTGGTCACAGTCCTCCACGTGTGGTGTGATTCCCATAGGAAGGCAGATGGTCAAGATTCTGTGTTTCTCTATAGGGGTAGTATCAGGAAATACTGCCTCTATTTGAGTGATTTTCTGTGCTAACCAGAAAGGAATTTGTTCCCGTTTTACGGGTGTTTTACCAAGACATGACTGTATGTTCTGTGGTGTAATTTTATTAGTGTTCCCCTGATGAGGGGTCAGCTGTGGTACATTAACAGCTGGTTGGACTGTTGCAGTCCGTATTACATATTGGACTAATTGCCTATGTATTTTAATTAGTGTTTTTAGCTGTACTAACAGCTCTTCCTTTGACATTTTTACAATGTCCGGATGTGGTGTGTAGCCGGCTAGAACCGGCCACGTTGCTCCTGGTCTACCTAGTGGACCGAGCCTGGTAATGTGATCATTGTGTTTTAGGGCACCATTAAACCAGAGCAGGTGCTCTTGAAATTTAAGTGGAATTTCAATCTCCTCGAAAGGAGCGTACTCTTCCGGAGGTTCCTCTATTTTGTAATAGTGAAAGTCTTTTGTTCTAGCGTTTGCCGCTGGAAAGTTTATCCATGAATAGAATACCTCTGTCTGCCGATATTCGTGTGCCTCTATCACGAAAATTACTGTACCACCTTGAGGTGTCAGTCCGTTTTCTATAAGTTTTAAAGTTATAGATTTTCTTAAGTGGACCGGGATGATAATTGCACCCGGTTCAGTAGTCCCATCGGGACCCTGCTGAGTCGCATCTGCTGCGGCATCAGCTCCGTTGTTTTCTACTGACATTTTATAAATGCAAGTTTGCAGAGTTGGTCTCCAAGGAGACAAAGATTAGGTGCACAATATTTTGGAACACTGTATCCTTCAACGTTGAATAAACCAGAGCTTTACATAGGAATCTCTTCCTACTAAGGTCGGGCGGATTTTAACCTTTCACCCACTCCAGACGTCTATTGGAGTATTTACGGGAGAAAGGGGTCTGTGTGAAATATGCACGACTGAGTTACTCTAACGTCTTGCGTTAGTTTATCGCCTTACCAAACGTTTGGGCGCCATGTACTGTAGTTCCTAGTTTCCCACTAGGCCCTGCGCATTGGAATAACATAAACAGTAGTATCGAGGTAGAAGTGCGGATCTTCCAGGCCTCCACTGACTATGCTAAACTTAATTGGGTGTGTTACCAACTAGCTCAGAGGTCACTGGAAACTTTCTTCTCTGCATAGGAAGTGATCAGCTTCCTTGGCACAGACAAGAAGGGATTCAGCTTTCCAACAACCGTGCAACATGACAACTTTGCTCCTCAGACCAAGAGTCAATATCTAGGGTCGTGTGAAACAATAGACATGTATTTCACTCAGTCAGGTTAGTGCAGTTTACTTTCACGAGATGTAGAGAATAGAGAGACGGGCGTTTGTCAATAAAGGGTCAACATTTATTGAACAGTCTTTCTTCTCGTACAAGAGAAATGTATTGCCACAATTGCAAGACTTGTTATTATAAAAAGTACGTACAGTAAGATAAGGATTGCGAAATAATACTGTAAAAGCATTGATATGGTTTCTTAGCCATACTATGGTTTAAAAGTAATAAAACATATATACAGTCATATATACATTAGGCTAAAATACTCGAATGGTGCTTCTAACTACGCCTACCCCAGTGTGCCTGACCTAAGCCTAACACGTGGAAGGGGAGTAAGTAAGTAGCTTTAAGTTAAGTTGGTTTTGCCAAGGTTTGCTTCAAGAATTCTCACTAAGGGTTTAGTCAACACCATACCTCTGAATAGAATGATGGAGGTCTGGTATCTCCTTCAGGGAAAACTCGATATCCCAGTCACCCGCGAGGGCAGACTAGAAACGCTGGAGCTGGATTTCTCAGCAGAAGAAAGGCAGCGTCTCTCTTCAGCGCGTCGGGAGGAGAAGGAGGGGGGACAGCGTCCGCGGGCAGCTTGGCATCTGCTGGGCTCTTCGCAGAGGGACGGCTGTTCAGCTCCTAGTTTCACCACACCATCGTTCGCGCTTTAGCAGCGATAATGGTATCAGCAGCTTCAGGCGACGGACAGCAGGCTGCAGCAACAGGAACGCGCTTTGCTTAAGGCAACGTTGGTAATATTTATACCTGACAGGTGCCTGGTTTGACGCAAGTTTGTTGGACATAAGACGTCAATTAAAGATGTCACTAGGAAGTGATAGCTATCAGTTGCTCATTGGAAGGCCTACTGGAGGGTGCCCTTACTGTTGAGGATGACTACTGGGGGGTACCACCCTCGTCCTCGCCCCACCCTAAAGCCTGGTCCCCTCTAGCAATACAACTCATGTCCCTCACCTTGAACTTCGCACTGAGGGCTTGCAATGGTCGTACCCCTTCCGATACCCCCTCAGTGTGTACTTTCAACAGAAGGGGCCACGAGTCGAGGCTAGATTACATCATGATAGATATCACACTTTGGCCAAAAGTCCTCGACTTCAGGGTACTAAATAGGTCAGATAGTGACCACAATGCCCTCTGCTTAAACATCCAGCAGCCCCTGCCCCTAGCGGGCCTGTCCGCAGAAAATGGAGGTGAAGACATGGGGGAGCTGCTTCTTACAACAAATAGGCGTCGGGTTAAGTGGGGAAAGCTCCTGAGCTCAGAAGATGCCATTAATAAGTTATACGAGTTGGCACTCCCAAGGTTCATGGAGGTGGATGTGCTTTTAAATGAACCAAGAACCCCAGAATATAATGAGAAACTGGGTAGCATACACCAGGAATTAGTGAGGGATCTGGCGGAGGTATTTCACCCGGTGGTGCCAACCCGAAAGAAAAAGACCCATGTTCCCACCTGGTACACCTCCTCCTGCAGGGCAGCCAAATCTGAGCTTATCGCCGCAATTAAGGAGGGGTCAAATAAGGCTAAGGTACGTGACCTTAGGAAGGAGTATAAATCAGTGATGGCAAATGCTAGGACCGAGTGGGACTGGAACCACTGGCAGGACCTTCATGATGCCCTAAAAGCCAGGGACTCCAGGAAATTCTGGGCCCTGGTAAACAATGGGACGGGGGAACTTAAGAAAGCAATTGAACCCAACATTGCCCCCGCGGTTTGGGAGGCTCACTTTGGGGCACTCTATCAAGACACTAATACCTGCCCTGATAGAGCCCTGTCAGTGCCCATAGGCTCCCAGGACTCAGCCCTGGAACTATCCCTAGGGGAGGTGGAGGCTGCTCTGGAGCACTTATCGTTGGGGAAGGCGCCGGGTTTGGATAAGTTACCCGGGGATTTTTTCAGGCATCACCCGGACATCTGGGGTCCGTACCTCCTTATTCTTTTTAATGCCATTCTAGGAGGTATGGCAATCCCCGGGTCTTGGCTGGGGGCAGAGATTGTACCGATTCACAAGAAGGGGTCTACTCTGCTCCCGGCCAACTACAGGCCTATTAGCCTAATAGATGTACCCCAAAAGCTCTTTGCGCGCCTCATTCTTAACCATCTGCTGGATTGGGTGGAGGACAATGACATCATGAGCCCCCTCCAGGCTGGCTTCAGAAAGAACACGTCGACCATGGACCAGATCTTCCGCCTCCTCCTCCTTTATTGGAAGACAGTGACGTTAGAGGGGGGAAGACTGTACATGGTCTTCGTGGATCTGAGGTCAGCCTTCGATCTAGTCCCTCGAAGGAAATTATGGGAGGTTCTGGAAAAGCTAGGAGTACCCCCTCAGCTACTCAGCATTATCATCAGGTTGCATGAGAACAACTATGCACAAGTGAGGTGTGGGAGGGATGGCAAGCTCTCGTCCAGATTTCCGGTCCATCGAGGAGTCAGACAGGGCTGTGTCCTGGCACCGACCCTGTTCTGTCTTTTCATTAATAGCGTCATACTACATCTTGATAACGTTAAGGACAATGATGCCCCGCTCCTGGCAGGCAGGAGGGTCCCGGCAATAATGTTTGCTGACGATACCCTCCTGCTTCCAAATCCCCCATGGGGATTCAGAGGATCGTGAACGGTTTTGGCCTTTTCTGTCGCCAACATGGGCTGGAGGTGAACACAGAAAAGACCAAGTTCATGATCTTCAATCCCCCCACTAAAACCAGACCCAATCCCACACTGGGGAAAGTTAGTCTTGTGAGGGTCTCGACCTTTATATATTTGGGGGTAACACTGCAGGAAAACCTCTCATGGGACTGCCAGATAGCTAGATCCAGGGTAAAATTGTCCCAGCTATCGGGTGCAATGCTGAAGGTGGCTAACAAGTCCACCTTTAAGCCTGTAAGCCCGGCCCTGGAAACATATAGGTCCCAAGCCAAGGCAGCAGCCATGTATGGTAGCGAGTTATGGGGACACAAAGCAGGGAAGGCTTTGGCAGGAGTGGAAAACAGCATGCTAAAACGCCTACTTGGTCTCCCGCAAGGCACGCCACTTCTGCCCCTAAGACTAGATATGGGTCTTCCCTCCATCGCTGAAGATCTTCTGACAAAACCCGTGAAGTTTTGGCACTCGATATGGACTACTGAGGAACTGTACCATTACCTTATTCATGTAATGAGCCTGAATGGCAACAACAAAATTCCCTGGCTGGCTTTTATTAAGACGGAATTGCTCAGTATGAACTTGCCAGACTTATGGGATGATCCTGCTCAGGGCTGCCAAAGGATTACACGTAAAACTCTGGCCCAGTTGTATAAGAATAAGAACTTGTCTCACATGGAAAATGCTTATAATAGTGGCACCCTGACGGCACATTTTATGGAATCCAAAAATTCTTATGTTTTTGAACCTTTTATGGATTTTATCTTTCCTGTCCTGGCGAGGAAATTGTTTGTGCAATGGAGGTTCGGTACACTCCCCACCAAAGTATTTACCTGCAAATGGTCCATAGGGGGTGACAAACTCTGCCCATGCTGTAAAGCCCATGATGAAGATGACCTACATATAAAGTTTGCATGCCATGCTTACCATAGACCCAGGAAGCACTGGATAGCTCCGCTCTGCCGGAACCTGGGGTTCAGGAAGTACTTACAGGCTTACAGGGTCATGAAAACCAGTACTCTGGGCCACATTGTGTTTGCTGTATCAAAATTCTTAATGGCAGCGTGGATAATTAGGAAGAAAATGTCCCCCTGAACTCGTACTACCTTGCACCCTCTATCCCCCGCTGGTCCAGTAGAGACTTTCTTATATGTATAAATACTGTATTTTAAATGTATGTATTGTATTTTACTGCATCTTTTATGGCCTATATGGCCGAAATAAAGAATTTTTGGAATTGGTTGCTCATTAGAGTTCCATTACTAATCAAAACACAGCAAGCGGGGATTTCCAGGTTTGCTGAGTTTTTATCTTGTTGAAGAACTCGGAGTGTTAATCTAGGAATATCAGATAGTGACTTCTGCTCTGTCATTGCACTAATTGGTTGCAAAGGAAGTGGCAGAGAACTATTCTGGAATGTGGCTCTGTTCGCGTGAGGCCAGAGATGACTTTCTGAATCGCACTTGAACGGTTATGCCAATATAGGGAATAAATGGATTTATAACCGAATAGGGGCATAAGGTCACAGTATCGATCAGGAACCTAGATAAACACACAACAGTATACCCTTGAGTAGCCCCATGCCAAGTAAATAAAGTCAGCGTCCCGAGCTGTACATCTCACACAATTTGCATTTTCCCTGAGTCCAAAGCCATAAAGTCGGTTTGGGGTGTAATACATTTGATGTAAAATTTTAAAATGTATAATCCTTAAAGTGCAGTTTAGTGTCCACTGGCCGGTTAGCACGCAGCAAGCGTACCAGTCATGCGCTGTGATTGGAGCAGAGAGAGCCCCATTCCATTTGCTCCAGATGGGCATCTGTCTGGGGTCTATTTTATAAGTGTGTGACAATGGTGCTTTTGGGTGTCAGTTGTGAGCAGGGCCGGACTGAGCATAGCGGGCACTGGACGTTTCCCCGGTAGGCCGCTAGGGTGGGGGCGGTTTTGGGCCCCTGGGGGGCCGTTTTTGTTACCGGGGTCGTTAATATCAGCCCCCTGTAACAAAATCGGTCGAAACCGGACTGCTCAGCTGCACTCCCCCTCACCTTAGGGAGGGTCAGCTGAGCAGTTTGACAGGGCCGGTTTCTGTTCACAGTCCGGCCCTGGTTGTGAGAAGCATTTGGAGTGCTCCCAGTGGGCGCTGTTCCTTCTCCTGTGGATACAGGTCGAAAAAGCACGGCCCCATGCCTACAATATAGGAAGGTGAGCATGGGAGGTTTATTGCTTATACAATGTAGATCAGCTAAATCTTTATATTTTCCTTCCAGATAGGCATTCCCCAGAGTGTGTAGCACTGCCAAATAAAGCCAGTGAATCTGCTTCTTGTGACACTGATATCTCTGGGTGAAGCACAAGTGGTAGTGCTGGTGCATATAGTGGTGTTATCTGGGCTCTTTTCCCAATGCTTTCCCGGCTTATGTGGTGCAGTGTACAGCGTTTATCACTTTTTTTGTGACCTCCTTGCACTCGTGCGGGATTAGGACCTCAAGCGCTATGGGGAGCGCAGTAGGAGTTGAAGCCATGTGGCCAAGGCACTCACAAGGATCTTAGGGCCCGATGGAGGTGGTCATTTACCGGCTGGTAACGGACGATTTTGGCCGTTACCGACCGGTAAATGGGTTTTTGGGATGTAGGGGGCCAATTTTACCGAATCGGTAAATTTACAGAATCGGTAATATACAGAATCAGTATTTTTACCGATTCAGTAACTTCCAGATGCAGGTGGGACACTTCTGAGTCCCAAAGGCCTTTCAAATTCGGTATTTTACCACCCAATCCAATTGGGTGGTAAAATACTGAATCCAGGTGTGCATGCACATGTGTGCATGCACACCTATGCCATGTGACAGACAGACATGCCTTAGGGCATGTCTGTGTGCCACATGGCACACATGCCTGTATTTGGGGTGCTAGAGGGTGTCAAAGTGACACCCCCTGCAACCCTTGCAGGAATCAGTATTTACCGAATCGGTAAATACTGATTCGGTAATGCCCATTGATTCCTATGGGCTTCAATGCCCATAGGAATCAATGGGCATTACCGATTCTGTAATACCTACATCCCCCCCCCCCCCTCTATTTTACCACTTCTTAAATACCGAATCGGTAAAATTTGGTATTTAAGAAGTGGTAAAATAAAATTACCCACATATAGCCCTAAGTATCTGTGTTTATAAGGGAAATCAGATGGTATGAGCCACACCACTGAGGAGGCTTTTCTGGTTTCAGCAGCATGATAATAAGCCTCTTGGAGTGATGGCTACTGGTTTCGTTTTTGCAACGCTTTCTCAATCATTGCATGGTGGTGAGGGGCTATCTGGGGTGCATACTCTTTGTAAAATTATCCTGGCAACCCATCACTCCCAGAAGCTTTTCCATTTGGAAGCTCCCTTATTGCATCTTTTATTTCATCTGTAGTGAGCAGTTGTGCCAAGAATTCCCTTTGTCTCTTCCAGATACGCATTGGTTTAAGCCTCCGTGGCTGTGTCTCGGGCAGCGTACATATTTTCATAAAATTTGGCAAATGTTTTCAAGAGGTTCGCCGTATCATGATGGGAAATGCCCTCATCTTTTGTCACTTCCACTATGTGCGCACGTGCCCCTGGTTCTGCTATTTTCTTGGCAAACGGTCCGTCAACCCCCTTCGCTATAAACCCTAGCTGTCTACTCATGTGGCATGTATTTGACTTCCTGCTCTGCCGTCCCATTATACTCATTGATCACCTCTCATATCTGCACCAATTTGCCGGGGTCAGAGTTTTGTTCATACGATCTTTTAAGATCTGAAAGTATGAATGAATGAATGAGGTCGTTTTATCAAGCGCGCAATACCCGAAGGTGTCTTAGCGCTGTGCGGATCAAAAACCCAGGAGAGAAACGCCTGGAGGCCTACCTTAAACACATAGCTGATGACCTATTAAGCCAGGTATTTAGCTCTTTCCTAAACAGCTGCAAGCTGAGTTGCGCGCGTAGGGCGAAAGGCAAGGAGTGTCATAGTTCCCCCCTCCCCCCGCACGCCCCTCCCCCCCCCCCCCACCCCCCCCCCCCCATGTGCAAAAGCATTTTTCCATCCCACTGTGCTTTGCTTATTTTTGGAACAACGATCATGTGCGCCAAGCACGATCTCAGGTTCCTACAAGGAGTATACTAGGAAAACCAATCCTGGAAAAAGGCCGGCCCCGGCTCTGTGAAGGGCCCTGTGGATAATGTAGAGGGCCCTAAATTAAATCCGCTTTTCCACTGGTAACCGATAGAGGTCATGCATTAAGTGTCAAATTGGTCCAAATTTGGGGACCTTGAGTAGTGTTGTTGCTGCTGCATTTTGCAAAGACTGGAGCTTCTTTATCAGGTATTTGGAAGTCCCCAAATATAGGGTATTACAGTAATCTATCTTCAAAACAATCAGTGCCATCGTCACCGTCTTTTGTAGATCGAAAGGAATGAACAGGAGAATTTTCTAAAATACTCTTAGCATGAAAAACCCAGCTGAAGTCACAGCATTGATTTGTTTTGAAAAACAGAGGGTCATATTATCAAGCCCCAGCGATATTTATCGCTAAGCGCACTTAGCGCTAGGATAATTATCACGGGGTAGCGTGGATTTTTATCACTGAGATAGCGTGATATAAGCAACGCTTATCTCAGAAGTGATAAAAATCCTCGCTCTAACTGCCAAATGAGAGATTATCGCTGGAAAACCAACGATAATCTGTAGAAGTTTGGCGTTAGCTTGATGATAGGGGCTAACAAACTTAGCCATGATATCCACCTTCCATAGGATACCATGGCTAAGTCAGGAAAATACCAGGTGTAAAAAAAGCAGCGCTAACCGCAGTTAGCGCTGCTTTTTGTATCACTAACAGGTTTAGCGATATCCTTGATGATAGGAGAAATGTCGCTTTACAACATTTCTCCTATTATTTTTCTCTGGAACGCCCCATTTGCATCTCATTAGAGATGCAAGGGAAAGCGTAGAGAAAAAGGGTGTTAACATGTGAATTTGCGTGTTAGCACCCTGTTGCTGATAGGGAGATAATTTTATCTCTGCTTTCTTGGCTTGTAAAGCCAAAAAAGCTTTCCTTTGAAGGAATTAAGGGGCATATTACCAACAACTAGCGATAATTTTTGTCTCTAACTTGTTTAGAGACAAAAATTATCGCCGCACATCGGCGATTTTTATCGCAGATAAACCTTGCTATTAGCAAGGTTTATCGCAAATGCGATAAAAAACGGCCGCAATGCATGAATATCGCTGAAAAGTCAGCGATATTCATGCATTATCGAGCAAATGCTCTTAGCCATGTTATCCACCTCCCATTGGATAACATGGCTAAGAACTGCTCAGGGCAGGTGTTAGCTTTTGGAGATATTCGCGCTTAGCGCGAATATCTCCAAAAGTTGATAATAGGAGATAGCGATGTTAGGGACTGTTTCCAGTCGCTAACATCTTGGCACGCCCACTTTGCATATCATTAGTGATAAATATCACTGACATGCAAAGCGGGGCCCAAGATGGTCGCTATCTCCTTTTAGCTGTCACTAACTGGTGTTAGCGACAGCTTGGTAATAGGGAGATAATTTTATCTCCGCTTTCTTGGCTTTTAAAGCCAAAAAAGCGGAGATAAACCCCCTTGATAATATGCCCCCTAGTATTTCATGGTGGTATCTCCACTGCTAGGATGAGAGGAGAAAACACAGAAGAATTCAGATCTCTCACAGGACAGCCTTGGCACTGAAAACATCTTTCCACATCACTGGTCTCAATTGAGTTAAGTGGTTCTTTACAGAGGGAGAGGGCCAAAAGTAGGTGAAGACAGCTTGAAAACAAACGAATGCAGCAGCAATCTGGCGGATTGGGAGGGACGGATCCTTTTGTAATCTATACAGGGCAGATGCTTAGCATCTGCATGGCAGGGCTATCTTTGAGGTGCAGACCTCGCAGTCAATGTCACTTCTCCCCTGTCATGCACAAGCTGCAATTTATCTTCAGCTGCGAGGCCCTGTCTCTGATCCACCTTGGCCTCCTGGAACTCCTGCCTTGCTAATCACCTGTTGTCTGGTGTCCTCGGGCTGGCTTCCCTCCAGGCAGGTAACGCCTCCGCAGGCCATGATCTAGGCCTTGTGGCTTCGGCCGCCCTCAGCATCCTCCCTCCAGTGTGTCCTTTTCCCACTGTTGTCCGCCTCCCCGCCCTATCTCAGCTGACAGTCGTGTGTTGCAGCACAGAGGTGCAATGTGTCCTTGTATGCCGATATCTCCCTTCACCTTCAGCGCGACTCAGGCACCACCGACCGCTTTCAGACCACCAGCGGGGGCCACCATGTTTCTCTACAGCGAGTTGTACCTCAGCGTGTGTCTCCGTTTCCAGCAGTCCAAATCTGCTTCACTTTTGTTGCTACAGTGTACTCGGGTATCGGTGTGGGTTACTCCATGATATTTGGATTTCGATTGGCGTCCTTATTCAGGAATATTGTAGGATGAGTGACTCTGGCCAGCAGAGCTGCATTAGCGTGTGGCCATCTTGCTGCGGGCTTACTAGTGCCCCCTCGGACTGATCAATATTGAAATCGTTTTTTGCTTACAGAGAGAATGCATGCACTGCCCCCAATGGAGGGATAATAGATCCACAGCCTAACCCAGATACTAATTAAAAGTTGTAACAGATCTGATGAAAGCCAATAGATTGTGCATAGCACGCGGTGGGCGTCGGTCAATCAACATTATCCTCTAATGATCAACTGTCGTGTTTTTTCATAATTGTAATTAAATGCTTATCTCACTGTCTGTCTAAATAAAAAGATATACCTAAAAAACATAGTTTTTCTGCCAGAGAGTAGAGCAGTGAAAGTCTGGCAGGTTTTGACTTTTGTTTTGGCCTTACATCAGAATCAAGCATGGATGGGGCTAAGGATCATGTGGCTTCTCCTTTTTCACAGACCTTGATCTATTTTAAATCATGTTCAGCCCTTTGCGTAGGTTTTTAACTGCAGCAACCTAGGACTTTAATGTTATAATCCCTCTGACACTGGGTCTCAAGCCCTCATTACGCTGGTAGTGCAATTCAAGAAACCTTTAGAGAAATCTACTATAGCATTTCGAACCTCCAAAGCTCACAACTGCAGAATAGTGGTAGATGCCCGTTTCCTACAGTGGGAGGTTTGTTTGGAGGTCAGGTTGATTCACCGGCGCTGGTCCACCAGAAAGGCTCATCACTCTTCCAAATGAAAGGAATTCCCAGCATTCTTATAGAGAGTCAGGCTCTTTAAAACTTGCATTTTGTATCCTCATGTGTTAATCAGATCAGGCAATTGGTTTCTGTTACATTTTCATTATTGCATTTCATGACTGTGCCTTTAAATGCTCCTTGTTATGTTTTAGTTTACCACTGTTCTATTAGAACTCCTGTGCTCTGCAAGCCATCAGAGTCAGTTATTGTTGGACTGCTCTGCACTGGCTGGCTGTCATCACTTGTTGCTGTGCTGCTTGTGAATAAACCCACATCTTTAATCCCTCTCTTGCCTGGATTTATTACATATTTTGGCGACGAGGTGAACCTTTCACCAAGCAGCACAGGTGTAGAACTGGATTTCCTAATTTTTGTTCGACTTTTGGGTGAGTGAATTTCCAATTTTACTCAAGGCATTCATTTGCACTGAAGAATCGTTTTGCCTACTTCACCCTTCGTATATTGCTGAAAATCGCAGAGGAATTGTTCGAACCAACGGTGTTTGAGGCTATTTTCTACATTTTTGGGAATATTTCTACTCTTCATACTTTGTTTGTTTTTGATTTTCTGCACCCGACGTACCTGAAGACTCGCGGATCTTCTGCCTGAGCATTCGGATTCACCCGGTGTGCTGTGAGTGCTGTTTCCGCGAACGTCGGTGAACTGGGCATTCCTGCTGTCTGTTCCAGGAAAGGAAACGCATCATTACGCTCATCACGTCAAAGCGCATTGCATCACCGCGCATCACGTCAAAGCGCATTTCATCACCACGTACGCGGCGGCCATTTTGATTACATTGGTTTCCTTGGTAACGGAAATCATCGCGTATGCCAATTGATTGCAGCGCTTCTTCTGCCGTACATTTCTTTCCTTACTACGAATTAAAGAAATTGTTTTTAAAGCACGCTTAAGCCAGTTTTATCCACAATTGCAGCAGAAATATTAAGTAAGTTTGCTGCAAATTTTAAAGTTTATCCCCTTCGAATGGAACTTCCTATGTACAATTTTTAAAAGTCAAGAGATACCACAGCAAGTTTAATGTCCTCTCTATTTTAGTTTTTACTTATCATTAACAATTTTCTTCCTCTGGGCCACTGATTGTTATTCCCTTTATTAACACGTTATTGAACTGGGCTATTTACTCAGTAATTTTTTTTTACAGACAACACCTTTGAAATCAACCTCTTGTTTTACCTTCATTTATCCATCGCCTTCATCGACATGCAGTTTGATCCACCAGAAAAGTTCTTACAAAATAAAGGTGATCCTCCCATTCATTGGACATGCTGGAAGGAAGAATTTTACAATTACATGAAAGCCATCGATGGTGAACGTATGGGTTCCGAAAGGAAAAAAAGTATTTTGCTTCACTGCTTATGTTCTGAAGGACAAATGATATTCAGAGCTCTGCCACCCATCGCACCAGCAGAGGGGGAGGGTGATGGTTCAAATGTGTATAAGGAAGCATTACTCAAAATTGAAAAAAGATTTAAACCAGTGTCAAATATTGCGTTAAACAGATATAAGTTTTATACTCGTGCACAACATGATTTGGCATCTTTTGATGATTTCATCACTGCACTTAGATCGTTATCTATTCATTGCAACATGTGTGATGAAATGTTAAGAGACCAGATTATTGTTCATGTTAAGAATAAAAAAAAAACAAGAACGTTTGTGGGAATTGGGGGATCCGAAATTATCAGAAGCAATTTCTATAGCCAAATCGTTAGAGCATTCAGAGAAATGGATGTTAACTGTCAAAAAACATTCAGAACAAAAATCTGAGCCTATTGATGAAGTTTGTTTGATAAAACAGACATATAGTCAAACTTCTGATAATTTTCGTGTTCCACAAAATGTTTCTAAACCTAACACTTCAAGTCAGTTTAAAAGATTTGACAAAAATGTTACTTGTTACAAATGTGGAGCTAAGGGTCATTTTGCTTCGTATGCAGGGTGTCCTGCCATCAACAAAGAATGCAGAAAATGTGGCAGATTAGGTCATTTTTCAAATGTGTGTAGAGATGGGAGAAAATTTGTACAAAATACCAGGAACAAAGTAGCTTATGCTTCTGAAGATGGTGTTAAAACCTGCAATTGCTCTTGTGCATCTGCTTCGTGTTCTTCTGACGACAGTAAAGGGTTTGTAGTGTATCTTTCTGAGGGTATTAGTTGTTTCAATGCATGTTTAGAGGACAGTTCCATTAAAAAACCCGTTTGTGAGATGTTTGTTTTGGGTTCAAAGATTGATCTTATGGCAGATTCAGGTTCCCCGTGGACAATAGTTACTAAGGATTATTTTGAGGAACGTTTAGGTTCAGTGCTGGATTTGAACAACATCATGTCACCCGATATCTCTCCTTTGAGTTTTATTGGTACTAGGATTGACATGTTAGGGTTTTTTCTAGTTGATCTTACTTTTAGATCTAGGTGCGTCAAAGTTAAATTATATGTGGCAGTAAAAGGTGTTAATGTTGTAGGTGGGAAAGACCAGTGGAAATTTGGAATAATTCTTAATCCACGCTCTAGAGACCCTATTTCTTTGCATCCCACGTTTGAAGGTGACAATGTCTCTTCAATAGTGTCTCAAAGAAAAGCTGACATGGTTAAATCAGAGTTTGAGGATGTTTTTTCTGACAGATTGGGTAAGATACAAAGTTTTTCACATCAGATAAAACTCAAAGTGGGTGTTGTTCTGGTTAAACAGAGATTAAGGGGAGTGCCAATAAATGTCAGAGAAGAACTTAAGAAGAACTTAGATGACTTAGTTTCAGAAGGCATCATTGAACCCATTGAGTCTGCAGAATGGGTTTCTTCCATTGTTTTGGTGAGAAAACCTGAAAAAAGTTTGAGGATGTGTGTCGACCTAAGAGCCCTTAACACAGCCATTATTGTGGATTGTCACCCCCTTCCCAACATATGAGGTTGTATCCATGTTGGAGGGAGCAAAGGTTTTCTCCACCCTCGACTTGAGGTCTGCATATCATCAAATTCCGTTGACTGAAGATTCTAAGTGTCTTACCGCATTTATTACTCCTCAGGGTCTGTATCAATACACTAGGATGCCGTTTGGCTTGGCATCTGTAGCCTCTGTTTTTCAAAGGGTTATGTTCAATATTTTCAGGGACGTTGATAACTTTGTCAAGTGTTTCCAGGACGATATTCTTATTTATTCTACCAACACTGAAGAACATGTTTCACATTTGCGTTGAGTGTGTGAGAAATTGAGGAAGAGTGGTTTAACACTTAAATCTAATAAGTGTAAACTGTTTCAGGATTCTGTAGAATATCTTGGTCACACATTATCCGGTGATGGTGTGGTACCCAAGAAATCAAATGTTGAAGGTATTAGCAATGCTCCTCCTCCGTCCAACAAAGAACAGCTACTTTCCTTCGCAGGTATGTGCGAGTACTATAGCAAATTTGTAAATAATTTTGCAACAAAAATGGAGCCGCTTAGAAAACTACTCAGGCAAAGTAATGTGTTTATATGGGGTACTGAACAGCAGGCTGCTTTTGAAAATATAAAATTGGAAATTTTAAATGCCCCAACACTTAAAACTTTTTGTTTAAACAAGACTTGTATTATCACTGTTGATGCAAGCAAGTACGGTATTGGTTCTGTTTTATCTCAGAGATCTGGAAAAGAGGAATGGAATGTTTGTTTTGCATCACCAACTTTGAATGATAGTGAACGCAGATATGATGTCATTAAAAAAGAACTTTTAGCGTGCGTTTGGGCAATTGAACATTTCAGAAATTATGTGTGGGCTAGTAAAGTCATTCTTAAAACAGATCACAAACCCCTTGTGAACATCCTTTCTCCAGGTGGTGGCTGGAATTCAACTGCAGGTATTGCCAGATTGACTTCTAGACTACAAGAATACTGTTTTACACCAGAATATGTCCCTGGAAAAAAAAATGCCATTGCTGACTTTATGTCTCGCCTTCCTTGTCAAATGTCCTCAAATTATATTCTTGATGATAGTGATGTGGTCACATCTTTGCAAGATGTGTTGTTGGGTACATTTGAGGATATTTCTGAGGAATCTTGGTCTCTTGCAGATAAAGAAGATCTTTCATTACAGACCATTAAGAAATATATTTTAGAAGGTTGGCCTGACAAGAAAAATGTATCTGATGATTTCATGCCCATGTTTAAAGTGTATGATGAGTTAGAGTTAGAGAACAATTTTGTTTTCAAATCTGGAAAATGTGTCCCTCTTTTCTGATGCAAGGTGTAATTTTAGATTTAGCCCACAAAATGCATCCAGGTATGTCTGCAATGAAGCGTTTGATAAGGAACTATTTTTGGTGGCCAGGTTTGGATCGCATGGTTGATCGGAAGGTCAGAGAGTGTTCAGTTTGTATGGGTAGTGAGAAAATGTTAAAAGTTAATGTTCCTCCGTTGAAAACCACGCCTTGGCCCACTGATCCTTGTAAAAAGATAGCTTTTGACATTTCTGGTCCTTTTATGTGCTTACCTGCTGATTCACGTTATGCCCTGGTTCTCGTTGATTACCATTCTAAATGGCCTGAGGTCAAATGTGTTTCTACAGCTTCTACATCTAATGTGATTGAGTTTTTTAAGGAGGTGTTTTCTAGAGAAGGTTGCCCTTCAACCCTTGTCTCTGATAATGGGGTCCAGTTAACTTATTTAGAAATGGGAGTTTTTCTTAAGCGACAGAATATTATTCATCATACTGTTTCTGTTTACGAACCCCATGAAAATGGTTTGGTTGAGCGTTTTAATAGGGTGTTAAAGGGTTTCATTTCTGATGTCTTTAAGTCCGGTTCGGATTGGAGAAATGTTTTGAGAGAAAAACTTTGGTTCTATCGCATAACTCTACACTCTACCACTGAGGTCAGTCCTTTCCGTCTTCTTAAGGGACGCGATCCTGCCTCTAATATCTGTCATTGGTGGATTAAGGAGAAATGTGCTGGTAAGCCTTTTTCTGAACTACTCATTGACGATGTTGCTCACAAGATTGCTGATAAAGTGAATAAACCCACATCTTTAATCCCTTTCTTGCCTGGATTTATTACAGTTTCCTCTTCTTGAAGCAATATTTCTATGTCCTTCTTGAAGAATTCCATTGACCTTTTTACTTCTATGTCCCTTGACTGCTCCAGTAACACAGACATTAGCATTGTCAGTTTGGAAATTGGAATGCGAGGTCTGCAGAATATAACTACCAGAATTCTTGAAGGCCTTTCACCCCCAAATCATGTTCCTGTGACCGAAAGGCTTTTTAAGTCTGGTATGAGTCTCGTAAGCAGCATTCCTTGCAGTGTAAATTCCCAGAAATTCTCCAATGTCTTAGGGATGTGTTCAACTTTAAGTTTTCCATACCCACTATTAATGAACAGTGGGCAGCAATACGAGCTTTCAAATAACCCTTGGGATCTCCGGTATAAGAAGTGGTTTCGACTTTTTTACCTTGTTAAACAGTGTGCCCTATTTGGGATTTGCCATTGAAGTTGAATTACCAAAAAACTCTGGGAGATTGCATGCAGTCAGCAAGCTGCAGAATTCCGGTTCATTGTGCTGTTCACGCTGATTTTTAACACTAAGAGCTTGTCCCGCGCTGTCAAATCAGGGTGAATAGCACCATGCAGCGTCTCACCAGAGGGTGCTGCTTCTTTCTGTCACTCAAGTAGATTTTCTACTTGAGCTGCAGCTTGCAACACGAGCTGCAACTTCTGAATCCAAGCGTTAACAGCCTGCCACACCAGCCCACGTTAAGAAATCGTTCCGGGAGGCAGTCTACCACATGGTTTTTCTCTCTCACCATCTTAATGTTGGTGAGCCTCACGTAAGAAAAACTCCACCACAAGGCGGTTGGCACATTTTTTGCTGTGCTCCATGCTCCAAGCAGAGCACGGAGTAGGCAAAACTCTGTGTTTACTGCCCACCCTAGCATTTGTATAAGCTGGGAGAATTATTAATTTCTTTTGTCTCAAATTATCACAATACAGTGTGCTTCATCATACTGACCCCTCCGTTGTGCCTAAAAATGCTTTAGCCTTTCAAAGGAATCAGGATTTTCATCTCTCAACTTTTTTTTCAATATCCATCTTCTCTAGAAGAAGAGCTTTACACTTAAGTTGACAGATGAGCTTTGATGATGTTTTTAGATAGGTCACATACCTTTTAACAGTCTGACATTTTAAATGTAACGTTTGGTTCTTCTGGTCCAGCCAAAATAGCCTCCGCTCTGACAGTAAGTCATTGGGTTCGATTCATTATTTTCTTGGCATGTTCACTAACAAATGTACCTATTCCTGGGGGCTTCAAGGTAGATTAAGCAGACGTCTTGTGGCTTCATGGACCCAGGTGAAGAGATCCCACTCAAGAGATTTGTAATGCTGCTACATTGGTTGCTCTTCACACTTTTCAAAGTTGATGGCAGGATTGTTGGGGTTGGTGTTTTATGCTCCACTTGTCATAGATTTCTTTCATGTTAATTTTAGACTTCATTAAATCATCAAGCATGCATGGTGTTTTAGTTTAGTTTGAGACAGAATCCAAAGTTTCTTTGACATTCCTTATAATTATTGCCTGGGATAGGTTAGATATATGAATACAGACACTCAGATATGAAGATGATGAATAAGAGGTAACTGTGCAACATGTTCTAATATTGACATTCAAGGGTTCTGGTGACATAACTGAAGGCTGAGTGCTTTTTTATTAGGGGTGGGTGTAATATTTTGTTCCACCTGTGGAATTTGCGGAATTTTGGGAGCTCCATTTTAGTCTTGTAATGCAGATTTCCAGCCATATTCTGCCAATTGCTGCATGATGGAATTATTTCTCGCATGCATGCCAAAATGGTAAGTTGACGAGCAACATATGGCCAGGTACGGCCAAGACCCCCTCCTCCCCTAACTCCTGCCCTTGGGGTGGGCCCCATTTCCCTGTGCCGAAGTTGCTCACCGCCCATGTTCCCCCAAGACCAACAACATCATCAATACCAACTTTGGATTAGGGTTCGTAAATCCCGGCCGTATTTATTACAAACAATAATCACACATTAATATATTTACATTACATACACAATACGCAGAAAGTCCAGTCCGTTACATTGATATATACAGTATGTCTAAGGCTAACCTTAACATGTTTCTAATACATAGCCATGCCTGTCCTAAGCTAATCATTCAACAACATAACATTATCTTTCTGCGTATCCCTATTTGAGCCTATGACAAGGTAAATGACTGGCCTCAGATCGTGATCAAGCTATGCCCAAACTCCTCCAGAGTGACCTTGCACAGGGGGCCCCATTCACCAGAAGGATACCTCCCCCCCAGGCACCCCGTCTCCATAATGGCCCTGTGATATTATGCGCAGCTTACTTGGGCCCATGTGCGAGTGCGGGGTGGCCAACCATCCTACCGGAAAGCGTAACTCCCCTCCCCCGCACCCTTCCAGCCCACCGGCTGTAACTGCCCATGGAGTTCCATGAGAGACCATCTGTTCCCCCCTCTGGCGTCCCCATTTTACAATGGCACCGTCAATCTAGGGACCTTAAATGTAAGCTCACCAATGACCTTACCGCTGACCAAGTATTAGCATCTCTAAATATAACAAATATTAACCAACATAGGAAAAAACAGAACAAACCATTCCTCAACAACTTCTGCTTTAGGGAGATGGTGGGTGGGTGACTCTAATGGAACCTCCGGTTGAGATACTGGCGTTTGTAGCGATCGGCTGGGGAGCGGTGAGGAAAGCGGACGTGCCCGCCGCTCCACAGCCTTTTTATCCCCCTTCGCGCCAGCTCAAACCGGCTTTCCTGGCATTAGAACAATGCGCGACCGGAAACGGTGCTTTTGGCGTCCGGGTCGCGCGACCGCACGGCAATCAGCGAGGGAGGTGAGGTGCCACATCACTGTTGTGCGTGGCGCAACCCTGCCTCCCTGCCGGCCGTGGGGGACCGGCGCAACCGCCATAGTTGCCGCATGTCCGATGCCGTCCCCGCCGGATCACTGACAGAATTTCGACCTCATAAATATCGACCTACAAGAATATCGAGTCAATAATATCGAGGGCAAAAATATCGACATCCTATCTACAACATGGTAAGTACAAAAATATCGAAAAAATAATATAGATGTAAAAAATATCGATGTTAAAAATATCGATTTTTTTCTTTTAATATATAAATGTAAAATTAAGTATATAACACTAATAAATAAAATATACATATTTAAAAGTATCTAATAATGTTTTAAATTAATAAATAATACATATATATTAATAATACATTAATTAAATATATACACTAAATATATAATATATATCTACTGAACAATAAGTATTAATAATTATTTTACTAATTTATAAATTAATATAATTTTTTCTAATTTACTAATACATTTACAAACATAAAACAATAACATAAACAAAATGTAAGTAATATAAAAAATAAAATAAACATTTAATTTTTTTACAATTAATTATATAAAACGTTGGACAGCGTAAGGGTAAAAATTACTATTCCTACTCCAGAGAGTGCAACAGTAGGGAAAGCGTTTGATAGCGTAGGGGTAAAATTACTATTCCCACTCCAGAGAGTGCAACAGTAGGGAAAGCGTTGGATAGCGTAGGAGTAAAAATTACTATTCCCACTCCAGAGAGTGCAACAGTAGGGAAAGCGTTGGATAGCGTAGGGGTAAAAATTACTATTCCCACTCCAGAGAGTGCAGCAGTAGGGAAAGCGTTGGATTGCGTAGGGGTACAAATTACTATTCCCACTCCAGAGAGTGCAACAGTAGGGAAAGCGTTGGATAGCGTACGGGTAAAAATTACTATTGCCACTCCAGAGAGTGCAACAGTAGGGAAAGCGTTGGATAGCGTAGGGGTAAAAATTACTACTCCCACTCCAGAGAGTGCAACAGTAGGGAAAGCGTTGGATAGCATAGGGGTAAAAATTACTATTCCCACTCCAGAGAGTGCAACAGTAGGAAAAGCGTTGGATAGCGTAGGGGTAAAAATTACTATTCCCACTCCAGAGAGTACAACAGTAGGGAAAGCGTTGGATAGCGTAGGGGTAAAAATTACTATTCCCACTCCAGAGAGTGCAACAGTAGGGAAAGCTTTGGATTGCGTAGGGGTACAATTTACTATTCCCACTCCAGAGAGTGCAACAGTAGGGAAAGCGTTGGATAGCGTACGGGTAAAAATTACTATTCCCACTCCAGAGAGTGCAACAGTAGGGAAAGCGTTGGATAGCGTAGGGGTAGAAATTACTATTCCCACTCCAGAGAGTGCAACAGTAGGGAAAGCGTTGGATAGCATAGGGGTAAAAATTACTATTCCCACTCCAGAGAGTGCAACAGTAGGGAAAGCGTTGGATAGCGTAGGGGTAAAAATTACTATTCCCACTCCAGAGAGTGCAATAGTAAGGAAAGCGTTGGATAGCGTAGGGGTAAAAATTACTATTCCCACTCCAGAGAGTGCAACAGTAGGGAAAGCGTTGGATAGCGTAGGGGTAAAAATTACTATTCCCACTCCAGAGAGTGCAACAGTAGGGAAAGCATTGGATAGCGTAGAGGTAAAAATTACTATTCCCACTCCAGAGAGTGCAACAGTAGGGAAAGCGTTGGATAGCGTAGGGGTAAAAATTACTATTCCCACTCCAGAGAGTGCAACAGTAGGGAAGGCGTTGGATCGCGCGGGAGAAAAATTACTATTCCCACTCCAGAGAGTGCAACAGTAAGGAAAGCGTTGGATAGCGTAGGGGTAAAAAGTACTATTCCCACTCCAGACAGTGCAACAGTAGGGAAAGCGTTGGATAGCGTAGGGGTAAAAAATTACTATTCCAACTCCAGAGAGTGCAACAGTAGGGAAAGTGTTGAATAGTATAAGGATTAAAATAACATACTTATAAATAAACGACTTTTGTAATTATAAATAAATAAACTATTAAATAAATATAAACCATATACAATACCTATACTTAATTATAAAACACATGCTTAGCAAAATATATTTTACCTAAAATTAATGTAAAATAATACCATTTTATAATATTTAATTACCACTTAATAATTAATTAACAATTATATTATTAACAATACAATTAGTTTTAATACATTATTAATTAATTAAATTTACTTTACTTCCCACCATATTTCCCTGTAAAACAACTACCCATAATATAACACATTTATCCAATAATGAATTAATGAAAAATAATTAGCAAATAATTAAAATTAATTAACTATTAGGTAAAATTAATTAACAATTAATTAAATTTATTTTATAATTCCTACTAATTATTAAATAATTAACCTTAATTAAATTACTCCCCAGCCTATTCCCCTATAAACCCACATCCCGCTACAGAAAATATATATCAATTAATCAATTAATTAATTTTTTTTCAATTAATTATTAATAATTAGCAATTAATTATAATTAATTAATTAATCCTACTAATTATTAATAAACTTACCATAATTAAATTACTTCCCACCCTATTCCCCTATAAACCCACAACCCGCTACAGAACATATATATCAATTAATAAATTAAATAACATTATTTTCCTATTATTTTCAAATAATTACCAATTAATTATAATTTATTAATAAATCCTACTAATTAATAATCAATTTACCATAATTAAATTACTTCCCACCCTATTCCCCTATAAACCCACAACCCGCTCCGGTACTAAAACATACAATTTTCTTATAAATTAATTTATTATTATATAAAATTAATACACATATAATATTAATTATTTTAAATACCTAAATTAAACATATAACACATACATAATAAAAAACTATAAAATAATACAAATATCGATATTAGTGTCATCGAAATTAGTAACATCGATATATATTCTATCGATATTACTAACTTCGATATTACTTACATCGATATTAAGAATTTCGATATTACTTACCTTCGGTCGATATTCTGTCCTACGATATTCTTGACTTCGATATTATGCTCCTTCGATATTTCAGACTCGATATTATGGTAGGTCGATAATTCCAACTCGATATTTTGACTGTGTACCGTCCCCGCCTTCCTATATGACCAGGTACGGTCGAGTTCCCCTCCTCCCTTAACTTCTGCCCTTGGGGTGAGCCCCATTTCCCAGTGCCCAAGTTGCTATCACCGCTCATGTTCCCCCAAGGCCAACTACATCATCAAAGGGGCCTTTGCAGTTAGACGCAGCTTACTTGAACTCTTGTGCACTTGAGGGGTGGCCAACCAGCCTATGAAAAGCGTAACTCCTCTCCTCCCGCACCCTTCTAGCCTACCGGCTGTAACTGCCCCTGGAGTTCCATGAGAGACCATCTATCCCTCTATACCCCCCCCCCCCCTGGAGTCCACCATTTGACAAAGACGCCGCCCGCAGAGGACTTTAAATTTAAGCTCATCAATCATGACCTTACCACCACAGGCCAGCATAATTGCCCGACTATCTGGCCTCCCCCCTCTGCCCCACTGAAGGTAATGCCCTGTTCTGTGACCCTACTAACCAAGCAAGAAGGTTCACCATGAAGAGCTCATTACCTAACTTGGAAAGGTGTACAACGTCCAGTAGGAAGCACGGCTACAGTGCTATTGTGTGCAAATTTTGAGATCTAAACAGTCTATTCATCTTGTTATTAATTCTTTTAACTGAATGGTTCAGGGCCTACACAGACTAACCCACCTTCACTGAAATCTTGGAATCATATGTGACCATACCAGTATACCCCCAGGGCATAGTTTTGCCAACTATTCAACTTCAGTGATCAAGGTTTCCACCTTACCTCCTTCTACCCAGAGGTACCAGGTTGTTCACCCCCAGGTGCAGAATAAAGACTTAGGGGAGCCCCCTCCCGGCCCATCAGGCCTACCACCAAATCCCTGAATTTGTTGAAGCAGAGGCCCCCGCCCATGAAAAGAGAGCCCAAACCCCGCCTGCCTTGCTCTAAGCTCGTAATTGCCTGAAAGAAAAAAAAAGTTGCAATCTTTTCACATAAGGGTGTCCAAAAACCCATATGTCGTTTTCACCATGTGTCCAGGCGTGTACCTGGTCCACCGTAGATGCTGACCGACGACAAGCCGCTGCGAGTTTCCCTCCCGCATGACAGGATGTAGAAACTCCAATTCAAACCGGAAAGAAAACAATGTCAGTGAAAACCATCCTTCCAGCCTCTAGAGCATATGCAGCCGTGCATAGCCTTTGTAACAATTTGAGGACCACCTACCGATCCTCAGCACCTCGCTCATAGCAAAACCCCTAGCTGCCACTTCGGTGGTGGCCCCTATCCTGAAAGAGTGGGTCCCAAAACTGCTAGGGTCTAGCCCAGTTTGCTGCATGGCCAAGCCCATGACCCTTCTGAACTGAAATCTAGTGAGTGAGATACCATTTGCGTGAATTAACAAAAGTCCCCCCACGCCTTTAGGTCTGTGTTCCAATAATGCCGCCAGCTTGTTGATGGGGCAGCAAGGGCTTCCCTGTGCCCGTCGCAGCACCACCCTTTCCCCTCTGGCCTTCTCATCAGTCTTAGACCTGTGGATAGATATGAATAAGGAGTCTCCTTGTACTTTCACATGGCTAAACTGTATCCTCCCTGCCAGTCCTGCTTGTTCTCTGCCACCAGTTCCCCAATCCTGTATGGCCGAGATACCCGCCACCCCCTCTCAACACAATCCCCAAAAGGAGTGAAACCGGAAACAGTTCTTGAAGTTTTTTGGAAGTGGGATGGAGTGACCATCCCGGCCGTATTTATTAAAACAAAATTAAAACATTAAACGTTTCATGTTATGTACAATTTCATTACCATATTGCGATGTTTGGCTAACCTTAACAGATTCTCTAATACAGAGGTTCTCCTAGCCGAACTAGCAACCTACAAAACATTTCTTGACATATTGAAATTGTACAACCTAACGTTTAAGGGCCAACGGCAAGGTCATAACCGGTGTCAAGATCCCTAACCAGACTTACCCCTCCCACTTGGGATGGGCGACAGCACGGAGGCGTACCTCAAGTGCAACTACTACCAATTTCCCTTGACTTGACGGGGGCACCTAAAACTCGACGCCAGTTAAAGGTCGTTCAAATACTCGTGTGAGGTATCTAGAAGGTATCGTGGCCCTTATCCCAACCCCACACAACTTACCGCATCTGCCGTCGCAGATGTCACTGGCCCCGGGAAATTCCCCAGGAGGGGGCTGTAACCCCTCCTACAAAGGAAGGGGCCTTGACCGCCTTTCCTTTACTTCCGGCGACCCATCCTTAGAAGGGACCGCCTCCCCATTGAGGGGCCAATGGCCACCTCTCCCGAGCGCTCCCATCCGTGTTGGGTGACGCCCACTCATAGGGATCTACTAATTAGTGCTCACCGATCATGACCTTACCGCCACAGGCCCGGATAGTTGACCGGCTATCCGGGCCCCCCACAAAACTCCTAGCTAAAGGTCATGTTCCAACGTTTTTAACCATGCTAAGAAGTCTCCTATGAGTAACTCATTTCCCACCCGAGACAAATGCACACCATCCCCCAGATACATACTGTCATCATTAATACAACCGTGCGAGATAGAATGCAATGTCCTGGAACGGAACAACCTACCCATTTTGTTATTAAGTTTCCTAACAGAATGGTTCAAAGCAGGGATCGAAATAGCCCCCCGCCACACTTTTCGTGGGATCATATGAGACCACGCAATTATGCACCCCGGAACTTTCCTCGCCAACCAACTTACAGTGGAAAGCATTGCCTCCAGGAGAAGTCGTCTACCGGTGGTGACCAAATCATTGCCCCCTAAATGTACTATGACTATAGACGGCGGTGACCTCATCCGCCCTAACAAACCCTCAAAGTAAGCCTGAAACTGGTCAATACAGAGACCGCCCCTTCCGTAGAAGGACATCCTGTACCCGTATTCCCCAGCTACGTGAATCATGTCACCTGCTTCGAATACGTCTGCGGCACGCCTCACGTATGAGTGGCCCACGACCCACACCTCCTTTCTCACAGCCGGTGATGTCTGACCGCTGGCCCGGTGTTGGGTCGACTGCATAGTCCGCCCCCCCTCGAAGGCTTGCGTAACTGAAAACCAAACAAAAGACAAGAAGCGTGAGTACATTATTACAGCTTCACAACATGTGCAACGCACATACCTCTTATAACAATTGGAGGACCAACGCCCCACTCGTTTTACTTGTTCTACATTAAGACCCCTGGCTGCAGCTTCAGTGGCAGCCCCTATCCGAAAGGAATGGGTCCCAAACTCACCCGGGTCCAAGCCCGCTGCGGTAATCGACATCGCGAGCACCCGCTGAAACTGAAACTTTGTCAGTGGGGTGGCGTCCGCGTGTCTCAACATTGTCCCCCCCCATGATGCCACCCTTCGTGCTAGGTAATCCTCTAAACACCTCACCGGACACATGGAAGACCCTGGAATCCTGCGAATGACTATGCAGTCTCCCACCCCACTTTGATCGGTTTTTGACTTGACAAAGGATACCGTCATAGTCTCACCCCTGATCTGAACGTGTTCCCGGCACAAACCCCCCGCCACATCCCGCTTGCTCCTTGCCACCAGCTCACTTATCCTCATAGCCCCGTGAAACGCAAGCGTAAAAGCGGCTCGGAACAAACAGGCCTCGAACTGAGACGAGCATATGTCGGGGAGTGTGGCCAGCAACTGGGACAACCTATCCAGACCTATCGGGCGCCTCTCATCTACTCTGCGACCCTCAAGGCGTTGCCACCCACGCAGCGCTTTCTGTACAGCAAAAGACGCTGTCGGGTCCTGGATATTATGAGCCCTGGCAACAAAGGAGATGGCAGCACGATGCCTCTGGGCTGTAGCCACCGACTTCCCAGCCTTACGCAAGGACATCAGAAAATGTACTACCCAATCCTCATGCCCCCAAAGTCCCCCTCTCTCAGTCCCCAAAAAGGCCAAATAAGCCCGAAACGCCCCTTCGTATGCCTTCCTCGTCCTTGGTGCTAGACTCTCTCCCACGAGGTAACGAAGTTCGGGGCACCGAGAGACCAGAGAGCTTCGGGAAAGGGTGCTGGCTCGGGGTCCGCTGAGGGAAGGAAACCCGAGAAAGCCTGCATTTGAAAACGAGACAGTGCATCAGCAGCCTGATTCATCACCCCCGGGACATGTTTTGCTCTGAATACCACGTTCAGTTGCATACACAGTAAGACAATTTCTTTAAGCAGCCTCAAAATCATTTTACAACGTGCTGCCTGACTATTGATGCATTCTACAACGGTCATATTGTCAGACCAAAATATGACAGAATGATTTTTGAATCCATCGGGCCAGGATCTGAGGGCCACCAAAATAGGAAACAGCTCAAGGAAAGCAATATTACTCGTCAGCCCCTCATCGTGCCACCATGTTGGCCACTTTTGTGCCGACCATTTTGTGCCGAAGATGGCGCCGAAACCCATGCTTCCCGCTGAATCCGTCCATAGACCAAGCTCTTCAGAGGACAAGGCCGGTTTGTTCCAGACGACTCGACCATTGAAATCCGCCAAAAATGCTAACCAAATACGCATGTCTTGGCGGACCTCGGCCGATAACCTCGTGCGATGGTGACCCTCCTTTAGGCCGACCATCGCCTGTGCAATCGAACGGGAGAAGGGGCGGGCCATCGGGATCACCCTTAAGGCAAAATTCAACTTCCCCACCAATTGCTGCAACTGATGCAGCGTAACTTTAGATGCAGTGATACACATTTGCAGGGCTGTCTTGAATTTCGATACTTTGGAAGCTGGTAAACGAAAACAACCCTCACTAGAGTCCAACTCGATCCCGAGGAACTCGAGGCAAGTCGTGGGACCCACAGTTTTACCTGGTGCCAACGGCACGCCAAATTGATTCATTAAAACACAAAATTCAGTCAAGGCCCGGGCACATTCATCATCCCCAGCGGCCCCAAGGAACAGAAAGTCATCGAGGTAATGCATCACATTCCGAAAACCTGTTTTCTTCGTGTAAACCCATTGCAGAAAACTACTGAATTTCTCGAAATAAGCACAAGATATCGAGCACCCCATCGGCATACACCTGTCCATGTAATACAAACCTTGAAACATGAATCCCAACAAACGTTGGTCTTCCGGGTATACCGGGAGCAAACGGAACGCTGACTCGATATCTGATTTCGCCATCAGCGTCCCGGGCCCCAGGCGATTCAAAATGGCTACGGCCTCATCGAATGATGCGTACCGCACCGAACACATTTCTGGATTAATTGCATCGTTTACAGAAAGGCCATGAGGGGCTGATAAATTGTGAATCAATCGAAACTCACCCGGGTCCTTCTTGGGGACCACCCCTAAAGGAGAACAAACAAAGTTCGGCACCGGGGGGACAGGAAACGGGCCGGCAACCCGACCTCGGGTAACCTCTTTCCGGATCTTATCCTGTACTACAGTAGTATGCTGCAAGACGGAAAGTTGATTTTTGCACGTCCCGACACCCTGAAAGTTACCCACCGGGATGCGGAAACCATATGAAAAACCGTTTCGTAGCACCCCAGCAGAAGTACGATCTGAGTATTCGCTGAGCCAGGGAATCATCGCCAGGGTATCAATCGGGGTTGGTAAAGGCGCCCCTCGGACTATATTAGACCTGTTTAGCGCCTCCTCTACCCCCATTTTCACCCGATTTGGCTCTGCACGAGGACTCAGGATGGGGTGCCCCACAACCACTACATTCGTGTTTGAACTTACAAGATCCCGGGGGCCTAGTACATTTGCTTCTGTTGAAATTGAAACAGAACCCCCTCTTCCCTGTATTGCCGGCGGGTCTCGGGTAATCGTCTGTACCCGTACCCGACCGAAAGGGTGTCCCCCCATTTTGGCGGGAGGACTCACTAACAGCACTCCCCACCAACGGCACTTTTAACATCCCCGACTCTTTCATCTTATTCCATGTTAAAGAATCGTAACAGTCCCAGGTTAAACTTTTGTTATGCTCCATCGCTTTCCTGAAAAGGTTGTCATAACAGAACCATTGGTTACCTTGGTGTGATGTCGAGTACCCCATAATTCGTGACTGATATACTGGAAATTCAGGGAGCAAATCAGGCCTACGTTCCCCCAAAATTGCCGTAAAAATTCCCCAAGCATTACCCCAGTTACCAATATTTTCATTCACTTTAAAGGCGGCCATTTTTGCGCGCCAAACACTCGGATGCATCAGATCCTTTTGACCCTTAACAGTTTCGACCTCATAGTGATCAACGAGCAGGGAGAAAATGTTAACGTATTCCCCCGCCCAAATCTTTTCCTTTATTGGCAAAGGAACATGTTGCCCCAATTTTTCTCTACGAGAGGGTGTTGACTCATCCCTTGCAATCGGCAATGGCCGCTTACCTGCACCGGACGCTGCTTCCGTCCCTCGTGGCTTGTCTATCGCCGCATCCGGCGCGGGCACCTTGGCTGTATCACGTTTCTCGCGCAACTGCTTTATGAGTGCTTGCGCTTCGGTAGCCATGGCGCCCCCATTACCGTCCCCCAACCATGCTGCTAACTGTGCCGCCAACTCGGGAGGCATATCTTCGGCAGACGTCGGGGTGACTACCACGGGAATCGGATTCCCCTCATCCGGTACCGGGGCCGGTACCGGGGCTGGCGCCTCGAGCGGGGAACAGGGAACCGGGACGTCTCCCCCGACCGGCCCCCTTCTCGGCCTCTTTGGCTTCCCTCCGGCCGGTGGACGCCCCGATCCCTCCTCGCCGTCTCGCTCCGCCAACCGCTTCTTAATTTCGGACATGTCCTTCATGAGGGCCCGAACCAACTGGTCAGTCGACATTGTCTTCGCTCCTTTCTTGGGCATCTTTTCAGATGAAGTATCTAAAAGACAAAGAGAGAGATTAAAACGCTCAAAATTGGCTCTTCGTTCTGTCCCGAGCTCACGTGCAGCGAGGAGGTGCAGCTTCAGAGCACAAGAACAAGAGGATGTCTTCTGGTCTTGCGTCCCTTTTTATCCGTCTTCAGGGCGGGCGTATACCCGCCCCTGCCTGCCCCTGAGGGCGTGGCTGGCTGCGTCGGTGTCTAGGCCAGCCCACTCTAGGGCGGGAACGAGCGCGCCCCAGCTACGCCGCTTCGGGCATACCAGCTGAGACGCGCCTCCCGCCCAAAATGGCTTCCCGGGGGGATCGAGGCACTCGGCCATACGTTCGGGGGGACCGATTCGGTCGCCCCTTTCCAAAAGCGCTGTAAAATGCCAGCGAAAAAGCGCCCTAAACAATAATGCTTCTGCTTTTGTATTGCAAACCTGACTAAGGAGCTCCAGTATTGTGGCCAAAGTGTTAATACCTATTGGTCGCCTTAGGTCCAGCTGTGAACCCTGCAGACGCTGCCACCCTTTTAAAGCTTTCCGCACTTTAAATATATTAGTGGGGTCCTTTCTGCCCTTCACTTGCGCAAAGAAGGAGGTAGCCGCTATGTGTCGCCTTGCTGCTGCCACTGAGTACCCCTCATCTTTCATTGCTCTCAGGTAGGAAAATATTGTCCCTGTGTCATGCCAATTCCCCTCCCATTCCTCCCCCAAAAATTACAGTAAGCCCAAAACGCCCCTTCGTATGCCCTCCTGATCCCGGGTGCTAGGCTAGCTGTCCGAGGTCCGGTAATTGGGGGCACCAACCTGCCAAAGCTGTTCTGGAAAAGGCATTGGATTCTCTGCCACTGCCGGGTGATTTGATCTGAATACCTGCATCTTAAATGGAGAGAGCGCGTCAGCGGCATGATTCAATAACTCTGGGACATGTTTGGCTCCAAACAGCATCTTCAGTTTCATGCCCAGCAGTATTATTTCCTTCAACAGACGCAGGATCATCTCACCTTTGCTGATTCATGCATTCAACCACAGACATGTTTTCTGACCAGGAAACCACTGACTGCTTGCTCAGTTGCTCTGGCCAGACAGACAATGCCACCAGGATGGGAAACAGCTCAAAGAAACCAATGTTATATGTTCACCCGGTTTCAACCCACCATGCCGGCCTGCGTTGTGCCACCCATTCCGTACTTAGTATGGCGCCAAACCCGTCACTTCCTGCTACGTTGGTCATCAAGCCTACCTCCATAAAGGGCTTGGAAGGGCCGGGCCACAGTATCTTACCATTGAATTCACGCAGGAATGCCACCCAAATCCGCATGTCCTGCCTGACCTCGCTGGATAACCTGGTGTGGTGGTGTTTTTCTTTGAGTCCGGACATGGCCTGTGCTATAGAATGGCTGTGCCATTGGAATGACTTTTAATGCAAAGTTTAACTGTCCCACAGTTTGCTGTAGCTGATACAGTGTAACCTTCTCTTCTGCCAAGCATGGTTGTAAAGCTGACCTGAAACTCGTGATCTTTTCATTGGGTAGACATGAGAGACCTTGAACAGAATCCAACTCTATCCCCAAGAATTCTATCACAGTGGATGGCCCGACAGTTTTACCCTGCGCCAAGGGTACCCCAAAGTCCTGCATGAGCGCCCAGAATTCCCGTAGCACCCAGCCACAGTCCTGAGAGCCTGGCGCTCCCAGGAAGAAGAAGTCATCTAGGTAATGCAAAACGTAATGGTGCCCCGTCACCTGCCTGAAAACCCATTCCAAAAAGAAACTGAACTTCTCAAAGTAAGCACAAGCAACAGAGCACCCCATAGGAATGCATTTATCCATTTAGAACTTCCCCTGAAATTGGAAACCAAGGAGATGGAAATCCAGAGGGTGTACCGGCTACAAGCAAAAAGTTGACTCGATATCTGACTTTGCCAAAAGCATGCCAGGGCCCAGACCTCTGAACATCTCAATGCCTGATCAAAGGATGAGTATCTGAAAGTGCAACGTTCTCCATCAATGGTGTCGTTCACCAACTGGTCCCTGGGAGCTGAAAGATTATGAATCAACCTGAACTCCCCTGGCTCTTTTTTGGGGACCACCCCCAGTGGAGAGCAAACAAAGCCCTCCACCAGGACACTGTCAAATGGACCTGCAACTTTGCCCAGGTTCATTTCTTTTTACATTTTTGCTGACGATTAGCCCTCACTGATAGCTGATTCTGGTATTGTGACACCCCTACGTAGTCAGGCACGGGAATTCTGCAGCCATCTCTGAAACCTTCTAACAAAACTCTGGCAGACATAGGGCAATTTTACTTGTTCAACCATGAGATCAAAGCACTGGTTATTATGGGGGACCAGGCCTTTGTGAGGGAAGCACGTTCATTCCTATTTCTTACCCCTTTATCTTTTGATTTTTTTAAAAATTTGGACCCCGGATGGGAAGTGTTACCACAGAAGGAACATGAGTGTTTAAACTTACACGTGCCTGCTGCCCTAGTGCACGTACGTCTATTAAAGTCCCAGCATGCCCCCTTTTTTCCGACGCCAATCCCTGAGCTAACAGGGGTCCCAACCAAAAGGGTTGGCCTTTTGGGCTGTCCTGCGGGCCGTGCCCCAAGTGTTCTAACCACAAAATCATGTCAATCTGATCCCAAGTGTGGGCAGGGTTAGCAGCCTTTGCTCTCCTAAAGTCTTTATCGTATTCCTTCCACCAGCTACCACCAAATCTATTGTGAGCGCCCGCGATCCTACTCTGGTAGCATGCCATCTCTGCCCCCAAGCCTGGAAAATGCTCAGACATGACTGCCATGTAAATTGAGAAATCCCTGATCCAGTTAATCAAAGACTCCTCAACACTATATTTTTGCTACTGATTCACCCACTCCCTCGGGTGCATCCACTCTTTGTTCTTTTTGGCCTCCTCCCTTTCCGTCACATCTACTAACAAGGAGAGAGGAGTTGGCCTAACGGCTAGGGCGGTCAACCTCGAATCTAGGGAACTGGGTTTGAGTCTCAACAATGACGCTGAATATCCTGTGGTTCTGGGCAAATCACTTAATCTCCCTCTGCCTAACAAAAATCAATGTGTGTCCTCATGTAACGTAACTGGTGCTATGTAAAGCGCTCTGATACCCGATTAGGGTCGGGTTCGCGCTATATAAAACTCTTCAAAAATAAAAAAAGGAAAACATTTTTACATACCTTCCCTTCCAAATTTTTTCTTTCATTTCTTGTGATACATGTCTCGCCAACTTCTCTCTGGACGAGCACACTTTGCCTAAGCCTAACACAGGCAGCGTACCTGTTCCAGCTGCCTCCACTGATTTTTCCTTTCCCGCATCCGATTATGTGCTCAATGCTCACTATTCTTTTGCGTTCCCTACGGGAGCAGCTCCACCTGCTGCTGCCCCACTTGCCGGAACTAACTGCCCCTTCCCAGGCTTCCCACCCGCAGTCTGTGCTACCATCCTTACTGCTTTCTCAAATGAGGACTCCCTGCCACCCAGCACCCCCGCTGCTGGGGTCCAAGTCCCTGATTTCTCTAACCTCGACAGAACTGCTGCCAAGCTCGCCACCAAGTCAGGCTGCCCTGGGATGCCCCCTGGCGGCCCACCTGAGGCTGGAGGGTTCGTAACAGATGTCCCTGGTTGGTTCCCAGCCAGGCCTACCACCAGAGGGGTAACTGGGGCCTGAGGCGGGCGTGAGGCACCTAAAGTACACCCCTGAGGAAAGGTACTCACAGCACCTGGCTGCCCATCCCCATCTGTAGCCTGTGACACCACCCCTGCTGGCACCGGTGGTGCTGCCTCCTGCGGCACCTCCCCTACTGGTGCCGGTGTTGCAGGCCCCTCCTCTAAAGCTGTGGCAGGTACTCCCTCCCTCTTAGGTTTTGCCCTTTTTGGCACAAGGGCAAATGCTGCCTTAGGGGCCACCCCCTTTGCCTGGGCCTGTCTTCTGCCCCATCACGCCCATTCACTTTGCTCCTTACCTCCGCTATCGCCTGACCCATGTCCTCAATGTTTTGCATCATGGACTCCATAAACTTGTCCATGCGTGAGCGATGTTCGCTGCGCTTGGACTTAAGGGCCATGGTATCACAACAAGGAGACAACTCCTTTAAATATTAATTCACAATTTAAGTACCCCACTGACCCATCAGCCGCAGTGTATCCAACAACCACCTACAGTTCTATGCAATAAAACCAAACAAACACCCTGACCGACAAAAAAGGTGGGCACACTCTTGAGGCTATATCTACTCTAAAAATGCCTGCCCAACACTAACTAAACACAGCCACTAATACTCTGGTAATGCCTCCCACGCACCACAACCAATCCGAAGGCCCTCAGGCACAGAATCCCATCACCTGAGGAGTCCTGCGATCTCCACCGACAAAGAAGCTGATCCCGACCACACTGCAGTGGTATACAACGGTTACCACGCATATTTTACAACGCGGTACCGTTACCACGCTACTTTTACCACGCAGGTCGTTACAACGAAATGCGCTGGGGGGCGCTCCAGGATAGTAAATACTTTAATTTACTATCCAACTCCTTTCCCTAGAGTCCACGGGGACTGGAGTTGGAATAGTAAATTAAATAATTTACTATCCAGCGCCCCTCCACGCAAGTCGTTGTAAAGACTTGCGTGGTAAAAGTAGCGTGGTAACGGTACGTGTTGTAAAAGTACGCGTGGTACCGTCATACATCCCACTGCAGTGCCTGGGTACCCAACAACCACCAGCCCCTAAGCACCAAAAGGGGGTTGGGGCAAGCTGCTCCCAAGGTCCTCCCTGACGGCTTCCCCTCAACAATGCAGCTCTAAGAGAAGAGGGGACAGGAGCTCCTGCTCCCAAGGTCCCCCTGAAGGCTCCCCCAAAATAGTGTAGCTCCAGGAAGAGGGGCAAGGAGCTCCTGCTCCAGCGGTCCAGCTGCACCTGTAAGGGGGAGATAAAAAAGAAAAAGAGAGACTCTGATGAGAACACTGGTCAAGATCCTGGTGTGTGTAGTGATCGGCTGGGGAGCGGCAAGGAAAGAGAATGTCTCAACCGCTCCACAGCCTTTTTATCCCCCTTCGCGCCGGCAGCCGGTTTAAACCGGTTTTCCCAGTGTTGAAAACGACATGCGACCCGCAAGCGGTTCCTACCGCCTCCGGGTTGTGCGCCCGCCTGCCAATCAGTAAGGGAGGTGAGGCGCTGTGTCACTGTTGTGCGCTGTGCAGCCCCGCCACCATGCCGGCCGTGAGGGACCGGCACGACCTCATAGTTTCGGCGTTTCCTATGCCGTCCCTGCCTTCTTATTTGGTATCCTCTATGGCGATTCGCAGTCACTCAGAGGTCATCTGGTGAGATTTTTCCAACGTGGGTGGCCGCGACCATTCGTGGCCAGAAAACTGCAGCTCGAGTTGAAATTGTACCTGAGGAGCAGTCAAATCAACACAACTAGCAGCACCCTCTGGTTCGCCACAAGGTGCCCTTCGCCCTGATTTTTCAGCATGGCCAGCGCTCATGGCACTAACTCACAGTACGTTCCTATTTTAGCATGTTGGCAAAACTCGATGGGTTTTTTGTAACTCCACAGAATTCTGCGGAGTCAAATTCTGCGCATTCAGCCCACCTATATTTTTCATATCACCGAAACTCCAGCTATGGCAATTTGGACCATGTTACACAGGCACCTTTATGTAATTTTAATATCACATCAGTATTCTGGGCAAGTTAGCTAAAAAAATCTGTTTTATTTAACATGCAGCTAATAATAAGCACTGTTTGGAATTAAATTATTTAGGTATTGTATACCTTTCTTGAATACGTTGTTAATAAAACAATAGCAATATATAGGGTCAGTGGACGTGTGTGATTTTGTGGCTGCACTGTTTACAGCATAATTATGTTTTTGCCACATAAATTGCAACATAACTTGCCTAATATGTAGATTTCAGTACAACTTTTGTTTGGGGCTCAAATGGATAGTAATAATATGCGAAGAAGTTATGCCACATAATTTGGATTTTGACACCAAATTTTGACAACCTTTCTCAAATAGCTGCTATTTGTGAAATATGAAAAGTAAGAGATCGGTAAGTGAGAAAGAGACAGATAGTTAGAGAGTGTGTAATAAAGCATCCAGAAAGACAAATCCACTTAAAAAAAAAGCTGAAAAGAATTTGTACCTGTAAATAAATGTTTGCTCCACAAGATGCATAAATATGCTTCTTACCTTGGAGCATAGCATGGAAATGGTTGAAAAGGCAAAACCATTCATGTATAACGATAGTTCAGAGAAAAATGCACTTGTAGATTTAAACAAGAGACTGGAAGCAGATGCGGAGCTACCACGTAAAAGTGTATTTAATTATTTAAAAGATGGCTTCGCTCCCTAATTAGCAGATTTACATTTTATGAGAAGATATGTCATTTGTACAGAAGCGCCTGACCCCGCGACCATGTGGTGCACTATGCTACCACTTTCCCCCTGAAAGGCATGACACATTTCACGACCAATTAGTACACTTTCTCGCAACCGACCAAACGTGTTTGCCGTGTCAGTAGTGCTGAGCTCCTTGATGTAGAAAAGGCCCGATAAAACCCGGAATAAAATAGGCTGCTTAGTTAATTATTAGAAGTTAGGCGCTGCTTGTATCTATTAATTCATCCATATCTCTCCTGAGTTGCGCTAATTGTACATTCGTCCAGCATGGCGTGTATCAGAATGTCGCGTAAACAAGTTACCCTTTGAAACACGCTTGACTTTTTATATTAACATGCTATTCCAATTTCCGATTAAAAAGAGATTATTGGATTTCTTACCAAACAATGTCTTTTGGCATTTTCGATGGCTGTCTGCGGTTCATTAGCACTTGCAGTGTGCAATGCTTACTGCACTGACATATTAGGGCAGGGCCCATTTAACCTGTCTAGGGGCAGGCGTGCAGGAAGAACTGTTACCGTATTGCACAAATGTAACCATTTCTGTCCAGGTTTTACTATTTAATAACCATTCAGCAACATACCCAGTGCGTGACGTTACGTAGAGCGCGCGCCACGCTCTTCCGCTCCAGCTACTGCGAAGGCAAGTTGGCCAACGGGCTGAAAGCGACCCCAGGCTAGACGTGGCTCTTTTTTTAAACTGGTTAATTATGAATGGATGGTAGTCCGTTTCTGCAGCTTCTACTTCAAAAGCGAAACACAAATGGAAGCGGAACGCTAGCCTCAGGCTCAGGCAGGTTGCCCTTCTGCTGTTAAACCGTTAAAAGGCAAGCAGAACGCTGATAACGGCATACCGTTCCATTCAGCCATCTTTGCTGCGTGTTACCTGGCCTGGAGGGTTTCTCAGTGGCCCAAAAGTCCCCCCACCCTTCTTCACCCACCTGACAGTCAGGCTGCAGTGCTCTACATTCTTCTGCGGCAGTTTGGAAGCTCTGAAAGGGAACAGACTTCCTACTGACAATTTTGTAGCCGAGTTAACCCCTTCGCTGCGGATGACAAAGCCAGCTCGTCATGGGCGTTACCTGCGCTGCATGCATGACGAGCTGGCTTTGTCGCGAAAGCCGCGATTTTCAAATCTCAGCACACAGCGGGAAAACCCGCTAGCGCGCATGTGGTTAACAGCGACATAAGTGGGCCCTGTGTCACAGAAGGTGGGCCCTGTATCACAGAAATGGCACTTTGAGAAAACATGACTTTGTCAGAACTGGAGTTTATACGGTGCTCAAATCAGCACAAATACTTCTGATTACTTAACAGTGATCTTCATTACTCCTAGTTATCTTCATCCCAGTCCAAATTTGTGAGGCAAGTTTGGAGTTCTGGACTTTTTTTGGTTCCGTCCAGAGGTGTCAGGGAACAACACCCAAAGACCCCGGAGTTCCACCTGCCTTGGTGCGCAAATGAACAGAAACACGGGCTTCTCGATGGTGGCGTCAAAGACCAAAGGTTTATTACTGCAGGGACACAGAAATCACAGAATCTACACACGGGCAGAGACTAGGAGACTGTTCGCTTTGTACATTGAGGGTTGCTCCTTATATACCAAAAATTGTGCTTCAGGCAAATATTTCACATGTCAGTACATTCCCAAACCTTTGTGTCTTAAACAATAAATATTTGGCGTTACACAGGAACTGTCGATAATATCTGATGCCAAACATCACGAAGAGGGGTTCCCACTAGTCCATCACAATCCCTTGTCAATATTGCATTCAAGAGCCGGACCGCCTCATCGTAAAGTTCGTTACCTCCCCCTAATAAAGGCCCAGAAGGAAAGGAGCAGAGCCAGGTGCAGAAGATAGAAAAACGGGATAAGAGATGTTTGTGGGTTGTAAATGGGCAAGGCTACCAGCTTCGGCCGCCTAATCATGATCAGGACAATGGACAGGAAAACCAGTTCAGGTGGGCTGGCCTCGGGCAGAGGAGGCAGCCTTTGTCGAGTCATGCAGCTTCAGCGTGATCTGGTTTAAGGTGTACGTGTCATGAAAGAGGTGAATCTCCGGCTAAGGCTACGTGTCCTTAATCGAAATGAAGTGATCAGAGGTTATTGCATATGTGAGGGCAAGAAACACAAGATGGCTGCCATGATCTAAGATGGATGCCATGGGTAGATCAGAAATGTGTTCATAACAGGAGTGCTCTTGCTCGTATCGTAGCGAAAACACCAGGATATGCTAAATGGATCATTTGCGGTTCGCTGATACTAATATTATGTATTTCCGACAAACTTGAAAACACGGGTTCAAATCGTCACGGAACCTCAGACCCTCCTTTTGCCCTTACATAGGCAATTACTCAGTCTATGTCAGAATCTAGTTCTATGCTCATCAGGTCAGTGACATGTTGTTGTATCATCATCCTTTCTCGTGCCTTTTCTCCAAACGCAGGTGGTTTCCTAAAACAGGTTGCAGCACAAAGGCCACACAGGGCTGGACCACACTGGATAATCAGGCAGCATGAGAAGAGGAATACTAAGATGACACCAATGACCATAAGAACCTTCCATCCCCACGCTGAGATCAGAGTCCAAACCCACTCCATAAAGGACCAGTTTCCCTTGTCTACATGTATAGAGTCGGAAATCTTGTGTAGCTTAGAGATCGCCTCATAGACTGTTGGAGCATTATTAGGAATAAAGACACAGCAGCTCGATTAGATCATTCTGCATACCCCACCTCGGTCTGCAAGGATAACGTCTAAAACCATACGGTTTTGCAACGTCATGAGTCTGTCCGCTTGAAGCTCAGCTGTCAGGTTGCTAAGGGCACCAGCAGTTTCGGTAATAGTAGATTCAACTACCCGTGTTAGCTGACGTATGTTTCTACTATTGGCCATAGGCCCCCAGAACGGAAGGGAGCCTTTGAAGAAGTCTCCAGCTTCCTGACCAGCAGTATCTTCCTTGCTGAAGACACCTCTCGCTACTCTGGTTCTGTGGTAATCAGATGAAGCAGTGTATGTTGGAGGCAACAATCGAGCAATATAACATGAACCTGAAAAGTCTGCAGGCAACCATGTATAAGCTCGGTCTCGACAAATGAAATAGGTACCCCTAGCAGTAAGGAAGGCAGGGGAAGAGTTAGCCGGAAACACATAAGTCTCAACGCACTCACTCCTCCCTAGCTGAGCTCTCGGATTTCTCCCATTACCTTGCAAACAGACCTGACCTCGGTGAGGTACGACCCAGATTGGAGTTGAGCTTTTACGCTTGCTTTCTCCTAAACTAAGGCGATACTCTGAAGTATTCCAACTCAAATACACTCGTAGTTCGTCTCTAGGGTATGATGGAGTATTATTGACATCCTTGATCATGTCAATAATTCCCTGGACTAAAGCTTTGTTGGCAGAGTTATATCTAGTGGAACGTGGTGGACGTGGAGGATAGGTCTCAAGGGCATAAGCAAAGATGGTTTGAAGGGCCTGAAATGATCCATTGTAGCTGAAAGGCAAAACCAGATAGGGAATACCTTTTTCCATAGTGTGGGGTATCAAGCCACACACCCAGCAGTCTGTAGTGTTAACTACCAGTTGGTGTTGGTGCAAGAGCTGTACAAAAGTGTTGTTAATGAACTCTGTACGTCGGGCTTGCTCATGTTCAGGAAACGAGTGAAAAGAGTGTATAGAAGAAACAGTAGACGTAACAGGATCAAGGGGAGGTACTGTAGTAACTGGCACAAAAATCAGATTTATACTAAAGACGATTCCACCCACCAATGTTGCTAAAATAATCAAAAATGTAACGGCACATTGCATCAAAAAGCATTTGTTACGAAGAATTTTGTACAGTCTGTTTCTGCGAACATAAATCACATTTTCTCGTTGCAGCGCAGGAAGCTCCATCTTCTACAATCCGCTCGCGACCACTGATGATGTGTACGTAGATGAAAATGCCTCTGCCAGCCCTGGGAGTTCCCAGAACTAACAGAAAGATCGACCTTGTGTCAGACCCCTGCAAATTCAAACTAGGCACACAGCCACGACCCTACGGCTACCCAGACGGCAAGGCAATTAAAAAAACAAACAATAGCAAACTTCCTGGCTGAAGGCAAATGTTCAATATCAAATGTTCAATATATAAAAAAATCACAATATGCAGTTGCCTGCTTTATTTGTCCGTTTTGCGTTTTCTCAAATTGTATTTCTGTTTCGCAGGTATCGTCTGATCGGAAAATAGTGTATCATTAGCAGCTGTTGTAGTGTTTAAGTTCGCAGATAGCAAAGTGTCTTCTGATGCTGGAGACAAATGTTCAGTGTTCAAAAGAGTCTTTTCAGGAGAAGAGTCAGATTTTGGAGTATCAGTAATCAATTTGGCATCGCTGAAAGGAATAAACTTTGGCGTGCTGTCAGTTTCGGAGGCACCAATTCCCTTTTTCACCCAGTCGTCGTAAGGTAGCGGCAAGGGTACACGCTTTACATGTGACGCGTGTACCCAATGTTTACGGCCAGCTACACGGACTGCTGTCCTCGTTGTCAGTAGGACCTGGAAGGGGCCGACGTAGCGGGGCTGAAGATTCTTTGTCCTCGAAAAATTTCTGACCACCACTTGGTCGCCGGGTTTCAGTTGATGCCCTGGACTCTCCGGAGGCTTTGGTAGTGCATCGAAAACCTGTTGATGAATAAGACTCAATTTAGCAGTCAAGTCGTAAAGGTAGTCTATCAACATAGGATACTCCAACTGTCTGAACTCCCTTGGTCTTGGCACCCCCCAAATATTGGCAGGACGACCAAATACAATCTCGTAAGGGCTAAGCCCCACTCGAGAATGTACAGTCGCTCTTGTGGATAACAGAGCCAAAGGAAGTGCGTCTGGCCAAGCCAAACCTGTGGATGCTTGTATCTTAGCTATCTTCAGCTTGAGGGTGCCATTATAACTCTCCACTAGACCAGCTGACTGGGGATGGTTCGCACTATGAAATTTTTGTTTCAAACCTAGGCCCGCACATACACTCTGCATAACTTTCCCTATAAACTCACTTCCGTTATCTGACCATACAATCCGTGGCATACCGAATCTAGGGAAATATTCTTTGAGAAGAATTTTGGCAGTTGATAAGGCAGTATTGTCCTTCAGTGGGTATGCTTCTATCCACCTGGAAAAAGCACAAACCACCACCAAGACGTATTTCAAATTATTACAGCGTTCCATGTGAATGAAATCTAACTGAATCACTTCAAAGGGACAGGAAGGAGGAGCGAAATGACCAGCTGGAGTTGGAGTTCCCTTGCCAGGGTTATGCATCAAGCACACCATACAATTTTTCACCACTCTCTCTGCACACTTACTGATCCCATCATTCTTCCAGACCGGAGCCAACATCTTACAGATACCTTTAGAACTTATATGCGCTACTCCGTGCGCCATTGTCACAACTGCAAGCACATACGTATCCGGCAACATCCAACGTTGCTGCTCTGTCAAATCAATCCAACATCCATTCGAGTCCAACTTGCCCGTACCCTCTCTCCATACACGTTTCTCTTCCTCAGTTGCTTCTCTCTGAATCTCTTTCACACTTTCCATTGTATCTTCACACATCCCAGACTCAGCGATCCATCTTGCAGACGTTGCAACATACATTCTACTCATCACATCTCTAGCTGTCTGTTTAGCAATTTCATCAGCAAAAGCATTCCCACGTCCAACATCATCCGTGATTGCTTTATGAGCACTGCACTTTACAATTGCAACTTCAGTTGGCAAGGTTAGAGATTCCAACAAGTCGTTAACCAGCTGACCATGTTGAATCTTAGTCCCATGGGACGTAATGAAACCTCTTTCTCTCCACAACCGGCCAAAACTATGGGCCACGCCAAATGCGTACTGACTATCTGTGAACACATTCACTCTCTTTCCCTCAGCTAAAACACATGCTCTCGTTAGAGCTATTAATTCTGCAGCTTGGGCAGAATTCTGACTCACTCTTGCAGTCTCCACAATCGTCTTCAAAGTCGTCACCGCGTAAGCAGCAGTCACATCACCATTCTCAAATTTAAAGCAAGACCCATCAACATACAACGTGCCATCTGGATCTGACAACGGAGTATCTTTAAGGTCAATTCGTCCTTTTGTCTCTTCCTCCGTTTTAAAACAGCAGTCATGTGGCTCAGGATCACTCGACTCTTGATCAGTCGGCAACAGCGTTGCTGGATTCAATACATTACACCTTTTGATCTGAATATGACTCGCTAGTAGTGTTAGTTCGTAACCAGATAATCTCGCACTGGTAAGGTGTTGTGTCTTCGTTCGGTTCATGAGTGTATCCACTGCATGAGGAACCATGACCACTAGTATGTTGTTCATCACCAAACCAGCAGATTGCCGAATGGAAGCCGCAGCTGCCGCTGTAGCCCTCAAACAACTAGGCAACGCTCTAGCTACCGGATCTAATGTTGATGAGAAATACGCACAAGGGCGTTGTTTATCACCAAACTTCTGTGTCAGGACACTCAACGCGCAACCTTCTCTCTCGTGAACGTAGAGCGTGAATGGTTTACTGTAATCAGGTGTACCCAATACAGGAGCTGAACACAGGGCTTTTCGTAATTCAGAAAAACTCTCTTGACATTCATCAGACCATGGCACCGGACTCGGAACATTTTTCCCAGTCAAAGCTACCAATGGTTTCGCTAAAAGAGAAAAATTTGGAATCCACTGCCTACAGTAGGAGGTAATACCTAAAAAGGCACGTACTTCTCTCTGTGTGCGCGGAACACTCATTTGCGTAATTGCTTTTATTCTTTCTGGGGTCAACTTCCTTCCCTCCTTTGACAAGAGATGACCTAGGTAGGTCACTTCTTGGCAGCAGTATTGCATCTTGGAAGGTGATACTTTGTGATTCAAATCAGACAAATGATGCAACAACGATACTGTAGCTGCTTTGCAAGTTTCCTTGTCATCGGCAGCCACTAAAAGATCATCTACGTACTGTACTAGGGCAGAACCTGGAGGAAGGACAAAAGAATCTAGCTGACTTTTTAATGCTTGACTGTAAATAGATGGACTCTCACAGTAGCCTTGTGGAGCGCGTTTAAATCTGAAGCTTCGACCTCCTAGACAGAAGCCAAAAATATCCCTACTTTCCTCGGCTATCGGAATGCTGAAAAAGGCATTCTTCAAGTCGATGACTGAGAACCAATTGGCTGTAGCAGGAATCAATGTTAACAAGGCAGTAATGTCTGGAACCACAGGAAACTGCGGAACCACAATCTTATTAACTTCTCTAAGGTCTATGACAAACCTATATACTGGAGGCTTCGTAGGATCAGTTCGTTTCAGAATTGGCAATACAGGACTATTACAAACATTTCCTCGAGTTTCTTCAACCACACCTTTCTTAATCAAATCTTGCACAATCAATAAAAGTGCACGTTCTCCTTCACTCGATATTTTATATTGGGGAATTCTAGGAAATTTTACATTTGCTTTCAAAGTTACTACATACGGTGGTATTTCTAAGAGGCCTACATCATTAGGACCAGTCGCCCAAAGAGAATTAGGGAGTGAGCGCAGCTCTGGCGGGAGTGCGTCCATTGACAAGTACATCGGAGAAGTGAGTCTTTTACCCAAAGTAAGCTGTACTCCTTCCGGAGAACAGTACAATGTCGCATATAGTCGTTTTAACAAATCTAAACCAAGCAGGTTTTCATTACAACCTGTCGTCAAAATCAAGGGTGCTTTCAATTGGCATGGTCCAACAGAAATAGACAAAGGATTAGATATCGGGTTGTAAACAGGGGCGCCTGAAAAACCTACGGAAACATTTGTTGAGCCAGACAAAGGTGCGCCAGGGAGTTTCGCATGAATTATAGAACTTTTTGCGGCACCAGTATCCAACAGAAACGGTTCGACTACACCTGATGTTGCTACTGCGACATAAGGCCCACTCTGATCCACTGGAACTGATACCACTCCCTCTCTCTGTCCATGGCTGTCCTAGTACCCATTTTGCTGGAATCCCTCATCAACTTCACAATAATCCTCAACAAGATATTGCTGAGATCTATTCTGTTGAGCTGACTGTACGTTTCGTTGATCAAAGTGATTAGAGGGACGATCATTCGTTTGCGGAGGCATAGCACCTCGCCCTCGACCTCTAGAATTCTGCGCAAAACCACCACGACCTCTCTGAGCTGCTGCTGCATTATTTTGCGCTAGAATCGGACATTCATTCTTGTAGTGACCCTCTTTCTTACAGTACGCACACTGATTCCACTGATATTGAGGCCTGGTTGAACTATAATCTGTCCTCTGATACGAATTCTGTTGCATATTAGTCTGGTTCGTGCAAGGCGGATACGCCTGCTGTAAAAGAACTTTAGTTTTTAAATCTTTCGTTTTCTTCTCTGATTTCTCCTTTTCCTCTTTATCCCTATTTTCGTAGTACTGCGCAGTCGCAAGTATTTGCGCAGTTGTGGAAACAGCCCACGCACTCTCTGAATCCTTTAATTTATTGCATAATTCAGGTAACAAATTATGCACAAATTTATCGACAAACAATCTCTGTCCTCCTTCAGTGCTCATATCCTGACCACTATGGTCTACAAAAGTCTCTTCAAACCTCGTGAAGAAGTCGGAGACACTTTCATCTTTCTTTTGCTTGCATGCGGATAATTTATCCCAATTAACACGCAACGCAGGCATCAGAGTCTTCATTAAGTCAATTATTCTACCTGGAAGATTAGCAATTAGGGGTTCGGGTTTTGCACCACCCGTTTGCTGACCATCTGCTGCAGTGATAGCTGCCCAATCACCACCTAAAGCTGCTTGATGATCCTCTCTACGAATTTTTAGCCCACACTGGTTGTGGAACTACATTGCCAAATAACATGTCAATGTCTGCCAAATTCATTATACAAGCTTCAACTGTCTGTGTCAATTCCTTGTAATATCCGGCTGGATTCTTACGCGGATCTGGTAAGGCCTGTTTCACTGCTAGTACTTCAGCTCGCTTCCATGGAATGTGTATCCACACTCGTTGGAACTGTGCTGGAGCAGCTGCAATACCCGCAACCGCATCAGCTTGCACAGCTTCGCGCCAAATTGGAGGAACCTCCCTCATAGGATATTGGCGACTTAGCTTCATTTTACCTTTCTCTAAATCTCTCGGCGAACGAAGAGATGGATCATTCCTAAAACTCAAAATAAGTTCCATCGCTTCTTTTATATTATCACCCACTATCATTCCTGCAGCAAACTCTTTTTGCACCTTAATTAAATCCTCCAAGTCTGATTCAACATCATCTTCCTCTATTTCCTCACGTAACAACGAGCACATCTCATCAAAGACGTATCGTTGCGTTGGTTCCTTCCACTGCATAAACGTATCTAATACATCTCTCATATTATATCTTCTAACTTTCGTAATCCATCTGAGAGCCGTGGAATCTAAAACTCCCCGTTCTTCAGTACTTGGTAGCTGACTACGTCTCTGAACTGAATCAGAAGTAGGAGTCTTAATTAAGGATTTATATAGAGGAGACAGAATATTAGCAACAGAATCAGTTATTTTTCGACGTACAGAAAGTGGAGTTAATACACTTGCAGACGTAGAGAACACAGTAGAGGTAGGAACAGATTGCGAAGCAGTAGGAGTATCGATGAAAATAGTTTGTGAAGTAGTAGGTGTAAGCGAGACAGATACAGGTATAGAAGTCGGCAACCCAGGAAGAGGAGGAGCCGTAGGAACATTCACATTAACCACAGGAGGTACAGGAACTAGATTCTGAGGAACAAGAACACCAGGTTGTCCAGCAACCGGTAATTGAACATTCGGTACAAGTTGAGCCGCAGCACCTTGTGCGTACGGTGGAGGTGAACGTAACAGATAAGACAACAGAGGATCGTTTTCGGGATCCTCCAGTATCTTAGCTGTTTTCGATGGCAAGGCAGGGTAGCACTTGTCAATCGCTAAATTATGCTCTCTAATTGCTACATCTATAGCCTTTTCGCACTCATTATCTTGCAGTTGTTTAGTTGCTTGCTCTAGAGTTAACTCTTCTTGCTCTTTTTGTTCTTTCTTCAACCTTTTCATTTCTCTCTGTTTAGATTCTTTTCGCCAGTAACGGAAAGAATCAAACATTGCCGGCCGGGCTTTCTTACTAAATAATTTCGCTTCTAAATTATCAAGGATCTCGGGTTCAAAACTACCATGTAGTGGCCAACTAAGGACACCATCCTTCTTACAGTAACGGACCCACACCTCGTTATAGGATATAGGACCCACTCCAAATTTGCAATATAGGTCATAAAGGGGAGTCCCAATTGGAGGAACCAGACAAGAATCCTCCAATCGTGAGTCGTGGTTGCAACCGAAACAAGACAACATTTTCCGACTTACCATTTCCAGTCTGGAACACAAAACAAACAAAACACGAAACAGATATGTGCACTTGAACCAAGAACTTAGGCCTACCAAAACCAAACTAATGTATCGATACCCAAACTGAACCAAATAGATTATCGTAATCAGAACAACTAGTGATAATCTTACGAAACCAAACCAAACCAAGAACCGATCAAGGATTTTTAACAATCCTCACAAAGTAACCAGCTAGCTATCACTAAATACTTAACTGAGGCACTGAAGACGTCACCAAGGAGAAACCCGTCACGTTTCGCTGTACTAAGGCTGCACCTCGGGTCCAAGACAGGGCGACGGTCAAGGCAACGGCCCACTGCAGCCGTCCTGAACGGGAACCCTCGTGGAAGAGAACTTCAGGGCCACTTTTGCGATATGCCGGGATCGATGAAGTGGGGCGCCTCCCTCAGGAATCTTCACACGAAGCTCCTCGAACTCTTCGGGCTTTTGGACCGGTACCGAATGACGTGGCCCACGTTGGGCGCCAATTGGAGTTCTGGACTTTTTTTGGTTCCGTCCAGAGGTGTCAGGGAACAACACCCAAAGACCCCGGAGTTCCACCTGCCTTGGTGCGCAAATGAACAGAAACACGGGCTTCTCGATGGTGGCGTCAAAGACCAAAGGTTTATTACTGCAGGGACACAGAAATCACAGAATCTACACACGGGCAGAGACTAGGAGACTGTTCGCTTTGTACATTGAGGGTTGCTCCTTATATACCAAAAATTGTGCTTCAGGCAAATATTTCACATGTCAGTACATTCCCAAACCTTTGTGTCTTAAACAATAAATATTTGGCGTTACACAGGAACTGTCGATAATATCTGATGCCAAACATCACGAAGAGGGGTTCCCACTAGTCCATCACAATCCCTTGTCAATATTGCATTCAAGAGCCGGACCGCCTCATCGTAAAGTTCGTTACCTCCCCCTAATAAAGGCCCAGAAGGAAAGGAGCAGAGCCAGGTGCAGAAGATAGAAAAACGGGATAAGAGATGTTTGTGGGTTGTAAATGGGCAAGGCTACCAGCTTCGGCCGCCTAATCATGATCAGGACAATGGACAGGAAAACCAGTTCAGGTGGGCTGGCCTCGGGCAGAGGAGGCAGCCTTTGTCGAGTCATGCAGCTTCAGCGTGATCTGGTTTAAGGTGTACGTGTCATGAAAGAGGTGAATCTCCGGCTAAGGCTACGTGTCCTTAATCGAAATGAAGTGATCAGAGGTTATTGCATATGTGAGGGCAAGAAACACAAGATGGCTGCCATGATCTAAGATGGATGCCATGGGTAGATCAGAAATGTGTTCATAACAGGAGTGCTCTTGCTCGTATCGTAGCGAAAACACCAGGATATGCTAAATGGATCATTTGCGGTTCGCTGATACTAATATTATGTATTTCCGACAAACTTGAAAACACGGGTTCAAATCGTCACGGAACCTCAAGTTGAAAAGTGTCAAGAAAATGCTGAGATGTTGGCCCTGCCCATGTCCTTCAGGACGCCATAGAGGGGTCCTTCAGTTCCAGCATCCGCTTGACACACCAACCCTCTTCTGAAAGGCTGTGATAAGTCAGGGGAAGGGTGGGTGGAATATAATAGGTGTGAAGAGAGCAGCTAGGGCTGGGAATTGTATGGGGAAAATACAGATAAGATAACTCCCTCTGAAGCATTATGTCATGCACTCACCTGGATCCAACCGTGGAGGCAATACTGGAATTGACCTTGCATCTCCTATCCCCGTTCAAGGAATAACTTCTCCCTAAACAATGTATAATACTTGGAGGGAATGGGGATTGGAACAAAATAAGAAAAGAGAGACTTGTGGTACTGGTTCCGGTCAGCAACTGTGCAGCACAGCATTAACAGGAGACTCTCTGAGTCTGCTAGGTAGATGTGCACAGGACCAGGACCTTTGGTTTTGCAATGATGCAATGCACGGGTAACAGCAAGAAGAGGAAAATACCGTCAGTACACTACAGGCCTCTTAAACAATGGATTTGCAATAACTTCAGCAACATACACTTAATGCCTCTTTCAGAAACACAGCATGGTAACAGAATAGCTAGAACCACAGATTGGAGCTAGACGCTCCCAAGTAATAACTTGAAATGCATTTTGGAGTTACTGGCACTCCCAAGGATAAACACAGTACATTGATCTCAGTACAGGGTTCATACATGAATCATGCGCTCTGAGGAGAATTCTCTTGGCACTACTGTTCATCAGAGAAACACAAAGCAAAGTCTTTATTCCTTGTATAAACACAGTTTAAAGGCCAAAGTTGCAGCAAGGGTCTGGAGCTAGAACAATCAAGGTGAACTGGAGGTAAATCAATGAGAGGAAACGAGGAAAAGTCTATAGTCTTGAAGACACCAATATTCCGGCTTACTAACTACTATAAAAAGGATATTGCACACTAATTTGATATCAAGTAATTAGCCTAGTTTTCCAACTTGTCCTAAGTTCAAATAAGGTCTTGAGGTTTTGACTCAGGAAGTTACCGGGGAACTGGAGTAGCAGAGCAAGAGGTGGATGTTGGAAATGGCCCTTTTTGCAGGGGTATCCCCAAACGTTATGCTTCTTCCTCCTTTTTTTCCATACCTTTGTTTGTTGGATTTAGGACTCTAGGCACTTTACCACTGCTGATCAGTGCTAAAGTGCATATGCTTTCTGTGTAAATTGTTATTGTGATTGGTTATCCATGATTGGCGTATTTAATTTACCAGTAGGTCCCTAGTAAAGTGCACTGAGTGTGCCAGGGCTGGTATAGAACATGCTACTAGTGGGCCTGCAACACTGATTGTACCACCCACATGAGTAGCCCTGAAAAGATGTCTCAGGCCTGCCACCACGATGCCTGTGGGCAGTTTGTTAACTGCCATGTCTACCTGGCAAGTGCACCCACTTGCCAGGCCCTAACCTACCCTTTTCTCACATTTAGGGCACCCCTATTGTAGGCCCAACGTACCCCCCTGGGCAGGGTGCAGTGTATGTAAAAGGTAGGGCATGTACTGGTGTGTGTAACATGTCCTGATAGTGAAATACTGCCCGTTTTGTTATTAACTATTGAAAGACTATCTTGACCATAGTACAGAATGGGGTATGGTTTGTAAAATTTTACAAGCATATCTTCCCATAGGGATAAGATGGAAAAATGGAGTTTAGTATCCCTGAACTCAGGACTTATTAACACTTCTTTTAGTAAAGATGGTTTTTAAATTGTGTGTTTGAATATACCACTTTATAGAAAGTGACTATTTTCTTGTTCAACCTTCCTGTGTGCCTCTGCATGTTTGTCTGTCTGGCTCTGGAGTGACAGGGGCTGGTGAGGTGCAGTGGCTCCAGGAGTCTAGATGAGTCAGCACTAGGCCGAATAGGCCTGATCTGCATTTGGAGAGGTGGGAGGAGCAGCGCCTGTATCTGAATAGGGCTGTGCTTGCCTTCCACGATGCTGGCTCAGTCCCCCTGTGGTGTGTCTGGAGCCAAGGCTCACACTGACAATATATGATGTTGTGAACTTGCCTAGTGCCCCCCAGAACTGGTGTGAACTGGGATAAGAGTGTGTTGTACAAAGAGAACAAAGATATTTTGGAGTATAAGTATCAGACCCAAAACCCCAGACTTTTAGATCATTCCTGGAATTCAAGAGGAACCTTTGCCAAGGAGAAGAGCTGGACAGACTGAGGAGAAGTACTGCCCTTGTCGTGTGTGTGGGGCTGGCCTGCAGTTGCTGTTTCTGCCAAGGAAAAGAGAAGGACTTTGCTGTTTGTTTTGTCCCCTGCCTGAAAGAGATCTCCAAGGGCCTGAAGTGAGCTGGCCTCCTGGTCTCTCGATCGCGATAGAAAACACACCAGGCGGCTTCTCTGTTCCGGCATTCTCTCCCAATGAAATTGAGTGGTGAATTTTAAGTTCAGCAAAAACACTGGGAATACGCCCATGCTTTTTAACTAACAAACTTGACGGTCAAGAGCATGTGTGACTTGATTAAGGGCATCAGTGCCGGGTCTTATTAATATTATGGGCCGTCTGTAACAGGAGTTGTGAAACCCTGAGGAACATTAAGGGATCCGTGAGATAAGGAATCTCCTTTTTTCCGCAACTTTAGAGCAAGGGTGAGATATGGTGTCTGCCTGTTTATTTGACATCCTGTGAAGATACGAGATAAAAGATTAGTTAACTGGAGGAATTAAGCCCCCACTAAGAGAACAAAGATCATCAGTTATTTGAAAAGAGTGCTGGGAGACATCTTTGTAGTAAACCTGAAGAAGGTGGTTGGACCTACATTATTCCCACCGAAACGCGTCGCTTCTTGGTCTTTGGATTACGAAACCATAGAGGGGTTCTTTGCACAAAACTCATTATATATTGAACCTGTTGTGGTTATTGGTTTGGCGATGTATTTTTACTTGCACTTTGATATTTTCTATACTTCTTTAATATGAGGTATGGTATGAAATATCTGTAGATAGCCACTGTTTAAAACTTGAAATGTATGAATTGTGTATGTTTTAACCTCTTTTTAATTCTTTTGATTGAGTAAACATTTTTATATTGGTTACATTTGGTGATTGACTGATTGCATGAATGTGATGTGTTAACATTGTAGTATACTATTAAGGAATCCCAAGCTATTATTATAGCATTGGTTGGTCTGGAATAGATTGCATTGTCACATTTGTAGGAGTGTGATGATTAATTGTAGTGCTTGGAACTGTCTTTTTCAGCCATGGCCAGCCAATAGGTGGTGCAAGCTGCAGTTGACTCCTGACGAGGGCATTTGAACCTAGATGTTTTATTTTTCCAAATTAAGCACTGGGCTCAAAAGAATTTTCCAGCATTGCTGTATTGACATCCTCTTGAGAAGATACCGCAATTTGCTTGACCAGTAAAGGAACCACTACAATCATCACCATTCCGTTCCCTTTCAGTCTGGCTAACAGCTTTAGAGTAAATGGACAGGACACAAAGGCATACAACAGTATCTGAGCCATGTTATTGATGCAGTCAACCCACATTCTCCCTCCACCTAATATTTAGAACACAAAAAAGGAGAGACCTCAGTGAATTTAATTGGGGATGCAAATGGATCTAGGAAAGGAGGCACAAACTTTTGACATATCTCTTGAACAATCAGAATAGATAGGGACAGGTTCTGTAAGATCTGAAGATCCTGCTCAGAGTGCCTGCTCTCAGAATGTCTAACCCCTTCATGTGAACTGCCAATTTCCCATCTGCATCACTACTTTGTTCAATGATATTGATCAAGTCCTTCCCCCTTCCCTGTAATTTATGTAGGTGACACCCATGGGTATTTGGCGCTTTATAAATTACATAAAATAAATACATATCAGCTTATTTTCTATTCACACTAAAGTTATTCTTGACCCGTGGAAGGACAAAATAGTGTTTTGTATTACACCATTAATTACTTCCTGTTCAAGATCCCTTGCTCTCTTCTGGCGACCTGCAAATCCTTGTGTTGACAGATTTTCAAATGTGGCTCCCAAACTGCTTGAACTGGCATTGTTATGATAGTCACTGTCCGGATTCGAGAAGTAGACCATTTGCTAATGATACTGTCAAGCATTCCTTTATCTCCTTAGAGTTCGGAATCATGCAATTAAAATCTTGTGATTCTTATTCATGTATGCAAGTAGAGAAGGTGATGAATACAAAGTGGGTACAGATGGAGCCGGATGCATGTATTTATTTATTTATTTGCGAAGTTTTATATAGCGCTGGCTAGACCCAGGGGTATCAGAGTGCTTTACATGAGGATCAGCGAGTTACAGGTTACATAATTACACAGCCAAGTATATATATAGGAGAAAAACATGAGATTACACAATAATGTGAGTTATTAGCTCGTATACACATCTTATGGGGAGTGAAAGGTAGAGGGCAATGGTAAACAGGGGTAAGGAATGCAGGTAGAAAACACAACAGGGAGGTAGCTGTAAAAATGCAAGTTGTCATGTGACGCTGAATCTTTACCAGCTTTTTTGTAAGGGCCCCATCCGTTGTCATCTGGAATGAGATCAACTGACAGCCTCAGATTTCTGTAAAGTGGAGGAAACACTATCACCAAATCCATCTTGAAAGGTGTTCTATGAAGAATCAATCCTGTGATGTGGTCAACTGGCGCTTTGAGACATTCAATAAAAATTCAAGATGGCATTAGCACTCAAAAACAGCACTTCGACTTTCTATTTATTTTTTGGGATGATGTGCCTTGTGAGTGCCAGTTGTGCAGAGAGAAAGGCAACACCCATCCTTGAAGATGGATCTTACTCTTACCTAGAAAGGAACTTGAAACTAATAATGATCATCCTCAAAGCAAAATCTGAGACACCGTTTTTGTTGTCTCAATAGCAGAGTATGAAATTAGGCATCATGAAGGGCATTTTTTAAACTTATTGACCTTAGGGACTAGGAAAGATGATGGAGCAGACCTCAAAAATCCTCCCAGGTCCTGGAACAAGAACTTTTCTGAAGAAAACTTGCAATGATTCTGCAAAGGCCAGCCATTTGTTTTGATAATAAGGCCATGGAGTTGGTCTCACACCAGAGTCTCAAGGAATAGATTGAACCTCAATGGAGTAAGCCTTCTTCACCATTGAAGAGCCCCGTGACCCAAAATGGATTCTCCACATGCCTTTACAAAATGGCGCATTCGTCCACCAACCAGAAGATCGTGGCTATTTCAGATATAGTCAGGGTTTCTGAATTTTACTTGATGATGCTTCTCTCTGTGTCTGTTGATTTGTCTATGAACAACCCTTACCTTTGATATCTCTTTGACTTTCATGTTGAATGTTGCAGCGGTGGACCCTCCATTAGAGCGGAGGAGTGCCCCCCCATGCTACTACCCTGAAATAAAACGATAATAAAATGGGTTGTAAACCACTTTTATTATTGTTTTATTTTAATACCCCAGGACTCTAACAAGTCTTAGGGGGGGGTTCTGGGGGATGACACTGCACATAATGGTTTGGCTGGCTGTCTTAGGCCGGCCAAACCCTCATGCGCAGTGAAGCTCTTGCCAGCCCCAGCTGCATTACTGGAAATGGAGAGAGCAGGCACAGGCTCCCAGTCTGCCTGGCAATGCAAAGTCCCAGCGCTCATGACAATCCTGAAGCTGCTTCCATGCAATGCCAGGATTGGCTGCGTGCATTCTGGGCGCTTATGCTCAGCAGAAGCCCGGAGGAGCACGATGCAGCGGGTGATGGCGATAATGAGTAAGTTTAAAAAAAGTATTATAATTACTTTGTCTCCCGACCACCCCCTCCCATGTTCCCTCCTGCGGCCCACCCTGCGACTTTGGCAGGGGTGGGCCCCCACTGGATTGTTACCTTCTTGATGGTTGACAAAACTCTTATTACAATTTGAAGATAAAGAGTGTGGTTGTCTGAATGAAGAAGAAAGCTTCATTTCATTGAAAAATTGATGTATTTAAACCTCAATCTTTGCAAAAAGCAGATAATGTCCCAGACAAGGCATTTAAAGAGCTATTGTCTTTTGAGCAGAGCCTGTGTGTCAGTCATTATGAAGAAGATTAGGACGAGCTGGATGGATGCTTCACTCTGAAGGGCCAAAAGTCTTAATTCATCAAAGGAAATATCTGACAATATTCAACTTCCCATTCCATGCCCTCAAACAAAACTGAGAATTCAGATTCTATGGCTTCAGATATTCCTTTAAAATCTAAAAAAAGGCAATGGTTAGTATAGGCACCATATATCTCTGCCCTTAATGTAATGGCAGATAAGAGCCAGCATGTACTTTCTTAGTTTCTTTAGAAAAGGATCAATCCTTTTATTTCGTTTTTTTGGGGATGTGGTATAGTCGGCCATAGATGGTTTTCCAACTAGCTTGACCACTCCAGAATCCACTGGTACTTTACCCTAAAGCTTATCCTCCAGAGGAAAATATTTTTAGTTAAGGGTGGCACCATAGTTTCATCTGGGTCTCTCCATTCTTAACCCACCACACTCAGCACATGATTATGGATTGGAAACTCGTTTTGTGGAGACCTTTGAAACTGCCTTAATGGAAAGGGGCGACCACTCGGTCCCCCCGAACGTATGGTTGGGTGCCCCGATCCCCCCGGGAAACCATTTTGGGCGGGAGGCGTGGCTCGGCTGGTATGCCCGAAGTGGCGTAGCCGGGGCACGCCCTTTCCCGCCCAGGAGGGGTGTCCTAGACACCCGCACGGAAGACCACGCCCAGTAGGCGTACCGGAGGAGGGTCCCCGCCCTCCCGCAGATGGATAAATAGAGCAGGAATCCGAAGAAGCGTCCTCTTGTTCCTGTGCTCTGAAGGCTGCACCAACTCGTTGCTCGTGAGCCCTCAACGGAACAAGCGGCAATTTTGAGAACTTGTAATCTTGTTGTTTCTCTTTCAGTGATTTGGAGTACGAAGGATTCAGGACCTCGTTGATCAACTAGAGCAGAGTACTCGAAACCATGGCCGGCAAGAAAGCAGGAATGGGCTCTGAGATGGAGAAGGTATTGCGCCATTTGTCGAACCGAATGGCGAGCGTGGACCGGAAGCTCGGAAAAGTTGACTCGATCGGTCGAGGTTTGGCCGAGGTTAAGAAACAGTTAGCGGCCCAGAACAACTCAGGCCGTCCTAAGAAGGTAATAGGCCCGGCCTTGCCGGGAGTCGTCCCAGAGGGTAGGGGGAAGCGTGTTAAGAGGAGGGCGGTTTCTGGGGAGGTTCCGGTTCCTGAGATACCCCCAGTCGCCCCCATTATACCGGCGGACAGCCCGGTACCAAACCCAGATATAGGTTTACCGATCCCGGTTGTAATTACTCCTGTTAACGATGAGGAGATGCCCCCCGAATTGGCCATCCAGTTAGCGGTGGTGTTGCCATGGCTCAAGAAGAAAGCAGGGGGGGCAGTGGCTGCGGGGTACCCGGCCGAGGAGGCTAGACTAATAATCGAGCAATTGCGGCAGTCGAGAGAGGTCGCAACGGCTAATGTTCCTCTTGTTCCCCCACAGGTGGCGCTGGGAGGACCTGCGGTTAGCCGGGAAAAGGCGGCAGACTCAACGGCCGAACCTGGTAAGCACACATTGCCAATGGCAGGGGAGGGTTCATTACCTCCAAGGCGCGAAAGGGTGGCACAGCACATCCCTATGGCCACAAAAGAACTGATATGGGAGGAGAAATATGTGAATATGTTTTCATTATTGACTGACCATCGCGAGATGGAATATGCAAAATCCCAGAAAGATTTATGGCACCCCAGTGTATGGCGCGCCAAGATGGCAGAATTCAGGGTTGAGGAGACGGTAGCAAATTGGGTTAAGGCCTTTTCCATATTTACGGCAGTCATGGGGGAACGGAAGCCTGAAATCATGCCCGAGTTGACCTGTTATCAGAATAGGATTATGGATTTTTATACCATGTATGAGGGGGATGAATGGAAAAGTTACGATATGAAATTCCGAAAAGCGAAGGAGTTTGATGCTACTTTGACTTGGGATTGCCTCGACTCGGTGTCATGGCACAAGCAGCTCTTGCCTGGGGCGGCAGGTAGGTCCTCGCCGGGCGGGAGCGGGTCGGAGTCAGTTCGCCAAAAGCCCGCGGTGCCCTTTCGAGCGGGCGCCGGTGGGGACTATCAGTCCAAGACCGGTGGGAATGGCGGCAAGCGGGGATTTGTTGGGGCTTCAATAGAGGCAACTGTAACAGGCCCCAGGGAACATGTAGGTTCAGGCATGCGGGTTCGGGCTGTGGGAACTCCTCACACCCGGAGAGTAGCTGTAGATCTAAAAACAGCGGAACAGGAGGAAAAGGGGGGTCTAAGCAAGAGTGAGGTAATACTTTGTAACCGATTGCCTACACCTGTCGATATCATGGCTCTGACTCCTTGGTTGAACAAATACCCTGATCATGTATCCGCCGGGGTGTTGAGGAAGGGTTTCCTATATGGCTTCAACATCCCGGCGGGGGATTTTCAGGGGGACTCCTTTTGTAAAAATCAGTTATCTGTCCAACACAACCCAAGTGTAGCGGCAAAGAAGATTGCAAAGGAAGTCAGCTTGGGGCGGGTAGCGGGGCCTTTTCATCGCCCGCCGGTGGTGGATTTTGTGTGTTCCCCGTTAGGGGTGGTCCCGAAAAAAGACCCGGGGGAGTTTAGACTCATTCACAACTTGTCTGCCCCTAGGGGTTCTTCGGTGAATGAAGCCATTGACCCAGACGTTTGTTCAGTGCGGTACGCATCGTTCGATGATGCCGTGGCCATGTTAAATCACCTGGGCCCTGGAGCGCTGATGGCGAAATTGGACATCGAATCGGCGTTCCGGTTGCTCCCGGTACACCCACAGGATAAGCGCTTGCTAGGTTTTGCATTTCAGGGAAGTTATTACATGGATAAATGCATGCCGATGGGTTGCTCCATTTCTTGGGCTTATTTTGAAATGTTCAGCTGTTTTTTAGAGTGGGTATTCACCGAGGCCACGGGTCATAAGCATGTGATGCACTATCTAGATGACTTCTTGTTTTTGGGTGCAGCCAGCGATACGGAATGTGCGCAGGCACTACGGGACTTCTGCATCCTCAGCGGGAGTTCGGAGTCCCACTGGCACCAGGTAAGACGGTCGGACCATCTACTTCACTGGAGTTTCTGGGAATTGAGCTCGATTCAGTGGAAGGATGTTTCCGTTTACCGATGGAAAAGGTGGCCAAATTTAGGGCTTCCCTGATGCAATGCCTGGGCAAGGAGAAAGTGACCCTACACCAGTTACAGCAAACAGTGGGTCAGCTTAACTTTCCCTTGAGGGTGATACCAATGGCTCGCCCCTTCTCACGCTCTATTGCACAAGCTATGGTTGGTCTCAAGGAGGGACACCACCGTACGAGACTGTCGGCAGAGGTTCGCCAGGATGTGCGCATTTGGTTGGCATTTCTGGCGGACTTCAACAGTCGAGTTGTGTGGAACAAGCCGCCAGCATCTTCGGATGAACTAGGTTTGTGGACTGACTCAGCTGGGAGCGTGGGATTTGTCGCCATCTTTGGTAACCGATGGTCGGCGCAATTATGGCCGACGTGGTGGCACTCCAGCGGTCTGACAGGTAACATTGGGTTCTTGGAGCTATTCCCCATTTGGGTTGCTCTGATGGCATGGCCAGACGACTTCAGGGACCGCTCGGTGGTGTTTTGGTCTGATAATATGGCTGTGGTTGAGTGCATTAACCAGCAGGCAGCCCGCTGCAAGTGGATCTTGAGATTGTTGAAAGAAATCGTACTATGTTGCATGAAATTGAATGTACAGTTCAGGGCAAAACATGTGCCAGGTGTACTGAATTATGCAGCTGATGCACTCTCTCGTTCACACATGCAGGCTTTCAGGGGCTATTTACCCACAGCGGACCTAGTGGCGGCACCGTTCCCCGAAGCACTATGGCTAATCGGTGCCCCGGATTACAAGACCTCATGGCAGCCAGCTTAGCGCCCAGAACAAGGAAGGCATACGAAGGAGCGTTTCGTTCCTACTGTACATTTTTGGGTCCATCAGGGAGACAGAGCTGGGGTCAGGAGGACTCCTTCCTGGTGTTCCTGGTCGCGCTGCACAGAGGAGGCCGATCAGCGGCAACGGCCAATAGACATAGGGCGGCCATTTCGTTCATGGCACAGGTGCATGGTATAAGAGACCCGATGGATTCCTTTTTGGTTAGGAAGGCACTCCGCGGCTGGCAACGCCTCGAGGGTCGCAAGCAGGATACGAGGCACCTCATTGGTTTAGATAGATTGTCTCTACTCTTAGCGAAGCTAGATGAGACGTGCTCCTCCCTTTACGAAGCAGTTCTGTTCCGGGCAGCTTTCGCCTTGGCATTCCACGGGGCTATGCGGGTGAGCAAACTGGCCGCAAGGAACAAGAAGGATATAGAGGGAGGCCTGGGCAGGGGTCACATCCAAATAAGGGGTGATTCGATGGTAATCTCGATAGCCAGGTCCAAGACTGACCAGGGAGCCATGGGTGATAGTGTTATCGTGCAGTGCGCACACGGGTCCCTTACTTGTCCGATAAAATGCGTAGAGGAATACATGGCATTGAGGACGGCTACGTGGGGGGGGAGCTTGCTGAGGCACAAGGATGGCACCCCACTGACGAGGTTTCAGTTTCAGAGGGTGTTAGCACTGTCAATCGCTGCCGCGGGCATGGACCCGTGCGATTTTGGGACCCACTCATTTAGGATAGGGGCTGCTACTGAGGCTACAGCCCGGGGTCAGAGTGCAGAGGAAGTAAAGCAGCTGGGCCGTTGGTCCTCGAATTGCTTCAAAAGGTATGTGCGATTGCACATGTTGTAAAGATCAATTGACATGCACTCACGCTTCTTGTCTTTTGTTTGAATTACAGTTTCGCGAGCCTGTCACGCGGGGCGGAATTGGAAGTCGACCCAGCACCAGGAGACCAGCGGTCGAGGATCACCGATTGGAGAAAGAGTGGTATGGGTCGTGGGCCACTCATATGTGAGGCACGCCGGGGACGTATTCGAGGCAGGTGACGCGACTCACGCATCTGGGGAATACGGGTACAGAGTGACCTTCCATGGGAAGGGCGGGCTCTGTTTTGACCAATTTCAATCGTTCTTTGAGGGTCTTTTAGGGCGGCAAAGGTCACCGCCATCTGTAGTCATAGTACACCTGGGAGGCAACGACTTAGTGAAGCTGGGAAGAAGAGTGTTATTAGAACACATCCTGTCGGCAGTTAGCTGGTTGGCTAAGAAACTCCCGGGGTGCACGATTGCCTGGTCCCACATGATCCCCAGGAAGAGTTGGCGGGGGGGCATTTTAGTGTCAGCGTTGAACCACTCTGTGAAAAGGGTTAACAATAAAATAGGGAAATTGTTTCGCTCAGCGAAGTTGCATAGCATTCCTCACGGGTGTATTCGGGGTGATCACATGTATATGAATGATGGGGTTCACCTGTCCAGGGAGGGAAATGATTTACTCATAGGAGACTTCATAGCATGGCTAAGGGGTTTGAGGAAGCATGACCTTTAGGAGGATTGGGGGGGCCGGATAGTCGGTCAACTATCCGGCCTGTGGCGGTAAGGTCATGATCGGTGAGCAGTAATTTCAAGGTCCCTAGAGGGGGGCGCCACCCAGAATGGATGGGAGCGCCCGGGGGGAGGCGGCCATAGGCCTCTTCCACGGGGAGGCGGCACCCACTAAGGATGGGTCGCCTAGGGGGAGACGGCCATAGGCCCCTCCCAGGGGGAGGTGGCTAGATGCCTCTCCGACTAATTTCCCGGGGGCCGGATATCTGCGACGGCGGATAGAGAGTGTGGGATGGGGGGAGTCCACGCTGTCCTTCCTACAGATACCTCACACGGGAACTCGGATGACCTTTAAGATGGCGTCGAGTGAAAAGGGGGCCCCCACGACAAGGGAAGTTACAGGTGGCAATGAGGATAAAGTCCTCTGCGCATGCGCCACTCACACCGTGAGGGCGGGATTTTGATAGTAGGGATCTGACACCGGTTAACCTTGCCGTTGGCCCTTAATGCTAGGATGTACAATTTTAATTTAGAATGTATGCATTTTCAGGATGCTAGACTCGGCTAGGAAACCTTTGTATTAGAGATCTGTTAAGGTTAGCCAAAGAACATGTCTTCATCGAAATGTAATAAATGTAAAATTGTACATAATTTATGAAACTTTTATTTAATGTTTTAAATTTTGTTTCATATTTTAATAAATACGGCCGGGGGGGTGACTCCCCCCCGCCTTCCAAAAGTTCGAACCTGTGTCTGTCTACTCCCATTGGGAATTGGTGTTGGGAGGGAGTGGCGGGCATCCCCGCCATATGGAAAGGGGCGACCACTCGGTCCCCCCGAACGTATGGTTGGGTGCCCCGATCCCCCCGGGAAACCATTTTGGGCGGGAGGCGTGGCTCGGCTGGTATGCCCGAAGTGGCGTAGCCGGGGCGCGCCCTTTCCCGCCCAGGAGGGGTTGTCCTAGACACCCGCACGGAAGACCACGCCCAGTAGGCGTACCGGAGGAGGGTCCCCGCCCTCCCGCACATGGATAAATAGAGCGGGAATCCGAAGAAGCGTCCTCTTGTTCCTGTGCTCTGAAGGCTGCACCAACTCGTTGCTCGTGAGCCCTCGACGGAACAAGCGGCAATTTTGACCCACCCACCAGCCCCTTATGGCAATGTTGGTTTAAATAAAGTTTGATTAAGATAGAAATATATAGGCCTTTTTTCCTTTGTAGAAAAGTGAGGGAATGTGTCATATGATGATGTGGCTTCTGTTTTAGGATAATGTTTCCCTTTGCAGGAAAATGAAGTTGATGACTCATCAAGGCTATGTTAGAATTTTTTCTTCTCTTAGTAGGTAAAACAACTGTCGTATTTATTTTTTGGTCGGGCGGTAAGGTCATGATCAGTGAGCAGTAATTTCAAGGTCCCTAGAGGGGGGCGCCACCCAGAATGGATGGGAGCGCCTGGGGGGAGGCGGCCATTGGCCCCTTCCACGGGGAAGCGGCACCCACTAAGGATGGGTCGCCTAGGGGGAGACGGCCATAGGCCCCTCCCAGGGGGGAGGCGGCTAGATGCCCCTCTGACGAATTTCCCGGGGGGCGGATATCCGCGACGGCGGATAGAGAGTGTGGGATGGGGGGGAGTCCACGCTGTCCTTCCTACAGATACCTCACACGGGAACTCGGACGACCTTTAAGATGGCGTCGAGTGAAAAGGGGGCCCCCACGACAAGGGAAGTTACAGGTGGCAACGAGGGTAAAGTCCTCTGCGCATGCGCCACTCACACCGTGAGGGCGGGATTTTGGTAGTAGGGATCTGACACCGGTTAAGACCTTGCCGTTGGCCCTTAATGCTAGGATGTACAATTTTAATTTAGAATGTATGCATTTTCAGGATGCTAGACTCGGCTAGGAAACCTTTGTATTAGAGATCTGTTAAGGTTAGCCAAAGAACATGTCTTCATCAAAATGTAATAAATGTAAAATTGTACATAATTTATGAAACTTTTATTTAATGTTTTAAATTTTGTTTCATATTTTAATAAATACGGCCGGGGGGGTGACTCCCCCCGCCTTCCAAAAGTTCAAACCTGTGTCTGTCTACTCCCATTGGGAATTGGTGTTGGGAGGGGGTGGCGGGCATCCCGGCCATATGGAAAGGGGCGACCACTCGGTCCCCCCGAACGTATGGTTGGGTGCCCCGATCCCCCCGGGAAACCATTTTGGGCGGGAGGCGTGGCTCGGCTGGTATGCCCGAATTGGCGTAGCCAGGGCGCGCCCTTTCCCGCCCAGGAGGGGTTGTCCTAGACACCCGCACGGAAGACCACGCCCAGTAGGCGTACCGGAGGAGGGTCCCCGCCCTCCCGCAGATGGATACATAGAGCGGGAATCCGAAGAAGCGTCCTCTTGTTCCTGTGCTCTGAAGGCTGCACCAACTCGTTGCTCGTGAGCCCTCGACGGAACTAGCGGCAATTTTGACCCACCCACCAGCCCCTTATGGCAATGTTGGTTTAAATAAAGTTTGATTAAGATAGAAATGTATAGGCCTTTTTTCCTTTGTAGAAAAGTAAGGGAATGTGTCATATGATGATGTGGCTTCTGTTTTAGGATAATGTTTCCCTTTGCAGGAAAATGAAGTTGATGACTCATCAAGGCTATGTTAGAATTTTTTCTTCTCTTAGTAGGTAAAACAACTGTCGTATTTATTTTTTGGTCGGGCGGTAAGGTCATGATCGGTGAGCAGTAATTTCAAGGTCCCTAGAGGGGGGCGCCACCCAGAATGGATGGGAGCGCCTGGGGGGAGGCGGCCATTGGCCCCTTCCACGGGGAGGCGGCACCCACTAAGGATGGGTCGCCTAGGGGGAGACGGCCATAGGCCCCTCCCAGGGGGGAGGCGGCTAGATGCCCCTCTGACGAATTTCCCGGGGGCCGGATATCCGCGACGGCGGATAGAGAGTGCGGGATGGGGGGGAGTCCACGCTGTCCTTCCTACAGATACCTCACACGGGAACTCGGACGACCTTTAAGATGGCGTCGAGTGAAAAGGGGGCCCCCACGACAAGGGAAGTTACAGGTGGCAACGAGGGTAAAGTCCTCTGCGCATGCGCCACTCACACCGTGAGGGCGGGATTTTGGTAGTAGGGATCTTACACCGGTTAAGACCTTGCCGTTGGCCCTTAATGCTAGGATGTACAATTTTAATTTAGAATGTATGCATTTTCAGGATGCTAGACTCGGCTAGGAAACCTTTGTATTAGAGATTTGTTAAGGTTAGCCAAAGAACATGTCTTCATCGAAATGTAATAAATGTAAAATTGTACATAATTTATGAAACTTTTATTTAATGTTTTAAATTTTGTTTCATATTTTAATAAATACGGCCGGGTGGGTGACTCCCCCCCGTCTTCCAAAAGTTCAAACCTGTGTCTGTCTACTCCCATTGGGAATTGGTGTTGGGAGGGGGTGGCGGGCATCCCGGCCATATAAATGATCCATGGATGTGCCTGGAGTAACTGGGTAAATGTCTCCCATTTTGTCACGAACATGGCTCAAAGTTTCTGGTAAAATATCTTTCCAAATATATTTCATTGTCAGGCTTGTCCATTTTCTCCGATGAGCACGCAAAGCCTGAATCAAATCTTTTTTTCCTGAAGAATCCAGCTTTTGAGAAGAAATGTTGTTTTTCTTTGGAAGATGGAAGAGTTTCCTAGCAATCCGCTGTATCCTTTCCTCCTCCTTGCTCTTTTTCTATAATGAGAAGGAGCTCTTCAGCTGTATGATGTCAACGTCATACAGTGTCCATTTCTGTGACATTTCCCCATTTAAACAGCAAGAAAATATGAGTCAATCTGAGGAGAAGAGCTAGGAAATGTTTTCACCCACCAAAAAATGTCTTAATTTACAGACGCAATGCTCTTTGTAATCTCTCAATTCTTGCATTACTATGGGGCAAAATACAAGGTTCACGCATGCGCCTTGCTCCACTTAATCCATTGTGTATGTATTCAAGCCTGAGGATGCTGTCATTTAACTTAATTGGTTTCCTACATTCTCTTACCACTACTGAGAAAGATACCTATGTAGAAGGAACTGACACTAGGATAATTATGTAACACCGTCCATACAGGATACTTTTTTAATTATCAATTTAAATTATGCTTCGTTACCCTACTCCCAGTGGAAGTTCGAGAGTGACCGAGTTGGGGGTTCAGAACCAGCAAGAACCTCATTACATGGAAAAGAGAAATCAAATGTAATGCCATGACGTATTCCCTTGTCCCTACCTCAGCAGGAGATAAGGAAAAAAAACCAGGAGGTCGCTGGGAGTGCCTGAGACGCGATTGGCATCCAGACAGGGACGGGCTGAGCCTGCATCTCAGCATATTTCTTCAACTTTGTATCTGTTTCACGGAGGGGACTCCCCTCATAAAGAATGACTGGGAAAAAGACAAGCGTTGAAGAGGTAATAAGTAACCCAGCAATATTTTAATTAAATCTCGATCAAAGCCTGGTGTACCTTAAACGTGAGGCTTTAAATATGCCTGGAAGCATGATGCCACTAATAGCGTGGGTGGGGGTCTAAAAAAATAATCGATATCGATTAACTTGTAAAGTGATGTTTAATAAATAATAATAATAAATTGATACTTGTATAGCGCACTACTCACCTGCAAGGGTGTCAAGGCGCTTGAACGAATACCGCTGTGGAACCCATCCTGGCTTTCCCCGTGAAGTGTCCACTCCTGGGCACCCCCAAGGTGGAGGCCAGGCATCCTTAGCGTTGTGGGGGCCGTTGTGGAGATTAAGCAAGCTATTGCCCAGAGTTGCAGAGTGGAACTCCATGATTGGAATATGCACCGAGGCGAGAATTATTAGGTCCGTGGAATTTTGAGCCATAGACCCACCGAGGCAGGAATTGATCCCTGGTCCCGGGCTAGACCTCTGCATCAGGGTCTGCCGCTCTAATCATTGAGCCACACTTCTCCACTTCAATCAAGGTTGTAAGAATCTTTTTGTGTATTTTAATACGTGAAAACATAGTTTTAAAAAATATTTCAATGCACGGGAAATAAGTGTAATACTGCTCCATTCTTAATGGTAGACATGTCTGATTACATTTTATAAAGTGTGAAAGGAATTGCTATTTAAAAACAAACAATGTGAATTTGAGTATTGCTGATAGCTTTTGTGTAGAACAATTACCGGTAATACTTTAAGTCACAAAATTACAAAGATTTTCCTCCAGCGCAAAGTTATACCAGGTCTTGATAGGATATTTATTTTCCAGCAGAAAAGTTGTTTTGTTTTGGAAAGGCAAGGTCGGACTGGCCTATAAAATAGTCGGCCAGTGCCCGATGGGTAGGTCTGATAGAATAATGTATGAGCCAATTTTCTGGCTGTTTATGGGTCTTTTTTATGGTCTGTTGATACTGTTTTTATTGTTCAGTTCTCTGTCTGGTATTATGACAAACACTGCCTGCTGTAGCAAATTGTATGCAGTATCCCATATATTGCAAAACTCCTAAATAGCTTATCTTTAAAAGCTTAAAACGTTCCCGATTGGCAAATGTAGGCAACTTTTTAGCTAGCTGAGTCGTTAAAGAGGTCCACTTTTAATTAGCTGCCCAGGCCTATTTTCTGTCCCAGTTCGACCCTGTGGAAGGGTGACTTTTCTCAGTGCAAATTAAGCTTTCTGCTGTTTGGCGCCATTTTGCAGCACGAGTGTTACATGGGTGTAACTTTGGCAGATAAGTACGAGCACCCATATATGTTGATGCAAATCCTGATCTACTAATATTTCATAAACAATCATTCAAGAAAACATTTTCTGTGATTCTGCTGGGGCTATCTTACCTATCATCCCTGCATCCACAATCAAAGTTACACAGATTCATGATATTGTCATGTTAATCTTTTCCATATTATTTATATGCTAATAGATACAAATAAAACTATAAATGGAGATTTATGAACACAACCAGAGGGCTCCCTAAGCATGTTGGTAGCCAGATCAAGAAAATGCACAGCCAAAACAGGAGAAGAATTAGCTGATTATGGATCAGTGTTTTGTACCTATGGCTTTCCGGTCTGATAGTGCCATGCCCTAAAACATGTATGGAATTAAAACAGCATTCAGTTTAATCCATGAGATGCTAAAGACACCATGCATGTTAATCATTTTGTCACTTTGATTGTTGTTGCCCTGGCCAACCACACAACTTCCCTGTGCCAAAGGGTCCCAGAAGTGGTAAATGCTAAGCAACTGTTGAGAAGGTCTACAGGTCATGGTTAGGATTCAAGTGACCTAATGGGCTTAAAAAAATGTGCCTTCCAACATGATGGCATCCACCATCCTTGGTCTGCCATTTAAACCAACATTGTCAACATAGGGTATGCCTAACTATATTGCTGACCAGTCATGCATTACTGACGATAGCATCTCTCATCTGTGATGTTTCTGCCATCTGTAACAACTCAAACATCCACACTACATACACAGGTATTTACAATCTGTAGGTTGTCCTGTTTTCAGCAGGTTTTTTGTGGATGCTAGAAATTGGGTTTCTGGTTGGCAGAGGTATGCACCTTGTCCAAGCAGGAACCACAATCCTAGTCAGGGTCAGTCAGATACACATGCTAAATTAAACTGTGCTCGCCCACTGGTAGTTGGCACAGAGCAGTCAAAGTTTACAATTCAATATAGTGCTTAAAAGCATAAAGCGCCAACCAGGGCTATCTGATCACATTTGGCTGAATCAAATCCAAAAGACTGCGATGGAGCATGGGTCAAGTACAGGGGCCAACCTAGGCCTGCTGTAAAGTACCTTGTTTGCGTCATCATCCAAGACGAGATGCTGGGTGCACGTGACGCAATGCGTTATTGTCAATCCACAAAGGAAGACGATGCATCGGTTCTGAACAATGCAGCAGCGATGATGCATCGAGAATGGAGTCGGTTCTCGCAACAACTGTGATGATTCTTCAGTGGAGGACATGCACCAGTTCTGAGTCCTCCATTTGATTGCAATACATGGTTTCTGTTGGAGTGGCACTTCTAGCCCACCTCCAAGGTTCCATTACTGGGTTGGCACCACTTGGTAGGGAAGACTCACAGATGGCAGCGTTCAGGTGAGTAGCAGGTGAGTTGGAAGTCTTTTATGTCCCTCAGACTTCAACCAGCAGGCAAGCCAGCAAGCCTTTGGGGTCACTCTGGTTCTGGGTTCAAGTGATGTGTGTCCAGTCCTTCTCACCCAGGTAATAAGGGCAGCAGGTCAGTATAGTAATAAAGCAGTGCATCCAAGCAGCAGTCCAGCAGAGTAGCAGTCCTTCAGCAGCACAGCAGTCCTTCTTCCCGGCAGAGTATCCACAGTTCTAGACGTGTGCTGAGTTGGACCCACATCACTTGAACCCAGAACCTAAGTGACCCCAAGGGCTTGCTGGCTGGCCTTCTTATTGCTGTCACCCACCCCAGGCATGTATTCAGAGACAGCCAAAAGGCACCAAAGTAAAAAATGCCAACTTTCTTAAAGTGGCATTTGCAGAGTTACAATTTAAAATCTAATTTCACCATAAATTGGGATTTTAAATGTGATTCTAGTGTCGCCGAATGTGGGGTCCCATCTCTTCCCAATTGGAAAAAACAGCAATAAAATGTATTGAGTTGATCCTAATGATAACCTATAGGAGAGATAGGCCACACAACAGTGAAAAATGATTTAAAGTGTTTTTTACTACTAGGATATTTGAACCATAAAAATACATGTCCTACTTTTAAAACACACTGCACCCTGCACTTGGGTGATTTCTATGTATTAAAAAGGAAGGTTTGGGCCTGGCGAGAAGGTTACATTGCCAGGTCGACATGGCACTTTAAACTGCACACACAGGTTGTGCAATGGCAGTGCTGAGACATGAAACAGGGCTACCCAAGTGGGTGGCTCAATTAGTGCTGCAGGCCTAATAGTAGCATTTAGTTTAATATAGTGAACTTTACTAGGTACCTATAAGTAAACTAAATACGGCAATTATGGATAAGCCAATGTTAGCATATTTAAAGCAAGGAACATGTGCACTTGAGCACTGGTTAGCTCTGGTAAAGTGCTCAGAATTCCAAAGCAACTAAAACGAAGTCAGCAAAAACAGCAGGCCTGCAGACAAAAAATCAGGGGAAACCATTCCAAGTATGGCAGGTATCATAGTGGATTCCAGTAGTGTTTTCTTAGTGTTTTCCAAATCTTTTGAAGTCAGTGCTTACCAGTGTTTATTTTGCTGCCTAAGCCCTAAAACAGACAAAATATGTGCTTTTCAATTAATTACAAAAAGTATGTGTATTGCACTTTCACATCTCATTAACTCTCACACTCACTCTGTCAGAGTCAGGTTGACAAGACTATTAATGTCTGTACAAAGTGAAAGTGCTATATTCAATGTTTCATTAAAAAAATTAATGAACACAGTTGGGGACCATTCATCTACATCTAACTGAATATTATGACATTATAGGGGTGCTCAACCATGCCAACAGCATAGTACCTTGTGAAAACTTTCAAATTTTGAATTACACCGCATTAATTTGTTTCCCTGCATTCTAAGTCACATTTTTTTCTCGTAGTTTTATATAGGGCTAACTTGACCTTAAGTTATCAGATCGCTTTACATGAGCACCAGTTGCGTTACACAAGGACACATTCATTTTTGTGAGGCATGGGGAGATGAAGTGATTTGCCCAGAGTCACATGCTGTTTAGCCTCAATGCCAAGACTCAAACCCAGTTCCCTATATTTGAGATCGACCGCCCTAGCAGTTAGGCTACAGTCTTTCCACCTTAAACTTCAAGCTTTATGAATGCTCGCCACTGCTTTGCTGCACACTTTGTCGGACTACTTAAAGTCAATCCTGACCTTTTAACCAACATCACATTGTATTCTGCAATTTTAAATGTTGCTTTTAATATTGTAACTTTGAGCTTAAAAAAGCAAGCACTAAAGTGCAGTTGAGTTAACAGCTAGGATTAGCTGAAAGTATCGCACATAACAATGGGACACATTGCAGCTATGTTGTTTGTTGCTTTGTTTGAAAGTCTTGTTCATGTTTTCACCACTATCGCATGTGCATGTTGACAGCACTCTTGGAAAGGGGCGACCACTCGGTCCCCCCGAACGTATGGTTGGGGGCCCCGATCTCCCCGGGAAACCATTTTGGGCGGGAGGCGTGTCTCGGCTGGTATGCCCGAAGAGGGGTTGTCCTAGACACCTACACCGATGGCCACGCACAGTAGGCGTACCGGCGGAGGGTATACGCCCTCCCGAAGAAGAATAAAGAGAGCGGGAATCCGAAGAAGCGTCCTCTTGTTCCTGTGCTTGGAAGGCTGCACCCACTCGTTGCTCATGAGCCCTCGACGGAACAAGGAGCAATTTTGAGAACTTGTAATTCTTGTGTTTATCTTTCAGAACTTTACAGCGGAGGATCCAGGGCCCTGTTGATCGGCTAACAATTGATAACCGAAACCATGCCTGGCAAGAAGGCAGGAAAGGGCCCTGAGACAGAACAGATGCTTCGCATGTTGATGACCAGAATGGCGAGAATGGAACGAGGCTTCGGAAAAGTCCCAGCGCTTGGTCGTGATGTAGCGGATGTTAAGAAGCAACTGGCCGCGATGAACAAGCCTGGTAACCCGAAGAAGGTAATAGGCCCGGCATCGCCGGGAGTCGTCCCCGAGGGTAGAGGGAAACGGGCCAAGAAGAGGGTGTGGCAGGGGAGGTTCCGGTCCCTGAGGTGCCCCCGGTCATCCCTGCCATACCAGCTGATGGCCCTATACCAACTCCAGACGCGGGTCAACCGATTCCGGTTGTGATTACGCCCGCTAATGATGAGGATATGCCTTCTGAATTGGCCACCCAGTTGGCCGCTTGGCTCAATAAGAAGGCAGGGGGTGCTACGGCGCCAGGAGACACGGCCGAAGAGGCCAAATTACTAATTCAGCAGTTGCGGCAGTCGCGAGATGCCGCAAAGGCGAATCTCCCTCTTGTCTCCCCACAGGCGACACCGGAAGGACCGGCAGCTGATCTTGGAAAAACGGCGGGAACAACGACCGCACCAGGTAAGCTCGTCTTGCCAGTGGCAGGGGAGGGCTCATTACCCTCAAGGAGGGAGAGGGTGGTTCAACATATCCCGATGGCCACAAAAGAATTGATATGGTCAGACAAGTATGTGAATATGTTTTTGTTGTTAACCGACCATCGCGAGATGGAATATGCTAAAACACAGAAAGATTTGTGGCACCCGAGTGTCTGGCGGGCCAAGATGGCGGAGTTCAGGGTTGATGAAACGATAACGAATTGGGCGAAGGCCTTTGCAATGTTTACTGCGATTATTGGTGAACGAAAGCCCGAGGTATTGCCCAAATTGTCTTGTTATCAGGCACGTATAATGGATTTCTATGAAACGTATGAGGGGGATGAGTGGAAAGGTTACGACATGAAATTCCATAAAGCAAAAGAGTATGATTCCTCTCTGACATGGGATTGCCTCGACTCAATTTCTTGGCATAAGCAGCTCCTGCCTGGGACGGTGAAGACCTCCTCGCCAGGTGGGAATGGGTCGGGGGTTTCCCGCCAGAAGCCCGCGGTGCCCTTTCGAGCAGGCACCGGTGGCGATTACCAGCCGAAAACCGGCGGGAATGGTGGAAAGCGGGGGGTCCGTTGGGGCTTCAATAGAGGCAACTGTAACAGACCGCAAGGTTCATGTAGGTTTAAACACGTGTGTGTGGGTTGTGGGAATTCCTCTCACCCGGAGAGTTCATGCAGATCGAAAAATAGCGGGTTGGGAGGTAAAGGAGGGTCCAAGCAAGACTAAGATGGATTGTTGTGTACAATTGCCTACTCCTGTTGATCTCATGGCTATGACTCCTTGGTTAAACAAATACCCTGATTATGTCTCTGCTGGGGTGTTGAGGAAGGGATTCTTATATGGCTTCCACATCCCGGCGGGGGATTTTCGTGGGGAACCCTTTTGTAAAAACCAGCTTTCGGCACAACATAACCCAGGTGTGGTGGAGCGAAAAATCGCTAAAGAGGTAAGCCTAGGCCGAGTGGCTGGGCCTTTTCAAAGCCCGCCGGTAGCAAATTACATCTGTTCCCCATTAGGGGTGGTCCCCAAAAAGGATCCGGGAGAGTTTAGGCTGATCCATAATCTGTCTGCTCCAAGGGGTTTCTCAGTAAATGAGGCTATTGACCCAGAAGTCTGTTCGGTGCGGTACGCATCGTTCGATGATGCCGTTGCCATGTTAAATCGCCTGGGCCCCGGAGCGCTGACGGCGATTTCAGATATCGAATCAGCGTTCCGGCTGCTCCCGGTACACCCACAGGATCAGCGTCTGTTAGGTTTTGCGTTCCAAGGACGGTATTACATGGATAAATGCATGCCGATGGGTTGCTCCATTTCTTATGCCTATTTCGAGAAATTCAGCTGTTTTTTAGAGTGGGCATTTACAGAGGCCACGGGGCATAGGCATGTTATGCATTACCTAGATAACTTTCTGTTCTTGGGAGCAGCCGGCGACACGAGATGTGCGCAGGCGCTACAGGATTTTTGCACCCTCATGAGGGAGTTTGGAGTGCCATTGGCACCAGATAAGACGGTTGGACCATCTACTTCACTGGAGTTTCTGGGAATTGTGCTCGATTCTGTGGAGGGATGTTTCCGTTTGCCAGTGGGAAAAGTGTCTAAATTTAGGGCTTCCCTGGAACTTTGCCTTGGTAAGGCGAAAGTGACCCTGCACCAGTTACAGCAAGCAGCGGGTCAGCTTAACTTTGCCTTGAGAGTGATACCAATGGCCCGCCCCTTTTCACGCTCTATTGCACAAGCTATGGTTGGTCTCAAAGAAGGACACCACCGCACGAGACTGTCTGCAGAGGTTCGCCAGGACATGCGCATTTGGTTGGCGTTCCTGGCGGACTTCAACGGTCGAGTAGTGTGGAACAAGCCGCCAGCGTCTTCGGACGAGCTGGGTTTGTGGACCGACTCGGCGGGGAGTGTGGGATTTGGCACCATCTTTGGTAATCGATGGTCGGCGCAAACATGGCCGACGTGGTGGCACACCAGCGGTCTCACATGTAACATAGGGTTCCTTGAGCTATTCCCTATTTTTGTTGCTCTGATGGCATGGCCGGACGAGTTCCGAGACCGTGCAGTGGTATTTTGGTCTGATAATATGACTGTTGTAGAATGCATTAACAATCAGGCAGCACGCTGCAAATGGATCTTGAGATTGTTGAAGGAAATTGTGCTGCTTTGCATGAGACTGAATGTACAGTTCAGGGCGAAACATGTGCCAGGTGTACTGAATCATGCGGCTGATCCACTCTCTCGTTCACATATGCAGGCGTTCAGGGGGTATCTACCTACAGCGGACCTAGTGGCGGCACCATTCCCCGAAGCACTCTGGCTAATCGGTGCCCCGGATTACAAGACCTCGTGGCAGCAAGCTTAGCCCCCAGGACGAGGAAGGCATACGAAGGAGCATTTCGTTCCTATTGTGCATTTTTGGGTCCGACAGGGAGTCAGAAATGGGGTCAGGAGGATTCCTTCCTGGGGTTTCTGGTAGCACTGCACAGAGACTGCCGATCAGTGGCAACGGCCAATAGACACAGGGCGGCCATCTCATTCATGGCGCAGGTGCATGGCATCAAAGACCCGACAGGTTCCTTTTTGGCGAAAAAAGCCCTTCGCAGCTGGCAGCGCCTCGAGGGTTGCAAGCAAGACGAGAGGCACACGATTGGCTTAGACAGGTTGTCCCTACTCATGGCAAAATTAGTCACGACATGCTCCTCCCAATTCAAAGCAGTTCTGTTCCGGGCAGCTTTCGCATTAGCGTTCCATGGGGCTATGCGGGTGATTGAACTGGTCGCAAGGAACAAGAAAGATGTGGAGGGAGGCTTGTGCAGGGATCACATCCTAATTAGGGGTGATTCGATGGTAGTCACGATAGTTAGGTCCAAAACGGACCAGAGAGCTATGGGAAACAGTGTTGTTGTCCAGCGCATGCGAGGGTCCCCCACGTGCCCGATAATGTGTATAGAGGAATACTTGGCACTGAGGGCGGATACATGGGGGGGGGAGTTTGCTGAGGCACATCGATGCCACCCCACTGACGAGGTTTCAGTTCCAGAGGGTGCTAGCACTGACAATCGCTGCGGCGGGCATGGACCCGTGCGATTTCGGGACCCACTCCTTTAGGATAGGGGCTGCTACTGAAGCTACAGCCACGGGTCAGAGTGCGGAAGAAGTGAAACAGTTAGGACGATGGTCCTCGAATTGTTTTAAAAGGTATGTGTGATCGCACATGTTGTGAAGTCAAGTTACATGCACTCACGCTTCTTGTCTTCTGTTTGATTTACAGTTTCGCGAGCATATCATGCGGGCGGAATTTGCAGTCGACCCAGTACCAGGGGACCAGCGGTCATGGATCACCGTCTGAGGAGAGAGTGGTTTGGGTCGTGGGCCACTCATACGTGAGGCGGGCCGGGGGCGTATTCAAAGCAGGTGACGCGACTCGCGCAGCTGGGGAATACGGGTACAGAGTGGCCTTCCATGGAAGGGGCGGGCTCTGTATTGACCAATTCGAATCTTTTCTTGAGGGTCTCTTAGGGCGGCAGAGGTCACCGCCATCTGTAGTCATAGTACACCTGGGGGGCAATGACTTGGTGACACTGGGTAGACGAGTATTGCTCGAGCAAGTTTTGTCTTCCGTTAGCTGGTTGGCAAAAAGAATCCCGGGGTGCATGATTGCCTGATCCCACATGATTCCCAGAAAGGTGTGGCGGGGGGGCCTTTCAGTGTCAGCACTGAACCATTCGGTAAAGAAGGTTAACAACAAGATTGGTAGATTGTTTCGCTCGGCGCAGTTGCATAGCCTTCCTCATGGGTGTATTCGGGGTGATCACATGTATCTGAATGATGGGGTTCACCTGTCCCGGGAGGGGAATGTTTTACTCATAGGAGACTTCATAGCATGGCTAAGGGGTTTGAGGAAGCATGACCTTTAGGAGGAGTTTGGGGGGGGCGGATAGCCGGTCAACTATCCGGCCTGTGGCGGTAAGGTCATGATCGGTGAGCAGTAATTTCAAGGTCCCTAGAGTGGGGGCGCCACCCACTATGGATGGGAGCGCCGGGGGGGAGGCGGCCATTGGCCCCTCCCACTGGGAGGCGGCACCCACTAAGGATGGGTCGCCTAAGGGGAGACGGCCATAGGCTCCTTCCAGGGGAGGAGGCGGCTAAATGCCCCTCCTACGAATTTCCCGGGGCCCGGATATCCGCGACCGCGGATGTGATAGAGAGTGTGGGGGTGGGGGGGGAGTCCACGCTGTCCTTCCTACAGATACCTCACACGGGTGCTCGGACGACCTTTAAGATGGCGTCGAGCGGAAAGAGGGGCCCTCGACAAGACAAGGGAAATTAGAGTTGGTAAGGAGGGTACAGTCCTCTGCGCGGCCGCCACTCACACCGTGAGGGCGAGAGTTTTGGTAGTAGGGATCTGACACCGGTTAAGACCTTGCCGTTGGCCCTTAATGCTAGGATGTACAATTTTAATTTAGAATGTATGCATTTGCAGGAAGTTAGACTCGGCTAGGAAACCTTTGTATTAGAGATTTGTTAATGTTAGCCAAAGAACATGTCTTCATCGAAATGTAATAAATGAAAATTGTACATGATTAGGAAACCTTTTATTTAATGTTTTAATTTTGTTTCATATTTTAATAAATACGGCCGGGAGGGTGACTCCCTCCCGCCTTCCAAAAGTTCAGAACTGCGTCCGTCTTCCCATCCTTGGGGATTGTGTTGGGAGGGGGTAAAGGGCATCCCGGCCATATGGAAAGGGGCGACCACTCGGTCCCCCCGAACGTATGGTTGGGGGCCCCAATCTCCCCGGGAAACCATTTTGGGCGGGAGGCGTGTCTCGGCTGGTATGCCCGAAGCGGCGTAGCCGGGGCGTGCCTTTTCCCGCCCAAGAGGGTTTGTCCTAGACACCTACACCGATGGCCACGCCCAGTAGGCGTACCGGCGGAGGGTATACGCCCTCCCGAAGAAAAATAAAGAGAGCGGGAATCCGAAGAAGTGTCCTCTTGTTCCTGTGCTTGGAAGGCTGCACCCACTCGTTGCTCGTGAGCCCTCGACGGAACAAGGAGCAATTTTGACCCACCCACCAGCCCCTTATGGCAATGTTTGGTTTTGCAATAAAGTTTAGCTGATAACATCTTTTGTCCCTCCGTATAGCAGGAGAATGAATGTCTAGATTGATGATGTGACTTCGGTCAGTAGGATAATGTTGTTTCTTCTAGGAATAAACAGTTTGATCGTTGAGTAGGCTGATATGTCCTCCTTGGTAGGTGAACAAATGTCGTATTTATTTTTTGGCCGGGCGGTAAGGTCATGATCGGTGAGCAGTAATTTCAAGGTCCCTAGAGTGGGGGCGCCACCCACTATGGATGGGAGCGCCCGGGGGGAGGCGTCCATTGGCCCCTCCCACTGGGAGACGGCACCCACTAAGGATGGGTCGGTTAAGGGGAGACGGCCGTAGGCCCCTTCCAGGGGAGGAGGCGGCTAAATGCCCCTCCTATGAATTTCCCGGGGCCCGGATATCCGCGACGGCGGATGTGATAGAGAGTGTGGGGGTGGGGGGGGAGTCCACGCTGTCCTTCCTACAGATACCTCACACGGGTGCTCGGACGACCTTTAAGATGGCGTCGAGCGGAAAGAGGGGCCCCCGACAAGACAAGGGAAATTAGAGTTGGCAAGGAGGGTACAGTCCTCTGCGCGGCCGCCACTCACACCGTGAGGGCGAGAGTTTTGGTAGTAGGGATCTGACACCGGTTAAGACCTTGCCGTTGGCCCTTAATGCTAGGATGTACAATTTTAATTTAGAATGTATGCATTTGCAGGATGTTAGACTCGGCTAGGAAACCTTTGCATTAGAGATTTGTTAAGGTTAGCCAAAGAACATGTCTTCATCGAAATGTAATGAATGAAAATTGTACATGATTATGAAACCTTTTATTTAATGTTTTAATTTTGTTTCATATTTTAATAAATACGGCCGGGAGGGTGTCTCCCTCCCGCCTTCCAAAAGTTCAGAACTGCGTCCGTCTTCCCATCCTTGGGGATTGTGTTGGGAGGGGGTAAAGGGCATCCCGGACATATTTCACAGGTACACGTCACTACACCTTTCAGTGAATGTGTAAAGACTGCATTGTTTGAATGTTGATGTTCTTTCAATACTGTCTTGCTAGGAAAGGAAGCTCATATATCAAAGTCCTTTTGTCCTTCCACGTCTGTGGGTAAATGTGATAGTACTTAGGGTCTTATTACGAGTTTGGCAGTCTTCCTCTGGGACCATCACTGTGGGCGTTCCAGGAAGACCGCCAAGCCTTTGTTTAACCTACTCGCTAGATTATGAGCTAAATCCATGGCGGGCGGGCTGGCAGTGCAGCGGCAGTGTGATGGTGATGGGTATGTTATGCTCATAGCACAGCCTAAACAGCATACCACATCTGTGAGGGAGCCTGCAGCATGTACCTGTGTGCAGCCGGGGTCGGTAGTAGGTGTTCCTGCAGGGCGGTGACGTGGGGAGGGGGAGGGGAATTTTGTTGCACGCACTGCATCGCATTTGGGAATGCAGTGCACGCAACGAAATTCGTTTTGTTTATTTATATGTTTACTGACCTGTAAAGCTCCATAATGCATAGATTACTATCCCCACTCTGCCCCTCCCCACGTCACCGCCCTGCAGATACACCTACTACCGACCGCGGCTGCCTGTGTGGTGTGGCATGAACCATGTTGTGCATGCCACATAGTGCACAACATGTGCCCCCTACCAGTCTGTCCAGATTTGCCCGGGGTCCTGTTAGGGCCCCCTTACATTAATTTCTGTCACCCTTTTCATGGCTGGGTCACCAGCATGAAATGGGTGATGATAATGCAGGTCGTAATATGCTCAGTGGTGCTGGCATCAGCATCAGCACTGCAAGCATATTCAGTCCCTTTTCAGACCACCACCACTGCAGGGTCCTGGATCCCGGCAGAGGTGACTGTCTTGTGATGGTCACACCGCCACCATTGTAATACGACACTCAGTCAGAATGCCGGGGTGGTGGTGGTCAGACTGCGCGTACGGTGGACTCAATACATCCATATTCATAATAAAGACCATAGTATCCCAGATTCTTATGAGCCAGTCATTTCACAAATCAGTGAAAGAATGAAACAATGGCAACATTTTATTTGTATATTTTAATATTCCCAGATTCTCTACAGTGTATAAAGTAATTAGATTGAATCTAAAACATGTTTCTAAACACTGCACCTTTATTTCAAGCAACAAAATTGGAAGAAACAATATTTTAGTGGCATATCCTAACAACAAAACTCAAGCAGCATAACCTTAAATCATCGTTTTTTTCTGCTACTTTGTATATCACAGTTGCATAGTGTTGGCCCCTTCAGGATGAAAAAAAATGACTCATTCGCTTTTACTCTCCTTTCTTTGAATTTTGCTGTTCTGCAAGTGTTTCTCAGTGTTTATATGTTAACATTCATCAGGCTTCCTTCCGTTTCAGTGGGGTTTTATCAGATGGTATAGGTTAAAGCCTAAAACAGGATAGCCTATCTTTCTTGCAATCTATGTCAGTCTTGACATTCTTTTCAATAAATGACAGGGAAAAAAAACGAATTGAACGTATGTATTTTACTCTAAAGTTTCTTGCAAGAATTAATTTTACTTTTAGCTGAGTTTTCTGATATTGTATTAAAATACGTGGGATTAGTGTATATATATATATATATATATATATATATATATATATATATATATATATATATATATATATAGTCAAAATAGTAGTCAAAATAGCCTATTGTGGCTTTTCTTATATGATTTTGATTTTTGCAACATATTTTGACTTATTGGTCAGAAACACTATGCACTTATCATGTATATTTATTCCATTCCAAGATGGCGGACGCCTATCTATTTTGAGTCTCATTTCTATGTTTACTGTCACGTGTGGTGTTTAAATGAATGACGGTTCCAACGTCTCACTGTCTCGTAACTGAGGAAGGCCAAGTGCCGAAAGCGCGTTTTTCGAGATTAAACTTTTGTGTTAACCTATCTTTGGAGTGCTGCCTCCTGATTCCCGAGCATTGCGGGGAGGGACTGTTGGAGCTGATATTATTGTCGGGTGCACCCCCGACTGGCAGGCACCCGCCTTGGAGTGCAACAGGCTGGTGCGAGTGGAGCTTTCCTTCATATATATATATATATATTTGCTGCAGCCTGCGTGCGCTCTTGTTTGTGGACAAACTTGGAGCTTTTATATATATATATATATATATATATATATATATATATATATATATATATATATATATATATATATATATATATATATATATATATATATATATATATATATATATATATATAATATATATATAGTTATGCATATATATTAAATATATATATATAGTTTTATATATATATATATATAGTTATATATATATAGTTATATATATATATATATATATCGTGCTCCCTGTCCCACTGAGAAGTCAGGGCACTCGCGGGCGGTTTGCGGTAATGGGTACCCGCAATAACACTCAGCTCAGCCTCGGAAATTGTATCATCCAAGAGCGCACGCATCCTGCTGTGGGTGAAGGTCTGAGGGGATTTGCTGCAGCCTGTGTGCGCTCTTGTTTGTGGACAAACTTGGAGCTTTTGTATTTACACGGCAATCCAGCCGTGGAGAGCGCACCACCGCTTCTAAGGGCAGCGGGCCTTTGAACTTGACATCCAGTCGAACTCTGCATATGGGGCAGCAGCACCGTGAATATAGACCTTTCCCACTCCGGGGCCCATCTGTGGGCTTGATTGGGGACCCACAGAACACAGCACCCAACTGGGTAGAATCACTGCACTACATGTCCCATAAGACCTGGGACGTTGCTGATTGGAGCGGCTTACCGGCCTATCAGGAGGCTTGTAATGGAATAAAGTGGTGTGGCATGAAACGCTGTGTTCTGTGGTTACCAGCCTGTGAAGAAGGAATCTATCCGAAATGCGTCGGCGACATCCCGCTGTGGGTGAAGGTCTGAGGGGATTTGCTGCAGCCTGCGTGCGCTCTTGTTTGTGGACAAACTTGGAGCTTTTGTATTTACACGGCAGTCCAGCCGTGGAGAGCGCACCACCGCTTCTAAGGGCAGCGGGCCTTTGAACTTGACATCCAGTCGAACTCTGCATATGGGGCAGCAGCACCGTGAATATAGACCTTTCCCACTCCGGGGCCCATCTGTGGGCTTGATTGGGGACCCACAGAACACTGCACCCAACTGGGTAGAATCACTGCACTACATGTCCCATAAGACCTGGGACGTTGCTGATTGGAGTGGCTTACCGGCCTATCAGGAGGCTTGTAATGGAATAAAGTAGTGTGGCATGAAACGCTGTGTTCTGTGGTTACCAGCCTGTGAAGAAGGACTCTATCCGAAACGCGTCAGCGTTATCCCGCTGTGGGTGAAGGTCTGAGGGGATTTGCTGCAGCCTGCGTGCGCTCTTGTTTGTGGACAAACTTGGAGCTTTTGTATTTACACGGCAGTCCAGCCGTGGAGAGCGCACCACCGCTTCTAAGGGCAGCAGGCCTTTGAACTTGACATCCAGTCGAACTCTGCATATGGGGCAGCAGCACCGTGAATATAGACCTTTCCCACTCCGGGGCCCATCTGTGGGCTTGATTGGGGACCCACAGAACACTACACCCAACTGGGTAGAATACTGCACTACATGTCCCATAAGACCTGGGACGTTGCTGATTGGAGCGGCTTACCGGTCTATCAGGAGGCTTGTAATGGAATAAAGTGGTGTGGCATGAAACGCTGTGTTCTGTGGTTACCAGCCTGTGAAGAAAGAATCTATCCGAAACGCGTCGGCGACATCCCGCTGTGGGTGAAGGTCTGAGGGGATTTGCTGCAGCCTGCGTGCGCTCTTGTTTGTGGACAAACTTGGAGCTTTTGTATTTACACGGCAGTCCAGCCGTGGAGAGCGCACCACCGCTTCTAAGGGCAGCGGGCCTTTGAACTTGACATCCAGTCGAACTCTGCATATGGGGCAGCAGCACCGTGAATATAGACCTTTCCCACTCCGGGGCCTATCTGTGGGCTTGATTGGGAACCCACAGAACACTGCACCCAACTGGGTAGAATCACTGCACTACATGTCCCATAAGACCTGGGACGTTGCTGATTGGAGCGGCTTACCGGCCTATCAGGAGGCTTGTAATGGAATAAAGTGGTGTGGCATGAAACGCTGTGTTCTGTGGTTACCAGCCTGTGAAGAAGGAATCTATCCAAAACGCGTCGGCGACATCCTGCTGTGGGTGAAGGTCTGAGGGGATTTGCTGCAGCCTGCGTGCGCTCTTGTTTGTGGACAAACTTGGAGCTTTTGTATTTACACGGCAGTCCAGCCGTGGAGAGCGCACCACCGCTTCTAAGGGCAGCGGGCCTTTGAACTTGACATCCAGTCGAACTCTGCATATGGGGCAGCAGCACCGTGAATATAGACCTTTCCCACTCCGGGGCCCATCTGTGGGCTTGATTGGGGACCCACAGAACACTGCACCCAACTGGGTAGAATACTGCACTACATGTCCCATAAGACCTGGGACGTTGCTGATTGGAGCGGCTTACCGGTCTATCAGGAGGCTTGTAATGGAATAAAGTGGTGTGGCATGAAACGCTGTGTTCTGTGGTTACCAGCCTGTGAAGAAGGAATCTATCCGAAACACGTCGGCGACATCCCGCTGTGGGTGAAGGTCTGAGGGGATTTGCTGCAGCCTGCGTGCACTCTTGTTTGTGGACAAACTTGGAGCTTTTGTATTTACACGGCAGTCCAGCCGTGGAGAGCGCACCACCGCTTCTAAGGGCAGCGGGCCTTTGAACTTGACATCCAGTCGAACTCTGCATATGGGGCAGCAGCACCGTGAATATAGACCTTTCCCACTCCGGGGCCCATCTGTGGGCTTGATTGGGGACCCACAGAACACAGCACCCAACTGGGTAGAATCACTGCACTACATGTCCCATAAGACCTGGGACGTTGCTGATTGGAGCGGCTTACCGGCCTATCAGGAGGCTTGTAATGGAATAAAGTGGTGTGGCATGAAACGCTGTGTTCTGTGGTTACCAGCCTGTGAAGAAGGAATCTATCCGAAACGCGTCGGCGACATCCCGCTGTGGGTGAAGGTCTGAGGGGATTTGCTGCAGCCTGCGTGCGCTCTTGTTTGTGGACAAACTTGGAGCTTTTGTATTACACGGCAGTCCAGCCGTGGAGAGCGCACCACCGCTTCTAAGGGCAGCGGGCCTTTGAACTTGACATCCAGTCGAACTCTGCATATGGGGCAGCAGCACCGTGAATATAGACCTTTCCCACTCCGGGGCCCATCTGTGGGCTTGATTGGGGACCCATAGAACACTGCACCCAACTGGGTAGAATCACTGCACTACATGTCCCATAAGACCTGGGACGTTGCTGATTGGAGCGGCTTACCGGCCTATCAGGAGGCTTGTAATGGAATAAAGTGGTGTGGCATGAAACGCTGTGTTCTGTGGTTAAGTAGTGTGGCTCACTGGTTAGAGGCGGCAGACCCGAGAGCAGAGGACGGCCCGGGACCAGGGTTCGATTCCCGGCACGGCAGGTTTCTGGACCAGGGTCAGCGGACTCGATAATTCTTTCACCTCGGTGCCCACTCTGATCAGCGATCACACTCGGCAACTCTGGGCATTAGCTTGGCTCATCTTCACTAACAGCCCCACCAGACCGCCGGGGATGCCTGGTCTCACCCTGGAGATACCCATTAAGGGACCATCTCTCAGGGAAGCCAGGAAGGGTTTCGCAGCGGTCGAAGCGCCTCGGGACCATACGGGTAAGTAGTGCGCTATATAAATGCCTATACATTTACATTTACATTTACATTTACCAGCCTGTGAAGAAGGAATCTATCCGAAACGCGTCGGCGACATCCTGCTGTGGGTGAAGGTCTGAGGGGATTTGCTGCAGCCTGTGTGCGCTCTTGTTTGTGGACAAACTTGGAGCTTTTGTATTTACACGGCAGTCCAGCCGTGGAGAGCGCACCACCGCTTCTAAGGGCAGCGGGCCTTTGAACTTGACATCCAGTCGAACTCTGCATATGGGGCAGCAGCACCGTGAATATAGACCCTTTCCACTCCGGGGCCCATCTGTGGGCTTGATTGGGGACCCACAGAACACTGCACCCAACTGGGTAGAATACTGCACTACATGTCCCATAAGACCTGGGACGTTGCTGATTGGAGCGGCTTACCGGCCTATCAGGAGGCTTGTAATGGAATAAAGTGGTGTGGCATGAAACGCTGTGTTCTGTGGTTACCAGCCTGTGAAGAAGGAAGCTATCCGAAACGCGTCGGCGACATCCAGCTGTGGGTGAAGGTCTGAGGGGATTTGCTGCAGCCTGCGTGCGCTCTTGTTTGTGGACAAACTTGGAGCTTTTGTATTTACACGGCAGTCCAGCCGTGGAGAGCGCACCACCGCTTCTAAGGGCAGCGGGCCTTTGAACTTGACATCCAGTCGAACTCTGCATATGGGGCAGCAGCACCGTGAATATAGACCTTTCCCACTCCGGGGCCCATCTGTGGGCTTGATTGGGGACCCACAGAAACCTGCACCCAACTGGGTAGAATCACTGCACTACATGTCCCATAAGACCTGGGACGTTGCTGATTGGAGCGGCTTACCGGCCTATCAGGAGGCTTGTAATGGAATAAAGTGGTGTGGCATGAAACGCTGTGTTCTGTGGTTACCAGTCTGTGAAGAAGGAATCTATCCGAAACGCGTCGGCGACATCCCGCTGTGGGTGAAGGTCTGAGGGGATTTGCTGCAGCCTGCGTGCGCTCTTGTTTGTGGACAAACTTGGAGCTTATGTATTTACACGGCAGTCCAGCCGTGGAGAGCGCACCACCGCTTCTAAGGGCAGCGGGCCTTTGAACTTGACATCCAGTCGAACTCTGCATATGGGGCAGCAGCACCGTGAATATAGACCTTTCCCACTCCGGGGCCCATCTGTGGGCTTGATTGGGGACCCACAGAACACTGCACCCAACTGGGTAGAATCACTGCACTACATGTCCCATAAGACCTGGGACGTTGCTGATTGGAGCAGCTTACCGGCCTATCAGGAGGCTTGTAATGGAATAAAGTGGTGTGGCATGAAACGCTGTGTTCTGTGGTTACCAGCCTGTGAAGAAGGAATCTATCCGAAACGCGTCGGCGACATCCCGCTGTGGGTGAAGGTCTGAGGGGATTTGCTGCAGCCTGCGTGCGCTCTTGTTTGTGGACAAACTTGGAGCTTTTGTATTTACACGGCAGTCCATCCGTGGAGAGCGCACCACCGCTTCTAAGGGCAGCGGGCCTTTGAACTTGACATCCAGTCGAACTCTGCATATGGGGCAGCAGCACCGTGAATATAGACCTTTCCCACTCCGGGGCCCATCTGTGGGCTTGATTGGGGACCCACAGAACACTGCACCCAACTGGGTAGAATGACTGCACTACATGTCCCATAAGACCTGGGACGTTGCTGATTGGAGCGGCTTACCGGCCTATCAGGAGGCTTGTAATGGAATAAAGTGGTGTGGCATGAAACGCTGTGTTCTGTGCTTACCAGCCTGTGAAGAAGGAATCTATCCGAAATGCGTCGGCGACATCCCGCTGTGGGTGAAGGTCTGAGGGGATTTGCTGCAGCCTGCGTGCGCTCTTGTTTGTGGACAAACTTGGAGCTTTTGTATTACACGGGAGTCCAGCCGTGGAGAGCGCACCACCGCTTCTAAGTGCAGCGGGCCTTTGAACTTGACATCCAGTCGAACTCTGCATATGGGGCAGCAGCACCGTGAATATAGACCTTTCCCACTCCGGGGCCCATCTGTGGGCTTGATTGGGGACCCACAGAACACTGCACCCAACTGGGTAGAATCACTGCACTACATGTCCCATAAGACCTGGGACGTTGCTGATTGGAGCGGCTTACCGGCCTATCAGGAGGCTTGTAATGGAATAAAGTGGTGTGGCATGAAACGCTGTGTTCTGTGGTTAAGTAGTGTGGCTCACTGGTTAGAGGTGGCAGACCCGAGAGCAGAGGACGGCCCGGGACCAGGGTTCGATTCCCGGCGCGGCAGGTTTCTGGACCAGGGTCAGCGGACTCGATAATTCTTTCGCCTCGGTGCCCACTCTGATCAGCGATCACACTCGGCAACTCTGGGCATTAGCTTGCCTCATCTTCACTAACGGCCCCACCAGACCGCCGGGGATGCCTGGTCTCACCCTGGAGATAACCATTAAGGGACCATCTCTCAGGGAAGCCAGGAAGGGTTTCGCAGCGGTCGAAGCGCCTTGGGACCCTACGGGTAAGTAGTGCGCTATATAAATGCCTATACATTTACATTTACATTTACATTTACCAGCCTGTGAAGAAGGAATCTATCCGAAACGCGTCGGCGACATCCTGCTGTGGGTGAAGGTCTGAGGGGATTTGCTGCAGCCTGCGTGCGCTCTTGTTTGTGGACAAACTTGGAGCTTTTGTATTTACACGGCAGTCCAGCCGTGGAGAGCGCACCACCGCTTCTAAGGGCAGCGGGCCTTTGAACTTGACATCCAGTCGAAGTCTGCATATGGGGCAGCAGCACCGTGAATATAGACCTTTCCCACTCCGGGGCCCATCTGTGGGCTTGATTGGGGACCCACAGAACACTGCACCCAACTGGGTAGAATCACTGCACTACATGTCCCATAAGACCTGGGACGTTGCTGATTGGAGCGGCTTACCGGCCTATCAGGAGGCTTGTAATGGAATAAAGTGGTGTGGCATGAAACGCTGTGTTCTGAGGTTACCAGCCTCTGAAGAAGGAATCTATCCGAAACGCGTCGGCGACATCCTGCTGTGGGTGAAGGTCTGAGGGGATTTGCTGCAGCCTGCGTGCGCTCTTGTTTGTGGACAAACTTGGAGCTTTTGTATTTACACGGCAGTCCAGCCGTGGAGAGCGCACCACCGCTTCTAAGGGCAGCGGGCCTTTGAACTTGACATCCAGTCGAACTCTGCATATGGGGCAGCAGCACCGTGAATATAGACCTTTCCCACTCCGGGGCCCATCTGTGGGCTTGATTGGGGACCCACAGAACACTGCACCCAACTGGGTAGAATACTGCACTACATGTCCCATAAGACCAGGGGCCTTATTTATGAAGGCCTTGCGCCATCGGTGCGTCACTTTTTCCCATGTTAAAAGTGACGCACCGGCGGCGCAAGGCCTTCATAAATAAGGCCCCTGGGACGTTGCTGATTGGAGCGGCTTACCGGTCTATCAGGAGGCTTGTAATGGAATAAAGTGGTGTGGCATGAAACGCTGTGTTCTGTGGTTACCAGCCTGTGAAGAAGGAATCTATCCGAAACGCGTCGGCGACATCCCGCTGTGGGTGAAGGTCTGAGGGGATTTGCTGCAGCCTGCGTGCGCTCTTGTTTGTGGACAAACTTGGAGCTTTTGTATTTACACGGCAGTCCAGCCGTGGAGAGCGCACCACCGCTTCTAAGGGCAGCGGGCCTTTGAACTTGACATCCAGTCGAACTCTGCATATGGGGCAGCAGCACCGTGAATATAGACCTTTCCCACTCCGGGGCCCATCTGTGGGCTTGATTGGGGACCCACAGAACACAGCACCCAACTGGGTAGAATCACTGCACTACATGTCCCATAAGACCTGGGACGTTGCTGATTGGAGCGGCTTACCAGCCTATCAGGAGGCTTGTAATGGAATAAAGTGGTGTGGCATGAAACGCTGTGTTCTGTGGTTACCAGCCTGTGAAGAAGGAATCTATCCGAAACGTGTCGGCGACATCCCGCTGTGGGTGAAGGTCTGAGGGGATTTGCTGCAGCCTGCGTGCGCTCTTGTTTGTGGACAAACTTGGAGCTTTTGTATTTACACGGCAGTCCAGCCGTGGAGAGCGCACCACCGCTTCTAAGGGCAGAGGGCCTTTGAACTTGACATCCAGTCGAACTCTGCATATGGGGCAGCAGCACCGTGAATATAGACCTTTCCCACTCCGGGGCCCATCTGTGGGCTTGATTGGGGACCCACAGAACACTGCACCCAACTGGGTAGAATCACTGCACTACATGTCCCATAAGACCTGGGACGTTGCTGATTGGAGCGGCTTACCGGCCTATCAGGAGGCTTGTAATGGAATAAAGTGGTGTGGCATGAAACGCTGTGTTCTGTGGTTACCAGCCTGTGAAGAAGGAATCTATCCGAAACGCGTCGGCGACATCCCGCTGTGGGTGAAGGTCTGAGGGGATTTGCTGCAGCCTGCGTGCGCTCTTGTTTGTGGACAAACTTGGAGCTTTTGTATTTACACGGCAGTCCAGCCGTGGAGAGCGCACCACCGCTTCTAAGGGCAGCGGGCCTTTGAACTTGACATCCAGTCAAACTCTGCATATGGGGCAGCAGCACCGTGAATATAGACCTTTCCCACTCCGGGGCCCATCTGTGGGCTTGATTGGGGACCCACAGAACACTGCACCCAACTGGGTAGAATCACTGCACTACATGTCCCATGAGACCTGGGACGTTGCTGATTGGAGCGGCTTACCGGCCTATCAGGAGGCTTGTAATGGAATAAAGTGGTGTGGCATGAAACACTGTGTTCTGTGGTTACCAGCCTGTGAAGAAGGAATCTATCCGAAACGCGTCGGCGACATCCCGTTGTGGGTGAAGGTCTGGGGGGATTTGCTGCAGCCTGCGGGCGCTCTTGTTTGTAGACAAACTTGGAGCTTCTATATATAAAACGTGATCAAGAGGTTGTACCTCGAAACGCGTTGGGTAGGAGCTAAACATTAAAGCTCGTTAAAACTGCAAAGCTGGCCTGGACATTCCTTCTTTACCGTGTGGGATCTATTTCTGGATATATATATATATATATATATATATTATTCACTGAAAAAACCATAGGTTTCCCACCAGTTATAGTTAGGAATTAGCATTTAAAAAACCTATAACTGGTGTGAAACCTATGGTTTTTTCGGTGAATTTCAAAGGTTTTTTAAATGCTAATCCCTAACTATAACTAGTGTGAAACCTATGGTTTTTTTCAGTGAATATTTATGTATATTAATATGATACCTTTTTGTTAAAGTATATTAATTTTTTTTATGTTTCATCCTGGAGCGCTCCGGGTGCACGGCCCGGTGCGCGTACCGGGGGGTGTCCCAAGAGCGTACCAAAAAAAAAAAGTAATGAAGGAGTGAGCATGAGCAAAGGGGACAGAGATAGTGGTGTAAAGAGAAAGAGAGCTAGAAGGAAGAACACAGAGGGACTGTGTAATAGATAGTAAAACAGAGAAAAGGTATAAGTCGAAGTAACTGAGAAAAGGAAAATCAATAAGGGAGCAAAAGAAGAGAAGAAACAAGAAGAAGACTAAAGCAGAGGTTCTGTGAGAATGTGAATGGGTGATGAAAGTAAAAGGAAGGAAAGTAAAGGATGGGGAATGATGGTTAGTAACGGAACCAGAGAAAAGGAACAGCGGTAACGGAGGGAAAGAAAAGAGCAGTGAGTGTAAGTAAAGAGAAGTGAAAGGGAGTGGATAAAAGTGAATAAGGGTAAGATATGGGGAGTGACAGAGAGAAAGAACAGAGAGAGTAAAGGAAGGAAGGATAGAAAGGGACTGAGTGAACCAGAAAAGAAAGGAAAGTGAGAGAGTGTGGGTGAGCAGGAAGACTGAAAGAAGTTGAATGTGTTAGGAAAGTAAGGAAAAGGGAAATAAACATGGAGGATAAGAATAAGTGAGGGAAGCAGATTAAGGAAACAGAGGTGAGGTAGGGTGTGAGAAAAGTAGTGAGGTTAAAGCAAAGGGTGATGAGAAACTACATTTTTTAGTCACACTTACCATATAATTAATGAAAACTTACTTGCACTACACTTTAAATCTGTAAAAGACAAGAGAAAAAAAGTTATAATTAGTAAAATATATATTTTAAAATAGAAGAAACAGGTCAAGAGGTAAAAAATCAAAAAAAGTGTACTAAGAAATAAAGCAAGAGTGAAGGATACAGAAACCAACAGCAAAGAAACTCAGGGCCTTATTTATAAAGGCCTTGCGCCACCGGTGCGTCACTTTTTTCCCATGTTAAAAGTGACGCTCCGGCGGCACAAGGCAATCATAAATAAGGCCCAGATGTAAATACCATTGATTTGCCCCTAAAATCGTTTTTTGAATAACATTTTAGAAACACAGTGCAGGTCCTATGTACAAGCATTCAATTTCACTACTGAAACCTCACTGTTTCACAAAATACAAATCCTCTATCTTGCAAATGTTATTAGCAAGCATTATCAAAAAGCAAGACACAAACCAACAGCAAAGAAACTCAGGGCCTTATTTATGAAGGCCTTGCGCCACCGGTGCGTCATTTTTTTCCCATGTTAAAAGTGACGCACCGGCAGCACAAGGCAATCATAAATATAGCCCAAATGTAAATACCATTGATTTGCCCCCCAAATCGTTTTTTGAATAAAATTTTAGAAACACAGCGCAGGTCCTATGTACAAGCATTCAATTTCACTACTGAAACTTCACTATTTCACAAAAAACAATTCCTCTATCTTGCAAATCTTGATAGTAAGCATTATCAAAAAGCAAGACACAAAACAACAACAAAGAAACTCAGGGCCTTATTTATGAAGCCTTGCGCCACCGGTGTGTCACTTTTTTTCCATGTTAAAAGTGACGCACCGGCGGCACAAGGCAATCATAAATAAGGCCCAAATGTAAAAGCCATTTGATTTGCCCCTAAATTCGTTTTTTGAATAACATTTTACAAACACAGCGCAGGTCCTATGTACAAGCATTCAATTTCACTACTGAAACCTCACTGTTTCACAAAATACAAATCCTCTATCTTGCAAATCTTGAAAGCAAGCATTATCAAAAAGCAAGACACAACCAACAGCAAAGAAACTCAGGACATATTTATGAAGGCCTTGCGCCACCGGTGCGTCACTTGTTTTCCCATGTTAAAAGTGACGCACTAGCGGCACAAGGAAATCATAAATAAGGCCCAAATGTAAATAACATTGATTTACCCCTAAAATCGTTTTTGAATAACATTTTAGAAACACAGCGCAGGTCCTATGTACAAGCATTCAATTTCACCACTGAAACCTCACTGTTTCACAAAAGACAATTCCTCTATCTTGCATATTTTAATATCAAGCATTTCCAAAAAACATGCCACAAACCAACAAGCAAGAATCTCAATCTGCTTCCTAATTTGAGGTAACACAGGTGACATAATTCTAAAACATTCAAATGTATTTCTTTAAAGAGGCAGACACTATTAATTGTTTGTCAAAAAAATAAAAGCCATTCTTTTACCCCAAAATCGTTTTTTAAATAACTTTTTACAAACACAAAGCACAAGTCCTATGTCAAATCAAATCAAATCAAAATAAGCTTTATTCATTTTTTTAGTTTAAAACCATAAAAGCAGCAAGAAAAAAAATACATACATGTATAAATAACTCAGTATTTCATTTACAGTGTAAAAAGGAACCAACTATTAAAACAAACTAAAATCAATTTGACGATTCAGCTGAAAGAAAAAGGAACGTGCAAAATCGAAGAGGGTAGAGGGTTAATAGCACAAGGTTCATGGAATCCCCTTTCACCAATAATTATGGTTCAATGACATTTGCCTTAGGAACGGATGGTATCGGGGGCCGGGATAGAATCATACAAGTCCCAGATGCAAATGGGGCCATCTCCCTTTTTGGGCTGGGAAAATCGTAGGTAGGGGACAATGTTCCTACTCTTGAATTTAATTAAAATCAGGTCGCCCGGGATGTCTTTGGGCGACGTACCTAGCCACCCCACCCTCCTGACACTCAGGATTCCACCATCTAGAGCAGATGGCAATGGTCTGTTTTGTTTTAGCTAGGAAATGGCTTTGTTTAGCAGGTCCTGGTGTGTTTCAAATTTGCCCTGACTAGGTGCAGGGACCCCAGAGAGAACAGTCACGTATGGGGTGGCTTCTGGAGGTATGTTAATCTGATTCCTTCTTTCTAGAGCGGTCCTGGGAACTCTATGGGGTACAGGTACGGAGTTAAAAGTAATGTTCCGGCCTCTTGGATTAGGTGTAGTCATGGGGGGTTCAAAAGTTTGAACTTTCGTGCGTGTCGTGGGCTTGAACTTTTCATTGTTGATGGGGGTAAAGGAGATGAATGGGTGTAGCAGTTTTTTCAGTTGGAATATAGTTCCTTAATATTGTTTTTTCGATACTGGTCAACCTGTCCCCCAGATCGTTGATTTTTGTGACCAGGGGTGATAGTGCAGATATTAAAAGTTGCTCAATCTGGGCCAGTAAGGTCAGTTGGAGTGGTGATGCGGGGTCCTGTATTCTGTTCACAGCCTCAATCGGCAATAATATAGGTGGATTGGAGGGAGAAAATGAGGGGCTAGTGCACATTTTGTCGGCATTAGAAGAATTCTCAGTGTCATTATCATTTTCCTCATCAGCATCACTACCCACTATAGGGGGGGTAGATACGTCCTGGACGTAATTCGTACCACACAAGGCATTCAGCTCCTCCCAGATGGACATGATGAGAGGAAATCAGAGCTGCAACAGCAACAATAAACAGTACCGTGTGGGATCAATAAGAAGGTAAAGTAAAACAACTCGGTACCTCCTCCTTCGTAGAAGCCGAGAGGGGTGGCCCGTCCCGGCCTCCTTGTGCCTCTGAGGGCCACAGTGGGCCCGCCCTTTGCCCGGGCTTCGCCCGGCGTCCTGCGGAGCGGAGCAGAGCGCAGCTTTGAGGTGCCTCCTGGCGCACTTGTGACGTCGCGATGCAGCGCCGCCGCTGAGGCTGGCGGGAGATGTAGTCCCAGGGCGGCGGCGCTGTGGGCAGCAAGGAATGACTCCTGGCGGTGGCGGCTGCAGTGGTGGCCTCCTCGCCTCCCCCCTTCTATCAGGTATGTGTGTCCCCCCGCTCCGCCGAGCAGAGCGCAGCTTTGAGGCGCCTCCTGGCGCACTTGTGACGTCGCGATGCAGCTGTGGGCAGCAAGGAATGACTCCTGGCGGTGGCGGCTGCAGTGGGGGCCTCCTCGCCTCCCCCCTTCTATCAGGTATGTGTCCCCCCCCGCTCCGCCGAGCAGAGCGCAGCTTTGAGGCGCCTCCTGGCGCACTTGTGACGTCGCGATGCAGCTGTGGGCAGCAAGGAATGACTCCTGGCGGTGGCGGCTGCAGTGGGGGCCTCCTCGCCTCCCCCCTTCTATCAGGTATGTGTGTCCCCCCGCTCCGCCGAGCAGAGCGCAGCTTTGAGGCGCCTCCTGGCGCACAAGTCCTATGTACAAGCATTCAATTTTACTACTGAAACTTCACTATCTGCTTTCAAATCTTCTCCATAGAGCAAATAAGTCTCTATCTAAATTAAATGAATCATTACTTACCTTTACAAATGCTTTGGGAGATAGAGAACCATGTCAGAGACACACACCAATTTTTCTTTAGCAGAGCAAAAGGTATGCACTCCACACATTGCAACCATGACTGGCACAGACAAACTTTAATTCTACACAGATATGCCTCATTTCAACCAATCAAAACTCTTCCCTCACTATTTTCAAACCAGCACCCTTCCCCCCTCAGCCCTTTCTATCTGTTACCATAGCAACTCCCTCCTTACTGAACTCTCAGGTTCAAAAGTTTATTCTACAATGTTGCAAATGAACTAAGCAAGGATGTTTGACCTCTCAATACACCAGCTTATCCGATGCAATGTTTCTTTCATTTACTTTTTCTTAACCATTCAAATTGCTTCTTTCACAAAACACAACCATGCACCCTAACTTTTAGTTTTCAACTATCTGAATCCACCCATCATTGCTTGTGATTCAAGAGCAGTGAAACTCCACAATTATTTTTTTGTAAACTCCTACTGTTCCAACTGCCATTTCATTCCCACACTTCATCTGACTGCACCAGAACCTTCTCTCATCATGTATTCTGTGTGGATTATTGGACATAGCTACATCCACTGGGCTCAAAGGTATGCAGCTAGCAGAAATTTTCACAACCTTGATTTACCAAATGTGGAAATCAAGTGGATTGGCCAGAGAGGATTGAGATGTCACCAATTGATACCATTGGTGAAAACCTTTTTGCATCTGCCAAACCCTGACCTCTTAATAGTGCACTGTGGTGGAAATGACTTGGGCACTTTGACTGGGGTTGGTCTGGAAATGCTTTTAAAGGACACCTTTGATCAATTGATGACACTTTTTCCACAAACTGCCTTGGTATATTCTTATATATGCCAAAGACAGAAATGGAACTGGTCCAACCAATTTTGTCCACAATTTGAGAAAGCACGGAAACATGTGAATAAATCTGTTTCTGCTTACATGAGAGACTATGGAATGGGTTCAATGTACAACAATAACTTGCGTTACAACATGCAAGACATCTACAGAGGAGATGGTGTGCACTTCTCAGATGAGGGGAATAGAATATCCCTCCTGAATTTAAGACTGTGCATTGGAACCTACTTGTAGGTACCTAAATCCGCCACTGAACCCAAAAGCTCTTTTCAGAGCTACCCTACCTCTGATCACTCAAAATGATTATCTTTCTCTAACTTTTTTCACTATTTTTCACCAGAGTATGCTCCCCGGTACGCTCCCCGGTGCGCGTACCGGGCGCTCCCCCGCGAAATAATTTTTTTTTTTTTTGGCGTATATGCCCCTCCTAAACTCCCCTCAGAAAACCTAGAGGGTCAGGGGGTGTCTACTGTGCCCCTTTACACCCATTCCCAACGTTGTTTGTCCTCCATCTTGTGTCTCAATTAGACCGAAACACAAAATGGCAGACTCCCGTAGCGCTCCCGGTACGCGTACCGGGGCGCGCACCGGTGAGCGCACCCAAACAAAATGTGGGAAACGAAATTACATAAAAACCACTGGACAGACTTTCACCAAATATAGAATAGACCCTACTACATACCAGTCCCTACCATTTTCCCAAATGTGATGGTTCTCCATTGAGCCATTTGGGCTGTAGCCCTGTCTAAATATCCTGAGGTAAATTACATGGCAAAAACACATATGAAAGGGTTAGAATTTTCAACCAATTAAAATGTTACTTACATTTTATACTTTTATATACTGACATTTGATTGGTTATGTACATCAATATATATGAAAAATGAGAGGGAAACACAGCCATTTTGACTAATAGTACCTGAGGGACATTTCAAAAGAATTTTCACAGAAAACTTCAACTGCTTTGAAAAAGGTAAGTTAATATTTTTGAAGGGGAACTATGTTGTGCACTTTAAGTTAATTTGGGAAAACGTTTTCTGATAGTTATATACTATCCCTGTGTAATAGTTATAGATTGAGATAGGCTTCTCTGTTATAATTATGGATTGAGTTAGGCTTCTCTGGTACAATTATGAATTTACTTAGGCTTCATCACATGCACTTTTTAATAGTTCTACTTCCTGCCTGAAACCATACACTGCCCAAAAATTACTTCACTGTTAAAAACTCAGAAGTACCTGTCTAAACTTAAACCCAACAGTACCCTAACTCTACTTATATAGTTAATTTTTATACAATTTTCAGAAAGAAAATGGAAGGAGAAAAACAAGCATATGTTACTTCTATCGAAGTAAAGGTGGAAAATCCAGAAGAGCAAAAAGATAAAGTTGATTTCATGGATGACTCTTTGGAACGACAGTTAATAGAATGTTTGGAACAAATGGAAACATGTACTTATAATTATGAGGAAATACCGGACAATATTATGTTACAAGTTTTATTAAATTATGAAAAGAATCAGAAGAATAAATTTATATTTAATCATTTTAAATTGTTTGAGACAATATTCATTTTTATATGTAATTCATGAATTATTACCAAAATAATTATATTATAAAATGAGACTTATAGTATACTGTGCAACTTTTTTGTGTTACATAGTAAGTTTGCTCATAGTTACTTCCTTTCTCCCACTATATTATCTAGAATGTGTAATATACATCTCTTTTTCATCATAAGGGAGCAGGATACACTACCCATCATCCACTAGGCCTTCTCAGGAAGTGCTTAAAGTATCTGTTTCTGCTTTCTTGACAGACTATGGTATGGATTCCAAATACCACAATAACTTATGTAACAACATGCAAGATATCTACAGAGGAGAAGGTGTACATTAAAATTAAGGGACAGATTTACAAGCCCCTTGCGCCACCTTTGCGTCAATTTTAACATAGGAAAAGTGACACAAAAGTGGCGCAAAGGGCTTGTAAATCTGCCCCTAAGTCTCTACATTGGAACCTACATGTAGGTACTTAAATCAAAAAAAAAAAAACAACAATTTAAGGGGCAGATTTACAAGCCCCTTGCGCCACCTTTGCGTCACGTTTAACATGAGAAAAGTGACGCAAAAGTGGAGGAAGTGGCATGTAAATCTGCCCCTAAGTCTCTACATTGATACCTACATGTAGGTACTTAAATAAAAAAAAATATAAAACAACAAAAAGATTTTTTTTTTAAAACAGCTAATTTTTTTTAAACTGTCATTCTTTTTTCCCCATGGTATGCTCCCCGGTACGCTCCCCGGTGCGTTCCCCGGTGCGTGTACCGGGCGTTCCCCCCCCACGAAAATCAAACAAATATATATTTTTTTGCCCCGCGGGGCCCTTTTTTGGCCCCCACATCAAACCTAGGGGGTCAGGGGGGGTCTACTCTGCCCCCTTATGGTCATTTCCCCCTTTGTTTTTGCCACCTCTTGTGTCTCGATTTTACCAAGACACAAAATGGCGGCCGCTCCGGACTGTTTCGAATGTTTACAGACACCCGAGAGCCAATCAGCTTTCCGTACGCAAGTCGCGTAGCGTGGCCGGTGCGCTCCCCGGTCCGCGTTACGGGGCGCGCCTATAGATATATATCTTTTTTTCCAACCTAAATTACTCAAAAACCACTGGAGCACATATCTTGAGACATAGCAAAGGCACATCGGGCTACCAGTCCCTACAATTTTGCCAAGTTTGGTGCAAATCTATTCAGCCGTTCGGGCTAAAAGTGAGTTTGACCGCCCTATGGAAATTAACATGGAGAAAACACATTTTGGGACCCCCCTTTTATCTTGGCCCCCGCTTGACGAATCCCCCCCCACATTTTCAGGGAAGGAGCGGAGTGGAGCGGGCCACGAACTTTGAGAAATTCACGAAGATTCGTCCACCGGCGCCAAAGTTATTCCCAATAGAATGTTGTGGATTTCCTATGGAAAGTTGATCCTAACTATAACTACCTACTGACGACCGCCAGTAGGTAATATACATATATATTAATAAATCCAAACAACAGGTTCCCCAAAGTAGAAGGGCCACAAACAGGGAGGTTAACCTTTCTGTTTATTGCGTGCAAGTGACAGCAAAGTGAAATAAAAGCCGTCCATCAATTTCTTCAGCCTGACGCGTTTCACGCTCTTTTGAGCATTTCATCAGAGGCTTAAAAGTTCAACCTCGCAAAGAGCATAGGCACTACTTGTAATCACAACCACCTGCCTCAGTGGGCGTTGGCTCTCCCTGAGCCTGATGGTCCTTGTAGTGCCAGTCATATTCCTCGGGTGAGCTGCTCATTTGCGAGGCACAAATCAAAATAATAAAACCACAGTGGACTTGGAAAGTCTTTTGTTCCTTCTTTGCTGCAAGTGCATTCTTGCACAAACTGGCCTCCATGTCCTTTGCGCTGCTTTTTACATACCAGCAGCTCGGTCCACAAATACTCATGGCAGGGCTCTTCCCCGGCCGGAGTGGCCGTAAACATCCAAACAACAGGTTCCCCAAAGTAGAAGGGCCACAAACAGGGAGGTTAACCTTTCCGTTTATTGCGTGCAAGTGACAGCAAAGTGAAATAAAAGCCGTCCATCAATTTCTTCAGCCTGACGCGTTTCACGCTCCTTTGAGCATTTCATCAGAGGCTTAAAAGTTCAACCTCGCAAAGAGCATATGCACTACTTGTAATCACAACCACCTGCCTCAGAGGGCGTTGGCTCTCCCTGAGCCCGATGGTCCTTGTAGTGCCAGTCATATTCCTCGGGTGAGCTGCTCATTTGCGAGGTACGAATCAAAATAATAAAACCACAGTGGGCTTGGAAAGTCTTTCGTTCCTTCTTTGCTGCAAGTGCATTCTTGCACAAACTGGCCTCCATGTCCTTTGCGCTGCTTTTTACATACCAGCAGCTCGGTCCACAAATACTCGTGGCAGGGCTCTTCCCCGGCCGGAGCGGCCGTAAACATCCAAACAACAGGTTCCCCAAAAATATGACTGGCACTACAAGGACCATCGGGCTCAGGGAGAGCCAACGCCCACTGAGGCAGGTGGTTGTGATTACAAGTAGTGCATATGCTCTTTGCGAGGTTGAACTTTTAAGCCTCTGATGAAATGCTCAAAGGAGCGTGAAACGCGTCAGGCTGAAGAAATTGATGGACGGCTTTTATTTCACTTTGCTGTCACTTGCACGCAATAAACGGAAAGGTTAACCTCCCTGTTTGTGGCCCTTCTACTTTGGGGAACCTGTTGTTTGGATGTTTACGGCCGCTCCGGCCGGGGAAGAGCCCTGCCACGAGTATTTGTGGACCGAGCTGCTGGTATGTATATATATATATATATATATATATATATATATATATATATATATATATATATATATATATATATATATTAATCCCACGTATTTTAATACAATATCTGAAAACTCACTAAAAGAAAAATTGATTCTTGCAAGAAACTACCTACTGGCGGTTGCCAGTAGGTAGTTATAGTTAGGACCATGTTTCCATAGTAAGAATTTTTTTTGTATTGCTTATAACTTTGTCGTCGTTTGATGAAGCTAAATGAAATTTTCCAACCTAATTCTTTGCTCATATCAGCTCCTATGTTGAAAGTTTGGGTGTGATTCATTAAGGGGCCGAGAAAAAAAGGGGTCCCTAAACATGTTTTCTCCATGCAATTTCCATAGGAAACTTTAGACAAGGCTACAGGTCGAACCGGTGAACGGAATTGCCCCAAATTTGGCAGGGAGAAGGGTTGGGTCTAGAAACCATGCTTTTGTTTATTTGGTGTAAATCCGTTCAGTAGTTTTGGAGAAATATCAACATTTACAGATATCAATATTTTGGAATTCTGCCATCTGATTGGTTGAGGCGTTATAAGCACAAGCTTGCTGGTTATTGGCTGCAAACGGTTGCAGCTCGGAAGTGTTGGCAGCCATTTTGTGAGTCAGTTGAAGCAAGTAAGGGGAAAAAAGGGGAAAAAGGTAGGACAGAAGAGGGTAGGAATGCTGTGAGCTCTGTGGGGTGGTTAGGGTGTGCTATGTAGGGAGTGCGAAGCTACGTATTTACCCCTACCGGTGTGAAAGTGCTGTTTTGCCCACAGTGAGATGGTGCTGAGGTGAGGTGCCGGTACACCCAGGGATGAAACCGTGCACCTAAACCGTGAGCTGAGTGCTGTAAACAGATGTACTCTGGGCGCAGTAGCATACTGGCCGCTGTAGCATAGCTGTGCAGGTGGTGTTAGTATGCGTTTAGACTATAGCGGGAGTGGGAAGCAAACTACTCACTCCTACTGGTCTGAAGACTCGGGGATGAAACCGTGAGCCTAAGCCGTGAGCTGATTGCTGAGGAGGGTAGGAGCGCTGTGAGCTCTGTGGGGTGGTTAGGGTGTGCTATACAGGGAGTATGAAGCAAAGTATTTACCCCTACCAGTGTGAAAGTGCAGTTTTGCGCACAGTGAGATGGTGCTGAGGTGAGGTGCCGGTACACTCGGGGATGAAACCGTGAGCCTAAGCTGGGAGCTGATTGCTGTAAAGTGATGTCCTGTGGCCTCTGTAGGATACTGGCCGCTGTAGCAGACCTGTGTAAGTAGTGTTAGTATGCGTTGATAATATACAGGGAGTGGGAAGCGAACTACTCACCCCTACCGGTCTGAAGACTCGAATACAGCATTTTAGCAAGCAGGAATAAAGAAATAATCATGAAGAATATAATGCAGAATGTTGCAATGCCACAGAAGAGAAATGGTGAAATCAGGTTGTTTCTAAGAAAGTGGCTGTGTGTAATAAAGTGATGGAGTCTGCAAGCTATATAAAAAGTGTCTTTATTTAAGTGCCATAATTGGACCCACTGGTGTAAGAGCTAAGGCATCCAGCTGAGGCAAACTTCAACAGTTTCTGCTGTTTTCAAACGTAAGCTCCTGCATCAGGGAATTCCATAATACATGTTTCAGTTCCATGTGACATAAACAATACCTATTAGACATGAATGACTAAATTATTTAATGAAAATAAAGGTAGGATACGATTACCACATGTATCCTTTAAGAAAACAAAAAAATATATATATTGCAACATGTAATCATCAAACTTCTTAGGTACCTTGGTACTCCTTTTTTGTCACACAAAATTATCAACAGTAGAACAGTCAGCAATCTCTTCTACAGTAGAGTCAATCTGGTGCGTGTCAGATTTGGTAATAGTTCTATCCACATCGGAACTTTGAGGGGAAACACAAACATTGCGCTTCTCAGAAGCACATTCGGTACCCTTCTCTTCAAACCATACATTATTGTCTTCAGCCCTTTCAAAAAAACATTCTTGTGCAAAGAGCTAAGGCATCGACCTGAGGCAAAATCCTACCTCTTCTGCTGTATTCAAACCTAAGGTCCTGCATCAGTGAATTCCACATTACATGTTACAGTTCCATGTGACATAAATAATAGCTATTAGAAATGAATGGCTAAATTCTATAATGAAAATAAAGGTAGGATATGATTACCACACTGTGCCAACCTGTCCTAAACAATGTCATGTTTTTTCTATCTTGATCGTCAGCTCGTGATCAGAGGCTGATGATGAGTTAATTTGTGTGAACGGGCTTCTTGGATAACAGGCAGGCAGAGGGACGTGCACATAAAGAATAGACATGGTTTCAAAATGGATGTCGGGTTTAGGCTAATTTAGCAATTAAATAGCGCATTTGCATAGGCCATATATCACCCATCCCTGGTCAGGCTGGAGACATAAGGGACAATAAGGAAAACAGAGTTCAAATGCCTGAGCATACTTAGAAAGTTATTATATGAAAATAGTTCAATAGAAGTGTATTAAAAAATGTTATAGGAAAAAGTCAAAAAAGTTGGAATAAATCAATCCAAGAATAATGTGAATTTCTCACAAATCTTGGAGATTGCAGTCTGGAAGTTCTTCAGCGTCTTGAGATGCGTAATGTTCCAAGAGGTCATTGTTGCCATCGTGTGAGAAAAGCGAAGCGATCCAATTCATATCCTCGAAGGGACAGTAATGTTCCTCGAATGTTGGAGCGGCAATTTGAATTGGCAGGCAATCTGCGATGTTGTCAAAGGTCGCATGTTGCAGGAGATCTTTCTCGGCTGTGCAGAAATCTCATTCTGCCACAATACCTATTTGCATTGCATCCGCCATTTCTCCACTGCCCGAACAATCAAGTTCATGGTTTTCAAGATACTGCATTACCTGCTGGATATCGGGAACGATTGTTGGGATGTTGGCAAGGCATAGATCCATTCACCAGTCGAATGGGCAAGTTTAGTAATAAACATATGTTTGTACGCAGATTGCATATGTGTAAATAAATGTCATGTTGTAGCTGGCTCTGATAATAGATAGAGGTAGGCAGCCGAAAAGTTGTTCAATTTTTTCACGTATTGATGCAGCTTCGCGTAGAGGCGTATTCTGTCGGACATATTTGTTACCACAGGGAGCGCACCCATTTTTTACAGTAAATGTAGTAGTAGGATGGCCGCAAACAGAGCGAGAATTATGGGCACTGTTCCTGTTATTCCAGAGATGATCGAATGAATGAAGTGTGGTATTATACCAAAAACAGTTTAAAAGTCTATGACAAGGGCGGAAGAGACAGTGTTAAAAAAGTGTGCCAGACCGTGAGTGTCAGACCTGTTGAAAATTGTGTAGCAATTTACAAAGTGTAATGGGAGGTTCGTATTTAACCACTTCCATGCTAATGACAAGGTCAACTCGTCATGGGTTTTACCTGCCCTGTGCTTATGATGAGTTGACCTTGTCATGAACAATGGAAAATCTGGGAATGCAGCACCCAGCGGGAAAACCCCTTAGCAGCCAAGGTGTTAAAAGGGACTATATTTATTTGAAGTTCCTGCTATCTGCAGTCGATACATTTCTTTTGAAGAAGTGAGGGACACTTCTGTTTGGAACAAAAGCGCTATCAGTTTGCTCAGTTTAATGAAATCTGTTTTCAAAGTAGGTATTGAAGGCCAAGTTGATCTTTCGGAGTTACTTTGTGTGGGTGGGAATAGACATTGCCACAGGAAATTACTCAGTTTGAAACAGGAAGGACATACGGTATTCCAGCTCACACACCGTAGGAGTCCATGTTATTAAGAAGCAGATACCTGCCATTAGAAAGCTGTGTGAATGTTGGTCTGATTGTGGGAGTTGGCATGCTGTTAAGAAAGCACGCAAGATTGGGGGCTGCAAGCTTAGAAGCATCGTGCAGTTGGACATTCTTGCACAGTGATGAATGATTGCCATTGTGGTCGCACTTTTCACCCTTGAGAGACGTTATCAGTGATGTCACTGACCATGTCATGAATGATGTAATATGTGACGTTATCAGCAGTGCATTGCGGGGGCATGAGTTATAGTTAGCTCAACTAACTATAACAGGGGAATTTCTCTGGTTTTAAATGAGTCAAATGTAACTATAACGTCCCTGAAACCTATGGTTTTTTTAGTGAATTTGAAAGGTTTTTTAAATGCTAATTCCTAACTATAACGCCAGTAAAACCTATTGATTTTTCAGGGAATTTTTATATATATATATATTCCTCTTTTGCCAGCAATGGGCCTCTGATGGTGCTTTTTGTTGTAAATATGGATGGGCTGCTCCATGCCCATTGAACAGAGGCCGCCCTGAAGGGTTGGTGGCCCCAGTAACGAGAGTCTTTGGTATGTAATTCAGAATGAGGGGCATGACCCACTCACGCTCCTGACCTACTGAGGAAATGCTATTAGCAAAAAGTACAGTGTGTTGGAAGGGATTCAGGGTGGCTGACTGCCATTCCCGATAGTGTTGGCTGAATTGCATGAATTTTTAACGTCATTTGAACTTTGGCAATGTGCAAGCAAGACCTACTCACTTGACATACAAGGAACTTATTTCATCAAAAGTGGCATCGCAGAGCAGGTATTTATGTTGTCAACTTTGATTAAGACTGGATTTCCAATTAACATTTTCAACAAAACATTGCGGTGCACTTTGGGACTTGTATTTTTGTATTGTGGTCACGTGAGTCAAATGATGTAAAAGCGCACAGGTGTGCAATGAGCAGTTCAAGGATCTTTCACCCCGCCTGTGAGCAAGGCCGGATGAGGCCAAAATGTAAGGCATTTTGGGAGAATTCTGTGCGCGAGGACTTTATGAATAAATGCCTCTATTTCTGGCAATGGGCCTCTGGTGGTGCTTTTTGTTGTAAATATGGATGGGCTGCTTCGTGCCCATTGAACAGAGGCCACCCTGAAGGGTTGGTGGCCCCAGTAACGAGAGACTTTGGTATGTCAGGAAATCATCCGGCACTCCACGGTAGAATTAACATGAACTCAGTTTATTTTTAGAATGACAAGTTTCACATCAACGCGTTTCGGGAGTCAAGCTCCCTTGTTCATATATATATATATGTGTATATTACCTACTGGCGGTTGCCAGTAGGTAGTTATAGTTAGGACCTATTATGCATAGGAAATCCGCAACATTCTATTGACAATAACTTTGGTGCCGATTTAAGAATCTGCGTGAAATTTTCAGAACTTTTGGCCAGCTCAGTTCCGCTCCTTCCTTTAAAGTTTGGGGGTGATTGGTCAAGTGGGGGCCGAGAAAAAAGGGGGAGCCAAAACATGTTTTCCCAATCTAATTTCCCATAGGACCTTTAGCCATGGCTACAACCCGAATGGCTGAACGGAATTACACCAAATTTGGCAAAAAGGTAGTTCTCAGTTCAGACTCATGCCTTTTGCTTATTTGGTGTAAATCTGCTCAGTAGTTTCTGAGAAAATGACATTTAAAAGTACATATATATCTATGGCTTGGAGGGTCCGCGTACCCTACCCTGCTGTGCACGAGCTGCTATTTAATTGGCTGTCAACACTTCAAATCAGGAAGTGTTGGCAGCCATCTTGTGCCTCGGTAGAACCGAGGCACAAGAAACCAAACAAAAAACGTGAAAAATGCGAAAAGAGGGCAGGGTAGACACACCCTGACACCCTAGGACCCCAGAGACCACCAGCCTCTGAGCTTCCTAAAAATGGGTGGGGGGATCTCAGGCCCCCCAGCCCTGGGGACCACCACCCCGGGGCTTTAAAATGTTAACTGAGGGGCTCTGAGGCCCCCAGCCCCGGGGACTGCCACCCCCGGGACTCGATTTTAATGTATGCGGGGGGCTCACGGGGCCCCGCAGCCCCGGGGACTGCAGGCAGTGTCCCGGGGTGCCCACCCACAGGACACTGCTGTTTGCAATGGCAGGAGGGGGCCTCGTGGCTCCTACCCTGTCATTGCAAACTGCTTTCCTATTAGGAAAGCAGATTGCTTTTCCATATGGGGAGCAGCATGTTAGCTGCTCTCCTTATGGAAAAGCAATGCCGGCTCCCGTAGGATGCGGGGAGCCGGGTGGGACCAATGGTGGGGTTGTGGACCCCCCCACGGTCCCCAACGGAGTGGGCCAGCCCCGGGGGCAAGGGGCCCCGGGCTTTTAGTGGCCCAGGAGGGGTGCCATGCGGCCCCTCTCCCCCCAAAATATTTTTACAATGGTGAAGGAAGGCGGTGGGGCCTGAGGTGACATGTGTGCAAACACGTCCTGTGGCGCGTTTTAAGTTGCAGGATTAAGTGCCCTTGAATCCGGAGGTCCCCTAGGGGCCAACTAGCCCACCAGGTACCTCTGCTAAGCGTCACAGAGCTGCGTTGCAGAGTGTTGTAAAAAGTGGCATGGCCTCAGAACACCTCTCTGCAAAGCAGCCCCCTGGCGCATACTAAAGGTACCTGGTGGGCTAGTTGGCCCCAGAGGACCTCAGGATTCAAGGAAACTTAATTCTACAACTTAAAACGCGCCACAGGGCGTGTTTGCACACATGTCACCTAAGGCCCCGCCCCCTTTCTTCACCATTATACAAATATTCCTGTAAAATCAGCCGAAATACGAATTCCGATTTACTCACCTGTTATCAGGAGAGAACCCAGTGCGGCATCTTTTAGCCCAGCACTGACCCTGAAAAGTAATTCTAAGCGTACTTACAAGTAACTTGTATTTCCTTCCATAGGAATCCATTGTGTGGTTTTCAGCAGAAAAGTTTCTGTGTTGATTTCTAAAACGTACAAATATTCCTGTAAAATCAGCCGAGCTACGAATTCCGGTTCACTCACCTGTTATCAGGAGAGACGTCAGGGGTGCATCTTTGAGCCCAGTACTGATCATGAAAAGTAATTCTAACCTTACTTACCAGTTACTTGAATTTCCTTCCATAGGTGAACATTGACTGGTTTCACTTGGAAATTCTTTGAAGTGTGGAGTTTTTGAACTTTAAAAAATTCCTATAAAATCAGCAGAACTACAAATTCCGATTTACTCACCTGTTATCAGGAGTGACCTCAGTGCTGCTTCTTTGAGCCACTACTTATCCTGAAAAGTAATTCTAACCGTACTTACCAGTAACTTGTATTTCCTTCCATAGGAATCCATTGTGTGGTTTTCACCAGAAAAGTTTCTATTTTCACAAACTAAAAATATTCCTTAAAAATTGCCTGAAAGACTTAAATGCATTCTTTCGACTGTTTACAGAAGATGGACCTTTGCTGGAACTAGGATCCACTACTGAGTAAAAAAAAGTAACTTTAACACTACTTACCTGATAAGTGAATTTCCTCCCATAGGATAACATTGGTGATTCTATGTGAAAAAGTTTCTAATTGTCATCGTTTAAAATACAATAAAATTCCTTAAAAATCACTACAGTAACCAAAACGCTTTTACTCAACTGTTTACAGGTGATATCTCAGGACTGAATTTAGGATCCAGTCCTGTGGTTCGAAAAGTAATCCAAAAAGTAATTAATTGCATTGAACTAGAAATTCACATTGACCTCAATGTTGCTTTGTGCTTGAAATTGAGTTGCCCATTGCAACAACTGTAACTACTATACTGAAAAGTCTATTGCCTGTTTGCAAAGTATTTAAACTAAAGTAATTCATTCTGAGAAAGTATATTTTGTAATGCAATGTATAATGTAATTTAAAAAATAAAATATCTAAAAATAAACTGTTCAAAAAAATGTATCAAATCAGTATAAAACAATAAAAATAACAATGAATACATTTAAAAATTGTCATTTACAAAACCTTTGAAATTCACTGAAAAAACCACAGGTTTCAGAAATGTTACAGTTCAGAATGAGCATTTAAAAATCCTCTGAAATTCACTGAAAAAAACATCAGTTTGAGGCCTGTTATAGTTAGGAATTAGCATTTAAAAAACCTTAGATATTCACTGAAAAAAACCATAGGTTTTAGGGGTGTCATAGCTAGTTGGACATTTCACTAGTACGAAACCATTGAAATTCCCACGTTATAGTTAGTTGTACTAACTATAACTCGCTCACCCGCAATCCACTGCTGATGATGTCACATATTACATCATTTATGACATGGTCAGTAACATCACTGATGACATCACTGATGACATCATCCAGTGAATGTGGTTTGCTTCGATATTTAAATAAGTATTATATATATATAGCAATCTGCCTTGAAGACTAAGTGGATGTATAAGTGTCTGAATGGAGGATTTAGTAGCAATGTGATTTACTGTCTAAGTGACGAATTTAAAGTGTCTCACTAAATATATGGGATAGTGATTAAACTGTGTGAATACCTGTATCACTCTATCTCATGTTGTGTAAAGTACTACATAACTTGGTTACTAGCTATGTGAAATCATGGCTCCATGATGCCCGAAGCCTCTCGGGGCGTGGAGTACAGCGGAGGGAGGTGTACTGCCGACGGGCCCGGAACCGGTGGATAGGAGTCCGTTGGCTGGAGGCTGTGTCCTGCTTCCTGCCGCCTCGTTACTGATTGTGCCTGGCCTTCCTGGTGATCTGGGGCGGAGTGGTCTGCGCTGAACAGGTGGGGCCGAGTGGTGGCTGTGAAGCTGGGAGCTTCACAGCCACCACTCGTCCCCTCTGAGTGGGTAAGTACAAGCTGTGTTTTTAAACTTGCTCTACTCTTTTGTTTGCAAAGCGCGGTGCGGGGAAGACTGTGGGCTTTTGTGTAAGTATTTATGTTAGTCACAGCTCGTGAAGGGGCTGTGATTACCATGAATACTTCAACAGAATCCAACAGACTTCCCCGCACCTCGCTTTACCAGTGCTTTATTTGTAAAATAATAAGAGCCGGGGCCCAAAAGTACTCAGAAATCGTCCGCCTCCCCTATTCTGCCCTTCTATGTCCTGATCTTGGTCAAAGTATGAAATGTAAAAAATAAGTCCCGGTGCCAAAAAATGAATGCTGGTGGAAAACACCTGCATCCAGGGGTTCAAATGAAGAACTTCTTCACCCTTTCCTGTGTATGTAGCTGCATAGACATGGATGTATAGCTCAGGGTAACTCCTGTAGGGATCTGTTCAGGATGGGGCTGCATGCTTTGTACTGTAGAACCCTGTGCTCCCGGGCACAGACCATAGGCATCCCTTCTGTGCTGTGCTACAGTAGTGTTCCTGCATAGACCAGGCTTTATAGCTCATGGGAGCGCCTGTTCCTGTGGAGAGCTGTCTGGGTAGGGGCTGCTTACTACATAGTGTAGAACCCTGTGCTTCCTGACACAGACTGCAAGGTACCTCTCCCGTGTTCCCAGAAGACGAGGTGTACACAGATATCCTGCTGTGCTAGGCTGTCTCTTCTCCGTCTGTCCTGTGTACATGGGGTTTACGAATGGAGACGGAGTGAATTAGAGTCCTGTTCAGTACACAGTGTGCAAATTGGAACCACACTGAGATAAAATACGAAGAAATACGAAGGAATAATACCGGGTCACTTTTGAAGTGTTTCTATCTCTCTGAGGAGGAGCACGCGGAAATTGGATGGTCTATAGTTGAGACTTCTCTATTGGTCTATGAAGATTGATGATTTCCAACTTGTAACATAATATTTTGAGCAACATTCAGTCCTGAGGATGGTCTTGGTGAAAGTCGCATGTTAAAGACCGAAACGTCGACGCCTTTATACTGTTTGGTTACAAATATGAACTACAACATTCACGCTAAAAATTGTTGAATGAGCTGACTGAGGCTTCAGGAGCATGTTATGTATATATGTATATAATACGTACAATACCAACAGTATAACACACTACCGGAAGTATATTGAATGTAATAGTGTGGTTTTTGTTGCCTTTTTTTTTTTTGGTTGCAAATTATTCATTGGTTCTTATATGATATAAAATTGAAAATGATCGATACCATGACTCTGATGTCTATTTGACTTAATGTACATATTTATGACGTGATAAATATTAATTAATAAGTTGAAACAATTCCTCAAGGTACATTTTTTACATTGAGTATTTACCCAGTTCCTTGGGGATTATTGGGTTGCCCTGTCTTTATTTACTGTGTACATGGCTGCACAGACAGTGAGGCTTCGGGTCCTGTGAAGAAAGCTGTATGAGCAAGGATAAAGACATTGTGGACTGTGTCTACAGAAGGTGTTGTCTGTGAGTGGGGTCTGGTCTGTAAGTGAGATTCAATTCATCCTGAAATAGGTTATATGAGGTTAATTGTACGACCAGGCTCGTGGTCAAAGTGAATGACATGAACATGACTGAATTTGAAGTCACGTGAGCTACAGTGAAATACAGAGACACTATTTCTGAGCCCTTATTACCAAGTCAATGTTTCATATAGAGCGATATGCACTTTTATACAATTAATGAAATAAGGTCTAGCTGCTATAAAATAATATACACGATTACTACCATTTTAAACACATCAAATCTTGTGTCTGGGTTCCGTGTCTGCCCGAAGGCCTGTACTACCTATGTGATGTACCGAGGGACTTCATCTCCTGGATGCATTAGACAGAGGACTTTTATTTAAGGGGTCATATTTACGGAAGAATGCATGTATGGTGTAAATGTGCATGTTTTCTAGGGTGCAATGGATGTTTCTGTAAGTGGAGGAGTCCGTGTTTCTATAGGTCTATTGTTGAGTTCCGCCTACATTTAAAGGTTAAGCTTTTAAATCTGCTTGTTCTGCATCTGTAGAAGCACCCAACCTGTGACCCTCTCCCTCTGCATTGCCAGAAGCTCTCATCTACGTGCAGATTAATATAACACACAGCTGTACTTTCTGTGCAACTTGTGCAGGCGAAGAAAATGTATCTGGAAAGATTGGCGCACAAAAGTCAATAGACCCAGCCCTGAGAAATATGTGCTGTTGCTAAGCACCGAAACCACCGTTACAAATTAAGCACTGTGCTTTACTTACAAAAGGTTAGAAAACCAACCAAGGTTTTTTTAATGAACAAGAATGTATTTTGCTCAGTGCAGAAGGATTTGGAACACCGTTTTTAATTGTAAAAACACTTTTTTTAAACACATCACTTTATATTAACGAGATCACGGGAGCTGGAACCCACAGTGGGGAGGAGCACTGGAGGAGAGCTTTGGCTGGTCCGACGACATCGAACGGAGGCACCGCCGCGATATTTGGAGGTGGAACTGTGGGGAGGCTTCCAGAACCCGCGGCAGTATCCACTACCAGCGCCCAGAATACGGTGAGGCGAGTCTGTGCAATTGACAGTGACGATGTGGAGCACGCCCGCCGGGAGTCGGTCAATGGCGGCGGTGAGCTCCCGATAGTGAGAGCCTCCGTGTTGCCTGCCCCTTCGAAGCTGAAGAGCGCCTCAAGCCCGGATCGGGGCTGCTCGCTGGCACACACTTGCACACATAAGGACACCGGAGCGTCACCCCCCCCCCGGGAGGCATCGGGCAGAACAATGTTCAGACTCACCTGCGCTGCGGTCCCACGGTTCCATGGCGCCGTAAAGATCACACAGCGCAGAAGCGTGTAGAGGTGTCAGAGATCAGAGACTGCAGAGGCGTTTAAGCTCCCAGGCAATTAGTAAGGGTGATCTAGTGTGCGCCTGCCATGCACTTGACAGTGGAGACAGTGCACTCTTGTGGGTGACGATTTTTCCTGCTGCCTGCATCATCAGAGCACATACTGGCTAATATTCGGAGCGGGAGAGACCCTATGGGCGCCAGTTTGAACAGACCGAGGTGCTAGGGGGTTTATGGAACTCCTGGGGGTCACATCTAGACCCAGCGTCCAGCAGCAGTGCTCCCATCTATCGCCGCTAGCCCACCCCAGCAGCCACAGCGTGAGGGGAGCCCTGAGGACTCCATTTCCCAGACGCCCTAGCGGCGCAACACGCTGCCACACACAATTCCCGCGCCAGGAGGCGCCTGAAAAGGAGACCAGTCCCGGTGGAGCGGGGGGATTACTGAACTCCTGGTGGTCACATCTAGACCCAGCGTCCAGCAGCAGTGCTCCCATCTGTCGCCGCTAGCCCACCCCAGCGGCGGCAGCATGAGGGGGAGCCCTAAGGACTCCATTTCCCAGACGCCCTAGCGGCGCAACACGCCGCCACACACAATTCCGGCGCCAGGAGGCACCTGAAAAGAAGACCAGTCCCCGTGTCGCGGGATCGCGCGCAGGTCGGCGCCGGGAGAAGCCCGGAACAAGGGCGGGGCCATCAGCGGCCATCTAAGGCCAGAGAAGGCCGGGTCGGGACACCCCCCTTGGTACAGAAAGGTAAAGATAATCAGCGCACTGTTCCATACAGGTCCCTTCTAAGTGCAACCACATTGTGACACTTGACCACATTCCTGGTGGTTGATGCCCATTTTAATTCACACAAAACAGTTAAGTCATGACCTGCAAGGGGTCACTAAAACCTTTTTTACCCAGAGTGACTTGTGTAAGGGAACGATGGACAACTACTTCAAGAAGGTGACCTCCCCCACTACCAGTGACCCAGAGAGAATAGAACGATGCATGGACATGGGTAGTTCTTCCAACACATGTTCTTCTTCCCAGACAGCAAAAGCATCTCTAGATTCATCACTCCTGGAGGAGTTAAACAAACTATGCAATTCCAAGTACGCTCCTGTTGAATTAGGAAGTATGCAAACTAGTGCTTCTACCTGGCCTACAGCAACCACTAGTCCCCAGTTCACTAGATCACTCCAACCAACTGAAAGTTTGCAGGGTACTCCCCATCTAGTACGATTCCCAACCTACACTGTCCCCTCAGGTCTTTTCTGCTAAAAGGAAGAGAGATGGGGTTAAACAATTGGGGAAACATGCAAAGATACAAAAACCGAATTCAAGTCCCCCACTTCCCAATACTGCCACCCTTAAAGCACCTATTCAGGCTACTTTATTGGCCCAGATCGAAATCATGATCAAATCAATAATGTCCCCCCTGATGGAAAAAATGAATACCTTAGGGGAAAGGCTTACGGGTGTTGAGGAAGCGATTAAGGCCAACTCGTCATATATAAAAAGTTTGGCAGGTCCTTTTCAACCACAGCTTCCAGCCCCCATGGAAGTGCCTAAAAATACTGCACTAAGTAAAATCCCGCATAAACAATTAGTAACCCCTCATATAACATCTTCAAACACCCTGAAAACAGCCGCAGCAGCAACACAGAGTTCTTACCCTAGAGCAGGGCTGAACAAAGATTCTATATCACATAATGGGACAGCTGCCAATTATGGCAATATCGCACCTAAAACCAATCATTTACACTTGCCACCGGAGGCCGCACCCTTTGTGTGTGTCCTCTTGGGAGTACCGGAACTTACAAAGGGGAAAAACGAAAGACAACAGAACCTTAGGAATAAGGTTGTCTTTTGGTTAACTAAAAATAGACCTCTCCCTCCCAACATAGATGGAAGTATACAAAGTGTTAGAAGGGTGGGCTGGCTAGGACCTCTGTCAAAAGATATAGCTGGTGATTTGGTACTTATAAAATTTAGAAATAAATACGTCGTCCCACCTCTCCAATCACGGCAGCCACAAATAGGGGATGGCCCTATATCTATCTGGGGCCTAAGTGATTTCTACCCTAGAACGTCATACATTCCATCACCAAGTCAAAGACCTGAGAGCAATTGTTTGACGAGCAGAAGTGCCCTCGTATCGAGCGGTTACACCATCCCCACTTCTAATCACTTTCACTTACTCTCGGGTTTAACCCTGATGGATTAAATTGTATAGACACTGATATTATTAATATGTAGATTCCAACCTGTAATGAATTATATATATTCTTTTCGTTTTTATACTGTGTAAATTCATTAGCCTGAATGTTTTGCAGAGTTTGTGACAAGGGAATTGGGTTTTTGTATTTGAAACATTTGAAATCTTTGTAACTTTATTTTTATGTAAATGTTTTAAGCTTTTATGGTTATATTTCTAACCGAATAAAGTACTTACTGACTGATATTAAAGTTGGCATTTATGAATGAAAAACAGCAAACGTGCTGTTTTGACTGATAGTTTTGTTTTGTTAAATGTTTTCATTTTTGGTTCGTTTTTGCAGTATTATTGGCACTCAACTGGGTAATGTTGGCCCAAAATATTGATTTTCTTTGTCCAAACTAATGCTAACTAAAACCAGTTTAATGTTGTTGTAGCAACTGCCCATGAGCGAGAATGGAAACAACAGTGAGGAAAGAGAGAGAGGTAGGAAAAAAAAGAAAAGGAGTGATAGGGAAGGACAGGGCCCTGTAGGAGAGGTAAAAGAGATGTAAAGGCTAAGGAAAAGGAGAGTTAGAAGGGCAAAATGGAGGAAGAGATAAATGGAATAATGGGAGAGTGTGGTATGTAGATAGGGCATGGACCCAGTTTTCCACGTATTGGGTGTACCAGTGGAGCATGTCTCCACTGTTGGGTAAGTGGGATATTATGAGATTGCACTAAGTCCTTGAAGGGTCTAACTAAAGTATGTCAGTTATCCCTGTCAGCTTGCAGGCTCTCCCCATCGCCCATCTAATTTCTTCTCCCCCAATTTCATTCTGACCATTCCGTTATAAAGGCATTTTCAGCTGAAGAACTGCATGTACTTCAGGCAGTCTATGGACCCTCAGCCGTTGGAGTCTTGTGCTTTTCTAAACCTGAAGTGTACTTGCCTGTGTAACCAATTCATGTCATGGAGTGTGTATACAAATTGTATATCTGTCTTAAGCCCCTTAACGTGGGTTGTATGTATGGAAATGCATAGTCTTTTCAGTTTTTTAAATAAAAAGTTTGGAGTGATATTTGGCGGTGCGCACAAGCGTGGTCTGGTTCCTGGTGCACACAGCCATGGCTGCAGGGCACAGAGACCCTACACTGCCGCACACAGAGAAAAATATTTAGAGGAAACATTGCCACAGACTCCCCTTTACTCTTGACCAGGTGTGGATAGACACACACGGCAGGTACATATTGGTACCTGGGACTTTATCCAGGGAACACACTGTGCTGGGTTCATCTATTCACCTCCGCTCCTCGGTCAGAGCTATGTGGACTGACTGGTGATATTTGTGGTGATCCTTGCCGGAGGTTTTGGCGGTCATTGGCATGGACTGGAATAATGTGATGTGCCCTGAAAGGGAGCAATGGCAAGCATCCGGAGCAGCAAGGGTCCTGTGAGTTTCGCCTGAAATCTCTTGCTGTCTTAGTTGGATGGCAGTAAGAAAAATGGAGTTTGGTTCTTGGACGGGGGGTAGCTGGACCCAATATAGCAATACACAAAACAATTTGCTAGCCCTCCCACTTATTTCGTCTCGCTTACAACTCCTGAGACTCACAAACAAAAGGCCAGATCACTTTGTTTGTATGGGTAATTTTATTTAACCCTTTTACTCATATTTTTTGTTGAAATTTATCAATTTCATGGGCAAGAAGAACACTTCATAAACACTTACAAAAAAATACAAAAACATTTATACATATTTACACCTACTAGACACGTATCACATATACTATGTATCAACCAATAAGTAACAAACTTCTCATGCGAATGGTATTTATCAACTCTATGGAGAAAAAATAAATGATTTTGAGAGCTAGTCAAACCACTGTTAACCGAAAAGGTTTACAAGAAATGTCTACGGCAGTAGTCAGAAGACAATTCCAATTATTTCCAACAAAAATGATTGAACCCAGAAAGGGCAATGTTTCAGGATATTTATCTGCCGTTTTGCCGACGCGTTTCGAATCTGTGATTAGTTACAGATTCTCCTCAGGGCTCTCTCATTGTTTGATTCTTTATATTGGATGCGGTGGGCTCTCGTGGATCAGATTGGGCACGAGAGGCTGTGCACCACAAATCAAATCAGATGGAGCTTTGAATCTCAATCGGGTCTGGCGTTGATCTCTACCTCAATTCCTCATTCTGCTCGTTTTACTTAGTTTGTGCGACCTAAAGTTTCAGATTTTCGCACAGGGCGGCGGTCGCCATGCCGTGTGTTTGGTTTCTTTGTTGAATCCGATGTCAATTGGTGGCGGGAAGGCGTGTTCCCTGTCCTTTACCACAGCGCTGCTTACTCGCGCTTACTGTCGCACAGGCGAACCAGGAACTACTTGCGTTGAAAAAAAAAAACAAAAAAAAACGCAACGCAAGTAGTTCCTGGTTCGCCTGTGCGACAGTAAGCGCGAGTAAGCAGCGCTGTGGTAAAGGACAGGGAACACGCCTTCCCGCCACCAATTGACATCGGATTCAACAAAGAAACCAAACACACGGCATGGCGACCGCCGCCCTGTGCGAAAATCTGAAACTTTAGGTCGCACAAACTAAGTAAAACGAGCAGAATGAGGAATTGAGGTAGAGATCAACGCCAGACCCGATTGAGATTCAAAGCTCCATCTGATTTGATTTGTGGTGCACAGCCTCTCGTGCCCAATCTGATCCACGAGAGCCCACCGCATCCAATATAAAGAATCAAAACAATGAGAGAGCCCTGAGGAGAATCTGTAACTAATCACAGATTCGAAACGCGTCGGCAAAACGGCAGATAAATATCCTGAAATATTGCCCTTTCTGGGTTCAATCATTTTTGTTGGAAATAATTGGAATTGTCTTCTGACTACTGCCGTAGACATTTCTTGTAAACCTTTTCGGTTAACAGTGGTTTGACTAGCTCTCAAAATCATTTATTTTTTCTCCATAGAGTTGATAAATACCATTCGCATGAGAAGTTTGTTACTTATTGGTTGATACATAGTATATGTGATACGTGTCTAGTAGGTGTAAATATGTATAAATGTTTTTGTATTTTTTTGTAAGTGTTTATGAAGTGTTCTTCTTGCCCATGAAATTGATAAATTTCAACAAAAAATATGAGTAAAAGGGTTAAATAAAATTACCCATACAAACAAAGTGATCTGGCCTTTTGTTTGTGAGTCTCAGGAGTTGTAAGCGAGACGAAATAAGTGGGAGGGCTAACAAATTGTTTTGTGTATTGTTAGTTGGATGGCAGGGCACATGGAGAGCTTGTTACTCCAAAGACGCAGATTTTGCCTTCTACTCCCAAGTTCATACCTCCTACTCTAGATTAGATTAAATGTTCATTCCACAGAGTGTTGTACGCAGAGTAGCAGAGGCCATGATCCTGCCCTGTAGACTATCAGATAATTTCCCGATAGGTATCCGACACTTAGTTGATCCAAACAGACTCCCTTTCTGGTGGAGGCTCTCCCCATGGCACCTACAGAACCAGCAGTATCAAATGCATATTCATCAGGCCTTGAATGATTACTTCTCTCAACAGTGTCCTCTGAGGACCCGCTATGGAAGACCATGAAGCCCACCATTCGGGGGTTCACCATCAATTTCTGTGCTGCCGAAAATAGGCGCCGTAGACACTCTTTAATACAATTGGAAGCCTGCATTATTGAACCTGAAACACAGGGATGAGAGGGGGGCTGTGGTACGTTGCCAATTATATCTTACCCAACAGCACAATCAAGGGGAGCTGCAGGAAGAAGCATGAGGCATATGGCTGGCCACACAAAATAGAATCTACCAATGGAGTGATAAGTCAGGGAAGCTCCTACATAGATTATATTGATAGGCAGTGATGGCAACCCAATTGCCCGGAATATGTGATGGGAATGGTTCAGTACTGAATGACTGGCTGCGCTGGCAAGCAGTTTCGCCACTTACTATCATACCCTATATTCTCTGTGACAGGTACTGAATATCTCAGAGACTGAGCAATCCTTCGAGGCTATACAACCATGGGCCCTATGGGCAGAGGCCAGATAATCCTTGGAGGCTCCTTTTACATTGGAGGAGCTAATGGGGGCACTATCGGGCCTGTGCCCCGGGAAGACGCAGGACCGAACTGATTTCCAAGCAAATTCTGTAGAGCGTATATGACCCAGCTAGGCCCTCATTGCCTCGCAGTCATCCAAGAGGCGGTTCATTCTACATGTCTACCCCTAGACTGGAGACACACAGAAATTGTGGCCTTTTTAAAACAGGATGCCCTCCGGAACATCACACAGCATACCGCCCGATCTCCCTCATGAACATGGAAGCAAAGCTGTTGGTCAAAGCCATCGCTAATAGGCTTAAGCCCTATTGTTCAGATCTGATACACCCAGATCAAGTGAGCTTCACGAGGAGCCCAAAATGCCATTGCAGCTGTTAGCCATTTAAACCGTTTGGCCGCCCTGTTACTTGTCGACATAGATAAGGCGTTTGACTTGGTCCGCTGGGCATATCTCATCTGTTGGACTTGGCCCTTTTGGCAGGTTCACCCCGAAACTTTTTGCATTTTCCTAGCCTGTTTCTGTAACCTGGTGTTGGTGATTTTAGGCCTCTGTGCACTTTTTCACTGTGGTCCAGTGTAAAGTGCGTGGGTATGTGTGGTGAGACTGGCCTGACCTCCCATAGGAATGCATGGGGATATGTGTGTCCATGGTAGTTCCTGATATGTGGGGAGTGCAGGGGCAAGTTTGGTATGTGTGAAATCGTGGAAATAAATGCTGCGCAATGGTGTGCGCAGATTTATTGTGACTGGTGGAGAAGTGCCACTTTTAGAAGTTGGCATGTCTGTGTGCAGTGTGATATGAATTGCCTGTCTGGATTGTGAGTGACAGGGGCTGGCTGGTGTGCTTGGCTCCAGGAGCCATGATGAGACTGCCCGGTGATGAATCGGGAGATCTACATGTAGATGGGAGGATGGAGGAGTTGCACCTGGGACCTGAATAGGGCTGTGCCTTCCCTCCAACATGCTGGCTCCACCTGGCCCTAGCCTGTCCAGTGAAAGGGAGAGAGGGGCTAAGCAAAACAAAGTGCTCAGGCATTCCCCTGAACCAGTTGTAGCTGCTTCTCCTATTGCCTGTACCTTTTTAACAAAGGGAAATGCTGTATAAAAGGGAGTGGCTGTGACCCCATGTTGGTTGTTCTGCTTTGGAATCCGGATTGCTGCAGGGCGTGCTGCTGCTGGGGCCCAAGAGGGCCCAAGAGGACTTGCCAAGAGGACTACCTCCCTGGGCCCAGCTATGCCCTGGAACCTTTTGCCTGTGTTTCCTTGGTTGCAGACTTCTGGGACCTTTTTTGCCTTTGCCAGGGCTTGTTGTAGCCTTGGTGCCTTGGGAGCGCTGTTTTATGAATTTCCCCAGGGAAGGAGGACTACGGGGATTTTGGGCAGGGTGGCGCGGCTTGACGATGAGAGGGAATCCCCGGCGAGGGATTCCTCCATGGTGCTGCCGAAATCGAGAATGCCACCCCGCTGGTCTTTGTTTTATACGGGTGCCCACCCCACTTGATGAATGTGCCTGTGCTCTTCTTATTGTGGTGGGTGCCCACCCTGCATGTTGCCTGCCTTGACGATTTTTGGTCTAGAGTGGGTGCCCACCCCAATCTATGCCAGCGAGAAAGCTCACTGCCGCAGCCAGGTGGAAATCAGGCAACGTTTTGCCTGACGGCGGACAGGACTTCCGGTTTCTCGAGGGAAGTCCCGTGCATGCCACCAGCCCAAGAGAAGTGAGGGAGACATTAGCCAGGAACCCACCCCTCTGCGATCTGGCCCAGGAGAAGAGAGGCAAGAGGTATTGCGGCTGGTCAGCGGGGAGCCCAGGAGCGGAGGGAGCCCTGCGGTACCAAGAGAATCCCCGGGTCCCAGGAGGGGGCCCGGGTGAAGGAGGGGCTGCCCACCGCAATGTGTAGAGGGAGACGGAGTCCCCGAGGAGCGGGGGCTCCCCAGTGTATGTCCGTCCTGCAGAGTCCCCACCGCCGGTGAGTAGAGGTGGCTGGGGAGGAGACGAGGTCGGGGCACAGTGTTGGTGACCAGTCATGAGCGGCCCCACTGGGCAGTGGGCCGCTCCAATGATGACCATGGTTGCTTCCTGGGCCAGAGGGGCCCATGGTTGCCCCAGTTGCGGGCCCGTGTTATTTCCAACGCTTGTGGGCATGTTCATTTTCAGAGCCCTTGGAGGCCCAAGGGGCCCATGCTTTTCCCAGTGTGGAGGCACCTTGAGTCTAGGGGCACAGTGGTGCCCGCATCTTTGGTTAATCTCAGCTGCCCTGCGAGAGCGCAGGCAGCTGCAACAGTGGCGCAGTTTTGATTTAGGAGTCCCTGAGAGGGACAAAAGCGGCACAGCGGTGTCAGGCCTCATTGGAGTGTTTGCAGCTGCCCAGCAAGTCGTTTAGGGGCCATTCTTTGGGGCATGTCTGAGTAGTGGTGAGTTGCACTCCCTTGCCCCTGACACAACTACGCAGCACTTAGTGCCAGCTGCAACGTTTAGGTTTGCTCAGTGGCGCAATTGGATTCTGCTGCGATGGCAGCGTGCCCTGACATTCTGGACACAGGGCATTTGAGTCCCTTCTTGGATGGCCAGTTGGCCAGGGGGGACAGGTAGATGGGAAACAACACTTACAAAGCAACTTTTACAACGCACTACCTTTACAACGAAACTTTTACAACACAACATCCATTACAACGCCTGCCATTACAACGCAACCATTACAACGCATGTCACTACAACGCATACCACTTCAACGCATGTCATTACAACTCATACCATTACAAAGCATACCTACACTATCCAACACTTACCCTACTGTTGCACCCCCTGGAGTTAGAATAGTAATTTTTACCCCTGCACTATCCAATACTTACCCTACTGTTGCACCCCCTGGAGTTAAAATAGTAATTTTCACCCCTACACTATCCAACACTTACCCTACTGTTGCACCCCCCTGGAGTTAGAATAGTAATTTGTACCCCTACACTATCCAATACTTACCATACATGCAATGTAATAGTATGCGTTGTAATGGTATGCGTTGTAAATGTAGTATGCGTTGTAGTGGAATGGGTTGTAAAGTTAGTTTCAAAGAATTCGTTGTAATGGCATGCGTTGTAATGGTATGCGTTGTAATGGATGTTGCTGTGTAAAGAATGCGTTGTAAAGGTATGCGTTGTAAAAGTATGCGTTGTAACGACATACATCCCAGGTAGATGTACAGGGCGCAAGGCCCTAATGGGATTGATGTGCTCATGCAATGTGGTGCTAGGAAACGTAATGTATTTAGTATGTTTTTCGCACCCTGTTTGATACCTATGCCTATGAGGTTATTTTGCATTTCATGTGGATATGCTAATGAGATTATGTTTCACTGTGTGAGGTACGCTCCTAATGTGAGTTATACTTAGGAGTTAGGGTCTAATGTGTTTAGACTATGGAGGAGATTGCATAATATGCTTATGCTGGTGAGGTTGGCGCAGAATGTAATTCGCGCCTGAGGTGACTGTTCATAATGCAATATATGTTACAGGTTGAGGTGGAGCACAGTGATTACCAGTGGTTACTGGTTGTATGTTTATGATCTATGTTACTTGTACCCACTGCTAAGTGCTGATCCTGACGGGGGTCCACGTGGCCCTGTCATGTGTAAATAATCCCTTGTGAACATTGCCCGTGCCAGTTGGCACAGTCTATGTTATGTGTTTACTATTCTAAAGTATTATGAGAATACAAAGGCTATTTTTATATAACTTTGTGTGGAGTTCCTTTTGTAGTGTGCCTAGGATGTTGTTGCTGTTTGCGTGCGCAAATGCTTTACACATTGCCTCCGGGATAAACCTGACTGCTCGTGCCAAGCTACCAAGGGGGTGAGCAGGGGTTATCTTTGGGGTCTAACTCCCTTGCCCTGACTAGAGTGGTGGTTTCTGCCTGGCTTTAGACAAAGCCTTAGCCAACCAGAAATCCCATTTCTAACATCGTCATACTGCTAAAATACCTGAACTTTGTTCCATGGTTTCTGAAATATATCCGATAACTTTATATTGACCTAATCAGCATCCATACAAATACCTGGTAATATTTCCCTTTCCTTCCCCATTGGCTGCAGCACTCAGTAGGGTTGTTCCCTCTCCCCTCTGTTAGCGCTTGCTATTTAGCCACTAGCCTCATGGGCTTGCTTGGACTCCCTGATCTGGGGACTTGAATGGTTGACAGGAATATTAGACCGCATCGCCTTATGCGCAGATTATGTCCTCTTCTTCATCTCAGACCCCCATAAATCCGGTCCTAGGATCCTTCAGATTATGTGGATCTTTGTGAGCCATCAGGTTTATTCATGAATGTAGGCAAATCCATAATCTGGCCACTGAGGGAGGCACTCGGTGATGGCTGATCGGCGAGAGATATGCTGCAGACTAGTGAGGGCATGAGGTATCTGGCAGTTTTCTTGTCAGATAAACAGGGGGTATCCTGGGAACGTAACAAAAGTCCAACAATAGAAAGGGTCAAAGCCGAAATTAGATCATGGTCAGAACTGCTGCAGTCCCTATATGGACGCTCTGCTATTTTTAAAATGGTATCGCTTTCTCGCTTACTATATCAGTTGCAAAATCATCCATTCCCCATCTCTCTGTCATGGTTTAGGCAGGTTAATGCCATGTTGGCCTAATTCCTGTGGGGGGAGGGCTTCTCGGGGGGCTCTACGCATGTGCTTTCACTCTACCTTCTGCAGGGCCATTGCGGCAATGAATGCTCAGTCATATCACGCGGCAGCACACCTCCAAATGCTGAGTGATTGGTCGTTCAGATCTAGGGACAACCCAACCTATGCTATGGAATGTTAGCTGTTAGAGGATGCAACCCAATATACGTACCTCTATGATAGATCGGATATTCTGGCCCTTCCCCCAGCCACAAAGCTTGTAAATAATACTCGTATGGCGCCAAACTCTTTGTCGGTTGGGGTGGTGGGGACACCTCACCCTTGAAACCCTGCTATGGCGCAATAGACTTCTTCCTCAGCTGGCAAATCATCAGGGCTTTCGGGGCTGGGACCAGATTGGGATCTCCTCTTGAGAGATGTTTTACATGGTTGCACACTTAAATCATTTCAAGAGCTGCAAGCGGAATATTCAATGCCTGTAGTCAATTTTACAAATACCTGCAACTCCGCCATGCCCTGATGCCATACAATTCTAACCTTATGACTCTCTCCGTCTTTAATCCACTGGAAGGCAAGCACCTGATGCGAGATATTGAGGAGCATAACATTTTGAAAATATACCAGTTAATAGTCTCTAATAGAGCCTCCATGCTTGAGGCTCTCTGGGCAAAGTGGCAGTCAAATCTCGGCCCCATCCGGAATCTTCAGATGATGAACCGCTCCCCCCCTCTACTCCCCTGCAGCACGAAGAACAGCAAAAGGTAATAATAGAGGGGGACAATTTAGACGATATCAATATCGTAGATCCTTTACCCCAATCTGAAGTGGAAGTTGAACCTCAAACTCCTAATCCTTCTCTGGTATTGGTCTTCGCAGCACCTCAGGCAGAGGAGGAGAAGAGAAAGAGTAGTGCCGGGGGGAAGGAATTGAAAGACTTTCCACTTTTCGCAAAAAGAGCAACTCCGAAATCTCTCCCCCCTCATCCTTCACAGCCTCCTTCAGTCCCTATCACTTTAGATACATCGGCCGATAGTGCTTCATCTAAAGACCCTGGCATGACAGTAACTTTACCTCAAACTCCGCTTCTTACAGCAAATGAGGCAGCAAGCGATGGGGAAATCTTGCAAGATGTAATTCCCGGGAATTAAGGGGTAGCAGGAGCTGACTCGAGTCTATTGGGGTCTGAAGCAAGATCTGAAGCGAGATATCAGCTAGACATTCGTGAAATGCTTAATCTAATTCTCAACGAGATCCGCGAAATTAAAAATAATCAGCGAGTGGAGCTAGCGGCCCTTCACGCCAGAATGGATAAACTGGAGGAGTTAACATTGGCACTCCCTAATAGGGTATTGGAAGCTGAGTCTAGGATCTCAGTCTTGGAAGATCAAATGAATCTGGTATCAGGGACAGCTAAGGAGGATACAAAGAAGAGGATCTCCATGGAAAATAAACTCGAGGAGTTGGAAAACCACTCTCGTAGATCTAACTTGAGGATTGTGAGGGTCCCGGAAGGAACAGAAGGCTCCGACACAGTACAGTGGGTTAACTCCTTCATCCAGAAAGTAGTCCTACCAGAGTTCGAGGGGGACTTGACGATAACAAGGGCCCATAGAGTACCAGCGCAGCGTTTTGCAAATTCTCCATTCCCAAGAACCATCCTATTGAATTTTGCTGACTTCAGGATTAACGGATTCTCTCTAGAGCATATCAACAACGTCAGTTCGCTGTTTCTGAAACGGCAAAATGTAGGATCTTTACAGATATGACTGCGGCAGCGGCCAAAAGAAGAAAAGAATTTGTAAAATTGTTGCAGCTATTTAAAGCTAATGGCGCCCAGGCTTCGATTGCGCAGCAATCAAAGCTGAAGGTTCTTGTTAAAGGGAAGTTTTTTCTGTTTACTGATATAGAGGAGGCTCAAACTCTCCTCAATGAGATATCCGCAAAGGCTTAGGCTTGAAGGAGAAAAAGAGAAAGAAATCTGGATTTATAGTTTGATAGTTTGATAGTGATGTGTTAGGTGTGGTTTCTCTTCTCCTTTTACTAGCAAAAAGGAACAACTTATGAGGTGGGTGTTCTTGGGTTAATGGGTCACACTAGGGTGTACCAAGAGGACACCCGAAGAAGAAAGTAGAGGGAGGGAGGTGGGCTGTGTGGACGGGGAGGGAGGTCCTGCATTCTTGGGGGGGTTCAGGGTAGGGGGGGGTAAAGGCAGTAAAAAAGTACAAGTACAGTAGGTTTGTTATTTTGATTTTTAATATTGGCTGGTACGGAATATGTATAAGATTACAGTTCTGTAGATGAGATTTGATTCATGTAGCATCCTGTCCATCAATGCGAATGGGTTGCTCAACAAACAAAAGTACGGAGCCCTTTTGAAATGGGCAATTGCCCTCAATTCCCAGGTGGTCTTCCTTCAGGAGACACACCTGAAGACAAATTCTCCAAAGCTGTTTTTGCCAAGGTATTTCTCCTATGGGTTTTTTTCCTCAGCTGGGGTTGCCCAGAGGGGAGTTGCTATTTATTTTTCAAGGAATCTACCCTGGGAAATTGTGCAGGTGCGAAGAGATTCTAGAGGTAGATGGCTTTGGGTTGTAGTAAAATTGCTGGGAAAGGTATTTAATTTTGTGAATTACTATGGCCCAATTTGTGATGACACCTCGGCCCTGATGGAAATTAGTGAAATCTTGAGGGGCACTCCAGGGCAAATTATAGTAGGAGGTGATTTTAATTATATTCAGGATCTAAGGAGGGATACCTCTAACAAGAATAAGAGGCATCTAAAACCAAAGACGAAAGGTGTGTTGGAAGCTTTTATGACAGATTACCAACTGCGGGACTCTTAGGGCTCCCTGAATCCCAATACAGAGTCCTCCACATGTTATTCTAACAGGTTTCATACAGCCTCTAGAATAGATTTTTTTTATCTTCTAGATCACTTCAAATTTCCAGCGCACTGATAGGTTGTAACCCCTTCTCAGATCATGGGAAGGTTGTAGAGGAACTGATGCTAGAAGGCATAGAAGGGGAGCGTCCTAGGTGGTAGATGGATCGCACCCTTTTATAGAATAGGGTTTGGGTAGAGCACTTCAAAGAGTGGATGAAATAATTTTTTTTAGTAAATAAAGATTCAGCAGAGCCTTTTGCTGTATGGGGCGCATTTAAAGCAGCAGCCCGGGGCAGATTATTGCATTTTCCAGTAATAAGGCAAATGTTCGTAAGGTAAAAATATCTGCCCTCCAGTGTGCTGCTGAGAAGGAGTATGCTTTAAAACTCAATCAACTGCCTAATAAATGGGAACAAGCTAAAGTATCGCTCAGGGATTTTTTCACTCTGGAAGAGATAAACAGTTCGAAGGCCTTTCAGCAAAGGCTCTACGAAGACAGTCAACTGATGGGGAAGCTTTTGGCTAATTCAATTAGAAAAAAACAAGAGTCTTCCATCATTTTGAAAATTCAAGATCCTCTAGGTGGAATAGATACTCGGAGCGAGTGAATTGCGAAAATATTCCTCGATCATTATGAGAAAATTTACTCCACAGACTTTCAAGTGGAGGGAATATTGATTAAGGAATATTTTGATAATCTAGATATTCCCAAAATCTCAGTTTCTAGGAGCAATCAAATAGGTTGCGAAATAAATTCTCTGGAAATTCAAAATAGCATAAAAGCAACAGCGGGAGCAAAGGCTTCAGGTCTGGACGGGTTCCCGATTGAATTTTATAAGGTGTTTTTGAAGGAACTAGAAGAGCCCTTGAAAAATGTATATTAGAGTAGGCACTAAGGTTCCTTCTGAGTTTAAAGAATCCAAAATTATTAGCTTTGTCAAGAAAGATAAGAATCCGGAGGATGTGAATTCCTACAGACCAATTAGTCTATTGAACTCGGACTATAAGGTTCTTATGAAAATTTGGGCTCAAAGATTTGTGTTTGCGGCCCAGGAAGTAATCCATCAAACCAGACGGGTTTTATAGCCGGTCGATATATGGCAGCTAATACAGAATATTTGATACAGGCATTAGACTATTTTAATATTAATTCAATTTCTGCATGCATCTTAATGATTGATGCAGAAAAAGCATTTGATTTAGTTAACTGGTCAGCGTTATTTTTTTCCTTGGGTTATTTTGGATTTCCTGCCCCAATTATTCGTATGCTACAGAATATTTATGAAGGGGCATCGGCACAGGTAATAGTCAATGCTAGGCAAGCAGGGAAGATTAAAATGAATCCCGGCACTAGGCAAGGCTGCCCTTTGTCTCCCTTGCTTTTTACCTTTTTTATCAAACCTTTGGTTATAAAAATAAGGAACAATGACGCAATACTACCCCCCATTGCTGTAATGTCAAAGTTAAAATTGTTTGCCAACGATATTATCCTGTATCTGGCTCCCGAAAAAGAAAATATTTTACATCACATGAAGGAGCTTAAGGAATATGAGAAGATTGGGGGGTATAAGATCAATGAAAAAAAAACGGAAGTTCTTATTTTAAATTCTAATCTAGATTTTCATCCGTTAGATCTCCAGTCTCAAGCAGAAAAATGGGATCCAATAAGATACATAGGGACCAGAGAGTATCAAGAACTTTTTCGGTTGAATTATATAAAAATGAAGAATAAAATAAAGAGCCTGCTTGAACAATGGGACCTATTGCCCTTATCATTGATTGGTAGAGTGGCATTGATAAAGATGAATGTATTGCCTTTGCGAATGTATTGCCTTTGCTTTTATTCTTGTTTAGTAATATCTCAATTAAAGTCAATATGGCTTTTTTAATGAACTTGAATCCATGATGAGAAGATTTATCTGGAATAAAAAGGCCTCAAGAGTCAAGCTCTCGGTGGCCCAACTTTCCGTGAATCAAGGTGGGCTGGCTCTTCCCCATTTTAAGACATACTATCATGCAGCATTTTCGACATAGTGGCAGGATTACTAAGTATTAGATAGACAAGAAACTATTTTTTTTTAGATAGAATGCTAGAGGAATCAGGCTCTCAAATGTTTTTCTTTTTAAAAACTGCAAAGCTTCCTAAGAAAACAAGATATAAGACATTGATAGGGTACTCATCAAGATTACGGCTTTTATATAAAAAGAACATGGCTCAGATGGTTCTATTTATTTGAAACTGCTAGAATGTATTAAAATGGGTCTCAAGATATCCTTGAATCACGTGATAGAATGGGAATCTGCCGGATTTTGTGAAATAAGACACCTACTTGTTCAAAACAAGGTAATTAGCTGGCAAATTGTTATGGATAGAGCGTATCCTAGGCGGCTTATGTTTTTTGAATACCTACAGCTGATTTATTTTATAGGAAAAGAGATAGGGGGTTTAGATACTTCCCCCAATGTCTTGTTAACAGCTCTATACGGGGATAAACATAAGGGTATAGGATTTTGATATAAAAAGTTATTCGTTTCTGGATCATCTCCTGTAATTGTTAGTCATCTAGAAAAAATAAGCCTCATGACACAGTGCTTTTTTACAGATAAAGACTGGGAGGTAGTATGTCATTTAGGAAACAAAACACTCCGGGCAGCTAATTATAAGCGAATGTCCGTTCTTTCTCGCTGGCTGGCGTACTATACCCCGGAGGCCTTGCAGAGAATGTTCCCTGAATGTGAGAATAAATGTTTTAGATGCAAAACTAGGGGTCAGGGTGGCTGGTATCATATTTTTTTTTCCTGCCCAAAGTTAGAATCTTTTTGGAAGGGGATTTTCGCAGATATGGAGCTGGCAATTGGGAAAATACTAGTACCAGAGGCAGAGGTGGCTCTTTTTGGTATTTGTAAAGAAAGGATTAGGTTTAATAAATCAGAAGAAGTATTTATTTTTATTTCTACTGTTGTAGCACGGTCCTTGATTTGACAAAATTGGAAATCCGTGGTGATTCCATGTCAATTAAAATGGGTTAATAAAATGAGAAGAACACGTAATTTCGAGAGAGCTTATGCAGGTAGGGTGGGAGCGATTGCAAGATTTGAAAGGAATTAGAAATATTTTGAGAAGCTGGAATTGATAAAAGGAAGTTGATACTTTACTATTGTTTTATTTTAGTCAACTTTGCACGATACTGGATTGGCACTTTAAGAATTGCAATATATATTTGCTGTTTTATATCGGCTGTTTTTGCACTTTATTGTATCAGCACCTTATGAATTGTAATAGGTATCTTGCTGTTTTATATCAGCGTTTTTTTATATTAGCCAACTTTGCACGTTACTGCACTAGCACTTTAGGAATCGCAACAATATCCTTACTGTTTTATAGTAGCTGCTGTTGCACTTTATTGTGCTAGTGCTATAGGATTCATGATAGTAATCTTGATGTTTTATATCCGTTTTCTTTTTATATTAGCCAAATTTGCACGATACTGCGTTAGCACTTTAAGAATTGAAATAATATTTTCGCTGCTTTAAATTAACTGTTTCTGCACTTTTTTGCACTTTATTGTACTAGCACTTTATGAATCGTATAGTAATCTTGATGCTTTATATCAGCTGTTCTTATTTTAGCCAATTTTGCACGTTATTCCACTAGCACTTTAAGAGTGGCAATGATATCTTCGCCGCGTTATATCGGCTAATAGTAATTTTGATGTCTTATATCAGCCTTTTTCTTTGCACTATCTTGTACTAGCACTTTAATATCGGTGCGCACAGTCGTTTGCTATTGCAGTTTTTGCACTGTGGTATATTCTAGGTTTGTCTCTTGTATATTGTTTAGAAATTTTATCTAATGATGAAGAATTTAATGGGTTTTTTTTTTACTACTAATTCTGTACCAATGTCTTCCTACTGTCTTGTTCAATAAAAAAATTATTTAAAAAAAAAATCTCGGCCCCATAGACAATGATGACTGGACGAAGGACCTGGAACCCTCTAAGTGGGGCGGTGATCTCGTCACGTTTGCATTTGATTCAATTCAAATACTTACGTAGGACTTACTATACATGCCATAAGCTCTGGAGGGCGGGATTGGTGGCATCACCGTTGTGTCTGGGGTGCGGTAGAGCAGACGGTGCCTTCCTACATACGGTGTGGGCCTACACTTTCTTAGAGAAATTTTGAAAAGGGGTGCTGTCCTGTATGGTGGAGGTACTAGGGTGGGAACTTCCTCAATCTCCTAGATTAACTCTACTACAATCAGGGGCAATCAGTACAGACTACACCTCCTGTTCATAGGCCTCACACTTGCTAAGCGTGATATAGCCAAACTATGGAAGGCAGAAACGCCCTCCCTGGTGGGTGTCTGGAAGAGAGGCAAGGACTTCTGCATGGGTTGGAGGTGCCAGTTTTCCGAACCAGGTGATGTCCCCAGAAACATTAGAGAATCTGGAAGTGATGGGCAGATTACAGGGGTTATGACAACAGAAGGAACCGTAAAAGGACAATTTTTAACGGGGTCCAATGTACGTGTCCGAGAGAATAGTCACAAAGCAATGTGCAAAGTTCTCCAAGGTGGAGTGGTGGAAAACTAGAGTATGTCAAGTGAAGCGTGAAAAGAGAGGGAGAGAAAAGCCAAAGAAGGGGAATACCCTTGTTGGAACTAAAACCCTCACACACCTAGCAAGCTAGATGTCATGCTTCATCATATGGGTTCTGCTCCTCGTCAGACTAGCGCTGCAATGTCTGATGGGCACCCGTAAAGGGGCTCTTTATCAGAGATCTTTTGTTCCGGCCATATGGTGCATGCGGGTGTGCGGGAAGAAAAAGGGTGTAGTCGTGAGAAAAGTGGTGAAGATTAAAAAAGGTGGGTCAGTCCACAATGAAATTTATTAGCGTGGCTGGCGTCCTTGGTTAGAATGGTGGGAGGGGAGATATATGCTGCGGGTAGTATTTAAGCTGTATACCTACAACCCCCTGAACAGGTCAACATGTTTCTTGCCCGGATAGCAATTCGTCAGGACCTTACTGAGACGTACTACACAGTGAGAAAATGGGTGTTCATACAACCTTATGCCTTGAGGTCGTATAAAGGCAGGCAAAGAGGTCCTGCTGAGTTGGGGTGACCTAAAGGAAATACATAACAGAAAAAGCATTGTGGTGGTTCTGTTTATGTTACAAGATCACACAAGCAAAACATTCAAAGACATACTCGTGGGTGAAAAGGAAACGTGACTGCACAAAAAATGTCAGGTGCCTTCTCAAAGGGAAAAAGTGGTTTACGATGCAAGGTTAAAAATGTTAAAAAGACGCTAAACAACAGGCACGGGAGTAGAGGCACAAAGTAAGAGATCTTACCCTAAGGGAGATCCTAAGGTGCCCCGCAGTCTGCTCCAGTGGGACCTGCACGTAAAGGTCAGGAACCTGGGAGAAGATGGAGAGTAGAGCAATGAATAATTCTCAACAGTGGTAGCCCATCGTGGGTCAGGACTCACAGAGTGGAAATTGCCGACGGGGTGAGAGGAAATCGGAAAGACCATTTGTGCGCCGATGTAGCCATAGGGAACCAAGTGAACCTAAGGCAACATGTAAGCAAAAGTGAGCACTTAAACACTGAATCAGCACAGGCTGTCACCGCGTACCCGAGCGGGGATCGCTGGGGAGCCGGTTCCAGTCCTGGCCAAAACTGCATCCAGGGCACAACAGAAGCACACGTTGAAAAGGCGCCAACAGTGGTAGCACTCGCGTCCAAAGCACGGCGTCGATCAACTGGAGGTGTGGGATCACCCTCTGTCCCATCGGCAAAACCGCACCCGGCATGAACTGAAGCCGGCTGGGTTCACGATGCGGGAGAACGTTATAGGGAATCAAAGCAAACTTACCCGGATAGCACTCGCGTCCAAAGCACGGCGTCGATCAACTGGAGGTGTGGGATCACCCTCTGTCCCATCGGCAAAACCGCACCCGGCATGAACTGAAGCCGGCTGGGTTCACGATGCGGGAGAACGTTATAGGGAATCAAAGCAAACTTACCCGGATAGCGTGCGGTCAGCGCCGCTAACACCTACCCCCACTGTCTGGTCAGGACAGAGCAGCTGGTAACGAAACCAGCGTCCATGTGGAGTATAAGTAGCTCCTGTCTCGCCGAGTCCGCGTGGGGGCGGAGCTTCAGCAGAGGACTGCGTATGCGTCAGAGTGGAAAGCTTCAGAACACTACAGCGAAGCCGTCAGTGATGACAGTCGTCTGAACAATGCGGCCATCTTGGGGCTGAAAGTCAGCCGGTACACACCACAGGGGTTAGTATGGATGTGGAACCAGCTGGGTGAGAATTACTGTGACAGTGCCGACCATGGTACTGAGTCATTGTGGCCACATGTGTCAAGTTGGAGGCGATGTACCCATCTCTGTTCGATTCTGAACAGTGCCCGCTGTGAGATGAGAGGATGGGACTCTAAGACTAACTAGCGTATGTTGTCTGCCTGATGGCCCTGCTGGGTGTAATGTTCATACAGCCTGGTATGTGTCTTGAGACACCTGATGTTACTTTTGTGCTCCATGATGCGTAGTTTCACTTGTCTCATGGTCATCCCAAGATAGTGTTTGTTACAGGGGCAGGTAATGAGGTAGATGTACCTGGTACTGTTGCAGTTGGTATGTTTGCGTAACTGCCATTTAAAAGTCTCAGTGAGCATAATCTCCTTGGTAGGACGAGTCTGGGGACAAACAGCGCAGCCCCCGCAAGGGAAGTGCCCAGTCACTGGAGGGAGGCCCCACAAAGTGCTTTGACTCTTGGCATTGTGTTTCTTGGGCCGTGTGTGAATCAGGGAGTCTTTAAGGTTGGCCGTTCGTTTGAGCGCAAACCGAGGTGGTGGGATATTCAGACCACTAGAGTTTATAATGTGCCAGTATTTGTTAATGGTTTTCTTGATATAGCCAGAATTTTTTGTGAAGCAGGTGACACAGGTGATCAAATCATCGGACTCTTTGGGATTAGACTCCAGTAGTACCTCTCTGGGGTTGTTAAGAGCTCGTTTGCGGGAATTATATACAAGACGAGCCGGGTAACCTCTATCCTGCAGTTTGTGTTGTTGGATATTTGCTTCATGATTAAAATCGGATCTCTCTGTGCAATTTCTGCGTACCCGGAGGAATTGTCCGAATGGCAGGTTGTTCCTTAGGGCTCTCGGATGGTGGCTCTCCAGATTACAGGGGTCTCAGTTTGGAGCCTCAGCCATCAATAGCTCTAACATTTGTTGCAGAGATTCGATTATATAGACAGGATAAATAACATGAAATATTGTTCGACACTTGGGACGAGGGGGTGCATTGTTGGGTTGAAGAGAAGAGACTCAGGCAAGTTTTATCTCAGCAAGTTGCATTGTTCAGTGTTTGTACCCTAAATTGGTGACTTTATGCTGATATATATGTATGTATCTGTATATACCTGTGGTCCGGTTGGGCAATACTATGGCATAAAATCCAATAAAATATATTATGTGAAAAAGTAGAGGCTAAACCGTACCACTTAGGCTTTAACGCAACAATTTTATTTTGAGCTTTGATGGACATCAGAATTCAGACAGCCATACTACATACTGAGAAGATGATGGCAGTGTTAAATTTCTGTGCTGCTGGCTCCTTTTTTGTGAACAGTTAGTGACTCTTATTTGATGACATAGCCCACTTTCTCCTCTCTCCTCAACCAGATTCGGATGTTATGCTCAGACGTATGGATGACACTAGCTAATGTCACACTGAACAATATCAAGGAAGAATTCAAGGGATTGGGAAATATACCACATGTGGTTATTGCCAAAGATGGAACCCATGTCTGGGAGCAAGTGTACCACAATAAGAAGCAGTGTCATTCCCACAGTGCACAAGTGGTTTGCAAAGCAGATCTCTACATCATCAGTGTTTCTGTGTGCAAGATTTTCAGATTCCATTCATAACTCACTAGTGCTACGCAACACCTGTGTACTACAACAAATTACAGATGTTACACTAAGGTAGGTATCAAAGATTATGGTGATGCCAAATTTTCATGGAAAGTTGTGCTTTTCCGAACATAATTTCACTTATTTTCGATTTTGAGATTAATTTTTTCAAGAGACTCCGCCAACTTCATGGTGGGCCCAATTAAATGAGGTCCATATGTGAATGAGGAACCCTGTAGAAGAGGTTTTTGAGTTCCGGAAGGCCCGGTTTGGGTGACTGGGGCCCTCCTATGCACTCCAGGCAAGCTCTGCAAAATGGCTGTGTTATTTTGTATGGTTCACAAGATTGCAGTGTGGAGAAACATTCCATCCATCCCTGATGTTAATTATCAGTGGGAACCGCAGGGTGATGAGGATGAAGGCACTGACCTCCGGCATTAAGTCACTGAAAATATGTTTGTATGATGGTATTGACAGTAATAAATATACGTCATTTGTTTGGATTGTCTACGGACATATCCTCTTTTGGAATGTATGCTACTAAGCCAGTGATAACATTTCATAATTTTGTATTTTCATTTGATTCAAAGCTTTTTTGTTTTTTAAATATATTTTTTACCTACATTAGTATATTGCTAGTATATTATATTTAATGACCAGCATGCTATATGAGATTTTGGGGCAGATTTACAAATATGTTATTTTGTATTTCCCGAGGGATCCTATTTAAAAATGAAAAACGATATGTACTCATTTTGCGATTTCCTAATAGCGATTCTTGCAAAGTAGGAATCGCTATTACGGAATCGCAAATAGGAAATACCATTGCATTCTCACCTATGGATAAATTAGTAAATGGTGTGCATTTCTTACATTTCGATTTCTAATAGGAATGTACCTGTGCTTTAGGAATCGCAGGAATCCTATATGGCGTTCGAAATTTGTGATTTCTACCGGGTAGAAAATGCAAATTGAGAACACGAACGAGCCTTTGGCAGCATTTCTTAATGGACCAAAATATCGATCTGGCCCGTTAAGAAATGCTAAATGGCTTTGTACACCTGACCCTTCATGTTTTACAGTTGCTAATGTTTAATTATCAGAGACTGTCTTACATGTACAAATGTACAAATGACAATATAATGTTAGTCACAAATGTATTAAAATGTCTGCTTTTCTGCGACTTCTCATCCTGACTGCTGCTGGGGCACTAACAAATCATAGGTGGACCTTTTGAAGTGTTGCACAATATTGAATCTAGCGAGATCTGCAGCACAAGTTGCCCAAACATTGGTGGAATGTTTATGACAAAAAATAGTGGTACGCTTACTCTTAGTCATGGAGAGATGTCAATGTAAATGAGTTTCATCTAAGTAGCCTACCACATGTTTGTGTGTGTGTCAAAGTCTAGAACATGGCCGTTGTCAACAGTAGCATATCTTTGTTGTTGTAAAAGCTTTATTTCGATACGTAAATATCTTGAAAGCAATACATACAAAAATACATTCTCAAGGCCTATAGTAACATACGATTATGAATTTTAAAATAGTCAAGTATAGTACAATAAATAATTAAACAGAGAATTAAATTGAAATAGCAAGCCTTTTGGTACGAATCACCCATGCCCATTTTAAAAACTTTGAAACACCTTAAACAATGGGCGGGGATGTGTCAGTCAATAAAATGCGGTGGGCCACCAGATGCTGTCCTGTACCTAAGAGCCTGCACAATGGTATTAGCCAGTGCCTCCTTGGAGCACGATAGTCCGGGCATTCGAAGAAGAGATGTGCCACCGTCTCTACCCGTGTCGAGCACATAGCACAGAAAGGTGAGGACTGGGAAGATGAAGATCTCCACCTGGACATCAAGTCGCCCAAGGGTAGGGTGCCCACTCTGAGTTTAAAATAAAGAGCCCTGTCCAGTGGGATGGAGATTAGGTCCAGGTAAGGCTCAAATGCGGCCACGTCTTTAATTCTCAAGAATGCTGCGGTCGAGTTGCAGTGGCAAGGATTGCGAATGAGTTTAGAGGCTATCGAGTCCTAATATAGCTTCTTCAGGGTGGCTTTTGGAGGAGCAGCACAAGTAACCCAGGATTCTTCTAAGCCCTGCTCCACCAGCAGGCTCTTAACATCCTGTAGCCATTTGATTCGATGCCATCCCTCCATTGCAATTACCTCAGACAGACCTGCTGCATAGGAGGCTAATTCCGGGACCCTCCACAAGCGGGCCCACAAAAGCAGAGGCCGTAACCGCGCCTGGTCCGCAATTGGTTTAGCATATCTGTTGAAATGTGTTATAGTTTATGACTGCATCTGAGCATAATATCTGTGTAAAACATGAGCACAACTCAATGTGTTCCTGAAGACTAGACATGGGTTGCTAATGTATGATGAGAAAAAGTTGCTAGCAAAATATACTTTATATCTTCATGAATAAGAGAAAATATTTTGTTGTTGCCAACACATTTTCTTTGTCATTCTGCCTCATACAACATTTTTAGTTTGAGTCTGTACTTCTTAATTTTATGTCTTTGTGTTATGGTTCCTATGTAGGAAAGTGTTTGTACACATTGTTGACATGTTCTTCTCCGTTGCTGGGATTTGGATCTATTACGCGTTTATATTAAAAAGCTAATTTATCAAATCACTATAGAAGTACTTGTACCTCCTGAGATAGTCTTAATTATTGTTTTGTATTATGATGAAACGTGTATTTTGTGTGTATACTAAATTATTAGCAAATATGTACAATTATAAAAGTAGTATGCACACCAATGCTACATGTAATTAGTTTTATAGGAAGAATGTTGTTACCGGCATTATTTTTATTAATCTTTTATTTTTTATCATGTAAAAAAGAAATATGATTCCAAGAAATTAGGTTAACTAGTACGTTAGAAGAGGCATTAAAGATGATCCAACAGTCACTTAGAGGCCTTTTCCAAATAACAGTACATGTGTGGATTGGAAAGAGTGGACATACGATGGATAAGGTAAAAAGTTCAGATGCTCACACTGGGACATCAAATCTTGCATCTTTTAGTGGTAAATTCTTTGGTGGTGTTCTCAACTACAACAAATGGCCCCTCCTGAGGGCCACTGAAGCAGCCTGAGTGTCAGCAGGTGTCGAGATGAAAGGCGGCGCTGTGTTCAAAGGAATTACACTTTCCTTGGAGCTGCAAGCTTTTGATGGAACCAAGCTTCCAGCAGATAGTGCTTTATCACGCAAATGGCAAGCTAGATGAGACACTGCTGAAGACAATGTTCTGAAACCATTGGGCAGAACCCCAGAATGTAAAGTAGGAAAATTGATGTGGCAGTTCAGGAGATCATTTTGGGCCCTCTGTATCTAATTTTGAGCCCTCTTGAGAGCATTGTGGCCCTTGGAAGACATGATCCTCCTGCCATGTAAGTGTACACATCAGATCTCTATTGATGGTGTTGACATTGGTGGCTTCACTCTAAGCCTACCTTTCTGCAGCAGATCTGCCTCAGCCCTTCCCAAACCATTTTGTGATCTTGATTGGTTGACCACAGGTGTAGCGTATTCTTGCTGCACAGCAGATGTCATGGCTATGGTTGTGACAGGAACCAGGACCGGGCAGGCCACAGGGGGTCTGGGCCACAGGGGCGTTGTGGGAGCATTGATGTATGTCAAAGGGGCAGAGATCTGCTGGATGTAGTAGATGGTGTCCTCTTGGAGAGAGACAGAGAGACATGTGGGCTGACCACATGTAACTGATGGACCAGGCTGGTCTTGAAGATCATCCTCATAGACAGGAATTTTGCAACTGTGTCCCATTTACTGACAACTTGTTGTTAGCAGAGGTATGTTGTGACACAGGTGAAGGGGCTTGTTGTAACACTCTAGTCAACAGACACAGTCCACTTTGAAGTGCTTATGAGTGACTTACATCTACAGCACTGTATTTCCACTGGAATGTAGCTAAGACCATGGATTGGTATTTGTTTTTTTTAATGAGTAGTCCGTATACTTTCCAGGACTAACCTACCAATAATGTGTGTGGTGATAATGTGTGTTACAGCAGAGTAGTATTTTGTAGACAAAAGGGGGCAACTTCATTATGAACCTACTTTTTCATTCCTTAGCTTTTAGGTATCATTATCATGTGTATTTATTACATAATACAAAAAAAATTTAAATAAACCCATAATGCAGTGATATGTGTATTAACAAATCTAAACTCAAACTGTAGTCCTGGTGACATTCATTTGTGTGTTCAATGTTGTACAATTCCTTTCTTATGGCCTTGGATATAGAGAGACACTACTGGCATCATTACAATGCCGGTGTGAGTGCAACCGGCAGGCCGTCGGTGGCATTCCCACCAACAGACAGCACTACAGGCCGACCACCGCATTACGATGCAGGCAGTTGGACTGTTGACTGTCTGGGGATGTATATTTAGAAAAAAGGGGGATGAATTAGCACCGGGTTTTGTTCAGTTCACGCCTCTGTTGATATAATGTAACTGACACTAAATCTGTTTGAATAGAATTTTATTTTATTCAAAATATTTTTTCTCTTTTTTCTTTTTTAGTTTATATCTTATATTTTGTTATTTTGTCTGTACAACTTATCAAGTCTTAAATACATAACAAAATCCATATAGAAAAATCCACAATTCATTAGATACAATATATTTGTTCACAATTATATACAGAAAAATTTCCTTCAACGCATTTCGGCATGGCCTTCCCCAGGAATTCTGTATATATTCTTTGTATCAATGATAACTACAAAATAAAATTAGTGCCAATTAATTAATTGTCAATTTTATACTTCATCATCGTCCAGCGGATTCTTATCTTTTACAACTATACAGAATTCATGTCCTCATTATACTTGACAGTTAACAAACCTAACAGGTTACATAATATAAAAAAAGAATTAAATAAACCCATAATGCAGTGATATGTGTATTAACAAATCTAAACTCAAACTGTAGTCCTGGTGACATTCATTTGTGTGTTCAATGTTGTACAATTCCTTTCTTATGGCCTTGGATATAGAGAGACACTACTGGAATCATTACAATGCCCATGTGAGTGCAACCGGCAGGCCGTCGGTGGCGTTCCCACCGACAGACAGCTGTACGGGCCGACCACCGCATTACGATGCAGGCAGTTGGACTGTTGACTGTCTGGGGATGGACTGCCATCTCCGACAGGATCTACTGATCCTGATGGGGTGGCAGTCGGAATCGGGATCCTGAAATGAGGTAGTGCCTGCTCAGGCACTGCCTTCATAATTACGATGTTCCTTTCTGACTGCCTGTTCATGGCGGTCCCACAGCCGTGAAAAGGTAGCCAGAAAGGGACTTTGGGTATCCAAGCAGGGCCCCCATACCCCACAAGCCACTGTAATGTGGCCCTGCCATGCACATTCAGGCACTGTGTACTAGGTACCACATGGTGCCTGGCACATGGTGCATGAATATGCACAAAGTGCTCACTAACACTGCGGCTTGTGCTGCAACCCTTTCACAGAGCCACATCACATGCTGCAGTGTTATTGAGCACTTTTCCATCAGTTAGCCCTGCGGGCACATTGTCATTGGGCAGTGGGCTCCGTAGACGTCTTGTCAGGCGGTCCCCTGCCTGAGGCTATGGCAGTTGGATGCTCACCTGTCCCTAAGTTATGTGAATGGAAATCTGATAAGGATGGGTCGAGATTGCATTGTTAGGAGTTACTTGAGAGACGCTGCCTATACATGGGGTGAGTGATTGTCCAAATGTAAGATGACACTTGTGTGATTGTGCTTGTGATTGTGCTTGCTATGTGAGTTGCATTAAGAAGAACATTGTGCCAAAGGTAGTAAATGGTAGATTATGAACACAGAGAATGTGCTGAGTTGTGAGAGACATCAGGTATCCACTTTATGTGAATAGGTTGTCATTAGTGGAGAAAATTGTGTTCGGCATTGTGGTGTGGGTGCAGAGGTTAAATAGTTATTGTGATAGAGCTCGTGTTTGTACTTACAAGTCACCTCTCTGCCTGCAATTCCCACAATGCCTTATGTTTGGAGTATGGACTACAACTTTTCCTTCCAGGGCATGAGGGTGAGGGGCTTTATTCACTATTTTGGCCCACATTTCCCTTCTCTGGCTCATAATTGTTGTCTGGACCATGTCTCCAAACTACTGGGGCTAATTCCTAATTATCTCATCCACCATCACAGTTAATTTGTTGTCAAAGAATCTGGGTTGTTTTCAGGTCTGTGGCTGGTGATCGTGTTGTGAATGGGAAAGGATTTGTGTGGTTAGAGGAGTGTATTTTGTGAAGGGAGCTGCAGGTAGGATTTGCCAGCAGTTTTGTTCAGGTGTGTGTTGACAAATGCATCTGTCAAAATTTACAGATGTGTCCACTGCCAGAAATCCTGTCCCACATTACTGCCCTTTACTATGAAGGTCTTCATCCCATCAGTTACAGTACTTTTTTGCAATGGGTGTATAATGTTGGTTAACACCCAAAAAGTGTAGAACGTAAATATGAGCAGTTTCGTGCACGGTATTCATTACATTTAAAAAATTGTATTTTTACTGAAATCTTTTACTACGTCATTTCCTGTGAATTCCAGTTTTTACTATTTTCTGTGTTTATTATCGTTCTCAACTTTACTTTGTATCAGGTCCTTGTACACACATCTCTTCTTTTGGCCGTTAGCTTGAACCTTTTCTATTACTTACTGTTGTTATACAGTTTCTTTACCACCAAGGCCAATACCTTATGACATTCGCACAAGGTGGTGCCAGATACCAAGGCAGCGCCGAAAATAGTTTTTAATTAGTGGATGGAGAACACTCTGGTGGCAAAATCCAATCTCACTTAAAGATGGAAAAATCTATTCATCTTGTCTGCCACTTCCCCTTACTGAAGCAATGGTCGGGATAGGATGATGTTTAAATTAGAAAGATAGTAATGGGGGAGGGGGTGGGGGTGTTTGAATTAATCTCAGTTGTTTATTTTTCACAGACAGGAACCAGCCATAGGTGAATCATCCTTGATCCTTCTCCAATAGTTGGAGTCGAACCCGAGCTGCTAGGCCTGGCCAGTGAGCTAAAAAACAATGGACTGGAATGCACCCCAGAGTGCTTCCTAGGAGCTGAGATGAATACAGGCATTCCACCCATCACTATATGTTTTTCCTAGATTACATTTCAGATACCCTTCAAAGAAAGTATCTTATTTCCTAGCTACCTACTGATATCAATGCACCAAAATCCGAGTGTAGCGGAAGTGACATTGATTATCATTTGCCTTAATGACATTACAGGAAGTGACATCATATGATCATTGCCCTGAGCTCTCTTCACAGGAGGTGCCACCACATGAGCTTAATCCTGATTACATCACAATGGACACCTCTGTAGTTCCATAATAACTGCCTGATGGGTGGGGTAACAAATATGCTGTTATTTATAACGAGCAAGTGTGCCCAACATCTTCAAGGGATCTCCCTTCAAAAATATTTTGAAATAATGGCATCAGACAATGCAATTTTAAACACTTTTTACATAAATCTGCCACAAATCCTATGGCTCTGAAAGGAACTCAATAAATACTCAAGCCCTTCCATGGTGAGTCAGGCCAATGACACCTGATGCTCCCATGAGTTAACACCATTTTTTCTTCATCGGGTAAGCATGCTCACATATGAAACAAATTACCCCCATTGTTCCAGGTTGTCATCGGTGGCAACAATGACATACAGTATGTCAGTGCCAGAATTTTGTGATTAGTGCAATCCATATACCCCAGGTGACCATTAGGTTACAAGTGATGTCTTGTATGTGAGGACCAACATTTTGTCATGGTTGATACTCTTCCTACATGCCTCTCTCTTATGCCAAAAATTACTGCCCATATGCCAGCACCTGCATTATAGAACAGGTGTCCCCATGCCAAGAATTTCTTCTATTGCACTCGTACACGCATTTGTCCACGAGTGCCGCTATGCCAAGAATTACCTCTAGCATTAAAGCACCAGCATGTTTTCAGACGTATCCCAAAATGCCAATTATTCCCGCTACTATGCCTGTGCCAGATTTGTATTGCATGGGTCTGTCATGCTAAAGAAATTACCCAGTGTGCCAGTGCCAGCATTATGCCATGGGGGTATCTGTAAGCCAACAGTCAATTCTAGCAAGACTTGGCAAATGGCAGACTTGCATGCATAGCACCATATTCTCACACTCAAGTTCATTCACTCACACTTATTGATGCACATTTATTCTCACTCACTTGCACTCATTTATACTCAATCTCACTTTTACCCTGTCTCACTCATACTTTCTCAGTCTCTCACACTCAGTTCACTTGCATATACTCTTCCTCACTCTCTTATTCTCACTAATTCTCACTTATTTACACTCCTTCTGAGCCACTCCTGCTCACTCATTTATCCTCACCCACTCTTACTTTCTCACTTACACTCTTGGTGCGCTCGCTCATTCTTACGTATTCACACTCTCACTCATTTACACATACTGTCACTCACAATTATTCTCTCACACTATCTAGCACTCCCTCACGATCACTCTTACTCATTGGTTTACTTACGCTCACTTGTAGTCACTCCTTCACTAATTCTCTCACACAAGCTCACTTCCTGACACAATGGGGCATATTAGCAAGGAAGTGGCGGAGAGAGGCGTTAGCCTTCTTGGCTTAACGCCTCTCTCCGCCACTTCGGAAACACAAGGCTGTACCATATTATCAAGGATATGGTGCAGCTTTGTGTTTCCCCCTGCAATGGCACTAAGTTTACAACTTAGCGCAAACGCAGGCACCCTTGCATCAGAATGGAAGGGTGTCTGCAAGCAGATTTGTTTATGCACAGGGAGGTTTGTTTATGTACAGGAAGGTGTTCCATGTGTGCTGCACAAGGCAGCACACGTGGAAAAAGCAAAAGAGGAAAAATAAAGCATTTCTCCTCTTTTCGCCATCTTAAAACCAGGATTTTCCTGGTCTTAAGTTTGGCGCTGCCACCTATTATCGCTACCCTTGATAATAGACTTTTATTCACTATTGATGTACCAAAAATGGGCAGCGGGTGGAACCTTGACGCTTATCTGGACTTTCCGCCCCTGTTTTCCAGGCATGGACTTTGTCATCTCTTAGGCCAGGGGTCGCGGGGACAGTGGCAGGGGTTGCAATGGGTAAGCTAAGGGTCGCAGCTGAGATCCCTAAATAAGGTCCATTTTGAAGACTCGACTCTGACAGCACCTGACAGAGTCACGTACCACACGCACACACCTGCTCCCCTTACTTAAGACGCTACCACACTGCTGCAGTTGCACGCACTTTATGCACATCTGCCATGAAGCTTTCAAGTGACTTGAGCATAAGACGGAGGCATAAAACAATATGCCGAGGAGCAGAACACGACCTGAAACAGCGAGATGCCCAACGGACTCAGATCAAAAGACAGATCACAGACGGGAACAGCACTTCAGATGTTTTCAGGAATCAAAAGACCTCCTTTTACATCAAAAGGCTGCGGCAGCCGATACCTCCGCAGCGCGCGCCAAGCAGGTTTGTTTAACTATTCATCGAAAGCGCACAACGGCTTCGAGTGTTCAATAATGCAGTTGGAGCCAAGTATAGCAACCAGCTGGGATGTTCTGTATGGCGCGCGGAGCCAAGGCGCTCAGGAGGACGAAACAGCAGCTGTTCTTTTGGGATTGGGGAACACAAGAGCCTTTGCCTCAGAAGGAGGGCCCCATCTCCTTTAGGGGCCATGTTGTATTGTTGCCTACCATGAGGACATGGATGGTGACCAGCATCAGGGATAGATTTGTCATATGTGATACAGTCAGGAATACACTGGGCTTGAAAAGGTAGATTGGGGAACCAACAGCAGCCCTGGCAAAAAATGCTCAGATCAGCCATGCTCCCTTCGTCTCCTTGCGCAATCTGTCTCGAGCCATCCATCCATTGTCTCTTTCTCTCCTCTGTTTCCTGTTCCCCTCTGGTGTCATTCTGGCTTCCTTCTCCTTTCCTCTCTTTCTCTCGTGAAGCCTGGTGTGCCTGCTGTTATTAACCCCGGGGAGCTGGGGGAAGTAACAGAGGCACGATAGGTGGCCCCGGCAGGGACATCTTTAGGATTTTGGGGGCCCTGGGCCAAACAGATTTTGTGGGCTCCTGTTCAGAAAAGCTTTGAATTTATGATCCAATTCAGCTCTTTCATCCCCTCTTTGGCCAGGTCACTGATGATGCACAGACACACTCGCCCAAATTGTAACTGTGTGTACATCTAATATTCAGGGATAGTGACTTGTGTTTTTAATAATGTAACACAGCAGCAGCTCAATAACATTACTGCAAACAATCTCTGTGATGCCTACCCGTTTCTCATATCTGAGGCCCTATTTTGATCTAAAAGCAACTTTTATGGATGTTGCATGAAAGATACATAAACACAACATTTCTCTGCAATATTCCTGTAATAGGAGCTCACACATCACCGACACTAAAAAAGAAATTAAAGGAAAACAGTATTTACATTTTTTTTAAAAGAGTTATTTAAGGTCATTAGGGCAAGACTCTGACAGAGCTGAACTTATAAGGAGGCCCCCTGAAAGTCTGGGGCCCTGGGCCATAGCCCCCTTTGCCCATGCCTTAAAACGTCTCTGGGCCCCGGGCTTTCAAAACCACCCACCAAGAGCCCACCGGGGAAATGCCTGGTGAAAAATTTGACTGCCTCTCCCTGTGGGCTGGTACACCAGTGGCTACTTCAAAGTTATATGGCTGACGATCCACAAATTCTGAATAGCTGTAAAAGGGCTCGGTGAGCAGTGCAAACTTTTCCTGAACGGAATCGCGTGCCAAAATTGCTGCTGCGGAGAAACCGTTATATGAAATACTGTGCCAGATATTGAAGTACTGGATTACTGCACGAGCTTCTCTTTAAAACGTCCTGAAACAAAATGTTGCGGCATTCCCAGCGCCAAGCCTTTCAGGAGGCAGCCAGCTCTATCTTTCACTCTCTCTGCACCACAATGTGTGGATTCATCTAAAGGACTGGACCCCAGTTCCATTTCCGAAACGCAACAGTGCTTAATTTGTGAAAAAAAATAAGTGCCTGGACTCTAGTCAGCAGTCGACTTCCGCTTGCACTGCCCATTGTCACTGTCAATTACAAGAACAGCATACCTAATGAGTCACAATCCTACATGTGTGACGATTCTGACAATTTCTGGACCCCAAAGTTAAAAGTATGGCATGGGCAGCAGGCATTAGTCATTCTTAATGTATAGCAAATTAATAAAGAACAGTTGCGCTCATCTCTTAATTAAAAAAACCAGCGCCACCATGTGGCAGACTGTCATAGGTACCAGTGGTGACAATTAACTGATGGTGCAGAGCATGGGAAACCACCGGCTCAAATTAACCCCTGGGAGCACATAACAAGGCAGGGATGGCGCACCATGAATTCCAAACCCCACAGTATCAGTCACTTCCCATGCTGTTTTACCAAGTCAACTTACCGAGGTATTTGAATGCGCCCAGAGCTTTACATTTACACTTGATGTGTGCCTTTCTCACCGCATGAAGTGCAGAGTCACATATGTCTTGTGTACTCTCAGAGATATCAGTACACATGCCTTTCTCCATTTAGATAGTCCATTTTTCTTATTTGAAACCACCAATAGCGCCTTGCCACTTCTCCTAAAAACTGCTTTTACTTTAGTACCCATTGCATCATGTCTTTACAAGAACGCCTGAAGTACTGCAGATAAAATGAAGGAAGCATCCACGCTCTCTTTGTTGTTTAATCCGCCAACAAAGTTAAATCCTGCTCTTGGTATCTATATAATTATAAAATTAGTAACAGCACACACAGCAGCCAACACTAGAAATCTTCCAAACCTTAAATCTAAGCACCCCAGACCTGGTGTTTCCTGCAAAGCACTCGCTAGTTTAATACATTGCACAAAGAAAACAGAGTCATCATTTGGCCCCTAAATTATACCTTCCATTATTATCTAATCTGTGACACTCCTTTCAGAGCTCTAAAAGAATAAAAGGATGAGACGAATCTGTCTGGGTTGAAAAATGCACCTGAAAGCCCAATAGATGAAACACTGCCAAAGGTGTTCAGTCCACTGAGCTATCTTTCTAGGAGTATGTTTTTCTTGACCCTTTCAAGTCCACAATGAACAGTTTAGGGCCTGAGTTAGAGTTTGGTGGACAGTTAACTCCTTCACAAACCCCTCCACCTTATTACAAGTGTATTATGTCCTACAGTGCGTATGCTAAGGCAGTTGGGATATACGTTTCTGTTTGTGATAGAGTAGCCCAAACACCAAACTCAAAATCAGGCCCTTAGTCCTGACCTAACAGGTAGCTACTTTTGCACAGGTTGCCTTTTGCTGCTTCTTTGTAATTCATGGCATATTTATTATTAATGGGTAGAGATAGTCAAGGTGGCTCCTGCGCCAATGTTCATGACCGGCTGGACTACTGCATTTGTCTCTGTTCTAAAGATCACAAACTCACTCTTGCAAGAACTTCACATCTTAACAATGTAGACCCTAATGTTGTGACACGAACAGGTGACATCATTCCCAAGCTGCAGTCTTTTAGCACAGGATTAAAGTGGAGCAAAGACCTGCATATAAATCACAGTTGCTGGTCCAGCCTTTCTACTGTACAAACCTCTAAATGTCTTCATGCCACTATGTTCCTCTGACTCTAGGTAGCTTCTCAACTCTCGAACTATTTTGTATTTCCTAGGCTGAGCATTCACTTCAGGTGCCACTAACTCTGGACTCCAAACTAGGAGTGGGTGCAAATTGTGTAATTCCTTGTAGTGTAATCATGTGGAATTACCCAGAATCATTTGAGAAGAGTAGTTCTGTGTTTAGTGCTATCTCCAAAATACACCCTCATCTCCAAAATGGACCCAAGGCTGCATGTTGTGCTAAGAAACAGCACTAAATGCAACCGCACGCGTATAGCGAGCGGCCACTCATGCTTGCTAAATGGGCTCTTTTGATAGGAAATTACCCCACAAATTACTCTTAATTACGCTAGCAGAAGTAATTATTAGTAGTTCTGCATCACAGAGTAATGCAGAACTACCGAAATGATTCCCATTACTCTGGTATAATTGAAATTCTGCCCAGGCCTACTTCAGGCCACCACAGATCCTTCTAGTGTGAGAGTGGTTAATGGAGTGGCCAAGGCACTGGCCTAATGAAATCACAGAATTACAGATGGCCAGTGGTGGCTCCTCTATGGGGGCGTTTGGGTGCCGCCCCCCTGCTTTCTCACCGTGCCAGAAGGCAGAAATAAATGGTAGTTATTACCGTAATAACTGCCATTTGTTTCTGCCTTCTCGCACGGCAAGAAAATAGAAGTTTCTGGTTGGGGGTGGGTGGTGTTACTCGAGGGCAGGCGGGAGTGGCTTGCCCACTTTTGTTAATGCTGTCTGTTTGGGCAGCCTGAGGCCGCCCAAACAGACAGTATTAACAGCAGTGGGCAAGCCACTCCCCCTGCCCTTGAGCAACTATGCCCACTCTCCCTGTTCTCTCTCTGTATGCTGCAGCATTCAGAGAGAAAATGATGCGGGTGAGGCAGCGGTCTAACCAATCACAGCGCTGCAGTGGAGGGGAGGGAGGCTGCCTGCAGCCTTCCTGTCTGATGACGTGCACCCTTGGAATTCAAAAGTAGGACGGCGGGAGTCGGGAGTCTCGGGACTTAAGGTAAGTAAAGTTTTACTTTTATTTTATTTATCCCGCCTCCCCCCCATCCCCTCCCCAGCGCAACAACCGCATTTCCACCCCCTCCCCCCCGCCTGTAAAGCCGCCCGCGACTGGTACCACATCCTGAAGTATCTCTTGGCGCTCAAATAATATTAATTCATATTTCCCCAACCCAACAGTACTCATTTTATCGACCTAAGAAAATGCCAGAAATAGCACCTGTGACGTGGCAGCTGCATGCAGATCTCATCAGCAGATGCACTAACCCTCTCAAATACTTTACTGCCATTGGAACCTGTAACCTCCCAGGAGCAGACACATCTTTACAGCAGCCACTGTTATCTAGGGAGGAGTCTCTCTTGAATCGAACCCGTGCATGCAGGTTACACGCAGATCTCTACAAATGTCACCCTAAGCCCTTGGGCAGTCACAATAAATTGACAGCTGTGCCCTGCAATGTCTACTGGGAGCTCTGCGGTGAAAACATTAACTCGTTGAGCATTCTCACTGGGAGTGTGATCTCGCCATGAGTTACACACAGATTAATGCAACAGGTGCATTTGCCCCTCAGGCATCTTCTTGGGAGTGGAACTTATAACCTGTTGGTTAGCTGAAAGAGCTATGCAATAGGTGCATATACCTACTCCACTATCTTACTGGTATTGTAATTTGTGACCTGTGGGTTAGCTTAAAGACATCCTCCGCAGGTGCATTTATTCACTCAGCCATTTTACTGGTATGAACCTGTAACCTGTGGGTTAACTTAAATTTCTCTGCTACAGGTGCATTTCCCCCCCTCCACTATCTTTCTGGTATTTGAACCTCCGGCTAGGGTGCCCAACCGTCCGTAAATTTCACGGACAGTCCGTAATTTCGGCCGTCTGTCCGTTGTCCGTGAAGGATTCTTTAACGGACGCCATTTGCCCGTCATTTTAACCGGGCGCTGGTCTCACCACCCTAAAGCCGGCACAGCGTCCACCCACCCCCCCTTCTTGACTCCGAGGCTGTTCCAAACCTTAGATACTCAGCAGCATTGGAGAGGCACAGCGGGGTGGCAACCCTCACACCTTCAGCCCTTGATGAGCTGTTAAGAGGTGCTTGAAGGTGACTGAGAGGAGGGGCTGCAGGTTCAGGAGCAGGGGCATCTATTCAGATGCAAACAGCACTGAAAGCGTTATGTCTCTGCAATTTAGACCTCACACATTCCATTTCTACCCAGGGCCCCAAACATCCTAGACTCGGCTAGATTACACTGCGGCAGCACGTGGTTCTCTTCACAGAGCTTATTTACTGTCACTAAATTGTAAACAAACCTCGGTTCTTCAAACATGCAGTCTATAATTTAATAAAATAAAGAAATGGCACAATCGCACCCACACTGATTAACAAAGAATGGAGGACAATCAGTTCTCTTAGAGTATCTCCTGTAAGTACAGTACATCACAGTGGGGGATGGCATTTTGTGTAGAAGGGTAGCTGAATGATGGATGAGGGGAAAGATGGATGAGGGGAAGGATGGATGGATGGAGGGGAAGGATGGATGGATGATGGGAAGGATAAATGGATGGGAAGGATAGATGGATGAGGGGAAGGATGGAGGATGCACGAAATGAAGGATGGATGAGGGGAAGTATGGATGGATGAGGGGAAGGAAGGATGGATGGATGAGGGGAAGGAAGGATGGATGGATGAGGGGAAGGATGGATGAGGGGATGGATGGAGGGGAAGGATGGATGGATGGGTGGGTGAAAGGATGGAAAGATGATGAGGGGTAGGATGGATGGATGATGAAGGGGAGGATGGATGGATGATGAGGGGAAGGATGGAAGATGTACAAAATGAAGGATGGATGAGGGGAAGGATGGATGAGGGGAAGGAAGGATGGATGGATGAGGGGAAGGAAGGATGGATGGATGTACGAAATGAAGGATGGATGAGGGGAAGGATGGATGGATGAGGGGAAGGAAGGATGGATGGATGAGGGGAAGGATGGATGAGGGGATGGATGGAGGAGAAGGATGGATGGGTGGGTGAAAGGATGGAAGGATGATGAGGGGAAGGATGGATGGATGATGAAGGGGAGGATGGATGGATGATGAGGGGAAGGATGGATGGATGATGAGGGGGTGGGTGAAAGGATGGATGATGAGGGGAAGGATGGATGGATGATGAGGGGGTGGGGGAAAGGATGGATGGATGATGAGGGGAAGGATGGATGGATGATGAGGATATGGATGGATGGATGATGAGGGGGTGGGAGAAAGGATGGATGGATGGATGGATGATGAGGGGGTGGGGGAAAGGATGGATGGATGACGAGGGGAAGGATGGATGGATGATGAGGATATGGATGGATGGATGGATGGATGATGAGGGGGTGGGTGAAAGGATGGATGGATGATGTGTGGGTGAAAGGATGGATGAATGAGTGGATGGATGGATGCGTGGGTGAGTGGATGGTGGGTGGGTGAAAGGATGGATGAGTGGATGGGTGGTGGGTGAAAGGATGGATGAGTGGATGGGTGGGTGGGTGGATGGTTGGGTGGATGATGGGTGGGTGGGAGGGTGGATGAGTGAAATGATGGATGGATTGATGGATTGATAAGTGCAAGGGTGAATGAATGGACGTATGAGTGAAAGGGTGGGTGTAAGGATGGATGAGAAGAGTGAAATGGAGGGTAGATGGACAAAAGGATGAATAGATGTGTGAAGGAGTGAAATGATAGATGGATGAGTGATAGGGTCAATTGATGGATTCATGAGTGGATGAGTAGATAGATAGATGGGTGGGTGGGTGGAAGGATGGATGGATGATGAGAGAAAGAATGGATGATGAGGGGAAGGATGGATGGATGATGAGGGGAAGGATGGATGGATGGATGGATGATTAGTGGGTGGGTGAAAGGATGGATGGATGGAGAGTGGGTGGGTGAAAGGATGGATGATGAGTGAGTGGGTGAAAGGATGGATGGATGGATGATGAGTGGGTGAAAGGATGGATGGATGAGTGGATGGATGGATGAGTGGGTGGGTGGATGGTGGTTGGGTGAAAGGATGGATGAGTGGATGGGTGGTGGGTGAAAGGATGGATGAGTGGGTGGGTGGACGATGGGTGGGTGGGAGGGTGGATGAGTGAAGTGATGGATGGATTGATGGATTGATAAGTGCAAAGGGTGAATGAATGGACGTATGAGTGAAAGGGTGGGTGTAAGGATGGATGAGGAGAGTGAAATGGAGGGTAGATGGACAAAAGGATAAATAGATGTGTGAAGGAGTGAAATGATAGATGGATGAGTGATAGGGTCAATGGATGGATTCATGAGTGGATGAGTAGATGGATGAGTGGGTGGATGGATGGATGGATGAATGGAAGGATGGCTAAGTGAAAGGGTCGATGGAGAGAGAAAGGGAGGATGGATGGATGACTAAAAGAGTGGATGGGTGGAAGGATTAGTAAGTGAAAGGATGGCTGGATTGGTGAAAGGGTAAATGGCTGGATGGATGAGTGAATGGATGGATGGTATGAAAAGTAGATGGATAGGTGTATAGATGGATAGGGTGAAAGGGTGGATGGATGGATAATGGATGGATGAGTGAAAGGATGGAAGAAGGGATGGATGAGTGAAATGATAGATGGATACATGATGGATAGGTTTGCAAACGGTTGAATATGTTTGGAAATGGCTGGGCTTACTTATATACTATTGCGCAACCTCAGATGTGTCTGTAAAACTTACCTATTGTCTAGAAGTTTCGTCCTGAATTTTGACCTCCTGTCCTGAATTTGTGTCCTGAATTTTGACCCTTTGTCCTGAATTTTTACACTCACTGTCCTGAATTTGCACCAATGCCAGTTGGTCACCCTACCTCCCGCCTGTGTCTTAGCTCATCAAGTGCATCAATCTCCGTAGCTATAATCACGGGACCGAACCCTGTTCCCTTTACATTACATAGAAAACTGCGCAGCAGGCACTTTCGAAACAGTAATGTCACTGGGGTGGATTCTGCCACATACAGGTTATTTACCGACCTGGCGCATTAACTCACAAATCTCTTTTATTCAGACGGGACCTTGTGCCTGCGTTTTCATTCACATAGCTCCGCAACCAGTGCATTAACCCTTTCAGCTATCGTCACGCTGGAACGCTTGACTTGTAGGCAATGAACGCTGTGCACGCTGACCTGCCTTAATTGGATCGAAACCGAAACACCAGCTACAAAATAAACAAGTAAAGCAAACGGGTGCACTGACCACTCGGGCCACTTTAACGGGATGGGAAAAACCAAAAACTGCTCTGCAATTTGCAGAGATCTCAGCACACGGCACATTGTCCCCCTGTACTGTGTGGTTGTAGCAGAAGTGGAAGCCTTGCCACAGAGCTGTGCAGCGGGCGCACTTACATCGAGGCATCTATCTAACCTCAGAGGCGGCTAAGGCCCTCCCTGCGGGCACTGACACCGCTGTCAGCCCCGGGCAACGCTTCCGTCGGCGCCTACCGAGCAAACGTGGACAGCGGCCTGACTCGGTCATGCATGGCCACCCCGCCCCTACAACCCGCCAGAGGGGCCCTAAGGCCCGGGGCCAACACACAAGGGTTTCCCACGGCGCACCATAACGAGGGGCAGAGAGCGACCACCCACATGCCATAGCCTCTATTGCACCACGACCCCCAGGCCAGCAGTCACTCCATGCCACATCCGGTTCGCTCTGCGAGCTCGTAGGCAGGGCCACCACTATGCCCTGCCATATTGAAATTCCACCAGCCGCCACGACAGATGGCTAACAGTAAATAACAGTGATGCTTTTCGCAAAGGGGTTCTGACTGATGTCAAATAGATAATGGGCCTTATTACCAGTTTTGCAGTCCCGTACACTGCCGTATCAAGGGTGGCCTTCTGAGCACAGTGTGCTCAGTAGTCTGACTGCCGGATTACGGGTTGGGCGGATTTGCCTTGCGAAGGCCACAGCTGGACCGCCAAGACCATGAGCAGAAGGCCGACCGCTGGGCTTGTCAGTTAAAGGCAGCTGCCTTAGGGCAGTACATGGGAGCTTCACCGCCATCTGTAATATGAGTTTCCTACTCCATGAGCAGACCGTGGTGGTCCGAACACCTGCTTCAAGATGGCAGTGACGAAAGATGTGGGGTGTGTATTCACACCTTTCTTCTTCTTCCAGGCACATTTCAATGGGGATCCTTTTCTCCAGGTCCCCCCTTCATAGCAGGATCTTCACCCCCAGGATTAAGACCCTGTTTGAGGTGATTTTTAGATGAGTACCTTTTGAACCATACACCCATTACCAGAACAGTCCACATTTGGGCTGAACCCCGGTAACAGGTATATAGTATTTTTCCACGTATGTCATGCATATGTGTGCATCCGAAATATCTGCAGTCGAAATGCACAAAAAGGCATCAATATATTTGTGAAAAAACTCTCAGCACCGCTGCAAGATTCCCACTTTCACACCGCTAGCCCCGTGGTCAACTCGTAATACGGCGGTCTTTGGAGTGCCAGCGCTGTTGGCTGCAGGCGGGGCAGATGCAGCACTAAGGCGGTCAGATGCCAAACCCGTAATAAGGCCCGATGAGAGTGAAGCTTGAGTTGTCTATGATGTCTATGATCATCTACACCTGCTTTAAACCACTATACATGGGTAGAAGCGAAATGGAAGCGCTATACAGAGTATAGCCTATACTTCCTATACCAAGTGTTAAAAATATATATATACCTTGTCTCCTGTCACTTACTCCAGATGCCCTCTGTGTTCCTTCAAGCTTCCTTCAGGAAATTGTGCTTTCTTCTGACCATTCGAGAAGAGAGTCAGCAATGTACTGACAGGCTCTCAGACAGCTCCGTCAGAGCAGCCGGGAATTACTTTAGCATTCAGCAACTGTGAGAAATACCTTTTTTTCCTACTATTGCTACATTATAGGACTGAATAACCAGATTTATACTCTAATATAAAGCTCGCAAAAATGATTCATCCTCGGCCTGCAAAATGTGATGAGTGACCCTGAGATTACCCTAAAATTGAAGATCAGGGAAAAATATGAAGTATTGTGATGAGCAAGGGGGTCATCAAGGTGGGGTCTCGTGCACAGTGGGCACAGCTGGTATCCACATTTGCTTGTAGACAAAAGCTCTGGAATGTAAATAAGGGAATAAGCATCTGGCTTTTTCAAACAACATTTTATTAAACGTTTTGATGATTATATTCATTTCAACACCAAATTAACCCATTGGATTCCATTTAGCTGCACGACTTGCCCTTTTCCAAACATGTACTTTAAAGACACTGAGGGCCCGATTGCGAGTTTGGAAGTGCAACGCCAGGCCCATCCCACAACCGCACTCCCAAACCTGTGGTGATTACGAGTGTAACATGTGTCTGGTGGGCTTATTTTTGGTGTTTCCACAATTGTGCCTTTAAAAACATGCACCACAATAGGAACGTGAAATATAGTTCCTGCACCCCATGGACTGAAAAGTCCATGCTGTGCAGGAACTGGTGTGCATGCACCCCCCCTCGCCCCCCTAGTTTGCATATTGCTTTATTTACTGATATTCTCATTACACAAATTCTTCATTCTCATCCAGGTCTTTACATTGTCAAACATGGATCGACTACTTCCTGCAAAAAGTAAAGGTAGATTGTTCTTCCTACAGGTGTACCTATGAATAACCACTTCTATCCATAATCCTCCTCAGAATCCTCCTCAGCCACCTTTAAAGAAGACCGTGATCAATTCAATTGGCTAGTGGGTTGTATAGATGGTATTCAGACAAAATATTGAATAAAAAGTATTGTGATACCAGAATACTGCATCAAGAATATTATCAACTCAAAAAAATCATGGGACAGAATATAGAACAATATTTTTAGGTATATAATTTTCGTTAAATTTTTTCATCAAGTATCATTTACTTTAATGTAGGTTTGATGAATATCATTTTAAATTAAATATATATTACTTACAAAATTATTATTCTTATTAAGTGCTAGAATTATGCTAATAAATGTTTTTCATTTTTAGTATAGTTTTTAATTTTTCAAGCTTAATTTTTATTTTTAATGTAATTAGTAGTTTTTCATTTAGTAGTGGGTTGTTGGGTTAGTAGGGGTTTAGGTTGGTAAAGTGTTTAATATATACATTATTGTATTGTATTTTAATTATTTCATGTTATATTTAATTTTTAACAAAAAGGTGATTCGGGTGGGAAGTTACCTAAAATAGAAATGAAGGACCTAATTTTGATGTCGGTGGGACCACCACAACAGAATCCAGGTGGCAATCCCACCAACATCCAGGCCACCTGCCTGACTGCCGCATTACAAAAGTGGATGGTCGGACCACAGTGGTCTGGTGGACAGACCACTGCCTCGGACAGTGATCCCTACCTACAATAGAGGCGGTGCATGCGCAGGCACAGCCATATGGATTAGAATGTCTATTTCCAGCAGCTTTTTCATGGCAGTCTCATGGGTCATCTCTTCCCCATACCTTATCATTATTATGATGCGACCGCACATGGTGCTGTCGCATATTCCCATTTTCCTATGAGAGCTTGTGCTGCGTACGTAAACCTGCCAAAGCACAAGTTCGTAGAGAAATAGGAGTTTGTGCCAATCCCAGTACCGTGTGGCAGGCACGTAATGGTGCCATTAGGTGCCTGCTACACAGTGCAGGGATTTACAGGGGGCATTATAGGTGCCTCCTTGGCCCCAAACCAGAAGCCGCATGGAGTAGGGGTCCCTGCATATCTCCAAAGTCGCTTTACAACAGGCTTTCCATGTCAGAAATCCCAGCATGGAAAGCCTGTCGGAAACCGACATTGTAATTCCAACTGCAGAAACGCTGTCCTATAGGGATTACATGCAGGTTCTGACTGGCCGATGGGCTCCTTGAGTCCATCGGAATCCAGACAGAATGACATGCTGGCTTCACTGTCAACCGGCGGCATTGTAATGCGGTGGTCGAAGGTGAAACCAACGATGTGAGTCAGAAAGCCTACGACCTGTGGCTGGTGGCTTTACGACTCACATCCTAATGAAATATGTAAACTCAGTATTTTTGTTGACAATATTTTTGACATAATACTCTTGTCAAAATATGTTTTGTCAACAATGTTTTATCATATAACCTGCATGCACTAAGAAGAGTAAGAATAAGAGTAATGACAGTACCTCATGAAATGTAAATTACCCACAAAATTTACAAATTTTGCATTCCATGAAATACACAAAATTTCCCGAAATTTGGTGTGTTTCTTTATGCACAAGACTGTTTTGGGTGGAAAATGTTCTCCTCAAACAAGTCTCCTTCTGGTATCTTGCTTGAATATCTCACTTGAGAAGAGGGCAAACTATATATTCTACTATTTGATAATTTTACATTTCGTGAAATAAAAAACACACAATATCACATGCCTCTAGTAGTGGAGAATCCATCAAAGTAAGTGCAACCAGTATCAATCATCAATCAAAGCAACTTGATATAAAGAGCAAAGTGCACACCCATCAAGGAGTAAGATCACACCCAGAAGGACAAAACATCCACAGACGCCAGTGCAAAAGCAAGAAAGTATGAGAAGTCCAACAGATATAGAGCACAACCAGTACCTCCAGGAGACCAGAACTCCAAAGGAACAGACACCTGCTAGATCAGAAAACCACGAGGATACAGAAGAGCCAATGAAGCAAAGGAGGCTGCCAGTCAAGAAACTCATCACGCACACAGCCAATGAAATAGGCAAATAATGTCAGAAAAGACAATAATATTGTATTCTGGAAGTCCCTAATAAACAAACAATGACATTATTTCCCAATGGGATTTTACTCAAAGTACAATAAAAAGAAGCAAACATTAAAAACAGCGATGCACTGAGTGTTTAGTGCAGAAACAGGCTCAGTGCTCTCTTATACGTGAAACACACAAGTGATAAATTTTGATAAGTATATGTATCAAAAGAACAAGAATCGCACTCCCAATTAATGTAATGAAGTCCATAGGGTCTGTGTTTAAAGCTGACAATGTTTAAATGCCTGTGAGAATCTCGGGATCATTATCAGGACTCGACAGGACATAGGAGCAAAAGGAAAGACTAAAACAATAAATAATACAGACATGAAAATAAAGCAGAAGTATTTAGAGAGCAATTCAGAAAATGTGGCATATTTACATAGTTAAATAATGGTGTGAGGTCTCTTAGGGCCATATGTATCAACACATTTTCCCATAGACACAGAATGGGTAAAACCCTTTGATACATCTGGCCATTACTCCCTCAATGGCGTGTGCCGATCACACTAAGGGCCAGATGTAGGTCACCAATTACCGGTCAGTAACGGCCGATTTTGGCCGTTACCGACCGGTAATTGTTTTTTGAGATGTAGGGGGCCCCAATTTTACCAATTCTGTAAATTTACCGAATCGGTAAATTTACAGAATCGGTAAAATACTGACTCAGTATATTTACCGAATCCGTACTTCCAGATGTAGGTGGCACAGTTTGCAGTGTCACAGGCCCTTAGGAATTCTTATTTTACCACCCAATCCTATTGGGTGGTAAAATACCCAATTCCAGTGTACATGCACATATGTGCATGTACACTATGCCATGTGACACACAGACACACCCTTAGGGCATGTATGTGTGCCACATGGCACACAAGCCTGCATTTGGGGTGCTACAGGGTGTCAAAGTGACACCCCGTTCCCCCTGCCAGGATTCGGTATTTACAGATTATGTAAATACCGAAATGGTATTTCCCATTGATTCCTATGGGCTTCAAGGCCCATAGGAATCAATAGGAAATATTGATTTTAAAAATAAGAATTACCTACATCTGCCCCCTTCCTATTTACCTACTCTTAAATACCGAATCAGTATGATTCGGTATTTAAGAGTAGGTAAATAGGAATTACCTACATCGGGCCCTAAAAGAGGAAAAAGGAAAAACAAAAATATAAAATGAATGGTGTTGCACACATGGAGGAACTAAGCGATGAAGGAGAGTGCCCGAGAATTAGGATCACCTTGGAGCAGGACCAGAGGATCCAGAGCACATAGTCCCAGGAGGGGATGGTTAGGAGTCTCTTACTCCCATTAAGGCCAGTGCCAATAACACCAGTGAAGGAGAAAGAAGACAAACACAAAAAGTAAGGAAAGTTATGTAGGGAGGTCAAGAGAGGAGAGTGCTCAGGAAATTGACTCAACTTGAAGGGGAAGGCTATGGATCAAATGGTACCAAATAAATCAATGGAGGAGCTTGTAAAGAAAAGGGCCCAGAAATCAATTAGATTATACTTCATGAAATGGTAGGCAGTAAAAGGAAGAAGTCAGCAGAGTTAATGGCGGTGGGCAATTGGTCACAAGAGCTCGGCACTGCCCATAGGCTAGTGCCTGTTGTTAAAAGCCTGGGCATTAAGATTGACGCCAACCTCTCCCTGGCCAATCAAGTGTCCTCGGTGGTTGGCACCTGCCTGGCCATAATGCAATAGCTGCGGAATCTGGCCCCCTTGCTCTTGCCTACTACTCTACAGATGATCCTATCGGCCATGATCATTTCCAGGTTGGACTACAGCAATGCCATTTATATCGGCCTTCATGAGAAAAGTAATCTGCAAGCTGCAGGTGATCATGAACAATGCAGCTAGGCTGATTTTTAGGCTCCCAAGAAGGGCTCATGCCACTCTTCTGCTGCTTACGCTGCATTGGCTCCCGATCAAACAGAGGGCCAAGTTCAAGGGCGTTTGCATTGCCCACAAAGCCATTTATGGCCAGGCGCCTGGCTATATCAAGGAGCACCTGATGAAATATGCTCCGGCACACACACTGCGATTGTCCACGGTAGCCTTTTGGCCCCCTAATGAGCCAAAATGGCATCAAAAGGTGGCAGAGCTTTCTTTGTCTTAATTCCCCAAATCTGGAATGAATTACCGGAGAACATTCGTAAGGAACCCGCCCTCCTCCCCTTCAGGAAGTGTCTTAAGACTTATCTGTTTAGGGAAGCCCTGGCTATTGTCTAATACATTGGTTCTGTGCTTTTCTGGGATTGTAGAAGCTACCTGAGCTTTCACTACAAGCTCTAAGAGACCTGCTGGTAATTACGCACTGTATAAGCTACAATTAACATTACATAACATTACAATTGGGGAATAGGTGCTCCATTCGACACATGGGGGATACTATCAAGAACGTGTGACAATTACCGCAAAATTAGCTTAGCGTAGTTCTTCATATCTCAGTCCATCACGGGAAAATAACGCAGTGTTAACTAAGTATTTACAACACAGAGGTACTATGCGATAGGCTCACAACAACGTGTCAAATGTCCGTGATAAAGTCAATGTGACGCTGCAAAAATGCAAAACACGAACGCAAAAAAAGATGCGATGAAGCCAATCTTGATACAAAAAGCAGCAAAAACCCGCGACAGGCCTGCAAATCCCATGCGTCATGCGGGAAAATGCACTATAAAATCAACAAAAAGAACACACCAATAACAATTCAAAGTGCGTAGCACCATGGATGCACTCGAACCGAGTGCAGAGGCCAACGCGAACACCCCAACCCCCACAGACCACCATCAAGGAACCTTGAGGTCCAGGAAGGGCAAGGAGAAGAGGAAGAGGAAGACGGGGTGCAGTCCACAGGAAAACCAGATCAGCGTCACAGAGGTGACAGAACACTACCATCAACTGACCCAAATTTAGACTAACGTGAATGCAGTCCGAGTGTCAAGGAGATCAATGGAGGAGGCCAAGAGCTGCTGGCATGATGTGAGAAGCCAAACCAAGCACATACCCGCTGCAAACAGGCAGGCAGCAATGGCGACAGGAGGTGGGAGTCCTGCGCCACAGGAGGAACTGGAGGAAATGGAGGCCACAGTCATCAGAGTGGAGACGGTGCAAGGACTTGGGAGTCTGGACACATCTCAATAGGACCTGACACAACATCAACAGGGTGAAGAACGACCAGGGACTGGGGAATGGGGGAGATGGGCACAATTGCACACATAAACAATCATATTTAGCACACTGCACACCCACAATGATCATGGATCATGTCCCTGATCCCCGTGGCACCCGGCAGCACACACACATAGCAATAACAGCACATCCACATTGACGACAATGTGGTACAATGTGCAACCCCGACAATGCAGAACAGCGGACACAACTGGCTCCGCTCATGTGCAGAAACAGGTCAACTACATCTAACAGAGCAGGAAACTGTAAGATGGAAATGTTTGCTTACAACCTCCCACCCGTCATGTAGTCCAAATGTCCACTGACCCGCATCAAAATCCAGCACCTCCCAAACAGTCAGAATGTACATTATCATACAGTTCGCATGTAAACAAGAACAATGCGCCAAAATATTTCAACACAATGTCAGCATGCATCTCCCCTTCACATTGCAGCAGGACAAACAACACCTCCAGCAGAGCAGAGCACACAACCCATCAGTGATGCTGGAGAGGACCACCACACCTTCTACACCGACGCCCTACACCAGTTCATGGACATCCCTGGCAACCCACCACCAGGACCAGGACATAGAGGAGAATCCAGCCAGCCCCTGCACAGACCACACAGCAGGAAGCACCCGCCAGCACGGCTGGCTCCCAACACTTCGCCGAGTCACACATGGCATCTCAATGCCAGGTGTCAGAATGCCAAAAGGAGGTGGCCGAACAGGTGCGGGTGGGGTCCGAACCCATGGAAGACAAACTAATCGCATACGTGGGTATCCAATTCCCTTCAGGGACTACCTACACCCCAAAAAAGAAGACCCACACTGCGACAGAGACACATGCATTTGCACATTTCCAGTACTGAACCACACCCAGAGCCACGCAATTATCATTCCCGCAGCCACGCTGGTCCTGCTTACGATGGCCCAATCCACTCCTCTTACGTATTGAGTGGGTGATGACAAAGCTACATGTACAAGGTCCAACCCGCAGCCTGCTGGGACATGTTTGCATCCGTTGTACACAGCACAATGTAATGTTGTAGGGCCCGGGGCCTTCATGCATACATTATGACCACACATACACACGCAGATAGTTTGTGGAACTGGCTGCGGGCACGTGCGCACAGCCTCTTTATTGGCAGGGCCACTTGTACAGTGATGCCTGTGCTGGATGTGTGTGTAGTGAGTGTAAGCCAACCCTCACAGAGTGGTTGGTGCTGGTAACAACTGTAACACCGAACGCTATTACAACGGAAAATGAAGACACCAGCATAACAGAGACTACTGCGGCACATCATGGAGGTAGCCAGAGCAAGTACAGAGGTCACCGAATATGCACACAGAAGTGTCCATGAGTTGCAGTGCACTGAGGTTGGGGCACTAGAGCTGAGCACACTCATGTAAAGAAATTGTCCAGGATTGTGTCCCTTCGGGATATACCTGATGCAGATGCATTGGGGTGTGTTACACCTGCATCATCTTCCTCATCATCGTCCCAGGTCTCCCACACTGCCTGAGGTGACATTGCTCCATCACCTCTCCACAGCACAAAACTCAATCAGTAATGGTCCATGGGTTGTGGTGCACTGAGGTAGTGGCACCCAGAGTGCAGGGTATCAGGCAGATGATGGCATCCACAACAAGGTGTGAGCAACTCTGTTATCGGTTAGTCTGTCAGTACAACTGTTTTGACTCTGGCAGTTGGCGGTGGACCTGGTGGTGGTGGTGTGTGCCTCCTGCGGTGATGCGACATCTGGGCTGGTCAGGACTCGATTTGATGTGTGAGCCCTGGTGGGCAGCAGTTGACATCGGAGACACCGGTCAGCGTAGGGCCACATACACATGGCTTCGATGACCCCAAGGCCATCGTCTCAGAGGCCATCCAATATTCAATCAAACATGGCCCATGACTTTAGCTGCACAGAGTTAGTGGCCCTGGATGCACTGCGGCTGGCACAGGCACACCGCCATGGGACGGTGACTTGCAGTGCACTGAGGTAGGGCCACCCAGACTCAGCGGGTCCTCATCGATGTCCGAGGTGAATGTGGTGGAGTTTTGCGGGGAACAGTGGAAGATATTCTGCAGAGCATGATACAGAGGGCTGAAGCCATCCGGAAGTAGCAAATTGAGGAGTGGAATGCTACAGCCTGTTTATTAAGAGCAAGTCGGTATCAGCTACATGAGGATGAAGACAACCCCCAGTCCATGGACTCAGATGCCACCAAAGTTCAACCAGAGAGTGTCCATGAATGTCGGGGTACAGACTTAGTGGCACCTGGGCTGAGGGGGGATGCAGTCTGTGATGATGCCGGTACAATGACATGAACTCTACCATTGCTAAATCAAGAGTCAGTCTCAAATGTGCCCTACTCGAGCGCAGTGTGGCCCGAGGGCAGTAGTCCACGTGGGCCCACAGACACGTATGGTTGAAATGCTATGCACAGACTTGGTGGCACCACATTGAAGGGAGTATAGTGACTTAAACTCAGCCATAAACATTGTCCCCTGCCATACTGTAATCAAGACTCAGTTCCAAATGTGTGACTTACTAGTCTGCTGTGTATGCTGTGGAGTACATCACCGCGAAAGGAGTCCTGTGGGCCTGTGTCGTGCAGGCCATGGTGGTCTGAGGAGGCTGCCAGGGTTGAGGGCCTCAGGCTTGGAGTTTGCACCGGCACTTGGTGGGCCCTCTTTGACACACGCCGGTGTCGGCAGGTGAGCATTGAGGCCTGGGTACACAGGGGCGGGCAAGACTGGTTCGGGGTGCAGCAGGTGCACAGGTTTACAAGCAACACCGCTCACGGCGATGGCATCGGCCTCGTGGCGGGGTGAGAGGCGCCGACCTGGCAGACATGCTGGGCATTCTGGAAGAGGACCATGCCCAGAGTTACATGCCTTTCATTCACACCCCTACGCTGGCCTGGCATATGCCGGGCCAGCCCACTCTGATCATGCCTATGGGTGGACGTAACAAGCTACATATCCGCAAGCCTCCCCACTGGCTGGGGTGACATGGTTGCGTCCACTGTCCACTACACTCCAAACATCAGCAGGGTATGTCAACATGGATATGTATGTGGTCTGCATACTGCAGTCTGGTCATCACATCCACGCCACACTTGGCATTGTGTGCATTCTCATTCATGGGTCACATGCCTCCTTCGCACATTCCAGGGTCCCAACTCTTCCCACAATCGTCTATTGTGTGGCTGAGGTGCCATACCGTTGATGGGTTATGTGTATGGCTGGCCAAGGTTCCCACATTAAGTTGTGCTGCCATGTCTGGTGGGCGGGCCTGTTGTTTGGCATGTTGAATGTGAGTTTGTAACACGTGCATTCCCAGTGTTGTGAATTGCATTGTGGAGTTGAGGTGTGTAGTGTGTTCATTTGGTACTTGCCAACGAGCAGTGCATTTCCGTAGTTGTCATCCTGGTAGTGATGGCTGATGATGGACTGTCGGAAAATGTGCACACTGCCTGGGTGATTAGCGTCGACATTGGTGGAGATTCCCCGGTGGTCCACTATCGCCTGCACATTGATGGAATACGTATGCTTTCTGCTGCGAGTATTGTGTGCATTGGTGCCAGGGGGGCACAAGTTGGCAGTCAAATGTCCCCTCACACGTGTGGGTAGCCAGCTATGTCGTAGATGCCTTGCATGGACTCCAGCTGTTCCTGCACAGTGTGGGGGAAGTATAGATAGTGGGGTACCAAGCTGATGATGTCATCCACGACTGTAGTGAGGAACTTGGATTGGGCTGGCTGTGAGACTCCTCTGACTCAGGCGGTTGTTGGTTGGTGGGTACCAGAGTCCAACACGTGCAGCATGGCCAGTAGCTTTGTCTGAGGTGGAAGGTTGGTTGTTCACTGTGTTGGTACCGTCAGCCTGTGGGCAATGGTGGTCAGGATGCGGAGGATGATTGTCTCTTTGAGCCTGTAGTGGGCAATGACATTCTCTGGTGTTGGGTCTGTGAGGTTGGTGTGTTTTCTGAAGTTTGCTGTCTTTATCTGCGCTGCCTCTGTGGTGATCTCGGGGAGGGGATGTCCTGGGGTGGTGGCGGTGGATGTTGGGGCCCTGTTGGGGCTCTGAGCTGCATGATCAGTGGCTCCATGGCATCTGCTGTTCTTCAGGTGTGGTTCTGGGCTGGGCTCCTTTTTCTGGCGCAGGCTGTCGTCTGACTTTACACCAGGTCAGAGCAGGTGTTAATTTCCTGCTGCTAACGCACCTTATCGTCTGTTTTGGGTTCTTATCGCCGATCTGGCTGGCCGTTGAGAATGTTGCGGAGTGGTGTTGTTGCACCTTTTTGCATGGGAAAGCCTATTCTACATCTCATTAGTGATAGTTGCCGGGGTCATCTGTGATGTTTTTTGCGACTGCTATCGCAGGTAAACTGGTGATATGGGCTGTTAGCACCAGCTTGTGAATGGGGCGATACATTTATCGCCACTTTGGCTGCGATAATATGCTGTTAAGTCTGCGATAAATCCTTGAGAATATGCCCATGCATTCTTGGATTCAAATCAGGCATGTTTTGTGAGAAGGGGCTAATATTGATAGAGGAAGACTAGGGCTAATGAATGGGCGGCATCTGTGAGGCATAGAAATAGAACACTGTGGCTGGAGCCTGGGCAGCCATCTTGAAATAAGACAAGAATAAAACAAATGAGGCAGCAATATTGGACGGGCAGTGGGATTGACAGTTGCCAAAGGGGTGAGAATGACCACTTCAAGAGGAGGTAAAAGCAACCATATTGGTGCAAATGATAATAGAAGAAATGGACAGAAAGAGCATGAGAGAAAAGCTTTTTGTTGAAGGGAGAGAGACGAGAATAAAGGGAGAGAGAGAGAGAGAGAGAGAGAGAGAGAGAGAGAGAGAATAAAGGACCAACTGAAATCCAGTCAGACAAACTCAGCCATGGCTGAATAGCATGTGCAAAAAGTAAGGACAACATAATCACTCACATGAAATAATTTTAGTGGTCAGTGGCCTGGATAACAAGTAGTATTATAATCAGAGGCTTTGAGCTATCACACATCATCCTCAGAGTGACCATGCTCCAAGAAGTGCGCAACTAATTGGGCAGTGAGGAACCTGCAGCTCCCATGCTGACAAATTTGTATTTTGACTTTGAGTTGTCTGACCAATGTACGGTAGGGGGCTTATTTACAAGCCACTAGCGGCGCTGGGGCATCACTTTTAATATGGGAAAAAGTGAATTACCAGCGGCGCAGGAAGCTTGTAAATAAGCTCCTACGTTTCAGGGCCAGAATATGATGTAAATGCCTTTGCTGGAATTACAGTAAGAAAATGATTTAAGTGGTATAGTTTTGTGCAAATGACTGAATTCCTTAGATTCAATTGAACACGGGCACACTCTACACTGCCCACATTTGTAGTGACCCACTATGGGGGGAAGACCCAATGGTCAGAGAGGGTGAGCAATGGTTTAGATGCTGGAGGAGCAGCATGGACAGGGTGATTTTTAAATTCTAGTGCCATTCGTAGGGGAAGATAGGAGTCTCAAATGCAAGGCCCCAAGCACTTGAGACATGCTGGTGTTTCCTGATACTCTTAGAGATGACATTAGAGCTAGGAGAAAAGGTTGTTACGCATACCAGACATTCAAATTTAGGAAACATTGCATGGTTCTAACAGGGTCTCACTAGCGCAATACCAGGCCTTTTTGGCTGGTCAGGCATCTTTAGTATCCACGGTGTCATAATTTCTGGGTAACAACATCAGCTTCGCAAAAGAAGTGTATCTTGTGTTTACAATTGCACCTTAACCTGATTAATTGACTAAAAGGAGCGAGTCCCTCAGAGCATGTAGGTGGTAACTATCATAAGCCAGGAGGGTATTTCTTTTAGTGGGCGTTCTATATAAAGTAATATACAGGTGAGCATCCTTAGATCTGACTAGTAAGTCAAAGAAGGCAAATTCAGATTGGTGGAAATGCATGGAAAAGTTAAGTCCATTACAGTTCTGATTCAACCAAACTTGCAATAATGTGAGCAAGGATGAGTGGTCCTCTCAGATCAGTAAGATATTGCCAATATATCAGTTTCATAGGACAATATGTTCTTTAAAAGTGTTTGTACTGTTGAAGACGATTCTCTGTTTCAGATCGTCCATATATAGGATTGGGAAAAGTGAGACATTAATGCCCCTCATGATAGCACCCCAACCTGAAGGAAGAAGTTATCCAGGATTTTGAAAACAATGCAGCTAAGTGCTAGATAGAGTAAGGATATTATGATGGATGTAGGTATTTGGTGTAGTATTTGTCTATTATTTAGAACATTATTTGTGACATCAATCCCCCCTACGTAGAGAGTACTGATGCAGTGGGATTCTATATCCATTGTAATACCTGCCCACTTACCTGCAGGGTTCACAATTATAATGATAGACCTTTACTCCTTCAGGGAATTGACAGAAGCGTGTGACATAGAGGAATATTATATGGTGTGAAAGCATTCGATTTTTAAAGTTCAGATAGATCTTTGAGTACAATGTTATCAAATGTAAGAATTTCTCCCACTAAAGCGGATGTAAGAGAAAACATGTCGATAGGGGGCGTAACTTGGTCTCCTCCGATCTATAGTACAAACAAAAGCCCTCAGATGAATTTTGCTGAAGAACCTCACGAATTCTGTATAGATCCTCAAAAGTTGTCAGTCTTTGGGAGTTCAAATGAAAAGCGTTTGCTGAGTAAAGTCATTTTGAGGGGAGATAGTGCGTGTGATGGCAGAATAAATATAGGAATAGTTTGCATAGTTTCTACTCTTAAGCAGGACCCCACTGGTAGTATTTGTGGCAGGTTTGTCGATCTCTCGAGGTGCTGCTCAGCCATTTCAGTGATTTGCCCCTTCGAGCTGGACAGGATAAGCATCTATCTAAAGAATTGTGCCCTCTAGAGCTGGAGTTAATGCCTTCACTGGGTCGTAACAGATCCCTGAGTCTTTGGAGGTGGCTGTAAAAGTCACCCATTTTTAGGACGAGCATCAACTCACATGCACTGTTTGCAGGCCCTGGTGTCATCAATAATACAACTCTATTCCCTCCTGCTATTCACTATTGGTCAGACTCTTGCGTCGCTCTTCTTTACTGCCTCATAATTGGTACAGCCCGCAATACGGTATTGTTACCCTTACAGTGCTTTTCTATTACTTTAAGAGCACTACATTTTCTTTCCACACGGTGCTGCTTTTCGCATGGTTTATTTAGCAACACTTTTTAGACGGATTTTTTCATTTATAATTATTTTTAGGAACGGGGAGATTAAGTATTTTGTCAGAAATCACAGGAAATTTGGCCATGAAGCCCCATCCTTGCTAACTCTCTTAACATGTATATGTAATGCAATAGGTCTTGCATTTGCGAGAGTTTGAGCTATTAGTATTGTAAATGACAATGCCTTTTATTTATGTTTTAAAAACTAAAACGTTAATAAAAGACATTGTCATTTACAATAGCAATAGCTCAACCTCGTGTAAATACGAGATCTATTGTTTTGCAAATGCTTTTCTTTTAGAGACGTCTGCGATAAGGAGCGCTGTAGACCGTCTACAGTGGACAAAAGTTTCAAGCTGGTTTTAAGTGGTGGGATGGGTTTTGTTCCAGATCGGACTGTCATCGCCGGACACGTGCATTTAATCTGTTGACTGCATTATTGAATGCAGAACCATACCCATTGAAGATAGGCTCCAAACCGTTGCTTTATTTCGTTGTCCACTCGCTTTAATCGCCGTTGAGGTCTAGATTCCTGGTCCTCTGTGATTTGCTCTTGCGATAATTCTTTTAAGTGGAGCTTTAAGAGGGCCGGGACTGCATTGAAAGACTATTTGAAACTGGTCCCCATTGTTCTGTGTATTTACTTCCTTAACATTACAGGTAGGGATGGTTTAAGCATCCCCCTGATTCTGACAATGAGTTGGTATCTGAGAAGCAGCTGTGGGCCACTATTTTTGGACAGCATAGTGCCCAATTTGGGATCTGTCTGTGCTGTTCTGTTCAGATGCCTTTTGGCCGACCCTCCCCTCCACCCTTCCTACAATAGGAGTTTGAGATCTTGGGTGGAGATAAGATTTATTAATGGTAAGCAATGACGATGTGCATTAAAAACAAGCATTTGCATTTGGGGAGAAGCGTGGCTCAATGGTTAGAGCGGCAGACCCTGATGCAGAGGTCTGGCCCGGGACCAGGGTTTAATTCCTGCCTCGGCGGCTCTTGGACTCAAACTCCCCGGACCTGATAATTCTCGCCTCGGTGCCTAGTCTAATCATGGGTCCCACTCTGTGACTCTGGGCAATAGCTTGCTAAATCTCCACAACGGCCCCAGCAGCGCTTGGATGCCTGGCTTCACCTAGGGGTGCCCCGGAGTGGACATCTCACAGGAAAGCCAGGAAGAGTTCCACAGCGGTATGAATACAGCGCTACGAGACCTCTGGGTAGAAGGGCGCTATATAAATACAAACACACACACACACACAATAGGTCTCACACTTGCAAGATTTTAAGCTATTGGCATTGTAAATGACAATGCCTGTTATTTATGTTTTCAAAACCAATACATAAATAAAAGGAAAATTCATTTACAATGCCAATAGCACAAATTCTGGCAAATGTAGGTCTATTGCATTGTAAATGCTTGTTGTTGTTTGTTAAAACGGGCCCAAAGGCAAGCAGGGTTGCAATGTGCAAAAGATCTTTTGGTGTAATACTTATCAGCAAGGTATGGACAGGTGTGCTCGACTTTATAGTGGTGTATATCCTTCCTAACCTTATTGGATTTTTTTCTCTTGCTCAAGGTGGTTAAACTCATGTATGGATTTCTTTTTGTTTTTTAAACTGACTTTGCATCTTTAATCACATCTGAATCTTTTATCTGATTTCTAAATGGGTGATTTAGGAGTTTCTTGCTATGTTTGATTGCTGTGTCGATTCCTAATACCATCTGGTGGCGGGAACAGGTAGTACTGATGTAGCTAAAGACCTGGTTGTATTTTTAAGGCTCGCCTACGCAGCACACAAGCGCTGTGTAGGACTGACCTCTTGGAATCACACCGGACTTTTTCGGAAACTCATGCATGGACTGCACTGTTTCCAATGAGCACTCGTGCATGTATGGCGTTTACCTTGCGGGAGCGAGCAGCAGCACCATCTGTTTGCAATTATCGCACCCGTGATTTGGAAACAGATTGTGCCGCTGCTCACTCCTGCAAGGTAAAAGCTGTACATGGACTGTGCCTCGAAGCCGCGCCCCCATTCCCCACTGTGAGCTTCAAAGCACCAGCGAAAAGTCTGTCTGCTTTGCCGATTTTTCCCCTTCACTTCTCCCTCCGATTGTTATTTGACTCTTCCTTTCTCTCTGCCCCTTTCCCTCCACCACCCCTTTGGTACCACACTCCCTGTCCACTCCTTTACATGTCCATTTTCCCCTAATTTTCCTCTCTCGCCACCTCCTCTCTCCCTTCCCCCTGCTGCTTCCTCCTCTCCTCGGTCTCGCCTCCTCCACCCCTCCTTCCTCTCTTTTCTCCACTCTCCGTTTTTTATCGGATTGGAAACTTGTGTTTTTTGCCTCTCGCTCGCCCAGCACTTCCCCCACAGTCCTGGTGCTGATACTGGTTCCCGGCGCATCAGTTCAGTCCCAAGGATCTCGGTTCAGGCCACAGGTGTCGACCCTCGGACCGCTGGATCTTTCCGTACCCTTGGACCTACCTATACCCTTGGATATCCCGAGGAAACCAGTGGATTACCCCGATGGGGCTTCGGATGTCACAAAGATTCGGATCCGACTGGCTGGTGGGATCGGCGGACCTTGATGGGGCTGCAGTTGCCTTAGCGAGGGATGCCCCCCCTGCCCGGAGCCTCCAGTATAATCATTAACCTTTATCTGACAAAGACCCCATCCGTCCGCCCCCCACCACCAAGGGATCCACCCCCTTTCCCACTGCCTGCATGCACACCCGCCTCCCTTAGCATTCTTCATGCATCACTTCCACCCCTAAATTCCACCATGGAGGTTTCTATTTACCCATGAGCCCCTCACCCCATTACAGCAAGTGGACCTTTAAAGAACCCAAGACCGTGCATCATGCGCTAGGCTCCACATGCAGTCTGTACTTATAGCCTTTGCTTACGCGAAGCAAGGCTGGCAATAACTGCGCCAATTTTACTGCCAGCCTTGCTTTTCGTAAGCAAGGACTATCTGTACAAAGTGCGCATTTACACACCGCTTGCAGGTTTTCAAAACACATAAATAAAAGGCATAGTCATTTACAATGCCAATAGCTCAAACTCTTGCAAATGCGAGACCTATTTCATTGCAAATGCTTGTTTGGTATACTTCAGTGCGCCGCCCTTGGTGCGGCGGACACGTCCAGGAGTATGTTTCATGCTGGCTGTGCCACAGGAACCAAGATACACTTGATTGAAGACCCTCAATTACGATGAAACCAGTCCTGGGTTGCTTGTGCTCTGGATCAGACAGGACCAGGCCTTGCAGTTTGGGCTGGACTGTTCTGACTGGAGCAGGGTGAAGACTGATTTCCATTTAGCTGGGTCCAAACTGAGGAGACATGCTGTGCAAAATAATGATGGATGGGCATGGGACCCCCAGTAATTCCCAGTAGCTGGAATTAATTCTAACATTTGATCCATCACTTTTTGTACACTACAATTACAAAGTGGCACACATCTGTATAGGACTGAGAGGCCTTGCACTGGAGGTAAAGAGGGGCCTTTGATCCTATACAGTATGTATGTGGGGATGTGCCCTGGTAGTATTGATGTGGGAATAAGTCCAGTGCTGTTTCTGACTTTGCCCTTGCACTGGTGTTGTGCGACTGTGGTGTTTAGTCGCACTGTGCCTCCACAGTGTGACTTGTGGGGCCTTGTGACTGCTGTACTCATGGCTGTTAAGAACCAAAGAATCACTTAGTGACCGCATGGTATTCAGTGCCTTCGGGGAAGGGGAAGTGTCCCGGCCAATCAACTAGCCAGGGCAGAGGGGCGTGTGAGCAAGGCTGGCCTCACAGATGCTGCTCAATGCACCGCATTCACCGCAAAAGGGACAGGTGTGTCAACTTGAGGGAGAGGGCGTGTGTGGAAGTGGAAAAGAGGGACTGTCCGCAGGTGAGAAGTAATCGAGAGAGAAGAGACTATGATAGTGTTTTAGAGCAGCTGGGATAGAGAAGGCAGGAAGTGAAATCACTTGATTCAATCACATGCTATCTCACTGACTATCCTAGAGCACACAGTCGCCCTCTCAAAGCCCAATCACTCTGTGTCAGTCTCACTATAGATGCACATGTAGCGTACTCTGTCTCTCAGCATGGGCAGGGATGCACTCCTCGATGTTTCATAGGCGCGCAAGTACTCAATGCCTCGTAGCGCTACAAAATCTTTGCATGTTACTTGACTCTCAGTTGCCGCCTCACATTCCCGCAGGTAAGTGAAGATGGCGAGAGTTTCACGGTACTCACGTGACTTGCAGGTCCCCTCAAAGCTCTGAAGACACGCATTGTCCCACGGTATTACAGATAAGAGCAGGTTTTCACCCCCTCTCCCGCCCACACACACAGATGAGCAGCAGATGAGTAGGTTCAAAACGGCAGCTCAGTCTCGGAGGCCATTTCTGTGTCCAGGGGAGAGTGAAAGCACGCCATGCACGTGTTCAGGGAGCTGAGCCGTATGCATGCACATCTCCTGTCCTGCGTGCGTTGAGGGAGCCGAGCCCTCGCCCATCTGCTGTCCCTTGTGCTAACGCTGCCAGCCGTGCATGTGCACATGTCCTGTCGCCCCTCTTCGCCCACCAAACTGACAACAATAGGTCTCGCCAAGGTGAGCAACGCATGCACAGCATCGCTAGGCGAGAACTAAAAACATAGTGCTGCATGCAGCCTCTCTGTGCAGGTGGGGCTGGGAGTGCATAAAAGCAGCACTGGCTCAACAGGAGTGGTGGTATGCTGTGCATTTTACCTCTAGTTTTGTCTTCCTTCCTGCGTTGCGTTGTAAAGGCGAGTTGTTAATCAGTGCTACAGCACAAATTACTTTGCTGTGCCAACAACAGACCTTGGAAAAGAAACTTCTGTTGTATCTTAGGAAAGGCAGAACATTCATTATTGTTTTAGTCACGCATGCTCTCAACTTCGTGCAAGCAATGACAACACATGCGTTTATGGAGTTGATCATTTTATTAGTTGAACTTTTTTTGTTTATTTAAATGCTCCTTCTCGCCTTCTGTTCTTCTTGCTTGCCTCTCTCTCTCCATCACCCTCCCATGTTCCGATGTTTCATACCAAACTTCCTTCTTCCATTTCACGTGTTGCAATTTTGTTGCTCCTCCTCCTCCTCCCACCCCTTTATTGATCTGATGCATTGGGCCTCCTGTTTCAGTCCATAACGAACTCTATCCTCTCCATGGTAATTAACAATGTAAACGAGACATAGTAATCCCTTCACTTTGTATACGTAATGAGTGTCCAACAGCCCACGAGGGCAAACAGCAAATTCATAATTATAACATGTTCATTTTCATAGCCAAAGCTTTCATTTCTGAATAACATTCCATGCCATTGGATATTTTAACATGGTGTTGTTTTTGCTAAAGGCTTCTCTATGCCTTTTCGCCTGTGTGCTGTTGGAAAGACAAGTTGTAAATCAGTGCTTAAGCAGAAATGACTTTAAAGGTGCATGGCTAAACACTTATAAGTTCACAAAGGCGAGACCTATTGGCTATGCCAATTAAGTTTTAAGATATTCTGTTGACATTTTGATCATAAATTGCATCCAGTTATACCGTCTGTGGTATTTTCTGAACTGTTCAGATGGGCTAGTGGAATTAGCAGTGTTCTCAACAGTGTTGTCTGAAAGGAGTGAAGGTTCTTGTAGGTACTACTCTATATAGTTATTTGAATAGACAGGAGTAAAGTCTGACATAGTCTAGATGCCTCTCAAATTGCTATGGTAAAACAGAACCCAAAAGGAGTAAAATGGATTTGCTTGTGTAAAAACAAAATTGCAAACCCTTGCAATCCTACGGTAGTATTATGTGTGCAAGGGGAACTCAAAAATCGCTATGGACCAGGGGCATGCACTATATTCTGGAAGGCATTGGCCCCTAATAAACAATCAATCCATAAAACTATATCCAAATGGTATTTTACTCAAAGTACAAAAAATTAAACAAGCATTAAAAACAGCGATGCAGTGAGTGCTTAGGGCACAAACATGCTCAGTGCTCTCTCATAAGTGATACACACAAGTGATAAATCATGATCAGTATGTGTATCAATAGAACAAGAATCGCATGGCTCCGTAACATAATACAGAGTACATAGGGTCCATGTTTAAAGCTGACGACGTTTCGATCCCTGTGAGAATCTCAGGATCATCACCAGGACTCGAGAGGATAGAGGAACCCAAGGAAGGACTGAAACAATAAATAATTCTGTCAGGAAAATAAAGCAAAGGTATTTAGGTAAAAAACGGAAAAACAGGCATATTTACATAATGGTTTGACGTTTCTTATTCCCTTAATGTGCAGCTCACAATAAAAGTGGAAAAAGGGGAAGAAAGAAAGTAAAATGAATGGTTTTGTGCACATGGAGGGTTTAAGTGATGAATGAGAGTGCCCGAGAATTATGCTCACCATGGAGCCAGAAAGTAATGTTTAGAGGTCTCATACTCCAAAGAAGATAAGTGCCAATCACACAAATGAAGGAAAAATCAGAAAACAGTAAGGGAAGATTGGCTCTCCTTGGAGGGGAAATCTGAAAGTACAGCAGAGAGACTACCGTCAATCCTACCTAGGATAGAGGTTAGGGATGGAAAGAGAAACTAAGAAGACAAGGCAAACAAAGACATGAAGCTAAGGACCCACAACATCAAGAAAAGCGAAATAACACAAGCCTTGTGCATATTAGGGAGCCTTGGATAGATCACTTTAATCATCAGAACAGCATCGCACAGCCTCAAAGAAGCCCACACAGTGCACTTAATTGTGAAAACAAGAAAAGTTGGTAATGGAGAAAGTACACCATTCCACAAGCCCAGCAAGAAATATAGGGAAAATCTAAGCTGAACCTTCAACCCTTGAACTGCTTCTATCAAGAGAGCCTCGCGCACACTAGAGAGAGCTTCTGCACACCAGCCCCAAATCTAGCAGGGACATACTACAGGGGTTACCCAATTAACCCATAGGCCTCTGGGTATACAATACTAGGAATACAGAAGGCAAAGCCTACGGAATAGTTAGACACCTAACTAATTATCAAAAAAATGGATACCATAAATTGTCCATTTTTGGGTTTGATCATTTCCAACAAAACTAAATTAAAGAAAATTCTGAACAATAGAGTTTCTCCTGTAAGAGAGCCACCACAGATAAGGTTCACATATATGGTTTAACCAATTCTTTTAATGTAAACCAAATTTCTCCACAAAGGTAATTATCTCACAGTTCACATATATATATATATACAGTTTTTACATATCTATACAAACAAACAAATATAGTACATTTACATTAAACACCATTTACTTAAAACCCCACTAGAGTTTCTTTTGCCCTACTTATTTCAACAAAGGAAGTTTGTCCACAATTAATCAAAAACTTTCCTTATTTTCAGATCACCACAACAAACCAAAAAAGGAATGTATGAGGTTAAACCTATTTAGACCTCCTTTTCTCCAGCATTCCTTATCAAATTTTTATCCTGATCAGAAACTATTTAAGTTTGTATTGGTGTCTTCAAAAAAGCTGTGTCGACGCGTTTCAGCCTCTTGTTAAATCAGGCCTCATCAGGACTACAAGGGCAAACAACAGTGTCATACAAACAACTTGTGTTCATACATGGTGGTCAGGAATTCTCTACCATGTAGCTTTAATCAGTGCAGCTTTTAAATGCGAGTCTCCCAGATCTAGGGAACGGTAGCCATATCCATATATAAGGTCAATCCTGCATTAGAATTACTATGATCCTTGACGCAGAGGCTCCCTTCGCTGCATCACACTCACAGAGCAAGGATATGGCTACCGTTCCCTAGATCTGGCAGACTCGCATTTAAAAGCTGCACTGATTAAAGCTACATGGTAGAGAATTCCTGACCACCATGTATGAACACAAGTTGTTTGTATGACACTGTTGTTTGCCCTTGTAGTCCTGATGAGGCCTGATTTAACAAGAGGCGGAAACGCGTCGACACAGCTTTTTTGAAGACACCAATACAAACTTAAATAGTTTCTGATCAGGATAAAAATTTGATATGGAATGCTGGAGAAAAGGAGGTCTAAATAGGTTTAACCTCATACATTCCTTTTTTGGTTTGTTGTGGTGATCTGAAAATAAGGAAAGTTTTTGATTAATTGTGGACAAACTTCCTTTGTTGAAATAAGTAGGGCAAAAGAAACTCTAGTGGGGTTTTAAGTAAATGGTGTTTAATGTAAATGTACTATATTTGTTTGTTTGTATAGATATGTAAAAACTGTATATATATATATGTGAACTGTGAGATAATTACCTTTGTGGCGAAATTTGGTTTACATTAAAAGAATTGGTTAAACCATATATGTGAACCTTATCTGTGGTGGCTCTCTTACAGGAGAAACTCTATTGTTCAGAATTTTCTTTAATTTAGTTTTGTTGGAAATGATCAAACCCAAAAATGGACAATTTATGGTATCCATTTTTTTGATAATTAGTTAGGTGTCTAACTATTCCGTAGGCTTTGCCTTCTGTATTCCAAATCTAGCAGGGAGCATATTTTGTAAGATCACACCGACCCCCCATATCCTTCATCACTGAAGGATGGCCACAGCAACATCAAGAAAGCAACCACAACGTCAGTCTGAAGTCTAGTAGGGTGCCAGGAAGTAAGTAAAAGTTGCAGATGAATACATATGAGCAACAAACTACCATCAGCAATTAGAAAAGGCCCAAAGGGGCTAGCTACAACATGTAGGTAGTAACATCTATCCAAAGACATGAAGCACATGATAACTGTCAGAGGAGACACAGAAAATGGCACAGTACAGGGTGTAGGTGCAACTGGAGAGGAAAAAGTACTTTTTCTTTTAGGTATGTAACAAGGTACCACCTGGTTAACATGTTGTTGACACAACTCATGACACAAGGACTCGGACAATGAAGAGGAAATCAATATTTTGATGAAACACTCCTTACAAGATTGGTGCATTCTACTGTAGTACCTTAAATTGCAAGCTTCCTACCAGTGAACCTGGGGCAGATATCATCAACAGGGGGCAGCCAAGTCCTTGTTGATGCATGTAATCTTTAATAGACCATTGTATTAAGTGCAGCTTTTTCTATTCTCCAATTTTCAAATTTTAGCGACTCACAAATTGCGAGTCGCAAAAGGAAATGTATTAATGTGTCTTTTTTAATTTTGTGATTCCCAATGTGGTCGCAAATGGCCTGCCTCATCAATATTCATGAGGCCGGCCGCAATTTGTGACCCATTGGGAATGGGCAATAACACAGGGATAGTGGCCTGCTGGGGACAGCAGACCCCCAGGTATGAGTTTGCTTTTGAAATGCAGCCCATTTTCCCTAAAGAAAAACAGGATAAGTTTCAAAAACAAAAATGAAATGTTTCAGTTTCATTTTTGATGAGTAGGCAGTAGTCCATGAGAAAACTGCCTGCTCTTAAAAAACGTTTTTGCTGCCAATCAGAAAACGGAAGAGGTCCCAAGGGACCCCTTCCCATTTGTGAGTGGTTTCCCACCTACTTGAAGTAGGTAGAAAACTTGCAACTGCATTCCTCTCGCAAAACAATTGTACATCCCCCGCTGACTTCCTATTATGAAGGAGGCCCTCGTCACACCCCTTCCTAAGAGTGACTTGCAAACCCTATTTTATGAGTTACTAACAGGTTATCGACTTGCAAAATAGGGTTGATACATGCTACAACCCTTTTTAGCATTCGTTAACAGCCTGAATCTCTGTTTGTGACTGCGAAAAATGGTCAGACATCTGGCCCCTACTCACTTCCATGAGTGCCAAAATAGTTTGTCCAGTATACAAAGGTAGTGATACAAGATGCACTCACCAAAGATAATCCTTATCAAATGGAGGTAACTCACTTGTTCGCTATAGACCAGATACAATTGAAAACTAGCACTGGCGTTGCCAATAGGTTTTGCATTGGAAAGTTGGATCTATTGGCTTTGTAAATGACATTGTATATTTATATATTGTTATTAACAATGCCAATAACGATATATAAATATAAAATGTCATTTACAAAACCAATAGCTCCAACTTTCCAAATGCGAAACCTATTGGCAACGCCAGTGCTTGTTTTTTATTGGCTGCTGAGCATTTCATTAAAGAAATGAGAAAGCATATTCCTCGCTTCCTAGTCCTTAATAGAATTGAAAATTCTTGTCACGTATGTTTGCAAATTTTGAATAGCCATCGATGAGTGGGCGCAGCCGCGTGCTCTTGTGCCCAAAGGCTGAGTGTTTATAATGCAGTTTATAGTCACCCAGCAACTCCATTTCTCCAGGTCAGAACATAACTTTCCTTGTAAAATACTAATTCTTGTAGGTTTAATAGGGTATACGCACTGCGAAAGTAACCAGTAGTCAAGCATGCAGGATGGTATACAAGCGCCTTAGTGCTGATCCTGATATCCTGAAGCTGCCCATATGTTTTCACAATATTCGCAGTATGAGGTGTTTTTGAAGGGGTAAAAAACACAACCCACAAAAGCTAAGCAGATAAAACTACAAACTCAAATATTAACGACTCTTCTTAAACACCACACAGTCACTGCAAAACTAAAAAAACAAGCATACCTACAAAAAAAATATATGGGTAGAAAGTGGCTGCAGGCATTAACCATCATATACATTCCACAACCTGAACAAATCAAGTGCAGTGGACCCTAAAAACAATTTAGGACGCGGTTTTGCATTTTTAGCCTTAAATTACACCCACTTTTCACGAAGGTTCTTGTACCGCCTTAGTAAATCTTTATTTGCAGCATATATCTTCTTGTACAGTGCTGCAGTACAGTTGATGTCATGTATAGCTCCATTTGTTAGAGGTAATTTATAAATCGCGTTGGCCTCTCAGATGCCACTTCGAGCTATCAATTAACACTATTTACCAGCAAGGCCACGGGTCTTAAGAGTTGATGTTTATTTAGTGAAGGCCTGTGCAGGTGTCTGCAGTGGTGGTGTGAAGTTTTATTTTTTACATATTTGCTTTTTTGGGGGTATCTGAAATAGAACCTTATATCCGGGAAGCAGCACGCTGTTTTGGAGAGAAAACCTTTTTACTGTAGCTGATTAATTCCAAACGTGAGACACTCTTCTCAGGACAGTATTGTATGTGTAGTCCCTGTTGTAACCAGATGGACATAACCAGGATGTGACAGGCAGGAAAAGGGACATGTAATTGAGACATGGAAAATATGTTAAAAGGATCCATATTTACATTCCACGACAGTCATAATTCGATGCAAGGGGAGATGCATTGAATGCCAAAACTCACACGCTGTTTGGTCAAGTGCCGATGCTGGTCTTGTTCTGGCGTGTCAGATTGCCAATGTGCTTAAAGGCAGCTGTTTATCCCGATAAGCGCCCAGTCACACTGGTTTTATTCGCCTTGGCAACTATTGCCAGATGGCACACGGAAATACAGAAACTCGCGGTACAGTTACATTGATGCTGCGTTCAATGCTCACTTTTGATGTGCCACGTTCAACTCACGAGGAACTGAATTGAACATTAGAGATATGGCCAAAGTTTGGAATGAGCAAGACGTTCCCCTGTTATTAGAGGCCCTGAAATCCACTATTAGCTTTAAGGCAAACTCCTTTTCTTATAGGCTGAAAACGGCAGGCTCTCTGTAGAAGTTCAGATGAGTGCACCTAGAATATGACTTTTGTTTAGGTGTGCAGTAGGCGTTTTGTTTAAAGATTTTTGGTATTTCCAGAAAGAAAAATGACAGATCAGCAGCATATTACATACAGGTCAGACACCTGGGAGGCAGCCACTCAGGTTGAGGGAGTCACACTGGTCCTTCAGCCTTGGGGCGCCCTCAGTCCTACAGGGGCCCGGGACTCCAGTGCCCTTCAGTGGAGCCCAGTTCCACCCAAGTCCAGTTTAAATTGCGAGATATGGGAGGCTCAGAAGCCCCTCTTCAGATTTTATGTGGGGCGGCAATAATTTTACTTACACCACAGCAACCAGCAAACCAGTGGGAGGGCAGATGAGACCAGTGACCCAACTCTGGTTTGTTTTGTCACCACTTGAGCCCCCCATCCCAGCTGTTGAATGTGCCAGAAAAAAGGCAGAACTATGGATGCCCCCTTACAATTCACATCTCGATACACCACTGAGGCAAACATACCTCTGGTGATGGATGGATGGATCAAGACCCAGCGTTATGAACATATAAAGCCTTCCTGTTGACTCTGCCCCTCTCATCGGAAGGGTCCACCCGGGTGGCACGCGGAATTTTCTGCACGTCTCTCCAGCTGTCTAAATCTTCCCCTAGCTTGTGATCAGTGAAGGCAGTGGTGTGCCCTTTCCCTCAGCTAGTGACCATTTTCTCAGAACTATGAGCCAGAGGTTTAAGACCAGGCCCTTACCCAGTCAACTGGTATAAATCTATTTGCCAGCAGGAGACTCAGTGGCACCTTTAGTTATTGCAGCAGTTTTTTTGTGGGGGCAGGAGTGCCTCCCCGATGTCAATTCTTTAATAAACTGGTGACCATTTTGCAGGCCCTCTTCTGTGACTGAGCAATCTATACTTGCCTGAAATACAGTTCTATATATTAGAGGTGGGCGAGCCAACACATTAACCGTGAGAGCCTTCCCGAGTGTCTACATCTAAGTGCGGGTGAACAAGCTGAGCCTTAAAAATACACGGTTTATAAATCATGTAACAAACGTGTAAAATATTATATTTGAAATGGATTTGCAAAAAGTTAGTTTTTCAACATGACCTTATAAATATTCATGGCCCCTGTCCTGTTGACAATGGCCTTGCTGAGCGAAGACTCAAGCCACTAATAAACCATGTGGCCTATTTTATGATTGTATATGGAGCAACGCTATAGTCTATATACACTTGACGATGGCTCGTTGTTTATTGTTAATGCAGAGACAGAAAGCTTACGGCGAATCTTCATTTGCAACCGGGTGAAGACCTGCTTCTAACATGTAATTTGATGCTCACATACTTTCTTTGCCAGCTGAACTCAATGTGGAATGAATTCCCCGAGACACTGCGTTACTTAAATCTCTGTAATGTTTTGATATGCTTGAAACTTTAATGAACACATTTAAATATAAAAAGCTGAGTGTGGAAGATGGCGGAGGAACGGGACGGAAAATGGAATGGATAGTCTACAGAAGTGGGCGAGCGCAAACTAGCCAGATCTCACTGAAGGCTCGGTGACAAAGCATCTCTTTATGTCACATAGGCTTCAGTGAGATAATGCTAGTTTGGGTTCGCCCACTAATACGGACAATCAGCATATCCCTCTGCCTGCCTCGCCTCCCCCTCCCCTCTACAGTGATCATCCGTAGACCCGATCCACTGATAAGCATGATGGCAGACCAGGAAATGGCTGATTCGGTGTTAGGTTCGCGCCTAACTACATTCTGCGCCCTTCTGCCCTTTGTGGATTTCAACTATCAAACAACAGGCCGATAGTGTCTCGCACTGCCTGCCGTGTAAAAATATATTTAACGCGGAGGACAAAATGGAAAGCCCGTCCGATAAGAACTCATCTCAGCACCTGGTTTTTATAACGCAGGACCCAGCCCACTAAAGCCCTGCTTATCCCGTTGTCTGCAGGTGTAATGTATTTTGGGAAACGTGCACCGAGAAAACTTATGCTGGCAATGAAACGCACAGACGAGACGCCCTACCTGTCGTCTATCAGCGTAGCCAGCCTTCTCACGCACAGCTGCAGATATTATTTCTATAGTGTGTTGCCACTTCAACCGCCAGAGCACGAGTGCAGCTCTTAATATCCGTTCATGTCAGGAAGGCCTTAAAACACAATCAGCCAGAGACTTCCTCTGTCAGGCTCTCACTGAGCTGCTGCCACACTAGAACCGCTCTTCTCGGACGCGCGCGGAGCAGACATGCATCGTCCTTCTTCAATCAACTCTAACTAGTTGTGGGCGGGGCCGACTCCGTACACCTGACGATTCGACCCTACCAAAAGGCAAGAGGTGGTGTGGGGGGGCGTATAACTGGTTTACAAGCCTTCACACTGTCATTGGTGGCTACTTGATTGATGAACCAATGCCTAGTGGGCTAAAAGGGCTTTAAAACACCAGGCACCCAACGCTTTCTGAGTTACTCGGATAACACCCGAATTCATCACTGAAAAGAAACAAGTCAGGTCCCGGGCCGGCAGCCAATCACAGCGCGGCCCGGGGAATGACGTCACGGGGGTGTCCCGGGCCGGCAGCCAATCACAGCGCGGCCCGGGACACGCGGCAACAAGGGGCGGGGCTTAAAAAAAGCCCGAGAAACGCCCCCAAATCGCGTTTTCCCCGAGAAAGCGTGATTGACAGCCTCTGTCTCCCAATGGCTAGCCTCCATTTATGGAGCTAGCCAATGAGAGACAGAGGCGGGTCATCAAGCCGACATAGATCTCAAGAGGTTTTTTAGCGCATGCGCACTACGTGCGCACTTGCAGGCAAAACCTAAAAAGCACACACATTCCAAATAAACCCCACATAATCATATGCACGGAATAAAAATAACACATACAGGCTTGTATGTCATTGTGATGTCACACAGGGATAGACACCATAGTACCAAGATGAAACAAAATAGGGAGCCATGGAAATCTCCAGTCTGTAACAGACTAGGGACCCACAACTATAGTGGTCCTGCCTAGCACTAGCTTTGTGCCACCGTAGATTTATTGAGATGGTGGATTTAAAGAGAGAGACCAACATACACCTGCTTTACATTTAAGTTTGGGTTTACGTGTGTCACCCTTCCCCTAGGTTTCCCACTGCTTTGTGGAATCCTCTTGCTCAACAGAACCTGTTAAGACTTCATATCCCCTCCATGCAGGGGGAAGGCTCTCTTCACCAACCTAAACAAAATTGTTTTGGAGAACGTTATTCTCTTCTTGATAGCTTCTAAACTTTAGAGTATGCCCAGAATATGAGGGCTTCCACTGTTGAACCCCATCACACCCTATAACGAGATATGAGTTCTTCTGTGAGATGATAAATATGTTTGCTATCGTCACTCCCTTTTTTACTGGATATGTGGTGCATTTTTATCTTTGCTGTAGTTTAGGTCTGCTCTTTAGGTCTCAGCCATGTGTGCTCTCTCAAAGGACAGGCATTTCTGGTCACTTACCAAAGCCCAGAAGCTCTGCTCAGTTGTATATAGCAGAAAGGATACTTTTCCCCCTTGCACCTTAAGATACAACATACAATTTAGCGAAGGTCGATGTTAGTGAGCTATATGGGAAAGCACATGCCAATGCTTCTTTTTTTTACGAAACACTTCCCCTACATTTTTTCCAATAAAAAACTGTCCCTATGCGTTAACCCGTTCCTTGCAGGGCTGTTTCCCCCGCTGTGCTGGGGAGCGGGGGCGCGTACAGCGCCCCGGCGCTCATGACGAGCTCAGCTCGTCATGAGCACCGGAGCACCGTTGCTCATGTCGAGCTGACCTCGTCATGAGCACTCAAGGGGTTAATGCCAACTTTGAGTTGCCACAGGGGGAAAGGGAACTTGGGGTCTTCTGCATTATTAAGAGAAGGACTAGATAGACGGCCAATGGAGAAACAGGCCATTTCTCCAGAGTGCCTGTCACCTGAAGACAATGCAAATGTGTGCAGGTGGCTTCTCAGCAAATCTAAGTGCTGGTGTCAATTGAGTGAGTTATTTGATGCTTCATAGTGGCAAAGATATGTTCTTTTTGAGAAATAACGCTGCGTTTTGGAGAATAAACTTCTAATGGAAACTTGTTTACACTAAGTACAGTCTTATTTTGCATTATTAAAATATATATTTTGAAAGCACAGCACTGGTTTTACTGTAAACAGTACCTCTTTTTACAACAATATATTTCATGCAATGCTTAATGCAATTTTAAAATATTGACTTCCATACTGACAGTGCTTTTTGTCCCAAACTGGGGCCTCATACTAGTATAAATGTACAAGTCGCCATCCCCCCCTGCGCCAACCAGTATTCGGTTCTGTTGCTCTCTGGTTTTACACAGATATCTGCAGTAAGAGCATGCACCAACTGATATTTCATGATGTAAAGGTGTGCAATTCCCGAGGGTTAGTTTAACTTGCATTGACTTTTTTCAATTAAGATGTATGGGTTATTCTATCTTCCTTCCTTCTTTCTTTTTTTCTTTCTTTCTCTTTCTTTTTCTTTTTCCTTCCCTCTTTTTCTCTCTTTCATTATTCTTTCATCCTTTAAAAATTTAAAAAGTGCTAATTTAATACGGTACACATTTGTTTTACTCTGTTCTTAACATCGGTTTTAGTTTTTGATAACGTATGAATTATAATGTTTTCGACTGGTCAGGGCAAGATGCCGGTTTGATTCAAACCGCGTAGCAGCAGCTCACCTGACCTCCGATAACCGTTTTGAAAACACAGGGATCACCAACCGCGAATACAGGCTGCATATCGGATAAATGGACTAACTTCCCAAGTACGAGTTAGCGCCTCGATTCACAAACAAACAACTTAAAACAATTCCAAGCGACCTCTTTAAAGACTCACCAATCTGTTTGTTCTGCGCCGCAGGAGCGCAGCAGCGATCTTTGTTCATCTGCCTCAATCATGCAGTCTTGAGGTCTCTCTGTGCTGTTCTGCCTACGAGCTCGCTCCGGGCTCAGCGTATCCCCTGCCCGTCGGATTGGAACGTAGTCGCACAGCCGCAGGAATTATCTTCTACCCGTGACCCGACAGTGGTAGCTCAGACAGACTCAGCGGCTCGCGGGAAGGCACTGCAATTATCGACCTCCGCTCCCAACTGTCAACCTGAGTTTCCCGATATGCCCCCGAAGACGGCCTCGGCGATTTCCTCGGCTGCTGCTCGAGCGAGACTCGCAAAAGCAGCTCGAACAGTCAGGGAAGAGACTGAACGGATTCAGAAAGATGGAGCCGGACCTGACAGTGCTTCTACTTCGACAGGGAGGAGCAGGGGAAAAGCGAAGAAACCCCTGTTAACGGAATGCTCACCAAGACACGAGGCTCTCGCTGTTAGAAGGAAATTGACCCCCCAAGCTCAGCCCTCTCCAGGTGGTTCAGTAATATATCTGCTAATGCGGAAACAAGGCGCCCTTAACAGAAATCAGTCTGGCACATCGATCCTGACTGAGCTCTCGAATGACAGTCAGCCTTTTCAGATCTCATCGGCAGCTGAGCTCTCTACTTCACCACCACTTCTGACTCCACAAACTGTGAGTACTGGGTCTTTGATAGTGACTAGTGATGTTAATGTGGCCAGTAATGAATCTGGGGATCCTTCTAATCCTATTCAAAATTTAGAGCTGAATGAGCAGAACGAACAGGATACTGCAGGGCTTTGTATGTCTTTCTCAGGTGAAAGTGCAAATATATTGGGAGTTGAACATCAAGATGAGTTAGAAGCTCAAGCTGGGGGTCAAGCCATGACTCATTCTGGTGATATCAATATCCCTATGTTGGAGCAAACACCGATCAGCGTCAAGACGAGCTTTGAACTAACTACTGCCAGCTTGTCAAATATAGCTTTAGAACCCTCCTTACCCCCCGCTATCCCAGAACCTGAGCTACCATCAACTATAGTGCAGGAAATACACATTATTGCAGATGGGGATAAAGAACCTTCCGAATTCTATTCATTCTCTGATGAAGCGGGGATAGAGCTAGAAACAGATGGCGCTATAGAACCTGAGACTGAATCGGACCCAGAGCTTTCGTCCGATTTGGAGGAGGGACAGGAGTCGGAGTATATATGCAGCTCCTCAGAAGGCACCAACGAAGATCACTCAAAAACCAATACTGTTCATACTAAACCAGGTGCAAGCTCCAGACCGTTGCATAGTGGCATTGAGGGGGATTACCCCCCTCCGAAGTTGTCTCTCTCCCCTACACATGAGCCTGAGCACCCTAACCCTAGCGAGTTTTCTTCAGCAGCCGTAGAGACCATCTTGCAAGCTATTGCAGCCCATAGGGAAGAGACTACCCTAGAAAGTAAAAAATTTAGAGCTGCACTACGAAAGGTTCAAGGGGTAGTCAGAAAGCTCACTAAGTCCTGCACTGCATTTGGAGAGAGAGTGACCGAGATCGAGTCAAGAGTGTTTCTCAATGAGAACGAGGTGATGGTTAATACTGAAAAAATTAAGCTGCAAGACGCTGAATTAATATATATGAAATGGAAGCTCGAGGACTTTGAGAATCGACAACGCCGCAGTAACTTACGTATCTTGGGAATTCCGGAAAAATTGAGGGCGAGAACATCCGCACATTTGTAGTGCAAATGCTTAGAGACTCAATGCCTGAACTAAATGACTGGACCTTGGATTTGGAAATACAATGAGCACATCGAGTTCCTTTTAAACTACCTACTAAACCTGGTGTATATCCACGTGCCATCTTAGTATATTTTGGGAATTTTTTGTTGCGGCAGATAGTTGCAGAGAAAGCCAGACCTGATCATAAATTGAAGTTCAAGGACTGTTCTTTTTTTACAAGACCTGACTTCTGTCATGCAACTGTTGAGCGGCGATGGCGCTTACGCTCATTGATCAAGCCATTTCAGAACAAAGGAGCTCAAGCCTATTTGAATAATCCTGCCAAACTAAAAGTTGTGCGTGCAGGACAGACTTCCTTTTTCATCTCAGAGATTAAAGCCAAAGCTTATTTAGATGAGATGTAGTAATTAGACTATTGAGTCATAAACTTCAGGGCTGAATCTCCTTTTTGTTGTTATTTTTTCATGTCGTACTAGGCTTGCTCCTTTGGTCGGTGACCCTGTGGTGATTATATATACTTTATAAGCTTAAGTTGGTAGCTCAGGTCTTGCTCTGCTTCTCATCACCCAGACTCTGGTAGAGTCTGAATGCATTTTGTTGTGGGGAGGGGGTTCGGGGGGAGGGTTGTTCAAGGGTGGTAGGGAAGGGTGGGGGGTGGAGAGGGGGGTGCATCAAAAATAAAAAATGAACCAGGCCAGATAAAAGGATACACAGCTTGTATGAATTACAATAAAATACATTTTAAACAGAAGGAGATACCAATGCATATTATCTATATTCAAATATGTTCAGGCATCATACGTCGGCAAACATACAGCTTTGATAATGGGTAAGCTAACGATTCAAACAATGAATGTAGGGGGGTTATTGACTACTAATAAATGACAGCTCCTGGCTGAATTAGTGCGCTTAAATCCTGTTGATATTCTATGTCTCCAGGAGACGCATATACCCTGGGAGAAAAGAGCTCTGTATAGATTAAGGGGATATAACGTATTGACAAGCTCAACTCAAACCTCAAATATAAGGGGTGTGGCGATTATGGCAAAAACTCATTTCGGGACAGCCGTTCGGCAATTGTCAGACCCGCATGGCAGGTGGGCGGTGGCTAAATTGGCCCTGGGAATTACAATCTGTACTATCTACGGTTCTAATCAAGATGAACCAGCTGTTTTTGAATTTTTAGAAACAGAGCTTCCGACCTGGCAGGGTCCACTCATCATCTGTGGGGATTTCAATATTTCTCTTAAAGTCCAATCTGCCGTAATTCCACTTCAGCATAAATACGTAGGTTGTAAACCTAAGGTCTTCAAAGCACTTGCCAGATTGTCTAATAGCTTAGGTTTAGTCGATTTCTGGAACCATTCAAACAAAGATGACCCTGGGTATACTTACTTCTCGAACCCTCATCAGAAACACGTCAGGATTATTTTTTTGTATCACACAAATTTTTAGCTCAATCTTCAATTAGTAAACAGCCAAAGATCATCTCGGACCACAATCCTCTTATCTTTTCAACAAAAACACCCGACCCCACCAGTCAACGTAGGTCCTGGGCATTCGACCGTAAACTGCTGGTGAATAGCCAATATATCTCTCACATAAAACACCGGACAACACAATTCTTTGAGGCCAATCGTTTTAGTGCTCCGAGGAATACAGTTTGGGATAGCTTTAAAGCTTCTCTTAGAGGCGAAACTATCAGCTTTCAAAATTATGCTAGGAAACAGCAACTTAATGATTATAATCTAAAGATGCAAGCTCTAGTGATAGCAGAGCAAAAACATATCTTACAAATATCAAGAGGTTGTGATGCAAAGCATGAGATGTATCAGGTCATAGCTCTAAAAACCGACCTCAATCACAATCTTAGCCAGAGCGCGGCCCAAACTTACAGAGTACATAGAAAGGATGTTTATGAGAGTGGAGAAAAAGTTGGCAGACAGTTCGCATTACGTACACGTCAGAAGACCACTACTAACAATATCACCTCTATTCATGATAGTGGTCAGGTTTATACCCAAACTGAGGATATTGCTAAGCAATTTCAACAATCCTACCAGAAATTATATACTGAGGATGCTGTGTATACCGAAAGGGATTCCGTTACTTACCTACATAACTTACTTAACTCCCCAGACGAAGAAAAACGTCTTTATGACGTTTCTCGAAGAGATTTAGAAAAAGAAATCACAATAGAAGAAGTGCTTGCTGCTTTATCGGTAATGTCTTCCAGTAAGGCTGCAGGCCCTGATAAAATTCCAATTCATTTATATAAAATATTGACCCACCACCTAGGGCCGCTTCTCCATGATCTATTCTTAGGTATTCAATATAATGGGATACCTCCCGAATCCTGGAATGAAGCTAATATTGTTGTATTCCCAAAGAAAGGTAAACCCCCGGAATTGGTTACCTCCTACCGTCCAATATCATTAATTAATTCGGACTCCAAATTATACGCTAAGGTGATGGCTGTTAGGTTAAGTAGGGTCGTTGAACATCTGGTCTCCCTGTGGCAACATGATTTCATCCCAGGGAAAGGGACTACCAACCATATTAATAGAGTTATTACTTTGTTTGACGCCATGTCTGCTATGGGTGGCCGGATGTCAATGATCCTGCTGGATGCAGAAAAAGCCTTTGACCGCGTCTCTTGGTCTTTTTTATGGGCGGTCATGTCGCGACTCAATTTCGGCCCCAAATTTATAAAATCAATTAAAACCATGTATTATTCGCCCAAAGCTAAGATTCAGGTACCAGGGTCCGATTCCGGTTACATCAGTATATCCAGGGGAACTAGACAGGGGTGTCCTTGTTCCCCCCTATTATTTGCACTGTATATTAACCCCTTAATTTTAAAACTCTTAGGAACTCAATTAATTAAGCCTGTTGTCTGCGGTCAATACCAAACAAAAGTACGAGCTTACGCAGACGACATAGCCGTTGTCACTCTTGATCCTTCTGAGGCTATCATTACTATTGAAAACCTGACTACCGAGTACGGTAAATTCTCAGGGTACTCTCTCAACAAGGGGAAAACCTTAATTGTATGCACTAACAACATAGTTTGTATGGATTCTAGGGTTGTGAATAAAGCTACATATCTGGGAATTGTGATCAGCCCAGATATTAAAAACATAATTAAAATAAATTTTGATCCTCTCCTAGATAGAATTAAAAATGACCTTGATCGAGTGAATAGCTTATATCTTTCAATTATAGGCAGAGCCAACTTTTTAAAAATGAACGTCCTACCTAGGCTTCTTTATTTGTTCCGAGCTATTCCTCTAGCTATTGATGATAAGATCTTAAAATTATTAAACTCACTTATGTCCAAGTTTATTTGGCAACACAGTAAAATTAGGAGGTCACACAAACTGTTGTCTCTACCTTTAGATAGAGGAGGATTAGCTATCCCCAACACTACTTTGTATCACTGGGCTGCCTTCATACAGATCTTTGCTCCCCTGATCAAACCTAAATGTGTAATTGATAACAGCGTAATTAATTCGATTCCATCTATTTATGAGCTCCTTCTGGGGATTAATGCTGAAGGCTTGTTCCTTCGATACACGGACTCCTCTTACTACAGAAACTATCGCCAATACACAACTATAACCAATGCTCTTAAAGTCTGGAAAAAGATTCACAAACATATGCATATTAGCAAGATTACTAGATGTACACCTTTGTGGCATTCGTCTCTCACTTCCAATATTGGTTTTGATTCCATAGCAAGAAAATGGAAACTCCTGGGTATTCTAACGGTCCATGACTTTTTGTTTAATGGTTTTGAAACCACCTTTCCTGAATTAAAAACGAAATATAATCTACTTAATGGAGATTATCTTAAGTATGCTCAACTGTTTGCTAAACTTAAAGCTAATATTTCAATTTTGGACCTGTCAAATATCGAACTATTGGAGCTAGTGAGTAGACCCAATATAAGAATTGGCACCCTGTATGATACCTTTATGTTCAAAATCCAGGACGATCTTGAGAAAATTGAAGTAAAGTGGGCAGTGAAGTTTGAGAATCCTGATGTTGATTTGTATAAATGCATTGAATTATCAAATAGCCTTCTCATGTCTAGTAATCTCAAAGCCCAGCTATACAAAACCTTGTTTAGTTTGTATTACACCCCGGCTAAACTGCACACTTGGGGGAAAAGAGAAAATGACCTCTGTCCTAGATGCGCAGTGGGACCTGCCGATAGTATTCATATGTTTAGTAGCTGCTGTAAGCTCGATTTAAAAAAAAGGTATGATTTCAGACTATTGGATGGCAATATTTCGCCACGGACTGCCCGAATGTGATTGCCTATATTTAATGGGTTTCGATGGGTCTCTAACGTTCTCTAGAAGTGAAAAAATACTTGTTTTTATTGGCACGGCTATACTAAGAATATTTCTATCCGCATGTTGGAAAGATACTGTTCCCCCTAGCTTCCAAATGTGGCTAGCTCGCCTTCTAGCAGTTTGTAACTATGAGACATTCATTTATGCTACTAAGGGATTGAAGGCTAGGAAATTGGGCGAGGCTATTTGGAGTCCTGTGTTACGCTGGAGGGATGGTATAAATCCAACTTTAAGTGGTAGTTAGTAATGTTTCTTTTCTTTTTGGATCAATGCCTTCTTTTGTTATGTCAAACTGCTATTGGTTTTCCCTGTTTATCACTATTTTGTGTGTTGGTGGAAATCACACCAACAGTTCTTTTCTTTTGCTCATTTCATAAAATGCTGTGTATCCAATGTACTGTTCTGGTTTAATAAAATAAATTTAAAAAAAATGAATTATAATGTTTTCATCCTTTGTTTTTCATAAATATTTCTTGTTACCCATTGTACTTCTTTTATCATCTCTTATCATAATTCTGTACCTTGCTTTTTATTTGTTTCAATAAAGCTCTTTAAACACAAGATGTGTGGGTTATTTTATGTGCAGGTATCTGGAGATGAAAGGGCAATACAATAGTTACACATTTTTGTTCTTTTTGTCCACGTCTTTAACCCCGGCCCTAGGTCACTCTGGATCAGAGTTCCCTACTTTTTTATTTCAATTGCGAACTTTTAGAAGTACATCTTTTGGTCGCTAGACTGCATAGCATATTTCCAATATATTCAATTAATTAAAATGGTTGATATGAAAATACTATCACAACCAAGTTTATAGGGTTCATTCACTATTTTTAAAATCCTGTTTACACATTTAGCACAGACTTTTTGAAACATGGAATTATTTGCCTATTCACAAACTACATGTGGCTCTAATTTTATTAGTACTACAATAGTACTACAAAAGTACTACTACAAAATGCTACTCAAACCTACAAGTGTAAATCTCCACCTCTCATATATTTACTATGGGACGATCCGTATACATGTATGCTTCTTACTTATTAGTAAATGTGTGAGGTACCGATGGGAGTGGTTGAAAAATGGGGTGTAGCTATACAAAATAGGTGCAATTTAGGGGCGGAAGCACGAGGAAGGAGTGTGTGGAGGCCCACTGCACATCACAAACTGCACTTCTAAAGACACAAAGACTAAAAAAGGACCATAAAAAGTAGTTCATTACTCCAGGTTATAGCTAAAGTAAGTCCAGCACCACACATGGCCAACCACTGTATTGCAACATGCACACATAGAAAATAACGGCAATTAGAATAAAACTCCTACGGAAATAATATTACATTTAATCGTTTAAAATCAGTAAAAATATCAATATAGGATAATATAATATTAATCTCCAAAGTTCTTTTTAATAATTTAATTAAATATACTTGACCCATCTTTTTAGAATGTATAAATTAATGTAGCATTAATTTCTATTAAAATATAATGACATTACGTTTAACTAATATTATACATCACTTTTAATAATTAGTAATGCGTAATAAAAAAAAAATTCCTTTAGGGTGGATTTATTTTGTGCCAGGTTCAGATAAATATTTTTTTATTTTTTTATTTTACAATTTAGTTAATGGTAGGGGTGAGCGATAAATTAGGCTTCAGCGGCAAAGTTAGTGGAGTTGTGACCATTTCGCGATACGCTTGTAATGCAGAGTTCCGTCAAAACTCTGCCAACCGCCATGTGGCTCTACCATGTGGCTGCAATTTTTCCAGTGTGCAGGTCGCCAAGGGTAGTTGGTTATCACGAGCAAGAACTGACATCCCCCAGCGAGATTTGCGGGTTTTAGGAAGCCACCCAACGAGACTTTCTCAATGATGGCGATTGCGTCCGTTCATGGTGAGATAGCTGACTCTCGAATAGAAAATCTACTAGAGCAACAGCAAAGAAGCAGCGGCCTCTGGCATGCTGCATGGTGCTATTCACCCTGATTTTGAAGTGTGGAACCGGCTACCAGTGCTAAAAATTAGCACGAGCCATGCAGCATGCCCATTTTGCCCACTTGCGGAACTCCACATAGTCCTGCTGAATTTTCCTCACCCCTAGTTAATAGTCCTGCAAAATTTCTTTATTATGTTCTTCATTTAAAATAAACCTATACATTAATATGCATTAATATTTAACAAGTTTCTATTAAGTTTAATAAACTTGTTTAATTATAAGACTGTCACCTGACCTTAGATGATCGATCAACAAAAGGCGCTTTCAGAGTACTACTGAGACAGGGGTGTAGGCTCCACCCACCGGTTGGTTCACCTCAGTGCAGGATTTAATTGGGCTGAATGTGTGTGCTTTTCTTGACCTAAACAGACTGGTTATATTGCAGTTTTTGGTTTGTGGCAAAGCTTACACCCAATACACCATGATTTAATTGATTATGGTGGCAGGTAAATGTCCATGGCTATAGGCTTCATCGCTTCATTATAAAATGTTATGGTAAAGTCAGTAGGTCTGGCATATTTATTGTGAAAAGAATATGTTTAAGGAAATAGCCATTTAAGCCTGGATTGTTATTACTCTATAATAAAGCCTAGAGATATGTATTGTAATATATTGAATCTCACAGATTACTGTAATAGGCAATGGTTTTGGTGTTGGTTTCCCTGTGTGGCAAACCTTGGGTATGGAAGATTTGCTCTGTAAGAATCCTTGTTAGGTCCTCTTACGAGAGAAAGAATTTTGCTTAGCCAACTTTAAATGTAAATACCTTTTTAATTTTATGACTGTATGTCTGGTGGTTGCCTTGTAGAGAAGCTTACACTCAAAACTGTAGGTTTGAGTTGTTTATGGTGACAAGCTATAGGACTGATTGGTGCACTTGGAATATTATGTCCAATATCATTGGGTTAGTTCTGATCTGCCACTGGCCTGTCTGAGTGTCATTTCCACCCTGTTTTCCATCCATGACAGCATACTGCATGGGGTAATGATTCAGTCCACAATCATTGGCTCACTTGCAATGAGAATTAGAGTATATTCTGATCACATGTGTGCCGTTACCCACTACTATGTTTAGTTTTGTTACTGCAATCATATGCCCACCCTGATTAGGTAGCATAATGTTTTCTTTTCTCTAGTTGTATTTTTTTAATTTATCTTGCATATGTTGTTGAGTCTGTGTGTGTGTTTTTATTTCAGATGTGTTTCAGTTGTGTCAGAGGGTGAATGCAGGAATGAATCGGTGGATGAATGAATGGATGCATGAGTCCAAAGATGAATGACAGAGTGCATGTATGATGAATTATTGAGTGCCTAAACCCATCAATGACACAAAAGGCACTTTCATCCATAAGCCAGACCTATTGACATTGCTGGTTTCAGAATGTTTTCCCTTACTACCAGCACAAAAAATCATCAATAGCTCAGAGCGGAAGCAAAAAGCTTTATTAAAATGCCTCAACATTCAGATCATAACAAAATTCCTATTCAGCAAATATCCACCGCCACACTTCGAAACACTTAACTGATGGAGTGCACAGTGTACAAATAGCCTTGGAGGAACTAGCTTCCTAGGCCAAAATTAAAGCAAACGCAAACATGGCCATTTCAAATTCCATCCATACATGTACCACAAACACTATGGTAGTATTAGGAAATGAAAAGTAATGCCTCCCTTTTAACCAGACGGGTTCTGTGGCCAATTCCAATACCACAACTAATCTACTCACATTAACCGTCTTGATAGAAAAAGCAGCAGTTCAACAGACCGAACTACATTGCTGCTTTGATGATTTTAAGGCGGCCTTCGATCGAGTGTCTTGGAGTCTGCTGTGGCAAACACTAGAATATTAAACAAAACAAGAGCCAACACTGGGGTGCCAAATTTTGATGGCTAGTCAATTTGTGGCGGCGGCTGCTTCGATTGAAACAAAAACACCCTATTTTCCTTTAACCACAGACAAATTTATTCTATATTATAAATCAAACTTTTTGTCTTTTTCTGTTTTTTGAGCACACTATTCGTCGTGCATGGAAAATACGAAATATACAATACAATGGATTATATATACAGAATATACAAACAAATAAATATACAGTTTCAGACACACTTGGCCATACATTCATACAACATGCATTCACAACAACAAAAACTATAGAAAAACAATAAGTCCGAGCATCGGTCATTCAGTTCAATGGAGAAAATTTTCTTCTATGTTTTAACAATCTGTTCTAGTTGTAATTGTCATAGTCTGTCTTGTAGAACCGAATGAATCGACCAACTGTTCAAACAAAAATTGGTGACCAGATGCGGGACAAAGAAGCTGGTCGACGCGTTTCGAACCCCTTTTAGTTAAATGGGGGTTCTCCTCAGGACCGGAATGGTTCTGAAACAAATAGAAACGGGAATGGCTTAAGCAAACAATTCAGGGTTTAGATGAATGAAAGGGATCAACTCCCTGTGTGGCAAACACTAGAGGCCTGGGGCATACCATCGGCCCTTCTACACGCTATAGCCCAACTCCACTCAAAAACCTGGATTAGAATTAAGCTGGGTGAAGGCTCCCACGTCTCTAGGAAGATCAGAACCAAAAGTGGTGTCAAACAAGGCTGTGTGTTGGCCCCACTCCTTTTTAACTTGGGCATATCGGATTTATCCCCAATACTTGATAGCGTTAACTGCCACCCCCTCAACTAGACGGAACCCGCATCAGTTACCTGCTGTATGCCGACGATTTGGTGTTGATAAGCCAAACAAAAGTAGGCCTACAGAGGTTACTCGCAGGCCCGGACTGGCCATAGCGGGCACCGGGCAATACCCCGGTGCGCCGCAAGGTGGGGCCGGTTTTGAGCCCCTTGGGGCCAATTTTGTAACAGGGCCGTTTTTTGCAGCTTAACTGCAAAATCGGCCCTGCAACAAAATCGGCCGAAAACCGGCCCTAGCAAAGCACTCGGCGGCACCCCCAACCCCAGGGGGGGGGCGGCCGAGCACTTTGCCAGGGCCAGTTTTGGTTCCCAGTCCGGCCCTGGTTACTCGTTGAATTTTTCCCCTACACAACAAGAAACTCCTTAGAGTTGAACTTGCTGAAAACAAAAACAATTTCTTTTGGGAAGCACAAGAGATCACGCGGAGGGTGGTAATAGAATAATGCTAAGCTTGAATCAACATCCCACTACAAAAACCTGGGAATCTTTTTTGATACTAGATGTTCATTCGTCAAGCAGAAAGAAGCATTAAAGGCCAAAGCTTTGTCACAAAAGGCCGCCACTGCAAAATTGTCAAAATAGCTACTTGGCCCAAGTCTCACCCCATGCTGAAAGTAATGAAGGCAAAGATAACTAATTATCTGTCGTACGGGCACGAGATCATGAGGGGCTCAACAAGCACTTTATTGAATAAACTAACAATCAAAATCTATAAACGTGCGTTCCGCCTGCCAAAATCAGCCTCGCCAGCCCAAGTCCGTCTCGAACTAGGCCTAGCAGACCTTCATGGCATAGTGGTTGGCGCATTTATAAAGGTTTGCAACAGATTGCGCCACCCCCAGGTGGGCACCCTGGAGTCCAGACTGTGGAAGGAAATATCGAAAAGCCCAACTAGCCAGAAATATCAACATCATTTGGATCACAGCCTACAATTACTTGGAGTCAAGGAATTCTGGGGAACAAACCCCTCACAGCCGACGCTAAAGGCATTCATCAAGAAGAGCGTCTGGCAATGGTCCTTTTATTCAGACAGGGCAATATTGTCAAAGAGGAAGCACACATGGGCAGTGATTACCAATTTTAAACCAGGCATGGAGTCACCCTACTTAGCAAGCACGTTTGCACTTTACTGGAAACAAAGGTTTTTAGCACTGAGGATGGGTGAATGGCTTTTATTGAAGAACCTTCCTGAATGGCGACGTTCCAACAAAAGTATTAAATGTATGATGTGTGGTTATTACTCCAAATCCATTCAACACATAGCCTGTGTATATCCCGCAATGCTTACAGTCAAACGGTCTCTATTGCGAGAACAGTGGAATAGGCTAGCAGTTCAATCATGCCGCCAAGCTTCAATAGCTGCCTTAAATCTGGACAACACGAAGCTGAACATTGGGTTCACCAAATTTGTCAGTAAAGCGTCAAAACTGTTGGAAGATACTAGAGCTGCTGAATCTCTCTTACTTCAGCAGAGCAGCATTTTGGTCCCATAACTGAACCCTCAACAGTCAATATTTGCCGATCTGAATCTGACTTTTAGCTGAATTTTATTTGTCTACATTGTTTTAGTGAATTGAAAGAAAAACACAGTTTTGTAATTTTTATGGAGCTGTATTTTTTATGAATTGATTGAACACGTTTATATTGTAATGGTTTTAAGAAATCAACAATAAAGTATTATTATTATTATTATAAAGTAATGCGACCGCGCACGCAAGGCAAGAGTTCCTGCAAAAGGCCTGCCCCCGATGCATTCAGCTTCTAATGGTGTCCAGGATGCCCAAAGCCCGACAGGGGGGAATCCAGGGATCTAAAGGCCTGACCTCTACACTCCCAACATACTAGTCCAGTCAAGACTGCAGAGAAACAGGAGGATCATGGGAGTGCCAGCCCTGCTATGGCACCCAGCTGAGAGAGGGCAGGGCCTGCATTTCCAGCACCCCTAATGTTTCCGGTCTCATTCACCTTACAAGTGATGACTGGGATGAAAACAATGGCCATGGAGGTAATTTTACATGTACCCAGGGCTTTAAGCGGGCTGGGTCCTGCCGGTGCGGAACCACCCTTCTCTGCCTTTCATGTAACTACAGACAGACTCATATTTGTTCATTCACAGTCTCATCTTTTTAGCACTGAAGCATTTTCAGTATTATATACAACGAATCCATAGATGTTGCTTATTTATCTTATGCAACTAACAACCTTTGACGACAAAGCCTATAGTTCTGGCTTATTGTAGGTGTAATGTTAATCATTGTATTATATATATCTGAATGCAGTGATAGAAGCAGCAAAATACCAGCTGGAAAAGGTGCCTCATTACCGCGCTGCGGTTTGTAAGCGCTGTTTTAACTTTACCTTGTTTTGGAACGATTGGCAATTTTTTTTCGTTTTGATTATTTTAAATTGAGTACTGGTTGGGCTTTCTCCCCCCCCCCTCTTACCTGCAGTTAATTTGTGGAAAAAACACCACCGTTTTGGTGGGTCCGGGCTCAGTGGGTGGTGTGGGGATCGACTTTGGGCGCCATTTTGGCTTGGGACGCTGCTCTTTCGGTGGGCGCCATCTTGGAGCGTCTTAGCGCTCCTCCCTCCATTTCTCCGCCTATTTAAGACGTTTTTAGGTAATGGGCAGCCTGGAAAAGGTGCCTCATTACCGCGCTGCGGTTTGTAAGAGCTGTTTTAACTTTACCTTGTTTTGGAACGATTGGTAATTTATTTTCGTTTTGATTATTTTAAATTGAGTACTGGTTGGGCTTTCTCCCCCCCCTCTTACCTGCAGTTAATTTGTGGAAAAAACACCACCATTTTGGTGGGTCCGGGCTCTGTGGGTGGTGTGGGGATCGACTTTGGGCGCCATTTTGGCTTGGGACGCTACTCTTTCGGCGGGCGCCATCTTGGAGCATCTTAGCGCTCCTCCCTCCATTTCTCCGCCTATTTAAGGCGTTTTTAGGTAGTGGGCAGCCTGGAAAAGGTGCCTGATTACCGCGCTGCGGTTTGTAAGCGCTGTTTTAACTTTACCTTGTTTTGGAACGATTGGCAATTTATTTTCGTTTTGATTATTTTAAATTGAGTACTGGTTGGGCTTTCTCCCCCCCCCTCTTACCTGCAGTTAATTTGTGGAAAAAACACCACCGTTTTGGTGGGTCCGGGCTCTGTGGGTGGTGTGGGGATCGACTTTGGGTGCCATTTTGGCTTGGGACGCTGCTCTTTCGGCGGGCGCCATCTTGGAGCGTCTTAGCGCTCCTCCCTCCATTTCTCCGCCTATTTAAAGTCGCTCTCTCCCGTGCAGCGGGAACGCGCAGCCGGAGTCTTTCCAGAGTCCTGCCCGTCTGCGCCCGTCCGCGCAAGGGAGACGCAGGACGTGGCAGGACGCTATCGTGCTGCAAATATGATTTATCAGTATTCCAGTCAGGCTCTTCATTTGATCAGATGATCTCTGCCCTCTTGTTCGCACTCGGCTCAGCATCCCCTGTGCGGCCCTCATACTTGCCCATGCGGATGGTGGGAACTATCGGCACCGACGATGGCCCCTAGCCAGGTACTGCCGCATCGTAAGAAGGAACCTTCACCCTCTAGTGCCGTTAAACTTTGGCACCATAATGTCAGATCTCTGTCGAAACATCATCGAGATATTTATGAACTTATCTCCTTAGAAGGTCCTGATGTCTTCTTCATGACGGAGACCTGGCTAGGTGATGAGGATACGGCCATAATTAATCTGGCCCTCCCTCCGGGCTACGCAATTCATACACTAAATCGCAAGGGGAGAGGCGGAGGCATAGCCGTGGCTTTTAAAACTTGCTTCACTTGCACCTGGAAGCCTATGGACTTGGCTGGCGCAGAGTGTGCCCATTTTTCCATCAGCATTAGTCAGCATCAAACATTGTCAGGTCTTCTGATTTACCGTTCTCCAGGGAGTGACAGTGCTTTCAGGAAAGCTCTTCCTGAGCTGGTAAGCTCTCTCTCTCTGCTCTCCTCCAACATTACCATCATCGGCGATCTTAATATACACTTCGATGCCATAGAGATACCAGCGGTTAGAGGTCTGCTGGACGACCTTGAAGCAGTACAGCGACTCCAACTGGTCCGTCATCCGACCCATGAGGGAGGTCATATCCTCGATCCGGTTTTTACTAACCTTCAACTGGCCGAGGTCTCACCCCCTAGACCCATGGGATGGAGTGATCATTACCTCATTGAGCTTTTTGTCACAAAGGTGATACAATCTATTGGGAAGCCTGATAAAACATCTTTCAGGCGGCCCTGGAAAAAGCTCAAATTGGAGGATTTCCATCGTCTCCTGATCACCACACCTCTGGCTCACACGGATGACGTTGCAACTGGGTATACCATCTTTTGCGCTTGGATTGTTAAAGTCCTTGACGTATTAATCCCAGCCGGCTGGAGTAGGAATCGACATTCTCAGCCTAATCCCTGGTACACGGAGGCACTCAGGTGTATTAAAGCTACCTGCCGACAAGCCGAAAGAGCATGGAGGAAGAATTATGATAAAGACCTGAAAGTATGCTACCTGGCCAAGGTAAAGATATACCACAGAGCTGTCTGCCGGGCCCGAGCTAACTACTATGCACAGGAGTTCCAGGCGAGCTCTAATCCGTCCAAACTGGTTTTCAAAGTCTTGAAGGAGCTCACAGTGAACAGACTCCCTACTACGGAGATCTGTTCCCTTGCCCACTGTGAGTCGTTAGCCAGCTTCTTTGTGGAAAAAGTAAATGCCATCTACCGCTCTTTTCCCAAAGCTGACCCTGACAGTACGACCTTGACATTGCGTACTTTTCAGTGCTTGGCCTCTCTCTCTATACCATCGGAGCAGGAGTTTAATCTCCTAGCGGCCAAGGTCAAGTCTGGCTCACCGGATGACCCTTTGAGACCTGCCCAGTTTATGGACTCGGCGTCCGTCTGCCTTCCTCCTATCCGCCATCTGATGGAGCAATCCCTCACCATTGGTTCAGTTCCACCTAGTTGGAAGGCTGCCTGCGTCATGCCCATTATAAAGAAGCCTGGATTGGATCCGTTGAAGCCGGAGAGTTATCGACCCATCTCCCTCCTTCCCTGGGTGGCAAAAATTACAGAGGCCCATGTGAATAACATCTTAACAAACCATCTGGAATCTGCACATCTTCTAGATCCTACACAGAATGGTTTTAGATCTGGACATAGTACAGAGACGGCACTTCTATTCATGGTTGAACATCTCCGCTCTGTACTAGATGCAGGTCAAACGGCGGCACTGGTCCTCTTGGACCTCAGTGCCGCCTTTGACACTGTATCTCACACCATTCTTATTCGAAGGCTTGGTGAGGCTGGTATTTCAGGCAGGGCGTTGGATTGGTTTCAATCGTTCCTTTCGGAACGATCCTTTCAGGTTGTAGTGCCACCGTTCAGATCTAAGCCCCACGCCATCACTCAAGGAGTCCCGCAGGGCTCGGCGTTGAGCCCCACTCTCTTCAACCTCTACGTTCAACCTTTGGCGGAGGTTGCGAAGAGTTGGGGTCTCACTATGGTATCATACGCCGATGATACCCAGTTGGCGGTGGCTCTTAACGGGGACTCTGACCAACTGGCATCGAACTTTGCAGATGGTTTGAGGGCCGTTGCTAGTTGGCTTACGTTCAATTGTTTACAACTCAATGCCCTCAAAACTGAGGTGATGGTACTGGGGAAACATCCTGATCTGTGGGGTGCTAGCTGGTGGCCTAAGGAGCTGGGACCTCCCCCAAAACCTGTCTCCGAACTCAAAAATCTTGGGGTCTGGTTGGATTCCAAACTAACCTTCTCGTTCCACACTAAGAAGGTGGCATCCATGTGCTTCGGCATTTTGCGTGGCTTGAGGCCTATCCTCAAATTTTTTGATGCCCCCACCCGCCAGATGGTGATCCAATCTAGCGTACTATCGAGGCTCGATTACGCAAGCTCACTGCTCTTGGGCGCCAACCAGGCTGAAGTCTTGCGACTTCAACGGGTGCAGAATGCGGCAGCTAGGGCCCTGGTGGGCCTGCCACGCTTCTGCTCAGCCCGTAGCACAATTTTCAATCTGCACTGGCTGCCAGTAATCAGGCGCATAGAGTTCAAGGCCCTCTGCTTTGAGTTCAAAATTCTTATATTTAACACCCCTATCATCCTTCAGCACCTTTTGTCCTCGTACACCCCTTCGCGCAGCCTTCGCTCTGCTGGCCAAAATCTGGCACTTGTCCCCCGATTTCAAAAATGTAGATTGGGTGGCCGTTCGTTTACGGTCCTGGCCTCTAAACTATGGAACGCACTTCCTGCCTACATTCGCTCTTTGGATGACCTTCTTGCTTTCAGGAAAGCTGTCAAAACCTATTTCTTTCCTCTGTCTTATTAATCACTCCCTACTCTTTCTGTGTTATTAGTTATGTTACTTTTTCCAGTTACAGCGCCGGGACGCCCCTTAGCTGGGGCAGCTGTGCGCTTAAAAAATCCAAATAACATAACATAACATAACAGTCGGGCGGCACACTATGCTGCACACTATGCTAAGCACAGATTTTTATCTTAAGGGTTTTTTAGCTACGCCCTTATCGACCAGGTACCTTTGACAGGTCCAACTCCCCAGTTTTTTCATCCCACTTAAAGCTCTCCGTATACCTTTGATGAAGTCATTGATGAGAGAGTAATTTAAAATAGCCCGGGACATGCTCTCTCTCTCCACCTTATGATGTTACTGCAGCCCAACCCAAAGTAGTTGAAACTTCATCGCGCGTGACACGGTGCCTCCTGCAAGCAGTGCGCACTCTCTGCTTGCGCCTTGATTCCGGAGTGAAAGCATACAGAAGGTGTTTACTGGCCGCTACAGTCGATGCATTTTTGCCCTTTGTTGTACCTGCGGCGCTAATGAAACAGTTTGTGCCACATATGGGTCAGGCATACAGAGATGCCCGGCATAGCAACGCTGAATGGCGCTTCAGCGAGCGTAGGAGGAACTCGCCTCCATGCTTTCTCTGTAGACACACAATACGAAGAGGACCCGCTCACATTAAAATGCCATCCAGCAGCCACAGCACACGCAGTCCTGTCTACAGACAGGTACATTTATTCATCATGCACCAAAAGGCATTAGGCAGAGGGCTTGTGAAAGCATAATGAAGCAATTGTCTGGAGGCTCTTAAAAAAAAGTAGCACATTAAACTGCTCCGGCCTCTCGGATTAGGAGCACTGAGGCGAGAGTGCCTTAGCGAGCACCTGGTCTAGTCATGGAGGAAAATGCTCTTTTAATACATTTCAGGATACTGGCGAGTCTCCGTCTGATGGTCACAGTCATCTAGAACAGTGTCCACTCTCAGACAGCATAAACAGCTCGTCAAGCCTTGAGATCTCACACTAGACAGTCTGAATCAGATTTGAGTTGTACACAAAGGGGCATATTCACAAGGAGCTATCGCTGAATTAACTGCAGTTTTGCACAGCCAAAGTCATGACAAATTTACTCCACCATTCACAAGCAGGTGCTAACAGCCCCCAGCACCAGTTTTCCCATGATAGCAGCCGCAAAAAACATCGCCACAGAGAAGCCCAGCAAATATCACTAATGAGATGTAGAGTAGGCGTTCCGGTGCCAAAACCCGCAACAACAGCACACCTCGGCATTCACAATGACCAGACACAACCATGAAAAAAACACAAAACACGCGATAAGCCACGTTAGCAGCAGGAAATTTACACCTGCTCTGACCTGGTGTAAAGTCGGATAGTAGCCTGCACCACAAAAGGGAGCACAGCCCACAGCCCCACCTGAAGACAAGCAGATGCCATGGAGCAACTGAACATGCAGCACGGACACCCAAGAGGGCCGCAACACCCACCAACACCATATCCAGTCCTGAAACACCCCTCCCCCGGGCCCACCCCAAAACCCTGACCAAGAAACTGCACGCCAACACCACGAAACACAAAACAAATATATTGCCTGAGGTCGCACAAGCAGGAAAAGCAACATACATGCGTCGCCAGAAAATGGAGAACCAGTCATACAGCAAAGCAATCACCAACACAAAACACCATACAAACAAAAGACAAAACAGCCATCCTGATGAGTCCTAGCTGGTCCACACTGGACAGTCCGTAGGACATAGCCTGTAAGACGAAATCCAATAGAAGAAGGAGTGCCGTGCGTCCAACAAAGGAAAGAGAGGGAGAGAGCAAGGGCGAGAGACGGATTGAGAATGCAGAAGCAGTGCAAGGCCTTGCAGGGCACCACATGCCAACATGTGTGTGTGTATCACCATCCGTCCACTATGAGCCCAAGGCTGTGTCCCAATCTCAGCCACAAAGCCACATCACATTTCGAGTATTAGTCAGACAAACCTCAGGGATGAAAGCTCCATTGTTCCAATGCAGAAGGCGGGAGGTCACCTGCACCTCTGACCTTGTTCCTGAATGTGCCTGGAACACACTGAGTGAAATGCCATGGCAGATGTGGACGACTCCCATGCCACTCATTGCACAAAGGAACCATCCGACTCATCCACACCCCACACGCAGAAGCCCCTGCCTGAGGTACCCCTGCATGGGATTGCCTTGACTGTCACAAAAACAGCAACGCATTCTACCCAACTTTGCACACACATTTGAATCATTGCTCAGAGCTGTGGCATATCCTCCACACAACTGCTGCAGTACAGAAGAGTGCCGGTTCCATGAGACGCACCAAGGCAATGGCCGGCCATACCGGGCACATGCACAACCCCCGTCAGGTGGGACAGTATTGTGCACTCATTCTGCATTTACTGGGTGCAGTGCAACTGGCAGTGCTGCGGATCAGTTACCGGCTCAGCTTCTGTTTTGCCGATGTCACCTGCTTCCAGCCCTAGTTCCACTGCCAAACATGCACATTTGAGTGTCCCATGTATGTCTGTCCATCCAACAAAATGGTAGCTGAACTGGATTATGACTTGTGTCTGTGCCCCCTGTTGGATCACAAACAGGAGTGTAACCGAGACAGCCGAGCATGGGATGCCTTGACATACTGCGCATGTATTGGCAGTTGTGCATGGGAGATTGCACAATTCCTAGTGTGCAGTGGCCACATAGAGGCGCTACCCTACTAGTCTGTCTTACGGATTGGTGAAAGGGCGTGGGCTGAGCACACCTGCCCGGACTAGTCAATGGATTGGCTCACCCTGGTTTTCCTTGAACGCAACAAAGTACTATTGGGACACATTGCATATGAAGCTGCCCGGGTATTCATGGATGAGTAACTACGTTCCTGCAGTCACAACTGATTGCCACCCAAAACACAGGTCCCAACAACATGTTGCATCTTTGGAATGGCTCCCATATCCCAAAACAACAGAGGACACGTCGACCATCGTCCGAACTCTGGATACATGTGCTTGAAACAACACGTGTGTACACACACCTGTGCAAGGTGAGGCAGGTCCACGTATTGCATCGAGTTTGGCTGCCACAAGTTTGAAGCCCACCCGCAGCTGGTCAGCCAACTCCACCTGGCAACACCACATACGTTCTTGGAACTCCATGAATTGTTTGGGGGCTGCTGGGAGACAGCAGTGGTGATGTGTGTTTCCTGCTGTGTGGTCGGTGCAGGTGGTGGGGTCACCTCGGGACTGCTGGCCTGCCCTGCTTCTGGAAATGGGATGCGGAGGCTATCTATGATCCGTTGGAGGGTGTCGGTGCAGTTAACCAGGGGGTCCTCTTCATCGTCACTGAAGATATGTCTGGTCTGCTCTGCAGGAGGTGTTGTTGGTCCCTCTGCAATTTGAGATGCAGGTTAAAAGAGTTGTACATGTATGTTGAAGATTTGCAGATCTTTACGTTCAGACAGCATGCCAATGTAAATTGTGACTGTTTTGGTGTAGCTGGCTATTTGATGGCAGTCAGTGTGTTTTTCGACTACATGACGGATGTGTGGAAGTACCCAGTACATTGCAATCACACAGTTTCAGGCAATGCCTGATCTGAGTGGACAGTTACTACGCACGTATGGGACCTGTTATGCGTCATGTCCTATGGTGCTGGTGTTGTACTTTGTACCTCATTGCCATCATTGCTGAAGTTCTGTGATTGCTATGTGTGTGCTGCATTGTGGTTGATTTGCCCCTGCAGCACTGATTTTGTGTAGCCTTCTCCCTTTGAGGTGGAGTGCCTTTGAATTGTGTGCTTTTCAGGGCCTGTTTTGTTTTAGACTTGGTTCATGTTTGCTCTCGGTGATATTTTGTGGCCTGGTGCATTGTTCGTCTGGTGCGTGTATTGTACGGCATGGGTTGTGTGTGCACGTGTACATGTCAGATTGTGAACAGCTTCTTTATGGATGTGATCCGCACTGGGCTGCCTCCATGTTGATTTGTGGGCCATCTCATGTTTTTGGGCTGCTGCCATGCTTGGTCTGGTGTCTCAGTGGACTAAAGCAGCCACTGTAGGGGGCTGTAGGGGCTTATTTTCGACCTCACGGTCACAGATTCTAATCCTGGGGGATCCACCAAGCCTTAGGGTGGCTTATGTGTAATAAAAAGGTAGTTTTAAACTTTAGAAGTACTTTTAATTCCAAACTTGATTTTGGACAAATTTGTATTTAAAAACCAGCCTGCGAGGCAGGGCTGACTTCAAAATGACACCAGATACCACAGCATTGCACACTTAAGTGCATTGAGTCCATTGGGGTCTTTCATCCTACATGACCTACCATTTACTGGGTATTCACAGGTAGGTTGTCTTGGCCAGTTATAATTATACCAATTGCCAAGAACAGAGCAATGGCCCTGGGAATAGTTAGCAGAGCCCAGGGCACTTTCAGAGTCAGTAACCACGAGTATCAGTCTTTGCTTTCAAGAGGTCTTTATTCGATTTGCATCATAAAAGACAAATACATGTTAAAAAGCAGTTCATACTCTTACATATAAGGTAATAAATATGTACATTTTTAAAAACAAGTTAAGAAAAGTATTACATTTTTAGACAATGATGTACAAAAACAAAAAGACCCCTTACTACATAAACAATACTACATTCGATCTAAAAGATATAAAAACATGTACTGTGGGAACTTCATTTGCCAAGGTTGCAAGAACGAATTGACCATGCCCAGCTCACAAATTTTGCTACACCAATGGCAATAGGGGTTGAAGTATCTGTTTTAAGAATCCTAGTCGCTGCCACTGCCAATCTGGTACCTAATAGGCGACTGACTGGCAGAAGCCAAACTTTCCTGGGTAACAAGTACTTAGGGCAACAGAAAAAAAGATGTTCAATATTTTCTACTGCTGTTACACAGAAGGGACACTTGTCGCTACCACCAGTTGACCAGGAGTGCGTAAGCTCTCTCACGGGTAACGAGCCTACTCGTAACTGGTGATACCGTTTGCGATCGTTTGGCTTTGTAATTACGTCCCAGTAGGCTTCATATTTAGGGACATCCTTTACAACCAGAAATTCAAGTGTCATGGTAGGACCAACAACCATAGCGGATCTCCTCTCAGCGATCCAGTGCCAATAAATATCTTTAAGTTCCTTTTTTGATGGAAAGGTCGCGCGTGCAGGATCAACCCACAATGCCTCCAGGCTCAAATTTTTTAAAAGCATCCTGAGATGCGAGAACCAGGGAACCCGATGGGACCCTTCAAGCCCCCTCACCTCAGTAATGGCCTCAGCAAACAGGGTTAATTCAGGTGTAGTCCACAGACGACGCCAGAACGCCAATGGTCTATACCTTACTGCATCCTCGATGGATTTAACACCTAGATCAAGCTGCAAGGGTAAGGAAGATGTAGATTGTGGGAGACCAGTTGCCATTCTAAGGAACCTATTCTGAGCCACCCTCAGAGTGGTTAGATCACTATACCCCCACAATTCTGCGCCATAAATAATTGCAGGAATTATCTTGGAGCCATATATTTTTACCAACGGTGCCAAGGGTTTAGTGAGAGATTTTGAAAGCTCCTTCAGTAGGGCACCCCCAAGTTGTGCATGTTTCAGAGTCATAAGGTCCAACTGGGGTTTCCAGCTCAAGTTCTAACTTAGTGTAACACCTAGGTATGTAAAAACCTCCGTTTGTTTCAAAATTGCTCCACTCATTGACACCTTGGCCTTCACAGTCTTAGGACCTCGCAGGACCATAATTTTGGTCTTATTGACATTCTCTTCTAACTCATGGTCACTGCAAAAACACTCAAAACCGGCCAGTGCGGACTGAAGACCCTGCCTCGTTTTTGATATAATTAGAGTGTCGTCCGCAAACATAAGAAGGGGAATTTTCCTTCCAGCAAGAGAGGGCGCGTCCGTTGGATAATTAGAAAAGTATTTAGTCACCCCATTGATAAACAAGGAAAAAAGGGTGGGGGCCAAAACACACCCTTGTCTAACCCCCTTGGCAACTTTAAAACTGCCAGTAACCTCTCCTGGACCGCCCCATCTTACTTTGGCATAAGTATTTAAGTGCAGATTAATCAATAGCGCCACCAACTCTTTGGGCATGCCCAAGTCCAGCAGGACTTCCCAAAGCTTGGTCCTGGGCACTAGGTCAAACGCAGACCTAAGATCCACAAATGCCGCAAACAACAAACCTCCACCAAGATAGACCACTTTCCAATAGAGTAGCATGAATCTAAAAACTTGCTCTAAAGTCCCCATGTGTTGCCGAAAACCCGCCTGAAGAGGACTTAGAACATCGTGATCAGAGATCCAAGTCTGAATCCTACCCAAAAGAAGGCGAGCCACAATCTTTTGTATAGCATCAATCAGGCTAATAGGGCGATAATTAGCCGTTACTGAGCGGTCACCCTTCTTGTGGATAGGGAGGATCTCCGCCCCTAACCATGAGTCAGGAACTTTCGCACCCCTTGCCAAAGCATTGGCTAAAAGAACAATATATGGGACCGAGAGGTCCTGATCCTGCTTAAACATATCAGCTGGAATGCAGTCAGGACCTGGTGCTTTACCCCCCGGGATAACCCTTAACACTGCCCTCACTTCTGCTGGCGAAAAAAACAAGGGTTCGTTAAAAGTAATGGGCAGCAGAATTTCTGAACTAGTGATATTCGCTTTGAATTGTTTCCCGTAGTATTCAACCCATTCCCCTGGCTCAACACAGTTTGAAGGGTATCTACCCTGTGGGCGATTGCCCCATATAAGCTGCCGCCAGAATTTAATCATGTTATTACTCTTGCAGGCCTCCAACAGTTCCTTCCAACGAGTCTCGTCCCAGTTCTTCTTAGCAGTGGCCTGCACAGTTTTGTAGGTGGCCCTGCAACTACGGATTAGGCTCTGATCTCTTGACTTTAAAGCCGCATGCAGCGCCTTTTGTGACTCCCTGCAAGCACTATTAAACCAGGTTAGGGGCTTCAGCTTATTTCTTCTAGGGCCAGTAGGTTTAATAAAAAGAGATTTCAGTTTTAGAAATAGATCCCTGTGTAGTGTAGTAATTTTATGTAGAAAGGCCGACTCTTGGCTGAACCCACTAATTTGAGTCATTGTATCCCTCAACATGGATCTAATCTTTGACAGAACCTCCTCATCCAGGGCAATTTTAGGCCAGCTGACCCTTCTTTCATTATTAGATAATAAGACCTGCGGCGGGGACGCCTCTACCACCAAGGGCTCTAGAAAGAAACCTTCTTTGAACGATAAGACCAGGGGATTGTGGTCACTCCCAGGTCTGTTTGCTACCACCATATCCAGCAGACTGGGCCACATTTCCACATTCACCAGGATGTAATCAATACGGGAACCAGATCTGCCGTTGTCGTAGGTCACTGCCCCCATCCTATCAGACTTCAAACGCCCATTAACTGCACATATACCCAGATTCAAGCATAGACCCTTTAAAAATATGGCTGATTGGAACCATTTCTTAATAGGTTGTAACTCCAACCCCGGAATGCCCCATAAAGAATCTTCATCTTCTGTGAGCGTGCCATCGTCCGACCCCATAGGTTCAAAACAGGTGTTGAAGTCCCCCAGCACCACCCTATTGGTATTCACCGGAAGAGAGCTTAAGAAACCCTCCAACACCAAGGCAACAGGAGAACATTTTCCCCCTTGGATACCCCGCATATAAATATTTACAATCACCAAAGACAATCCCGTAGACGATTTTACCTGTATGGCCAACATATCGGGGCTATCCAGTGGGAGCTCCTCCACTGATACTCCCACATGTTGGCGTACCCATATTGCTAGACCACCCACTGGTCTACCCCTTGCACCCTTCACAGCTGGTCTAAAAAAATTCAGATACCCCGCACGGAAAATAGGCCGTGTAGCCCAGGTTTCCTGGAAAGACCAGATATCAGAATGGTCTATAAAGGACCCCCAGTCGGGTAAATCAAGCTTTGATTCAAGGCCGGCAATATTCCATGAGCATATGCGTAACATCGGTAAGCACGGATCAGTTGCCCCGTTCCCTACTACTGCAAGACTAGATAAGACTGGACAGGGCGGACAAAGAGTTGGGCTAACATAAGTGCAAGAGGGTAGGCGACTTACAGGCAGAACAGGTAATAATGATTCACCTAGGGTAGGTTTAACAACATTAAAACCAGATAACCCCTTTTCGGATCCCACAGTGAAAGAACAAAGGTCAGCAGAAGGGAGTACAGTTTTAAGCTCTATAGTTTGTACAGACAAAGGACTCTCATATGCTGGATGTAATAAAGAGTTAGGTGTTAGAGTCACTGTACCTGGTGGACTATCGGCGGAGTAACCCGACTGTCAATCACACCCATCAAAACAGGGTAAGATATTAAATCTGTTAGATGTTTCCAAAAGAGTAAAAGGAATCAAATGATCCAGTCTCCTGTTCCCATGTAGGTGGTCCAGTCTCCCTAGAGGCAAGCTATAACCTCTAGCAGGCACTGTACTCCACCCAAGATCATTCCTCGTGGGCAGGGGTCCAAGAGGTTGCCCCGTATAACTATTAATGGGTTGCAAATACCTGTCAGGTTGAATGTCAGCTAATCCACCCGAATGGGATGGAGGGGTCACAAGGGATCGGGGGTAAAAAAATGTTAGGTCATATGGGACTATGGAGCTACTCAGATTCCCCGTGAACCCGTTCAATATAAGTCTGACTGCCTCTGGGTCTCTAAAGTTGATTACAATAAGATCTCCCTTCAGATTTTTCTCCCTACTACCCAACCAAGAGAGACGCCTGACATGAACAATCTCTCCATAACATAATAAGGGAGCGGTCTATTAAGTCCAAGCCAATGCAGTGTTTTGTTTCTTAACTGGGAGTACCCCTCCCTTTTACCTGCCTCTAAGGTTGGGACTCCTGTGAGCCGACCACAAAAGGCACAGCGTCGGGCGGCAATTCAACGTTAAGGCCCCGCCGTTTATCATTAGTGGGATGACTCAACCTTCCACTTCCCACTCGCTTATTTGGGGTAGTTGGATTTTCCCCACCCTTCTAGGATTCTCTAGCAACCAATGCTGCTGAATTGGCTGCTGACACCAATGGGGCCTGTGGAGCAGATTGCTGGGATGTTACTACTCCCGATTGGGGATTGACAGGGGGGGTGTTAACAATAGGATTGCCCTTAATAGGACCCTTAACCGAGGCCGCAGAAGGAACAGGAGCAATTTGAGCCTGGACTGTGACCATCGGTGGGAGAACTGGCCTTTCAGTAGACAAGGAAGGCCCTGCCCCAACATTATCGACGAATAATGACTCAAGGTTCCCCAGCCGTTGTTCCACCCTCTTCAAAATATCTAATATTGGTTGCATAAAGGACCTAAGTAAATGCTCAATAGGAGCGCAGGAGGAGTCCGGCAATAAGGCTTTCTCCAAGGGGGAAGGGGCTGGCCTCGTTTCACATGATGGGTTGGTAGCAGGCATTATTTCCGCTGCGACTACAACCTCAGAAGCCGATGGCACTACAACTGAGATTTCTGGGGCCTTAACCTTGGGCACAGCGGATACGATAGGTTTTAATGATTTACCAAACTCAGAGTGACTGAGCTTACTCCTCTGGGCAACCCCCCTTATCCGTTTGGCTGGGGGCGGACCTTGAGCTTTCGAAATATGGGGCAGCTTGCCCTTATTTTTAAGTAACTTCCTGGCTGGAAAAGAAGGCACAATAATTACATCAGAACCTGTACTCTGAAAACTTGGGGTCGCCTCAGTGGGTAAAGCGACAGTATTTACATCAACATGTTGTGGCGAAGTGCCTCTAAGAAGTACAGGAAAATTGTCCAAGGACAGTGGGTCCTCACTGGAGGGGACAGAAGCAGTGTCCGACAATACGGATACACCCATCAAATCCATCAAGGGTCTGTTTTTCATGGTTTCAATAGAGCGACGTCGTTCTGTCCTGCGCTCTGCCATCACAAATTCCTTGTCCAACTCTGCGGCAGCCCTTGTAAAGTAGTTCTCTAAAGTACATTTACTGCCCCCTACAGACAACGATTTGTCACCTGATGTAGTCATGATATCTATGTCCTACCTTGTCAGCAGCCTGGGGGTTTATGAAGGCGAAAGAGGGGTGGCCCGTTCCGTCCTCCTCCATCCCCGGACGGCCACAGACGGCCCGCCCTTTGCCCGGACTTAGCCCGGCGTCCCGCCCGCGTCCCGCAAGGGAGGTAGTACGCCAATTATATGCGCCTCCTGGCGCTTGAAGATGGTGCTCGGCAGGCGCTGTGCCTGCTGGTGCTTGTGGTTCCCCTGACCCGCCCTCCACACTACAGCAGCACTCCAGATGACCAGGGAGGCGGGAGGCGGGATGACCCCTATGGCAGCAGCGAGGCGGCAGGTGAACAGTCCGAGCAGCTTAGCTGCAAAGCAATACGTGGCACGGCAAGTTCTCCAAGTGAAGGGTTCCCCCGCTCTGCAGGTAGTACGCCAATTATATGCGCCTCCTGGAGCTTGAAGATGGTGCTCGGCAGGCGCTGTGCCTGCTGGTGCTTGTGGTTCCCCTTACCCGCCCTCCACACTCCAGCAGCACTCCAGATGACCAGGGAGGCGTGCGGCGGGAGGCGGGATGACCCCTATGGCAGCAGCGAGGCGGCAGGTGAACAGACCGAGCAGCTTAGCTGCAAAGCAATACGTGGCACGGCAAGTTCTCCAAGTGAAGGGTTCCCCCGCTCTGCAGGTAGTACGCCAATTATATGTGCCTCCTGGCGCTTGAAGATGGTGCTCGGCAGGCGCTGTGCCTGCTGGTGCTTGTGGTTCCCCTGACCCGCCCTCCACACTACAGCAGCACTCCAGATGACCAGGGAGGCGTGCGGCGGGAGGTGGGAGGCGGAAGGCGGGATGACCCCTATGGCAGCAGCGAGGCGGCAGGCGAACAGTCCGAGCAGCTTAGCTGCAAAGCAATACGTGGCACGGCAAGTTCTCCAAGTGAAGGGTTCCCCCGCTCTGCAGGTAGTACGCCAATTATATGCGCCTCCTGGCGCTTGAAGATGGTGCTCGGCAGGCGCGGTGCCTGCTGGTGCTTGTGGTTCCCCTGACCCGCCCTCCACACTACAGCAGCACTCCAGATGACCAGGGAGGCGTGCGGCGGGAGGCGGGATGACCCCTATGGCAGCAGCGAGGCGGCAGGTGAACAGTCCGAGCAGCTTAGCTGCAAAGCAATACGTGGCACGGCAAGTTCTCCAAGTGAAGGGTTCAGTCAAATAATGGGGGTTATCAGAATAAAAAAAGGAAGACCTTTGTACAATATTCACTTTTCAAGTTGTAGGTATGCCTTCATAACTAAATGCATGGCCCAAAAACTTTAACACAGAGTTGGGGTCAGCTCTTTCCACTACTTCAACAAATGACCAACATGAAAATAACTAAGTTACGGCAATTAAGTATTTTTGTGTTTTACTCACAGGACCCATAACATCAATTGTCATAGACTCCCAAATGAAGTGGACCCCACACATTGGAGGTCTAAAAGTCTTCAAAGATTTGTCATCCCTAAGACAATGCAAACATTATTTTACAAACCTCTCATTTTCAAGTTCAATTCCTAGCTGCCGGAAAATTACTTTTAACTGCCTGTTTGGTTCTTTTAGTGTTAAAATGGCCTTCATGGCAAAATTCTATTATCTTCTTACGTAATGTTCCTGGTGGAACCGCTATCTTGCCCATCAAAATGACATGAGTTTCCTCAGTCAAGTCAGATCTGACCTGCCAAATGGTTTCAATGGGCTCCTTCAAAAGCTCAATTATGTCAGCATCCACTAATTTCCCTTCCCTTAACAAGAGTGGACTATTACTACTTTTAGAATATACATTATCCTTCAAGATGAACCTGTGTTTGAATCCATGTAGTTTCTTTTAAAATGTATAAAAACACGGAAAAAGAGTTGTCTTTAAGAAGATTTATTCATGAGAGAAATCTCCGAGTTGCGTGCACATCTAAAGCTAATCCTGAAGTGTCAGTACAACATTCTGACATGGATCATGAGTGTACAAACATTCCAAACATTAAAGTGATATAGCAAGGATAATGTAACACATCTTCCCTTCTAAGAAATAAATAAAAATAAAAAAATAAAAAATATATAATTGAAACACATATTCAAGACAAAGATGATAGCATAAATAGTTACAACATATAATCATTGAGCTTAACAGGCTTTACAATAATCCTCCCAGATAATCTCCTTGAACATGGAGAAGATGTTTCAGTTGACACAGCAGGTATAGAAGGAAGATTAGGTGATACCACATTTGGATTGGATATGGGTGTGGGAAAATCACCTGGGGTAGGTTCGGATGTGGAAACATCACAATTCCTATTTAACCATAACTTCCGTTCTAATTCATTGCATAAAACAACATTACACAAATTCCATTTGCGACCATCATCTAACAGAACACAATTTCCCATAACCTTCAACACTTTTTTTGGATGAGACCATTTAGAAGAACCATCCTTTGACAAACCAAAACGAGACGATCTCACAATATCACCTATAAGAAAAGGTCTCTCCAACTTCTTAATTCTACTGTTGTGTCTATCCACATATCTCTGTTGATACACATGCATTCTGTCAGCCAAATTCTTTTTAAGAACAGGGCTAGTGGCATTGAGCATCCAAGCAGGGGTTACCTTATTACCAGCAGAACGGCCTTTAAGAAGGTGGAAAGGTGATATCAAAGTTGCTGAATGTGGAGTATTGCGGTAACTCCAAATCATATCTTTGACGACAAGTTTGCAATCAGCACCCTCAAACACTGCCAATTGTAAACATTCCTTCAATACCCGGTTGAATCTCTCAACCATACCGTTCTCTCTAGGACAATAAACAGCAGTGGTAATGTGTTTCACACCACACGAACGTAAATATGCTTGAAATTCATTGGCTACAAATTGTGGACCATTGTCAGTGGTGATGGTTTCAGGAAAACCCTCTCTATGAAACAGTTTATCACAAAAATTGACAATGTTAGAAGCTTTAATCTCCTTCACAAATGCTACCTCAGGCCACTTACTGTAGTAATCCATTAAAACAATGGCGAATTTTCCAACAATGTTGCCAAAACTAAACGGACCACAAATATCCATAGCTAATCTTTGCCATGGTTTATCAGGAAATGCAACAGAACTAATGTGGGATTCTTGAGAAACATGAGATTTATCACTACATGTGCATGCTGGACAATTTCTAACACATCTTTCCACATCTTTATCCATACCAGGCCACCAAAAATCACAACAGCACCTTCTTTTCATTCCGGACATACCCGAATGTCCAACATGAACAAGATCAAGCAATCTATCACGTAAACTAGATGGTACAACAAGTTTATCTGCCCTTCTGACTATACCTGTTTCTATGTTATAAGATAGCTCTGGCCACACAGTTTTATACTCAGATAGCTCACAATCACTCCATGAAATTTTTTTGCAAGGTGAGGTTAATCGTACAATTACCTCCTTCAAAATGTGGTCATCTTGAACAGCTTTTCTCCACTCTATCTCGTCAATGGTACCACTACAAACCTCTTGAATGGAAGCTACTGACCATTCCTCATCTTGGTCAGATGCGGAATCTTCACTACAGATAGGAAGACGGGATAAACAATCTGCATTAACATTTTTAATGCCTGGTACATACCTCATTAAGAAATCATACTCCTGTAGTTTATAAATCCACTTCGCAATTCTAGGAGTAGCTTTCCCGGCGCCTTTGGTTGAAAATATATCAACAAGAGGTTTGTGGTCCGTTCATAATTCAAAATTTGTGCCCCATACATAATTTCTAAAATAATTTACACCCCAGAAACAAGCAAGAGCTTCCTTCTCAATAAAAGAGTACGATAGTTCAGCACCCTTCAAAGTACGGGAAGCAAAAGCTACCACCCATTCCGATTTGTCCTTACCTTGCATCAAAACCGCTCCTAAACCATATGCACTAGCATCAACAACAATGATGGACTTCTTGTTGGGATCAAAAGGTTTGAGTGCAACAGCATCTATTATCTCTTTTTTTACATCTTGAAAAACTGATTGGCATTCAGAACTCCACACAAATCTAACACCTTTTTTCATTAGAGATCTTAAGCAAAAAACTTTAGAAGCAAAATTTTGCACAGATTTGGAGTAATACTCCGCGAGCCCTAAAAATGAGCGAAGTTGGTCTTTGTCTGACGGAGATGGAGCATTCTTGATAGCATCTAACAGATTTTTCTTTGGCCTAACACCTTGCGCAGATAGAGTATGTCCCAAATACTCAATTTCATTAGTGGCAAATTTACATTTTTCAGCGGCAACCGTTAAACCAGCATTCTGAAGTTTAATCAATGCATCATTCAAGATTTCATCATGCATATTTCTGTCTTCACCCCACACCAATACATCATCTTGAAAAACTAACATATTAGGGACACCTTCAAGGACTCTAGTCATGACTCTCTGAAAAACAGCAGATGCAGAAGACAAACCAAAAGGCATTCTTAAAAATTGAAAAGCTCCCTCTGGAGTAATGAAGGACGTTAAATGACGAGACTCAGGATGTAATTTTATCTGATGATAAGCATTTGACAAATCAATTGATGAAAAATATCTAGCATCCCTGACAGAAGCAACCATCTCGTTAATATTGGGTAAGGGATAGCGATCTACCCAAATATTCTTATTTAAATCTCTTAAATCCACACACATGCGCAATTTTCCATTGGGTTTTCGTGCCAAAACTACTGGACTAAGCCAATCTGATGCTTTGATAGGTTCAATGATATTTTGTTGACATAAACGATCCAGTTCTACTTTAAGCTGAGATCTTAACACTAAAGGAACATTGCGTACTTTGTGAACAATAGGAGTGCAATCTGGTTTGAGAATAATGCGATGTTCAAATTTCTTAAGACACCCTAATTTTGTACTAAATAAATTAGGAAATGTTTTGTGCCATTCTAACCCGGCATCATCTTGAGTTAGTAAAACTACATCAGACTCTTTTCTGTGCCAATTAGGAGATAGTACTATTTTATCCGGATGATTAGGATCAAGGGTCATACCAAGATTCCATACTTCTTTCCATCCTAATAATGCTCTTCCTTTTTCTACAACATAGACAGTACCTGAAGTATTCCTGTCTTTAAAAATAATTTCAGATACAAAACATCCAATAACTGGTAATTTGATACCCAGATAACCTACAGGTGTTCTTTGAGAACAAGTGAGTCTTGGTTTGCCACAAGCTTCCCACATATTTTTGTCAATTATGGTATATAATGAACAAGAATCAGCCCAAAGAATTAACATGTGACCATTGATTATGACATCACACTTGGGAGGTTGAATTTCATCATCAATATGGTTGACCTCATTCCAAATAGGCATAACTTCTATGTCAGTATCGCTATCAGAGTGATTAAATTGATCAATATAGTTGACAGAATTTTTCCAAGCATTAGGATTGTCAGATCTACACATTTTTGCAAAATGGCCAGTTTTGTTGCATTTAAAACATGTAACGTTAGATGCAGGACACCAAGAATTTTCTGAAGTATGTCTTGCATTTCCACACCTGAAGCAAGTTTGTTTGTTATAACTTTGTGACTTGCTAGAACATGGTTTATTGTATGACATAGGTTTATTGTATGACGTGGTATTCTTATTAGTATTGGAAAATATTTGAGGTCTAACTCTGAAATCACGTTTTATGTTTTGTTTATGGTCAAAAGATTTTGATTTGTTATTAACTACAGCACATACATCATTGGATTCTTTATTATCACTAAACTTTGAGTCTTTGCTATGTGCAGAGCTTAACTCTTTAACATATCTGGAATTATTTTCAACTCTTCTAGCAATTGAAATGGTCTTGTGGAGAGAAGGATCTTTTAAATCTAACAATTTCTCTTGGATTTTAGTATTGTTGGTTCTAATAATAAATTGATCTCGTATAATTTCTTCATGTAAATCCCTAAATTTACAAGTGACTGCCAGTCTTCTTAAAACAGTAACATATTGTTCCACAGTTTCACCAGGTAACTGTACCCTTGAAAAGAACTTATGTCTTTCTACTACTATACTTGTTTTTTTTCCAAAATCTTCTTCTAAAGCCTTCAGAGAATCAAGATATTCATCTGAAGAAAATGTCTCAATTTTTGAAGAATCAAACACAACTTCTTCATCACTAAGGTCTTCATCACCAACATCACATACTTTAGATGTAACTTTGTTGGACTGTATGGGTAATGTTTTTAATACCTTTCTACCTTCGACACCAAGACTGTGTTTAAGTAGAGCTAATTTGCGTGAAGCTAAAAATACCTCTCCACCAATGGCTTCTAAATATGTTTCAAATGATTCACGTCAATCCTCCCAGTTCATAGGAGGAATGCCAGGGTCCTGTAAGAATTTAGGAGGAGCTAAAATGGTATTGGTTTCCATAATATTAATTGTAAGTCAATATATATAATTTTGAAGAAAAGAAGAGAAAAAAAAAATAAATTAACAAAATAAAAGTAGTCACCGTAGTCTTATTCCTCTTATTGCGTGTTGATTGTAGGTAAAATGCAGTTAAAACCGAGTTTTTAATGAATTTGTAGCATGTAAATAGTTAATTCAAATGAAGATCGAAGAGTTGCTAAGCAACGCGCCCCAGAATGCATTGCGGGTCCCAGAATGCATTGCGCGTCATCCGTGTGTTTCCTGGAGCTTGCCGTTGGAATCAAGTAGACACAGCGCATCCACGAGCGAGGTAATGTGTTTAAAAATATACACGCCTCGTGCTAGGTTTTGTAAAATGCCAAGGATTCAATTTCCCTCATTCGATAATGTTAATGCCGCTTTTGAACGTTTAAAATAGCAGTTTCACGCTACACGCTTCTTTCAGACGCCTCTCTCAAACATTGCCGTACCTTCGTTAGTGACAAGGAGAAGATTAACGTCTTCTTGAAACAGTGGCAGGCAGTTCCTTCTAGGCGTCTTTCACAGCGTTTTTGTTGAGGCGTTTTACACAGCGTTTCCGTTTTTGTTGGAGCGTCTTTCACAGCGTCTTGTAGGGAAATCCTTCAGCATTTCATGCTTGAAAAATAAATTAAGTTGCACACGGGTTGATAAATAGATGGTTTCCATTTTTTTGAAAGAATAACAAAAATGAATAAAATAATGATAAAGACAGTGATGGGTCGTTTCTTCCCTCGTCGGCACTTTTAAAATGTATAAAAACACGGAAAAAGAGTTGTCTTTAAGAAGATTTATTCATGAGAGAAATCTCCGAGTTGCGTGCACATCTAAAGCTAATCCTGAAGTGTCAGTACAACATTCTGACATGGATCATATGGCTGAGATACCCGCCACCCCCTCTCAACACAATCCCCAAGAATTGGGAAACCGGAAACAGTTCTTGAACTTTTGGAAGGCGGGAAGGGAGTGACCCTTCCCGGCCGTATTTATTAAAAATATGAAACAAAATTAAAACATTAAAATAACAGTTTCATATTATGTACAATTTCATTTCCACATTACGATGTTTGGCTAACCTTAACAGATCTCTAATACAAAGGTTCTCCTAGCCGAACTAACATCCTACAAAACATTTGACTTGAAATTGTACATCCTAACGTTAAGGGCCAACGGCAAGGTCGTAACCGGTGTCAGATCCCTAAACCAGAAATACCCCCCTCACTTGTGAGAGGAGCGACCGCACAGAGGCGTACCTCAAGTGCATCTACCAATTTCCCTTTGTACTTGACGGGGGCCCCAATAAACTCGACGCCATTTAACGGTCGTTCGAGGACTCGTGTGAGGTGTCTAAAAGGTAGCGTAAACCCCCTCCCGCACCCCACACAACTTACCCATCTGCCGTCGCAGATGTCCTGGCCCCGGGAAATTCCCCAGGAGGGGCGGTAGCCCCTCCTATCCAGGAAGGGGCCTTGACCACCTTTCCTTTCCTTCCGGCGGCCTCTCCTTAGACAGGACCGCCTCCCCGTTGAGGGGCCAATTGGCCACCTCCCCCGAGCGCTCCCATCCGTAATGGGTGACGCCCCCTCATAGGGATCTTCGAATTACTGCTCACCGATCATGACCTTACCGCCCGACCAAAATAAATACGACAATTCTACCTAAGTTACTAAGATTATCAAGCAAACATCATTTATTACCAAGCGTAAATATTGATCAATCCTTGTTCCAAATTACTTTATTTGCAAAACATACTGAAAATAACCAATCTTTATTGCATCGTAAGAAATTTCACGACAATCATCACAACCTGTAAGAAAACAGAGAAAACAAAAAAAAAGATACTATATCAACTGTATTCACAACGAATCGCTGTCCTCAGGGGCTGGTGGGTGGGTCAAAATTGCTCTTCGTTCCGTCTCGAGCTCACGTGCAGCGGGGAGGTGCAGCTTCAGAGCACAGGAACAAGAGGATGCTTTCTTGGCTTCCGCTCCTTTTATCCGTCTTCAGGGTGGGCGTAAACCCTCTCCCGCCTGCCTCCGAGGGCGTGGCCGGCCGCGTCGGTGTCTAGGCCAGCCTACTCTAGGGCGGGAAAAAGGCGCGTCCCGGCTACGCCGCTTCGGGCATACCAGCCGAGACTCGCCTCCCGCCCAAGATGGCTTCCCGGGGGGATCGTGGTACTCCACCATACGTTCGGGGGGACCGAATGGTCGCCCCTTTCCATATGGCTGAGATACCCGCCACCCCCTCTCAACACAATCCCCAAGAATTGGGAAACCGGAAACAGTTCTTGAACTTTTGGAAGGCGGGAAGGGAGTGACCCTTCCCGGCCGTATTTATTAAAAATATGAAACAAAATTAAAACATTAAAATAACAGTTTCATATTATGTACAATTTCATTTCCACATTACGATGTTTGGCTAACCTTAACAGATCTCTAATACAAAGGTTCTCCTAGCCGAACTAACATCCTACAAAACATTTGACTTGAAATTGTACATCCTAACGTTAAGGGCCAACGGCAAGGTCGTAACCGGTGTCAGATCCCTAAACCAGAAATACCCCCCTCACTTGTGAGAGGAGCGACCGCACAGAGGCGTACCTCAAGTGCATCTACCAATTTCCCTTTGTACTTGACGGGGGCCCCAATAAACTCGACGCCATTTAACGGTCGTTCGAGGACTCGTGTGAGGTGTCTAAAAGGTAGCGTAAACCCCCTCCCGCACCCCACACAACTTACCCATCTGCCGTCGCAGATGTCCTGGCCCCGGGAAATTCCCCAGGAGGGGCAGTAGCCCCTCCTATCCAGGAAGGGGCCTTGACCACCTTTCCTTTCCTTCCGGCGGCCTCTCCTTAGACAGGACCGCCTCCCCGTTGAGGGGCCAATTGGCCACCTCCCCCGAGCGCTCCCATCCGTAATGGGTGACGCCCCCTCATAGGGATCTTCGAATTACTGCTCACCGATCATGACCTTACCGCCACAGGCCGGATAGTTGACCGGCTATCCGGACCCCCCACAAAATACTCCTACCTAAAGGTCATGCTGTAAACCCCTCAACCAGGCTATGAAGTCTCCTATGAGTAACTCGTTCCCCACCCGGGACAAATGAACACCGTCCCCTAAATACATACTGTCCCCTTTGATACAGCCATGTGAAACAGAATGCAGTGTCTTTGAACGAAACAATCTACTCACTTTGTTATTTATCTTTCTTACTGAATGATTCAATGCAGTAACCGAAATAGCCCCCCGCCACACTTTCCGTGGGATCATATGGGACCATGCAATCGTGCACCCTGGAACTCTTCTTGCCAACCAACTTACTGTGGAAAGCATTGCCTCGAGAAGAAGTCGTCTACCAGTGGCCACCAGATCGTTACCCCCAAGATGGACTATGATTATAGACGGCGGTGACCTCGTCCGCTCTAACAAACCCTCAAAAAAGATTTGAAACTGGTCAATACAGAGCCCGCCCTTTCCGTAGAAGGACACCCTGTACCCGTATTCCCCAGCCATGTGACTCATATCACCTGCTTTGAATACGTCCGCGGCACGCCTCACATATGAGTGGCCCACGACCCACACCTCCTTATTCGCAGACGGTGATTTCTGACCGCTGGTCCCCAGGAGTCGGGTCGACTGTACAGTCCGCCCCGCTTCGTAAGCTTGCGTAACTGAAAATCAAACAGAGACAAGAAGCGTGAGTATATCATTACAGCTTCACAACATGTGCAACCGCACATACCTTTTATAACAATTAGAGGACCAACGCCCCACACGTTTCACTTGCTCCACACTCAGACCCCTGGCTGTAGCCTCAGTAGCAGCCCCTATCCGAAAGGAATGGGTCCCGAACTCACCTGGGTTCAAGCCCGCGGCCGAAACAGACATTGCAAGCACCCTCCAGAACTGAAACCTCGTCAGTGGGGTGGCGTCAGCGTGTCTCAACAAGGTCCCCCCCCATGCAGCCACCCTCTGCGCTAAATATTCCTCTACGCACGCAACAGGGCACATGGAAGACCCGGGGATCCTCTGAATGATTACGCAGTCCCCGATTGCACCCTGTTCGGATTTGGACCTAACAAACGAGACCGTCATCGTCTCCTCCCTGACCTGAATGTGTTCCCGGCACAGTCCCCCCATCGTATCTCGCTTGTTCTTTGCCACTAATTCGCTTACCCGCATAGCCCCATGGAATGCTAGTGCAAATGCGGCTCGGAACAACACTGCTTCGTACTGGGATGAACACGTTGCCGGAAGTACGGACAATAACAGGGTCAACCTATCCAGACCTATCGGGTGCCTATCGTCTACTCTGCGACCCTCAAGGCGTTGCCACCCACGTAGCGCTTTCTGCACAACGAAAGACGCTGTCGGGTCCTGGATCCCATGAGCCTTTGCCATAAAGGAAATGGCGGCCCGATGCCTCTGGGCCGTAGCTACTGACTTGCCTGCCTGATGTAAAGAGAGCAGGAATCTCACTACAAACTCTTCCTGACCCCAAAGCTCCCCCCCGGCAGTACCCAAAAAGGCCCAATAGGAACGGAACGCCCCTTCATATGCCTTCCTCGTCCTGGGTGCTAAACTCTCTCCCACGAGGTTTTGTAGTTCGGGGCACCGAGAGACCAGAGAGCTTCGGGAAAGGGTGCCGCCACCGGGTCCGCTGTGGGCAGAAAACCCCAGAAGGCCTGCATACGGAAACGAGAAAGCGCATCAGCCGCTTGGTTCATCACCCCCGGCACGTGTCGCGCCCTAAACAGTACATTCAGTTGCATGCATAACAACACAATTTCCTTGAGCAGTCTCAGAATCAATTTGCATCGTGCTGCCTGACTATTGATACACTCAACCACGGTCATGTTATCAGACCAGAACACCACAGAGTGATCCCTAAACCCTTCAGGCCATGTTTTCAAAGCCACCGGAATAGGGAACAGTTCGAGAAAAGCAATGTTACTCGTCAACCCGCACTCATGCCACAATGACGGCCATTTTTGAGCCGACCATTGTGTACCCAATATGGCGCCAAAACCCACACTCCCCGCCGAATCTGTCCAAAGCCCCAACTCCTCGGAAGACACCGCTGGTTTGTTCCAGACAATTCGACCATTGAAATCCGCCAGGAATGCAATCCAAATGCGCATGTCCTGGCGAACCTCTGCCGAGAGTCTCGTGCGATGATGTCCTTCCTTCAAGCCGACCATGGATTGTGCAATCGAGCGGGAAAAGGGGCGCGCCATCGGCATCACTCTTAGGGCAAAATTCAACTGACCCACCACCTGTTGCAATTGATGCAGGTTTACTTTCGTTGCACGAATACACGTCTCAAGGGATAACCTGAATTTTAACACTTTTTCCTTGGGTATTCGAAAACAACCTTCCACCGAGTCGAGCTCGATCCCCAGAAACTCGATCAAGGTCGAGGGACCCACAGTCTTACCTGGCGCCAATGGCACACCGAATTGATTCATTAGGACACAAAATTCATGTAAAGCCTGTCCACACTCAGAATCCCCGGCTGCCCCCAAAAACAGAAAGTCATCGAGATAGTGCATAACATGTTGAAAACCTGTCTTCCTTGTGAATACCCACTGCAGAAAACAACTGAACTTCTCGAAATAGGCACATGAAATCGAGCATCCCATTGGCATACATCTATCCATGTAATAGCGACCCTGAAACTGAAAACCAAGGAGACGCTGATCGTCTGGGTGTACCGGGAGCAACCGGAACGCTGACTCGATGTCCGATTTTGCCATCAGCGTCCCGGGCCCCAGGCGATTCAACATGGCAACGGCCTCATCGAAAGATGCGTACCGCACCGAACACACTTCCGGGTCTATCGCGTCATTCACGGAAAGACCACGTGGGGCTGACAAATTATGTATCAGCCGAAACTCTCCCGGGTCCTTCTTGGGGACCACCCCTAGAGGAGTACAAACAAAGTTAGCAACCGGTGGCAAATCGAATGGACCGGCGACACGACCTCGAGTCACCTCTTTCCCAATCTTTACCTGCACCACCGCCGTGTGCTGTAAGACCGACATTTGATTCTTACAATTTGGTACCCCCTGAAAATCCCCCACTGGGATGCGGAAACCATATGAAAACCCGTTTCGTAACACCCCAGCGGAAGCATGATCCGGGTATTCGCTGAGCCAAGGAATCATTGCCATGGTATCAATCGGGGTCGGTAAAGGCGCCCCTCGGACTATATTAGACCTGTTTGGCGCCTCCCTTACCACCGTTATCACCCGTTTTGGCTCTGCACATGGACTCAGGATGGGATGGCTGCCCGCACCCCCCACACTCATGTCTGAATTTGCATGACCCCTGGGGCCTAGTACATTTCCCTCTGTTAAAATTCCAACAGATCCCCCTTTTACCTGTGTTGCCACTCGGCTTCGAGTGGTACTCGTTACCTGCACCCGTCCGAAAGGGTGTCCCAGAGTTTTGGCGGGAAGATTCCCCCCCGTTACTCCCTACCAATGGCACCTTCAACATCCCTGTACTCTCCATTTTTTGCCATGACACGGAGTCGTAACAATCCCAAGTCAACAATGGGTTGTGTTCTTTAGCTTTTCTAAACAGATTGTCATAGCAGAACCACTGATTGCCCCCATATGCCACAGAATACTCCATAATACGCGACTGATAAATGGGTAACTCGGTCAACAACTCGGGCCTGCGCTCACCCATGATGGAAGTAAAAATGCCCCACGCTCTGCCCCAAGTACCAATGGTCTCGTCGACCTTAAAGGCGGCCATTTTTGCGCGCCAAACACTCGGATGCATGAGCTCCTTTTGACTCTTCACATGTTCAATCTCGTAATGGTCGGTAAGCAATGAAAACATGTTTACATATTTATCCGCCCAAATCAATTCCTTAATTTCTTGTGGGACGTGCTGGGCAATCTTCTCCCTTCGAGAAGGTACAGACCCCTCCCCCGCAATCGGCAATGGCCGCTTACCTGAAGTAGACCCCACGCTTGTCGCCGAACTTGGGCCTGCTGTACTTCCAGCCGCCGGAACCTGCGGGGGAACAGAAGATGTTGCCTTCGCAGCCTCCCTAGATTCCCGTAATTGCCTCATTACTGCCCGGGCGTCGTCAGCCGTGGCGCCCTCGCTATTGTTTCCCAACCACGCTGCCAATTGTGCCGCTAACTCGGGGGGCATATCCTCCCTGTTCACGGGGGTGACCACCACAGGGATTGGATTCCCCTCTTTCGGCACCGGGATTGGCTCCTCTCGAGGGGTTTCGGGAACCGGGGTCTCTCCCCCAAGTGCTCCCCTTCTGGGCCTCTTGCTTTTTCCACCGGGGATTGTTCCCTGCAAAGGCCGTTTCGGTCCTCCTTCCCCGTCCTTAGCCTCCACCTTTTTCTTCAGATCGGCTATCTCCTTCATGAGCATGCGGAGCATCTCCTCGGTACCGACCCGCTTTCCGACTCTCTTGGGCATTCTCAGACGGGATATCTGTAAGACAAAAGAAAGATTACAACGCTCAAAATTGCTCTTCGTTCCGTCTCGAGCTCACGTGCAGCGGGGAGGTGCAGCTTCAGAGCACAGGAACAAGAGGATGCTTTCTTGGCTTCCGCTCCTTTTATCCGTCTTCAGGGTGGGCGTAAACCCGCTCCCGCCTGCCTCCGAGGGCGTGGCCGGCCGCGTCGGTGTCTAGGCCAGCCTACTCTAGGGCGGGAAAAAGGCGCGCCCCGGCTACGCCGCTTCGGGCATACCAGCCGAGACTCGCCTCCCGCCCAAGATGGCTTCCCGGGGGGATCGTGGTACTCCACCATACGTTCGGGGGGACCGAATGGTCGCCCCTTTCCATGAGTGTACAAACATTCCAAACATTAAAGTGATATAGCAAGGATAATGTAACAGTTTCCCACTTGTATTAGTAAAGAGACTTGGAAAATCCTTTAAGACTGCCCTACTCACGATAACACCTTCATCCGCAACCATAACTTGTTCCTTACTATTGGGGTTTTAGAGCAATAGGACAATTCTTCTAACCCCACCATCCAAGTAACAAAGAGCCTTTTAGCAACACATACAATTTTCCATAAACACACCTGTTTTTTAATACAAATTTGAACCATCTACGTCCCAGAATGTCACTCTTCTCTCCACTATACCCCTCCCAAAGGATGTCAGTTTCAAATAACTTACCACATACTTTGACAAACAATTTCTTTTCTCCAAACGTCTTCGTTAAAAATGCAATAGGGGATCCGGAATAAGCAAAAAGGTTTTTAAATGATTCCACTGATAGTGAATTGTCTTTCTAACATTGGAAGACATTCTTGCATATATTCAAGGCCAAATTGTCTTTTGACTTCATGATACTTTCCTTCACAGCACTTGAATCACCCGAAGAACTCTTTACATCTACACATTTAACTGGTCCAATCTGTTTCCTACACACCTTGGAATAGTGACCCATGATACCACACACTCTGCATTTTATTTTCTTAGTAGGACAGGTCTTAGAATAAGCCACATGATTTGTGCTATTGAAACTGTAACATTTAGGTTGATCTTTGAATTTACCCTTGCAATCAGATTTACTACTTCCAGAATGTTTTATTTTACAGGCAATTTCATCACGTCCCTCATTCAGTTTTAACACACTGGCACATCTGCCTAAATTTGACACAGATTCACAATGGCTAAACTGTCTTCCAGTTCAAAATCTCTTTTCACCAAAAGTCCTTCCTGTATTATAGGATTATTTGCATGCATAACCACGTGAGCTCTTCTAAGATCATCATTACCGAGTTTGCAATCCACTGCTTGTTTCTTTAAAATTAATTGACTCATACTTATGTTGTTTTCTTTAAAATAACTTATAACAGGTACCAATGCAAACATTAGGTAGAAAGTATTTGTCCATAACTGCAATTGCTTCAATAAAAAACAATAATATCACCATCTCCTAATGTTACTTTAGACATTTGGCTAGAGTTCCTTAATACTTGTGGCTCCAAAGAGTGTAGCATAATCCAATTTGTTTGGTCTGGAGACTTACACCATGTTCATCAACGGTTGAGATGTAATTAAAAAAGTATTCATTCCATTCACTCCTGTATATTGATGGTTCAGATTCAGAAAGCCAAACAACTTGGTGGACTAATTGAAAAGTTGGAATAGCTCGTTTTTGCACCTTAAGAGAATTGTACAATGTTCACACTTCACCAATACACTGGTCTATCTCAGTGTCCACACCTCACCAGTAGGGTACACTGTAACACTTCTGTAGAATTAGTCGGAAAACAGATATTTGTATAACTACAACACTGTGACTAAACACCCATCTAGTGAACTATTCAAGTAGAAAGACCACTCACTAAGGAGTTCCAGAAACACAGGAAGAAGCTCTTTATAGAATCAGGGGAATTACATTTGGTATAATGTCAGTAATTTGTCAGCAACTGAAAGCTAGAATGGCTCAGTATAATCTATGAATGTCATATATCTAAATATATATATTCACTGAAAAAAACAAAGGTTACTGATACAAAACAGAAGAAAATCAGCAGTTATAGTTTGCTGAGCTAACTATAACTTGCGCCCCCCTAATGCACTGCTTATGACCTTACATATTTCATCACTTATGACATGGTCATTAACATCACTCATAACATTACTGATAAGATCTCAAATTCATTCAAGCTGACAGTTGGCCCCTAAGGGAGACACGTCCTTCAGTAAGGAGACCACATGCATCCAGGTCAGGGTTAGGTACCTCATCAAAGTCGCCGCCAAGGATAGTGACACCCATTGGCAGACTCACAAGCAGGGCAGTCAGCATGGAGAACATGTGGGGGCTTGATTTGGTAAGTAAACTGCGAGAACGTTGTAGTGATGGCCCTCACGAAGGCCCTCCACCGCCATGCACAGCCCCTGTGGGTCAGCTCCTTGGGGCCAATATTAAAGTAAACAACTATCAAAGAAAAATCCCTATGAAGCAGAATAGCCTCACCCTGTGAAACCCAACTGAACCCCGCATGGAACTCTCTGACATACCCATACCTCAGGAGAAAGGGAAATTGAATTCTAGCGGATGAGTCTCATGAAGCATGAGAACCGGTGGTTGAAAGCTTTTGTCAAGTGTCGGCCGGGATGCAGGGGAGGGCAGGGGCTCCCCGGGAGCGGATGACAAAAGGGTCAGAAACAGCCTCAAGCTGTGACAGCCATCTTGGCCACCTTGGCCATGCCCCCTCCATCCATCCTTCTTCCCAACCTTTTCTTTATCTGTCCACCTTTATTTGAATTCCTCTCTCCATCCATCCTTTTCTTAATACTTTATTCACCCCACTCTTCCCTCCCTTCCTTCCACTGCAAGAGCTGGTGTGTGTGAGCTTTGATCAAAGTCACAGGACACCAAATGAAATGTTTAATTTTACACACAACTACCCTGTAGCACCCAACCCCCACTCAAGGCCCTAAAGTGGGGAGTTCATGACGCCCCTCACCAGGACAGACAAGACTGCACAATGAGAAGTCTGGGAGCCTTCCACTGACAAACAATGGAGACGTGTTGCAGGCAAATTCAGTGCCAGGGTTTCATGCCTTCTTCAGAGCACTACCGTCCATAAAAGGCCCAAATGTGTTCCACCACCAAACCCAAGCTACATCCCGCTGTGATGACATGAGCTCCACTGAGGTCATCACAATGTCACACTAACACCACTACTTGAATAAATGTCTGCCTATGTGATTGGTTATGAGTGCTTAGGTTCTGGCACCGCTCACTGTAATTAAAGATTAAAAAATATCAATTTGGCACTAAACTCTTACAACATAAATCAATGTGCGGATATCCATCTGATTAAGGAACACTCGAAATCTTTTTCACATAAATACATTTGCAAAATAACTCCCAAAGCCTGCAGCCTACTCAATATGAAATAAACCAGATTGTGCAGAACAGTTAGTTACTTTAGAAGGCAGAGACACTATAATTATACCAGATGATGTATAGTTCGAGTTGTAATTGCTGCTGCACCAACAGGGGAGATTGCAGCTTGTATCTGTTTTATAATAATGGTCAGTTCCCATGTTGAAGTGTATTCCTTGCCCATAAACTTGGGTCATGAGAGAAAGCAGCTTAACCACAGCACCAAGGCATGCCTGGTGCGCTCCTGGGGCCTCATTTATGAGAAATGACGCCACGCAGAGTGAAAGCAGTGATGCGTCACTTCTCAGACGTATCTGTAAGTGCAAAAGTGACACATTGCTGGAGTGTGTCACAAAAGTCAACTCCAGCAATGCCTCCATTCACATGGGGCAAGCCCCATGTAAAGGGACCTGCATCAGTCTTACGCCTGCTGTGAGGCAGCGCAAGATTTTGACGCAACGGCGTCCTAAAAGTGACGCAGTGAAATCTCATAGATTTCACTGCGTCACTTCTACGACCCTTCCTTGCGTCAATACGCCCCCATTGCATACATTATACCTGGCGCAGGTATAATGTGGTGCAGGGGTTTACAAAGTGACGCATCTAACTAGAGGCGTCACTTTGTAAATATGGCGCAACAAGGCGCATTTTTTACGCCACTGGTGCGTCACAAAAAGTGACGCACGGGCGGCATAAAAGTGACACACAGAGTCATAAATGAGGCCCCCGGTTTCCAGTGATAGAGCGGTACTCATGACCTCAAGAAGTACCTTACAGACTCTGAGCATTCGGGAAGGGGGAGGGGAGGACAAAGTGAAAGCCTTCGCCAGCAAAGTTGTGCGAAGTTTTGCGTCATCTCGATACATCCTGCATGTGTGTGCCCTTCCCAAGATGGAGCGGACTCCAGACTGCATGCATGAGCTTGCTGCCTCCTCTACTCCATACCACCACCTCTACCCGGACCTTCAAAACTGACCTCAAATCTCTTCTCTTCCAAAGAGACTTCTAGAATTAATAAATCCCCTTTCATGTCCCTCAAGAAAGTTCTTACATTGTTGTAAATATGTAATCGGCCCTGTACAATCCTCATCCTAATGTGTTTTTATTTTTTGTGTGCCTGCCACCTATTGTTTAATCTTACTGTTTCTTCTATCTCATTTGTATCTGTAACGTGTAAATAAGTAAAATTTCTCCTCATGTAACGTACTTGAGGCATATTATCAAGGACGGAGTTAAAATTATCGCCGCTTTAGCAGCAGGAAACTGCGCTAAAGCGGCAATAATGGGCTCCTTAATATGCCCTTGAGAATTCCAATAGAGGCCCATGTTCACACCAGAACATGGGCTTCTATGGGAATTCATAAGGGCATATTATCAAGCCCATAATCGCCACTTTAGCGGCAGTTTCCTGCTGCTAAAGCGGCGATAATTTTAACGCCGTTTCTTGATAATATGCCCCTCGGTTCTTTGGGTAAAGTCTGCGCTAAATAAAAATGCATGAAAAAAATAGAAATAAAGGGCATGGGAAGCAGATGACAAGTGGTGGACACATGGGCTCACACATATAATGGCAATATCTAAGCGATTTCCATACAAATGAATAATTATGTCAAAATGTATCATTTATGCCCCTCTTCAACATCTGCCACATCCCTTTCCAGTGACAAATCTGCTTCCATTTGCCACTGGCTCTGAGCACGCAGTAAATTGACGTGCGGGAGAGGGGGCTGTTTGGAGTGCAAGAAGTGCGCCAGGAAAGAGGGGTTGTGGGAGGCAGGGGAGACTGTTCCTTCGCCCCTAATGCCATGGATAAGGGTCACACTGGGGGCGGGCGCTGAGCCCGAAGTGCGCGCTCAGGCTGCGCCTCGTGTGTATGGCCGGGATGCCTCTCACCCCCTCCCAACACAATCCCCAAGGATGGGAAGACGGATGCAGTTCTGAACTTTTGGAAGGCGGGAGGGAGTTACCCTCCCGGCCGTATTTATTAAAATATGAAACAAAATTAAAACATTAAAATAACGGTTTCATATCATGTACAATTTTTCATTTATACATTACGTTGCAGTCACGTTTATTGGCTAACCTTAACAAATCTCTAATACAAAGGTTCTCCTAGCCGAGTCTAAACATCCTGCAAATGCATACTTTCTAAATAAAAATTGTACATCCTAACATTACGGGCCAACGGCAAGGTCGTAACCGGTGTCAGATCCCTACTACCAGAACTCCCCCCTCAGGGTGTGAGGGGCGGGCGCACAGAGGACTGTACCTCTGTGCCAACTTCCAATTTCCCTTGTCTTAGCGGGGGCCCCTTATTTAACTCGACGCCATCTTAATGGTCGTCCGAGGACTCGTGTGAGGTGTCTAGAAGGTAGCGTGGACCCCCCTCCCACCCCACACTGTTCATCATATCCACCGTCGCGGATATCCTGGCCCCGGGAAATTCCTAGGAGGGGCATCGAGCCGCCTCCTCCCCTGGGAGGGGCCTATGACCGCCTTCCCTTCGGCGACCCCATACTTAGTGGGTGCCGCCTCCCCGTGTGAGGGGCCAATGGCCACCTCCCCCCGGGCGCTCCCAACCATAATGGGTGGCGCCCCTCCTCTAGGGATCTTGAAATTACTGCTCACCGATCATGACCTTACCGCCCGACCAAAATAAATACGACGTTTTTGAACCTAATGAAGAGAGCGGTAAAGCGATTAAACTGAACATTGTAATATTCATCATCTTATCTACGCATGCAACACATTTTCCAATTAGACTGTGATACTCCGCTCAACTGAGTGAGAAAACATGTTATGAAGCAAATCATTTTATTGCAGTTCAAACATTGACATCTTTATTACGCACGAAAAAACCTGGAGAAAAAAAAATATATATATTATCCCAGCAAATCAACTACATTGCACTACTAATCGTTGCCATAAGGGGCTGGTGGGTGGGTCAAAATTGCTCCTTGTTCCGTCGAGGGCTCACGTGCAACGAGAGGGTGCAGCTTCCAAGCACAGGAACAAGAGGATACTTCTTTGGATTGTTGCTCCTTTTATTCCTCTTCGGGAGGGCGTGTACCCTCCTCTGGTACGCCTACGGGGCGTGGCCAACGGTGTAGGTGTCTAGGACAACCCTTCTTGGGCGGGAAAAGCCGCTTCGGTCATACCAGCCGAGACACGCCCCCCGCCCAAAATGGTTTCCCGGGGGGATCCGGGCCCCCTACCATACGTTCGGGGGTACCGAGTGGTCGCCCCTTTCCAATTTTACCGCACAGAGTTTTGGGACATTTAACATCGGGTCGGGTGTTCCTGCAGCCAGAAACGAGGGGTGCTGGAAACCCTCGGCAGTTAACTGGGCAAAGTGCTACCCCATCTGGGTATACTGCTGTGCCCAGCTTACATTCGGGGCGAAAACAGATTAACATTGGGGTTGTTTTCCCCTTGACATGCACAGCACCATGTCCCAATTAAATACATACCCTGCATTAATCCTTCTTGCCATAGTCCCATGACTGGAAATAACACATTTGAGGCATATTTCTCTTTGCTCTTCATAAAATGGCCACTGGCACCTAACTGAGTTTAGTTTTTTAATTTGCCTCACTAAAAAGGGAAGGCATAATATTGTCCAAACAAACTGTTCTAAATCTGTCTCTTTGTTCCACAAACAGTCTCTTGTTAGTCATCTGTTCCCTTGCCAGTGTATCTGGGTTTATTAAAGGATATTTCATAGTCAGTAACATCACTTGCATTTTGTAACATTTCATGGCGTTTAAACCTCGCCTTCCACTGGTCTCCAAATGAGTCTGCATTCATAAGGTGGCACTTATATTCCTCTACAAAAAACAGTGACAATACATTTTCTGCATTGCAGTATTTTCCAATGAAGAAATCTCCAGCTTAGCATGGCAGTGGAAATTGCCCTGATGGAGAGTCATCCCTGGGAAATGCTTTTTATGGGGCAATGCCTTTACCACAGATGTTTGGAAGCCCTGAGATTCCATCTGAATTCCCCTTGTTAACCCAGTCTGCTAAGGTCGTACCTTGTCGTGTACGCTGTGGGCGGCGTCAACATGAAGATAGGTTTTTTTCTTAAATTCTGTCCGTGACAATACTAAGGGCCCCTATTTGTAGTTTGGGGCAGGCACGGCCCGTGCCGGGCGTTATACTGGGGCGGTGACGTCAGGCAGGGGAGGGTCAAGGTGGGGGGTTGTAAAATGCGGGATATTGACCATTAGAGGTAAGTACCGAAAAAAAAAAAAAAACGAATTTAGTTGCCCACGCTGCATCGCCAAATGTGGTGCAGCGTGGGCAACGAAATTCGTTGTATTTATTTTTTTCGGTACTTACCTCTAATGGTCCATATCCCGCATTTTACAACCCCCCACCCTGACCCTCCCCTGCCTGACATCACCACCCCAGTATAACGCCCGGCACGGGCCGTGCCTGGTTTGGGGGCAGAATACTCCATCACAAACATGGCAGACTTCTGGTAAACTGTATTACCAGTGCATTATTGCATACGACACTTGTAATATGGCAGACAGGATATCCACCACGTTTTTACGGAGGACCCCTTCTTCCAAACTCCTCATAATCCCTAATATTTTACAGATATCTGGGGTGCAATAGAAAAAAAGAACAAATTCTTAAAAACTAGACACCTCCTCTGAGACGGCTATACCATTAAACGATACTGAGGGGAAAAAATCAATTTCACAGTTATGACCATGGTTTTTAGTTGTATGTGTGTTTGTGGAACGCACGCAGTCGTGTGGACCAAATGTAATAGCTAGAGAATTGCTACCCTGGACAGGAGCGCCAGGCTGCACATTTCATCCTTGAGAAGTAGTTTACCATTCAACAGTCAGACAATTGGAAAAACGGCAGAGCATGAAGACACAAACTGCCTCACTTATATTATCCTGACACTTCAATGCTCTGCTTCCTTTAAATCCCAAAAGAGGTGAAAGCCCACATGTGTCTTCATGAGAGCCTCATTGATAGCAATGATAGCTCTCTGGAAATAAGAGAGCGGGGAAGCGAGGAAGAGAGGAAGGAAGAAGGGAAGTGACTCAGAGAGGAAGGAAGCATCACATGATAGGGGAATGATACAGGAGCAAATAGGAAGCCATTAGGGAAGAAAGCAAAGAAGGGTGGAAAGCAGAGACGAGTGCAGGAAGAAAGAAGGAAGGGAAGCACGAGAGTAAGGAAGAGAAGCTGGAATGGGAAGACCATAAAGGCAGAAATGCTAGTGGAAGGGAAGAAGGAAGAAAACGAATAAACAGATGAAGGAAGAAAGGGTTGTTAGAAGGGTAGACATGAAGGATGAAAGGGACATGATGAAGCAATGGAGTAATGGTGGATAAAGGGCAGGCGAAGAGGGATTAGCAATGAGGGAATAACAAAAAGGTTGACAGCAAGCAGTAATGAGGGGAAAAGGGTGAAACAGTAGGGAAGGAGGAGGAAGTGACAAGCAAAGGAATGCAGGAATAACAGAAGGAGGGAGTAAAAAATAGAAAGGAATGGGGAATTTGGAAGAGGGAGAATGCAAGGAAAGGATGAATGATAGAAGGACAAAGAAAGAACCAAAAGGAGGGATTTATGAAATAAGAAAAGGAAGAGGATGGAAGAAAACAAAAATGAAGGAATGACAAAAATTAATACAAGAGGGTAGGCAAGCTGAATTGCTGGAAAGAAGAAAAGAAATAAGGAATGATGGTGGCACGGATAAAGAAGAGGTGGCTAAAAGAATATTTAAGAGAGGAACCCGTAAAGTATATATTAAGAACATTGGGGGCCTGATTAGGAAAGGTGAATCCGGCCCACAATGTTCTTACACAAAAATTCAAATGTACTCTTTTTTTGGTATTCACAAACTAGGATTTAATAGTAACTTTATGACTGTGGAGACTCCGTAATGGGAGTGGAGAACTCCACACAAAAAAAGGAAGGCCTGTCTCTTCCTTTTGTATGCTGTACGGTCAGTAGTTAAGCACGATTATATTGGTGTTACTTTGCTGATAGCTCCTTCTAGGAATGGGCATGCTTGTTGAAAGGTCATAGGGCTCAGGTGTTTGGGAATAGCCAGGCATCTACTGTGGTGTGAAAGATCTGGAGTTCATGTAATAGTTGGAGCTACTGTACTGGGAAACAACCATTACTACGCAGTCATTACAACGCACTACCTTTACAACGCAGCTGTCACAAGGCAACTGCCTTTACAATGCATGCCATTACAACGCATGTCACTACAACGCATGCCATTACAATGCTTACTATTAGAACACATGCCATTACAACGCTTTATATGGTAAGTAAGGGGGATTTTTTTGTTTTAGGGTGGTATGGGTTTTGGGGTACATGGGGATACTATTTTTAACCCTACAGTATCCAACACTTACCCTACTGTTGCACTCACTGGAGTGGGAATAGTAATTTTTACCCGTACACTATCCAACACTTACCCCACTGTTGCCCCAAAAGTATTGTGCGTTGTAATGGTATGCATTGTAATAGTATGCGTTGTAATTGTATGAGATGTAATGGTACTTCCTAAAAATGCGTTGTAATGGCATGTGTTGTAAAATCATGTATTCTAATGGTAATTGTGATGTTAAAAACCGCGTTGTAAAGGCATGCGTTGTAATTGTTTGTGTTGTAACGTCATATATTCAGGGTGTTTTCTGAGTTGGAAGGAAGGACTGGATGAGGTTTTGGTGATGCAGAGTGCACCAGCTGGTAGTCATTGCAGAGCTGATGTGATATGGTGCTTGCAGATGCTGGGATTCTTGCTTTATGGTTTTTTGCATTCATTGAAACCTGTGGAACTTTTCCTACACAAAAAGGTAGAGCACCAACCTGATGGTTGACTGAACACGATGCAGGAGGCCCTGGTAAAGGAGCCTCATGAGGATTATCAGTCAAATCTGTATTTGTTTCTATTAACGGTGAATTGAAAAATTTGCAACATTCTGCAGTTTGCAAAGAATTTTGTTTTGCCACTTCTACAAGAAAATCTTCACTTTTGCAACAGAAAACAGTTAGTGTTCTTCCTCTCTGCATTGCCACTGTGCATAAAGCTTCCCCTAAATGGTCAATTTTTTTGAGAAACTTTGTAAGGACAAACCCTGTTTGAGCACAATGTTTTTCCGCCCTCCCTTCTTTGTTAATCTCTGCTGCCACAGCTCTCTTGTTTCAGCACTGCTTAGTTGGCACTTCCAACGAATCCTGTACATGCTGTGCTGGCCAACATTTGAGAACAGATACGAGGTTCTGAAGACAAAAACAAATTGGGGGATTCAAATTCTCCCATTCGCTTGTATTGATGTGGAAGACGTTTTTAACTAAAATACAGCCATTTTGGCTGTAAATATTCTGGGGTTCCTGCGTAAAGTGGTCTATTGGCATCAGCGACTCACATTGCCTCCCCTATCTATTCGATTCTTTAACTGCACATCATTACTACATTTCCTGATCTTCTGTTACTATTCACCTCTATTTCACACCTCTCTATGACTTTAATACCCCTGTTTTTACCCCCATCGCTTCTATCTTTAGCTCGGTTTTACTGCCACATCCGCTTCTATCATCGCTTCCCACCAGATGGTACCCCTGAAAGTCTGTGAGTGATAGGTCAGAATCAGCCTGACATGTTACTGACTCTTCTCCAACACTAACAGCTCCCTTCTTCCCCATAGTAGATCTATGCATTTACTGTCACCCCCAGCTCTCCTCAACGCTGGCTTCTACAAAGCACTCAGGTATCATGAGAACATTCTCACAGGAGACCTACAAACGTCTAGGATAACAGGTTTAACCCACACCTTGATGATAATAAACGTGTCACTGCCATCGTGTGTCAAGCTTAGTTTAGGCATCTTCATAGGAGGTTGTGCTTATCCACACTTGACTTAGGAAAAAGAGAAAGAGACAGAGAGTGTCTTTGCTCTGGTGCTTGCGTACCCCTGGACATGCCACTGCGCCTTCCCCTTGGTTTGAATACTACTCTTTTTTTTTTTTTTTTTTTAATTTATAATGCGCAAAAACAATAACCGCAGGTATCAAGGCGCCTAGCAAAAGATCAGAGAATGATCAGGAAAGGACATAAGACCCTAGACATATGCTTGCTGGAAGAGAAGGGTTTTTAAGGCAGTGCGGAAGTTCTGTAGGGACGGGAGAGATCTCAGATCCAGAGGAAGTTCGTTCCACCACTTAGGAGCAAGGGTGGAGAAGGCTCTGCCGCCCCATTTGGCTCTTCGTACACGGGGGGCTGCCAGAAGCAGTTTCCCAGAGGAGCGCAAGTTCCTTCGGGGGACATAGTGGGAGATGATGGATCCTATTCCAGTGTCGCTCTTTTTGGCGATGGCTCTGTAGGTCATACATAGGACCTTAAACCGGATACGATATTCTACCGGCAGCCAGTGCAGCGTTTTCCTGGCTGCAGTGGCCGAAGAGCGTCTGGGAATATCGAGGACAAATCTGGCTATGGCGTTTTGGACTACCTGTAAGCGCTGCAGCTGTCCTTTGTTAAGTCCAGCATACAGCGCGTTACAATAGTCCAGACGCGAGCCGATAAGAGCAACAGCTATTTGTTTTCTTGCCTGGAGGGAAAGATATTTCCTGACCCTTCGTAGGGTGTGAATCAGGCCCCAACAGGTGGAAACGGTTCTGCTCACCTGGCTGCCTAAGTCAAGGGCAGGGTCTATTAGCACCCCGAGATTTTTAGCAGAGGATGTGGGGGAAGGGCATGTTCCAAGAGAGTCAGGCCACCAATTGGCTGACCAGATGTTTTCTTTCCCCCCAAACACCATCACCTCCGTCTTCTCCCCATTCAGTTTCAGAGAGTTCTGGATCATCCATTTACCAACCGCCTCCATGCAAGATCTAAACTTGGAGGCGATTAGTTCATCTGAATGGGGAAGAGAGACGAGGATTTGAGTGTCGTCTGCGTACGAGACTACCTCCATCCCGAATGATCTTATTAATTTGGCCAGTGGGGTAACATAGATATTAAAGAGGGTCGGGCTGAGTGCTGACCCTTGAGGAACCCCACATAGCACAGGACGGGATGGAGATAGAAACTCCCCAAGCTTGACTCTTTGTTCCCTCCCCGTGAGGAAGGAGGTCAGGAGATCCAGAGCTGCGTTCTTCACCCCCACCTCCCTCAGCCGCGATGTAAGTACTGAGGGGGAGAGGGTGTCGAAAGCCGCAGTTAGATCTAGCAGGACCAGGAGAGAGGTCTGGCTCTCATCTACTGTCGTGCGGATCTTGTCAAGCACGATGGTGAGGGCTGACTCGGTGCTGAATTCTTTCCTGAATCCATGCTGGGAGGAGTCTAAGCATCCTGAGCTTTCCACAAAGGCAGCAAGATGCTTGTTGAGATGTGTCTCAAGCATCTTCGCAGGAGCAGGGAGCAGGGAAATAGGCCGGATGTTTTTTAGGACCCCCGGATCCAGAGAGGCCTTTTTCAGCAGGGGTTTTACTACCGCCTTCTTCCACTCTGCAGGGAAAATGCCATCTCTAATGGCTAGATTCATTATCTCTAGCAGCGGTGGTAAGAGGGTCTCCCTACACTGCTTGATGACTTTCAGTGGGTTGGTATCCAAAGGTGAACCAGACTTAGTCTTGGCTAACAATAGCTCAAGATCTTGCAAGGCCAGCGGGGGAAAAGCGTCCAGAGTGCATGGTGGGGAGATTTCAGTGATGATCGAACTCGTCTCTACCCTGGGTATAGATGCACTGAGAGCAGCTCTTTGTTCCTCGAGGGCTAGGTGGATATCCTGAATTTTAGAGTGGAAGAAGGAGGCGATCTTATCACAGAGATCCTGCGAAGGGATGACAGGGTCAGGGGCTTGCAATCTGACCAGGGAGTCAACAGTTTTAAAGAGTTCCTTCGGGGAGGAGAGCGAGGAGGTCGCGGTCACAAAGTATTCTTGTTTAGCCTGCACAATTTCAGCTTTGTATTTTTTAACAAGAAGTCGATGAGCTTCCCTGTTCTTGAAGTCCCAACTAGCATGCCATAGCCTCTCCTTTCTCCTCACTTCTTGCCTAAGAAGCCTAAGGGAGTCGGAGAACCAGGGGGCAGAAGGTCTATTTCTAGCGCGGCGCCGGGATTGTTCTGGGGCTAGTTGATTCAGGGCCTCGGTAGTGACCTGTTCAAAATGAGCGACTGCAGTCTGTACGCTATCTAGGCCAGTGATAGCAAGGCTTGCAGCCCAGGGCACGAAGGAATTGCTATTAATATTCCTGAAGTTTCTAGTAGTCTCTATTGTATGGTTCCCTAGTTTACGGGAGTTCACCCTATGGTGTTTCAGAAGGAAAGGGACCGCCAGATGGTCAGACCAGGAAAGATGGATCGGATCCTTGGTAGTCAAATGGGGGTCATTGGAAAAGATGCCATCCAGAGTGTGTCCTGCACGATGAGTGGCTCCCGTGACACGTTGCGTAAGCCCGCATGATTCTAGGGCCTCAGTGAGACAGGAGGTGTCAGAGAGGTCGTGCCGTTCTAGGTGGTAGTTAAAGTCACCCAGGATGGAGAAATTGTCTTGGCCAAAATAGGGTTCAAGAGATTGGAGAAGGTGGTGCGTGAAGTGGGTTCTTGAGCCGGGGGGACGATAAATTAAGATACCGTTAAAGAAGGGGCGTTGCTCTTCCTTTATTGTAAAATAAAGGGCTTGAAAACTATCAGGAAAATCAGTCATGGGTACTATGTGGCATTGAAGGTGATCTTTGTAAAGGATCGCTATCCCCCCTCCCACTCGTCCCTGCCTATCAAGTCTGGCCAGGCAGTAACCTTCCGGGACAGCCTCTATTAGATCAGGGTCGGAAGAGTCCTTAGCCCAGGTTTCGGTCACAAACACTAGAGTGGGCGTTCTGTCCAGTACCATCTCCTTAAAAATAACCTTGTTCTTGATAAGGGAGCGGGCATTAACCAAGATGCCCTCTACTTCTACTATATTAGAACTGGATGTGACGGGGTGTTCAGGGGTAGGGTAGATGGGGGCGGGGTTGGGAGGTCTTAACGAGAGGTAGCAGCCACAACAAAGTGGGAGCAAGAAATCATCCGGTTCATAAGAATGAGAGCAGCGTTTTTTACAAGGTTTAAGAGCCAACAGATCGCGAAGAGAGTAGCTGCAAGGGGGGGATGACTCAATCAGATTAAAACTGATCTCACTAAACAATGTGATTTTTCCTGCATCAAAATAGCACATCAAAATAAATTGGGGAACTTTGGAGGACCCGAAACTTTGCACACCCCTTTTTGACCTGTGGTCCGAGGCGGAGGTCAACATCCAGAAACATCCCAAACCTTGCCTCCGTGTCTGGTGGTTATGGAGGGTGTCAAGTTCATTGTGTGGAAACGGAAATTGAACACATTCCATTAGATCAAGGCGATTCCACGGAGTGTGGCTACAGATTGAAATCAAGGGGGCAAAACGTCCAGTTCGTCCCCCTTAAGACATTCTGGGCATCTTAGTTCTTTGAATTCCCCCAGAACGGGCAAACTCTCTGAGCTGCTGCCTATGGCATCTGAAACTTTCTGCAGAGGTATATGCCGCATTCTCAGACCTTATCCTTAACCCAGTTTACAAGCCAGCTAGGAGCCTATCCCGCAGTACAATTCGAAAGGCAGAGCCTGTTGCATGCAGTGCCGAACAGGTTCACTTCAAATGTCCAAGTAGCACAATGTTGGGCACTGTGTCAACTTCTCTAAGAGGCTCCAATTTTAGACAGTCTTAGAATACATATATACATCATCCAGCATCCGCTACCAAACTGCCCAATTGACTATCACTGTCAGACGTATGTAATCATGTGGGGCTGAAGTGCCAGCTACCTGGGGGCATATTATCAACGGGGTTTATCTCCGCTTTTTTTGCTTTAAAAGCCAAGAAAGCGGAGATAAAATTATCTCCCTATTACCTAGCTTTCGCTAACACCAGTTAGCGACAGCTAGTAGGAGATAGCGACCATCTTGGGCCCCACTTTGCATGTCAGTGATATTTATCACTAATGACATGCAAAGTGGGCGTGCCAAGATGTTAGCGACTGAAAACAGTCGCTAACATCGCTATCTCCTATTACCAACTTTTGGAGATATTCGCGCTTAGCGCGAATATCTCCAAAAGCTAACACCTGCCCTGAGCAGTTCTTAGCCATGTTATCCAATGGGAGGTGGATAACATGGCTAAGAGCATTAGCTCGGTAATGCATGAATATCGCTGACTTTTCAGCGATATTCATGCATTGCGGCGATTTTTATCGCATTTGCGAGAAACCAAGGTTTATTTGTGGTAAAAATCGCCGCAACTCAGCGGTAAATTTTTGTCTCTAAACAAGCAATAGCGATAAATATCGCTATTGCTTGGTAATATGCCCCAAAGTGTTTTCAAAAGACCTGCCTCTTCGACGCAGGCACAGCGCCCAGATACCCCCTAACCTGTTTAACAAGGTGAAAGCTAGCCATCCTCCTCCCCAATGTGTTGCTACCTTATTGCATGTTTGCTTTGCAGGGTGGATTGTTTTACATGTATATTTGCATTCAGCCCAGATAGTGGAAGAGCATAACCATGCTTCAGCTGAGTAAAACAAAAACCCAGAACAGCTGGGACCCAAAAGTAAAGGATTTGAAGTATTGTTCCTGCAACGCCTCAATGCAGCAAAAAGCAAATGTTAAAAATGAAAAATACTATGCAAGAAAAGTACAACAGCCAGTTCCATCCCAACAAAGAAAGGCAAAAAGTACATTTCAAGAAGAGCATGGCAACATGACCCTTTCAGCAAACAACTGTACTATGCTTTGACTTCAATACCAACATTTTATGCAGCAACCAGGATCAGATTGGGATTCGCTAACCCTGACACGGACCAAGCATAATATAGGAGATTGGAAACACCCAATTTGGGGATTAGCTACTTCAGGGACGTAGTCGAAGAGTCAGAAACATAATTAAATGTAAACATTTGAATAACACTAACAGTCAGCAACTCCTTCTGCTGCTGGCATTAGAAGATGTGGGCCAATTTGTGCAACAGATATCTGAAGAGAGAGTACCCCACTATCACCAGGGAACAGGGTACAGTGACAAACAGTCAAAGGGAAATCCCTGGGTGCACACTTAGGTATGAACTTACTCTATTACTATATCTGTCTATCTGGACATACAATGATCTAAATTAGGGAACTACACAAGAAGAATTTAAATTTCCAAACTAAAATTCGAACGTTCACAGTGTATTTATTTGAAACATAAAAAACATTTTTTAAACACCAGTTTGCAAATTAAAATTTCAAAGAACAAACTTTGAAAGGGTTTTTTTTAAAACATACAAGTGATCATATCAGTTTACTACAGTTCATTGCATATATACACCGATAAAAAAAAGGACCAAATATTAAACATCACATTCATGTAAAGTAAAAACAGTTTTTATAAACAAGAATAACATTAGATCACAATTAAAAAGACATAAACAACCCCCTGTTGTGTGGCTAACTGATATCTTTGCCACTCCTAATTGCTGGATCCAAAGGTCATGAATTAATCAAAGAGTGACAGCCCACAGTACCACATATGCGTGCGTATCAGTTGCTCACTAGACCCTGTTTGGATTCTACTTAGAGAAGTGCGTCGACGCGTTTCGGTGCAAGGAACACAGGATACTGTAGCACCTTCCTCAGGACAAGCCGTTTCTTTTGGGGTCACCGGCTTCCGTACATATTGCTTGACACCCTGTCTGCAGATGTATGGGGAAAAGCAAGGTGCACCCAGGGATTTCCCTTTGACAATTTGTGCAACACTCTTCGGCAGAGGTCTAGTCTGTTTCTCCATCTTACTCTGTCAACAGAATTGCCCACTGCATCCTTTTTTTCTACGAATATCTGTGGACCTAAAACTCTTTATGATTCGGTAAAATGGCAGCTCGATCAAAGTTGATTTATGGTACGAATTTGAACCTCCTGACACACATTCATACATAACAATGACACTGATAGGAACAGACTCTTGCCGCCACTTGTGTTGACCAAATTCCTGGAAAAAAGAAACAGTCAGTTCAAATTGATGCTGTTAACCTAAATTCACAACCTTTCAGGAGCTTCAAAAAAGGATTAAAAAGTAATAAATTATCCACTGCAATTGCACAATTAGGGACTTTCAGATTTAATAAATATGCTTGAATAAAGAAGGCTTGAGTGGCCCTTTAATTGATTATAGCACTTTTTAATCTGACTTTAATAAAAAGCAGCTGGAAGCAATTATAAGAGAGTCAGCAGTGTTTTCATATTGTTTGTATTTAATTGCGCTTTTGTATCATGGCGGCTGTAAGATGCTACGCACAGAAAAAGTGAGAAATAATTGTCAGCCATGGCAGATGCTGAGCAACTTGAAGATAGCAGAATTACAAGCCCAAGCAAATGTCATGAAAGTGCTCTCGGCTGCAGTAGAAAGGGCTGGAAGAAATTACGCCAAATAAGTTCTGTATTTTCAGATATTAGTGCTCCATAATTGTTTCAGGTGGGCTTTGGAGGGGTAAATTATGGGAGATCTTTGGTAGATGTGGATTTAGTATCACAAGCAGTTCGAGAAGTGTATGGTTGGTAAACTGATTTTGAGTTTGAAAGAAAAGCAGATTGACAAAGGCAGCTTTTTCCCCAACCTACGTCGTGTAGTGTGCGACCTGCAAACCAGTTAATGAAGTACGCTATTCGGTTTGGCAGATGCCATTTGAACATTAGCAACAACCAATTATAAAGAAAATTCTGATTCATATAGCAACAACCAATTATAAACAACATTCTGATTCATGTAGCAACAACCAATTATAAACAAAATTCTGATTCATGAAGCAACAACCAATTATAAACAAAATTCTGATTCGTGTAGCGCCAAACAATTATAAACAACATTCTGATTCGTGTACTGATTTATGAACCAAACACGAACCAAACATGTATAAAGCTCCCTTAAAATAATAATAAAATGTAACTAAAAAAGGCTCTAAGGTTATGGGCACTGGGTACAAGGTGTGGACAAAGACCATGCCATAAAGGCAAAGTTCAATGTATATGACTGGCAGCTGTGCTCTGTGGGACCCTAGGTCACATGACCAGTGGCCAGAACCCACTGCACATTGTCTACCATGTTGCAGAATGGCTTCAGAGGTCCTGGGAACTGGGTGCAGGGTATGTTATCTGGGACCCTCTTGACATTTACAAAGGTCATGCAAAAGGAATTCTGGAGTCGCAGGTGCTATGTAGTTAGATCCCTTTGCCTAAGGATAAGGGACTCTGTGGTTGGATTCCATTGCCTCTGGATGAGGAACATGACATTTATACTTTTGAGAAAGTATAATATGTTCATAATATTCAATCACCTTTACAGACATTCAAAGTAAGATTACACACAATGATGTGGGGGGTTGAATCAGGAAAACGAGCATCATTGTATTTGTGTAGGTTCTGAGGAATATCTTCTTTATGTTCAATTTTGAATGACCAGAATATGTTGGAAAGTTAGATCTGCTGAGAGCTATCACAAAGCAAACTAGCAAGTAAAGTGGTAGATTTTGACAATGTGGTAGTTCATAAAAATAGTAACAAGTACATTGATCTCATAATTTATGTTAGACCTGTCAGCCTTAGGGTGGTCTTCTTCCAGACATTTTGCCTACACCTCCATTATTTTGATGATCTAAATTTTCTTGGCCTTGGGACTCTCTACACTTTACCACTGCTAACCAGTGTTAAAGTTCTTGTGCTCTCTCCCTAAACATGGGAGGCGGAAATGGTTTATATTTAATTGGCACATTAAATTGATTTGAAGTCCGTAGGAAAAGGGTACTGCACGTAACCAAAGCCTGTACATTTAATGCTACTAGTGGGACTGCAAAACTTATTGTGCCACCCTCTCAAGTAACTCTTTAAACGTGTCTCAGGCCTACCATGCAGCATTGTGTACAATTTGAACTGCCATTTTGACATAGCAAAATAAACCTTTTGCCAGGCTCAAACCTTCCTTTTTAATACATATAAGGCACCCCTAGGGAGGGCCCTAAGCAGACAAGAGGGCAGTATGCAATGTAATAAAAAGTTGGACATGCACTTTAAGATTTGTATGTCCTGCTAGTGAAAAACTCTTCAATTTGTTTCTCACTACTAGAAGGCCTACCTCTCCCATAGTATAACATTAGGTTGCCTTATAACATTTGATAAGTGATAACTTTCTGTTGGGAAAAAGTAGACAGATTGAGTGTGGTGCCTAAAGAATTGCAATTAAAAGCTCTCATTAACGGTAAAGTCAGATCTTTAGTCACAATTCTGAAAATGCCACTTTCAGGCAGTAAAAGGAATAAATGATGGAAGGAATGCTGAACAAATCAAAATTCACCCCAGTCACAGATCTGGGTTTAATCCTTTGTTTGTTTGCTCACCATGCCACCCCAGTTAGGACCCAGCCACAAGCAAATCAGTCTTGAACCTGCTTGCAATTGGAACAGTTCAGCCTGAACTCCCAGTCCAGGTTCTCCCTGGACCAGAAACAAGCATCTGGGGATTGATGTCGGAGTATCATCACTCATCAACCAGGCTAGCTTGAATCCAGTGACACAGTGAACACTGGACCTACATCTCGGCATACCCTTCCCACTTAGGGTAACAACATCAAAAAGAACAAATGATGGACAGAATGCTGAACAAATCAAACATTCACCCCCAGTCACAGATCTGGGTTTAATCCATTGTTATGTTTCTTTCCATATCACCCCTGTTCGGACTCAGCCATATGCAAATCAGTCTTGACGCCTGCTCCCAATGGGAACAGTCCAGCCCGAGCTGCCAAGCAAGGACTCCTCTGGAATGGAAACAAGCATCCTGGGACCAGTCTCGGAGTATGACCTCTCATCAGCCAGACTAGCTTGTATTCAGTGGCACAGTGAGCACTGATCCCATGTCTAGACATACCGTTCATACTTAGGGCAACAAAGGCATAAACAACAAATGATGGACAGAATGCTGCGCCACTGGATTCACACTAGTCTAAATGATATGGGGTGATGCACCAAAATCGGTCCCAGGATGCATGCTGTACTTGTATTTCAAGATAGAAATTGCAGAGCTGGGTCCCAGGCTTAAGTCACTGTCAACCAGTCTTGGAATGTAGGTGAAAAAAAATCTGATTACTAGTTATGTTATGTTAATATTACTTGCTATAGCGCACGTCTCACCTGGGGGCATCTCGGTGCTGTCGCGGATCCTGACAGGAAATGCATACCAGGAAATATCAGAATAAGTAGGCTTTTAGAAATTTCCTAAATTTACAGTATGAGGGAGTTTCTCGCAGGGTTAGAGGGAGTTTGTTCCAATATCCTGGGGCGAAATATGAAAAGGCCTTTCATTCAAGGACAAGTTTATGGTAAAAATAAACATTGCTCCAAAAGTCATGATTTTTACTTTAAAATAGCTTGATGAGAGAGCAATGAGTGCCTCCTCACCTTCAGCAGCCAGTCCTCCAGCCCTGCTTGGCTCATTCTCTCCAGTCATTTGTACGACATTAAAGGAAACACAACAATGAAAGTAGCGGGCAGTCCCAAAATTCATCTAAACACCATCATTCAGATGATATCTCTGCCTCAAGGGGATGCACCTTTCTTTATTTAGCAAAAAGGCCAAGGCTAAATAGAGTAACATGGACTGTCACTATTTTAGTGTTAGAAAGTCTTATTTTCTCAGATAAGCTGATTAAGACCAAGGGTTTGTTTTATTTTTACCCCCAGCGAGATACAAATGTAAAACGAGATGTGTGAGGGAACAAAATGAGGAGGGAGCTGTGTGCACTTAGTCAACTATGTAATCCTTTAAAGGTACCAACACAAGTGCCATATGAGTCACATTTTCACTTTGCAAAGAAGTTCAGATTGATTCAGCTTTAGGATGCGCTGCAGGGTGTGCTACGAAATTTGTTTGATTTATTAAATTGTTTACTTACCTGCAATTATCCATATTCCGTTGTTTACCACCCTCCACCCTGCCCCTCCCCTGCACCGCCTTCCTGCCCCACCGAACTCCCTCCACGGGCCGCAGCTGCCTGCTGCCAGGGCAAAACGCTGTGTAAAAAAGTATGCGCCAGGGGAGTGCTACCCCCATGCTCAATTTGTTTAAGATTAAATGCCGGGAACTCAAAGTTTTCTTCCAACACCTGCAGTCAGCGCTACTGAACATTGGGGTGCTCACTTGCGAAACGAAGAGTGAGGGGGCCTCCCCGCATCGTACTTAGAGGGGCCCCCTCCAGGCTCATTCAGGAGCTCTCGGGCCAGAGTGCAGTGCCAAGTGGGCCCCCTGAAGCTTGGGGCCTCCCCGCACCGCGGGGGCTGCTGGGGCCTGTGTTACGCCCCTGCAACATTGCCAGGGCTGCTTTGGGTTCCCAGTCGGCCCTTACAACCAGGGTGCGCGTGCGTGTCTTTGGGCTCCTCGTCCTGTCTCTCTCTCTTCTCTACTCTTTATATCCACCCCTGCATCATCTCTTTACACGCTTTCACTCTCTCATTTTCCTCCCTTTTTCTCCTCAGGTCCTTTCTCATTTTAATCCCTTTTCCTCTCCCCGCTTCTCCGCCTCACCTTTCTTTTATGTCCTACCTTTCTGTCTGAAACCTCGATCTAAACTCCCAGCCTTCTCCTAACCATACCTCACTTTCTTCTTCACATCTATATCATTATCTTCTCTCTCTCTCCCTTCCTTTTTTCTTATCTCTGCCCCCTTTCTTTTGCGTTTCCCAGCTCTTAGCTCCTTCTCTCTCTCCTTTTCTGGCCCTTATCTCAGACTCCCTTCTCTTTTTTTTTTTTAAGTTTTGAAGTTTATTAAAGTATAAAGAAGCAAAGACAGAAAATGAAGAAACAATCATAAGTTACAAAAAACAACAAGAAATCTCTCTTACAAAGAAGTAGAATCGATAAAGAACTCTATACATAAAATATGGCAAATGATAATGTTCATGAACACAAGGTAATTGAAGCATAACCTGTTAAAATAAAACACAGAAGAGATATGAACAATAAAATGCAATTAAGAAATATAATCACGGTGGTTTTTGGACTTCAACAGTACGAACTTGAGTGGTAGGTGGGATCTGAGCAATTCTGTATAAATACTCAGTGAGGGGAAGCCATAGAAGATCATGTTTGATTGCGAGGGAAATGGGGGAAACAAAATTAGTGTCTAAACGATGATTAAAACATACTGCATTCCACCAAGCATTGAAGGAAACATCATTAGCCTGCTTCCAATGAGATGTAATATGGTGCAAGGCAACGGCTATCAGAAGGTCAATTAATTTATGATTATGGGACGAATTGGCAAAAATAGGAGAAAGGGAACCTAGAAAAATGTTAATAATGGAAAAGGAGAAACAAAAATTGAAAATCTTTTTAAACTGGGACCACACTAGTTGCCAAAAACGAAAAATGGGAGGACAATCAAACAACATATGCTTCAGATCAGCTGAAGAGCAGGAACAGGACCAACAAGTGGAGGGAGTGTCTGAGGAAAATGATGACAGGAGCAACGGAGTGAATAATGTGCGATTATAAACAAAAAATAAGGTTTGGGTAGTGTTTGCAGCTCTGGAGGTACTATGAATTTTTGACCAAATTTTATCCCACAAAGTGAAGGACCAATCTTGAGATAAATCTTTTTCCCAAGCCAACTCAACCTTGGATTTGATACGATCAGTAGCAGATTGAATAGATTTATAAAGAAAAGAGGCAGAGGGGGATTGATCAAATGCATTGGAAATAGGAAGACATGCTGTAGGAATAGAATTTGTGGCAGGAAGTGAAGAAAGGTATTGGGTGAGAGAGGGAATCAGAGACATATATCGTACGTGAGAAGAGGAGGGCAACGGGAATTGTTTTTGGAGGTCCTGGAAGGGAAGAGGATGATTATCCACAAGAAGTTGAGAGATCCATTTAAGACCAAGAGAATGCCAGGATTTCCAATATAATGAGCGGTTACGAATTTTGAGGAATTTATTGTGCCAAATAGGCTGAATATGGGTGGAGGAAGCAGATGGATAAGAGGATGACAAGTACGGATGAAGAAGAGAACGAGAGCGGGAGATAATGGGGGAGCGAAGAGATGTTACATTAGAAGTGAAGGAAAGGACCTCAATAAAATCATAAGGATGAACGAAAGAAGATTCTAGCTTTAGCCAAAGAGGGGGATAAAAGGGGAGGTCCGAAAAGAGCCAACGCAAAGTTTCTTTAAAGAAAAAGCGGTATGATATGATTTGAAATTTGGAAATGTAACCCCTCCTAAAGCTTTATCTTTTTTCAAAGCAGAAAGGGCTATTCGAGATTTCTTACCTTTCCACAGAAATTTAAGCAAAATGGAATCTATTGACTTGAAAAAATAGTCTGGAATATGGATGGGAATCATGGAGATAGAGTAAAGTACTAGAGGTGCCAACATCATTTTGATGGAGTCAAGACGACCCCACCAAGAAAGGAAAAGAGGATTCCAGCGAGTGATAGACGCATTGAGTTTAACAGAGAGTGAATCGAAATTGAACTTAAGAGTATCTAAAAGACGAGGAGCAAACCAAACACCTAAGTATTTAATCTTGGAAGGCTGCCAAGAAAAGCCAGAGTTATCAAAGAGATGTTTTTATGCATAGAGGGTTTAAGGGTAAGATTTCACATTTATCAATATTAAGACGTAACCAGAAACTTTAGAAAAAGAGGAAACTTGATTCAAAAAGAAAGGTAAAGAGGATTGTGGGTCTGAACAGTATAACAAAATATCATCAGCGTAAACTGAAAGTTTAACCTGCTGTTGGGAACCGTAATGAAAACCAGAAATATTTTCATCAAGTCTGATCTTAGTCAAAAAAGGTTCTAAAGCTAAAACAAACAGAAGAGGGGATAAGGGACAGCCTTGACGTACACCCCGTTGAAGGGGAAAATAATCGGATGTTAGACCGTTTGCAAAAATTGAAGCATGAGGGCTAGAATAAAGTAAAGAAAGAAGAGAAATGAATTTAGGAGAGAAACCGATCCAACGAAGAGCTTGAAACATAAAGTCCCATCCTATTCTATCGAAAGCCTTTTCGGCATTGAGAGAAATGGCAGCCAAAGGATAAGAAAGGGAGGGACCTTTACTCAAAATATTAAAGAAAACACGGGAGTTGTCTGATGATAAACGACCTTTGACAAAACCTGATTGTTCTGGGCCAATAATATTTGGTAATAGGGGATCCAATCTAAGAGCTAGGATTTTGGCGAAAATTTTATAATCCGTATTTACAAGGGAGATGGGGCGATAGTTTTTACATAGGGTATGGTCCTTGTCTGGTTTGGGAATCAAACAAATGAGAGCTTCCTGAAAGGTTCCTCGGGAAGAACCAGAATCAACAAAGGATTGAAATAAAAGGAGTAATTTAGGAAGGAGAAGGGAGGAGAAATGAGTGTAGAATTCAATAGTGAAACCATCCGGTCCAGGCGCCTTACCACGACGGAGGACAGAAACAGCATGAGAAATTTCAGAGAGGGAGATATCCGAATCAAGTGAATGAAAATCAATATGAGAGGAGGGAGGGGGAAGAATGTCTTGAAAATACGTAAGAAGATCAGTGGGATCAGGACTGGATTCAGGAGTGTATAAAGTTTGATAGAACGAAACAAACTGAGTTAATATGTCTTTATCTTTAAACAAAGAAATTCCCGCCGGTCCCTGTAGAGATTCAATCTTTGTTTTCTCCCTACGTATTTTAAGATAATTAGCTAGTAATTTACCCATTTTGTTTTGGCCTCCATAATAACGAGAGTTGCATTTAAGGAGAGAAAAAGAGGCTGCATTTGTGGTAAATTTGTTAAAATCGAATTTGGCTGAAATAAGTTCTCGAAGGGATGATTCAGAGCTAGAGTTATAATAAGCATATTCCAATTTCTTAATCTTATCTAAAAGTTGAGTTGACTTTGAAATCGACTTCTTTTTCTTTTGAGATACCAAGTTAATGACAAATCCCCTAACAGCTGCTTTAAAAGAGTCCCACACCATGACAATGAAAGATTCAGGGAGATGATTAAGTGTAAAAAATTCAGTGGCAAAAGAAGTAAATTGAGTGCAAAAATCAGAGTCAAGGAGTAAGGAATTATTAAATCTCCAGCGCCCAGAGTGAGGAGAGAAGGGGATAAGGTCAATATCAACATAAACGGGAGCATGGTCTGAAATTAAAATAGAACCAATGTCTGAATGAAGGGCAAGTTGAGCTAAGGATTTGCTAAGAAAAAGGTAATCAATCCGGGATTGGGAATGGTGGGTTGGGGAGTAAAAAGTGTACTCTCTATGGTCGGGATTACATAGTCTCCAAATGTCAACTAATGCATTATTTTGAATGGATGCAGTAAATTGAGAGTGCATTTTGGAGGAAACAAATTTAACTCTAGAATTTCTGTCTAAGATGGGGTCAAGAACTTGATTGCAATCACCACCTAAAATCACATATTGTTCATCAAGCATAACAAGTTTTTCGGAAATAGCAGGCCAAAACGATTTGTCAACCCCTGTGGGAGCATAAACATTAAAAATAACAATTGGTATCTTGTCTATGAGAAGATTTACAAGAACCCAACAACCATTAACGTCACATTCTTGAGAAACAACAGAAACTGTTAACTTTTTGTGACACAATATAACTGAACCATTTTTCTTACCTAAGGCAGGAGAATGGAAAACATGTCCCACCCAACAACGTTTGAGTTTTACAGCCTCCTTTTCCGAAAGATGGGATTCTTAGAGGAGGGCTACATCAGCTTTAAGCCTAGTCAAATGCGTCAGAACTCGTTGACGTTTAATGGGGTTATTTAACCCCTTAACGTTCCAAGTGACTACTCGGAATAGAAATCAAGAGAAGAGTGATAAGGAAAAGAAGATATAGTAGAAAAGATGCGTTGGGAAAACAAGAGAATGGTAGTAGGAATATAGAGATAGAGTAGGTAAGAGAAAGAAATCAAGAGCAGAAAATTGAGAATACAGTGAGAAAGAAGGAGAGAAAAGAGAGGAGATATCAAAGGAGAACAGTAGATAGGACAGAGCAATATAAGAAGAACATAGAAACATACCGACAAATACAGAACGAAGACGAATGGGGGGTGACGACGCCAGAAGATGACGACATCGACAACGGAACATACGCCACCGAACACCGGAGGGACCAGCAGTGAACTGAAGTGAAGGGATGCATGAATACACCGGGATGAAGAAAAGGGAAAATGATCTATAAGAAGACAAAAAATAAGAGGAGTATTAGAGAAACATACGTAATACAAAATACAGAATACCAAATATAAAAATACTAGATTATGATGTTAATCAGCAGGGAATAAAGGACAAAAAATACAACACAATAGGATAACGGAAAGGTAAACAATTTAATCATGCGTGACTAAACAGCTCTTGTAGTGTCCATGACGTCGGTCTCTTGTCGATGGAGAAACTCTTGAAGGACCTGTGGATCATCGAAGGTCGTTGTCTTATCCTTATATGTCACCTTGAAGAGACAAGGATGGAGCAGTCCGAATCTTGCATTTAGAGCTCGCAGTCGTGGTCTCAAGTCAAGGAATTGTTTTCGACGGTCAGCTGTCACTTTAGCCACATCCTGAGATAGATAAAGACGATGACCCTCCCACATAACTTGTTTTTTGGCTTTTGCTGCTGAAAGAACCTGCAGGAGATCAGTATATTGTAAGAACAACATGATGACACCTCGGGGTTTGTTGGAAACCTTAGGACCAAGTCTATGAGCACGTTGTCTATTAAGTGAAGAGGAGGGAGGAAGATCCAGAATTTTTGGTAGAAAGGTTTGAAAAAATGCAGTTGGATTGGATCCCTCTGAAAGTTCCGGAAGACCATAAAGGCGTAGGTTATTTCTGCGGTTACGATTTTCCAACTCCTCTGTGTGCCTCTTCAGGAGAGAAACATCTTTTTCCAGCAGCGAAACCCTAGAGCTTGAGGTTTGAAGAGCCTCCGTGGCCTGTTCTACTAAAAGAACACGCGATTCAAGAGTAGACCATTCATCGTGTAGAAACTGCAAAGTCTTAGTAGTCTCAGCCATGAAGGGTTTGAGCGCACGAATTTCCTCAAGAATAAGGTCCATAGAAGCGGAATGTGATGAAGAGCCTGGGGAAGGTGGATCTTTTTTGAGGCGCTTTGATGAAGCAGGTTGCAAAAGTTTACTTGAGGAGATATGTTTTGGAGTTGCCCCAGGAGGTAAGTCCGACTTATGAGAAGCAGTATCATCCATGGTTGGATTGGTGGAGTCAGAGTCTGAGGACTGACGCGGTTTGGGCGTTGAAGCAGTAAGCTTAAGGGTACGCAATTTCCCCATGAAAAAATAGGAGGAAAAATATTAGTGCCACTACAGACCACCAGACAAAGTCAATAGAAGTAGCATTTAAGGAAGAAACACTGTGGCAAGACACTGTGTAGTGCGTACAGGAAGCGCGCCAAACAAAAATAATCAAGCTGAAGAGACGTCAAAGTATTTCACTATAATGGCTGTGAAAAATACAGTTCCTCGTTAGGAAAAACCTTCAGACATGTTCTGCAGAAATATAACACTGGAGCAAATCAACAAGCATTGCGTGTGGACATACGCACAAGGACAGCAGTGTCGACGACTGTAGGAGAGTAGGGTCTGCAATCCTATGATCACCCAGATTTTTTGCTTTTGTTTCACTGGTTTACGACTTTCTCTGGCTGTGGGCCTGCTAATCAGACCCACAGCCTGGCTGTTCTCTTTCTAAATTACGATATGTACCATAGGTGCATTTACCAATTGGTACTGGGCCACCTTATCAGACCCCGTAACGCAGGGCATAGGTGTACCCAGGGCCGCCAGGGGCTGCAGCATGTATTATGCCACCCCTGGCTGGCCTCTTAAATTTGACACAACTGGCTGCACGACAGCTGGGGCGAAGACGTGTAACCACCCTTCGCTGTAGGTATAGTAGCTCTATATCTAACCATACAATGGACACCCGAGTTCCTATCAGTCACTCCTATGGCAGGCCTTAACAATCCTGAAGGCAGAGTGCGTGGGCTCGTGTGAACTAGGTTCAGGCCCGAGCCGAGCCCGGTTGCAGCTTGCGGACCCAAGACCCAATGGCTGTTCCATGATAACGCGTACCACATCGGTAACTTCGGTGTCGCGTTATCAAGACATGTCGAGTAAGGTGTCATACGAATCGGGATGCTGCCCTCTCACCAACTCTGGCGACGAGGCTAGCATTCCGCCCTTCTAGAGGGACACGACATGTACGTAACTGTGAACCCCGGTTAACGTTAACGAAAGCCTCAGCTCCACAAAATGGATGCTGCCACCACAGACACGAGTCTGACCTCCTGCTGCTGGGAGTCCTTCCAGCGAGGAGCGCTTGGACAAAGGGTTTCCTGTCGAGGGCGCTGTTCGCACCGTCCCAGACAGGGTTTGTGTATTCTGGGTAGGTAGGGCTTTGGCGAGAAGGTGACTGCGGAGTGGCACCCCGGTGCTCACTACGCATCTGCCGGTTAGAACCAGTTCCAGGGGCGACAGCCCTGGCCTGGGGAAAGTCCGGCAGGGGAGAGGGGCGTAACTACCCCCCTTCCTGGTCCCACCCTTAGGGCAGGACCTAGTCATGTACCCACCCCTTTCTTTAGGATAAAGACCGGAGCGGGGACCCTTCCAAATTAGATCATCTTTAAATCAAGAACTACTTTCTACGAAAGGACACTCAAGACTCTTCTCAAGATTTCTCCCTTGTGACTAAGGAGTAGTCACCCTGCATCAGCGGGCACCAACTAAGAACTCTGCGGTTTGCTGCAAGTCCTTCCTCAAGGATCCGACGGCCCAGCTCGACGAGAACCGGCTTCCCTGGCACCTCTGACCTCTACCCACGTCATCAGCTCAGCTGTGATCTGTGGGTGCGACGAGACCTCGAGGGACCGGCCATCATCAGAACCTGCACGCTCTTAAAAACCAGCACGACCATCGAGGTAACTCTCTGGTGAGTGCTCTGGGGTCCGAGAAGCCCCGACCCTGAGCCGCTCTAGCACCGAAGTGCAGTCTCCCAGCATCTCCACGATCTGCGTGGGGCCCTTCTGCTCGCTGCTCAGCACGTTGTCTGGTCACTCGCCGCTGGCTTATGCCCTTCTGTGACGACATCCGAGAATCATCTCTGCTGGTCTGGTTGCTCCAGACTGGCCCTTGCTTCCATCTTTGCGAGAAGCACCCCGGACCCTCCTGGTCCACTCAAGACGCCCTCTTAGGCCCACCCCGTGGCCCTGAGATCTGCCAAGGCTTGTTGCCCCATCCTGGGCCCAGCGACGCCGACAGCATCATCCTTCGTGGGACAGCTCGCACCTCCACCGTGGTCGCCGACAACGCCTCCTGGTCCGTGAGACTGCAGAGCCTAGCGTCGCCCACTCACCTAGTCGAGGTGACGGCCAACCGGTGCCTTCCTGGTACCCTCTGACTACTGGCTAGTAGTACGAACTTGGTCCCCTCTGCTTTCAGGTTTCATCAATCTCCGATCCAGGCTTGGATCTCTACGAACTATTCAGCACTGGTCGCCGGCCAGCAACTCCTTTCTTCCGGCTCCTGGCTCGTCAGCGAAGACCCCGACGCCTGTAAGACTTGTGCAGCCGCAGCCCTCGTGGCTAGGTAACTCGGCATTTCGGTGCCTGCATAGCCTCCTTACTCCAGGGTCCCGAGTCCCTCGCTTCCGACTTGCCTTATCGGGTCCGCCCGAGACCTTAACCTTTCCGTGTCCTCGGACACTTGTTTTAATTGTGCACTTGAAGTATTTGCTAAAGAGATTTGGTTTGTGCTTAGTACCCTGTCCTCATAAAGAGTACAGGGCTGTTGTGATTCTTAATAAATATCCTGTTTATTTTCATAACACTTGTGTGGTGTCCTTTCACTGGGTATTCAAGGGGTACATGTGTGGTAAACAGCTGGCTTAACACGCCCTCTCGAGTCTTTAGCCTTAGACTGCTCGTATCCACGCTACTAGGATAGCTGGTCTATAGGTTGACTTACAACCAAACACCATAAGGGTCGTTGGAACGATACATAGCGGTCGCTAGAATAGCGAACGTTGCATATCGGGCCAACTTCTCACATTGGTGGCAGCGGTGGGATTTGAGCTTGCTGTTGTTTTACCACTCGTATCCTAAGAATATCTTGTTGAAAGATCGCACAAGTACTGTTAGTACATATAACTAAAAGCTTAGAATACTCTGAGTTCTACTGAACCAGCTGTTGTAGCTCCTCAAGGCTTAGCACACCTTGGCTACAACTCTTAGCAAGGGAACAGTAGGTAAACACATAGTGTAGGTAGGTGCATCACTTACACCACACTAGAAACAGTATGTCGGACAAAGGGGGAAACTCTGGGTCTCCCCTTGTGTCAGTTGACCCTCCACAGGTCATCCCTTCAGGATATACTGTGCTGAGCTTCAAGGAGTTGAGACGGCTGTGTCACTCCAGGAAGATTCAGCAGGGGTCTAACCCCACAACGTCCTTTCTGATTGGTCTCTTGGAGACTTATGATGCCAGAAGAGCGGAGAAACTTCGTAGCTCTTCTAATCCAGAAGGAGACATGCCTCCCCTCGAGGGAACCCGAGACGATCCTGACCTCATCCACCTCGCAACTGAGAACGAAGATGGGGAGGAAGATGAGGATGAGGATCTCTCTGGGGATGAGGCAGATAAGGGACAGGTAGAAGTCGTCAGACTAAGCAGGTCCAACTTAAGCAAACATGATAGCGGTACTGGGGGACCCCTGGGGCCACTATCAGGTCAGCTTAACATTGGGAATGGACGAGCCAGATCTCTGTCAAGAGGCTCTGGCAGATCCCTTCAAACCAATGGCTCTCACAACTCGTCTCAGAGAGGGATGACGTCCCCCCAGAGGAGAGTGTACGAAGCTAAGGAAAGGGCAGCTAATCTAAGGATCGAAAGGGAAGAACTTGCCCTGGCCAAAGAAAGGCTTGCCTTTGCAAGAGAGCAACAGTTAAGTGGGGTAGTCCCCACTGGTGGCAGCAATGTACCTAGTAATAGGGAAAAGAGTTTCGATACGAAACACCTTGGTAAGATAGTGCCCCCCTTTAAACAAGGGGACGACATCCACAAATGGATTACTGCTTTGGAGAGGGCCTGCACTGTGCAGGGCGTTCCCCAGAGTCAGTGGGCAGCTATCTTGTGGCTCTCCTTTGAAGGAAAAGGAAGAGACAAGCTCCTCACCACAAGGGTGGAGGATGCTAACAATTACCAAATCTTGAAAAATACTCTCGTTGAAGGGTTCGGCCTAACCACTGAGCAGTACCGGGTGCTGTTCAGGGATACCCAGAAAACGCAGTCTCAAGATTGGTCTGATTTTGTCGATTGTGCCACTAAGGCTTTTGAGGGCTGGTTGCTGGGCAGTAAGGTTACTGATTACGAAGGATTGTATAATTTGATGATGAGAGAGCAAATTTTAAACAATTGTCAGAACCAGTTGTTGCATCAGCATCTTGTCGACTCGGATCTGACCTCTCCCCAAGAATTGGGAAAGAAGGCAGACAGATGGGTTCGTACAAGAGTTAAACAGAACCAGGGCCAGAATCAAGGTGGTCAGAAGAAAGCAGACCAGAAGGGTAAAGATTCTAAAGGGGAACAAAGTGACCAGAAGTCTTCGACAGGTCCCCAACAACCCAAAGAGGGTGGGGGTCAGGCTCCCCAAAAGAAGAAAGAAGGCCAATCCAAAAGGTGGTGCCAGTACTGTAAAAGTAAATCTCACTGGTTTAGTGAGTGCACCAAGAAAGGAGGAGGGCAGACTCCTGCCACTGCAGCCCCTAAGGCACCTGTGCCCCCTAGTACAGTCAGCAGTGGTAGTGCGCCTCCCAAGGGTTTAGTAGGGTTAACCCTGGGTTCTGAGGGGCGTGACAACTTAGTTGGCACACTCACTCAGGCTGTCCTTGTCAGTACAGGGGACGCGGACGTATCCCCTGACGTAAGCCCCAATACTTTGGGCAAATACCGACAGACGCCTTTCATAAATGGAAAGATGGCTCAGGCCTATAGGGACACTTGTGCCAGCGTCACCATGGTGACGCCTAACTTTGTGGACCCTGGACAGATCATGCCAGGTACAGAATTCCTGGTGACCAATGCAAGCAATGTCACTACCAATCACAGTATGGCAATTGTAGCTTTCTCCTGGGGAGGGGTAACTGGCCAAAAGAAGGTTGTAGTTAGTCCAGACCTCCCAGTGGATTGTTTGTTGGGCAATGATTTGGAGTCATCACAATGGTCAGAAGTGGAGCACCGGACTCACATGGAAATGTTAGGGTTGCCAGCTCATGTGTTCGCTGTGACTAGGTCACAGGTCAGGAAGTGCCCCACTGAACAGGTGCTGGATCCTGGAACAACGGACCAGACACCTCCCAAGAAAAAGAGCAGTAGGGTTAAGGCTGCGCCTTCCCCCTTGCCCCAGGTCGAGGATCAAGTCTCAGAGGAGGCTGACCTACAGGAATTGCGGGAAACTGAGCCTAGGGAATTCGAACTTGATCAAGTTGAATTCTTGGGTTCAGGGGGACCCTCAAGGGAAGACCTGGGGAAGGACCAGTTAGACTGCCCTTCTCTTGAACCCCTCAGACAGCAGGCTGCTGCTGAGGCTGCTGGGAACGCCACAGGTACCCACAAGGTATACTGGGAAGATGGACTCCTGTACACTGAGTCAAGAGACCCCAAGCCTGGCATGACCAGGAGGCTGGTTGTACCCTTGTCTCAGCGTGGTTTCCTACTTACCTTGGCCCATGAGATTCCCTTAGCAGGTCACTTGGGCCAGACGAAAACATGGGACAGGCTTGTCTCACACTTTCACTGGCCTCACATGAACGAAGATACCAAGGAGTTTTGCCGCTCCTGTGTCACTTGCCAAGCCAGTGGTAAGTCAGGTGGCACGACAAAGGCCCCCCTTATAACAATGCCTGTGGTGGGGGTACCCTTTGAACGGGTGGGGATCGACATCGTCGGTCCCATGGAACCACCTACAGCATCAGGGCACAAGTTTATACTGGTGGTAGTGGATCATGCCACCAGGTATCCTGAAGCTATTCCCCTTAGGACCACGACAGCACCTGTTGTGGCAAGAGCCCTAGTTGGAGTGTTCTCCAGAGTGGGCTTCCCTAAGGAGGTCGTCTCCGACAGAGGTGCAAACTTTATGTCGAGCTACTTAACTGCTATGTGGAAGGAATGTGGTGTTAACTACAAGTTCACTACACCCTATCACCCACAATGCAATGGGCTTGTTGAGAGATTCAACAGGACCCTAAAAGGGATGATTCATGGACTACCGGAAAAGCTTTGGCGTAGATGGGACGTCCTGATCCCCTGCCTCTTGTTCGCCTACAGAGAAGTCCCACAGAAGGGGGTTGGCTACAGCCCTTTTGAACTTTTGTACGGGCATCCTGTAAGGGGACCCCTGTGTTTGGTGAAGGAAGGATGGGAGAGACCTCTCAAAAAGCCTGCAACCAACATAGTGGACTATGTGCTTGGCCTCCGCTCGCGGATGGCTGAATACATGGAAAAGGCATCTGAAAACCTTAAGGCCAGCCAAGAACTCCAAAAAGCTTGGCATGACCAAAAGGCTGTCTTGACTGTTTACCAGCCCGGACAGAAGGTGTGGGTGTTGGAGCCAGTGGCCCCAGCAGCACTCAAGGACAAGTGGTCCGGGCCCCACACCATCCTGGAGAAAAAGGGAGAGGTCACCTACTTGGTCGACCTGGGAACTCCCCGGAGCCCCCACGGGGTGCTTCATGTCAACCGGCTAAAAGCATATGTCGACAGGAAGGACATGAGTTTGCTCATGGCCCTAGATGAGGGACAGGAGGAGGAGAGTGACCCTCTCCCCGACCTGCTCACTCAGAATCCTGACGATGGATCGGTAGATGGTGTTGTCTTTTGTGGCAGCCTCTCCGAACATCAACAGAGCGACTGTAAACAGGTTCTTCAGTCGTTCAGACATATGTTTTCTCTAACACCCAGCCAGACCGATTGGTGCACCCATGAGGTTGACACTGGTGACAGCTTGCCCGTGAAGAGTAAAATCTACCGGCAGCCTGATCACGTTAGAGACTGCATCAAGAGTGAAGTGCAGAAAATGTTGGAGCTGGGAGTCATTGAACCCTCGGATAGCCCTTGGGCTAGTCCCGTAGTTCTAGTGCCGAAACCTCACACCCAGGGTGGTAAGAGAGAGATGAGGTTTTGCGTAGACTACAGGGGTCTCAATGCAGTCACTAAGACTGACGCCCACCCAATACCGAGGGCAGACGAGCTTATCGATAGATTGGCCTCGGCCAACTACTTAAGTACGTTTGACCTAACAGCTGGGTATTGGCAAATCAGGTTAGCTGAGGACGCCAAGCCTAAAACCGCATTTTCAACCCCTGGTGGGCATTATCAGTTCGTAGTGATGCCCTTTGGTCTGAAGAATGCACCTGCCACCTTCCAAAGGTTGGTGAATCAAGTCCTTACTGGGCTGGATGACTTCTGTGCGGCGTATCTTGACGATATTGCTGTCTTTAGCTCCACCTGGGAGGATCACCTGGTCCACCTGCGGAAAGCGTTAGAGGCCCTGCAAGCAGCAGGCCTCACTATCAAGGCCACCAAGTGCCAGATAGGGCAGACACAGGTTGTATACCTGGGCCACCTTGTAGGTGGAGGCCAGGTTCAGCCACTGGAGAGCAAGATACAGTCAATCAGGGACTGGGCTCCTCCAACCACCCAGACTCAGGTTCGAGCTTTCTTGGGCCTGACTGGTTACTACCGGAAGTTTGTCAGGAACTATAGTTCCATCGTGACACCATTAAACGAACTGACAAGCAAGAAAATGCCAAAAAAGGTTCAGTGGACAGCGAGCTGTCAAAAAGCATTCGATGACCTAAAGCAGGCCATGTGCACGGCGCCTATCCTCAAGAGTCCGGACTACTCCAAACCATTCATTGTCCAAACAGATGCTTCTGAGTTGGGTGTGGGAGCTGTTCTTTCTCAACTGAATTTTGATAGTCAAGACCAGCCCATTGCTTTTATAAGCAGAAGGCTGACCCCTAGAGAGAAGAATTGGTCAGCTATTGAGAGGGAGGCCTTTGCTGTGGTTTGGGCCCTGAAGAAGCTGAGGCCATACTTGTTTGGCACTCACTTCAAGATTCAGACCGACCATAAGCCCCTCTTGTGGCTAAATCAGATGAAGGGTGAAAACCCCAAACTGCTTAGGTGGTCCATTTCCCTACAGGGGATGGACTTTACAGTGGAACACAGACCTGGTACTGATCATGGCAATGCCGATGGGCTCTCCAGATATTTCCACTTAGAACAAGAAGCCTCACCTGGTCAAGGTTAGCTTATTGTTCCGACGTTTGGGGGGGGGTCATGTAGGAGAGTAGGGTCTGCAATCCTATGATCACCCAGATTTTTTGCTTTTGTTTCACTGGTTTACGACTTTCTCTGGCTGTGGGCCTGCTAATCAGACCCACAGCCTGGCTGTTCTCTTTCTAAATTACGATATGTACCCTAGGTGCATTTACCAATTGGTACTGGGCCACCTTATCAGACCCCGTAACGCAGGGCATAGGTGTACCCAGGGCCGCCAGGGGCTGCAGCATGTATTATGCCACCCCTGGCTGGCCTCTTAAATTTGACACAACTGGCTGCACGACAGCTGGGGCGAAGACGTGTAACCACCCTTCGCTGTAGGTATAGTAGCTCTATATCTAACCATACAATGGACACCCGAGTTCCTATCAGTCAGTCCTATGGCAGGCCTTAACAATCCTGAAGGCAGAGTGCGTGGGCTCGTGTGAACTAGGTTCAGGCCCGAGCCGAGCCCGGTTGCAGCTTGCGGACCCAAGACCCAATGGCTGTTCCATGATAACGCGTACCACATCGGTAACTTCGGTGTCGCGTTATCAATACATGTCGAGTAAGGTGTCATACGAATCGGGATGCTGCCCTCTCACCAACTCTGGCGACGAGGCTAGCATTCCGCCCTTCTAGAGGGACACGACATGTACGTAACTGTGAACCCCGGTTAACGTTAACGAAAGCCTCAGCTCCACAAAATGGATGCTGCCACCACAGACACGAGTCTGACCTCCTGCTGCTGGGAGTCCTTCCAGCGAGGAGCGCTTGGACAAAGGGTTTCCTGTCGAGGGCGCTGTTCGCACCGTCCCAGACAGGGTTTGTGTATTCTGGGTAGGTAGGGCTTTGGCGAGAAGGTGACTGCGGAGTGGCACCCCGGTGCTCACTACGCATCTGCCGGTTAGAACCAGTTCCAGGGGCGACAGCCCTGGCCTGGGGAAAGTCCGGCAGGGGAGAGGGGCGTAACTACCCCCCTTCCTGGTCCCACCCTTAGGGCAGGACCTAGTCATGTACCCACCCCTTTCTTTAGGATAAAGACCGGAGCGGGGACCCTTCCAAATTAGATCATCTTTGAATCAAGAACTACTTTCTACGAAAGGACACTCAAGACTCTTCTCAAGATTTCTCCCTTGTGACTAAGGAGTAGTCACCCTGCATCAGCGGGCACCAACTAAGAACTCTGCGGTTTGCTGCAAGTCCTTCCTCAAGGATCCGACGGCCCAGCTCGACGAGAACCGGCTTCCCTGGCACCTCTGACCTCTACCCACGTCATCAGCTCAGCTGTGATCTGTGGGTGCGACGAGACCTCGAGGGACCGGCCATCATCAGAACCTGCACGCTCTTAAAAACCAGCACGACCATCGAGGTAACTCTCTGGTGAGTGCTCTGGGGTCCGAGAAGCCCCGACCCTGAGCCGCTCTAGCACCGAAGTGCAGTCTCCCAGCATCTCCACGATCTGCGTGGGGCCCTTCTGCTCGCTGCTCAGCACGTTGTCTGGTCACTCGCCGCTGGCTTGTGCCCTTCTGTGACGACATCCGAGAATCATCTCTGCTGGTCTGGTTGCTCCAGACTGGCCCTTGCTTCCATCTTTGCGAGAAGCACCCCGGACCCTCCTGGTCCACTCAAGACGCCCTCTTAGGCCCACCCCGTGGCCCTGAGATCTGCCAAGGCTTGTTGCCCCATCCTGGGCCCAGCGACGCCGACAGCATCATCCTTCGTGGGACAGCTCGCACCTCCACCGTGGTCGCCGACAACGCCTCCTGGTCCGTGAGACTGCAGAGCCTAGCGTCGCCCACTCACCTAGTCGAGGTGACGGCCAACCGGTGCCTTCCTGGTACCCTCTGACTACTGGCTAGTAGTACGAACTTGGTCCCCTCTGCTTTCAGGTTTCATCAATCTCCGATCCAGGCTTGGATCTCTACGAACTATTCAGCACTGGTCGCCGGCCAGCAACTCCTTTCTTCCGGCTCCTGGCTCGTCAGCGAAGACCCCGACGCCTGTAAGACTTGTGCAGCCGCAGCCCTCGTGGCTAGGTAACTCGGCATTTCGGTGCCTGCATAGCCTCCTTACTCCAGGGTCCCGAGTCCCTCGCTTCCGACTTGCCTTATCGGGTCCGCCCGAGACCTTAACCTTTCCGTGTCCTCGGACACTTGTTTTAATTGTGCACTTGAAGTATTTGCTAAAGAGATTTGGTTTGTGCTTAGTACCCTGTCCTCATAAAGAGTACAGGGCTGTTGTGATTCTTAATAAATATCCTGTTTATTTTCATAACACTTGTGTGGTGTCCTTTCACTGGGTATTCAAGGGGTACATGTGTGGTAAACAGCTGGCTTAACACGCCCTCTCGAGTCTTTAGCCTTAGACTGCTCGTATCCACGCTACTAGGATAGCTGGTCTATAGGTTGACTTACAACCAAACACCATAAGGGTCGTTGGAACGATACATAGCGGTCGCTAGAATAGCGAACGTTGCATATCGGGCCAACTTCTCACAACGACATGCAGGTTATGCAATATGGTAACATAACCATAGAACCAAAGTTCAGTAAGAAGGTTGCTGTAGCAGAAGTTCGCAAAGAGAAATATTGTAGAAGGCCAATAAGCGTAGCGCATAGGAAAATGCGCGCAAAGAAGGTGTCAACCAGGATTTTATTTATGTGAAGAGAAAAAGGCATATGTGCCGAGGACGGCGCCTGCACGCTGAAATATGAAGAGTAGAGGAGCTGCAACTGAGAGGGGCATTCCGTAGTGCTTATTAGGCTGGTGAAGGAGGTAGAAGTAAACGAGAGGCTTGAAGATGGAGAGACGAGGTAAACAATAGGCAGTTATCGCTCGTAAGCAGCGTTACCTCAAAAAGAAAATGGCGGCCGCCAAAAAAGCGGACCGCGTCACAGCGAAAATGAGCATGTATCGCTGGAATTAGAAAACGAGGAGCAGAGCCCTTTGCTCACCTCATGCTCCCACACCAGATGCAGCGTTTTCCTCCTGGGAAGGTCCGGTGAGAGCGGAGAAATCTGCCGGCGTCGGTGCTCGGTCAGCGGAGCTCCGACGCTAAGCCGCCATCTTGTGCGACGCTCAAGCCACGCCCCCCTCAGACTCCCTTCTCTCACTTTCTCCTCGCTACCTTTCTTCACTATATTTCTCAATTATCCTCTCCTCCACTTTCTCCTCGTCTCTCAATTCTCTCATTCGTCATTTCTCGTTCTCTACTTGTCTTCTGCATTTCTGCCTTCTCTCGCTCTCTCGGTGTGCTCAGCATCCTATCTTCCATTCCCTACATCTCTTCTCCCCCTGTCTCACAAATGTAATTTTCTTTATAGATTTTCAATATGTGTCCTTCATGTTCTCTTCATTCCTCTGCCCCCTTCTCCCTAACCCCATTCCTGATGATCTTCTCTCATTTTCTCTGTTCCCTTCACTCCATTTCCATAATCTTTTCCATCCCCTTCAACCTTTCTTCTTCACATTTAAGTTTTACTCCATATCCTCTTTATTCATTTTCTTATCCCTACCTCCATTTTTCCCTCTCTTCAGTCACCCCTCTTTTCTGTTGCTAGCCTTGTTCCCATCCTGTTTGTTACCTTCTGGCCCCAATCCTTACCCCTCCATCATCCTCCTCCCAATACTTTTTTTCATATTCACGGCCTTCTGCTCTGTCACCCCTTTTTCTTCCCTATTCTCTCGGCTCCTTTGCTTCTTTGACTTCCTCCCTTTTCTACTCCTCTATCCCCTTTCTCCCCTTATCCTTCCCTTTGCACTCTTCTCTTTCATTTTGCTACTTTTCTTGCTCTCCTGCTGGCTCCCACTTTTTCCCACTACGTTAACCTTACAACTGATTCGGGTCTCTGTGGTTTCTCTGTTCCCCGTTAGAACAGTCTACTCTGTGTCCTTTTCTCTTCCTGTTCGTCCTATGCTCTGCGGCACCATCTGCCCTACCGTTCCCCACTCTCCCCAGGCACTGGCAAAGCAAAACTGGACAGGCTGTCTGTGAAGGCAACTACAGCTGGTGCAAAGCATGCTGGGCCACTCAACCGAAGGATCCACCATTGATAGCTGCGCCCTCGTTGGAGGAAACCAGCGAATAAGTTACCAGTCCTTTCACTTGACGATAGGGCTGATGGCACGTCATCAGCAGGGTTGGTTTGGGATTAAAAATAGGCCTGGACATCCTAAAAAAAAGTAGCTTACATGCAGATTGCGCCTTTTCTCAAACCACTGCTTCAGTGTTTTAAGTTTTTAAGTATTAAGAAATTCTGCTCAGGGCTTCACTGGGGCGCTAGCGGCATCTGAACAGCACAGACCCTGCAAATCGGCCACCACTCTGGCCAAAAAAGCAGTCCACAACAGCAACTCAAATATAGGCCCATTACCCGAGTGCCCGTCTTACCAATCCGTCCCTGGTCATCAGTTCCTATAGGTCCTTGATTTGGCACACTTAGATCCATGGCTACCCTTTACAGTCGTCTATGAGAGGTAGAGGGATGGGGCAAGATTGCAGATGTCTACTTTGCCCATCACACAAAAGCCTCTAGGGCAACCTCTGGTGCATGGATCTCCTTAATGGAATATTGGCCTCCAGCTGACGATGGAGCTGGGACTGAGATCTGGGGAGCTATGCGTTCATCGATGTGATCAGGCAGAGTAATGAAGGATCGTGGAGGATCCCTCACCAGGGTGTTAGGATTGTTCCACATGCATGAAGGGTGCATGTCGCAAAACGCTGACTGTTTGCTCCAGGATCCTTGGATCAGCAGCAAGAATCAAGATTTGCAGGACCTGCACCGCATGACTAACAGGCTCTGGTTATACAGTGCAACTACCAGCTTTTGTAAAACAGTACAACAGAGTGAAAAGGACAGTCTTGGCAGAAGTCAGACATGTCTTGCTATAAGTGCATCTTTAGTAGAACAATAAACCCCAAAACACAAAGGTTCCTAGCACTTTCTGCTGCCAAAATGAGGCCTGAGAAATGTTTCTAGCTCTATACCCCGGAGTGCTAGAGATGATACCAAAAGCAATACTATATTTAACGCTGATCATGATCAGTGCGAGTCTTCTACATGTTAGTAACACCAAGGACTATGCCCAATGTATCAACTCCTCTTCAGTCAAGGCAAGGGCTTCCTACAATATGTGGCCTGCTCTATGCTTTCTCTAGGGCTGTTTAAGCCAGTGGCGTAATGAAACTTGAAGGGGCCCCCTTGCAAGATATATGGAGGGGCCCACACCGGGCTCAATCAGGAGCTCTCAGCCCAGGGTACTGTGCTGAGCGGAAGCTGCAGGGGCCTATGTCATGCCACTGGGATGTTGGGTTGAACGAGTAGCTTGTGATGCTCCCACAGCAGGCTTCTTCAAACTGGGGGACAGGTCCTCAAGTGATAAGAGGAGGGAGCAGGTTCTGGCCAAAAGAAGAATTATGATGAAAGCAGTGCTATGTTTTAGACGGTGGGGAAAAATTAGCTGCACTCAGCCGCACTGTAATGGGCGATCAAAAGCTTCTTTTGCCATTTATATCCTAGCTGGCAAAAAGGTAGCAGAATTTGAGTCCAATGTTTGAATAGGTCTTGTGTTTATATAAATCGAGACATATTCAAACATTGCCAATTTAATAGAATAATTGTGACAAATCTGAGGGGGCCCGATGAATTTTACTTCTTTACTTGGGGGGGGGGGGGGGGGGGCGAGGGTGCAGGATTAACATTTTTGAAGACCACTATTCTACAGTGCATTGGCTGGGCGAGGTCTTGCTCGCCCTGCAAGCATACGCTTGGCCTGTGATGAGATAGCGGTGGGACTGGTGGGTGTTCATTTCGTGGTACAGATTCCCTTTTGGATGTTGTTTACAATGGCCCAGGGTGAGTGTGGAGCGGTGCCATTAAAGTAAATGATCAGAGACGCAGCTGGTCTATAAAGACAATGAAAGATATGTGTGTCACTTATCTCTGCAACTGCTGTTGACTTTGGGATAGGCGGGCTGGGACTTACGGAAGGAGCAACAATGTTGGAGCGTGTAGTGGGCATTTACTGTTGCTTTTTTCAGACCTTCATGAGTCCAGTCTCCCCTGATTTTATCTACTTGGACCCAAGAGCGAAGCAAGGGCTTTTACTGTCAGCCGTGTTGTGTACTGGCAGTAGATTGAGGAATAAAAGAAAAGAACCCCGCAGCAGGATTTTACCAATGGCCCAGAAAAGCAAGCAAGTTGGATCCTCTTGAATCAAGAATTTTGCTTTGCAGTCCCTCCCTACCATGATCCCTGTCCTGCCAGCCTCCAACCGCACTGCCACTGCAGCCACCACAGACTATAGAGGAACACTCCCTCTGAGCTCAACCAGTATAGCCACAACACGTCTCTAATCGGCCCTTCTCCCCCTCATATTATCATGCAAATTAAAGTAAGTTTTAGTACGTATATTGTGCGAAATAATTTTTTTTCTGATATAAAGGAGTCTGCAGAGCTTGACTAAAGGAAGGTTTTGAACGTGCATGTTATTTTCAGAACTGTCAGAGCTCGAAATGGACAGTTCTGCCCTCAAGTTTTCAAGAAACTAAAAATGCCAACACAAACAAGGCCTATTGTGTAGACGTGGGCAAGCCACTGTGCTGTCTCTGAGTGGGTACAAGCTGTTGTCCCGGTCATTTAACATTGATCTACCAGGTTCGAATCCAGGCCTCAACTCAGCATTCTCTTTTTCCTGGAAAATATCCCTTTGTTCTGTGAGTGTTGTGAAGCACGCACATGTCGTTGGGCAAGGTTTGCACTATATAAAACTGCAGAAAATGTAGATTCCACCCGTCCCCCATGCTATAATCTGGTCCTCCAAGAATTAAGGGCAAAGCATTAATTAACTTTTGAAGTCAGATAATATATCTGAATTGTACAGCGTGAAACAGAAAAATCATGGAGGCTCCTTTTAGTGCATTATAACCCACGAGAAGCACTTTGAAATACTAGCCTACAATGTTTCCCAAACTATAATAAGAGTTTAGTCCAACAATGGGTATGCTTCACCTCTGACTTGCTTTTAAGTGTACTGAGCGCTCAGAGTACTGTGATGAGGGGGCCCCCTGTAGCTGGGACACGGAGATGCGGGGGCTGTTTAACCGCTGGCTGAATAGCCGACAGAGCCTAGCAGAACATCTCCACAAAAGGAGCCATTGTATTTCCAAACCAGAGATGGGGAAGCACAGGACAGAAACCACAAGCAGGGCAGCCTTCTCAGGTATGCAACAAGGATATCGACCAGCACACCTGCTGGCATCACACCCCTCCTTACTCTCCTTCAATTCAGAAAAAAATTAAGACAAATCACTTTGCAGAACATATCACCCTCTCTATTGGGTTCCCACTCTCTCTCACACCAAAAGGAACCCTTCTATATTGTTAGCACTTTATTTAACACAGAGAGAAAAGAGATTTTTACAGAAGACAAAAAACATGGACAGAAAATGGGGAGATTTTGATGTACACATGTAGCATGAGAAAGGATGGGGAGAATCTTTTAAAGATTATGCACTTTAATTAAGATGCAGATGAAGTTGATATCAGACTACAAATCTATGCAGGACAGAAAGAATGTGCTTGTATAAGCACCATTATAACACTTATGGGGGGGCGAAGTTTTAGAAAAGCACTTTAATGCAAGGAGACCCTACTGGCACACAGTTTGCCTTTAATACACGACGAGGATGGACTTCTATGCTGACTATACTTTATCAATTACTTGAGAAAAGGTTTCCATAAAGAGTCTGCACTTTAACATGAACAAAGGCTTCTAAATGTATTGCACTTCAACACTGGTTAAAACTGCAAATGTCTAAGACTGCACTTTCACACAAGTTATGGCTGTTTTCCAGACTCAGGGGCTGATTCGCAAAACTAACTTAAGACAAAATCCTAAACTTACTACTTTTGGAATTCACAGAAGTTAGGATTTTGTCTTGAGACAGACTTAAGACAGACTTAAGACAGACTTAAGACTCCTAACTTAAGGCAGTCCTAAGTCAGTCTTAAGTCTGTCTTAAGTCTGTCTTAAGACAAAATCCTAACTTCTGTGAATACCAAAAGTAGTAAGTTTAGGATTTTGTCTCAAGTTAATTTTGTGTAAAATAGCAGAAGCTTGTACAGACTACGATCCAGTCGTGCTGGAACAATTTTCAGAGTGGGTATGCTGCCTTCAGTGTTACGTCTCTGAAGACAATGAAATTGTGAAAACGCCAAGTGCCAAACAAAAAAACAAGTATTACAAATGAGCCATAGCCATTCAACAGTGGAGTGGGTAGGGTGTGGTATGTTGTCGCTGGTGCATTTTAAAGCACAATGTCACAAATATATTTTTAAAGCATTGTGTGGTAGCGGCCTGCCATTTACGGATTGCACATTTTCCATTGAAACGGCCACAAAATTCCCACTGATATGCAGTCTTCCACACAAATAAAGGATAATGTGTGGGTTTAAGCAAATATCTATCACTATCCTTCTCAATTCAAATAACTAACGTAGCCACCACTTAAATGACTTTCATATTTCATTATACTAATTCACCAGTAATTCTTTAGGCGTTCCAGAGTAGCATGCTACTCGCCAAAAAGCGATTTGACTTATAGTATGGGGTAGTGAACGCTATATAAATGTAATTACAATTTGCACATTAAGGCCCGCATTAGGATGACGGGCGGACTTTGTCCGCCCGTCATCCTACCGTAAGGGCAGGGGTCCCGTTGTACATATTAGGATGCACCCGCCACAGTGGGGAGCGCATCCGGGGGGGTGGTGCTGACGTTGTGCATTTCAATGCATAACAAGAGAGGCACCGCATCCCGCCCCCCCCCGGAGTCCCTGGGGGCCTACAACGGGCCCCCGTAGGGAGACTCCACATGCCTTCCACGGAAAGGCATTCACAAATGCCCATCATAATATGGTTGGCGGTGTCTGATAGACACCGCCACAATATAAACCCTTTTCCGCCCCAACCGCAAGGCGACCGGGGAGGAAAAGCGGCGGACGGTCTTTCAGTCCGCCACGGTACCCCCGGCCATGCTCAATATGGTGGGGGTCATTCAGGGTGGGATGGCGAGCGGATCGCCCCCGCCAGGCCGTCGGTGGCTACCGCCAGCCTGGCGGGGGTGATCTGCCCGCCATCCTAATGGGCACCTAAGTATTTGAGTGGCTTAAATCTCAATTAAATATTTATTTCTATCACACTTCCAAATTCCGAAACAATGTGCACCATTTGTGCTTTACTGCTGAAACATTTTGAAATATTTGTACAAGTTTATTTATATAAATTGTAATATTGTTGTTAGAAAAATCTGATATCCTACAGACTTTCCTTTCACACTCCCTGTTCCCCAGCACCATCTGTCAGATGGTTCACTTCATAAAATCCTCTAATGTTGCCAGTCAGAGAAAGAAAAGTGAATACTGATGTCCGTGATAAAAGTGTAACAATCTATTTTTGCTGGTAAACACCCAGAGTGCGATTTGCAACTCTCAGCAGCCAATGACTTCAATGAGGCGCCAATGGTAGACCCTAGATTCTTAAGAATCTGCTAAACAACACACAGCAGAAAAAACTTCTACTAGGAAATGTGTAAAATCGGGTTTCCCACAGGGGGGATCATTTCTCAAACTCAAAACCCCACGGACCAATCCTGCCTAGGCTCGGACGCAGACTCACCTGGCCTGAGGGTTGGGCCTGGCCTGGTCTGCAGCTACAGGTAGGAGCGAGCGGGCCTAGCAGCAGCAGAAAAGAGCAGGCACTGGCAGGGCAACTGGGCAAGGCTAGTCAGGCAGGGCCCAGGGCTAGTAATGATGTAAATGATGGCCGGTGACGGACCTCAGACGGTCCTTCTCGGCGTAGGGTGGCTGCTGGGTCTGACCTGGGATCAGAATACGGCTCACGCGCACTTTTAATTGCACACTCTGCATGACCAGTATTCAAGTACATTGGTCACGACACAAGACCCTGCCCAACCCTGAAAACTGGGCAGAGGGCCGGGCCCGCACACCATTAATTATAGAAGAGGCTCGCCCAGGCCCCCGTGTGCGCACTGCACAAGACTTTAGGTGCGCACCAATAAATTATTAAAAGAGCAAGTCTTCATTTAATCAGAAGAGCGGAGCCTCTGAGGCCGGGCTGGGGCACAGGCGTGCCTGCAGTGTGCGGTGTGCTGCTGTGCACTATTTAATTTATTGAGGCCAGCCGGGTGTGCTATGATAAATAAAGTGAAGGGGGCCCCGGAGCGTGGGCTCGCCCCCCCTCCCGAAAACCCTGTGTTATGTCACCCCCCCCCCCCCCGCAATGCGTGGGCTGCGGGGCCATGTGTTACTCCCCTGGGGGTGCTAAATACCAAGGCAGCATAGTCTTCATTTAGCCTGAGCCCAATATAATCTACCACCAGGCACTACCAGACCATTTAACTAATTCTTTCAGGGTCCTACTTTCTCCCTTTAAAAATCTGTTTCCATCTTTCTCTTCTTCTCCTCCTTTCCCCTTGTATTTCTTTCCGTCTCTTGCTCTGGGTCAAAGTCTGATGAGGGCAAATGAGTGCTGGTCCCCAAAAAGAAGTGCTGGTGGTCTTGATCTGCAACCACTGACTCAAATTAAGCCCTGGATACCACCCATGGGTTCTGGGATTGCTTACTGCAGACTACACCAGATGATGGGATAATACAATGAGCACAAGTGAAGAGGCCCACACAGACAGGAGACTGTAACTACTGTGTTGAATCCATTAGCCACCTACCAATGGCAGGTCATGGTGAGAGATGCATAGTCCCTAGTCCCTGCAGGCTCACTTTCCTGCACAAACTGTGTTGTAAAATGCACCTCTATGTGCACTCATTTAAAAAATTTTCTTGGGAGAGAATACCCAGCACCCGCTGGGCTGGTGTGCTTCACTCACTTAGGGGCATATTAGCAAGCAGTAGCGATAATTATCGCTGACCGCTGCTAGCGTGAGAAAATCTATCGCCCGCTATCGCTGGCGACAATCACCAAGTTAGCGTTGTATTAACAACGCTTAATGCCATGGAGATAAAAATCCTAGCGATAGCAGGGATTTTCGCTGTTTTCCATGGAATATGGCTTGTTTTCCAGCGATATTCCATTGAAAATGGTGATAACCTTGCCGATAGGGTAGGACAATCTTAGCTTTGTAATCCACCTTCCACAGAATCAGCAAAACATGCGATGGTGTGTCTTTGCTGATAGGGGGATGAAATTATCACTGCTTTTCAGCCGAAAACGTCTGCAAAAGCGGCAATAATTTCATATCGCCCACCTTGCTAATATTCCCCTAAATCGAATATGGGGCATGCATTTACGCTTCACCATTGTTGAACTGCACCAGCCGCCACTGCATTTGTTCTAGTCTATAATAATTTACTTAGAAACCCGTTCCCCAGGCACTCAGTCTGTCACCCTCTTAATTATGCCCTAACATTGTCTTACTCCTGCATTCTGTGCTTTCTCAGAGACTCATTGAGATAATCACACAGTGAAGTACCCGCTGACACAGTGTCATGCAATGTACGCAAGTCATTAACTATTCATCCAAGCCCACCACATCCTAGCCAGACACACACTCACCTACCCTTCATTTTGCTAATGTATGCAGGTACTCACTCTGTCACGGAAAAAGGCACTGTGTTACTCTTGTATCGTCTTTATGCCACAGGCGTCCACATACTTGTAACTTGGCTGACTGATACCCTTGGCGCTCAACATTGTAAAACTCATCATGCACAACATTTTAGTTGGAGCTGGTGATTTACAGTCCACGAAGTGACGAAAAGCAAAGAGATTTTCGACTATAATGGATGGGCCTCATTTATGAGAAATGACGCATCGCTGCGTGAAAGCAGCGATGCGTCACTTCTCAGTGCGCACTCCTTGCAACATTCCTGAGGCGTCATATTAAATGTATGATGCATCATCTCGCAAGGAGTTACCGATACGTCAGTATTTCTGACGTAACTGCAAGCGCAAAAGTGACACATTGCTGGAGTGTGTCACAAAAGTGACGCAACTCCAGCAATGCGTCCTTACGCCTGCTGTGAGGCAGGTGCAAGATTTTGACGCAACGGCGTCCTAAAAGTGACGCAGTGAAATCTCACTTCTACGGCCCTTCCTTGCGTCAATACCCCCCCTTGCATACATTATACCTAGCGCAGGTATAATGTGGCACAGGGGTTTACAAAGTGACGCATCTACCTAGATGCGTCACTTTGTAAATATGGTGCAACAAGGGGCATTTTTTACGCCACTGGTGCGTCACAAAAAGTGGCGCACAGCCTCATAAATGAGGCCCGATGTATTTAAGAGGAAGAATAAAAGCTCCACTAATGGCAGAAATATTTGCATTATTGCACCGTGAAGTTATCAGTGATATCATTGGTGACGGCATGATGCCGTTAAAAGACCAGTTCAGATGCTGTCTGTGATGTCCGTTTTGAGTTGCATGGAGTGGTGGGAGTTGTGGTTGTAGCCATCCATAACTAGAGAATTTCAATGTTGTTTATGTTTTGCATAGCAAACAAAATGTCCCTTGTTTTTTTTTATAAACGAATGTTACATTCTTGTGACTAAAAAGAACCATTATTTTCGGTCTGTATAAGGATATATGTTTACATTCCTAGAGCTTCCATCCACTATGACTTATGAAACTAAACTGTTGGGTTAGGTTGATTTATTTCCTTTGTATCTTGTACATGTTATTCAAGTAGTATATCTTTCAACCACACTTCGACATCTCAACCCTTATCTATCCCTTACTATTCACTGTAGATAGCGTTAGATACTGTTCACTTTCGAATAGGCATACAGTTTTGGCTTGACTAATTCTTGTTATTGCCTCATAAACACACTGATTCACGGTGTTTGTTCTTGTACTGATGTCTTTAGAGATGTCATAAGTGATATTATCATTTTAGAAATCATTGATTGAAGTAATCTGAGATGTTATATGTGAGCGGTCAAGAATAGTGAAGAATGGGATATGAATTATGGTTCACTTAGCTAACTATAACTGGCTAATTTGTAGTGAACTTCGACTTTAAATACAACTTCACTTTGCCATTGTTGTTGGAGAATAATTGGTGTTTCTATACACTATTGTTAATATTATCAGGAAACGGATTCATTACTTACCTTGAACATAGTTAGTTTTTTCTCTGTGATTTCATGACATACTGCATTCAGCTTCCATGTTGATGTCATTTACAGAAAATAACTTCCTGCAAGCCGGTCGAGGTTGGCCACAACAAGTCAGGGCCTGTGGCCTGGCTGTTTACTTATCTCCCGTATGCCCCAGCCCGGTGGTGCTTAAAAATATGGATTTTGGGTGCTGCCATCAATGTTACATCACTAAAGTCATGGGAATTGTGAGAAACCAAAGCATCACCCAAAGAACAAGAATAGTGACTGGGGCATGCGAGTGGCTAGCGACCAGCAGGGCCGGCCTTAGGCATGTGCAAGCTGTGCATCTGCACAGGGCCGCCAAACCCCAGGGTCCGCCACACCAATATATATCCTTAGATACATATTTGCGTGGCGGCCCCGGCAGGGTTTTGGCAGCCTCGGGCCCCCTACCTACGCTCCCTGCCCAGGGCCGCCAAGAGCCTAGGGCCGCCCCTGCGACCAGCCAAGATGGCCGCAGCTTAGAAGAGCTCAGTGACTAGGAGAGTTTCCCCACGATATCTGCATACTAATCCTGCCTGATAACGGCGCAACAACAGTGATTCTGCAACCGGAGCGCCTCCGCTACCAGTAGAACCTACCCTCGTCTCGGTGCCCCGAACCTGGGCGGAGATCTGCCGGCATGGAAAACACGGCCTGTACGGACGGTCAGAGCCGGGGACTAAAGTTGACCCGCTACCTGGTGCCTTGGGCGGAGGAAGAGACGCTGATACTCGGCGGCGGCGAGAGACACCAAAAACTGCACCGGATCCCAGGGGGGCGCCGGCGTTGGAGGGTCCCATTGAAAGTCCAGAGGAGGCGTAAGCGGCCCCGAGAGTGAGGGAGAGTCAGAGCGGGCGGGCTTGGGCACCCTAACGGCTGTGGTGCGGTAAAGACGGACAGAGAAATCCCGCGCATCGCCCGGCCACAACCTGCGACCCCCCCACCCAGGCGTGAAGTGACAGAGCATGATTCCGGGCCAGTAGCTGAAACGCGGTACCAGCGGGTGGCCCAGGAGACACTTTGACCCAGGCCTCGGCGCGATTGCCGGCAGACCCCGCTGGAGAGACAGACCTCGTGTAAGACAGTTGGTGTACACGATCCCCAGGGAGCCCACAGCAGGGGGAAGCAGAAGCGGAGCAAGCCCAGATAAAAAGGTACGAGCGAGATAGAGTGCTTGGCGCGGGCACGGGACGACACTGCAGAGGGGGGACAAACGTGGAAGCCAGGTTGTACACTGCTGCTCCAAGACTCACGCAGGCCAATTGATAGTGCGTCACAACAAGCGAATATGAGTGGCAGGGGACCTAAGGTGCAACAGGCTCCCCGGCTAGAAAAATATACCTACACCAAAGAAAGTGCTGGTTCGGCGAAAGGGGACGCACAGCAACCCTCCACCCACGCATCAGAAGCCCCGGTGCCATGGGGGAGACCACCCTAAAAGATGTAATGGCAACACTGCAATCGATGCAATCCTCCATGGGCACAATCTCAACGGACATTTCTCTCATGCACGCAGACCTAGCCAAAGTGTCAGACCGCCTGGGTACAGTGGAGAAAACGACGGCGGGACTAACAGCGGAAACGGCGGACCTGCAACTCAAAGTACGCAAACTGGAGCAAGACAACAGCATGCTAAAGACTAAGCTGGATGAGCAGGAAGGCAGGACCCGGCGCAATAACGTGCGCCTGGTTGGCGTACCAGAGACGGCTGAGGGTCCTCCCCTTGACCTCTTCGTAGAAGATCTAATCCAAAACCAGCTTCAACCACGAGGGTTATCTAATTTCTTCTCGGTGGAAAGGGCCCACCGCGTGCCAGCAGGCAAACCTCACCCAGGAAATCCTCCTCGTCCAATTCTGGCGCGCATTTTAAACTATTGTGACCATGACGCCTGTTAGACCTGGCACCTTGGCGTGAGCTTCACTTCCACTTTTTGCTGGTGTGCCTCCGATGTTTTGCTGGTTTTCCGATACTCAGGGCACTGCGCCACGGCTGACCCGTGCCGCAGTGCAAGTGCTCCCTACTGTAAATTGTACATGTGATTGATGTCCATGATTGGTGCATTGGATTTACTGTTAGTCCCTAGTAAAGCGCACTAGGAGTGCCAGGGCTTGTGAATGCCAATACTGCTAGTGGGCCTGCAGCGCTGGTTGCGCCACCCACAGAAGCAGCCTTAAGATGTGTCTAGGGTCTGCCATTGCAGAACCTGCATGCAGTCTCGTACTGTCATGCTGGCTGGGCAAGTGCACCCACTTGCCCGCCCCTGAACCTTCCCTTGACTTCATATTAGTCACCCCTATGGTAGGCCTGAGGGCAGGGTGCATTGTAAGTGTAAGGTAGGACAAGCCCTGATGTGTGTGGCATGTCCTAGTAGTGAATTACAACTAAACTCGTATTTCACTAGTGAGGCTACCTGCTTCCGTTAGGCCAGAATGGGATGCTGGAATTGTTACACCCTATAATCCCAGCAGGCTCAGGGAGCATGGTAGAGAGTCGTGTTTAGTATGCCTGAACTCAGAATAATAAAATATTTCTTTTAGTAAAGTTTATTTTAATATCCTGGGTTTGCAAATGCTACTTTTAGAAAGTTAGCATTTGCTTGCCTAACCATTTCAGCCCGCCTCTGCTGGTATGTGTATCGGACTGTCTGGGATGTGTGAGTGACAGGGCTGGGGGATGACAGGTGGTGAATGCGTAGATTGCACCTTAGGGGGAGGTAGGAGTGGCTCTTGACTCTGAATCTTGCTGTGCTCTGCCACCACAATGCTGGCTCCACCCTCCTGGGGAGCGACTGATGACTCAGCCGACACCTGGCCCAGGAAGGGCGAAGCCCCATCAACAAGGTACTCTGGCTGCCCCTGTCCGCACAATGCTGGCTCCACCTCCTGTGGGGCGTCTGATGCGCCTGCCCCTCACACTGAAAGCAGAAGCTGGATTACACCCACCAGAGTACTCAAGGACTGAAAGTGGTTATGCAAAGGCCCCCCTGGCCTGCGAGAACAAAAGAAATGCAGTATAAAAGACGGAGCCTTGCTCCTTGTAAATTAGATCCTGTTTGGGCTACAGAAGGAACTCTACCCGACGAGAAGGACCGGGAAGGACAAGGAAGAGTGCTGTCTCTTGCCTGTGTCTGGTGCCTTGCTGCAGAAGGAGAGGAAAAGAAAAGACTACAAGAAGACTTTTGCTGAATGAAACTTTGTGCCAAACTCTGCTGAAAGATCTCCAAGGGCTTGCTGCTGAACTTGCCCCCTGACCAGCGCCCCAGGACCAGTGGGCGCTACATCCTGAAGAACGCGACTGTGTGTGCTGCTTATCGCTGCAGTACTGACAGAAGGGGTTTGGGAGCGCTGGGCAAGCCTGCCACGCTCCCCGTAATCCAAGGCATTGACATCCCCCCGAGCACCGTGAACGGGGCCCAAAGCAACAGCGAGAGCAACGTGAGGTCCAGCCGCCGCTGGCCCGAACACCGTGACCGCACCTGCACTGGGAGCCCGAGAGCAAAGTGAAGGAGGACCCGTCCGGTCCAAGCTCCCGAATTGACTGCGCTTCTAGCCGTCAATCCACCTGCGAAGACGGACAGCCGCCCTGTGATAACCCCCCTCTGGCCGGTATCCGGCCCGACAGCTCAGCTGTAAGCGCACAGCTGCAACCGGCACTTTGGCTGGGTACGTCCTGCACTTGGGGACCGTACTGCCACTTGCCGCCACCACACAGCCACCGCCTCCAGGGTCGGAGCGAACGACGGAGGAGGGACCCTGCCGCCACTGAACACCGCCGCCCCGGATAACCCGTGACCTGCCCGGCTGAGAGCCGCAGTGAACAGCGACCCCGGAAAAGCAACGCAACGTGGGACAGCTCCCCTGGAAGCCACCCGCTCCACAAGAATTTGAAAGGTACTGTGTTGTGTCCTCACGGTGCGAGCGTCCTGCAACTCGAGCTCGCACCGCGCTATCTGCTCCCAACACGAGCCGCCTCTGGAACCGAGGCTTGCGCAGCTCCTGGTCCTCGAGGCCCGATCTCCCCTCGGAAGCGAGCGGAGACAGCGGAAAGCGCATTGAGGCGCTACGAGACACTGAACCTTGTCGAACCTGGGCAGAAGGCCCAAAAGATTGCTTATTGCTAGAAAGAACTGTGGCAACCCGAACTTGAGTAAACTGGAACCGCTATTGAAAGTTTGATAACTGTATTTACAAGCCTGCTTGAAATTTATATAAAGATATATATTTTTACAAATACAGTTTGGTGTCATTGTGTGGTGGGTTGGTTGTGGTGGTGTGATATTGCAAATGTTTAACCCTATGTGCCCCAAAGATTAGCCTAAGACTGCTTAAGCCACACTACCTAGAGGGTAAGCAGAGGTTGTCTGGAAGGTAACCCTCAGCCCTGACGAGGAAGAGAGAGTCCCTGCTTGTCGCTAGTGCTACACTGCGCCAACTAGAACCTTCCCCTTCCTACATTGGTGGCAGCGGTGGGATTTTTCGAATTTACATTTGCAGTGTCTATACCTTAACTCCTGACCATTGCACAGTGATTTCAGTCCAGTTACTTGGCCACAGGTTTGGTTGTAATTTTGCCGAGAAACGATCCCTAGCGAAGAAACCATGCCGGGCACGAAGAGCCTGGATGGAGCGGAGTCCACGACCTCTGAGATGTTGGAGGTGGAATGGGATGCAGCAAAGCTGGACAAATACTCAAAGAGTGAGCTGAAGTTTTTTTGCAAAAAACTCAAGGTTCCGCACGCCGGTTGCAAGAACAAGCCAGAGCTCTACAAGGCCCTGAAAGCCTGGATAGAGTCCAGAAAGGCCCCGGAGGATCAAGATGCCCTCGCGGAGCAAGATGCAACTGAGGAGCAGAATGCACCTGTGGATCTGGTGGATCTCGAAAGGCAAGACAGCGTGCACAGCTTTGGTAAAGGCCTGTCGCCAGAGGAGCTGGCAGACAGGAAGGAAACAAGGGATCATGAAAGGAAGCTGGCAGAATTAAAAATCCAACTGGAGCTTGAAACCAAAAGAATGGCGCTGGAAGAGCGAAAGCACCAGATGGATTACGAATTGAAAATGAGGGAGATGAGTCTAAAGGAGAGAAACTTGGATCATCCTCCCTCTGGTGGCAGCACAACGCCGGTGCAGGTAGAGTCAAGAGTGCACATCCCCAAAGATGTAGTTAAAGAGTTCTTTAAGGGGGATGACATAGGACAGTGGTTTAGGGCATACGAGGTAGCCATGTCCTCCCACCGGGTCCCTGACAAGGATTGGGGAGCGGGGTTGTGGGGAAGGTTCCTTAGCGAAGGGCGAGATACCCTGCTAGATTTGCCCGTTGAAAACCAAAGATCCTATTCCCACATGAAAGAAGCTTTAATGAACAGGTACGGGCTTACCCCTGAAATGTATAGACAGAAGTTTAGGGGATGTACTAAGCGGCCTGGGAATACGTATGTGGAGTATGTGACTTACTTTTGCAGAGCACTGGATGGTTGGGTGAAGGGTAGCAAAGTGAATGATTTTCAAGGTCTCTTTGATTTAATTGCATGGGAGCACTTGTCTGATCACTGTTTTCCTGAGTTACGCCAACACCTGATCGATAGCAAGCTGTCCAACCCGAGGAAGCTTGCTGAGGAGGCGGACCGCTGGCTCAGCACCAGGGTCCACAAGGGTCCAGTGGGAGACTCCGCCAAGAGTGGGCAGGGTCCCCAGCAGAAGAGTGGGGGGGACAAGGGAAAACAGAAAGGGTTCCAAAAAGGCCCCCAAAGTAATCCCCAAGGGGACCAGCAGAAAGGTTCTCAGCCTCCCCCACCCCCAAAGCAGAATGGGGCCCGACAGGTAAACCTGTTCCAAAGGGGCCCTTCAATTGTTTCAAATGTGGTGAGCCTGGGCACATATCCAGTGACCCCAAGTGTCGCCTGTTTGGAAAACCCGCACCCACTGGTGCTCCGCCCCGTCAAGTGACTAGTGTTCACTTAGGAGAAGAAGTGATGGCCCCGGGAGGTGGAGATCCCGTTCAGATGACCCTAGTCGCACTAGGAGACAGTGAGATGATCCCTACGAATTACCTGCCCTCTAACACTAAGAAATATGGGCAGGTGGTGATCATCAATGGTAAGGAAGCTGAGGCTCTTAGAGATACAGGAGCCAGTGTGACTGCAGTGAGGCAGCACCTGGTGTCTCAAGAGCAGGTTGTACCCCATGCCTACTGTAGGGTTATCAACGCTGATAATTCAGAGAGTCAGTGTCCGATGGCTCAAGTTCCCTTCGAGTGGGGGGGGGTCTCTGGTACTCTGCAGGTCTGTGTGAGGAAAACCATGCCTGTTGACTGTTTGCTAGGGAATGACTTGGAGCACTCCCCTTGGGAAAAGGTGGAGAAGACGACTCACCTGAAGATGGTGGGTCTACCTGACTGGGCGTGCGTGACCACCCGGTCGATGGCAGCCAGTAGGGGTGATCAAGAGGTCCTGGGGCCTGAAGGAGAGGCCCAGGAACCGGCCTTAGGGAGAAGGCGCAGGGGGCGCGGGAAACCGGCCCCTGAAGTTCCCACGGTCCAGGAGGAAGCAGACCTTGAGGGGGATGCCCTGGAGCCTACAGGGGAACAGATCGCTGAACTGGGGGACCTGCCTGAGCTGACCCATTGGCAGCAAGAAGGAGGACCCTCCAGGGAGGAATTCTGCAGGGAGCAGAAAGAATGCCCTTCTCTCGTGGGTATGCGGCAGCAGGCTGCAGACCAGGCCAATGGTGTTCAGGCCAAAACACATTATGTGTACTGGGAGAACGACCTCCTGTTTTCAGAGCCTAAGGCTGCTGAACCTGGGTCAGCCTGTGTGCTGGTGGTACCCCAGAAGTTCAGAGCCTTCCTACTGGGTCTGGCTCACGAGGTGCCTTTAGCAGGACATTTGGGGATGGACAAGACCTATGACAGGCTTGTCACCCACTTTTACTGGCCCCAAATGCACAAGAGCTCAGATGCTCATTGTAGAACCTGTCCGACTTGCCAGGCAAGTGGGAAGAGCGGAGGGAAGAACAAGGCTCCCCTCCAACCCTTCCCTGTGGTCGGTACGCCATTCCAGCGAGTGGGTATTGACCTTGTTGGGCCTCTGGACCCCAAGACAGCCATGGGCAACAGGTTCATCCTGGTCTTGGTGGACCATGCCACCCGGTACCCTGAAGCCATCCCTCTGAGGACAGTGACGGCCCCCGTGGTGGGGCGTGCACTGATGGGAATTTTCTCACGAGTAGGATTCCCTCTAGAGGTGGTGAGCGACAGGGGGACCAACTTCATATCCAAGTATATGAAGTCCCTTTGGCAAGAGTGTGGTGTTACGTACAAGTTCACCACGCCTTACCATCCCCAAGGAAACGGGTTGGTTGAAAGATTCAACCGAACCCTGAAGGGCATGATCATGGGCCTGGAGGTCCAATGAGGCGTAAGTGGGACGTCCTCTTACCATGCCTGCTCTTTGCATATCGCGAGGTACCACAGAAGTCCCTAGGGTTCAGCCCCTTTGAACTACTGTACGGTCACCCCGTGAGAGGACCACTGAGTTTGGTAAAGGAAGGCTGGGAGCAATCTCCCAGGAAACCTCCCCAGAATGTATATAGCTACATGCTGGCCTTCAGAAACCAAACCAGGCGCTTCAGACAACTTGCCGAGGCAAATCTGGAAGCAAGCCAGGAGGAGATGAAGCGGTGGTACGACCAGAATGCCACTCTGGTCGAGCTTCAGCCTGGACAAGAGGTGTATGTCCTGGCCCCAGTGGAACCCTGTGCCCTTCAGGATAAGTGGACAGGTCCATTTGAGGTTGTGGAGCGCAAGAGCCCCGTGACATACTTGGTGGACATGAAGACGCCCAGGAATCCTTTGAGGGTCCTACATGTCAACCGCCTCAAGCCCCACTTGAGAAGGTCCGAAGTGGGCATGTTGTTGGCAACTGATGATGGAATGGAGGAGGAGTCGGAGCATCTTCCTGACCTCTTAGTGGCCTGTGAGAAAGATGGGTCAGTGGATGGAGTTAACCTCTCACCCACCCTGACCCCCGAACAACAGGAAGACTGCCGCCAGTTGCTGGGGCAGTTTCCAGATCTGTTCTCCCTGGTTCCGAGTGTCACAGATTGGTGCGTCCATGATGTGGACACTGGAGACAGCTTACCTGTGAAGCATAAGGCTTACAGAGTGACTGACAGGGTCAGGGCCTGCATTAAGGAGGAGGTCTCCAAGATGCTTGCCCTTGGGGTGGTTGAGTCTTCCAGCAGTCCTTGGTCCAGCCCCGTGGTCTTGGTCCCAAAGGCTGCTGCGCCGGGAGCCCCGCCCGAACTCCGGTTCTGTGTGGACTACAGAGGACTCAATTCAGTCACGAAGACTGACGCGCACCCCATCCCCAGAGCTGATGAGCTCATTGATTGGCTAGGGGCTGCCCGGTTCCTCAGCACGTTTGATTTAACGCCTGGGTACTGGCAGATCGCCTTGACCGATGGGGCAAAGGAGAGGTCAGCATTCTTGACACCAGATGGGCATTTCCAGTTCCGGGTTATGCCATTTGGAATGAAGAATGCCCCCGCCACCTTTCAGAGATTGGTCAACCAGGTGTTGGCTGGGCTGGATGAGTTCAGTGCAGCCTACCTGGATGACATCGCAGTGTTCAGTGGCACCTGGCCAGAACACCTGCGACACCTCTGGGAAGTGTTGATGGCCCTGCGCAGAGCAGGCCTCACAATCAAGGCAAGCAAGTGCCAGATTGGGCAGGGCTCAGTGGTGTACTTGGGACACCAAGTGGGGAGTGGTAAGGTGGCACCCTTGCAACCCAAAATCGAGACCATCCTGGCTTGGGAACCCCCAAGACCCAGACTGCAGTGAGAGCCTTCCTGGGGCTCACTGGGTATTACAGGAGGTTTGTCAAGGGCGATGGCATGATTGTGACCCCCTTGACAGAGCTGACTTCGAAGAAGCAGCCCAGGAATGTGATTTGGACTGACACCTGTCAGAAGGCTTTTGACACCCTGAAGACTGCCATGTGCACGGCACCCGTGCTCCTGGCTCCTGATTTCTCCAAGGAATTCATAGTGCAAACAGACGCTTCAGAGCATGGTGTAGGGGCTGTTCTTTCACAGATGACTGAGGAGGGCTTTGACCAACCCGTAGCCTTCATCAGTAGGAGGTTACTTCCACGGGAAAGTAGGTGGAGTGCAATAGAGCGTGAAGCATTTGCTGTGGTCTGGGCGCTGAAGAAGCTAAGACCCTACTTGTTTGGGTCTCACTTACGAGTTCAGACGGACCACAGGCCCCTCAGATGGTTGATGCAGATGAGGGGTGAGAACCCGAAACTGTTGAGGTGGTCCATTTCTCTACAGAGTATGGACTTTACGGTGGAACACCGCCCTGGCACCGATCACGCCAACGCTGACGGTCTGTCCAGATTTTTCCGCCTTAGTGATGTGGAACTCCCTGGGGAAGGGTAGTTCCCCTCACATTTCAGCTGGAGGGGACACATGTTAGACCTGGCACCTTGGCGTGAGCTTCCCTTCCACTTTTTGCTGGTGTGCCTCCGATGTTTTGCTGGTTTTCCGATACTCAGGGCACTGCGCCACGGCTGACCCGTGCCGCAGTGCAAGTGCTCCCTACTGTAAATTGTACATGTGATTGATGTCCATGATTGGTGCATTGGATTTACTGTTAGTCCCTAGTAAAGCGCACTAGGAGTGCCAGGGCTTGTGAATGCCAATACTGCTAGTGGGCCTGCAGCGCTGGTTGCGCCACCCACAGAAGCAGCCTTAAGATGTGTCTAGGGTCTGCCATTGCAGAACCTGCATGCAGTCTCGTACTGTCATGCCGGCTGGGCAAGTGCACCCACTTGCCCGCCCCTGAACCTTCCCTTGACTTCATATTAGTCACCCCTATGGTAGGCCTGAGGGCAGGGTGCATTGTAAGTGTAAGGTAGGACAAGCCCTGATGTGTGTGGCACGTCCTAGTAGTGAATTACAACTAAACTCATATTTCACTATGGAGGCTACCTGCTTCCGTTAGGCCAGAATGGGCTGCTGGAATTGTTACACCCTATAATCCCAGCAGGCTCAGGGAGCATGGTAGAGAGTCGTGTTTAGTATGCCTGAACTCAGAATAATAAAATATTTCTTTTAGTAAAGTTTATTTTAATATCCTGGGTTTGCAAATGCTACTTTTAGAAAGTTAGCATTTGCTTGCCTAACCATTTCAGCCCGCCTCTGCTGGTATGTGTATCGGACTGTCTGAATGTGAGTGACAGGGCTGGGGGATGACAGGTGGTGAATGCGTAGATTGCACCTTAGGGGGAGGTAGGAGTGGCTCTTGACTCTGAATCTTGCTGTGCTCTGCCACCACAATGCTGGCTCCACCCTCCTGGGGAGCGACTGATGACTCAGCCGACACCTGGCCCAGGAAGGGCGAAGCCCCATCAACAAGGTACTCTGGCTGCCCCTGTCCGCACAATGCTGGCTCCACCTCCTGTGGGGCGTCTGATGCGCCTGCCCCTCACACTGAAAGCAGAAGCCGGATTACACCCACCAGAGTACTCAAGGACTGAAAGTGGTTATGCACAGGCCCCCCTGGCCTGCGAGAACAAAAGAAATGCAGAATAAAAGACGGAGCCTTGCTCCTTGTAAATTAGATCCTGTTTGGGCTACAGAAGGAACTCTACCCGACGAGAAGGACCGGGAAGGACAAGGAAGAGTGCTGTCTCTTGCCTGTGTCTGGTGCCTTGCTGCAGAAGGAGAGGAAAAGAAAAGACTACAAGAAGACTTTTGCTGAATGAAACTTTGTGCCAAACTCTGCTGAAAGATCTCCAAGGGCTTGCTGCTGAACTTGCCCCCTGACCAGCGCCCCAGGACCAGTGGGCGCTACATCCTGAAGAACGCGACTGTGTGTGCTGCTTATCGCTGCAGTACTGACAGAAGGGGTTTGGGAGCGCTGGGCAAGCCTGCCACGCTCCCCGTAATCCAAGGCATTGACATCCCCCCGAGCACCGTGACCGGGGCCCAAAGCAACAGCGAGAGCAACGTGAGGTCCAGCTGCCGCTGGCCCGAACACCGTGACCGCACCTGCACCGGGAGCCCGAGAGCAAAGTGAAGGAGGACCCGTCCGGTCCAAGCTCCCGAATTGACTGCGCTTCTAGCCGTCAATCCACCTGCGAAGACGGACAGCCGCCCTGTGATAACCCCCCTCTGGCCGGTATCCTGCCCGACAGCTCAGCTGTGTGCGCACAGCTGCAACCGGCACTTTGGCTGGGTACGTCCTGCACTTGGGGACCGTACTGCCACTTGCCGCCACAACACAGCCACCGCCTCCAGGGTCGGAGCGAAAGACGGAGGAGGGACCCTGCCGCCACTGAACACCGCCGCCCCGGATGACCCGTGACCTGCCCGGCTGAGAGCCGCAGTGAACAGCGACCCCGGAAAAGCAACGCGACGTGGGACAGCTCCCCTGGAAGCCGCCCGCTCCACAAGAATTTGAAAGGTACTGTGTTGTGTCCTCACGGTGCGAGCGTCCTGCAACTCGAGCTCGCACCGCGCTATCTGCTCCCAACACGAGCCGCCTCTGGAACCGAGGCTCGCGCAGCTCCTGGTCCTCGAGGCCCGATCTCCCCTCGGAAGCGAGCGGAGACAGCGGAAAGCGCATTGAGGCGCTACGAGACACTGAACCTTGTCGAACCTGGGCAGAAGGCCCAAAAGATTGCTTATTGCTAGAAAGAACTGTGGCAACCCGAACTTGAGTAAACTGGAACCGCTATTGAAAGTTTGATAACTGTATTTACAAGCCTGCTTGAAATTTATATAAAGATATATATTTTTACAAATACAGTTTGTTGTCATTGTGTGGTGGGTTGGTTGTGGTGGTGTGATATTGCAAATGTTTAACCCTATGTGCCCCAAAGATTAGCCTAAGACTGCTTAAGCCACACTACCTAGAGGGTATGCAGAGGTTGTCTGGAAGGTAACCCTCAGCCCTGACAAGGAAGAGAGAGTCCCTGCTTGTCGCTAGTGCTACACTGCGCCAACTAGAGCCTCCCCCTTCCTACAACGCCATATTGCAGGCGGCCCGGATAGCCCTGCCGATCAAGATCGAGAATTCAGAGGTCACCTTTTACCCTGACTACACGGCCGCGGTGGCGCAACAACAAAGGAGTTTCACGGAGGTGAAGAAGGAGCTCCGGGCGAAATAAATCAAATACTCCATGATTTTTCCAGCGAGGCTACGAGTGGAGTCCAAAGGGAAGACATGGTTCTTTGAGTCACCAGGAGAAGCAAAGAGACTGGTTAGAGGGCTGGTGACCAGCGTGTAGGCGCAGGAATAGAGGTAACGGCCGCAACGGTCCGGATGACTAGAGGAACCGCACGGAGGAAGGCCTGTGAGGGACGCACATTATAATTGATTTCATCACAGACGACGGCCTGGAAGTTTCAACCGAGATCCCAGTGGTACTGCCCGGCTCTACATCTGTAGTTCGCACAAGAACTCTGCTGGGGGAGGTGGGGGGAATGCCGAAAGTGGAGGACTAACGCAACATACTGTGGATACTGCCAGACCGAACTTAAGGATGCCAGAAAGTAGGAACTATTGAACCTAAGTAGCACAATTGGGACTACTTCCTAGAGGGGGAACCCATAAAAGTGACCGACTCACCCCTAAATGGTTTACAGCTTACAGGGGACTGTAAGCGCTCTGCTCAGTTGGGGAGGTGGATGGTTGTTGGTCCGCCGGGCAGGGAGGCAGGGTGGGGGGCGGGCAGTACTAGGTACTGTTAAGTTGATGTGGGTTTGTTTGAAAGTTGAAGTTACACAGTCTCTCTTCAAAATGACATTTATGCCAACAGGGACACTGGGCGTACGCACATGAGAATTGTTGCGGACATCGCCATGCCGAAGTGCTCTAGCCCATAAACGTAATTCCACGTAGCTTAATAGCGGAACCTAGCTCCCAGAAATCTCACATACTCGCCCCTCCCCTGACAGTCATCTCATGGAATGTGAATGGGTTGGGTAACAAAATTAAACGGGGTCTGGCACTACAATACCTAAAAAGGAAGGCCCCCATGGTGGTACTCCTGCAGGAAACACATTTGACAGGAACGGCCTGTCAGGCGCTTAACCAATGGGGGTTCAAAATGGACATGAATGCAGAATTCACCTCTGGATCCCAGGGGGTACGCATTTTAATTCACAAAAGCTCCCCACTGATAATCACGAAAACCTGGACAGATGACCAGGGAATGTTCACCGCACTCACTTGTCAATGGAAAGGGGCGAGTGTATAATATGGTATCAGTATATATCCCCCCGATGCTCCACCAAACATCCCTTCGCGATCTCGGGAGGCTCCTACTGGACCTACCTGAGGGTGACCTATTCATGGGAGGGGATTTCAATGCAGTCTGTGATGCGGCCATCGACCGTAACCCACCAAGAGGGGAAAATAGATCTAATCAGGTCCTTAGGGAGTTTATAGACGCCATGGGCCTCACTGACATGTGTAGAGTCAAACACCCCACTGAGTAGCAATTCACCTTTAACTCAGGGGCACACCACAGTCTCTCCCGTATAGATTATATCCTGACGTTTGGCGGTAGCCCCCGAGAAGGTCACTGCAATTGAGCACTTAGTGAGAGGGATTTCAGATAATTCCCTGATACAACTTACCTACACTACACAACTCCCCAAAAGACGGAGGATCTACCCACTCTACCCTGGCTACCTACAGAACCGTACAATTGCGAAGGCCCTTGGTACTGCCACCGACTGTTATTTTGCCGAGAACATATCAACAGTAAACTCTCCAAACACGCTCTGGGAGGCGTACAAATCAGTAATCCGGGGCAGGCCATCTCGATTATTGCCCAACACAAACGGGAACACAGACAAACCATAGAGTCCTTAGAAGCGACAGCGCTGCAGGCGGAACAGGATCACGTTGTGGATCCCAGCGAGACCACAGCACAGACCCTGGCGTTAGCAGCTCAGGAATTCAGAGCCTATGCCGAGGACATGGCAAAATCTAAACACACAAGTACCATGCATAGGGTATATGAACTAGGCGACAAGACGGGCAAAATGCTCGCATGGCTGGAAAAAAAGGAGAGGGCGGACAAGTGGATAGCCGGACTGACACTGGATGACGGCACTCTGATGACAGATCCCAAATTGATTGTGGAAGAAGTAGCAACTTACTGTGAGCAAGTATACACCCCACGAGCAGAAGTGACAGAGGAGTGTGTACAGTTTTTAGATGACATACCACTGACCACATTATCGCATGAGGGCAGGGAAACCCTTGAAGCTGACTTATCAGCGGAGGAGGTGGGAAAGGCACTGGGGGCGCTTCACACTGGCAAAGCAATGGGGCCCAATGTTCTACCGATAAAATTATATAACAAAGCAGCAAGTAAGGTCAGTCCCCATTTGCTCAACATGTACACCGATAGCCTCACACAGGGAACGTTACGCAGAGACCAAAGGTTGGCAACCATAGTGATGATACACAAACCGGGCAAACCCCTGGAACAAACCTCGTCCTATCGTCCAATTTCCCTCATAAATGCTGAAGCAAAGATCTTGGCAAAAACGCTGGCACTCCGACTGCAACCCCATATAAAGACACTGATCCACCCTGATCAATCAGGCTTTATGCCGGGGCGTAACACCTCCCTAAATCTACAGCGGCTCAATGGTGTGCTGGCCCTTACCCACTTGCTCCAAGATGATGCGGACATCCTTTCATTAGACGCAACAATGGAGTTCGACCTAGGGGAATGGCCATTCTTATTTGCGGTACTTCGAAAGATAGGTTTCGGCCCCAAATTCTGCAGGTGGATTAGACTGCTATAACAGCACCCTTGGCCCATGTGGTGACAAATAGTCATATATTGAGGGAGATTACACTGGGGAGAGGGACGTGACAGGGCTGCCCGCTCTACCCGCTCCTATTTGCATTAATATTGGAACCATTAGCGACGTGGATACGCATGACACCATTGCTCAGAGGAATAGTATGGGAGGCGGACTGGGAAGATCTCCCTGTACGCGGACGATGTACTGATATATCTGACGTCCCCGGTAGAGTCACTGAAGGCCCTCTTAGATATTTTCGCAGCGTTTGGCGGGATGTCAGGATATGCCATCAACAGGTCGAAATCGCTGCTCTACATACTGCGTGGCTCGGCACCACTGCTTCCCCCGGACTGTCCCCTGCAAATAGTGACCAGAGGATTCAAATACTTAGGTATCTATGCCACCTCCCAAGAGAGTGTCTTAATGGAGGAAAATCTGATGAAGCCCCTACAGAGGCTGAAACCGGATGTTTCATACTGGCGGTCTCTCCCGCTGTCATTGCTGGGAATGGCGGCGCTTTTTAAAATGCTAGCACTTCCTAGGTTCTTATACGCACTTCATAATACCCCCTTCCTGATCCCTCTCTCATATTTTAAGGCAATTGACGCCAATATCTCCTCCTTGTTATGGGACGGGAAACCTGCCCGGATAGCGCACTCTAAATTAATACGGAGTTGGTACCACGGGGGGATCGCCCTACCGAGTGTTATGTTATATTACTGGGCCGCACAACTAACCATCATCAATCAATGGCTCCACGCCCCACATGACGACCCAGCATACAGATTAGATAGACATGTGCTACCGGGAGCCAACCTTATGAAAGACCTTTACTCGAACAAGAGACGACAGGCCCTGACAGGACCTACGGCCCACACAATTAAAATCTGGCACGCGTCACAGAAAGCTTTAGGATGGGAAGGGGTACTAACACTGGCCACTCCCCTCTGGGAAACGCGCAGACTGGGCACCTTGGCAAACACTAAAGGGTTCAAACAATGGGACCTAATAGGTATCACAAACATAGGAGATCTATGGATAAGAGGGGCGATGATTACATTCACAGCTCTCCGAGAAAAGTATGGACTGGCAGAATCGGAGCTTTACCGATATATCCAAATCAGACACGCACTTCGGGGCGCTATCCCCCCGGGCACTAAGCTAGCTGACGCATCGCCTCTTGAGGATAGACTCCTCAGAGACCATATGACCAAAAAACCCATATCTCAGCCATATCGGAAATTGATCAATAATCTCCCGGAGCCGACGGTAGTACTACGCAGCAAATGGGAGGTGGAACTAGGTTACATAGAGGACTCTGATTGGATGGACGCATTGGCCTCGGCCAGGGAGGTGGCGGCGATTCCATCCCGCTTAAAACTAATATAGCTCAAAGTGCTTCACCAGGTATATTACCCTCGTACCATGATACACAAACTTGGGCATGCACTAGACCCACTTTGCTTGACGGCATGCGGGCAGGTCGGATCATACTTCCATATAATATGGGATTGCCCCAAGATACATTCCTACTGGGAGCAAGTGGTAACCGAGCTCTCAGAGGTGGGAGGGGGGAGATCCAGGCAGACCCTAAGTGCTGCCTTTTGACTATATGGCAACCAACGGACCTTAATGTGGGGTTGAACACATGGGCAACTCTAGGAATGGCATTGGCGAAGTGTAATATAGACAGAACTGGGGATCAGGGGTGCTACCCACGCAGTCGCAATGGGCAAATGATATGGACGCAGCTATGGTAGCCGAAAAAGCAGTTTACACCCACCAGGGATGCCCCAAGAAATGGTCTAGAATATGGGGGAAGTGGAATGAATCACGAGGGAACATTTGGGAACCATCGACCATGACACCGACCCCTGAAAGTAGCCCTTGATCTGTAGTGGGACCAATGTGAAGTCAATAACGGGGAGAAGAGAGGGTGGGTATGGTGGGAGGAGAGGGAGGGAAGACTACTACCGAATTGGGACTTGGAAAGTTTTGAATAACCTTGCTTTGTATGTAGTGTCCGAGGACTAAATGTGAATACTGTAACTGATGGAAGACTGTAGTTAATGGATGTATGTCTTTTCCTGACGATGTACTGAAAATAAAAATAAAAACGTTAAGAAAAAAAAAAGAATCCTGCATGCTGTATAAACAGGTGTTGTCATTGGCATGCAGGCATGTTGCTGAAGGAATACTGTCCACAGCAGCAGATTTCATGGACATTCTAGTGTGTATTTCATTGTTGCTCAAAGTCAACTGTAGATGCAGATAGTTTACAGGCTCTCTGCCAATTATGTTGGCCAACTTCAGATTCATATTCTTATCCATTATATTCCACACAAAGAGCATATTGTGAATTTGTCACTGATCTCATTATAATGAATGCTATGAATCTTCAGGACCCAGGTCAATGTTTGGTCCCACCAGCTCATATGGAAATTGACATATGGAGATGTATAAGGTGTACCCATGAGTCTACTTTTTAAGCAGATAAAATGTGCTTTCAACTAATAAAAAGTTATGTTTTAACCCCCCCCCAAAAAAAGAATAGTGACTGAGCCATACAAATTCAGTCGGAGAGTGGTAAGGATGTGGTATGTAGCCGGTGGTCCATTTTGAGCTCACTGTCGCAAATATATTACTAAATCATGTGTGTTAGCACACGATCATCTGCAGACAGCACAATTTTCCACTCAAAAGGCAACACAATGCACATTTGAGATGTCGTTTTTCTGATAAAACTATATGGCATACAAACAAAATCAGGTTTCAGAAAATATTTAGCATTTGCACATTATCAAGTAAAGTGTCTTTAATTGTTTTGATCCTATTAAATCTTTATTTCCATAACACTTTAGAAATCCAGAAGAAAAATGTGCTTCATTTGTGATTTACCAACTGCTGATATGTTTTCAAATATTTCTACAGTTCGTGCTAGGAGAAAAAAACTTACATCCTGCCTTCTTTCATTTCACACTTCCCCCTTGGCTCAGCAAGATTGTCAGATCACTTTACAAAATCCCCTAACTTTGCAGTCAGAGAAAGAAAAGAAAACACACGTCCAACAGATCTGCAAAAACCTAAAATAAGGAAATTTACCCAGATGCACTAACTATTTCCAAGTTTCGTGCAGATTTGTCAAAAAGTACCAATGTTATCAGCTAATCAAAAAGGCCTTTTCAGTGGAAAATTAGGCTTTCTTACAACTGAACTATTGAATTGCTATTGTCAAGAATGTACTATATAACATGCACAAGATGTTTATTTGATTTGAATATAACTTTGGGGCTCATCGACAATTTGCACGACATTTGGCACAGACTTGGCATGGTTAGTTTTCACTTGTTAGTTTCATGCAGATCCATCAAGGACGAGAATTAGTGGGGGACGTAAGACCTTCGATGAATTAGGCTGGGGGCAGTGCTGACTTGCTAATAATGTTGGCGGCAATTGAGTAATGGACATGGAATTTAGAAGCCTGTTAGCAGGTGAAGTCCAGCTGAGGTATCTCAAGGAGCCATCAAACGGCTCAAAAGTTATATACAATCAAAACCTTTTGACTTCCCTTTTAACTATGTCGACCCAGAACATATCTTCAAGAAACTGGAGATGCCTGCATGGGGTTTAATTTGTATTTGTTGACCAGTTTGTCAAATAGCATAGACATTCTTTCTATATGAACATTTTTTTATCCCTGCCTTTAACTGTACCCCTATTGAAAGGATTGACATGAGTATTAATATACTTTTTTTAAACCTTTATTTTTGGTTATGCAAAGATTATAAACAGTCCTCCCCAATTGCGGCATCATACATGAACGGTTGCATACAGAGCGACAACCTCATTAAGGCACATTAGGGACACAAATATCGCTGGGCAAAAATCAGGCATTGGGACCATAAGAAGAACCACACATTACAATCAGGACAGATCAACAGTGCACATGAGGTAGCAGTCAAGTGCCAACGACAACCCAGATCTACCCGTCCCCATCACCCTCTCCCTCCCCGTTAGTCCCCGACCCCTCCGGTGTAAACAGCTCTGCACTAGTCCCCTCCGAGTCACTCAAGGTCAGACCAGCAGTGCACATTACTCTCCATGCCAACAGGTCCTCCTGTAGATTTTCATCCCTGCGCACGCATTGCATATGAGTCTCCTCCGCGAGAGACCACTCCCGAACAACCCTCAACCATGCGGAAATCTCTGGGGCCCTCTGCCCCATCCAGGTAATGGCCACCCTACGCCGCGCCAGAACCAACATCAGCTTAACAATTTATAGGGGATTTTCTGTTTCCTAGGCCGGGGAACTAGAGCCAACAGACAGTGAAGTGGGGTCAAGTCTATTCCAAGGTCGGTAGCGGCTGCTATACGTCCCACGACCGTCGTCCAGAAACTTCGCACTAAAGCGCAATCCCAGGCCAAATGCAGGAACCCCACACCCTCAGCTCCGCACCTGGGACAAGTGTCCTCCCTATTTGGTGAAAAGCGCTGCAAGGAGACTGGTGTCAAATAAGTGCGGTGCATGAAGTTAAAGTGTGTGAGGTTAAATTGTGCATTACATGACACTTTACGGGTAAGACCCCTATACGCTTGCGCTGCCCGGCCTTCAGGGTCTCCCCCAGATCCGTTTCCCATGCCCTCCATGCAGGCTGAACTGGCAGCTCTGAGTCCTGACGTAGTTTAGAGTAAATCAAGGAAATCAACCTACGACCCCTACCACAGGAGAGAATGATGTTCAATGTATGAGAAGTCTGAGGCGTCTCCGGGAATAGGGGCCACAGCTCCCTCGCCACCTCCTGAATGCCGCGGTAATGTAAATATTGTCCCCCCCAACCCAAAGGCCTCCGCGGCCACCTCGTAAGAGACAAACGAGTCGCCCGGATAAAGATCAGCCAAGGTATTGCAGCCTCCAGTTCTCCAGTCCTTAAAGGACATGTGCTCCTCCATAACTACAATGGGTGCCAAGATCCAAACCGGCAATTCCCTATGGAAGGGGGCCCATCGCAGTACTCGTTCCACACACCTCTGCCAGATTGCAGCCGTGTGGTGCACCACATAAGGCAGGGTCACAACCGCTCCCCTCCCCCTCATCAACGCCACCTGCAACATATGTTTGGTGGCTTTCCAAACCAACAGCTGCATCTCCCACCCATCCGTACCCGCGAACCACCTAAATGCCGGCAACAGTTGTGCTGCGTAGTAATATAAATCGAACCTCGGAGCCTCCAGGCCACCTTCCTCCCAGCTCCGAACCAGGGTGTGTAGCGCAACCCGGCTACGTCGTCCTACCCAAAGCAGTGATGTTAGCAAGGTATTAAGGGTGCGAAATATTTGCGGCGGGATAGGGCAGAGTGAATTCTGGAGGGCATATAACGTCCGGGGAAGCATCACCATCTTAGCGACAGCGAGCCGTTCCATAAGGGAGAGCGGCAATGTATTCCAAAAGGCTACCGAGCTCTGTAAGGACGTGAGTATCCGACTGACGTTATGAGCCAGAATCTGTGAGTCCGTCGGGCCACTTGAATTCCCAAATACCGGAAGGCCTCCTGCTCCCAGCGTAGTTCAAGGTCTGGAGGCTCGCCGCCAATCCATCCCCATAACCCGCCAGAGGAAATATCAAGGACTTGTTACGATTGATCCGCAAACCCAAGGCCTCCCCAAAGCGGTCAAGATGGCGCAACAGTACGGGCAACGATTCATCCGGTGCCCTCAAATAGAAGAGAGCGTCATCTGCATACAAAGAGATCACGTTACACGTGTCCCCCACCAGGATACCCCATTGAGCCATCTCCGCGCGGACCTTGACCGCCAAAGGCTCTATAGCCAACGCAAAGAGGAGCGGCGAGAAGGGACACCGCTGCCGCGTCCCCCGGCCTAGCCGCCATTCCACAGAATGCCCCGCGCCCAACCGCACTCTGGCACAGGGAGCTGTATACAACAGGCGGACCAAGTGACAAAAATTAGGGCCCATGCCCACCACTCGGAGGACCTCCAGGAGGTAGCCCCAATCAACCGTGTCGAACCTCTTGGCGATATCGATAGACACTATAACCAACGGTTCCTCCCGATCGAACTTCATGCAGAATATGATTCAGGCGCCGCAAGTTCATGGCGGTATTGCGTCCCGGAATAAAGCCACATTGATCCGAGTGTATCAAATGCGCCATGTGCGGTGCTAAACGAGCCGCCAAAAGTTTTGTCAAAATCTTAACGTCAGTATTAATCATGGTAATGGGTCTGTATGCCGCTGGCTCATATCTGTCACCCCCTGGTTTTAAATTCAGGCAGATCTTGCCCTGGTTCATGGTAGGCGGTAGAACACCACTCTCGAACGCCTCAGCATATACCAGCAACAGGCTAGGGGCAACTGTATCGCATATGCTTGATAAAATTCCGGGGGGAAACCATCGCTCCCCGGAGCCTTGGCTCTCGGGAGACTGGCCATAGCAACCTGCACCTTCCACAACGTCAATGCTGCTTCTAAGTCTTCCACTGCGTCCCTAGACAGGGTCTGCAAGGTTAAGTCCCGTAAATACGGCTGGTACGAGCGCTCAGAAACCGCGGGGTCGGCCGCATACACTGTCCGCAAGTGGGACTGGAGTACCTGGAGTATGGCCTCCTCAGAGTGCACCATGTGGCCTGCTACATCCCCCAGCACCACTATCCTCTCCGGGGCAAACTCCCGCCGCAAAACCCAGGCTAGCATCCGACCCGCCTTATCACCCTCCCGATGAAGTCGCTGTCTGAACTGGCCTAAAGTGTACTTATCGAGCCGATCTAGAATGCCATGTACACAGGCTCGGGCCGCCCTTTCCGCTTCCTGCTGCACCTATTCGGGGTCCAACAGCATTTGCTGGTGCAACAAGTCACTCTCCGCGTCCCGCAGTTCCCGTAGAAGATGGTTCCTGACTCCATAAGGGAGGCCCATACACTCACCCCTTATGACCGCCTGCAGGGCATCCCACTTAATGGAGTAGGATATGGACCCCTCCTGTCAGTTCAACTCTAGGTAATTGTTGAGTGCATTTTGGACAGAGCCCCTCGCTATCGGATCCTGTAAAAGATCCGCTGGCATCCACCAGGTTCGTGGACGGGCGGGCCGCCCCTGCCACGTCACCATGCACGTCACTGGGGAGTGGTCAGAGAGAAAGCGAGCCTGATGTGTGATTGCCAACGAGATGGAAGCATCAACATTGGCGGCCAAAATCCTGTCCAGCCTGCTATGTGTGTTATGAGCCGGGGAAAAACATGTATAGAGCTTCAGGGTCAGGTGTCGCTGGTGCCATATATCCATCACTCCAGGTTCCCCATTACCTCGCTGAGCTGCTTTGTCATGCGCTGCTTCGTGCCCGCGTGGCGAGGGTGACGATCCAGGACGCAGTTAAATTCCCCCACTCAAAACAAGGGGGCCTCCAGGTCCGGGACCAGCACCTCCTGAAGTGTTAGGAAGAAGCCAGGATCATCTACGTTAGGAGCATAGGCTTTCAATAGTGTGAGGTCTCTCCCACCAAGTTTTGCCCTCAAAAGCAAGTATCTACCCTGTATATCCACTTCCATGTACTGAATGGCAAATGGGACCCCGGGCGCTACCCAAATAAGTACCCCCTAGCATAGGAGGAGAAGGAAGAGTGAAACAATTGGCCTCGCCACTTTCTCCCCAATTTACGAGCGCCTTCATCATCTAAGTGAGTCTCCTGGAGGCATGTCTACGGAGGAATGAAAGGACTCTATGCCGTTTAGCGCACGTGCCCAGCCCCCTCACATTCCACGTTAAAAACTTGTAACCCATGCCCAATCGCCGGGCCCCTCTAGGGCCCCATCATCACATCCTGTAATCCTCCCAATTCGTGCCCGTACTGTAATATTACTGACGCCTGTAACAAACCCCCCCCAGCAAACTCCCCCAACGACCCCCTGCCCCCCTCCCACGAGCAATATTCCTGCAACAACTAAACATGCTGAAATGCCCTTCCCTCGCCGGTGCCAGGACGTACACAGAAACCCCATCCCCGCAATTGTAGCAATCACCCCAACAATACTGAGGAACAAATCCCCCCTTTTCCCCCCATGCATCCCCCGGCACATTAAGCCCCCCGAACACACTTGCGCCCTTCAAACTCCTAAATATGAAGGGCGTGCGGCCTACACCCTCCCCCACCCCAAGGCCCCCCCCGCACACACCCAGGCCATACCAACACATCATCCAGGACCCTGAAAAAAAGCAAGAAAGACAGAGCTCGAAGGTCCAGCTAACATGCAAGGATATGTCCCTCAGGGCTGGATCTCTGGCTCAACGGCCCCAGCAGCAAGCGTCTCCAGTACTGTGTCCACTGTGGGCGGTATGGAGTCCAGCTGCGGCGGCAGTGTGTCCAGCACCAACACATCATCTCGCAGGCTATCCGCACTCACCACCAGCAAGTCCTCGGCCCCCGTGGATTCCATGCGAAGGGCCCCATCGCTCCCGACCTAGACCCTTCGTCCTTCAGCATCGCCCGAGGCGCCAGTAGACCGCCGCCGCCTGGAGCGCTGCTTCCTCACAGGCCTTGTCCCCAAAGCAGCCCTAGAGCGACCCCTTTCCTCAGGGGGGATTGCATCACCCCTGATTTCAAGCCACTCCCACACCTCCTCTGGCCGTTCGAAAAAATGGGCTTTGCCTTGGCAGAGGACCTTAAGTTTTGCGGGGTACAACAACATGTATCGGAGGCCCATGTCCCTTAACTTTTGCTTAACCACCAAAAAGGATTTGCGCTGTTTCTGGACTTGACGGGTATAGTCCGGATAGACAGAGACCTTTGAATTTTTTAACGTGAGGTCCGCCGTTTCCCTTGCCGCCCTTAGGATACAGTCTCTCTCGTGATAATTTAACATTTTTGCGATGAGGGCTCGTGGCGGGGCACCAAGCCTTGGCGGTGGGATCAGCGCTCTATGGGCACGTTCGATCACAAAGACCTCCGAGAGTCCTGTCGGGCAGAGCGTGGTGCGGATCCATCGTTACAGAAAGCGTTCCGCATTTCCCTTCTCCGCCCATCCCGGAATGCACAGGACTCTGATGTTGCTGCGGCGCGCCCGCCCTTCAGCATCCCCTGCCCTACGCTCCAGTACCCCCGTGGTGGCCGAGAGCTATATCACCGTCTGCTTAAGAGAAGCCACCTCCTCCTGTAACTGAGCTATGTTCCCCTCTGCCTCAGTCACTTTATTGGTGACCTTGCGGAGGTCTGCCCTCAGCAGATTAACGTCGATGGCCACTGTCTCAATCTGCCGTTCAAGGGCGGTGTGGGATCCCTGTATGGCCTTCAACAGTTCTGCCCTGGAGGGCTCGGAGGAGCCACCGGAAACCCGCTCCTCATCCTCCTGGCCGTCCTGGCGGACGATACGTTGCAACAGGTGGCGTGGGGTTGTGTACTGGGTGGTGGTTTTGGGTTGCGAGGATCTAGCCGTCCTGTCTTTCCGCATCATAGCTGCCCAATGAAGCCCTCTGAGATATCCTTTCCAATAGGGCTCCCCCAGCATGTCTCAAGTCGGTAGGGTCCTGCGCAGTTCAGGGAGGGGGACCACAGGTTCCTGCAGGGCACTGTACGAGCCACAGACCCCAACATGCAGGGATGGGAGCCACAGGTAGGCGGTTCACTCACCACTTCAGCCCCTCTCAAGACCAGCAACTCCGCCACAAGCCCAACCGGGAGGGAATTCACAGGCCAGAGACCCCGCCTGCAGCTGCCACTCGCCCGATCTCAAGCAGCTACTCCATTGCCGGGCGGCACCACTGCACCGCTCTCCAGAGGAGGGGCAGCAATGGATTCAGGGGCCAGCAGAGAACCCCCACGCAGCTCCAGCCCCCGGTTCGCAGATCGGCCATGTAGGATTTTCTTTGGCCCCTCCATAGGGCCCACATGCACTTCACTACCTGCGCCAGATCGCCCTGTGGTGCGCCGTGCAACCCCACAGGGCCTCCCCGCACCTCCAACAACCAGGGGAGGCAGGCGTCCACTGCACTCAGGGGACAACCGGCATCCAGATCAGCAGGCGGCCCTCAATGTCAGCAGGGGCCCCCGCTCCACTCGGCACTCGCCAGGCAAACGCGGTGTTCCCTCGGCAGCGTCTCCAATCCTCTCTGCCGTCTACGTCTCGCCAGGGGCAATATGCTCCGGGTCCCACGGGCGGCCCCCGATGGCAGCCGGGGCCCCCGCTCCGCCCCACACTCTCCGGGCCAATGCGTCGCTCCCCCAGTGGCCGCTTCAGGCCCTACTGCGATCTGTGGCACCGCCGTCTGTCTTAAGACAGACTTAAGACAGACTTAAGTTAGTATTTTGTCTTAAGTCTGTCTTAAGACAAATTTAAGACAAAATCCTAACTTTTGTGAATACCAAAAGTAGTAAGTTTAGGATTTTGTCGTAAGTTAGTTCTGTGAATTGGGCCCTATATTATTAGAGGCCAAAACTCATACTGTATCTGAAAACTTTTGAGAACAAAGCCCTACCATGGACGTGATGAAAAGTACAAGAAAATGATGGCTGAAGGTCGGTAAAAGAAATCTTGTTTTATCTCTCCAGTACTTCTTATTGTACTCTTTAAAAAAAAGAATAACATGATATCTTCCAGTACACTTAAGATGTCCACTGCTGCACTTACAAATATCATTTCAACGGTCAAGATATGTGCATAACTTAAATCTTTGAGACCTGGCCTGGCCTGGCTTTGACCGTTCTAGTAAGCCAAATAACTACAGATTTACAACAAACCACCAAACCTCTAGTGATCATCACAAGTTCTAGTATCATGCCAAGATTGATGTGAAGCTGTTCCTAAAATTTTGGAATAACGAAGAAAAAAAATACTATGGTAGCTGACTTGAAAATAATTCTTTGCACACCGCAGTTTTAAGTCCCCTCTCCGAAGATGGAGCTGGATGAAACACGACACACTAAGCTAGATGCAATAATTGTTTGCCACATTTCATGGAGAATTATCAAACATCACCAAAGTTGTTGGCACACCAAAAATACTTAACAATAGGTATAGAGTTATAACAAATGCATATACTATGTTGTCATATCTTTTCAAATTGTTCAGGGGCCAAGTGCATCTGTTGTAGCAATGTGTAACTGATAAAGCAGCACCTACTGTTTATAGGATCAATGTGAGCATCCAATGAGATTACCACTGGGTGTTTGCAAGACCTCAAGTACTCGTAAATAAATGATGCACCATCAGAGAATCCATGGTTGGTCGCAGAACGGACCTCACCTGGTACAAAGCGGAAGTAACCTATGAGGGCCCAAATTGGTCCAAATTCAACTGTCTCACATGTGACATATATTGGTTGGTATCAATCACAGTATATTGTATAATATCTACATTGTATAAAATATAGATAGTTAAAATATCGAAGTATATAATATAGATATTTAAAAATATCGATTTTTTAATAATATATATTATTTTATAGTGTATTTTTATGTTATAATATGTGTGAAAAGTGTGTTTTTATGTTATAAATAATTTTATTAAATGATTTTTGTTTTTATAATTATTGCGTAATGTAATTCTGTAGCGGGTTGTGGGTTTATAGGGGAATAGGGTGGGAAGTAATTTAATTATAATTAATTAAATATGTAAATTTATAAATTGATAGTAATTTGTAATTAATTGTTAATTAATTTATATGTGTCAATTAATTAAATAGTAATTGGAAAATAATTATTATTAATTGATGAATTGGTAATTATGTAAATTTTACTAATTTAATTCACTAGCGGGTTGTGGGATTATAGGGGAATAGGGTGGGAAGTAATTTAATAAAAATAATTAAATATGTAAATATATTTATTGATAGTAATTAGTAATTAATTGTTAATTAATTTATATGTGTTAATTAATTTAATTATAATTGTTAATTCATTTATATTAATTGATTAATTGGTTATTATGTAAATTGCACTAATTTAATTTCTGTAGCGGGTTGTGGGTTTATAGGGGCATAGGGTGGAAAGTAATATATTAATATTTAATTAAATAATAAAACAAAATACACGATATTTATTTGGAAATAATAGTGAAATAATTTTTAATTATTAAATAATTAATTGTTATTGTTTAATTCATTTGTATTAATATGTGAATAATTAAAATAATTATTGTTAATTAGTAAATGTAAAATATTATTTATTCTACTACATAACATTTTTATTTACTTTTTATTATTATTAATAGATATTTCTTGTTAGATTTTTTGTTTATATATGAAAGATTTACTTTCCCTAATGTTGTATTCTCTGGAGTGGGAATAGTAATTTTTACCCCTACGCTTTCCAACCCTTTCCGTACTGTTGCACCCACTGGAGTGGGAATAGTAATTTTAACCCCTACGCTATCCAACACTTTCCCTACTGTTGCACTCTTTGGAGTGGGAATAGTAATTGTAACCCCTACGCTATCCAACGCTTTCCCTACTGTTGCACTCTTTGGAGTGGGAATAGTAATTTTAACACCTATGCTATGCAACGCTTTCCCTACTGTTGCACCCACTGGAGTGGGAATAGTAATTTTATCCCGTACACTATCCAACGCTTTCCCTACTGTTGCACTCTTTGGAGTGGGAATAGTAATTTTAACCCCTACGCTATCCAACGCTTTCCCTACTGTCGCACCCACTGGAGTGGGAATAGTTATTTTAACCCCTACTCTATCCAACGCTTTCCCTACTGTAGCACCCACTGGAGTGGGAATAGTAATTTTAACCCCTACGCTATCCAACGCTTTCCCTACTGTTGCACCCACTGGAGTGGGAATAGTAATTTTAACCTGTACGCTATCCAACGCTTTACCTACTGTTGCACTCTTTGGAGTGGGTATAGTAATTTTAACCCTTACGCTATCCAACGCTTTCCCTACTGTTGCACCCACTGGAGTGGGAATAGTAATTTTAACCTGTACACTATCCAACGCTTTCCCTACTGTTGCACCCACTGGAGTGGGAATAGTAATTTTAACCCCTACGCTATCCAACGATTACCCTATGCTTGCACTCTTTGGAGTGGGAATAGTAATTTTTACACTATTGTTATTGTACGTTAATAATATTGGCTATTATTTAATTATATTTTGTTACTATATATATATGTTTTAAGAAATATGATTAAAACTTTTTTTATACTTTCATTAATTATTTAATTATTATAAGTTAATTTAAGTATTTATAAGTATATTTTAGTAATTCATTTTTAATATTAATTTAATTTAACATTGTTTTTAGTAAAGTCGATATTTTTTACAACTATATTTTTGTAAACAATATTTTAAACTCAATATTTTGACAGTCTATATTTTGTCAACGATATTCTTGAAGGTCGATATTTTGTCATTCGATATTATTTCAGTGATCCGTTCAATACATTTCTTTGTGAATCAGGGCCTCATATCCTGAGTAAAACTACTTCCTGTGAAACTCTTCCTGTTGTTCTCCCCGGCTCAATCAATCAATCAATCAAGTGTCTTGTAAAGCGCAACTACACCCCGTAAGGGTCTCAAGGCGCTGGGGAAGGGAGAGTGTACTGATGAACCGTTGAAGGCTCTTCCTAAGCATGGGCTGAAGATTCGTTCCGCTCGCTGAATTTGCGAATGTTTTTGCAATTTCGCAATCTGCGAATCGTGCAAAATTGCTAAACAATTCGCGAGTTGATGAATTTTTTTGCTTGTTCGCGCTTCAAAAATACAATTTCGCACGCGTGACGTTGACTTACCATGATTCTGAGTTCGCCGAGTTGTTTTCCTCCCGGTTTGGGTGCGCTGCGCCATTTTGGATCTGGTTGCGTGATTGCGCAGGACTTTTCGACTGGAAGTATGTCATGGAGTCCTGCCATCTTGCACTGCAAGACTTTGAGAACGCGAATACGTCATAAGGGCCCGCGATCACATATCGCAAGAGTAAACAATAGCGAATACGTAGATGCGACGCGCAGCTGACATCCGGCGGGAGATTCGAACAGCTCGCTTTCCCGAAGTCGCAAAAATTGCAATTCTGCACAAGAAATCTATTGCTGGCAGCATAAACCTTCTGAAAATTATGATTTGGATCATAATAACTCCTCAGATTGACATTTGGCTGCACTTTTTTGTGCAAAGAGTCTATTTTTGGGGGGGTGGGAGGAAGGAAGTGCCCCAGAGTCTCCAACTTCCTGTTCCTGTCCAGCAGGCTCATCCCAGTGCTTTGTCCAAGTCCTGGTCACTTTTCATTTGGATCTGGAGCTGGAAGGATTACTCTTTGTGGCTGCTGCTGGATATTTGTATTTGAGGACTTTTTGTTTGGATCACTTTTGGATTTGAGATTTTACAAGTAAGTTGGTGTTGTTTGTTTGGGGCATTGCAGTTGCTGCAACTACAATTTATAAACTTTTTCACAACTTTAAAAAAAAATTATTGTGGGTAGCTACTGTATCCAGTAGGCCCAGGGTTAGTCATGGGTGCATGATACAACTGTTTCTGTGAGTTAAGTTGAACTTAAATATCATTTACGTCATGGATGGCATGTAATTGATTAGCTCACTGTTATATGTGGAGGTTTTTTTAAATTTTGGGGTGCGCGTTAAAGCCGCACTAGCCAGTAGGCCCAGGGGTAGTCAGTGGTGCATGGACGAAGTCTTTCTGTGGGGTCTCTTGAATTTAAACATCATTTAGGGCAGGGATGGCATTGGATTGAGGTGATTTTTGTGTGTATTTCGATTTTTTGGGTGTTGTTGGGGCCTGGTCCAGGGCCTGGCAATGTGGGTGGGGCCATTTTGAGGCCTGGTCCAGGGCCTGGCCATGTGGGTGGGGGTCTAGGAGCCATTTTGAAGCCAGGCAGTGTGCTTTGTGCCATAGGCCTGCACCCAGTCTGCCTTGCTTTCATCCATTATGCCCAGGTAGTCAGTGGTGCATGGACCAAGTCTTTCTGTGGGGTCTCTTGAATTTAAACATCATTTAGGGCATGGATGGCATTGGATTGAGGTGATTATTCTGTGTATTTTGATTTTCTTGGTGTTGGGGCCTAGTCCAGGGCGTGGCCATGTGGGTGGGGGCCATTTTGAGGCCTGGTCCAGGGCCTGGCCATATGGGTGGGGGTCTAGGGGGCATTTTGAAGCCAGGCAGTGTGCTTTGTGCCATAGGCCTGCACCCAGTCTGCCTTGCTTTCATCCATTATGCCCAGGGGTAGTCAGTGGTGCATGGACCAAGTCTTTCTGTGGGGTCTCTTGAATCTAAACATCATTTAGGGCATGGATGGCATTGGATTGAGGTTATTTTTGTGTGTATTTTGATTTTTTGGGAGTTTTTTGGGTTGTGGTCCAGGGCCTGGCCATGTGGGTGGGGGCCATTTTGAGGCCTGGTCCAGGGCCTGGCCATGTGGGTGGGGGTCTAGGGGCCATTTTGAAGCCAGGCAGTGTGCTTTGTGCCATAGGCCTGCATCCAGTCTGCCTTGCTTTCATCCATTATGCCCAGGGGTAGTCAGTGGTGCATGGACCAAGTCTTTCTGTGGGGTCTCTTGAATTTAAACATCATTTGGGGCATGGATTGCATTGGACTGAGGTGATTTTTCTGTGTAGTTCGATTTTTTGGGTCTTGTTGGGGCCTGGTCCAGAGCCTGGCCATGTGGGTGGTGGTGGGGGGGTTCATATTGAGGCTGGGCAGTTTTTGCCATAGGCCAGCAAGCTTGTGGGCCAGTAGGCCTAGGGTTATGAATGGGTGCATGAAACAACTCTCTCTTTGTGGTCTCTCTTCTATTAATTTAAACATTCATTTTTGATTAGAATTGCAATTTTTATTTTGGGTCGTTCGGTTTTTGGGTGTGTTGTGTTAATGATTATAAAAGCCTGGTTGCAATAGTAGTAATTGAAGCACGACATATGCAACATTTATTTAACTGATGTTCCTCTGGCTTCTTTGCTTTTAGGTGCACAAAGACTGAGAACCAGGAATCATCCTCATCATCATCACTTGTTGTAGTGCCAGGAAGAAGTCCTGCTGTGGTGTGTGCACAACGTCATGTGACGTCACTTGTGGCCACAGACAACTCTGCAACTTGTGCAACTGTGTCCTGCTGTTCTGACATCTGAAGAAGATGGGCCCAAAGAAAGGTAACCGTAGCTCCTCTACCAAGAAAGTTGCCAGTGCCACTGCCAGTAAGAATGAGCAGAAGAAGCAAGTGGTGCCACTTACCAAGGAGACTGGTGTGCCCAAGCCCACGAGTGCCGCAGAGGCAGCCACTTTAATTGCTCTTTCCTCATCGACCTGAGGTAATTGGAATTTCTATGGTCAAGTTATGTCCCCTAACGAGTACCCCATCGTCTCCATGTACGAGTTAATGTGCATGTAACTTCCCTCCGCAACCGAATTTAAAGACGCAAATACATTTGCGTCCAACGTTAACATGTCCTCTTTCAGATCCACCATGAACGGATTGATAATTCAGTTCCTAAGTATGCTGTGCCACCGTCTTTACATGGTGCACTTTCACGTTTTCCTGGCTCTGCCGAGTTAGGCCCTGATTCCTGCTATTGAACCACTTTTTCGCCTTTTTCTCCGAAAGCTGCAACGTGGAGATGAGATGCATCCCTGACCTCTGCCTTACTTCCTGCCAAGCGAGCGGTGCCCGGCTCGGCCTGCTCTGCCTGCCAAAAACAGTATTTTGCCTTCAAGTTATCAGCGTAGCCAGCTCAGCCTCCTCGAAAACACATTCCTGTCTAGTAAAATAAGTAAACAGTTCCCCGGCTGCAGAGTAAAGGGTAAAGCCTTCCTGTCCTCCTCATGTAATTCATTGCTCCCGTTACCATGGTAGGCCCTGGCTCTGCGCATCTGCACCTAGACACGCATACATTCAGTGTAGCGTAGCCTCTGCCCGAAAGACCTTTTCCTCCAGTATAAACATCCTCCAAACACCAGATACCAGATATGTATTAGGAACAGGTCGATCTGACATGCCAGACATATGCCTCTTCCCCACTAGTGTTAAAAGTCAGACTCTTAGTCTACGTCAACCATACGTCATATTAGCTGCGCACGCATCCAGGCCGTAGGTTTCAGCTGACTCCGCAAGAATTCACTAAGCATCCACCCACTTATGACACTTTTCTGTGACGTTCCTAGTTCACGCCTCTGTGCACACCTACGTTCACGCCTTTATGCTACGCACATGTGTTCTTATCATATACATTTCACTTGTCACGCCTACTGTATGCAATACTATTGTGTCATTTTACTATATATGCCATGTACTGTGAGTAAATCGTTGACATCTTTCCTGACATCTTCCCTTGCATGCTCGAACCCTTGTATTGATGGAACAGATCTCCATTGACTCGAGTCATTTGTCATTTCTGAATTAAAGCCCTTTAAGACTCAGACACCCCGGACTCTGCCTTTCATTTGATTGAGCTATTCTTGTACCTATAATTATATGGCAAAATGATACGGTAAAATATTTACCACATAAATTGGCGCCCGAACAGGGACCCCTCCCCCACCCCACGCGCCGGAGATGCGTCGCAGGCCCAGCCCCCTGCCTCGGCCGTGACGGACCCCAAGCGCTTCCGCAGGATTTCCTGTACCTCCCTCAGGCCCACGGAGGTGACGGGGACTGCGATCGACATCCATACGAGGCGGTGAGGAGTGCGGAGGATCCCGACCAGACCCCAGCCGAGAGAGCAGCATCCGAGGTGTCGAGAGGCCCACCTGTAGTGCCGAGGCGCATGCGTAGTGCGCAGCAGAAGCGGTGACGTCAGTCCAGTCCAGTCGAGTTTCCGAGGCCTTCCGTTCCGTGCTTCCCGGTGAGTACCGTTGCTGGGGACGCATCAAGACGGGTGCATTGATTTGTATCCGGTCAAGACGGGTTTGGGTACACAGACCCGGTCTGCACTGTTTTAGCAGTGTATCTGTACTGTTTAGCAGTATATCAAGTAATTCTTGTATACAACGGTTCAATTTTGTTCTCGTTATAGAATTAGTGGGTTGTCAATTTATGTTTGAAATGTTTCAATGTGTTTGATGTTGTGGTATGAGTGACTGTTTGCATATTATATTGTGTTCATTATTGTCGTGTACATTTCAGTGGCAACAATGCCTTTATTCTCGAAATTACGACAGATAGGAACTAGAAAAGGGATACTTGAGGAAGCTGTTCCCATCCCACCCAGGGACACTCCTGGGCATTTTATGTACCATAAGCACGGCTTAGATGCCATTTTATATCTCGACTTGTGGGTGGAATACACGAAAGACTTAGCAGAGAATCAGAGATGGCCCGTTACAGGGACGTGGGATGCCGAGTGCATCATGAGAGTAGAAGAAGCGTTGTGGAAGAAGAAAGCCAGACAGTCACAGAAAGATGCCATTGAATTATGGCGTAAAGAATCACATAGACGGACAGAGAAAGCACTCAGAAAGGTAGAAAAGAGTAGAGAGGATTCAGAAAAAAACAAAGAAAAGGAACTAATAGAAGAAGGAGAACGAGTTAAAATGGAACAACACGATAGACAGAGTAATGCCATCTTGTCAGGACTGTATCCAGTCCGGGCCGAGGGCGGTCTGCCCGCAACCCCGGAAAAACCGAAAGACCTGCCCCCTCCATTGGTCCCGACTAAATCACGTCATAAGACCGCAGCAGACATTTTCCTTTCCTCCTATTTAGACGATGTAGCTCCTGCATATACTACTGCACCTGCCCATGTACCCCCTGCACCTGTTGACGTTAACCTACCCCACGATCATCTACCCCCAGGTCCGCAACAGCATACTCCGCCCGCACCACATCCTGCTCCACAGCCTCCACCTGTTCCACCACCACCTCCACCACCTGTTGTCCCTTCCTCGGTAGTTCTCCCTGGTGGTATTAATCCACTTAATCCTTTTGCCCCGGGTCCATTCCCACCACAAATACCGACCCTACAGTCAGGTTATGCTCAAGCCTCCGCCTCTGGAGGTGCTAGAGGAGGTTACCATACCCCGCCACAGGTACATCGTATAACAATGAGAGATCTCGCAATGTCACGAACACCTAAAGGAGCTCCAGCTGAAAAACTTCAAGAACAGCTTACTGATTGCAGATATGATACAGTGCCTGGTAGAACAGGACCCATGTTGCTAGCTTCCCTACGTTTAAGACGTGTTACCGATTATTTAGTTTTACTGCCTGAAATGCCTGAACATCTAGACAATATGTATCATTTTATTAGAACAGGAGAAAGACCGGAGTCTGTTGGTGACGCCATGTCACGTCAGAAAGTAGAGAACAAAGGTTTAATCATGCGCTTTTTGGTTAATTGTTTAATAAGGGAACAAGATCAGGCAGGTTTTCCTCAAGATGAGATGAATAGACTGATCAGATGGAGCCAGAATATTGCTGAGGGTAAACATGATAAAGAGAAATGTGTACATGCTATGGTTAGAAAGATCCGTAAAGAAATAATAGATATACATGCCCGTCGAGATCCTGAAGAGCTACTTGAATCAGACGACCCAACCTCCTCGCAGGAGGAAGAAGAATCAGAGAATCTAGCAGAAACCTCACAACAGGCAGAGAGAAAAACAATAGCATATGTAGGTAGAGAGAAACTTCCTGGACCGTATCCTATAGATAGGCCCTTCGATAGACCCATTCGTAAACAAGAAACGTTCCCAAACAAGAAACGTTACCTGTGTCCGATACCAGAGTGATGTACCCTTGAGCATGTATTCCAGATGACTGACAAAGTACTGAAAGAACGGATAGGTTATCAAGAACTCAATACCCTACGTGATCAGGAACTGGCCCGGTCCGCAGTACAGAACAGATGACAGTATCTATAAAGACGATTCAGTAGTACAAACGTTTTTAAGTCTTACTCCAGAAGAACAGCGACTAGCTGGTATATACATGACACAACACCTTATTATACAGTACGAAAACCAAGCATCTGATCCAGGTCCGTTATATAGTTTATTGCAAGACTTACTCCTGAGACGATGGAGAGGTCTGGGTACCGATTTAATTGAAACGATTTTAGAACAACGTCACAAATATAGAACGTTCTTGACTCCACATCTTGTTTCCGTTCCACCCCCAGTCAGGCATTCATATAATTTTGACAAACAGAATCCTTTACGAGAAGTTCATCCAGTCAGGAAAGATGATAATACCTTTGAACGTGTGTTCGTTTACACACCTATAACTAAAATGGAATTATTGGAAATGAAGAAAATAGTGCCCAGTCATGATAAAGACCCCGCAGGTTTTCACCGTGAAATAAAAGACATGTTGCTTATGGGGGATTGCACCTATCCCGACATTATGAAAATATTGAAAGTGTTATTGCCGGCCGGTATTTACGAGAAACTCAAGGAAAAAGAATGGGAGGTGGGAGACAAAAAGATTGTTTGGGCTGAATTAGAAACCGAAGAAACTGGCCGAACCCCGGGTTTAGGTCTTGGGGACAAAACTAAAGCATTACCAGGATTGTTAGTACAGGTTTTGCCAAGATTGTTAGCAACTAAAAAGGAGGACTGTGACGCGATCTCAGCCTGCAAACAGAAGCCCGATGAGGACACTAGTGATTTCTATTCCCGATTTGAGAAATGTTTTATTATTAATAGTGGCCTGAAATCAAGTAGCGAGTCATATCCACACCTTTTTGTATCTAAATTGGTCGAAAATTCTTTGCCCCAGGTTAAGAACCGTGTACTGAAAGTTGAGAGCACATGGCAAGCTAATTCGCCTTCCCAAATGTTACAAATGTTGCAATATCACCAGAACAGAATTAGAGAGGAACATGATCACGAACAGAGACGTATGAAAGACACGAAAATGAAAATGTTAGTTGCTCAGTCAGTTCCAGCAGATGGTCAGAAAAAAGGCGCGACACACTCAAATAATTCAGCGGCTCCCGTTAAAGGGACATGCAACTACTGTAAACAGCCAGGTCACTATATAAACGATTGCGCAGTTTTGAAACACAATATCGCTACAGGCAAAACAAAAGAGAGACCACGTCCGCCTAGACAGGACCAGGTCCAACACCAGGTCCAGCAGCATGTTCCACAAAATGTACAACCTATGCATGTTCCACAGCAGACCGTAGCGGTACCACAGCCCCAACCCATTGCCGCGACTCAGCAGGTCACACAACAGATGTACCAGTATGCCCAATCCGACTACCCCGATTATCAGCAATACACATGAAACAGCCTAGAGAGGGAGGTTGGCTTGCCCCTTATTGAGGTCCCTGTAGATCAAGAGGGTCCTTATGTACACAGCCAGGTTTTAGGGAAAGATAGAAAGTTTTTGATTGATACAGGGGCAAGCAGAACAACCATCAGTCACGAAGAGGTTCCAGGGGCACCCCTCTCAGGCTCACAGAATGTTTCCCTTGGATTTTCAGGAAAGCCTATTGTTAATGAAGTATCGAAACCAGTGCCCCTTGCAGTTGGTCCATTGTCCCGAACTACAGATTTATTGCTCACGAAATCATGTCCAGAAAACTTGCTTGGTATAAAAACCCTGAAAGCTCTAGGAGCTGTAATTTGTTGTTCTCCGGAAGGAGTCAGGCTATTCCTTCGTGACTTCAAGGGCCATTATGTGTTGAGAGATTTTGACCCCAGGTTACAAAATGTTCCTGCACATTTATGGGCGAATGGCCCTACTGATGTAGGTTGTATGCACATCACACCGTACCGTGTTACACTCAAGCCAGGAGTTATATTACCACGTATTCGACAATACAAATTACCACCAGATGCTGTAGTGGCCTTACTGAAAATCATTGACGAGCTCATTGCACAAGGAGTGGTTGTAGAAACCGACTCCAATGTTTGTAATTCTCCTATCATTCCGATTCTTAAACGTACTGATCCAAGTGCACCTCCAGTCTATCGACTGATTATTGATTTCCGCGAATTGAATAAATGCATGGTACCACAGTACCCTGTGGTCCCTGATATCTCTTCTTTATTGACAGCTATTGATTCGGAGGCGACGTTCTTTACTGTAATAGATCTGAAGAACGCCTTCTTTAGTGTCCCCATTGATCCAGAAAGCCAGTATCTTTTCGGATTCTGTTTAAATGGCCGGAGCTTCAAATTTGCACGTGCACCTCAAGGATTCACAGAAAGCCCCAGCATCTACAGCCAAGCACTGAAACGCCAACTTGACGATATTCACATGCCTCCCACTACTGCCCTATTGCAGTACGTCGATGATCTATTGATCACCGCCCGAAGTGAACCAGAATGTGAACAAGCCTCACTGACAGTTTTGTTTTTCTTGGCGGACAAGGGACACAAGGTGTCTCCTTCGAAGCTGCAATTCTGTGCCCAGCAAGTTGTGTACCTTGGGCACTTGCTGTCCAAAGAGGGGAGACAGCTAACACCAGATCGTATAAGGTTAATTGCACATCTACCACAACCCAAGACACAGAAAGAAGTACGAGCCTTTATTGGAGTCACTTCCTATTGTAGACAATGGATTCCCCAGTATGCATTTCTTGCCAAACCACTCATACAGTTGACAACACAGGAGGCAGCGTCTTCGACTGCCCTCCCTTGGACTCAGGAACATACACAAGCTTTTGACGAATTAAAGAAAGCCTTATGTCAAGCACCTGTTTTAGCGACACCATGTTACAGCAAACCTTTTACACTTTTTGTCACAGAACGCGATGGCACAGCGTTGTCGGTTCTTACTCAGCTTCAGGCAGACAAATACAGACCGTGTGCTTATTTTTCGAGCACATTAGATCCAGTAGCCCAGGCCTTGCTTGCTTGAAATCAGTTGCAGCAACAGCTCTAGCAATCAGACAAAGTGATTCCATTGTATTGGGACACCAAATGACAGTACAAGTTCCACACTCTGTAGAAGTCCTTCTAAACAGAACACAGACCCAACACTTGACAATAGCACGACTGACAGGTTATGAATTGACGTTATTCCAGCCACACATAGAAATCAGACGTTGTAATACACTGAATCCTGCTACACTTTTACCCTCAAACACAGCAGATCCTTCTCCACATGACTGCATAGATGTAGTTGACACAGTTACGAAACCCAGACAAGACTTGACAGATGTCGCATTACCCGATCCAGACCTGTCACTTAATGTGGATGGTTCATGTATGAGAACAAGTACAGGAGAGTTAGTGGCCGCATATGCAGTGACCACTGAAACTGAAGTCATAGAAACACATCGCATTGACACCCTGTCAGCCCAAGCAGCAGAGCTCATTGCTCTGACCCAAGCCTGTATACTCGCCAAGAACAAGAAAGTAAACATATACAAAGATTCACGTTATGCATTCGGAGTCGTACACGACTTCGGTGTCTGGCAAGAGAGAGGTTTCCTGACCTCTCACGGAGCCAAAATCCAGCACGGTCCCCTCATTCAAGCACTATTAGAAGCAATACATTTGCCTACAGCCATAGCCATCATGAAGTGCAAGGCACATACGAAAGTAACAGACAAGATTTCCCAGGGGAATGACTTTGCAGATCAGACAGCGAAGTATACAGCACAGACTCATACACATACGACTGATATGACGAAGACTGATGTATCATCACTGACACACAGTATGACAGTCAGGGACCCCACACTAGACGTCATTGACATACAGACACATGCTACTCCAGACGAAATCAAGACATGGGCTGAACAAGGAGGGGTCCAGACAGATCAGGGATGGATGACGAGGGGAAATACCACATGGTTCCTCCCCGACTCTATGGTTCAAGTTATCATCAACACTGCACATAGCCCAGCACATTTAGGTGAAAAAGCCATGTTAGACAGTTTACAGCATCTCTGGTTTAACAAGCATTCACGAGCAGCAGCAAAACAGAAAGTGCGTACCTGCATGATCTGTTGTCAGTTCAATCCAGGAAAAGGGATTCCCGTAGAGCAAGGTGGATTTCATCCTCCTGACTATCCTTTTGAAGTCCTCCAGATGGATTATATCCAGATGGACCGATGCCGAGGATTTAAGTATGTCCTCGTAGTTGTATGTGCCCTATCCCGATGGACAGAAGCATATCCCGTTCCAGATTACACTGCCCCGACCACTGCCAGGCAGCTGGTTCGTGAATTTTTCCCTCGATACGGCTTGCCCCGTATCGTGTACTCAGACAACGGTCAGCCATTCTCGTCTGAATTGATGAAGCAAATCTCACTCCTTTTGGGGTACCAGTGGAAGTTCCACTGTGTCCGGCATCCAGAGGCAGCAGGTCTCGTGGAGCGCCACAATCAGACACTGAAAACTCGACTTGCTAAAGTTTGTAAAGAAAAGGGCGTAGACTGGATAGTAGCATTACCTGTTGCACTGTTTTATATGAGAATGGTAGCCCATTCAAGGACAGGGCTATCTCCGTATGAGGTGGTCTTCGGTAGACCTCCTAATATGTGGGGGACGCCTCTGCCGAGAAAAATAACCGATGTTGATAGTACTATGCTGACAGATTACCTTGCCTCCTTGATGTCTGCACTACAATCTTGTCGTTCACAGGTGGCTGCAGCCTTCCCAGACAACTCCGAGGTGAAGCCGCATGCCCTGGTCCCGGGGGATACAGTTGTTATACGGAACTTTGATAGGACGAGCCCTTTGGAGCCCCGCTGGAAGGAGCCGAAGATTGTCTTGCTAACCACCCGTACTGCAGTGACACTGGAGGGGAGGAAGGGCTGGGTGCATTCTAGTCACATCAAAAAATTCCATGGACTCTTGCCCAGCCCTGACTCCCAGGACTCTCACATACCAAAGACAGACATTAAACTCCCTTTTCGAGAGAAAACTCCCCAAGAGGAGTATAAACTGAAACTAAGGTCTAGTAAGTCAGACAGTTTAATTGTTTAAGTCCCCTCCTGAGTGAAGCGGTTAGGCAGTTTCTGACAATGTACAAGCTAGATCCAAATAGAGAGAGAGATAGACAGGAGATCATGAAAAGAAATCGTTATTGTAAAAATCTCCGTAGTAGGTGCGTCTGCACCCTGATTATTATGTTTTTTCTGAGTCTTACGTTAATTGGCACCAGCCTGATGTTGTACATGTATTTTCCGTTTCCACATTCTTTTTCTAATGACACTGCAGAACACACGTTTAGTGAACTGCCTCCACACGAACTATCTTACTGACTTGCGCTGCGCAACAATTCATTCATCAGTATGTTACACCATTCCCATCAGACCAGCAATGCCACCAATTGTTGGATATGTGGCCGACTCCCTCCCTATCAGAAATATCAGGGTGTTCTGCCCCTCTTTCCGTATCCATTCACACACAATGGTTCCTGTGGTGCATGGTTTAGTTTAATTAATTCCGTAGATGCTGATTTCATAGTTATCCAGGGTAGATGGGTATGGGGGAATCTGAACACAGTTCTGAATCAGGCATGTTTCCCAGACAAGGAGGGTCTTCCCCAAAGGACAGGGACCGACCTAGAAAACGAAGTGTATGGATTAGGCAATTTTACACTTGATCTCATGATTCTAAATGTTCAGTCAGAAACTAGTCCAGACTTGCCATCTATGTCAGTATTGCCAGTTAAAGGTGAATTATGTGTCAGAAAGAATGGTTCAGTACACCTAGGTCATAGTGAATGCACTACTGTGATCGAATTCAGTGATAAAGGCAAGTCTACGTTCAAAGCTTCCCGCCATTCCTATTTCGTTTGTGGCCATACAGCTTATATACGTTTACCCCTGGACTGGGATGGTACCTGTTACATTGCATTCCTACTACCACCTGTTTTCCTAGCTCCTCCTGATTATCACAGAAATTCCCGCCTCGTTCATGTTAGAGCCAAAAGAGACCTTCCATTAGTTGACTATACTGAAACCGCATGGGAACAATATACAGATTTCAATAAAGGATTCTTTCCCTATCTAGGCACGGTATCCAATAGTAAATTGATACGTAAATTAACCAGAACTCTCGAAGCAGTAGTGAATGAGACTACTTCAGCTTTGGGCAACTTAACAGAGGAGCAGTCTGCTATGAGACTTGTTGTTCTTCAGAACCGCCTTGTCCTTGACGTCATCCTGGCCGATAGGGGCGGAGCTTGTAGAGTCATCGGATCCAGTTGTTGCGTGTTTATTCCTAATAACGCGCCTTCGGTCTATAAGGCCATCACCAGACTTCACGAAATTGCCCATCAGATACACCAGAACCCAGGCTCCTGGACTTGGTCCGGTTGGCTCTGGGGTGTAGTAACAGCCTGGGGATGGAAGCTATTGTCATTCCTAGGGATTATATTGGCCATTGTATTCAGTTGCTGTCTATGTCTTCAATGTGGGCCAGCGATTTGCGGCTTGTGCGCCACATCCTGTATTCCCCGTTCAAGTGCACGTTCCCACTCCCGATTAAAGAAAGTAGAACAAATGATGTTATACGAACAGATAGATGGTCTCATGAAAATAGATATATCCTAATGGGTCCGTAGGGGACAAGGAGGGAATGAGGTAATTGGAATTTCTATGGTCAAGTTATGTCCCCTAACGAGTACCCCATCGTCTCCATGTACGAGTTAATGTGCATGTAACTTCCCTCCGCAACCGAATTTAAAGACGCAAATACATTTGCGTCCAACGTTAACATGTCCTCTTTCAGATCCACCATGAACGGATTGATAATTCAGTTCCTAAGTATGCCGTGCCACCGTCTTTACATGGTGCACTTTCACGTTTTCCTGGCTCTGCCGAGTTAGGCCCTGATTCCTGCTATTGAACCACTTTTTCGCCTCTGTCTCCGAAAGCAGCAACGTGGAGATGAGATGCATCCCTGACCTCTGCCTTACTTCCTGCCAAGCGAGCGGTGCCCGGCTCGGCCTGCTCTGCCTGCCAAAAACAGTATTTTGCCTTCAAGTTATCAGCGTAGCCAGCTCAGCCTCCTCGAAAACACATTCCTGTCTAGTAAAATAAGTAAACAGTTCCCCGGCTGCAGAGTAAAGGGTAAAGCCTTCCTGTCCTCCTCATGTAATTCATTGCTCCTGTTACCATGGTAGGCCCTGGCTCTGCGCATCTGCACCTAGACACGCATACATTCAGTGTAGCGTAGCCTCTGCCCGAAAGACCTTTTCCTCCAGTATAAACATCCTCCAAACACCAGATACCAGATATGTATTAGGAACAGGTCGATCTGACATGCCAGACATATGCCTCTTCCCCACTAGTGTTAAAAGTCAGACTCTTAGTCTACGTCAACCATACGTCATATTAGCTGCGCACGCATCCAGGCCGTAGGTTTCAGCTGACTCCGCAAGAATTCACTAAGCATCCACCCACTTATGACACTTTTCTGTGACGTTCCTAGTTCACGCCTCTGTGCACACCTACGTTCACGCCTTTATGCTACGCACATGTGTTCTTATCATATACATTTCACTTGTCACGCCTACTGTATGCAATACTATTGTGTCATTTTACTATATATGCCATGTACTGTGAGTAAATCGTTGACATCTTTCCTGACATCTTCCCTTGCATGCTCGAACCCTTGTATTGATGGAACAGATCTCCATTGACTCGAGTCATTTGTCATTTCTGAATTAAAGCCCTTTAAGACTCAGACATCCCGGACTCTGCCTTTCATTTGATTGAGCTATTCTTGTACCTATAATTATATGGCAAAATGATACGGTAAAATATTTACCACAGACCAGTGATGTTGGCTCATTGCAAACTAGCATCCAATCAACACAGGGTGTAACTCATCTGATGAGTGTTCAACCACAGCCGCAACAACAACCACAGGTGCAACAAGGAGAGGTGCAAGGAGAGGTGCAAGGAGAGGCGCAAGGAGAGGCGCAAGGAGACGAGGCGCAAGGAGAGGCACAAGGAGAGGCGCAAAGAGAGGCGTAAGGAGAGGCGCAAGGAGAGGCGCAAGGAGGGGGCAAAGGAGAGGCACAAGGAGAGGCACAACTCCTCACAATACTTGTTCCTTCATAAGTAGCAAAACATCAGGAAATTGAGATTCATGCGGAGGTATCAGCCGAGCAAGCCACTCCTGATGATCAATTGTCTTCCAGATCCCCAGCAAGGAAAAGGAGGGCTAGTACAACTTCTTCTTCAAGCCCCCTTCCTTCTGATGATCTAGATCTTGATTGGCACCCACCAATTCAGTCTGAGAGGGAGGCACGCCATGAGCCGACAAAGCTAGGTAAAAGGAAGGTTCCGGCAAGGCTTTCAGTTATGGGTGATGTCGAAGAAGAAGTAGAAATGGTGTATTCTGCTGCTGATGAAGAGCCTGATGATGGCGACCCAGTCATCACAGTCGTCACTCCAGCCCCAGCGGGCATGCAGCAGACAGACATTTTTACCCTATCCCGAAATGCTGTGCGGGATGTGGGCGGTGTAGCACTGGTACCACCACCAACACAGGTAACTACTACATCAACATGACCTACAGCTTCCATATTTTCTCTTCAGAAGGGCCGGCAGGGACCTCCATCCAGCTCGACCTCCATTACCTCAAGTAGTGGTGCTGTAAGTGCACAACAGAGTCAAATTCCGCCACGCCCATCCTCCACTTCATCTGGCATTGAAAAATCACCACCACCAAAAATCTCAACTCCCCAGTTTGGGACTTCTTTAGTATTAGCAAAAACGCAGAAAACCAAGTTATTTGTTCAATGTTTAAACAAGTAGTTAGTCGGTGTAAGCTTGGTACCAACTATGATACCGGAGGCCAGAGAGGTCATCTCCAAAAACACCACATTATCCAGTGAGAGGCACACCTAAGTAACATCCGGAAAGCCAAAAGTACAAATTCAAATGTAGTCATTGATATTGCATCTGATGACGAGGAGCTGATCGTGCAGGGGGGAGGTGAAGAAGCGAGAGACATTTTTTCTGGTACACACAGTACCCCTGGCAGCAGCACTGCAATGGTAGCGCCCACACCCTCTACCCCAGCAACATCTAGAAGGCACAGTAAGAGTCTGGTAGAGATATCAATTCGAAAAAGTACATCAATGAGCCTAACTGGGTTGAAGAAGTCTGGATCATCATCATATATATAAACGGGTCCAGACCACCATTAAAAGCATGTTTTGGTCGGAGGCGCCATTTGAACGCAACCACCCAACGGCACATCGGTTTAATGCAATGCTGGCTACAATGTTAGCGCTGGACCTTCTCCCTTTTTCTTTCATGGAAGGGGTGGGTTTTCTAGAATTTGTGGCAACAGTCTGCCCTAAATGGAAGGTTCCTAGCCGATCCTATTTTGCCAGAGTTGCGGTTTCAGCACTATATCAAGATGTGCTGGACGTGATTGGGGCAGCTTTGCAGAAGAGTGCTGTTCACACTATCCACCTGACAACAGACATGTGGACCAGTTGCCAAGCCGTTGATTACATGTGCATCACTGCACACTGGGTCTCTTTGGCGGGGGTTAGAGAGAAGATAGCTACAGGTGTTGACAGTGTCATAATTTTTCAAGCTACTCGGAAACATGCAACAGTAGCCATGTTTGCCATGAAGAAATCTCATACTGCAGTAAACATTTTGGAGGAGTTTAACAGTAAAGTCTTCGAATGGCTGCAGCCAAGAAGGTGCATGATTGGTTATGTTTCCACAGATAATGGCAGTAATATAGTTAAGGCCATGGCTGATGGTGGCTATTTCAGAGTGCCGTGTATGGCGCACAGCATTAAACATTATTGTTCAAGATTTCTTGAAAAAATAAAACACAGTCAGCAAGTTACTGACCACCTGCCGAAGAATCTGCACACATTTCAGCCATTCTTCTAAGGCCCGGTATCAGCTAAGGATCAATCAACGTGACAGTGGAGTGCCAGTCAGAGGACTCTTCCCAGAGGTGGCAACACATTGGAACTCAACCTTCTACATGCTTGAGCGTCTGTTTGAGCAGTACTTGGTAATCAATGAGCATGTCTTTCACGCACAGGGTGCTTCTATGAAACATAACATGTGTATTTGTAAAGCGCACGTTCACCCTTGGGTATCTTGGCGCTGAATAACAGATGTTTATTGTTACCCAACTCAATGGTACTCATTTTATCGACCTCAGTTGGATGAAAGGCTGAGTGAACCCCCGGGATTTGAACCTGTGACCATGAGGTCGAACACAGGCCCCTGCAATGGACGCATTTGTCCACTGAGCCACCAGACCCGGATGAAAGACATGAGGCTAGAGGTGGAGGAATGGGACCTAGTTAAATGCCTGACAGACATGCTTCGTCCTTTTGAGGTCTTCACGCGTGAAGTCAGCAGGGAGGACTGTACTTTGGGCAAAGCTATCCCATTGTTGCGTATGCTAGAGCACCAACTGAAGGCGGTGTCTTCAACGTTCCGAGTTGATGCTGAAAAACAAGACGCATATCAGTTGGCGGAGAGCTTATCAAGCCGCCTAGTTGACAATGCAAGGCTTAAAGCAATACATTCAGAACAACATTACATTTGGGCCACTATTCTGGATCCATGGTACAAAAAGGCACTGGCCAGCAATACATTCATTCCTTTTTCTGAAGCGGATGTTTCCAAGTACAAACATTGGTTAGCTCTGTCAGCCACTCGTTCGAAAAAGAGCGGCAGGAAATTGAAGGAACCACCACAAGTACTACTGTAGCAGAAGGTCATCTAGCGTCAAGGTCCACTTCTGTGGCCGAAGGCAGTCACTTTCCCTCAGAGCCGTTACCGACACCAGCAACCGTATCATCACCTGCACCAGGCCCAGCCATAATATTGTTGGAAGCGGATTGGATAACTCATCAAGGGTTTGCTCGTTCCAGTGTTGATGCAAAGGCAACAGATGGTACGCAAAGTGGAGCACCCCTGGAGGACCTTGAGTGTATGGTGCAGGTCTATCTGGATGACCCAACAGAGGTCTTCTTTGATCAGAACCCATGGGTGTATTGGTATGGGAAAAGGCCTCAATGGCCACTGATCACCAAGCTGGCTATAAATTATTTGGCTTGCCCACTCACAAGTGTGTCTTCTGAACGGGTTTTCAGTGCTGCTGGTGCCATTGTAACTTCAAAAAAGACCCGCCTCTCGCCCAAAAAATGTGGAGAGGTTAAAATTGATCAAGATGAATCAACACTTCATACTACCAGATTAGAAAATGCGTGAATCCACGCAGGAAGAATAGGACACTGACTTGGGTGACGGAAGTTCTTCTCTGTTAGCTGACCTACTCCCGGTTCAATTCACAGAGTTTGAGGACGAGCTCTACTTCCATGACACCTAGGCTTGAAATACTTACTTTTTTTTCGCCCTTATTCACTTTTATTTCTATGTGTCTTTCTTTCTTTTGCAACGTTTAGCACAACAAACTTTAATCACAACAAATCCATCAGCAGCACTGTCTTTGTCTTCTTTCCATATTGAAGCTGCCGCTGTCTGCATTCCTGAAGTTCACAAGTTCACAACTCAGTCATGCTCCTCTATCCTCCTCCTCCAGACTCCCCCTATCCATTTCCCTCAAGGCAGATGGACGGATTACGCAGAATCAAGAAACTGTTGCTTCGTAGACGAGTCCCCTCAAAAGAAGTGGGACTGGAATGACTGACTATGCAGACTGTTACTTCTGAAATTGACACAAGAGGCTGCCCGGTGGCCCTTCACTTAAGAATAAGAAGCTGACAAAAAGTGGAACAGGTAATGAATGATGGCTGCTTGTTTGTTGTGCATGAAATGAATCTTATGTGTTCTGTTATTATTTAATCTTTTACACACTAAATGTAACTCAAGTCTACTCTGTTTACCTTGTTTAAAACAAGTTATACTTCTACTGCAGGGGCCACTACGTTGCATTTTTAATATGGAAAATGTCCTTGGACTTACTGTAAGTAGACTGTGACTGCATGAACAACATTGAGCTTGCCAACACCATAATGATGATGAGTCATGATGACCAAAGTTACATAATATCTTCACAGTCACTCACTGGGATGGATGGAACATCATTGTCGATTTACAGAACGCAACCTTGGCGTCATCCTGGATTCCTCACTCTCGATGAACAGACAAGTCAACGCCGTTTCTTCATCTTGCTTCAACATTCTTCGCATGCTCAAAAAAACATTTCGCTGGATCCCCACCGAAACTAGAAAAACGGTCACCCACACACTGGTCACGAGCCGCCTGGACTACGGAAACACCCTCTACGCCGGCACTACCGCAAAACTCCAGAAAAAACTCCAACGCATCCAGAACGCTTCAGCCAGGCTCATATTAGACATCCCGCGTAAAGAACACATCTCTGGTCACCTGAAAAACCTCCACTGGCTCCCCGTCAATAAGAGGATTACTTTCCGCCTCCTAACCCACGCACACAAAGCACTCTACGAAATCGGACCCGAATGCCTCAACACACGACTGTCCTTCTACACCCCCTCCCGCCAGCTACGATCCTCCAACCAAGCCCTTGCCACTGTACCTCGCATCAACAAAACCACCATGGGAGGCAGATCCTTCTCCTACCTGGCAGCTAAAACCTGGAACTCACTTCCCACTCACCTTCGCCTTACTCAAAACCACCTAGCATTCAGAAAGCAACTTAAAACGTGGATATTCGACAAGTAATTCCCCACCCTTCTGCAAGCGCCTTGAGACCCTCTGGGTATGTAGCGCGCTATATAAATCTATTGACTTGACTTGACTGACTTGACTTGGTATGGAGTGGTCGAGCCAATGTAGTGTTATGCCAGAGTCCAGACAGCGGTTCATGTAAAATTATGGCTATGTGGCTTGCTGTATAAAACTTGATCTGCTTTTTCTGTCTGTGTCAAAGAGGTAAGCTACATGGAGGTTGGTTCACTCAGTGGTGCCTGCCTTGACCGTCTGCATGGCCCTGGCCTGCTGTGTGCTATTTTCCTGGAAACAGAGACTCAGAGTAGGCACTATAGAAATGATGCATGTATGTAATACTGTCGCCTCTGAAAGTGAAAGTGTTATTTTTGCACTACACACCATACCTTATATTTTTCCTCCGGGGTGTTTTAATATCCCTTTCTGTTTTTCGATCGACAATAACAGGCCGGCACTTACCCTGTGCGATGGGAAAAACATTAACTCAGGCTTACCATAGCAATCCGCAATTCTGCATCTGCCAGGCAGGCAGTGGACAGTGTGGTCACCAAGATTGATCGACGGAGGGCCCGATGGAATGGAGGAGTACCGTGAATAAGAGGAATGGCTGGATGCATGCAACTTCCTAATTTGACCAGGACAACTACAACATACAGTTACAGTATCCACTTCACTTGTCCGTATCTTTTAAATAATGTTATTGTTGTGAACTTCTATGAGTGCGACTCTGTGCGTTTGCTCTCTGCTTCAAATGCATTCCTGCAGCTATTTGATAAGTTTCTTTGCTATTTTTAAAAATAATGTAATGTACTACTAAGTGTTTATTCTCTCTGAGGGCAGATAGGCAAGTGAAATTGCGTATTCTACAGCCCTGTACTGTCTTATTGTTTAGTACTAGTTAGTAAGTTGTAGTAAGAACTACTTTTCAGTAACCTAACCATCCATTTATCAAACAACTTCATGCATGCACTTCCTTTATGTCCCTTAAAAGATTTATAGATATCTGCGTATCCAAAGATTTGTTTTTCTTCATTTGTTGTTTGTCCATGCTGTGTTTTTTTTTCTCTCTCCAAAAAACTTTCCCAAAAAACCCCATTCCCATCCATTTTTCAAACCCTAACCCTCTTCCCCCGGGCTGTGTGGTTTTCATTGAGGTGTGACTAAATGACACCAATAATTCCACTCGCTTGCTGGGGAGGATAAGGTCAAAAGCAAAAGAAAATCAATTTCAAGGCAGGTCAAGGAATCCGAGGATATATTCTTATTCTGCTTGACACACACCCATGAGTATTTGCAAATCAATTCAGAATTTCATGTCCGCCATCGAGTGAATTCATCATCAACAACATCCTCCTACACGTGACTAAAGCTTATGCTGCTGTGTCCTTCAGTACTAGTTCTTGTGGTAGCCATAATCCACGCAACTAGTAGTTAACTGTTTTGATTGAATACTTTAGCATTGCTTAGGCTACAATTTATGGCACTGTTCTTGTGTACTGTACTATAGTACTGTTCTAATGCTCCTCTCAGGCCACTCATTGTCTCATTTCCTTTTTTTTGTCATATGCTGCTACTGCCAGTGTGTACCACTACTACTACCACCACAACTACGCCATTTCATCCGTCCAGGATTCCATAGCTAAACTTAATCGCCATTTGCCATGCAGCCAGCCCTGTGCCTAGCCCGATTCTCAAACACGAATCACAGGTAAGAGAAGCATTTTGGGGGAGGAAGAATAATGGAGTAGAAGGAGAGGGGAGACTGATGGTAGTACTAGTAAAGTAGTAGGACAATTGGATTCACTAACTCTGTCAGTGGCACTTTTGTACAAATTTGGGGGATACTTAGACAATTTGAATCAACCAGCCAGTTAAGTTTCAGGAAAACAAACAAACAGTTAACGCCCCCTGCCTCCCCCACAAAACAGTAAAAACGCATGTGCTATGTTTAAGTGGAAAATAAATAATTATTTTCACCCTAACAAAAATAAACTATCCCACAAGACCCGACCCACCCCCCTCCCTAACCCTAACCAATGTCCATGAAATAAATGTCCCCAAAAGTTCAAAAACCCCAACGCCCAATTCCCACCCCCCCAAAAGTCTTTAAAAAAGGGGGAAGGGACAGTCTCTACTTTGGCCGGCGGTGTCCTGTGGCCAGGTGGTCCCGCAGCTCTCTCCGGAGGGCCTTGAGCTGGACTTTCAGCCTCGCCACCTCCTGCTCAAGGTAGGCCACTCACAGGGTTGGGCGGTGCACACACGCCTTGCAGGTACCGTGGGGCGCAGCTGTTGGTTGAGATTCTCGGCGGCGGCGGGTGGCTGCCAGACCACGGCGTTGTACTGCTGGAGGATTGCGGTGGCTGTATGACCCAGGGGCAGGGGAGGAGGATGCAGCTGTTGTTGTTGACTGAGACAACTCCTCCTGCTCCTGAGCCACCAGCCGCCGATATTCGGCGACAATTGCCTCAAGCTTCCGCCGCCTGGCCCGGATAGCCAACTCCTTCCTCAATGGTTTAGAAGGAGTATCTATATGAAGAAAGAAAAAAATACTGTAACCAATACTCTTTAAGATTAACACAAAATAATTCAACAGAAAGTTGTGTCACAGTAGCACTAGCAACTTGCAAGCACAGAACATAACATTTGTGGCATGTATCTATCTAACCTCCCATTTCGTCGGCCTCTGCTCTAACATTAGTGGGAGTTTCAGGAATTCTACTAGCACTATGGACTCACTTCATTAGACTCAGACAGTACACCAGTCTTCTTCTTCTCTCTTGTTTAGCAAAATTAGAATGTAAACTTGTGGAAGCCGGCATAATGCCAGCGCAGTCAGCTTGCTCCCAAGAAAAACAGATGCAAGCCATGATGACGCAGACTCGCGTTACTGTTACCAGTACATGAAGGTGGTGAAGCTCTTACTTTTCTATCACAGGTGGCACTGGCCATACTCTGTTACAACAAAGGCTACTGCTCAATTAATTTAACTATTTAACTTTGACCCTGTCCTGCCCCTGACTACTACAAAAGGATAATGAAGAAGATAATATGATCATCGATCCCTTCACATGATATTTGCTTATATAAGGGATGACTTTAGGTGCTTTGTTTTATTGATTGAGTGAACACTGATAGGCCACACATGAATGACAGACTTTAAAAAAAATATTAACATAGGTAGTGAGTGGTCCCCGTAATCGCCGGAGGAAGGCACTTGTGACTTGACTTGATAATGTGAGCTATACAACAGATACACAATATATGCTGTGCTTCCAAACTACTGTTAGTCAAGGGAGAATTCTGAAAAATGACAACTTCTACTTTCCTCGGCTTTGCTACTCTGGCACAGACGTGCGGTATTCCATGCTCTTCAAACTAACACTCTTCATCTAGTGACCGTCTACTCTGTCTACTCTACATACACCTATGCTATCTATGAGGAAGATACCATCCAGGCATCCATCCATTCAAAGTAAATGTCAATCATTCTTCTTAATGCCTCAACTGGACAAACCTTACTTTTTCTCAAGACAAACACCCTTTTTATTTTATTTTGTAAACCACCACACATGAATCCGTGCTTGACTTGAATTTGAATTTGACCCAAAGGATATATTGCGCACACATACAGTTTCTGTTTAACCCACCCAGGCATTCCTCTTTTCTTTCTCCTTCCACCCATCCTTGTTTCAACCGGCCATGCATCAGATTCCTACCAGACACCTCTGCCTGCATTCAAAAACACGTATCATTCTTTGCCAGTCATTAATTTAACTCGCTCGTCCTTCCTCCTTCCTTACACCCTTCTTTCTCTTTTCGTTCATCGCATCCATCAAGTTAATCTCTGATCTGACTTGGCTTCTCGATAAAACTTTCACAGCTGAGTTGAAGTCAAATTTAGAGGAGGCCATTGGTTACTCGTCAACTTCCGCCGCTAATGCTATTGCTAATGCGAAGTCAAGGGTGACTGTCTTATAACTGGTTGACAAAAGCTTATTTCTAAATTTGTAAGTCTTCTTAACAGTAAAGTGTACTTGTACTGTTCAGCATACACCCCTGCAGCCAGCCTACTCTGCAATCTCAATAAGTAAGGAATATAATAGCTTACCACTGCCCGCCACTACTGAGGCATCCCCCACAGCAGTTCCTGCGGCCACTGGTGGCACTGCATCTACCCCTCGAGTGACCACCGCCGCGCTGGCCCCTGCACTTGTGTTTATCTTTGCCGATGGTGTTCCGCCTAGAAAAAAAATTCATATTTTTAGATGCCATAGACACCACTATCTATTTTGTCTAGGAATTAAATTTTTTTTTACTACATAAAGAAATTTAATTATTTGTGACTCTCTAGTCTAAACAAAAAATGACCCTTTCGGAAGGGGAGGGTGTTTTTATTTATGCTTAGCCATAACATGCTACACTTTTTGGCACAACTGATGAATGCTTGCTTTTTAACATGCACCTTTTTTCTCATTACAGACAGAAGATTCCCTTCTACGAACAAGAGCAATATGTTACTCATCATCATCACCACCAGTACTTTAAGTTCCAACCAGGTGAGGGGTCTCCCACAATTAATGTGTAAATCAGCCACTGTTCAGTTTTCATGAGTTCACCGTTTCTCTTCTATGAAGTTGATTTTAATAAATGTTTTTATATAATGCACAATTGAAAATTAATATACAGAGTACACACAGAGCTAGTTGTTTTACTTTTAATAAAGATTTAAAACTTACATAGACTCTGTGGTTTTTGGTCATGAGTGAGTGAGCGAAAGGGTTTGCAATTTGCAAGCATGATTCCGTGACTCTGAGAGGTCGGGACTCTGACTCTGTAGTCTTATAATCTGGGTTGTATAATCATTGGGGATCATCTCTGCATTCGGGAGCTAAATAATGACTCTGACACACTAGCTAGTCAGTAAGGAGATTGGGGGTTCAACTTCTGTTATGACTGAGGTATGTGGAAAGTCTAACTGCGCCTATTATCACCAATGCCCTATTTCTTGTCCATAGTTCTGTATGTGCAGAACAGTCCCTGCAACAGTAGTAGTATGTACTCCTATCCAATCAAGAAGTAAACTAGTATCTTATTCTTAGTGGCCATTGACATTTTATTGTTTGGAATTGTCAAAGCATAAACATTAAGAAGACTTCAATAGACATTATGGACAACCCAGAGGACTGCACTAAGTGCCTAGAGCTATTGCTGAATAGGAGTTTTGTTTAACACCTTTTGCCAACTGTGCAAGCTTAGCTAGCTACACAGACAGACTAATAATAATGAATACTAGTAGCACAGAGAGTCATAGTAGAGGTAGGATAAGACTTTAGAAACAATCTACAAAAAGATCAAAGACGATTTAGTAAAAAATAGAATTATGATGAACGTTTAGAATAAATAGGTGCTGTAAAAGTTGGGGAAGTATAATTATTAATATTAACAGGAAAATTTACTGGGGTCAGCAGAAGAGCCCTCGGTGGACCGATCCTGGCCTTCCTGCTCCGCCGGCGCTGCCACCTCTGTCTTCTTGCCCCTGGGAGGTGCTGATGTACATGAAAGAAAGACACAAACATGGATGATTGTTGTCAACGAAATAAAACATTTAAAAAAATAATAACAAATTATTTCGGGGAAATAAACAACAATTGCACTAAATTTATTGACCTATCTGATGTGGTCTACTAGGAGGATATTAGTATTGCAGGATTCGCGGCCCGTCTACTTGGAAAGTTATGTAACTCACTAAACCAACTACAAAAAGGTTCTACTAGGACGGGCATCACTCAGCAGCACGCGAAGTGACAGACACTGCCCGTCATGATTGCAGACCACTAAAAAATGTCCTACTAAATAACAAGTCATAATATACTCAACCTATCAATCCACTACCACTATCTCTTCTTAGTGGCAGGAGTAGAAAGGAAGGACTGGACTTGAGTCTCTAGTCTCTAGCATTATGCAGTTCTGTAAAGTACACTCATACATAATCACTCAGGCCAAATGAGCACAAAATTGAAAACAAGTAAGCATAGTAGCACCGCCACTGAGCAGGTGAGCACCTATAATCACAGAAGCTTTTGATACATAATTTACCTGCAATGTAATCGGCAGCATTCTTGCTCTTCAGAAAAAACATATATTTGCAATATAACACAGAGCAGAAGAAAACAAAGTAGTTATTAAATAGCTACTTGTACTCACCAAGCCCAGGGATCTCAACGCAAAGCAGGTTGAGCAGGTCTTGTTCCCGGTCCAGTATGTCGGACCACTGGTGTGTCACCTGGTTTTTGGTGCGCCGGACCCCTGACTCCCGATACATGACCCGGCACACCTTACCCCATAACTGGCGACGCTCCCGGAGGCCGTACCTGGTACCGGGCCTGCCGCCTGCTGCGATGGTCTTGGGGAGGTGGCGCTGCACAAAAAGGACAAGTGCGGCCACCTCCACCGCACTGAAGATCTCCCTGGGACTTACAGACGCCCCCCTTAAACGCCCGCAAGGGAGCCAACTGCGGGGTGCAGGAGTCTTCCCCTTGGACTGGCTTTGCCATGGTCCTGGGTGAAAGAAAAGAATAGGGAAAAATTAAATAAAAGAAAAGAACTATTAAAAAAAAAGTAGTTATTAAAGTAACGAAAAGTAGAAAAAAACACAAAATATAGATGTACAAAAATATAGAGATAGATAATGAGTAAAAAAGATTTTTAAAAAGTTCAAACAAACAAAGGATTAAAGAGATTGAAGCTGGATAGAAAATCATGCCCAGAACCATAGCAATGAATGAAAAACAAGATGGCCGCGCCCATTGAAACCACGTGGGTAAATTTGCGCAATATTTTCCTCGTGAGCACGCAAAAACAGACGTGAACACGCAACTGCGACCAGGAACAAAAAATGCGCTGGAAACAGAAATACGCAACGCGAACAGAGAAAAACAAGATGGCGACGCCCATATACGACGGCATGGGTAACTTCGCGGGAGCCGCGGTGAAAAAAATCCTGCGAACTCGCAAAAATAAAAAAATCCGCAATCTCACGAAAGTTCGGGTATTCTGTGAACCGCGAGTATGCTTTCACGCGAATTCGCGTACCGCGAATTCGCAAAATTCCCCCATACTTAGTTCTTCCTGAACAGCTAAATACTTTTAGACCTTTTGTTCAGATTATCTGTTGATAACATAAAATGTATGCTTTTAATCAGAAAGATTTACATTGAAAATTGCTTTGGGATGCACATTTCAGGCGCCCATCTTAAATAATCTGCATTGCATCATTACTATATGAGTACATTTGTCAATACACTTGAATTGTGTAATAATAATGCCTGTTAATTACAATTCTTAGAAACGACAGAAGTGTGGTATGAAGCATCATAAAAAAAAAAGGATGTTCCCATTGTTGTCATAAACAATTAATGCAGGTACATGAAGACAAGGTTTTAAAAGGGATGAAAAATGGTGTTTGGTCTTTGTACTTAAGGGTGTAGCCTAAACAGGTAAACTACATTTAGGTGATCCCTGTAGTGTGCCCCCCAACTGGTAATTTGGTGCCTGTATGCTCTTTCTGTTACTGCATCCAGGGCTGTATTACATATAATGCCCAGTTGGCGCAAGTGCGTGTGTGCCTGCCTTTTTGTGCCCCCATGGGGCACTTCGGTATTACTGAAGGGGCTACAAATGTTTGTGCAGCCCCTTCTGTAATACTGATAGTGCTGACGCACATGTAGCACCAGTGGCATCTCGAGAGGACATTCTCTCATCTGCTTGGGGGGTGGTCGCATGCAAATAAGTGAATAACTTTGCATCTGTGCTCCTGTTGTATTAACAGCGCGTGTGTACAGGCAAACGTGCCCTTAGGAGACAAAATTGTGGTGCGCCCTCTGAGGCAGCCTTCTCGACTGGTAAAGGGGGCCCATAGACTCCCAAGATATGACGCTGCAGGTGGATGTACTCACTCACTAGACCCCCCCTGCAAGGGGCTCTCTCTTCCCTCTTTAAAGTGCAGGTGAGTTGCCGCCTACAGAGAGAACCTTGGAGCAGTGTTTAAGCAGCTGCCCCGTATTCCAATGGATGTGCTGCCCGAGGAAAGAGAGAGTTTGTGGTTGCCCTGTGAGCAGCACATTCATAGTAATAGGATGCTCCGTCCCTCTTTGCACCCTGCGCACATGCTTAAAGATGCGCTGTGGCTCAATCAGGGAAAGTGCACGTTATTTGTAATACGGGTCGAGATATATAAGAAACAACTGACATACACCTCAAACTAGCCAAGACTATTGGCTTTATCAGTGACTGTCAGCTGTTTTAGATAAAGCGCTATACAAGTTATATGCCACATGGAAAAAACATGCAAAAACTCCAATATCTTAGATATAGCTAATACTCTAAGGGAGTGCAAGATTAAGTTAAACGTGAAATATAAACATTAATTAAATCGCTGACATAGATTGCCATAATGTTGCCTACGTTTATTGTTCGGAAATCGATGTGGTTTTGTCAGTGAAGTTAAGGACATGAATCAAGGGGATGATATGGACTCGTTTCGAAGGCCAGTTTTAATTATTGTCGAGTCTGAGACCCGGATGGGCTGAGCCCATTTAAATCACTGGGTGAGAACTGCTTAAAATAGCTTCGGATAACTCACACGTTCAGAATGTTCCTTCAGATGTGACATCTCTTGCGTACATGTGTTCCTTCTCGCCAAGAATGATATTTTTCAGAAGGGATTACGAGATCTTTGAAGTCAGTAGTTCTTCTAGCATACTACTGCCAGAGCAACAAAAATTGAAAAGATAACTATTTCAAATGCACTTGGCTTCCTTGACATCAATGCCGCCAATATTGCGCTTAAGCGCTGCCACTATTCAAAAACCCAGAAGTACAACATATGAATTCATTTTTCCTTCCTTAACCCTTCTAAAAATTAAAAGACTGCATTTCTGTTGGGAAATAAATGATACACTTACACAGCCCACACTTCCAGTTTAGTTTTCTGGTAATGAATGTTAACCAAAGCAGATACCCTTTACTCTATACGTGCCACCTTTCAACATTGAAAGATGTTGGTAGTGCTAAAATCAACAACGCCTTCTTCTCTTCTCTTGCCCAAGTAATGACTGTAAAACTCAGCTTTATCTTGATTTCTGCTTACAAACCCTATAGTTCACATTACCTTCTCATGATCTGATGCACAGTTCACCCTCCATGAAAAAGGCTGGTTGAACAAGGTTGTGTCATACAATGAAGCTTCATGATGTACCTGTTGGTATGAATGATTTCAGGGTCTCATGCATACCACATTGGCAGTGTTAGAGATGCATGGTACCGAGAAGCCTTTGCTATGTGGAGAAAGTGGTGAGTGCTCTGCTAGTGGTGCATTCACAGGAGAATTACATTACCCTTGTTATACTATCCTGATGGCTGCACTAGTTTTACTGACATCCTAACAGGAGTAAGTTTACACTTCGAATTCAACACTAAGTCAGCCTCTGATTACTTTGTAAGTAGTATCTGAATAACTCAGCGATTCGCTGTGAAAAATATCAATTCCTTGCCACTTTACTATTTAATGGTTGGTTATTACATACATGTTGTGTTATAAAGATATTATTTCCTATGCTTTACTTCTATGTTGGTGGTAAAGGTGAGATAGCATAGTAACGTTAGCTGCCACACATGGCTAAGGGCCTTCTGATGACTTTGGTGGTGTGGGAGCGGGGCCGCCACGCCCAGCTCCCAAACCGCCAAAGCCAGAACAGACCACCCGCCAGATTATGACTTGTTAAATTGCTGGCGGGCCGTTCTATGGCTAAATGTTTTGCATTTCATCTGTGCAGGCACATGGGGGTGCATGCAGACAGGGGGGCACACCATGTGCCCCCCCCCTGCATTGCATCCCATTGCGCAGAGGCACCAGGGGGCCCTTTAGGGCATCCTTGTTCCCTCTCTGCGACACTTTTCATGGCGCCATGAAAAGTGTGGTGGTGATGAAACTCGTAAAATGCTTGGTGGGGCTGTAGCTGCCCGCCAAGCGTATTGTGGCCTCAAGACCACCGCCCCACCAAAAGGGATTGTGGTGGGTGCAGGGCAGCCCAGCTGCCCTGATCATAATAGGGTGGTCAGAAGACCACCACAGCCGCGCCCCGTGAATCTGACAGTCTGTGGACTTCCAGACTTGTAATAAGCCCCTCAGTCAGTTAAAATGTTTACAATCAATATGTAATACAACAGAAAGTGTAATATCTGCCAATCTAACTATAGAAAGCACCTGTAATTTGTTTGTAATACATTTTACCAGCACTTGTTACAACACAGAGCCTCTGAGTTCCATACCTTAATTTTTCTTCCAATTAGGAGTTTCTGGGACTGTGCCTTCATCTTCAGTCAGAGGGGACATGCCATAAAGGCACACACTCACACACTGCCCTTACCACTTGCAGTTACAACAGTTGATGAAGACTGTAAATACTCCACTAAAGGGTGTAAGCTACTCCAGGCTTCTGCACAGCACCCCTTCGGGACTCGCATGACAAACCTTAAGATGTGTTGGGGAAGGAGAGCAAAGGGCACAAGGACCCCACTATGTGCAGAGTGGCCCAGCCGCCCGGACCAGTCTGCAGAGTAGAATGATGAAGCCACTGCTACAGGACTGGTAGAGTGGTGCTTTGAGGTCAGACCCCAATGTTACACATCTCACAAGACATGGCAATGGGGGTTGGGCCAGCACAGCCCCTATATCACAGATCACAAACAGCCCTCATATTATAGGGAATACAATACCCCCAACTGTCCATAAAAAGAAAATACTGCAAGTCATGTCAGAGTTCTGCGACCAGTGAAGTCACCCAGCCTCTTGCTCTATAGTCACCGAATCTGTGTGGCTTTACACACTCTTTTTTACGACGCTTGGGGTATTGTATTACCCATATATTACACACATGCTTGGTTGTAAACCGCACTCGAAACAAGGTGCCTGACGTTCAATAACTTCATGTGGTTTGCATGCAGATCCTCGTATAATGCAATCATGTATGTCTGCTAGCACCGCATGAATAACAATCTGAATATAATGCTTTCCAATCGATCGGCTGCATATTAAGGCCATATATTATTCATTCAAGCAAGTGCATTAGAATGGCGAACCAGTATACTGTGGATGAATCTGTACATTAAACATGTGAAGCAATGTGTTAATCATGCAAAACAGTATGATATATATGTACAAACTGGTGCACTCTGCCTGCAAGCATGTACATGAGGACAAATAAATATATATCAAAGCTATTATGTACCAAATGAATAACTTTGTATTATTTATAATATAAAAAATAAAAATAGAAATAAAAACAGAACAGTATCACAATGTTATTTGCACATTATAAAGCCAAATTAAGAGTATAACTATAAAGACATAGGGATAGTGTGTAATTTAATACTGATATTTGGGTGCATACATCAATGGACTCATCAAACACAATAGTTTGTGGTTGATACAAATCAGGCAGTACATGGGGTAAATAACGTTTTTAAACACTCACCTTATTTGTGTACCAAAAGTTCAGCACTGCATTATCCAACATGCTGCTACCATAAACCAATGTTATAATGTGCAAACCAGCATAAGGCATGCAAAACAAATACCTCGGCCTGAAATTCAGCATTTCCTCCTCAAATCCCAGAACCTTCTACTAATACCCATGTGTACATCAGACCATTGGTGCCAATCGATTAGGGTTTTTTGACAATTGTCTCAATCATTTCATACAAAATTCTAAATCTCCTCTTCCCTGTCACTCTCGTCAGGCAACACACCTTTTACTTCACTCTTTACATCAAATGCTGTTCAGCTGCTCCCAGATATTGCTTTGTTCTCCACGCTGTGCAGCTTACCTAGGACGTCAGACTACTCAAACCATATCATGAACAATAAAGGTGAACATATGCAAATAACTTCAAACCATGTCTTGATAGTACATTTCGCACCATAAACAATTTCATGTGGAGCACATATTTAGAATGTGCATGTGTAAAAAATGCATTGGCACAATCGTGAAATGTGTAACCGATAATATCGCAATACCGTATTACTGCTCTTGCTTGTACATCGTGCACAAATTAATGATGTTGTGCACATGAAAACTACAGAGAGTGAGGGTATGACTTTCAATGATTTGGAAGGGAGCAAAAATCGACTTGATGGCATCCCAAGTGAAGTTTAATTTAAATTGCATTCCTTTAACTAATCATACTACTTGAATATGGTTTGTGATGTGCAGAAGACCCGCCGAACACCCTCCAAAGTTGTATATATATATATATATATATATATATATATCAAAACAACGATTCCTCCTACGAGAGGATATCATGGAGTCGCAAAAACCCAATAGTAATCCACAGAGAAGTTAGTTTAAGTTTATTTATTTTTCAATCCATCGGGTGTCAATGGTTGTTGCCTTTGTTTTGACACCCCATGGATTGAAAAATAAATGAACTTAAACTAACTTCTCTGTGGATTACGTTTGGGTTTTTGCGACTCCATGATATCCTCTCGTGGGAGGAATCGTTGTTTTGATATATTAGCGGTTGGGCTCAACCGCAGGAGCAACGCAGCCACAACTTGCAGAGCCTACCGGGAAAAATAGTGAGCCATATGGAGTGATATATATATACAAACCTAATGTAAAGACATCATTACAAAAAGGGCATTATGCTCTTCCATGAAATAGGTGGAAACATTAGTATCCAGTGGTGCACACATAAAGCACAATCCACCAGTAAACATGGTCAAAATATTTCCAAAACACCTTAAACACATCTCTCTCTCTCTCTCTCTCTCTCTCTCTCTCTATATATATATATATATATATATATATATATATTACCTACTGGCAGTCGCCAGTAGGTAGTTATAGTTAGGATTTTTTTCAATGTTAAATCTCAAAATTCGATTTGGAATAACTTTGGCGCCGGTTGACGAATCTGCCTGAAAATTTCCTCAAAATGGCCTCGCGGAGCTCCGGTCCTTCCCTGAAAGTTTGGGGGGATGCGTCAAGCGGGGGCCGAGATAAAAGGGGGGTCCCAAAACGCGTTTTCCCCATGTTAATTTCCATAGGGCGGTTGATTTCACTTTTAGCCCGAACGGCTGAATGGATTTCCACCTAATTTGGCAAAATTGTAGGGACTGGTAGCCCGATGTGCCTTTGCTATGTCTCAGGATATGTGCTCCAGTGGATTTTGAGTAATTTAGGTTAAAAAAAATATATAGATATCTAGAGCCGGGCCCCGGTACGCGCACCGTGGAGCGCTCAAAGCGCGCCACGCGACTTGCGTACGGAAAGCTGATTGGCTCTCGGGTGTCTGTAAACATTCGAAACAGTCCGCAGCGGCCGCCATCTTGTACCTCGGTAGGATTGAGGTGGTAAAAATCAAAGGGGGAAATGAGCAAAAGGGGTTTGATGTGGGGGTCATAAAAGGGCCGTACGGGGCAAAAAAAAATTATTTTTTTGATTTGCGCGGGGGGAGCGCCCGGTACGCGCACCGGGGAGCGGACAGGGGAGCGTACGATTGAGAAAAAGAATGACACTTTTTAAAAAAAAAAATAGCATTTTTTTTATAAATTGGAGGTAGTTCTGAAAATAACTATTTTTTGTTTTTGTTGTTTTATATTTTTTTATACTTTTTGAAACGATTTTATGTTTTTTTGGATTTTTTACAGGGGAAAAACTAAAACAGAGATTCAAAAAATGCTCAACAGGAGCAAAAAAATGAGAAAATTTAGGGACGGGGAGAGCATCGGTGTTCCTGTCTCTTTATTGCAATGAGTTCAACGCTCTGCTCCCCATAACAGAGTAGTTTGTCACAGTCCACGCATAAAAATGTTATGCCTGCAAAAACCGGCTGGACGTTAGGGACCATTCTTGCACGTGTTGAACCTGAAGGTGTTGCTCCACCAGTGGAGGTGCTGCTGCCATCTCTTCGTGCCTTCTCTGCCAGCTCCCTGACACTCTCCCTGGAATAATTTTTTGGGGTGTTTTCTTTTGACATGCCTAATTAAATTGGCATTTCCAAAGCTGTATTTTTTTAGAGGATTGCCTCTGGATAAAATACTTCCACATATTTTACAAGTTACTTTACTTGCATTAACTTTTTTTTGTCCTTCAGGGATGTCATAAAATTTCCAGATGAAGTGGTTCTTTGTTTTCTGGTGAGGAGGGTCCTCTTGCACAAATCCATCTGAATCACTGCTGGATGACTCCCTTGTGTCAGATTGTCTCCCACTAGGAACCACGCTGCAGGAGCGACAATATTCCCTGCCCTCTATCCCCACACAGACTGCAGTCCGCAATATATATATCACTGCACACTACAGACTGCGCCAGAAGAGAGGGCAGGATAAAAAAGAACCCGTCCCGGGGAAGAAGAAGACTTCGGAGGACCCAGTACGTCTCCAGCTCTTAAGGTTCTCAAGCGGCGGTACAGTGAGATACACACCCTGCAGAGGAGAGATAAACAGAAAGAATACAAATGAGAAATCACACCCCCCTGTACTCTCTCTATGCACATCCAGCGCGTCACAACAACCCCTCTCGTCTTACCCGCAGAAGGTGTCAGTATCGCTGGACAGGAGACGTCGTGCCTCTTCCTTAGTATTGAAATTTTCTAGAGTTAACTCCACTCTATAGTAGTTTCCTTGATAATTTATACACATTAGGGGAAAAAGTCTTCCGACATAAAAAACCCCTTCCGTCCTGGATATGTGTAAATAAAAAACGTCCCGCTTCCCAACAACCCGAAAATTCAGTGGCCACAAAAAGAAAAGGAAAAAACCCGCCAACTAGCAGCTGGTTCGTAAATGAACCCGAATTACACACAAGGATATTGAGTGAGGTCCAAAATCCGGAAATGAATGCACTGGTGTTCTTTGAAATGTCCGCACGCAGCCGCGTACAAACTCCAATGCTGAATCAGGTACTTAGCCCAACAAAGTCCGTACTCCCAATCCAGATACTGAAGTTATCCTTCTCAGAGCGAAGCCTCGCTCTGCAAACAAAGTGTCTTACAGAAATGCAACACGAACACAGCCGATAATCCCACGTAGCTCGGTCACCAGAAAAGACAACGTGACCGGTAACTAAACCAAGCAACGACTGCCCGGTTTCTTCTCCTTAAAAGCGATCACATGGGTCAAGAGGGAGGGGTGTAATCGCCAGCCTGTGCACAGAGAGAGGACTGGGCTCAGCCCGCTCTAAATCCCAACAGTACCTCCCCTCAAAGGCCTCCCTGCCGGACGGGGCTTGGATGGGTGGCGTAAATGAAAAAGCCTCACTAATCTAGGGGCATGGACCCCACTCGCTGCCTCCCAGGTACGATCCTCCGGGGGATATCCCTTCCAGTCTATCAGATACATGAGTTTCCCATTCCTTCTTCTGGAATCCAAGATAGCACTAACCTCAAACTCCTCTTCCTCACCTACCACCACTGGGGGAGGAGGGGGCAAAACCTGTGTGGTGACTACATATGGTTTCAAGAGGGAGGTGTGAAAGACAGGATGGATCCCATACTCATCAGGTAACCCCAACTTCATTGCTACAGGATTGACTACTTTGAGAACAGGAAAAGGACCCACAAATCTAGGCTGTAATTTTTGCGACCCCCCTAATCTCAAATTCTTGGTGGAAAGCCACACCTTATCCCCCACCCGGTAGGAAGGAGCAGGGGCCCTATGTTTATCTACCTGCCTCTTCATGTCAACCTTGGCCTTCTCTAGATGTTCCAAAGCCGTGTTCCAGATATGAACCAATGAGAGACCCAAGGCAGTCACTGCAGGCACCTGGCCTGAAGGCTGAATAGGGATTGCTCGAGGGTGAAACCCCATAGAACAAAAGAAAGGGGTCATTCCCACCGCTGAATGCACACTGTTGTTATATGCAAATTCAGCCAGAGGGAGAGCCACAACCCAATTACATGACAGTGATGTTCCCAGACACCTCAAATACTGCTCCATAGTCTGATTGGTGCGCTCCGTCTGACCATCCGACTGAGGATGATATGCGGAGGACAGACATAGTTTCATCCGTAAAGCAGCACACAATTCAGACCAGAAATGAGAAACAAATTGAGCCCCTCTATCCGAAACAGTGGCCAAAGGCAATCCATGCAGGCGTACCACCGAAGACAAAATGATCGTTGCCAATTCCCCTGCAGTGGGTAACTTAGCTAAGGGTACAAAATGCGCCATCTTAGTGAATGAATCGACTACAACTAATATGGCTGTACAACCAGACTCCAATGGTAAGGCTGTCACAAAATCCATACTTATTGTCTGCCAAGGAGCGTTGGGGACAGGGAGAAGATGCAACAATCCTGAGGGCTTAGTATGAGTCGGTTTATTCACGGCACACACAGGACAGGCCTTTACATACAACTGTACGTCTCTAGCCACTGACTCCCACCAGAACCACCGCAAACAAAACTCCATAGTCTTGCCCAGCAAGAGATGAAGAATGACACCATTCCAAGACCATATCCCGAAGATCAGGGGGAATAAACAGTTTGTCCTCATGATACAGCAACCCAGTTCTTAAGGAAAACAAAGGCTGCGACAACCAAGGTGTAAGATCGATCTTTTCCAGTTCTACCCGAACCAATTCGTTAAAGTCATCAGTGGAAATGCTGCCCACTATTCTTTCAGGAGCAATGAATGAACACTTCTCTTTCTCAACTGTCAGGTCAGTGTGTTTCACATGGATACGGGACAATGCATCTGATTTTAACTGCTGCACTGCGGGCCTACAAGTAATGATAAAATCATACTCATTAAAAAATGAGACCCACCTCATCTGGCGAGAGGTTAAGGCTCGCGCTGACCGGAAGAACTCCAAGTTTTTATGGTCAGTGAAGATAGTTATCGGATGCCGAGCACCCCACAAATGATGGCGCCACTCTTCAAAAGACAATTTAATGGCCAACAATTCATGCTCCGCCACGGTGTAATTCCTTTCGGTGGGCAGCAATGTTTTAGAAAAAAAAGCAATCGCATGCATGTATCCGTTCTCCACGTCTCTCTGGGACAACACCCCACCCACTGCGCACAAAGAAGCATCCGCCTCCACAAAAAAAGGCAATGTAGGGTCAGGATGAACCAAAACAGGTGCAGTAGTGAACCTTTCAATTAACAGATTCAAAGATGATTGAGCATGACCAGACCAAACAAAAGGCACCCCCTTCCATAACAACACTGTCATGGGGGCTATGATTTCTGAGAAATGTGAGATAAACCGCCGATAGAAATTGGCGAACCCAAGTAGGACCTGGATATCTCTCAAACAAGTTGGCGACGGCCAAGAAGTGATAGCTTCTGTTTTCTTGGGATCCATCATAATCCCCTGTTCGGAAATCACAAATCCCAAAAACTCCACCTTAGGCGTGTGAAAGCTACACTTTTCAAGTCAAACGTACAGCTGATTGTCTTTCAGACGCTGCAGGACCTGCCCTACATGGACTTCGTGTTCCTCAACAGTGGTAGAGAACACAAGGATATCGTCAATGTAGACTATGACGCTCAAATCCAAATATTCCCTCAATACCTCGTTGATGAAAAACTGAAAAGCAGCCGGAGCGTTACATAGCCCAAAAGGCATAACGCAATACTCGTAAAGACCAAATTTGGTCCGGAAGGCAGTTTTCCATTCATCGCCTTCACGGACGCGGATGAGATGGTAGGCACCCCTGAGATCTAACTTGGTGAAAACCGTTGCATGCTTCAGTTGATCAAGCAACACAGGTATCAAGGGAAGAGGGTACTTGTTCTTAATCGTACCCTTGTTGAGCGCTCTATAGTCCACACACGCCCGAAGTCCACCTTCCTTCTTTGGAATGAAGAAGATAGCCGATGACACAGGCGAGGAGGAGGGACGGATGAACCCTTTCTCCAGCATCTCTTCGATATACTCCTTCAAATGCTGTTCCTCAGGGCCCGACAAAGCATAGACACGACTACAAGGTAGCGTAGCCCCCGGCATCAGATCAATCCGGCAATCAAAAGGGCGGTGCGGGGGAAGTTCTCTAGCTTTTCCTTTATCAAATACTTCACTAAAGGCCGAATAGTTTTCAGGGACTCCCAACTCTTCCCCCGCTCCACCAGAACTCACTGCACAAGTCAAGGGGGTTATCTAATCAGTTGCGACCTTGTAACAACTCTGCAAACAATGAACGGAGTCAAGGGTCACTGTTCTCCTTATCCAATCTATTTTGGGATTATGTGTCTGCAACCACGGTACTCCCAAAACCATGCCAAAAGAAGGGGCATCAATCAAATCAAAACCTATTTCCTCTGAATGACCATTGTCTCCTACCATACATAGAGGTTCGGTCTGACGTGTGATTGTACCGGATGACAATTCAGTACCGTCAATGGCCCTCACCGGTTCCGGCTGTTCCTTGTAAACCCAGGGAACTCCAATTCTCTCGGCCAACTTGATGTCCATAAAGTTCCCCGTAGCACCGGAGTCTAACAAAGCCGACACTGGAGCCCTATGGTTGTTTGAAATAACCAAACAAACGGTGATAGTAAAATGTCTTGGGACCCTCTTCACTATGCCGGGTATCTGATAAGGGGTACATTGAACCATAGAGTCCTTAAGCAGGGCGTCCCTGTGCACACAGGCCACAGCCTTACGCGAAGGTTCCTTAGACGGTTTCACGGGACAGTCCCTTGCATAATGTCCCTCATGGCCACAATATAAACACAGGTTATTGGATCTACGCCTTTCTTTTTCTACTGAAGTCAACGGTCCTCTGACTCCACCTATCTCCATCGGTTCGGGGGTCTGTTTTACCTCCCCCCCAGTTCCCCTTAATTCACTCCGAATAGGCAGAGGTCTTGACAAAAAATGTCTAGTTCTTTCTCCCTTCCTTTCCAATAACCGGTGATTCAACTTCACCACCAGATCTATAAACTCAGTACAATCCGACGGAGGATTAACCACCTGGGAAACCACATCCTTTAGCTCCTCACATAACCCCTGATAGAAAATGGAGGTACGTTTGTCAACAGGCCAGTGTGTTTCGGACACCAATCTATTGAAGGTGGAAACATATGTAAGTAGATCCTGTTTACCTTGTCGTAACTTCAATAGTTCAGCGTCACTGGCCTGCATAAACGCATGTTTAGCAAATAGGGCATGCATCAATTCCTTGAACGAATCATAATTGTTCAATACGGGATCGTCGTTCTCCACTAAAGGCACAGCCCAGGTAGCTGCAGTCCCTGCCAAATAGGAGATCACAAAAGCCACTTTGGCGGAATCGTTAGGGAAGGCTGTGGGCCTGCACAAGAAATGGAGATGACACTGATTCATGAAGACTGCAAATTTATTCGAGTCCCCCGTAAAGCGTTCAGGAACCGCTAAAGGGATAGGAGTAGGGGTGGTAACATTGACAGTCATTGGAGCAGAGCTATTACCCGTGCCTCTGTCATATTGAAAAGTGGCGGGTTGTAGCACAGGTTTACCTGCTCCCCAACTTCCCTGTTCCCGGGACCTGGCCACATCTAATTCCCTACGCAACCCCTGGTTCTCTTGCTTTAGGTCCTGCAATTGCGTTTGCAAAGCCGTTATGGCACCCATTAATTCCTGCATCGTGGGGACCCTCTCTTCCTGCCCATTATCCTCATTCTTATCAATGTCCATCCTCGCTCGGGCAGCGCAACTATTCGTGGGCTTGGTTTTTTGTCAGATTGTCTCCCACTAGGAACCCCGCTGCAGGAGCGACGATATTCCCTGCCCTCTATCCCCACACAGACTGCAGTCCGCAATATATATATCACTGCACACTACAGACTGCGCCAGAAGAGAGGGTAGGATAAAAAAGAACCCGTCCCGGGGAAGAAGAAGACTTCGGAGGACCCAGTACGTCTCCAGCTCTTAAGGCTCTCAAGGGGTAGGGTGAGATACACACCCTGCAGAGGAGAGATAAACAGAAAGAATACAAATGAGAAATCACACCCCCCTGTACTCCCTCTATGCGCATCCAGCGCGTCACAACAACCCCTCTCGTCGTACCCGCAGAAGGTGTCAGTATCGCTGGACACGAGACGTCGTGCCTCTTCCTTAGTATTGAAATTTTCTAGAGTTAACTCCACTCTATAGTAGTTTCCTTGATACTTTATACACATTAGGGGAAAAAGTCTTCCGACATAAAAAACCCCTTCCGTCCTGGATATGTGTAAATAAAAAACGTCCCGCTTCCCAACAACCCGAAAATTCAGTGGCCACAAAAAGAAAAGGAAAAAACCCGCCAACTAGCAGCTGGTTCGTAAATGAACCCGAATTACACACAAGGATATCGAGTGAGGTCCAAAATCCGGAAATGAATGCACTGGCGTTCTTTGAAATGTCCGCACGCAGCCGCGTACAAACTCCAATGCTGAATCAGATACTTAGCCCAACAAAGTCCGTACTCCCAATCCAGATACTGAAGGTATCCTTCTCAGAGCGAAGCCTCGCTCTGCAAACAAAGTGTCTTACAGAAATGCAACACGAACACAGCCGATAATCCCACGTAGCTCGGTCACCAGAAAAGACAACGTGACCGGTAACTAAACCAAGCAATGACTGCCCGGTTTCTTCTCCTTAAAAGCGATCACATGGCTCAAGAGGGAGGGGTGTAATCGCCAGCCTGTGCACAGAGAGAGGACTGGGCTCAGCCCGCTCTAAATCCCAACACCTTGCAGCCATTGCTGTAGATCAGGAAAGTAATGAGTTGAAAATTCATAAAACACCTCTTGCTCTCTCCAAGTGCAAATCAATAGTGAGAGAAATGGGTGGGTTTCTCTAAATTTAGAAAAAAATAATTATTAAACCAATGAAAAGTGTTATTTACAGGTCACATGACCATGGGCTTCATCATTATGAAACCAAAACTGTTATGAACCAATGAAAAGTGTTATTTTCTGGTCACATGACCCGACGCGCTTACGCGACGCGCCCCGGGGCGCGCCCAGGGGCGCGTCACGTAAGCACGTCGGACGTCTACGTTGCGCGATCGTATTCGCTCGAGTGCTTCCGGGTGCGCTTACGCCGTGCTTATCACGCGGACGCGGCTACGCGATACGTCACAATCATGTTTTCGTTTGCGATTTTGGCGCTTACGGGACGCTCCCCGGAGCGCGCCCAGGGGCGCTTTATGAAAGAACGCTCTCGGGGCGCACCCCGGGGCGCGCACCGGGAGCGCTCCATACCAAAAAAAAAAAAAAAAAAAAAAAGAAATTGGGAAAAATAGTAGGGATTGGTAGCCCAATGTGTCTTTGCTATTCTCAAGTGGTTTTTACGAAAATTAACTTTGAAAAAAATATATATTGTGCTACATTGGGCTATATATATGTTAGAGCCCAAATGTAGCCCAAATGTAGCCCAATGTAGCCCCATGTAGCCCAATGTATCCCAAAGATGGCCACGAGAGACAAAAAAAGCAAAAGTAGCCCAAATATCAGCTAGATGTAGCCCAACTGTAGCCCAATGACAGAATGTACCAGAGTGTTCTAAAGAACAACTAGACTTAAGGAATTAGCATTAAAAAAACTTATGAAATTCACTGAAAAAACCAGAGGTTTCACACCAGTTATAGTTAGGAATTAGCATTTAAAAAACCTAAGAAATTCACTGAAAAAACCATAGGTTTCACACCAGTTATAGTTAGCTGGAAATTTTACTGACATAAAACCATTGAAATTCCCACGTTATAGTTAGTTGGACTCACTATAACTTGCGCGTGTAATGCACTGCTGATGACATCACATATTACATCACTCATGACATGGTCAGTGACATCACTCATCACATCACTGATGACACCATCCTTGTGACATAGTGACAGACCTCCTTTCACTGTAAAGTAACCCTTGAAATAACATATTCAAAAATAGAAACTAACATTTTCAAAAAAGTGGATATACCCATACCAGTTACAACAACCAATTCAGTAATTCCACCATCTATGTACACATTCACACATTCACCAACAGTTTTATATAGTCACTCATACATATACTCACTCATCATATGTAGTGATACCCCAGTAGCCGCCGCAGCGAAAGGGTTAAAAGACCTTAGAACTTCCCTGACCTCACATATGAATCACTGACATAATATCGACAGACACAATATCAACCTACATTTTAATCGACATAAAATTATGGACTACACTAATTTCGACATCCTATATTCATTTAAAAAAACACTATTATCAACACCAAAATATCGACAAACATTAATATCGATAACACAAAAATATCGTAATTTAAAATATCGGACATTCATTAATAATATACAACATGTCAAAAGATCGATGACAAAAATATAGCCAGCAATATTATCGTTTTTAGAAAAATATCTACATGTTAGAAAACAGATAAAACCAACAAAATTGGACATCAAAAATACATTTCAATAAATAAACATACATTGGATACAAAATAAATAAAATACAATAATTTTTAAAAATACTAAAGCATATAATAATACATATTTTCACAAATACACTATTACTAACTATTTAAATCTTATATTTAAATAATCTACACACATTATTTTACATCACATACAAAATATTACAGATTTGAATAATTACAGCTGTGTAAGAAAAAACACTAACTGGATCTTAATTAGCGTTTTCCATATATGGAAAACAACGACCACAACAATTAATACAATAAATATCAACCAATGAAATACACAAAATATTTTAAAAAAACAAATACATTAAAGAAACAATTAATTTTAACCCTATATAAAGAACACAAAATGTATCAATATTTTACACCTCAACCAAAAGAAACAAGAAGATAAAACTCTGCCGGATTACTGCCAGAACACAGAACTTTATTGGAGAAAATTCTGCTTCCTACTTCAGAAAGTAAGTTAAATGTTATTTATAGTATAACACTACTACTAACCCTCAAGAATTACTACTTATCCTACATAAATAATTCATCTATATATTTTCTCATTTTATATCTCCTCTACAGATAATTCTCAAAGCATCAAAACAACTACAGAACAGTTTCAAAATCGTCTAACAAATAAAGTAAGCATGAAACAAAATTAAATTGAAAGATTACCTAAAACAACCACTCAAACTCCAACTGTATCCCAAACCCTCACCCCACCTCGTGCATAATTGAACAAAGTCAGTGAAAACATCTTTCATACTACCAACAGAAACATCGGCGACAAAACAGAAAGCAAACAACAAAGAAAGGGCATCAGCAATAAAAACAACATCAAAATCAACATTTTGAGTATATCAATAACAATGTGTATGTACTAATTAAAAACCTGTACATTATTCATTTTATTAATTTTTATATACATTTTTCTTAGCATTTAAAACATCACTATGACTGAAGGCGCCAAATTTAACACTTCCCAGAAAGGAATGTTTTTGATATGTTACATGGGGTATGTCTATACCCAAGAAAAGCAAAGTGGACTGAAAGTAAACTGTAAATGTAGCAAATACTATTCTAAAAAGTGTTATGGAGGGGCTAGAATTAGGGAAACAACTGTTATGTATGTAAGAGAGCATAACCACCCCCAAATGTTACTGAAATAGAGGTTATTAATGCCCTAGACGACATCAGAGAAGCCAGCCCACAGAAATCTACCACTCAAATACTTGGGAGATGCTGCCCAGAGTGTCCCAACCTGCTACTGGCCAAATGCCCTCTATTAAAAAAATTCACAACCATCACCACACCTGCCCCAAAAACATTGGAAGAGGTATAAATTCCCCAAGAACTATCTATAACTCATAACGAAGATCCTTTTGATCTTTATGACAACAATTCTAAAGATAAAAGAATAATAATGTTTGCAACAGCCAATAATTTAGTAAAACTCAAACAGTCAGAAACATGGATGGTGGATGGGACTTTTAAAATATGTTTCAAATCATTCTATCAATTATATACTGTCCATGCCCTATATCAAAACACAAACATCCCTTTTATCTAAGCCCTACTACAAATAAACAAAACTCCACCTATATGGAAGAACTATCTAAAATTAAACAAGAAAGAAATTCCCCCCCGAAAGAAATTTCCCCCCCAAAAAATGTATTGATTTTGAGCAGGCAATGATAAATACAATTGTAAAATCCTATCCACACAAATCAGGGTTGCTACTATCATCTTAATCATTGTATATGGAGACGCCTTCAGAAATCAACAATAAGGGGTCGATTACGATGGTGGAAGCACTGCCATCGTCAGCCATGTGGTGGCGGTCCTTCCGTATGTCGACCGTGATTTTCCCCCACCAAATTAGGATGGCGGGTGTAGGAAGGTGGATATCTGACTATGGTTACCCCCAAACTTTTTGCCTGGTGTTTAGCTGGTTTTTGACTTAGTTGGCCTGGGATCCTGCTATTCAGGGCCCCAGGCTGATTGCTCTCTCCTTAAAATGGACTCCATACACCTTAGGTGCATAACACAATTGGAACTGGTTCACCTTATTGGCCCCTGTAACAATGTACCCTAGGTACCCAGGGCATAGGTGTTTCCAAGGCCTACCAGGGGCTGCAGCATGTATTGTGCCACCCCTGGCCTGGCCTCCATATTTGACACAACTGGCTGATCACTCAGCTGGGGTAAGTTGGTGTAATCACCTTTTACTTAGATATAGTATCCCTATATCTAACCTTAAACTGGACACATATGTTCCTATCAGCCACTCCTATGGAAGGCCTCATCAATCCTGGAGGCAGAGTGCTTGGAAATATGTGAGATGGTGCTCTAGCATGAGCTGAGCCTGTCTGCAGCTGTCGGGAACCACTCCCTAAGCTGTTCCGGTATATTGCCATACCATATACTCTTAAGTGCATTATAATCCTCGCAGTTAAATGCTATCTTTGGTTTGGCTTTATCAAAACATGTCGAGTAAGGTGTCATACGAATTGCAATACTATCCCCTCGACAGTTCTGTCGACGGGGATAGCATTCCACCCTTCTAGAGGGACACGACATGTGTATAGCCTTAACCCCGGTTAAAGTTAACCAGAGCCTCAGCATCACAAAATGGATGCTGCCACCACAGACACGAGTCTGACCTCCTGCTGCTGGGAGTCCTTCCAGCGAGGGAGGCTTGGACAAAGGGTTTCCTGCCTTGGGAGGTGCGAGCACCACCCCAGACAGGGTTTTGTGTATTGGGTAGGACAGGGCTGAATAGATTGAGACATGCCCGGGGCACACAAGGTGTCCCCGTGCATAAGCCAGTCCAAACTGGTCCTGGGACTTTCCAGACCCAGGCCTGGCGAGGAGCTGGACAAAGGAAAGGGGGTGTAACCGCCCCCCTTCCTGGTTCCTCCCAGAGGAGGGACCTAGTAGGTGATCAACCCCTCAGATTGGGAATAAGAGTGGGAGCAGTGCCATTGCACAGCAGATCATCCTGAATCAACTTTAAACAAAGTAGAAGACTGGACTTCGACATTCTGCTGCTCAGAAGACTAAAGAGAATCTCCCTTGTGGCCTAGGAGTGGCCACCCTGTGAACACAGGCACCAACCAGCAACTCGACGTCTGCTTTGCCGCCGCCTCCCGCCGGAGCCCGAGCCCAGAGCCTGACAAGACCCAAACTCCCAGACCTCTCACAGCCCGATCCACAGTCCCTGCAAAGAAGGGACCCGTGGAGGCACCGAGTGACGTGGGACCGGACCTCTTGGAAGACACTCGAAAAGCTGACTGCGCAGCAACCGAGGCATCCTCGACGTTGTGCTTTGGGGACTGAGAACCCCCACCATCGAGCAGCCCTTGCACCGAAGATCAGCCCCCCCAGCATTTCCACGATCTGCGTGGGGCCCTTTTGCATTGTGCCACTCGACGCGCCATCCCGGCCACTAGCCACGTGGTCAGCGGCCATCTTGGCGACGAAACCGACAAACTACACTGCGGGTCTGGTTGCTCCAGACTTGCCCAAGCTCCTGTGAAAAGGAGCACTCGCTCTGACCTTGCTGGTCCGAGTGTTAAGCATCTTTTGATTCCTGCGTGGCTTGCATTAGCCAAGGCCTGTTTTCTCCGATCAGGTTGCCGACACCGCCAACAGCGAGAAGCCTGCGTGGGACAGCTCGTGACCAACTCCTGGACGTCCTTGACCCACGGTGTCCACGTGGCTGCAGAGAGAAGCTACACCTCAACGCCTGTTTGCACCCGACATCGCCTGGTTCCAATCTGGTTCCATGGTAGTCACTGGCTAGTGACTTTGAACATTGTCCCCTCTGCTTTCAGGTCTTCACAACTTCAGATCCACCCTTGGATCCACCGGAACTCTTCACATCGAGCCGCCTGCAGCATCTTCAGCTCCAAGCACCATCGACCAGCGTGACGAAACCCGACACTACTTCGACCCTGTGCACCGGCTTCCTGTGGGTGAGGTAACTCAGCTCCGCAGGTGTTCCTACACTGGCACACATCTCAAGGGCCTGTGTCTTAAGTTTCAGCTTTATAGGTCACTCGGAAGGTTCCAAACTATCTAACTTTGTACTTTTTACACACCATAGACTTTACATTGGAAAGTGCGTGCACTTTGAACACTGCACCCGAGTCCCGCGGGCCTTTCCCGACTTAATCATTGATAGTCTCGAATAGCTCCAGCGATTCCCAAGGCCCTAGGCCTGTTCCCATTCCGACTGGTATCTCTTATACCACTTTCTTAGTATATGGTTTAGGTGGCCCCTAGGGCTCATCCATATTGTGCAACTTTTGTGTATTTTAAACTGTCTTGTGATTTAACGCTTATGCTTCTGTGCTCATAAAGAGTCCAGGGGATTTTATAGTTAATAAATCAATATATATTTTCAGTATATATCTGTGTGGTGTCCCTTTCATTTGGTATTCAAGGGGGTTGTGTATGGTAATACAGCTGGCTTCACATGCCTTTCAGAGTTTAGCCTAAGACTGCTTTGTCCACGTTACCACTAGGATAACTGGTCTACAAGGTTGAATTACAACCAATCATCATAAGGGTTGCTTGGCATGGTACAAAGTGATCACTAGAATTAGTGAGCATTATATACCAGGCCAACTTCTCACATTGGTGAGCAGCGGATTGGGATCTGAGCTTGCTGTTGTTTTACCATTACAATCTTTGAGATTATCATTTGAAAGATCATACAGGTACCTGCTAGGTACATATAAAACAAGACTAGTATACTTAAGTTCTACTGAACTTAGTTGTTGTAGAGCAAAGGGAGTAGCACACCCTGGCTACAACTACTAGATAGGTTTAGTAGGTAAACACCAGTGTAGGTAGATTGCAACACATCCACCCACACTAGAGCAATGTCTGGAGCAGAGGGTTCCACTGGGAACATCCCTGTTGAGAGTGACCCTCCAAGGGCACCATCCAAATTTGCTATTTTTTCCTTTAAGGAATTAAGACAGCTTTGGGTCTTAAGGGGTCTGAGGACAGGGCATTCCCCTACCACAGACCCCCTTAGAGAGATCTTGGATCAGTCTGAGACTCTAAAGACCTCTAAGGCAGACCCCACAGGGGATGCTGAAGGAGGCCATCCTTCTGAGGATGACACTGTAGACACCCCTGTCCCTATCATCCTGGTAGATGAGGAAGCCCCCATCACTGGAGCTCCTCAGGTAGATGAGGAGGAAGAGGAAGAGGAAGAAGTGACAGAAGGGGGGAGCAGTGAGTCAGATGATGACAGAAATAGTCAGGTGCTGGTCAGTAGACTGAACCAGGCTAACTTAAGCCTATTTGGGACTGAATCAGGTAAGAACCCATTCAGACCCCCAGGTGGACTTAACCAGAAGCCTAGGAGGAGAAGGACTCACTCAGGTGACTCCAACAACTCCCATGCTTCTAGAGGCCCTCATGGTCACTCCAGAAGGGAGATGACTAGCCCTCAGAGAAGGGAACATGAGGCCAAAATGAGAGAGGCTGAATTGAGGATCCAGAGACAAGAGTTAGAGGTTGCCCTGGCCCAAGAGAAACTTGCTAGAGCCAGACAGCCTAGAGAGAGTGGATTAGGATCCACTGGTGGCAGCACTATCCAGAAGGATAAAGACAGGTCCTTTGATACAAGAAACCTGAGTAAGATTGTGCCCCCCTACAAAGCTGGGGATGATATCCACAAATGGATGACTGCACTTGAGAGAGCCTGCATGGTACAGCAGATCCCTCAGGAGCAGTGGGCAGCAATCTTGTGGCTCTCCTTTGAAGGTAGAGGCAGAGACAGACTCCTCACAGTTAGTGATGGGGATTCTAGAAACTACATGGTCCTGAAGAGTGCTCTGATTGATGGGTTAGGCTTAACCACTGAACAGTACAGGTTAATGTTCAGAGATACCCAGAAGACACAGACTCAGGACTGGTCTGAATTTGTTGAATGTGCCACTAAGGCTCTGTAGGGCTGGTTGCTGGGAAGTAAGGTTACTGGCTATACAGGATTGTATAATTTAATTATGAGAGAGCAAATCTTAAGTAATTGTCAAAATCAGCTTCTACATCAGCACCTGGTTGACTCTGATCTGACCTCCCCACAAGAATTGGGTAGGAGGGCAGACAAATGGGTCAGAACCAGGATCAGGCCTAAGAACCAGGGTGGTGACCAAAGGAAAGAGACTACCAAGCCTCAAGAGAAGGGTGGGGATAAAAGTAAGGAAAAGACTTCCCCAAGGCCCCAAAACTCCAAGAATGGTGGTGGGTCCCAAGACACTTCTACAACCCAGAAAAAGCCTTATTGTCATACCTGTAAACAGGTGGGGCATTACAAAACAGATAGCTGTTGTCCCAAGAATGGCAATAAAGAGAATATACCTCGAGGTAAGGCTCCAACACTTCCTGTCACTGTTAGCAGTGGTCCCCCAGGTGGTGGGAGCACCCCCAAGAATTTGGGTGGGTTTACCTTTGGAGGACAGGTGGACTCTGGCCTATCCAGGTCCCCTAACTCAGATACTCTTGTCTATGAGACTGGCATGGGGTTTGCCAATTTCACTGCTTGCCCAAACACTTTGAGCAAGTATAGACAGGAGCCCCTCATCAATGGTTTGAAAGTTGAGGCCTTCAGAGATACAGGGGCTAGCATCACCATGGTGGCTGAATGTCTAGTCCCCTCAAGGCAACTTTTACCTGATGCCAAATATCAGGTGACAAACATTGATGGCATAGAAACCAATCATCCCATGGCAGTAGTCAATCTTAGCTGGGAAGGTGTCACTGGCCCAAAGAGAGTGGCAGTGTCAGCAAACTTGCCTGTGGATTGCCTACTGGGTAATGATTTGGAAATCTCAGCCTGGGCTGAGGTTGAACAGCAAACCCATTCTAGAATGGTAAATCTCAATGGAAAGGTTAGTGGGGCTGTGATGGCTACAGCCCCAATCCAAGATGTCCTTCCTGAAAAGGTTGGGAGGGCTGAGCAAACCTCAGCCCCATCTTTAGCTAACTTCCCTCCTGAAAAGAGTAGCAGGGCTGTACTAGTAACAGCCCATACCCAAACTGAGTCTCCTCCTGAAAAGGTTGGTGGGGCTGTGATGGCCACAGCCCAAACTCAAACTGATACATGGGTAGTGAAGCCTGAAATTATGGATCACTCCACCCAAACAGAGAGCATGGAGGAGGAAGAGAAATCTCCCCCTCACCAGACATTAGAAAAGGATCAGCCTCCTCAGGGAACTGATCTTACCCCTGATGAAGGAACTGTCCCAGAGGTTGTTATGCCTGGCCTGACAGAGCCTCTGATGGCAGTGGACCCTTCTCAGGTGGGACCCAGTCTGGAGCAGGTAACCTGCCCCTCTCTACCTTGCCTTACTCAGCCCAGGGCTGCAGAGGACAAGAAGGACAGTGTGCCCCAAAGGGCCCCCTGTCAAATAAAGCACCCCATCAACAGATTAGGGGCACCGAAACTAGTAGCCCTAGTGAGGTGAAATCTTTAAAAACTCCAGAGGGATCCCCCTTAAAAGTAGTTAGGGACCTCCCCCAGATGGATATTGTTGGGCACAGCCAAACCTGGGACCCTAAGGGCCCAAACCTGAACTGTCCCTCCAGTAAGCCAAACAGAGGGACCCAGCCTCCAGCTTTAGGTAGCCAGAGGTTGACCCTGAGAGCACAGTGCAACTCAGTCAAAGAAAAAAAGGCACACATGGTGGAGAGTGATTGGAGGAAGCTGAGCCCTACAGAGGAAACTCACTTCAGTACTCCATCTCAACACCAGCCTTTGACTTTGCAAAGACACATCACAGGTAGAGATTCCCTATGGTGGAGACCCTCAGATACCCTTAGGGTGAGGGATTGCTTAGTGGACCATGAGACAGGGGGTAACCAAGCCAGAGCAGGTACTTCCTTATATGGCTACTTAGGCAATATAGGCTTACCTGGACAAGGATAGCCTTATCTCCTTTCGTTTGGGGGGGTTATGTAGGAAGGTGGATATCTGACTATGGTTACCCCCAAACTTTTTGCCTGGTGTTTAGCTGGTTTTTGACTTAGTTGGCCTGGGATCCTGCTATTCAGGGCCCCAGGCTGATTGCTCTCTCCTTAAAATGGACTCCATGCACCTTAGGTGCATAACACAATTGGAACTGGTTCACCTTATTGGCCCCTGTAACAGTGTACCCTAGGTACCCAGGGCATAGGTGTTTCCAAGGCCTACCAGGGGCTGCAGCATGTATTGTGCCACCCGTGGCCTGGCCTCCATATTTGACACAACTGGCTGATCACTCAGCTGGGGTAAGTTGGTGTAATCACCTCTTACTTAGATATAGTATCCCTATATCTAACCTTAAACTGGACACATATGTTCCTATCAGCCACTCCTATGGAAGGCCTCATCAATCCTGGAGGCAGAGTGCTTGGAAATATGTGAGATGGTGCTCTAGCATGAGCTGAGCTTGTCTGCAGCTGTCGGGAACCACTCCCTAAGCTGTTCCGGGATATTGCCATACCATATACTCTTAAGTGCATTATAATCCTCGCGGTTAAATGCTATCTTTGGTTTGGCTTTATCAAAACATGACGAGTAAGGTGTCATACGAATTGGAATACTATCCCCTCGACAGTTCTGTTGACGGGGATAGCATTCCACCCTTCTAGAGGGACACGACATGTGTATAGCCTTAACCCTGGTTAAAGTTAACCAGAGCCTCAGCATCACAAAATGGATGCTGCCACCACAGACACGAGTCTGACCTCCTGCTGCTGGGAGTCCTTCCAGCGAGGGAGGCTTGGACAAAGGGTTTCCTGCCTTGGGAGGTGCGAGCACCACCCCAGACAGGGTTTTGTGTATTGGGTAGGACAGGGCTGAATAGATTGAGACATGCCCGGGGCACACAAGGTGTCCCCGTGCAAAAGCCAGTCCAAACCGGTCCTGGGACTTTCCAGACCCAGGCCTGGCGAGGAGCTGGACAAAGGAAAGGGGGTGTAACCGCCCCCCTTCCTGGTTCCTCCCAGAGGAGGGACCTAGTAGGTGATCCACCCCTCAGATTGGGAATAAGAGTGGGAGCAGTGCCATTGCACAGCAGATCATCCTGAATCAACTTTAAACAAAGAAGAAGACTGGACTTCGACATTCTGCTGCTCAGAAGACTGAAGAGAATCTCCCTTGTGGCTTAGGAGTGGCCACCCTGTGAACACAGGCTCCAACCAGAAACTCAACGTCAGCTTTGCCGCCGCCTCCCACCGGAGCCCGAGCCCAGAGCCTGACAAGACCCAAACTCCCAGACCTCTCACAGCCCAATCCACAGTCCCTGCAAAGAAGGGACCCGTGGAGGCACCGAGTGATGTGGGACCGGACCTCTTGGAAGACACTCGAAAAGCTGACTGCGCAGCAACCGAGGCATCCTCGATGTTGTGCTTCGGGGACTGAGAACCCCCACCACCGAGCAGCCCTTGCACCGAAGATCAGCCCCCCAGCATCTCCACGATCTGCGTGGGGCCCTTTTGCATTGTGCCACTTGACGCGCCATCCCGGCCACTAGCCACGTGGTCAGCAGCCATCTTGGCGACGAAACCAACAAACTACACTGCGGGTCTGGCTCCTCCAGACTGCCCAAGCTCCTGTGAAAAGGAGCACTCCCTCTGACCTTGCTGGTCCAAGTGTTAAGCATCTTGCGATTCCTGCGTGGCTTGCATTAGCCAAGGACTGTTTGCTCCGATCAGGTCGCCGACACTGCCAACAGCGAGAAGCCCGCGCTGGACAGCTTGTGACCGACTCCTGGACGTCCTCGACCCCCGGTGTCCACGTGGATGCAGAGAGAAGCTACACCTCAATGCCTGTTTGCACCCGACATCGCCTGGTTCCAATCTGGTTCCACGGTAGTCACTGGCTAGTGACTTTGAACATTGTCTCCTCTGCTTTCAGGTCTTCACAACTTCAGATCCACCCTTGGATCCACCGGAACTCTTCACATCGAGCCGCCTGCAGCATCTTCAGCTCCAAGCACCATCGACCAGCGTGACGAAAGCCGACACTACTTCGACCCTGTGCACCCGCTTCCTGTGGGTGAGGTAACTCAGCTCCGCCGGTATTCCTACACTGGCACACATCTCAAGGGCCTGTGTCTTAAGTTTCAGCTTTATAGGTCACTCGGAAGGTTCCAAACTATCTAACTTTGTACTTTTTACGCACCATAGACTTTACATTGGAAAGTGCGTGCACTTTGAACACTGCACCGAGTCCCGCGGGCCTTTCCCGACTTAATCATTGATAGTCTCGAATAGCTCCAGCGATTCCTAAGGCCCTAGGCCTGTTCCCATTCCGATTGGTATCTCTTATACCACTTTCTTAGTATATGGTTTAGGTGGCCCCTAGGGCTCATCCATATTGTGCAACTTTTGTGTATTTTAAACTGTCTTGTGATTTAACGCTTGTGCTTCTGTGCTCATAAAGAGTACAGGGGATTTTATAGTTAATAAATCAATATATATTTTCAATATTTATCTGTGTGGTGTCCCTTTCATTTGGTATTCAAGGGGGTTGTGTATGGTAATACAGCTGGCTTCACATGCCTTTCGGAGTTTAGCCTGCTTTGTCCACGTTACCACTAGGATAACTGGTCTACAAGGTTGAATTACAACCAATCATCATAAGGGTTGCTTGGCATGGTACTAAGTGATCACTAGAATTAGTGAGCATTATATACCAGGCCAACTTCTCACAGCGGGGTAATCTCACCGTGACAGTGGTGGTCGCAAAGACCATCCACCACGGAACCGCCAGAGGCCATCCTTCAGATTGCCTGACAGAACGGTCTTCACCGTGAAAATGGTGGCAGTGCCGAGCAAGCACCGTTCACCAAATTATGATGAAGCCTGGAGACAGGCGGGGATTGGGTTTGGGGGCCCGTTGCGGGGGAGGCAAGGGTGCACCTGGGGGTTACCCATGGTACCCCCTTACATTTCAAAGCACTACGTGGCAAGCACTGTGTGGTGCCTGCCACGAAGTGCTGTGAAATGCACAACATGGCATTTTCGCATCACGGCAGGTGCCGCTGTCAGCAGCAACCACCGCAATGTTAAGATGCAGGATCCGGTGTGCGGGACTGCCGCATGCATTGCAGACAGTCCCGGTTTCCACCAGGATGGCGGACGGACTACAGTCCGTCCACCATCTTAATGAGCCCCTATGTGTTGAATATGCGACAAATAGCTCCTTCGCATATCAAGTAAAAAAAAGTATAGCACTGGCCTGCGTCCCAGTGACTGGCGTGGCCGATTATTACAAACTATTGATAAAAAGTCCTTACTACCAACAAAACAAACAAAAATGAAGTCCCCTCCTAGACTATTTTGAAGATACTTGGTGGGAAGAATCCATAGATCAAGACATTGAAGGCAACCTAAATCCCAAATCCCATGGTGGAATGTATACCATAGCACATTAAACCAAGAGGCAAAAATACACAATGCTGTTGAAGGTTGGCCAAATGCCTTCCAAGCAACAAAAGGCCAAGGTCCACCTGCTCTATACAAACTCCTACTATCCCTCCAAAAAGAACAGAGCTACCAACAGCTAAGAATGGAGTAATCTGTAACACAAATACGGCCCAAACTATCTATACAAAATAAACAAATGTTTGAATACTTACAACATCGAGTCCGAGTGTATCCAACAACAAGAGGCCTAGAATACCTAGAAATAATTGCAAAAAGTCTGATATAAATTATAGCTCCATTAAAAAAAATAACACTTTTCTCTAAAATCAATTTAAATCAATACATATGATTTTTATATTTCCACAAAAAATAGTTAATTTGTCTAATATATTTTTAGCAAAATCAAAAATATATATAGACATATTAATTATATATATGGAAATATAAAAAGAATAACACTAACTTTATTAACATTTCCCTCCTACACTAAATAATTAAAATAACTTACCGTTTCCATAGCAGTAGCAGTAGAAAGGAAATCCCAACTCTTCTAAAGCAATCAAGGTATCTCATAATACCAATAGAACCAAACAATACCCCCAAAAAATGGAAAAATCCAGCTGTTGAAAAATGAATCTTCCACCCGTAGGCCCAGAAACGATAAACCATAAAAAAAACGAAAAAGTGTTTTAAAAAACAAATGCTCCATGAAAAGCCACATATTCTAATGTTTCTAAAGTTTTCGAACCTTGGCCTCAAAAACCAACAGTAGTGAAACTGCTAAATACTCACTAACACATAAAAAGCTCTACAACAACAAAAACTTAACACTACACACACTAACTACAACCTAACTACCTTCAAATTAAAACAAAAGTATAGTTTAAATAAAGAAAATTAAACCTTCCTCGATGAGACGCAGCTCCCAACTGTGAGCTTGTCCCCAAAACAAATGCGAGCAGTTACAAAATACAAGCAGCAAACAAATATGGCAGCTTCAAACAAGACAAATTAAAGTATTTTATTTATAAATATTTTATTACATGATTAATAAATTACAAAAATGTTTAATAAACAATATAACAATTTATAACTTATATGTTGAAATTTAACTTTTTTCCTGCATTTTAAAATTATAATAATACATATTATTAAACATATATTAATTGTTATTATAATTCCATGAGAATGCAATAATAAATATGTGAGGATTGATTATATAATGATAACCAGAGAATATTCTACTCATGCAGAAATAGATAAATGTCTAAAAACAATCTCAGACCATAACTCGTTGATTCTTACAATCAGCGTAGCTAATTTTAAGAGACCTCGCTCTGAGTGGTCATTTGATAGGAAAATATTGGCTAATAGAGAATATATACAGCATATACCTATCCGGTCGCAGGAATTCTTTGATTATAATCAATACAGTGCTTCGAGAGGCATAGTTTGGGATTGCTTTAAAGCAGCACTGAGGGTTGAGACTATCAGCTTCGTAGCCAAACGCAAGAAAATACAAGATAGTCTCAACCATCAATTTATGCAGGAATTAGCTAAATTGGAAGAACAACATGCTACTAATAGTGCGAGGGGAAGATGGTGGGAACACTGCGCAAAATGCTAGTTCTTCAAACCGAACTTATTAATGGACTTACTCAAAGAGCAGAAGAAACGTTTCAGACAAATCAGAATGAAATTTATGAAAATGGAGAGAGGGTGGGAAAACAGCTGGCACTAGGTACCCGCAGAAGCAATCCTATAATGCGATTGCTTCTATTGATTTTGAAGGTCAGAGACATACAACACCTGTTGGTATTGCTGAGACTTTTCAACAATATTATCAACAATTATATCAAAACGAGGATGAAATTGATTCAAGTGATATTAAAGAATTCCTAAGAGTATGGTTAAGTGAGACGGGGCCAGGTCGGACCATCAATGATACTACTAGAGAAGACCTAGAAAAAAAAATTATGATCACTGAACAGCAATTAGCTCTCTCAGGCCTGGCCTATGGGAAGGCCTCTGGCCCAGATAAAATCCCACTAGATTTATATAAAATCCTCGAAGCGCAAATATCGCCATACCTGTTAGATCTATTTCTAGGGATTCAACGGAGCGGCACTCCACCCGAGTCATGGAAGCAAACCAACATAGTCATTTTTCCCTAAAAAGGAAAACCTCTGCAAAATCCTGCCTCATACCACCTAATCTAATTGATTAACTCCGACTCAAAGCTGTACGCTGAGATTCTCGCCAACCGGCTCGGTTGGGTCATCGAATATCTGGTCTCTCCGTGGCAGCATGGCTTTATTCCGGGCAAGGCTACTACAGATCACACTCATAGGGCCATTTCTCTTTTTGACATCATGAGTGTGACGGGGCCAGATGTCGATGATCCTACCCGATGCCAAGAAGGCTTTTGATTGAGTTTCTTGGAAATGTTTATGGGAGGTGCTCGAAATTAATAACTTTGGACCTGGGTTTGCCAAATTAATCAATGCAATATATTCAGACCCCAGGGCTAGACTTCGTGTAATGGGTACAGAATCGGGGTTAATTAATATACAAAGAGGCACTAGGCAGGGTTGTCCATGCTCGCTGATTCTGTTTGCCATGTATATTAATCCATTAATCTTAAAATTAATTGCATCACGTATAATAGAACCTATTACGGTGGGTATCTATGAAACTAAGATACTGGCATATGCCGATGATGTGGCGGTATGAACACCTAACCCTGCTGAGGCAATTGGTGAAATCGAGATAAAACAATGGTTATACGCACGGAAAATACTGCCTATGAGAAGTCAAAGAAAGTGGATAATGCTATTTATCTTGGAGTTTGTATTTCTCCTAAAGTAGAAATTATGAATAAGCTCAATTACGAACCTCTAATGAAGGCGATAAAAAAAGATCTTATAAGGGTAAAACGCCTTCACTTAGCAATCATTGGCAGGGGGAATTTCTTAAAAATGAATATTCTTCCCAAGATATTATATTTATTTCGAGCCATCCCCCTGATAGTTGAAGACAACATTATTATAACTATAGAGTCAGATATGTCTAAATTCATCTGGCAATACGGGAAAATCAGAAGGGCTCTGTCACATTTATCTCTACCTCAGCACAGGGGTGGTTTGGCGATCCCTAATATACCGCTATATCTCTGGGCAGCTCTTCTCCAGCAAATGACACCATTGTTTAACACCTTAGCTGCTTTGGAACGTCCAGCTCCAGTGCTGAACGTTCCATTGCGCAGGTGCAGCTGGAACGTCCAACGGCCGACGGCAGCACTCCCGAGGTAGTGGTGCCGTCGGCCGTTGGTATAGGCGCAGCACTTAAGAGGTTAAGCGAAAAATATTAACTGAAAATATACAGGATAGTGAGATACCGTCAATATATGAATTAGCAATCGGGAATAAAGCAAAAGGGCTTTTGCTAAGACAACTAGAGCCGTCCTACTTTAAAAAAGTGAAATTTAAGATTATTCGTAGTGCATGGAAAATTTGAAAAAAGTCCTCCAAACATCTCGCAATCCCAAAATGTAATAAATATACTCCAATATGGCATTCTTCTGTATTATCAACACAAACTAATGATAATACCGCAAACAATTTGAAAATTTGGGGATTGCTACAGTGGGGGATTTTCTCAGTCACGAATCAAACACCCGGTTTTTGAATCTTCAAACAAAATTTTTTGTTCCTAGCACTGACTTTATTAAATTCATACAAGTTAACACCATCCTTAATCAAATAACCCAGAGAATTACACTCAAGAGCATTCCTTTTTTTTAATTTATAGGGAAACGATCTACTAGGATAGGTACTATTTATGACTTATTAATTGAGAAACAAAGGGACGATTTGGAACATTTTGAGAGTATGCATGGGCTGAAAATTCGTTCCGCTGGCGGAATTTACGGATTTTCTGCAATTTCGCGATCCACGAATCTCGCGAAATTGCAGTAAAATCAGCGAATCAGTGGGGATGAATTTTCAGCCAAGCACTTACAGGGTTACAGCAGCAGGTGCAGAAGTTGAAGCTAATTTTTTGTAACCTTTTAGAAAAGGGTTACAAAGAAATTAACTTCAACTTGGGCACCTGCTGCTGTAAGCCTGTAAGTGCTTCCTGGCGCCTCGTTGCCTACTTGCAACTATTCTCTGACCCTGCTCTGACCCTTGAAGCAGGGTCAGAGAATAGTTACAAGTAGGCAATGAGGCGCCTGTCACGAAAATTAAACCTCAACAGTAAGCACTGACAGATATAAAAACAAGCATTTGCAATGCAATAGGTCTCGCATTAGGAAAGTTCAAGCTATTGTCTTGTAAATGACAATTTTTTTTATTTATGTGTTGGGTTTGAAAATAGCTAAATTAATAGCTTTGCCATTTACAATGCCAATAGTTATAACTTTCGCAAATGTGACACCTATAGCATTTGTAATGCAACATGTTTTGTATTTACGTGACTTAGATGTATTGATATTACATATTACAATGGCTTTTAATTTTTTTAAATATTAATACTTAAATAAAAGTGATTTTAATTTATAATGGCAATAGCTTAAACTTTTGTAAATAACTTTTGTGAAGATTATGTTCAGTGTATTCTATTGTGCAGAAAATCCAAGAAAAGAAGTGAAATATTAACATCTTTTTGTGACATTTGTAATAAAGCTTGAAACATTGAGAGAACATATTTGAACCAGTTGTTGTTGAATGGTTGCGCAGATTGATGCTGGGGTGACGCTGAGTGGTGCTGTGGTGGTGCTGAGTGGTGGTGTGGTGATGCTGAGTGGTGCTGTGGTGGTGCTGAGTGATACTAGGATGGTGCTGAGTGATGCTGTGGTGGTGCTGAGTGATGCTGTGGTGGTGCTGAGTGGTGCTGTTGAGTGATATTGTGGTGGTGATGAGTGATGCTGTGGTGGCGCTGAGTGATGCTGTGGTGGCGCTGAGTGGTGCTGTGGTGGTGCTGAGTGGTGCTGTGGTGGTGCTGAGTGATGCTGTGGTGGTGCTGAGTGGTGCTGTGGTGGTGCTGAGTGATGCTGTGGTGGTGCTGAGTGATGCTGTGGTGGTGCTGAGTGGTGCTCTGGTGGTGCTGTGTGATAATGTGGTGGAGCTGAGTGGTGCTGCGGTGGTGCTGAGTGATGCTGTGGTGGTGCTGAGTGATGCTGTGGTTGTGCTGAGTGGTGCTGTGGTGGTGCTGAGTGATAATGTGGTGGAGCTGAGTGATAATGTGGTGGTGCTGAGTGATGCTGGGGTAGCGCTGAGTGATGATGTGGTGATGCAGAGGGCAAAAAGGCACAAAAAGCAGTCTAACAAAGGGCAGAAGGGCAGAAAAACAAGGGAAAAACGAGTCTAACAGAGGGCAGAAGGGCACAAAAATCCAGTCTAACAGAGAACAGAAGGGCAAAAAAAACAAGGGAAAAACGAGTCTAACAGAGGGCAGAAGGGCACTAAAAACGAGTCTAACAGGGGGCAGAAAGCCATAAAAACGAGTCTAACAGAGAGCAGAAGGGCACAAAAAACGAGTCTAACAGAGGGTAGAAGGGCACAAAAACAAGGGAAAAACGAGTCTAACAGAGGGCAGAAGGGCACAAAAAACGAGTCTAACAGGGAGCAGAATGAATCCCGCCCTGCGTGTTTGTCCACGAAGATGCCACGTTTTTGTGCAATACCTCTACTCAACTGAAGTACTTTTTACTGTCTAATCAGTAAGTGCTCCCTCGTTGGCTAAATGTATATGGGCAGATTTACAGTAACTGGCGCATCCCCAGGGATGCGCCAGTTATTGTGCGCCTCAGCTCCGCCACCCATGGTGCGCCGCATTTACAATGTGGCACACCATGCGGTAAAAACGGCATAGATTCGTCACACATCTGTGCCGTAAAAGCAGCGCATTGCTGGAGCTGAGTCGCAAGCGCGACGCAGCTCCAGCAATGCTCTGGGGGGCCCTATCTCCCCAATGCTGCGTCAAGCCTTGCGCCTGCTTCAAGCAGGCGCAGTGTTTTGACGCAGCATTGGCCTAGAAGTGACTGAGTGAAATCTTGTAGATTTCACTCAGCCACTTTTAGGAAGCGTTCCTGCGCAGGAACGCCCTCCCCTGCGCCGGAATGCCTCCTGATGGCGCAGGGCTTTACAACGTGACGCATCTGAGAGATGCGTCACGTTGTTAATACCCAGCACCATGGCGCATCTTTTGTGCTGCCGCTGCGTCACAAAAGTGACGCAACTGCGGCGCAAAAGAGGCGCAAGCGGCTAGTAAATCTGCCCCATAGTGCTTTTACTACACTGTAGCTGCATAAAGGACCAGAAGATGTGTCTCCAGTGACCATGTGTTTCTGTGCCTGTGTGACAGGCACACATGGTCACTAGAGACACATCTTCTGGCCCTTTACGCAGCTGCAGTATAGTAAAAGCACTACACATTTACCCAATGAGGGAGCACTTACTGGATTAGCCAGTAGAAAGTAATCCAGGACAAATCGCAAAAAATCAGCCAATTCACATTTTTTTTGCGATTTCGCGGGGAAATCTCGCCCATGCTTAGTTCAGAGAGCATGGGCGGGCAAACTTAACAACCCCAATGTAGATATCGATATTTTATTGTCACTAATATCCAAGTTAGTCTTATCATCAATCAATCAATCAATCAAGACATTTATAGAGCGCACTACTTACCCGTAGGGTCTCAAGGCGCTTAGGGGGGGGGGGGGGGTGCCGTTACTGCTCGAACAGCCAGGTCTTGACTTTACAAAAGTATATATAACTTATAATACACGCCAGCTCAGTTATGCACTTGGGGTAAAAGAATAAATGATGAATTGTCCAAGATGCGGTATAGGCCCCGCAAACCTAATATACATGCTATCTGATTATTGGGATGAAGTGTTTGGTCATAAAGTACCGGTATCACCAACACTTTATATAGTGGGTTATGATAATACTTTTGGACACAATAAGGATGAGGAAACATGTTTATTCCTAGGCACGGCGGTGTATCGAATAATACTGGCAGCTCAGTGGAAGGAGGTTGATCCTCCCAATTTTCAAATGTGGTTATCTCGCTTTTTAGGAATTTATAACCAAGAAAAATCTATTTATGAAGCCAGAGGTAAAAAATCTAGAATACGTGGCTGACAAATTTGCTGTTTGGAGTAATGATGTAAGGAATGCTTTGTGAAGATTATTTGTATAGATCTCGTGCTTTGATAGTTTACACTGGAGAAAATGTAAGGTTTTTATCGTTTTAGATGAATTTTATGAAATAGCTGTGATCTTTTTCTATATTAATTATCGTAGATGTATTTCAGTGTTTTTTATGCATTTTGTACACTATCTGAAGTTGCTTAATAAAAAAAAAGAAAAAGAAAATGCAAGGTTCATACCATGTTAATAAAAAACATGTAATAAATGTATTAAATGTTTAAAAACTATATACCTTAAAATAAAAATTATAAAAATTAAACAATGTAATAATTAATAATATTAATATTTTATATATTAATAATTTTAATGAAAAAGTAGTCGTTTTTGTTAAAAAAATATTACAAACTTTAAACCTCAAAATTTATTTTAAAAATGTGAAAACAATATTATGATTGAAAATGTAAAGTATATGTAACCAAGTAATAAATGTTCCAAATACATGATAAAAATGTACAACTGTTATTAAAAAATATATGTGTTTATGCAAACATTTGTGAACAAATGTAAACCTGCAAAATTTCATGTTACAATGTTTACATAACTGTATAGAAAAATGTAACAATGTTAAAAACATTTCTTTACATAACTATTATATGTAAAATTATACACATGTACCAAATATTTTCTGTCTGTAAAATAAATATTTTAGTTTTTTTCTCTGTGTGTGCTAATTTAAGTTATATGCACTTAATTGAAATAATTTATTGATCATTACTAAATAATTTATAAAAATTATACATAAACAAAAAACAAAAAATGTCTGTTCCTTTGGGTATCATTTGCTTAATGCTGTATTCAATGTAAAAAAATAAGTTTTATTAACTGTCCTGTATTAAATATTTCGTTTTAATTAAATATATATATAATGGTATTAACTATCATTTTTAACTATGTTATAATTAATACAAACTCTACTACACACTCTATTCATTTTTACAAATCTATGCATATATATAATTTACTATTCCCATTCTAGTTAGTATAAAGTCAGGGTAGATGCTGGACGCTCAACTTAATTAATTTATTATTCCCACTCCAGTTAGAATGAATTCAGAGTAGGTGCTGGACACTAAACTTAATTAATTTACTATTTCCACTCCAGTTAGTATAAATTCAGCGTAGGTGCTGGACACCAAAATTAATTAATGTATTATTCTCAATCCATTTAGTATTAAGCCAGGGTAGGTGCTGGACACTAAACCTAATTAATTTACTATTCCCACTTCATTTGGAACTAATTCACAGTAGGTGCTGGACACTAAACTTAATTAATTTAATACTCCCAGTCCAGTTACTATTAAGTCAGGGTAGGTGCTGGAAACTAAACTTAATTAATTTACTATTCCCACTCCAGTTACTACTAAGTCAGGGTAGGTGCTGGACACTAAACTTAATTAATTTACTATTCCCACTCCTGGGGGCGCTAGAGGGCACCAAGCAAGATGGCCGCACTTGCGTGATGCTCTTGCGGTTCAGGTGCTATATCCGACATTTATCCTGGTTATTGTGCTCCTATATCAGAGAAACCTGAAAATTCAGCATCGGAACACTGCAACGATTTATAGAGCTGTGCAAATCGCTGTTACCTGTTGGTGGGGATGAGAAATCGGCTGTTATACTTCGGCACCTTGGATGCATAAAATGGCGGCGATGTGGAGCTGAACTTTGGAACTGTGTGGCGCTGCTAAGATCGCTGGGGATTGACCGCTCTTCGCTGGTGCTGTCTGCGGGACCCGAGTGAGAAGAGAGCACCCCTGCTGGTTGCGGACGAGACGCGCGTTGATCCCGCTCACTGCCGGAGCTGTTAATTAGGGACGAGCGGAGGTGCTGCTGCGAGCCGCTTGTAAGGTAGGTGGGCGTTGATGGACCGGGCCGGTGACCCGGGGGTGGCAGCCGGAATACCGTGCGACTGTCATTGAAACCCCCCTGGGCTCGCAATACATGCTATGAGATGGCAGAGGCACTGAACGGGAGACAGTGCTTTGCCTGAGCGTGCGGGGCTCCGTCGGGCGGCCACGTGAAATATCGAGACATGGGTGTGCTCCGAGACCCATGCTGCTGCTGCAGGGGGACACTCTGCAAAGTGTAGGAGACAGCCAACCTTGATTGCGGCTAGGCGGCAGGCTGCCATGTGAAACTGCGCTGGCCCCATCATTGGGGAGGGGATGGACTTTCCCTGGAGCGAGGGGTGCGAGGTAACGGGCCTACTCCCTTTGCTTGCTGGATGGCCTGTGGATGCGCATTGGTTGCAGGCAGCCATCGGCTGGGACCCCCCCCCTAGGGAGTGCATGAGAGCTGGCCTACCCTCCTGCCCCTGTCACAAGACGCGCTTCTGCTAACTGGGCTGTGTGATACCAACTAACCCTGGGCGTAGTTCGCGGAGTCGGACTCCGCGGAGCTACGCGAAGATGTAGTTGCACTCCGCGAACTACGCGTAGCTCCGCAAGCATGCGGAGTTGCTTGCTGGGCCCGTTCGCGCGCCGTTTTTCGTCTTCGGGAGCGCGGTGCGCGTGTTCGGGGCGTTGCCTGCATGCTCGGGATGGCTAGCGCGCTAAATTACCCCAGAGGTTTGTCCCGCCTGCTTGCGTTCCCTTATTTCCTGTTCCGGGTCACAATTAACGTGGTCGCGTTGTGCAAGACATGTTCGGGAACTCATCTTCTCGTTCGCACTACAAAAGTGCGTGATCGCGCTAAATATCGCGCGAACCTACCCATGCGGTCGCGATGGGCGCAGCCATCTTGTGGATCACACACTCTGGCTATGGTTTTGGGCCTACTTTTGCATCCTGTTAAAATCTCTTTAATCCTTGTCTTTTTACCCACTTTTTCTAACTTTCTTTAGTTATTACCTATTTCTCTCTGTGCCTAGGTTTATATTTTTCATTTTATTTCTACTTTTACAACTTTTCTATTGCTTTTTACTTCCTTCTTGTTCTTTTACCTTGCTTCTTCTTTCCCCTACCTTTTTGTCTTGAACTTTTAGTTTTCTTCTACCCTCCACCCAGAACCATGGTCAAGGGCGCCAGCAGCAGCGGCGGCTCAAAGGGCAAGGCGCCAGTGCCCCAAAAAACTAGGCTGCCTTGCGGCAGAATGCGCCCCCAAGGGGTGAGGCCCCGCCAACTTTTTGGGGAGGAGGAGGTGGCTGCCCTGGTTTTTTTTATCCAGCGCTACCTCCCCTTGATGTTGGCAGCAGGTGGCAGGCCCGGCTCCGGCTACCAGCATATTGAGGAGCGTCTCCGGCGGTGGGTGAAGGTGCGCCGGGCAGTCTTCCGCTGCTCCGGTATCCGGCGTACCCACCACCAGCTGACCCACTGTTGGGCAGACATTTTGGACCGGGAGCAGGACCTGTTGGACCTGCTTGGCGTCGAGGTCGTGGGTCTTGGTGAGTGGCTACCCAAATAAAAAAAGTGTGTGTATAATATATCTCTATAGTAGTATAAGTATTGTTGTTGTATCTTTGTAAATCTTGGCTGAATAAGTAACGCAATGACTGGTGCTCCTAGTTACATTTCCGATGTATTCCGTTATTATATCTACTGTAATTGTATGACACTGGTCTATGCTGCGCTTCTTCATCTTCACTGACTCTTGCGTGTTCAATTTGGCGCTAGCTTTTGCTGTTTATTGGTGTGAGATTTTCTTTATTGTAGAGAACTGAAGTTAGTTAATGCTAGTATTAATAGAGTCTTGTCCTTCCTTTGTCCGTCAGTGAAATAGCCGTTGATGGATAATTGTACGTGTTTGCAATGCATATTGTATCTTTTTTTCACGGCCTTCTCTTCTGCATGAATAATACTCCTCTGGCAATGAATGCAAAAGTTACTTTGTTCTTCTTACCTCAGCCAGGGCCGGATTTAGGCATGTTCAAGCTGTGCAACTGCACAGGGCCACCAAACGCCAGGGGCCACCCCACCAATATATATCCTTAATTTAATAATCCTCAGAGGATGGATACATATTTGCGTGGCGGCCCCTGGCAGGGATTTGGTGCCTCCGGCTCTGTTCCACTTCCAAAAACCCTGACTCCCCCCTCTTCACTGGCCTCCGTGCTCCGCCCCGACCTCCTCTTCCGGGCCCCCCACCTACGCTCCCTGGCCAGGAGTCCAGGACCACCATGAGCCTATAGCCGCCCCTGCCTCAGCCCTCCATAGAACTGATGTAGTTTGTTTATTGAGTGGGTAGGGCAGCAGTAGCATTCAGTCAGTAGCAAAACAAAATATGATGCCATGAACGTACAATTTCGTGTTAGTTAGTATGCACAAAGTTAAGCATGTCTCCTCCTTGCGATCTATGCATTTTGCTGGCAAAAAATGAAAAAGAAATGGCTACTTACATTCTTGAATCTGTGGTGTTGTTCAGGTCTTACTGCCTCTGTGTTACTTAGTAATCTGCAATCAGAATGTTTATGGAACATTTGATTTGATTTCACCAAGTACACTAGTCAGTGAATCATGCAAGGCAGTAGTCATTTGGTAGACCAATGTTTGTTTCTTTTAATGTTGTAGCAGTGGTTTTTGAAATGCTTGCTGTCTATGTTTCACAGCACTCAATGTTTTCTCTTTCTTTATTATTTCTTACATGAACCACAGAACCCAGGGGCAAGCAGAAGGCTGGGACCGAGTCAGCGGGTGAACGTGATTGTGAACCACAGGCACAGAGCTCCTCTACTGAGGATCCTGCTGCTGTCCCTAGTAAGTCCAACAGTGTTTTCTTTTGGAACAATGATATTTCCCTAACTTTCTAACGGAGCTTTTTTTCCAACCGATTAATGACATTTCACCTAACTGTTTAGTTAAGGTATCAATCTTTTCAAAAAATCTGTGATCGAATAGCGGAAGGCACAGGGTCCACTCCTGTCTTATGCTTTTTCCTCTGTAATGTCTCTTCTTTGGCAATTGACACCAACCAAGTATGCATGCAGATGTTGGTCTACTATTTTGTAAGCGTTAGTAATGAATACCACTACTACTCTTGCGGGTATTCTTCTATGCAGTGACATACATAACTATGTATGCACCCCAAAATTGGATGTTGTTGTTGATAGGCAGGTTGGACCTTACTTACTTACAGTCTTAAACCTCAGTCACAGAACTCAGAGGAACCCACAATTCAATGAACGACAACCTATATGGGCTCAGTCATTGGTCAATTATTCAATTACCCCTTTCCTGAACCCCAATATGAAGATGCCAAATGCTTTTATTACACAATCCATAACCTAAGTAACCCCCTTTTTCTCACTCTCTCGTGTAAGTCTACAAGACAACAGACACTGAAAATATACTTCCGAGTCAATGTGGAACTTCAAAACCTTTATTTTGTTAGAAGTAACTAAGTAAGTAACATCAATGTTTTTAAGTTGTTCTGTCAAATACGTCAAGGGCAGGGCCACCAGAAGAAATCCAGAGTTAAAAAAGGCTCAATAAAAAGTATTCTACATTTGTACAGCTACCAGTGCACGATAGGGAAATGTGGGAAATGTCCGAGACCCCTCACCATTGAACGTATACTGGTTGCATATGCCTCTTGTTGGTAAGCTCTGCAAATCTTTGCTTCGTAGAAGTAAATCTTCTCATCTGCCGAAAGATAATGACAAAAGTGGTGCACGTTAGACAGTATGAAAACATTACATACATTTATTCAACTTTTTAGCTGTCATGCTAAAAAAAGGTGTAACCTGAGGCTGTAAGGAAACTGGATTCCACAATCCACATTCAAAAAGTAAATACGGGCCTCTATTTTCCAAACTCTTCAGGTGTATGCTTTGAACTATCATGTGGCCTCAAAGGCGTCTCCTCGTACTGCGCAACAAGCTGTGAGGTAGCATGCGCAAAACTGTAGACATGTCATTGATGTACAAAGTAAACTGGTTAGGTTACATGGTTCAGTCTAACTTTCCAAGGACTAGAGTACCAGTATAGATGAGATGAGCTTGGGTACCATACCATACCAAATAAATGCTGATATGTGTAGTGTGTTACTTACTCTGCTGTACTAGGCAATGTGGACTACTAGTGATTACGTTGTACTTAACTGTTTTGCAGAACTCCGTTCTTGGTGAACAAGTACAATGGGGGCTGTGCATCCATCTAAAAAGGTGTACTTAATTACTTATTTTTATTTTTGCAGAACCGGTACCATCCACCAGTGCCGACGGGGGCAGCGGCGCTGCAACGCCGTCAGCAGAGGCGATCCCGGAGGGGAATGGAGGACCACCAGAGGCACCTACAGCAGCACCGGCAGCAGCGGGGGAGGAGACAACAACGGTGGGCGATGGTAAGTTACATTCAATAGTGATCCGCATTACTTGGTGGGTGGGGAAAACTTCCTCACTGTACTCTGATTTTTATAGTGAACTTGAAGTTCTACTGGACAATATATGACGCCACTGTTCTCATTACCAAGCTTAGCAAAAGCATTACCACCGGCCAGAATTGATAAAATTAGTTATACATGCCTCTTCTATGTGACTACAACTCAGCTGTGAAAGTTGGTGGCAGACTAAAAAAGTCTTATCCACAACATTACATGACCGCGATGGATTAACATGAGATTGATTTTAAGTATGATGAAAGGTGCAAGGAAAAAGCTCTAATCATATAATATAGAAGGATACTTTGGAATCAGCAATGCAGGTGTTTGAGAGCAGTTGGATGCGTGGGTTGTTGTGGAAGCATAGAAAGTGGAAAACACAGCTGCCTGCGTGGGTGGGAGACACATCCAATATTGGTGGTTAGTGGATAGTGGATACTAGTGTTGGCAGCGGTGTTTTGGTTAAACACAAAGGCAAGGGAAGGAGGGGACGACTGGATGCATTCCGGGTCGTTGCTGGCGAAACACAAACCACCTAACGTTTGTTGGCGATATAAAGAATGATAGTCTCTAGAGTAGACATTTATTAGTACTAGCTGGCCACTGTTAATTTAATGTTAGTTTGAGACTGTCACTTTTCCCGGAAGCACAGAGTATATGATATAAAAAAACGAGATATGAAAAAGACAGGTGTTCGTATGTGACCGTTGAAGTACACCCATGCTATGTTACTAGGGCAGGCATAATGCCGTGCCAAAAAGGCAGACAAATGAAGTATATAAGGCGTAGAATGTTCAAGATAGATAAAACAACATTTTAGGTACTCAACTTGCTTGCTATTGCTACTGTACTGTGCCGCCCACTATGTGTTGGATCCATTTTGCGTTCTTTATTTGCTGGGATTTTTGATTACAACAATTCTGTCTCTTTCTTTATAGTTACTCCTTCTAAACCAACGAGGAAGGAGCTGGCAGTCCGGGCCCGTCAGCGGAAACTGCAGGCCATCGTTGAGGCCTACCGCCGGCTGGTGGCTCAGGCCGAGGAGGAGGAGGAGGAGGCGGCGGCAGCAGCTGCTGCCTCTTCCAATGCCCCGGCCCCCAAGCCTGCAGGAGTACGTCGGCGTGCTCAGGCAGCCGCCCGCCGCCAGATTTTCCCCGCATCGTCCACCCCCCCACAACAACATGGCTGCCAATGTAGGTGCCGCCAGTTCCAGCGAAAAATTCTACTCCGGGTAGCCAGGCTGGAGGCTCAAAGCAGTCAGACTAAAAAACAGATAGAGGAGCGTGTAAAGATCCTGGTGGATCAACACTTAAAAGCCCGCCGGCTATGAGATGGACCCTGTTTGCCCCTTTTTCAATCCTTTTGTTGGTGGGTGGGAATTGGGTGTTGGGTTTTTACTTTTTTTTTACATGACATTGAGCGTGGGAATTTGGTTGGGGTTAGGGGAGGCGGGTAGGGGGACAGCTTGGTGTAGGATTTATATATATTTTATTTTTGTATCATCTTTAGTTATATATTACATTATGTTAAAATAAACGAGACACAAAGTTATGTTAAAAAGAAAACATTTGAAGTTCATTTGCGTTTCTTGTGGGGTTGGAGGGGGGAGTGTTTCACCAAATAATGTACGTTGTGCAACCTCGCAAGGTTTAATTTGGCCATGCAGGTCGGCGGACAGTGCTTTTTAATAATTAAATATATTGCCCACATCTTTAACATGCAAACAGATAGATGCAGTAAACCCTCACCGAGTTATATTTGTAGTATTAGAAGAACGACCAGTCTGTCTTGCGTTATACCTCACTGCAAACTTATCTTACCTGTGATTGCTGATGAGATGATGATGATTTATCATGAAGTGTGGCACTGCAAGGGCTGCATTTGATTTCCAAGACAATGGCGAAGAATCTGTGGTTCAGAATCAGAACTTCTGTGATAGTAGTAGACAGACCCTGCCAGTAGCGACAAAAAGAAAGAGACAGTCATTTGCGTGACAGACAATGTGGGGGTAGTATAAGTAAGTACAGTACATTGCATGGGTGACCCAATATTGCAACTGCTAAACTGAAACAAAACAATGGTTTTGGGGACTGGAAACAAAGTGCAAGAGAAGATAAGAAGTTCAACTTTACTTGTAGTACTCACGGCAACGTCAAACGTTTCTAAATCATAATGCTTTACACTTTAAACCCAAAAAATTACGCCAATTCATTAGATGCATTCGTTGTTTGATGTTAATGGTAAATTATTTGGCGTTATACACAGAGCTTGAGTTGGGAAGCCGCAGAAGATCCTGGCCATGCCTTGTTGACATTTCACTATTGTTGCTTTGACCACATCTGCCCCAGCAAGCGCGTGATCAAATTGTTGGTGTATATTTAATGTAAGAAACATCACACCTCAATGTAACCACGCAGCCCGGGGGAAGAGGGTTAGGGATTGTTTAATGGATGGGTACGGGGGTTTTGGGAAAGGTTTGAGAAAGAAAAACAGTACGCATGGAGATTGGAGACAACAAAAGCAAAACAATGAAGACGATGATTTATGATGTTGATCAGCTAGCTAATGATTGTAAGCAATGGACGTAAGAAAAGGACACGCTGAATATGATTCTTGGTTTCCCGCAATCCAATTGCTTGATGATGAGGATCTGTGGTAAGGATGAGAGTTGATGCTCATACTATAAAGCAGTGGGTGAACCGTGAAAGATGTCCAGCCTGAAAAAGAAAAGGCAAATACAAAAGAATGTGAATGACCTAAACAAATTGTAATACAGTGAAGATAAAAAAAACAATACAAGAGGAGTAGTCGTATGAGAGGACTTTCAGACTGAGGCGGCTTGGATACAATTTGTATAAGTCTACTAGTTGCATATCATTTTTAATGTAGAAGTACAAAAAAAGACAGGAGCCAGCACACAACAACAGGCCCACGACGACACAGGTTTGGCCGTTATACAAACTGCATTTCCCTAAAAATTTCAGAGCCACAGAAAGGTGAATGAAATTGAAAAAGCAACCTAGCATTTACAAAATTAATCTACAAAATCAATGCGTCATTCTCAGTCATCAATCATACCACTATTGTACTCTACCACAGCACTGTGCACAAACATGTAGTAGCCTGGGTCTACTGTGCTGTGACTCTTATTTGTATTTATTTATTACCTTGTATTCCACTCCAAGAAACATCGTGCATCAATCAGCTCAGATCCAACCGCCTGACAGCAAAGATAAATTAAGTCCTGACTGCATCTGTAGTAGTAGGAACACAAGTGCGTAAATAATTTCTATTATTAGTAAATAACATGGAAGAATTGGCTATCACGTGAGTCTGAACTGAAGTTACTAGTATACTTCAACTCCATGCACATTAGCTCAGAGTCAGCCAAAAAATACATCCAATGCAATGCATGGCATCATTCATTTTTATACCTGTTTTGCTCTTCTTCTCTTTCACTGTCAGAAGATTGATCACAGATGCTGCCGAGCCTTTGTAATGCGAGTCATCACAACAAGTTGACTTCAGTTGTGGATGCCTGCTCAAGTTTCTTTTGACACAGAAGAGTCGTCTCTGAAATGAATGCCTGCAGACAGAGGTGGTAGCCTTAACAGTAAGACTCAGCAAGGCAGTTATTATGAGTTGCAGATTTCAAATGAAATAGAGGATGGCTGTAGTCATGTACGGTTCACTTATTATGGAGGGACTGTTAGAGGCTACATTATTGTTATTGTACTATACTCCATCTACAACATCAAATGTATGGCTGCCAAGATGGAATTGTATTGACTTGAGTGGGAGTCAAGAAGATGCAGCAAGACTCTGAGGAGTGCAGTCAACATGGAACATAAATGCACAGGCGTGCAACTCCAGGAGGTAACTAAAAAAGATACAGCGAAAATAAAATGCACAGGTGTGCAACTCCAGTAGGTACATTAAAAGAATGAGTGGTGGGGATGGATTTGGTTGAGCTTTTTATTTTAAGATTAGCAGTTTTGCACCAGAAAGTCATTTTTAATAAGAAAATAAATAACACAAATAAAAGAAGGGAAAAAGTCACAATTTAACAGCCTATTGGTCAGGGAAGAGGTGCTCGTCCTCAAACTCTGCGGGTCCGGACAGCAGTAGGTCATGTAACCCAGCAGTGATGAATTCTTCGGGCTCGCTTTCTTCATCCTGCTCTGATTCACGTACAGTATAGTCTGGTGGTATGAAGTGTTGATTCATTTTTATCATTGTCAGCCTCTCGACGCTTTTGGGGGAGAGACTGGTCCTTTTCGATGTCACAATGGCACCAGCAGCACTGAAAACCCGCTCAGAGGTGACACTGGCTACAGGACAAGCCAAATACTTTATCGCCAGCCTGCTCAGCACTGGCCACTGTCTCCTTCTTTCATACCAATAGACCAATGGGCTTTGCTCCATGAACACCTCTGTTGTGTCATCCAGATAGGCCTGAACCATCCGCTCAGTGTTGATTGGTGCTCGGCTTTGCTGCTCCTCTTTCCCCTTTGCAACAGCAACGGACTTACCCATTCCCTTCTGTAGAAAAAAAGCAGTTATGCTTTTGGTTGTGTCTGCTGAATCAGATCGTGTAGGTGCTGCTTTTGGTACTGTTGGTGCCTGCTGGGAAGCGGATGCACCGCTCTCATGCTGTGATGAACTTGCCAGAGTTGCCTCAGGAGGATGGCCTGGAGTACTTTGACTGTCCTGGGCTGGCACTGTCAGGCCTTTAAGTAACAGCCGTTCAGTTTCGAAATCATTAGCTTCCACAGCTATGGAACTTTTGTAATTGGCAACATCCCCATCTGAAAAAGGAATGACTGCGCTACTGCTGACAAACAATTTGTACCGTGGATCCAAGATTGTTGCAGTTATGTAATTTGGATCTGACACAATCATTTTAAGCCTTGCATTTACAGATAAGCGGTTACGTAAGGCCTTGGCCAAGGTACATGCATCAACTTTTTCTTCGTCACCTTCGTATGTTTCACAGACCTCCTTCAGCTGTTGCTCGAGCATGTACAACAATGGGATGGCTTGGCCCATAGTACAGTCCTCCCTGCTAACTGCACGTGTGAACACCTCAAAAGGTTGTAGCATCTCTGTCAAGCATTTAATGATGTCCCACTGCCACATCTCTACGGTCAGGCTTTTAAGATTAACAGTAGGATCCACTAATCTTCTTGACATTACATAAGCATTCAGTGGTATGTACTGCTCAAAGAGACGCTCAAGCATGAAATAAGTTGAGTTCCAACGTGTTGGGACCTCCTGGATCAGTGCTTTGACTGGCAAATTATGCTCCCGCTGAATGACGCGTAGCAGCTTCCGCGCTTTGAAAGAATGGTTAAAATGCGTGCATATTCTTCTGCAGATGGTCAGTATGGTGCTGACTTGGAGTTCATTTTTCAGAAAGTCTTGCACGACTAAGTTAATGCAGTGTGCCAAACAGGGTACCCTGAAATACTGTCCATCTTTCATTGCCCTCACTACATTACTGCCATTGTCAGTGGCAACAAAACCAATCTTAAGGCCTCTTGGTTTCAGCCATTCAAAGACCTTGCTGTTAAAGTCAGACAAAATGTTGTCAGCAGTATGATTTTTCTCCATACCAAACATGGCTACAGTTGCATGTTTGCGAGTGTCATTGAAAATCCCAGCAACGTCAAGAAGGCCTGATGTTAACTTGTCTTTCACACCTGCAAAAGAGATCCAGTGTGCGGTGATGCACATGTAATCTGCTGTGGCTTCGCGACTGCTCCACATGTCGGTTGTCAGGTGGATACAATGGACAACACTCTGTTGTAAGGCTTTCCCAATCAATCCCAGCACGTCGTGGTGTAGTGCTGGAATAGCAACTCTTGCAAAATAGTAGCGACTGGGAACGTCCCATTTTGGGGCGAGTGTTGCCACTAATTGCCGAAATCCCACTGCCTCAACAAATGAAAATGGGAGAAGGTCCAGTGCCAACATTTTTGCAAGTTTCGCATTGTACAAACGTGCTATTTGGTGGTTACGCTCGTACTTTCCCTCCTGCCTAAACATGCCAGTAATGGTAAGCTGCTTGGTAATTCTGTCTGTTCTGCTAGACGGACCACCTTTCAACGCAGACTTTTCACTCCTTGCCCTTGGTGTCTCCGGCTGACTCTGGTGCCACTGAGAAGTTGCTGATGCTGAGGATTTGGACTGCACCACTCCAGTGCTGGCGACAGGGCTCATTGGTGTACCACTCCCAGATAGAAGGTCATCGTCTCCCTCTTCTTCCATGAGTGGACCTTGTAGTACTGTATCCTCCCCACCAACACCAGTGCTTACATCTTTTTGTAAGCTTGCAAGGTGGTTCTCCCATACAATTGTGTGTGTTTTTTTCATATGGGTCGTTGGGCCTCCAGTACCATAGTTTGTACCAATCTTACCACGACTAACATTGGTGTGACAAATGGAGCATATAGCAATGTTCTCCTGATGTGGGTGAACCGTAAAAAAATCCCAGACTGGGGAGCTAAACTTTTGTCTCCTGCCATAGGAAGAGGAGGACCCACTTCCAATCCCGGATGAACTGGAGCCTTTTTGTTGAATTTCCCTATGTGACAGTTCAGTACTAGTACTGCCACTACCTCCTTCTGTTGAGGTGGCGCTTGCGCTGGATGTCGCACGCTGCCGGGCCTTCGCTGATGCAAAAATGGGAGCTGGTGTTACTTTGGGCGCTGAGTGTGTAGGAGTTACACGTGCTACCTGCTCATCACTAATCGCAGCCCTTCTGGATAGGGTGAAAATGCTGGTCTCTACATCCTCTGCACCAGGAATAACGCTTGTGATGATGACATTGTCAGTGTCAGACCCGTCTTTATCACCATCAGTATCCTGTTCACCTACATCGAACTCCGGAAGTTCAAGCCTTGACGGATCCTTCCTTTTTCCCAGCCTGGTCTTTTGATGCCTCTCCTTTGAATGCTCAGTTCTTCGTTTTGGATGCCATTCCTTATCAAGGTCATCTGAAGGGATGCTATGCGAAGAACTCGATGCACTGCCACTAACCCTCCTTTCCTTTCGTAAATTTAAAGACAGTAGATCACCTCCAGAAGTGGCTTCCTCTTCTTCTTGCTCGGAATGAGGCTCTACTTCCTGAACTGCCCCGACATCGGGAGGAACAACTTCCACTATTGCGTGCGGAGACGGTGGTTGTTGTTCTTGAGGAAGTACTATAGCGTGCTGTGGTTCTTCAACAACTACTACTGTGGGATTTGGTTGTTGTTGTTGAACAACTATTGCGGGCGGTGGTTGTGGTTTTTCAACAACTATTGCGGGAAGTGGTTGTGGTTGTTGAACATCTACTGCTGGCGGCGGTTGTTCAGCACTTTCATCTTGCGTGGATTGTGTGCTACTTTGAGACAGCGATAAGTTAAGTTCAGGCTCAGTATCACTGCTTTGTAACACTAGGTCGGCTACCTCTTCGACCCTCATGTGCTTGGCCCTGGGTTGGTGGCTTGCCCCCGCTAATGCGGATGTGCTGGCTCCAGCTTGCACCATGGACACCGCTGCTGCAGGCGTATGTTTTGGGGGCCCAAAAAAGGTTTGGGGGTCCATACCAGCCGTAAGTGACACTTCCTTCTTCTGTACCTTCTTCTCAGCAACTTTCTTGGTGGTGGAGGACCTGGTACCTGCTCTCTTAGGACCCATCTTCTTCTGATGTCAGCAGCACACAGCAGCACTCAGTAGCACAAATTGCAGAGATGTGTGGTCAGATGAGTCACACACCACACGTGGCGTACAATTGAAGGACGTCCGTCTGGCAGTTGAACGGGCGATGGATGAAAACAGCCAGCACCTCCTCAGTCTTTTTCTGTGCACCTACAAGCAAAGAAGACAGAAAACGTCAGTCAAACAAGCAGTAAGCCAACACATGAACAATTGAAAGACACACAGGGCAATGTATAAAACACAAAAAAGAAGACTAATAGTACGAGCACCACAGCTCCCAGCCACATGAAGTCCAGAAATAACCAATAATAAAGTCAAGCAGGCCTATCATATACCAATATGGACAGAAAAAGGAGGTTGCCTGCTACACATGAGTCATGACAGGTTAATGCAAGGAAAATCAAAATACCCCATGGCTAAGAGTTTGTAAAACTTCACTGCAAAAACACATACAAGTCATAAAATTATTACACACACAAAAAAGTTACCTACCCCCCTGCCCAGACAACCAACTTGGAAATGCAATGGCATACACACATGCCGTAATGATGGTAATTAAATAGACCAAATAGAAACAGCTACATAAAGCAGCCCCGATAACTAGTAACTAACTACCACCTCTGGGACTCTGTCCTACTATCAGATCAGACCAAAAGCAGGGAGGCCAATGATAAATGCACAAAGGAAGTACCTACAAAATGGCCGCCACCACATGGCCTGTCCAGGAAGACAAAACTACAACCAAATAACACAAAAATGAGGACTTTTTGGTAGCACAGGGGACACATTAAACATTTTCGAGGAACTTTTATGCAACTCGGGACATATTGTTCGCGAGAATGCAAAATCGGCGTGTTCGGCAACGCGAATCGAGTAAAAAGTCGTTATCGCGTTCCCGAGCCAGTACATTGAGCGCGCGAACAAGACAAAAAAAGTAAGGTCGCGTTCTCACACGGCGCGACGTTACCAAAACTACCCGAGCTGTATCCCTAGGGTTACCTAATGGCAGGGAGTGCCATAATAGCTACACACAAGCAACCAAAAAACGAAAAGTACCACCATTACAAAAAAATGTGAAGCAATCCAAAGCCATACACGGTGTAATTAAAGTTACACCACAAAAATAGTTGATTAACTTGAATGCACCTATGGCTGTGAGTGGTAGTACCTACAAAAGCCTTGGATGGCTATGGCAAAAGAAGAGAACCAGGGTGAGGTTCCGTGACGGTTCCGTGACAACTTGAACCCGTGTTTTCAAGTTTGTCGGAAATACATAAAAATGATATCAGTGAACCGCAAATGATCCATTTAGTATATCCTAGTGTTTTCGCTACGCTACGAGCAAGAGCACTCCTTCCACCGACACATTTCTGATATACACACGGCATCCATCTTAGATCGTGGCCGCCATTTTGTGGTTTCCTGCCCTCACATATGCAATAGCCTCTGATCATTTCATTCACTCCACTTTGATTAAGGACACGTAGCTTTAGCCGGAGATTCACCTCTTACGTGACACGTGCACCTTAAACCAGATCACGCTGTAGCTGCATGACTCGACAAAAGCTGCCTCCTCTGCCCGAGGCCAGTCCTGCCAAACTGGTCTTCGTGTCCATTGTACCTGATCATGATTAGGCGGCCGAAGCCGGTAGCCTTGCCCATTTACAACCCACAAACATCTCTTATCCCGCTTTTCTATCTTCTGCACCTGGCTCTGCTCCTTTCCTTCTGGGCCTTTATTAGGGGGAGGTAACGAACTTTACGATGAGGCGGTCCGGCTCCTGAATACAATATTGACAAGGGATTGTGATGGACTGGTGGGAACCCCTCTTCGTGATGTTTTGGTATCAGATATTATCGACAGTTCCTGTGTAACGCCAAATATTTATTGTTTAGAGACACAAAAGGTTTGGGAATGTACCGACATGTGAAATATTTGCCTAGAGCACAATTTTTGGTATATAAGGAGCAACCCACTTTGTACAAATCGAACAGGCTCCTGGGTACTGCCCGTGTGTAGTATCTATGACTTCTGTGTCCCTGCAGTAATAAACCTTTGGTCTTTGACGCCACCATCGAGAAGCCCGTGTTTCTGTTCATTTGTGCACCAAGGCAGGTGGGACTCCGGGGTCTTTGGGTGTTGTACCCTGACACCTCTGGACGGAACCAAAAAGTCCAGAACTCCAATTGGCGCCCAACGTGGGGCGACGTCATTCGGTACCGGTCCAAAAGCCTGAAGAGTTCGAGAAGCTTCGTGTGAAGATTCCTGAGGGAGGCGCCCCACTTCATCGATCCCGGCATATCGCAAAAGTGGCCCTGAAGTTCTCTTCCACGAGGATTCCCGTTCAGGACGGCTGCAGTGGGCCGTTGCCTTGACCGTCGCCCTGTCTTGGACCCGAAGTGGTGCAGTCCTTAGTACGGCGAAACGTGACGGGTTTCTCCTTGGTGACGTCTTCAGTGACTCAGTTAAGTATTTAGTGATAGCTAGCTGGTTAGTTACTTTTGTGAGGATTGTTAAAAATCCTTGATCGGTTCTTGGTTTGGTTTGGTTTCGTAAGATTATCACTGGTTGTTCTAGGTACGATAATCTATTTGGTTTAGTTTTGGGTATCGATACATCAGTTCGTTTTTGGTAGGCCTAAGTTCTTGGTTCAAGTGCACAAATTTGTTTCGTGTTTGTTTGTTTTGTGTTCCGGACTGAAAATGGTAAGTCGGAAAATGTTGTCTTGTTTCAGTTGCAACAGTGACTCACAATTAGAGGACTCCTGTCTGGTTCCTCCAATTGGGACTCCCCTTTATGACCTATACTGTAAGTATGGTGTGGGTCCTATAACTTATAATGAGATATGGGTCCGTTATTGTAAGAAGGATGGTGTCCTTAGTTGGCCACTGCATGGTAGTTTTGAACAAGAGATTCTCGACAACTTAGAAGCGAAATTGTTTAGGAAGAAAGCCCGGCCGGCAATGTTTGACTCTTTTCGTTATTGGCGGAAAGAATCCAAACAGAGAGAAATGAAAAGGTTGAAGAAAGAGCAAAAAGAACAAGAAGAGTTAACTCTAGAGCAAGCGACTAAACAGTTGCAGGCTAACGAGTGTGAAAAGGCCATAGATGTAGCCATTAGAGAGCATAACTTAGCGATTGACAAGTGCTATCCTGCCTTGCCATCGAAAATGGCTAAGATACTGGAGGATTCCGAAAACGATCCTCTGCTATCTTATCTGTTACGGTCACCTCCACCGTATGCACAAGGTGCTACGGCTCCACTCATCCCGAATGTTCAATTGCCGGTTGCTGGACAACCTGGTGTTCCTGCTCCTGTTCCTCAGAATCAAGTTCCTATACTTCCTGTGGTGAATGTACATGTTCCTACAGCTCCTCCTCTTCCCGCACTGCCAGCTCCTATACCTACCACTGTACCTACTGGTCCTCAAACTATTTTTCTCGATACTCCTACTGTTTCGTCATCTATTCCTACCTCTACTGCATTCTCTATGTCTGCGAGTGTACTAACTCCACTTTCTGTTCGTCGAAGAATCACTGATTCTGTTACTAATATGCTGTCTCCTATATATAAAACCTTGATTAAGACTCCTACTCCTGACTCTGTTCAGAGACGGAGTCAGCTTCCAAGTACTGAAGAACGGGGAGTTTTAGACTCCATGGCTCTCAGATGGATTACGAAAGTTAGAAGATATAATACGAGAGATGTGTTAGAGACATTTATGCAATGGGGAGAGCCAACGCAACGATACGTCTTCGACGAGATGTGCTCGTTGTTACGTGAGGAAATAGAAGAAGACGATGTCGAATCGGATTTGGAAGATTTAATTAAGGTTCAAAAAGAGTTTGCTGCAGGAATGATAGTGGGTGATAAAATACAGGAAGCGATGGAACTTATTTTGAGTTTTAGGAATGATCCATCTCTTCGTTCACCGAGAGATTTAGAAAAAGGTAAAGTGAAGCCAAGTCGCCAATATCCTATGAGGGAGGTTCCTCCAATTTGGCGCGAAGCAGTACAACGTGATGATAATGCAGGTATTGCAGCTGCTCCAGCACAGTTCCAAAGAGTGTGGATACATATTCCATGGAAGCGAGCAGAAGTGTTAGCAGTGAAACAGGCTTTGCCAGATCCACGTAAGAATCCAGCCGGATATTACAAGGAATTGACACAGACAGTTGAGGCTTGTATAATGAACTTAGCCGACATTGATATGTTGTTTGGTAATGTAGTTCCGCAACCAGTGTGGGCTAAAATTCGTAGAGAGGATCATCAGGCTGCTTTAGGTGGTGATTGGGCAGCTATCACTGCAGCAGATGCTCAACAAATAGGTGGTGCGAAACCCGAACCTTTGATTGCTAATCTGCCAGGTAGAATAATTGATTTAATGAAGACTCTGATGCCAGCATTGCGTGTTAATTGGGACAAGTTGTCAGCGTGTAGACAGAAGAAAGACGAAAGTGTCTCCGACTTCTTCACGAGGTTCGAAGAGACTTTTGTAGATCATAGTGGTCAGGATATGAGCACAGAAGGAGGACAGAGACTCTTTGTCGATAAATTTGTGCATAATTTGTTACCTGAATTATGCAATAAATTGAAAGACTCAGAAAGTGCGTGGGCTGTATCTACGACAGCGCAAATACTTGCGACTGCACAGTACTACGAAAATAGGGATAAAGAGGAAAAGGAGAAATCAGAAAAGAAAACGAAAGATTTAAAAACTAAAGTTCTTTTACAGCAGGCGTATCCGCCTCGTACGAATCAGATTAATACACAGCAAAACTCATATCAAAGGACAGATTATAATACATCAAGGCCTCAATATCAGTGGAATCAGTGCGCGTACTGTAAGAAAGAGGGTCACTATAAAAATGAATGTCCGATCTTAGCGCAAAATAATGCAGCAGCAGCTCAGAGAGGTCGTGGTGGTTATGCGCAGAATTCTAGAGGTCGAGGGCGAGGTGCTATGCCTCCACAGACGAATGATCGTCCCTCCAATCACTTTGATCAGAGAAATGGACAACCTGCCCAGCAAAATAGATCTCAGCAATATCTTGTTGAGGATTATTGTGAAGTTGATGAAGGATTCCAACAAAATGGGTACTAGGACAGCCATGGACAGAGAGAGGGAGTAGTATCAGTTCCAGTGGATCAGAGTGGGCCTTATGTCGCAGTAGCAACATCAGGTGTAGTCGAACCGTTTCTGTTGGATACTGGTGCCGCAAAAAGTTCTATAATTCATGCGAAACTCCCTGGCGCACCTTTGTCTGGCTCAACAAATGTTTCCGTAGGTTTTTCAGGCGCCCCTGTGTACAACCCGATATCTGGTCCTTTGTCTATTTCTGTTGGACCGTGTCAATTGAAAGCACCCCTGATTTTGACGACAGGTTGTAATGAAAATCTGCTTGGTTTAGATTTGTTAAAACGACTATATGCGACATTGTACTGTTCTCCGGAAGGAGTACAGCTTACTTTGGGTAAAAGACTCACCTCTCCGATGTACTTGTCAATGGACGCACTCCCGCCGGAGCTACGTTCACTCCCTGATTCTCTTTGGGCGACTGGTCCCAATGATGTAGGTCTACTAGAAATTCCACCGTATGTAGTAACTTTGAAAGCGAATGTAAAATTTCCAAGAATTCCTCAATATAAAATATCGAATGAAGGAGAACGTGCACTCTTATTGATTGTGCAAGATTTGATTAAGAAAGGTGTGGTTGAAGAAACTCGAGGAAATGTCTGTAACAGTCCTGTATTACCAATCTTGAAACGAACTGATCCTACAAAGCCTCCAGTCTATAGGTTTGTCATAGACCTTAGAGAAGTTAATAAGATTGTAATTCCGCAGTTTCCTGTAGTGCCAAACATTACTGCCTTGTTAACATTGATTCCTGCCACAGCTACGTGGTTCTCAGTTATAGACCTCAAGAATGCCTTTTTCAGCATTCCAATAGCTGAAGAAAGTAGGGATATTTTCGGCTTCTGTTTAGGAGGTCGAAGTTTCAGATTTAAACGCGCTCCACAAGGCTACTGTGAAAGTCCATCCATTTACAGTCAAGCTTTAAAAAGTCAGCTAGATCCTTTTGTCCTTCCTCCAGGTTCTGCCCTAGTACAGTACGTAGACGATCTTTTAGTGGCTGCCGATGACAAGGAAACTTGCAAAGCAGCTACAATTTCATTATTGCATCATTTGTCTAATTTGAATCATAAGGTGTCACCTTCCAAAATGCAATATTGCTGCCAAGAAGTAACCTACCTAGGTCACCTCTTATCAAAGGAGGGAAGGAAGTTGACCCCAGAAAGAATAAAAGCAATTATGCAGATGAGTGTTCCACGCACACAGAGGGAAGTACGTGCCTTTCTAGGTATTACCTCCTACTGTAGGCAGTGGATTCCAAATTTTTCACTTTTAGCGAAACCATTGGTAGCTTTGACTGGGAAAAATGTTCCGAGTCCGGTGCCATGGTCTGATGAATGTCAAGAGAGTTTTATTGAATTACGAAAAGCACTGTGTTCAGCTCCTGTATTGGGTACACCTGATTATAGCAAGCCATTCACGCTCTACGTTCACGAAAGAGAAGGTTGCGCGTTGAGTGTCCTGACACAGAAGTTTGGTGATAAACAACGCCCCTGTGCGTATTTCTCATCAACATTAGATCCGGTAGCTAGAGCATTGCCTAGTTGTTTGAGGGCTACAGCGGCAGCTGCGGCTTCCATTCGACAATCTGCTGGTTTGGTGATGAACAATATGCTAGTGGTCATGGTTCCTCATGCAGTGGATACACTCATGAACCGAACGAAGACACAACACCTTACTAGTGCGAGATTATCTGGTTACGAGTTGACGTTATTAGCGAGTCATATTCAGATCAAAAGATGCAATGTATTGAATCCAGCAACATTGTTGCCGACTGATCAAGAGTCGAGTGATTCTGAGCCACATGACTGTTATTTCAGAACGGAGGAAGAGACAAAAGGTCGCATCGATTTGAGGGATACTCCTCTATCCGACCCGGAGGGTACGCTGTATATAGGGAAAGTTATGCAGAGTGTGTGTGCTGGTCTAGGATTGAAACAAAAGTTTCATAGTGCAAACCATCCCCAGTCTGCTGGTTTAGTCGAAGGTTACAATGGCACCCTCAAGCTTAAAATAGCCAAAATACAAGCATCCACAGGTTTGGCTTGGCCAGACGCACTTCCCTTGGCTTTGTTATCAACGAGAGCAACAGTGCATTCTAGAATAGGGCTTTCTCCATATGAGATTGTGTTTGGCCGCCCAGCAAATATCTGGGGTGTGCCAAGGCCTAAAAGGTTTTGCTCCATTGAATATCCTATGTTGATAGACTACCTTTACGACTTGACTGCTAAATTAAGTCTTATTCATCAACAGGTTTTTGATGCACTACCAAAGCCTCCGGAGAGTCCAGGGCATCAACTGAAACCGGGTGACTTCATTGTGGTCCGGAACTTCGCGAGGACAAAGAATCTTCAGCCTCGCTACATCGGCCCCTTCCAGGTCCTGCTGACGACGAGGACAGCTGTACGTGTTGCTGGCCGCAAGCACTGGATCCACGCTTCTCACGTAAAGCGTGTTCCACTGCCGCTGCCCTACGACGACTGGGTGAAGAAGGGAATTGGTGCCTCCGAATCTGAAATAACTCCGAAATTTGTCCCTTTCAGCGATGCCGATTTGATTATTGACACTTTGAAACTTGACTCTCCTCCTGAAAAGACTGCTTTGAACATTGAACATTTGTCTCCAGCATCAAAAGAAACTTTGCCATCTGCGAACTTAAACTCTACAACAACTGCTAGTGATTCACTATTTTCCGATCAAACAGTACCAGCAAAGAAGAGATACAATCTTAGAAGCCATAAAACGGACAAATAAAGCAGGCAACTGCATATTGTGATTTTGACACATATATATATATATATATATTGAACTTTTGCTTTTCAGCCAGGAAGTTTGCTATTGTCTATTGTTTTTTTAATTGCCTTGCCGTCTGGGTAGCCGTAGGGTCGTGGCTGTGTGCCTAGTTTGAATTTGCAGGGGTCTGACACAAGGTCGATCTTTCTGTTAGTTTTGGGAACTCCCAGGACTGACAGAGGCATTTTCATCTACGTACACATCATCAGTGGTCGCGAGCGGATTGTAGAAGATGGAACTTCCTGCGCTGCAACGAGAAAATGTGATTTACGTTCGCAGAAACAGACTAAATAGAATTCTTCACAGCAAATGTTTCTTGATGCAATGTGTCGTTACATTTTTGATTGTTTTAGCAACATTGGTGGGTGGAATTGTCTTTAGCATAAATTTGATTTTTGTGCCAGTTTCTACAGTGCCTCCCCTTGATCCAGCTATTTCTACTGTTTCTTCTATACACTCTTTTCACTCGTTTCCAGAACATGAGCAAGCTCGACGCTCAGAATTCATTAATAACACTTTTGTACAGCTCTTGCATCAACACCAACTGGTAGTTAACACTACAGACTGCTGGGTGTGTGGCTTGATACCCCACACTATGGATAAAGGTATTCCCTATTTGGTTTTGCCTTACAGCTATAATGGATCATTTCAGGCCTTCCAAACCATCTTTGCTTATGCCCTTGAAACCTATCCTCCACGTCCACCACGTTCCACTAAATATAACTCTGCCAACAAAGCCTTAGTCCAGGGAATTATTGACATGGTCAAGGACGTCAATAATACTCCATCTTACCCTAGAGACGAATTGCGAGTATATTTAAGTTGGAATACTTCAGAGTATCGCCTTAGTTTAGGAGAAAGCAAGCGTAAAAGCTCAACTCCAATCTGGGTCGTACCTCACCGAGGTCAAGTCTGTCTGCAAGGTAATGGGAGAAATCCGAGAGCTCAGCTAGGGAGAAGTGAGTGCGTAGAGACTTATGTGTTTTCGGCTAACTCCTCCCCTGCCTTCCTCACTGCTAGGGGTACCTACTTCATTTGTCGAGACAGAGCTTATACATGGTTGCCTGCCGACTTCTCAGGATCATGTTATATTGCTCGATCGTTGCCTCCGACATACACTGCTTCACCGGATTACCACAGAACAAGAGTAGCAAGAGGTGTTTTCAGCAAGGAAGATACCGCTGGCCAGGAAGCTGGAGACTTCTTCAAAGGCTTCCTTCCGTTCTGGGGGCCTATGGCCAATAGTAGAAACATACGTCAGCTAACACGGGTAGTTGAATCTACTATTACCGAAACTGCTGGTGCCCTTAGCAATCTGACAGCTGAGCTTCAGGCGGATAGGCTCATGACATTACAGAACCGTATGGTTCTAGATGTTATACTTGCAGATCGAGGTGGGGTATGCAGAATGATCCAATCGAGCTGCTGTGTCTTTATTCCTAATAATGCTCCAACAGTTTACGAGGCGATCTCTAAGTTGCACAAGATTTCGGACTCCATACATGTAGACAAGGGAAACTGGTCCTTCATGGAGTGGGTTTGGACTCTGATCTCAGCGTGGGGATGGAAGATTCTAATGGTCATTGGTGTCATCTTAGTATTCCTATTCTCATGTTGTCTGATTATCCAGTGTGGTCCTGCTCTGTGTAGTCTTTGTGCTGCAACTTGTCTCAGAAAACCACCTGCGTTTGGAGAAAAGACACGAGAAAGGATGATGATACAACAGCATGTCACTGACCTGATGAACGTAGAACTAGATTCAGACATAGATTGAGTAATTGCCTATGTAAGGGCAAAAGGAGGGTCTGAGGTTCCGTGACGGTTCCGTGACAACTTGAACCCGTGTTTTCAAGTTTGTCGGAAATACATAAAAATGATATCAGTGAACCGCAAATGATCCATTTAGTATATCCTAGTGTTTTCGCTACGCTACGAGCAAGAGCACTCCTTCCACCGACACATTTCTGATATACACACGGCATCCATCTTAGATCGTGGCCGCCATTTTGTGGTTTCTTGCCCTCACATATGCAATAGCCTCTGATCATTTCATTCACTCCACTTTGATTAAGGACACGTAGCTTTAGCCGGAGATTCACCTCTTACGTGACACGTGCACCTTAAACCAGATCACGCTGTAGCTGCATGACTCGACAAAAGCTGCCTCCTCTGCCCGAGGCCAGTCCTGCCAAACTGGTCTTCGTGTCCATTGTACCTGATCATGATTAGGCGGCCGAAGCCGGTAGCCTTGCCCATTTACAACCCACAAACATCTCTTATCCCGCTTTTCTATCTTCTGCACCTGGCTCTGCTCCTTTCCTTCTGGGCCTTTATTAGGGGGAGGTAACGAACTTTACGATGAGGCGGTCCGGCTCCTGAATACAATATTGACAAGGGATTGTGATGGACTGGTGGGAACCCCTCTTCGTGATGTTTTGGTATCAGATATTATCGACAGTTCCTGTGTAACACCAAATATTTATTGTTTAGAGACACAAAAGGTTTGGGAATGTACCGACATGTGAAATATTTGCCTAGAGCACAATTTTTGGTATATAAGGAGCAACCCACTTTGTACAAATCGAACAGGCTCCTGGGTACTGCCCGTGTGTAGTATCTATGACTTCTGTGTCCCTGCAGTAATAAACCTTTGGTCTTTGACGCCACCATCGAGAAGCCCGTGTTTCTGTTCATTTGTGCACCAAGGCAGGTGGGACTCCGGGGTCTTTGGGTGTTGTACCCTGACACCTCTGGACGGAACCAAAAAGTCCAGAACTCCAAGGGAAGGACACAGAAAATGGCCGCCTCCATAGGGCCAGGAGGACAGGGACACCCAAAAACAACATGGAAAGGGGATGCACCCAAAATGGCCTCCACCACATGGCAAAATCAGTCACAAAGGAAGCATACACAAAATGGCCGCCACCACATGGCCTGCCCACCAACAACAACATAGCAGAATCATCACAAAGGAAGTAAGTACACACAAAATGGCCCTCACCACTACATGCAAAGAAAGAGAGGACAGACAATAAATGCCTATGCCAAAGGGACAATGCTTAGCTTCACAAAATGGACACACCAGACACCACCCCCCAAATTGGTCACCCCAACCATAAACAAGAAATCATTACATAGAGGACAGAAAGGAACTGGGAGTGGCCCATGCTCCAGGAAGACAAAACTACAACCAAATAAGTAAATAACACAAAAATGAGGACTTTTTGGTAGCACAGGGGACACATTAAACATTTTCGAGGAACTTTTATGCAACTCGGGACATATTGTTCGCGAGTATGCAAAATCGGCGTGTTCGGCAACGCGAATCGAGTAAAAAGTCGTTATCGCGTTCCCGAGCCAGTACATTGAGCGCGCGAACAAGACAAAAAAGGTAAGGTCGCGTTCTCACACGGCGCGACGTTACCAAAACTACCCGAGCTGTATCCCTAGGGTTACCTAATGGCAGGGAGTGCCATAATAGCTACACACAAGCAACCAAAAAACGAAAAGTACCACCATTACAAAAAAATGTGAAGCAATCCAAAGCCATACACGGTGTAATTAAAGTTACACCACAAAAATAGTTGATTAACTTGAATGCACCTATGGCTGTGAGTGGTAGTACCTACAAAAGCCTTGGATGGCTATGGCAAAAGAAGAGAACCAGGGAAGGACACAGAAAATGGCCGCCTCCATAGGGCCAGGAGGACAGGGACACCCAAAAACAACATGGAAAGGGGATGCACCCAAAATGGCCTCCACCACATGGCAAAATCAGTCACAAAGGAAGCATACACAAAATGGCCGCCACCACATGGCCTGCCCACCAACAACAACATAGCAGAATCATCACAAAGGAAGTAAGTACACACAAAATGGCCCTCACCACTACATGCAAAGAAAGAGAGGACAGACAATAAATGCCTATGCCAAAGGGACAATGCTTAGCTTCACAAAATGGACACACCAGACACCACCCCCCAAATTGGTCACCCCAACCATAAACAAGAAATCATTACATAGAGGACAGAAAGGAACTGGGAGTGGCCCATGCTCCAGGAAGACAAAACTACAACCAAATAAGTAAATAACACAAAAATGAGGACTTTTTGGTAGCACAGGGGACACATTAAACATTTTCGAGGAACTTTTATGCAACTCGGGACATATTGTTCGCGAGAATGCAAAATCGGCGTGTTCGGCAACGCGAATCGAGTAAAAAGTCGTTATCGCGTTCCCGAGCCAGTACATTGAGCGCGCGAACAAGACAAAAAAGGTAAGGTCGCGTTCTCACACGGCGCGACGTTACCAAAACTACCCGAGCTGTATCCCTAGGGTTACCTAATGGCAGGGAGTGCCATAATAGCTACACACAAGCAACCAAAAAACGAAAAGTACCACCATTACAAAAAAATGTGAAGCAATCCAAAGCCATACACGGTGTAATTAAAGTTACACCACAAAAATAGTTGATTAACTTGAATGCACCTATGGCTGTGAGTGGTAGTACCTACAAAAGCCTTGGATGGCTATGGCAAAAGAAGAGAACCAGGGAAGGACACAGAAAATGGCCGCCTCCATAGGGCCAGGAGGACAGGGACACCCAAAAACAACATGGAAAGGGGATGCACCCAAAATGGCCTCCACCACATGGCAAAATCAGTCACAAAGGAAGCATACACAAAATGGCCGCCACCACATGGCCTGCCCACCAACAACAACATAGCAGAATCATCACAAAGGAAGTAAGTACACACAAAATGGCCCTCACCACTACATGCAAAGAAAGAGAGGACAGACAATAAATGCCTATGCCAAAGGGACAATGCTTAGCTTCACAAAATGGACACACCAGACACCACCCCCCAAATTGGTCACCCCAACCATAAACAAGAAATCATTACATAGAGGACAGAAAGGAACTGGGAGTGGCCCATGCTCCAGGAAGACAAAACTACAACCAAATAAGTAAATAACACAAAAATGAGGACTTTTTGGTAGCACAGGGGACACATTAAACATTTTCGAGGAACTTTTATGCAACTCGGGACATATTGTTCGCGAGAATGCAAAATCGGCGTGTTCGGCAACGCGAATCGAGTAAAAAGTCGTTATCGCGTTCCCGAGCCAGTACATTGAGCGCGCGAACAAGACAAAAAAGGTAAGGTCGCGTTCTCACACGGCGCGACGTTACCAAAACTACCCGAGCTGTATTCCTAGGGTTACCTAATGGCAGAAATTGACAGACACCCGAAACCTGACATACCCCACACATAAACATAAGATTTTCTAAATCAAACCAGTCCATCCATGATTTCCTAATTAGAGGTACACCAGAAAAACAGTTGATTACCTTTCATGACCCTATGACTAGTACCTCTGGCCTACTGGAAGAGTAGGCCACAAGTTTGGAGGCCTATGGCAAGACCAAAGTGGCTGGGAAACATAAAATGGCCGCCAACAACACATGGCCAGGCCAACCACAGAAAGTTATTACAATGAACTCAAACATGCCTACACACTAACTACATGGAGTACTAGGGTCAGCTATTGGCTTAAAAAAATAAAAAACTTTTTCATTACACAAACATAAATTCCACAGCAGACATTGCTATTGCATAATGATGACCATAATCCAATGCCAGCCATGATGTTTGTTTACAAACTTGAATAAAAATTTAAACACAGAATTATGATTTTACCCATGGGTACCCCTCTATGTAGCCTGGATGAAATTTAAAAAGAAATACAAGTTGGGACCTCATAAAAGTAGGCACCCATCAATAATTTAAATCAAGGAATGAATACTGTAGTTAAAAATTTTTAAATCAAACAAACACAAGTCTACAACATCATACTCACTCATACATTACTGAACTTACTTGAAAAAGAGAATTCAAAATCCAAAAGTCCTCAGTAAGATTTAAAAAAAGCAGTAATGCAGCCAACACACACAGAAAGTGATCCTGCCAGCTCAAAATCCAAATGAAAGTGACCACCTCATGGACAAAGCACTGGGAGGAGCCTGGTGGACAGGAAGTTGTAAACTCCAGAGCCCTTCCTCCTTAATATTCAAAAATAGAGTAGAAACAGAAAGAGGACTCCTTCCCCCCAAAAAATACATCCAAAGGTACAACTTTGAGGGGTTTTCACTTGTTTGCTAACCAAAATGGTAATTTATTATTATGGTTTAACTTTTAACATGCTCGCGAGTTATTCTGTGCAAAATTGCAGGTTCTGCGTGTTCGGCAACTCGATCTTACCAACAAACATACTTGCGCGTCCTTATGGCTTTATCGCGCTTCCAATGACGTTATCGCGTTCGCACAGCTGCACGGAAGGGTTTACAAACATGGTGGCAGACGCGACCAGGAAAAAGCGAACGCAGAACCAAGGTAAGCCATTGCCGCGCACGCGATAATGTTATTTAGCGCGCGACAATGTTATTTAGCGCGCGACAACTACGCTCCGCACCGGATAGCGGAGTTATCGGCAGCTACGCGAACTCCGCGGAACGCGGAGTTGCCAAAACTCCGCAAACTCCGCAAACGGAGCGTAGTTCTTCGCCCAGGGTTAATACCAACCACCTGATACACTCTGAAAAGTGCTTCTGCTATAATGACGCCCTCGAGGATGGCAGCACTGTGAGGTGCAGTGAGGTTCTGCCCATGAATTGAGACGCCTGGCGTGGCTATGGAGCGCATGGGAGAGAGCACTGTTGAGGCCCTCTGGACTGTCTGCTGTACCTGTGTGGTCTATCCTGGCCCTCTGAAAGTCACCGCAGCGAGAAGGCTTGGCCCTATCCTTGAAAATACATCAGGGAGACCCCCAAATAGCAAAGCTAGGCTGACTCCTTGAGGGGGAGAGGTGGAGTGCTGGCCCCCCTCTCGTATTCTGTACTGGTCTGCTGTGTGACTGTATAGATGCCCCTCTCTGGCTTGCGGCATCGCGCCTCTGATCACCATGTCGAAGCCGGACTCGCGCCAATCCAAGCTCAACTTTGAGGTGCGGAAGGGTACCCGCTCCCAGACGGACCCTGAGGAGGAACAGGGGGAGGTTCAGGCACCCTCAACTGCTGATCTGAAGGACTTACTCCTGGCTATGCAATCCAGCCTGACCTCCATAGAAACTAAGATGGACTCCATGGCTGCGCGACTGGATGGGGTGTCCCACAAAGTAGATAGACATGAGGAGCGACTGGCGGAGGCAGAGCGCCAAATATCGGATCTGGGGGACACTTCTACTACAATGACGTCCCGAACGTTGGAAATGGAGAGGATGCTGTGAGTGATAGCGGCCAAGAACGAAGACTTGGAGTCCAGTTCTTGAAGGAATAACCTCCACATCCTAGGAATATCGGAATCCACGGCTACCGGAAGAAAGGAGGATTACGTGGAGCGCCTTCTCATTGTGCTCTTTGGGAGGGAGGCCTTCTCGCCGGTGCTGGTGGTTGAGAGGGCTCATCGCTCAGTGGTGGCTCATCCCGATCATCGCCCGGCTGCTAAATTACCGGGAGCGGGACACCGCCCTTCGCCTGTCCAGGGAGCGGGGACAGCTCCGCCATGAGGGAATGGACGTTTCTATATATCCTGATTTCACCATGGCTGTTCAGAAGCAGCGGCGGAAATTTCTTCCGGTAAAGAAGAAACTACAATAGTCTAATATCCCCTACGCGATGCTCTTCCCTGCCAGACTCAAGGTGACATATCAAAGTAAGCAATATTTTTTTAACACCCCACAGGTAGCACAGGACTTCCTTAAAACCTTGCCAAAGCTGGTGGCGGGGCGAACCTCCCTGCCCCATCACCCTGAAGCTGGAGGGGGTTCTCAAATGTGGAATGATTCGAAGGCCCCTAAATCTGAGCTGTGCATTGAGACCAAGCCATGTGAGAATGGACCGGATGTTATTATAGACAGGGGATACCTAGACAATGTGGCGGGGGCGGAGGGGGTATTGTCAGCCTCCCCTTGATATGGTATTGCTGTAGACTTTATGGTGCGGGCAACTGGTCGCTCCCTTAGAGGAGATTGGAGCCCGCTGTAAACTGGATTGAACTGGCTGCCCCCTCGTCCACCCGAATGTACGCTGGGATATGGATAAGCACGTTCCATCCCTGAACTGATGAGATGGATGTCTCCTGCGACAGAGTGGTTGCTCTTGAATTTGAAACCGAAATGACCTTACACATGCCCGCCCGAACACCCTTGCCTTTGCGAGGAAGGCCCCTGGTCGCCCTCTGGACTCCACCTCTCAGGTGAACCCTTAATAGTATGGTTGGTATTGTTTTACTGCTAGTCCTGGCATGGACTAAATTGTGCTCCCCTGTTGGGAACACTGTGTTCAGGGTCGGAAAGGGGGGGAGGGAAATGGACCATGGCAGGTTTGGGCTGCTGATGTGGGTAAGAATGTTTTGTTTGAGACAGTGAGATGCGGCAAACCTTGCGACAAGTCACGGGCCATTGACCTTATTAGCAACTTACCACCTAGATATCCCTACCTATTTGAGACATACCACTTCTTAAGAATATGTACCCACACCTTTCGCTATGACTGAACAATCGAGACCCTCCACATATCGCTTTCTGACTTGGAGTGTAAGAGGGCTGGGGAAACCCCGCAAGCGCAGGCACATATTATCTTACTTAGATCGTCATGACATACACTGCGCGATGCTGCAGGAGACGCACTTCACTCCCACCCCCCCCCCCTTCCACATTTGCCGCTCACTGGGCCAGCTATACATGTTTGTCCTCCTACTGGTCATATGCTCGCGGCATGTGCATCCTAGTGAAGAAGTCCCTACCGTACACCCCAATAGGTTCTGTTACGGACAAGCAGAGCCAATATTCTATTCTCTGGGGCAGGATCGCCAATCAATCCTTCACGTTAGTTTTGTGCTATGGGCCGAACACCGATGACCCAGAGTCTTTTGGAGTATTGTGGGGAAAGGTGTTTGAGATAGGCTCTACCCACTTATTATGGGGAGGGATTTTAATGTTACAATTGACCCTACATTGGACTGCTCGCACCCGCAGCCACACCACTACTCCCACTCACAATCCGCCCTCAAGATGATAATTGAAGACCATGAATTACTTGATGTATGGCGACACACACACCCCACAAGGAGGGAGGGCACTTGTTATACCACAGCCCGGGCCTCTTGGTCCAGGATTGGCGCATGGTTTATCACTAAAGGCCTAAGCCCTTGGGTAACGCACTCCTCCCACCTCCCCCGGACTTATTCGGATCACTCCCCAGTGCTGGTAGCTATAGCCCCTCTGCATGTCGACTCTCCTTTTCAGTTCTGGCGGTTCAATCCGCTGTCCTTATTGGACCCAGTATTTAAGCAGGAATTAGAGCAGGAGATCACTGATTTTTTCCCTCACAATGAAACCTCGGTGGAGCATTACTCGACGGTGTGGGAAGCTTTTAAAGTTACCATACGGGGCCTGTGTATTGCGAAGAGTGGCGGTATCCTGAGAGATATCCGTTCCACCCTGAGCAGGCTGGAGACGGACCTCAAAAAGATTGAGGCAGAGTTGCAGCATAATCCCACACCTGAGTTGCAAGCTAAGCTGCTCACTGTGCTCAGTGACTATCAGGAGACAGCGGAGAGCGAATACAAATACGGAGGAAAATATTATAGGGCGCGCCCATATGGAGAAGGGGATAGACCAGGAAAGACGCTTGCGGCACTAATTCGACCCAAGCGGTTTTCGAATCTTGTCCTAGAGATTGTAGATGACAACGGGCAAGTGCACAATGACACGGCCGAAATTGTGGAGACCTTTTGTAAATTTTATCGAGGCCTTTACAAAACGCAGAGAACCCAGACAATGGTCTTCACTTCCTTTTTTGGGGATACAGCAATAGCTTGGCTGGGTGATGGACAGAGGGAGTTTCTTTTGAGACATCACGAGCATGAGGAAATCATAATGGCAATAATGAGATTGCAATCTGGGAAAGCGCCGGGGCCGGATGGCGTTCCGGCCGAATTTTATAAAACCTTTCTTCATCTACTCATCCCAATACTACGACATGTATTTGAGGAAGCTCGGGAGACAGGTATATTTCCTCCCTCCATGCGTGAGGCGCGCATCATATCCAAACCCAAGCCGGGTAAGCCTTCGGTTTACTGCGACTCCTACAGGCCTTTATCCTTAATAAATGTGGACGCGAAAATCTTAGCTAAATTGATTGCTAATCGAATTAGTCCTCTTATGACTGCACTGTTGCTCCCTGACCAGTCAGGCTTTGTGCCCACTGGTGGCACTTCACATAATTTGCATACGTTATTCGCTCTCCTGCACGACATAGACCCTGACACTGACGCCACTAATGCGTTTGATTCCCTGGAATGGGATTATCTCACCTTCGTCCTGCAGCGCATGGGGTTCCCTGCCCCCTTCCTGGACTGGATCGGTTTATTGTACTCGGGGGTATGAGTCAGAGTGATGGTCAACGGAGCCCAATCGGCCCCCTTCGCAATTACACGGGGCACCCAGCAGGGATGCCCCCTGTTACCCCTTCTCTTTGCTATTGAAATCGAGCCATTGGCGGCAAAGGTTAGGCAACACTTCCGGGACTATGCATTGATCTATCCAGAGAGACAGGTTCTGATCTCACTTTATGCCGATGATCTCACACTGTATCTGCGGGACCCGGCTGTAAGCCTCAACCCTATTCTCCGACTGCTAATTCTCTTTAGTCTTAATAAGTGCTGAACATTAAACATATCGAAAATAATTTCAGCAATACAATTAATATAACAACACTAACTAGACTCTAAATAAGCAAGAATCTGGCACATGCATCAACCAAAATTGCCCCCTGTAAAATAGCGAATCGGTAAAACAGGCCGTTACCGAACACAAAACCTGAAATCCCAATGCATCAACCCCAATTCCGAATAAAATAAAGAATTGAAAATAAACCCACGCGCTACATAACCGAATCACAAAATAGCGATTCGTTAATACCGAGAAAAGCATCAGCCCCAGGAAATACCGAATCGCAATTAAAAAATCGCAACAGAATGCATCAAAAATCGCTAATACCGAAAATCCCCCAAATCACTATTTAGCATGAGCAAAATAAGGGGAATCTCAACCAGGAGGTAAAGTTGGTGAAAGGAAAAAAAATAAAAAAATCTTACAGGTGGATACAATCAGAAACCCTTCAAATATGCCACTGGAGATCCTGTATGTCATCCAAAATGGCTGCCCTCTACGTGCTTGCTAGGAGGATGAGAATCAATGCAGCAGCACAGCGCAGGAGGAGGATCCAGGAGAGGGTATTCAGGGTGCGCATCACATTGTTGGGGGAGAGTGAGGACCAAATCTATGACAAGTACAGGCTGAATCGTGCCATGATCATGTGTCTCATTGCTGACCTGGAACCACTACTGCAGCACCCGACCCGTAGGACCAATGCCTATGCAGCCTGCACCTGCTGGCGTCTGGAAGTTTCCAGGGGTTGTAGCGGTTGCCGCAGGCGTATCGCAAAGCGCACTTTCACGCTTCTTCAGCAATTTCCTAGATGTCATGCTGACAATGATACATACCCACATCACCTTCCCAACAACCCCACAGCAGTTGAACTGGACCAAACATGACTACTACCAGGTGGCATATTTTCCCCATGTCATAGGATGCGTTGACTGCACGCATGTCCCCATCTGTCACCCCTCAGCCAACGAATGCACATTCCGTAACCAGAAGTCCTATCACTCTATAAACTTGCAGGTTGTGTGCAATGCCAAGCACATCATTACAGACATTGTAGCGCAATTTCCCGGGAGCACACACAACGTCTACATATTCAGACACAGTGGCATCGACAGGCGTCTGCTCAACGGTGAATTTGGAGAGGGACAACTACTAGGTACATACTTATGCCTAATCTTTAACTCTATCATCACATATGTAATTGTATTCATGCTGCTAACCCTTTTCTCCCCACCCTGCAGGTGACAGCGCATATGCCTTGCGTGAATATCTCCTCACTTCCTTCCTCAACCCAGCAACACCTCAAGAGCAGCGCTACAACGCAGCACATATCAGTACCAGGAATGTGGTAGAGCGAACATTTAGTATCCTCAAGAGTCGCTTCCGGATCCTACACAAGACAGGAGGTGCATTGCAGTATAACCCTGCAACCTGCTGCCGGATAATAGCAGTGTGTGCCATGCTGCACAACATTGCCACAAGAACGGGGATACCAATAGAGGTGAATGGAAATGACAACCTTCGTGCTGAGCAACCCCCCCCCCACAAAACCGACAGGCACACATGCCAAACACAGCTGAAGGTCAAAGGAGGCGGACATACATCACTTCAGAGACAGGTAAGAATGAGTCATCACTACATTTTCTGGTGTGCAAATGTTTAATACATATGAGCACTTGTCAAGTGAATATGAATAATACGTCAACATGATGCTGATTCAAAATATTGTGAGCGATACATATCCGTTGGCATCACAGGAGTACCTTGACGAAATGTAGGTGGCCCATGATTACATCACCATGGCCAAATAGCCGGTAGCACATGGCTATTTGCGCCTTCCACATACCCCCAGCCTCCTGTTGCGTGATTCCTCTACAGCACCACGATGTGTGTCGCTGGTTGTAGATCTGCGCGAACTGCACCTCCTATCGCTGGTCTCCGGCACAGAGACGCTGCTGACGCTTGATGCCGCCTCACTCCCCTCCTCCACTTCCAAATTGCTGGTACTAAATGTCCCAGACTGCAGATGTTCTCCTGCAGTGGTCACTTTGCCCAAGGCCTTGGCCACATCACCGCAGTAATGACCCAGGTCTACCTGCAGTGACACATTTCTATGTGACAGTACAGCTGTGCTGTTGCAGAGCTTGGTGATGGCCCGAATAGATGCATTAGAACGGAGCAAGTTATGGCGATGCCGCCTGCGCTCGCTGTCTTGCCCTGGTAGGACGGCACAGGTTAGCTTCTGTAGGCTCTGTTTGATGTCTCGATTCCCCTCTGCTACGGCTGTGGTCATTTGATGCACATCGTCTGTCATTGTGCACATGTTGCTTGCCAATTTTGCGATGTTCATATTCATTGCTCCCATGTGTCTCCCCTGCAGGCGCTGAACACGCAGCATCTAGGACTCTACCCCACCGTAGCCGTGTGTAGGCTCCTCAGATCCCTCACTAAGTCTTCCCAGGGGCCTGCACCGCTGTCGGACTTGGACATGTGCTGGTGTTGGAGCTGGCAGAGTGACATGTGACTGGCGGGAAACATTTGTGGGTGCTGGTCTCTGCTCTATCTCCATCACCTGCAGGGAGGGGACATTTGCCCTGCGTCTTGGTGGTGTTGTCAGTGGTGGTGGTGGTGGTGATGGTGTTGTTGTCGGTGGTGGTGGTGGTGGTGTGGATTGACGTCCCTGCAGAGTCTCTCCATTGGTCCCTGCCGGTGTTTCAGATATAATGAGACGTGCGCTGTCATCAGAGTCCACGGGTGATGTATCTGTGTGTAAAACAGTGCATTGGAAATTTTTATTTCAAAATGTATCTGTTAATCATCTTGCACACAATCTACTTCATAAATGACATATTTGGACAGACTGTTAGCCCTGTGCTGCTGGTCTCATTTCTTGTACATTGGGGATCATACATGCACACTTGGATGACATGACTACAACTCCCATGATGCAACACTTCTGTGAGGGTATATGTGTTAGGCACTTCTACCTGTACACTATGATTGGCCTGGGGGGATGGGCATGGGTATACAACACACAGCGTATCAGCACAGGCATGCTTCTTACCTTGTTCTACGGTCGCTGCACCAGAAGTGTCCTATTGGGTGACTCCCATGACTGCCTTAGGCTCAATGGTACGCTCAACGAGGTCCTCCAGGGCTGTGTTGGGGGTGACTCTGGATGTCCCCCCTCCTGTGGCAGCTGCATCCTTCACCCTTTCAGCGATTCTCTCCTTCGCCCTTTTTCTGAAGTCATACCACCTCTTCTTCAGATCATCAATGCTGTGTTGCGTGACTCCTACCGCATTCACCCTCTCCTTGATGCGCAGCAGATCCTGCGCTTCTCCGCCTCAGGCACCTTGAATGACAGCTTTCCAAACAGCTTGTCACACTTGCTGCTCACCCTCTCAATCAAAAGTTCCAGTTCCTTGTCAGAGAACTTTCTCTTCCTCTTTCTGGGCATGTCTGAGGTTTGGGGTGCATCCTTTTCCATCCTGGATTGCTGTGGTGTTGCTGGTTTGTGAGAGTTGAGTGTCTCTGCTCAGCTCCTGTGCTTTGCCTCCTTCTCTGAGCACCTTAGGGCACTGAATGAAGCATGGGCTGGATGACTTCCTGGTTGTGATGTCATCAACCTGCTTCCATGGCGACCCATTTTTGGCGATTTCGCTATTACCGAAATCACTAATACCGATTCGGTATTTGCTAATTCGGTATTTGCTATTCTTTATTTTGTGCTCTCGCTATGGTGCTTTTGGTATTTTTTAGCGATTTTTACTGAATCGGTAAAAAATACCGAATCTGTTGATGCATCGCCAAAAACGAATCCTTATTTGCGATTCCTAATTTATCGCTAATAAGGATTCGTTTTTCCGAATTTTGATGCATGGCCCCAAATTTCTTTAATTTGCGCTAAGACAATAGCACAGCCAAATACCACTCAGTGATTTTAATCACTGCAGAGTACGAAAGGGTGCTGAGTGGTACACAAATGTTTCTACACTTTAGAAACCATGGGCCACATGTATCAAAGTAAGTAAGCAAGGGCGGATTTTGCGGATCCACGATCCGCGGATTTTGCGGATTTGCGGATCGTGGATCCGCAAAATCTGCGGATTTTGCGGATTTTGCGGATTTGCGGATCCGCGGATTTGGGGCGGGGCTTCCATGGGAAGAAGGCACACCTGTCCAGCCTCGACGACGCTCACAATTGTTTTTGGGCTAATGAATGAGTCACTGAATTTGAGCATCAACTAGTTCGAGCGACCATGTGTGTGTTACTATGCAATCGCCCCGAAGGGCGCAGGGGTCCCTTGAGTGAGCTGTCCATCATAGTGGGTGAATGGCGGGAAGACGGTGCAAACCGCGAGTGTGTGGGCGGGGCCAAATGGGCAGGGCTACCATGCGAGTTCACACATGCTTCTTGTGTGTATAAAAGGTCAGAGAAAGATCAGTTCAGCAGATGAAGAGAAATAAGCTCCTGGTCACAGAAACAGCACGGGTATTGCGCTCGTGAAAGTCAAGGATGCAAAAGCCTCTATCCAGCATCACAGCTGATTTTCCACGGTAGATTTGTGAAGAAGGCACACCTGCTCACGATTGTTTTTGGGCTCACAGGAAGGGCATGTTGTAAATATTTTACGATGGCGCCGGCAAGCTGCCAGCGCCATCCTAAAATACTTACCAAATTAGCTTCAATAGGAAGCTATAATAGATAAAATCGAGCACCTGCTTTATTTTATCTATTAGAGCTTCCTGTTGAATAACTTAGTAACTATTTTAGGATGGCGCTGGCAGCTTGCCGGCGCCATCGTAAAATAGTTACAACAGGCCAGGCTTCAACTTTTGCCCCCGGAATAATCCGCCGCTCACGGATTTGCGAATTCTCTGTAAATTCGCGGGAGTTCGCGGATCGCAAATTTACCGAAAATTCGCAAAATCTGCGAGCGGAACGGATTTTCCGCTCATACTTAAAAGTAAGGAATTGAGATTTATAAATTGCGATTTTTAAGGAATCGCAATTTAGGAATCACAATTCCTTATGTATGTAGGAATTGGGAAAAATTCAGATTCCTACACTTTCTTAATTGTGACTCGCAATTTGCGATGTGCAACTAAGGAATGGCTTACCACTCATTCCTATGGGCCTGTAGGCCCATAGGAATAAATGGGATTGCATACGCAATTTGCGAGCACCAAATAGGTACTCGCAAATTGCGCATGCAATATGAAGGGAGCAAGGGGGCGAAAAGGCCACCCTGATGCACGCTCTAAAAAAGGTAGGTATGCACTTGTGGTGCACACACATGCCCTAAGGCCATGTATGTGCACCACAATGCACTTTGAAAAATGCATTTTTTTCAAAGGAATTGCAAATTACCATCAACTTGAAGTTGATGGTAATTTACAATTCCAAATTGCGAAAACGCAAATTGTAAATGCATGATGCATTGTTTTTAGGGTATCACAATTTGCGATTCCCTAACTGTATTTGCAATTAAGGAAATCGCAAAAAAATGTGATTTCCTTAAATGTGAATTGCAAAAAAAGGTACATGCATCTGAAATGGCCATTTTGCAATCGCAAACGGATGAATTTTGTGATTCGCACTGTTTACGATCGCAATATTGTTTGATGCATGTGCCCCATGAGTGGTATGCAATGGTTTCTAAATTTTAGAAACCACTGCATATCACTAGGTGCCTGCGCTCTGCATACTCTGCAGTGGTTATAAAAACAATACTGCAGAGTATATGTTAGAACTGGGGGTCTCTAGTTAGCAGAGGTAGGTACACAGGGACACTTGCTTCTAGTCAGGGTAAGGGGGATACACAGGTTAGATAACCCATGCTCACCACCTTGGTAGCTTGGCACGAGCAGACAGTTTATCCCGAAGGCAATGTGTAAAGTATTTGTACCAACACTCACAGTAACACAGTGAAAACACCACAAATGAACACCAGACCTGTTCAGAAAAATAAAGTATCTTTATCTAAACTACACAAGACCATAACGACAAAAATCCAACATACACAGTTTAAAAATAAGACTTTAAAAAGGTTTCAAAAACTTGTACCATAGAAACCTATGGATGTGTGACTTATAAGTATGGGCAAAATTTGCGAATTCGCGCTCCGCGAATTCGTGCAAAATGGTAAAAAAAAATCCACGAGTTCGCAAACTTTCCCACGAACTGGCGGATTTTTGTGCCATTTGCACAAATATGTGACCACGTGTGCCTGTAACTTTGCCAGTGCGCCAAAAGGCGCTGAGGTCCCTTGAGTGAGCAGGCCATTATAGTGGGGACGGGCGGGAAGACGTTTCATCCTGCTAGTGTGTGGTGGACGGGGCCAAACGGGCGGGGCTTCTATGCGAGTTCACATGCATCTTGTTTATGAAGGGTCAGAGACCGAGCAGAGCAGCAGATGAGGAGAAAGCAGCCTCCTGGTCACAGGAGCTACATGGGGATGGCGCTCGGGAAACTCATGGATGCAAAAATACGTTTAGCACAGGACCCCAGAATCCTTCAGATGTCCAAGATAGCTCTGCTGCGCATGTTGGTACAAATCCATTCTGATCCTGCTCAGTGGGTTCAGCCGCATGCAGCTGCTGCTGCTGGACAATGTCCCATCTCATACTAAACTGCCCGTACAGGCATATACTGGCGCTGGGCAGTAGGGTGCAGTGGCATGCGGGTGCTCCACGCCTGGTACATGCGCATACCAGTGCCAGGGGGGACACGTGTTTATTGGTGCTGTGTAGCAAGTTATGAATTTACATTTTGACTGCACCAGATGTTGGTACCACCTACATGGATCAGGAGCCTCCAGGCACCAGACTTCATGGTGCAAGAGCATAATGGTGCTGTGCACAAATGATTTTCACACTGAAAGGACTCTGGGGCAGTTCAGCAGCACGGGGGCTCACACCCACTGGGCCCCGGGGCAGTTCAGTAGTGCGTGGACTCACAACCCTGAGCAGCGCAGCAGTGCGGGGGCTCACACCTACATGGCTCCTGGGCATTTTTCAGTGCCACCCTCTGGTTCATCAATGCCACCCTCTGGTTTATCACTGCCATCCTCTGGTACAGCACTGCCACCCTCTGGTTCTGCAGTGCCACCATCTGATTCACCACTGTCACCCTCTGGTTCACCACTGTCACCCTCTGGTTCATCACTGCCACTCTCTGGTTCATCACAGCACCCTCTGGTTCATCACTGCCACCCTCTGGTTCATCACAGCACCCTCTGGTTCACCACTTCCACCCTCTGGTTCATCACTGCCACCCTCTGGTTCACCACTGCCACCCTCTGGTTCATCACTGTCACCCTCTGGTTCATCACTGCCACCATCTGGTTCAGCACTGCCACCCTCTGGTTCATCACTACCACCCTCTGGTTCACCACTGCCACCCTCTGGTTGATCACTGCCATCCTCTGGTTCATCACAACACCCTCTGGTTCACCACTGCCACCCTCTGGTTCACCACTGCCACCCTCTGGTTCATCTCTGCCACCCTTTAGTTCATCACTGCCACCCTCTGGTTCACCACTGCCACCCTCTGGTTCACAATTGCCACCCTCTGGTTGATCACTGCCATCCTCTGGTTCATCACAACACCCTCTGGTTCACCACTGCCACCGTTTGGTTCATCACTTCCACCCTCTGGTTCATCACAGCTCCCTTTAGTTCACCACTGCCACCCTTTGGTTCATCACTGCACCCTCTGGTTCACCACTGCCACCCTCTGGTTCATGTCTGCCACACTCTAGTTCATCACTGCCACCCTCTGGTTCACCACTGCCACCCTCTGTTTCACCGCTGCCAACCTCTGGTTCACTTCTGCCACCCTCTGGTTCATCACTGCACCCTCTGGTTCAACACTGCCACCCTCTGGTTTACCACTGTCACCCTCTGGTTCATCACTGTCACCCTCTGGTTCATCACTGCCACCCTCTGGTTCATCACAGCACCCTCTGGTTCACCACCGCTGGCACCCACTGGTTCATCACTGCCACCCTCTGGTTCACCACTGCCACCCTCTGGTTCATCACTTCCACCCTCTGGTTCATCACAGCTCCCTTTGGTTCACCACTGCCACCCTCTGGTTCATCACTGCACCCTCTGGTTCACCACTGCCACCCTCTGGTTCATCTCTGCCACCCTCTAGTTCATCACTGCCACCCTCTGGTTCACCACTGCCACCCTCTGTTTCACCGCTGCCAACCTCTGGTTCACTACTGCCACCCTCTGGTTCATCACTGCACCCTCTGGTTCAACACTGCCACCCTCTGGTTTACCACTGTCCCCCTCTGGTTCATCACTGTCACCCTCTGGTTCATCACTGCCACCCTCTGGTTCATCACAGCACCCTCTGGTTCATCACTGCCACCCTCTGGTTCATCACTGTCACCCTCTGGTTCATCACTGCCACCCTCTGGTTCATCACAGCACCCTCTGGTTCACCACTGCCACCCTCTGGTGCACCACTGCCACCCTCTGGTTCATCACTGCCACCCTCTGGTTCACCACTGACACCCTCTGGTTGATCACAGCCATCCTCTGGTTCCTCACAGCACCCTCTGGTTCACCACTGTCACCCTCTGGTTCATCACTGCCACCCTCTGGTTCATCACAGCTCCCTCTGGTTCACCACTGCCACCCTCTGGTTCATCACCGCCACCCTCTGGTTCTTCACAGCTCCCTCTGGTTCACCACTGCCACCCTCTGGTTCACCACTGCCACCCTCTGGTTCATCACAGCACCCTCTGGTTCACAACTGCACCTTCTGGTTCATCACAGCACCCTCTGGTTCCCCACTGCCACCCTCTGGTTCCCCACTGCCACCCTCTGGTTCATCACAGCACCCTCTGGTTCACAACTGCACTTTCTGGTTCATCACAGCACCCTCTGGTTCACCACTGCCACCCTCTGGTTCATCACTGCACCCTCTGGTTCACCACTGCCACCCTCTGGTTCATCTCTGTCACCCTCTAGTTCATCACTGCCACCCTCTGGTTCACCACTGACACCCTCTGTTTCACCACTGCCACCCTCTGGTTAATCACTGCCACCCTCTGGTTCATCACAGCACCCTCTGGTTCACCACTGCCACCCTCTGGTTCATCACTGTCACCCTCTGGTTCATCACGTCCACCCTCTGGTTCATCACAGCACCCTCTGGATCACCACTGCCACCCTCTGGTTCATCACTACCACCCTCTGGTTCATCTCTGTCACCCTCTGGTTCATCACTGCCACCCTCTGGTTCACCACTGCTACCCTCTGGTTCATCACTGCCACCCTCTGGTTCGCCACTGCCACCCTCTGGCTGATCACAGCCATCCTCTGGTTCCTCACAGCACCCTCTAGTTCACCACTGCCACCCTCTAGTTCATCACTGCCACCCTCTGGTTCATCACAGCTCCCTCTGGTTCACCACTGCCACCCTCTGGTTCATCACCGCCACCCTCTGGCTCATCACAGCACCCTCTGGTTCACCACTGCCACCCTCTGGTTCATCACTGCTGCCCTCTAGTTCATCATTGCCACCCTCTGGTTCATCACTGCCACCCTCTGGTTCAGCACAGCACCCTCTGGTTTACCACTGCCACCCTCTGGTTCACCACTGCCACCCTCTGGTTCATCACAGCACCCTCTGGTTCACAACTGCACCTTCTGGTTCATCACAGCACCCTCTGGTTCACCACTGCCACCCTCCGGTTCACCACTGCCACCCTCTGGTTCATCACAGCACCCTCTGGTTCACAACTGCACTTTCTGGTTCATCACAGCACCCTCTGGTTCACCACTGTAGATTATGGGGAGAAAGCACACCTGCCCCGCCTCAACCGGGGGCTGGTTAATGTGTTACTGAATTTGAGCTTCATCTCCGGCACCTGCTTCCTTATCTGTGTTCTGTAAGTGCTTCCTGTTGTGGTTTAATTTTTGTGACAGCCTGGAGCATTGTGCCAAACATGTAACTATTTTCTGACCCTGCTTCGAGGGTCAGAGCAGGGTCAGAAAATAGTTGCAAGTAGGCAACAACTCTGGAGGCGCCGCTCAGGAAGCACTTACAGGGCTACAGCAGGTGCCCAAGTTGAAGTTAATTTCTTTGTAACCATTTTGTAAATGGTTACAAAGAAATTACCTTCAACTTGGGCACCTGCTGTAACCCTGTAAGTGCTTCATGTACTTCAGTTTTTGAAAATCCACCCGCACGAGATTTCGCTGATTTTTCTGCAATTTCACGAGATTCGCGGACCGCGAAATTGCAGAAAATCCGCAAATTCCGTGAACGGAACGGATTTTACGTCCATGCTTAGTGACTTAGCACCAATGTACCTGGAGATGCAACAAAAGTTCCCAAGGCATACAGCTGCAGCGTCGGAAAAACAGAGAGATGCGACACTCCTGAGACCCTAAGGAGGCAATACGATATTCCCGCTGCATGCAGCGGACGGGTTGCGTCGAGTCCGGTCTGTAGGCGCAGCATTACGTCGAGTCTTCCTGACGGTTCCAGTTCACAGGTGATACGTGGGGAACACGTCTCGCACAAGTGCGATGCGTAGATCTTTGGGATGCAACAGCGATCGATGCTGCAGCATTGAGCGGTGTCGGTCCTCTTCAGCCGCGATCCCTGAATGCGTCGGTTGTTGCAGCGGCAACAGCCACTGCGATGATCTTCGCAGTGGCTCAGCGATGCGATGGAAATCCGTTTGCGCTTTGAGAAGCGCTTGTGAAACGTGCCGCAAGAAGAATGATGCAATGGGTTTTGCAGTTCTTTTGACACTTCTTCTTCCAGCTCCCAAACAGCAGCAATAACCTCCAGAGGCCCCACAACTGGATCAAGCACTCTAGGCAGGTTAGAACTCACACAGCAGAGTTCAGGGGAAGCTGTTTGTGAAGTCCTTTTGTTCCTGAAACTTCAAAACAGGAGGCCAGCTCTTCTCACGCCCTTCGAGATCTTCCTCAAGCAGGGGACACAGCACACAGCAAAGTCCTTCTCCTTTCCTTGGCAGAATAGCAACTGCATGTTAGCCCCAGAACACCCACAAGGGCAGTCCTTTTCTTCAGTTTCTCCAGCTCTTCTCCTCTGCAAAGGTTCCTCTTGAATTCCAGGATGATCTGAATTACAGGGGTTTCAGCTCTCATATTTATACCCCAAAAGTCATTGTTCTGTAGGTGTAAGAGGTCCTAGACCCAGTCCAAACCAGTTCTGGGTTCACTCTGCCAGTGCATAACTTCTTCCTTTGTTAGAATGGGCCAGGGCCATCAGACATACCACAGGGGGTGGAGCCAGCATTGTGGAAAACAGACACAGCCCTATTCAGGCGCAAGTGTTACTCCTCAAACCACTCCAAATGAAGATCAGCCTATTCAGCCTGGTGCTGACTCACCCAGACTCCTGGAGCCACCGCAGCCCATGTCACTCTCAAATCAGACAGTCAATCCACAAACAGGAGAGGCACACAGAAAGGTTGAACAAGAAAATAGTCACTTTCTAATAGTGCTATTTTAAAAAACATTCTTCCTAAAAGATGTGTTATTAGATTCTGAGTTCAGGGATACCAGACTTATCTTATCTTACTCCTATGGGAAGATATGCTTGTAAAACTGTTACACAGCATTCCCCATTCTGTCCTATGGGCAAGATAGCCTTTCAATAGTGAAAAACGAAATTCACAGTATTCCACTATCAGGGCATGTTACACACACCAGTATATGTCCTACCCTACCTTTCACATACACCTCACCCTGCCCAGGTGGGTACCATGGGCCTACCATAGGGGTATCCTATATGTAAGAAAAGGGAAAGGTCAGGCCTGGCAAGTAGGTGCACTGGCCAGGTCAACATGGTCAACATGGCAGTTAGCAAACCACGCACAGGCACTGCAGTGGCAGGCCTGAGACATATCTTTAGGGCTACTCATGTGGGTGGCACAATCAGTGCGGCAGGCACACTAGGAGCATTTGAATTACCAGCCCTGGCACACTCAGTGCACTTTACTAGGGACGTACTGGTAAGACAAATATCCCAATAATAGATAGCTAATCACCATAGCAATTTACACATAGAGCATTTGCACTTTAGTACTGATCAGCAGTGGAAAAGTGCCCAGGAAAAACAAAGGAGGAAGAATCAAAAAGTTTGGGGATAACCCTGAAAAAAGGGCCATTTCCAACAGTACGATTTACAAAAGTATGCAAAGGTGCTGAGTGTTCTTCAGTGGTTTCTACCTTTAGAAACCACAGCATAATTTTGTTGTATCAGTAATTCTGTGTTACAAGAGTAATGTAGAGTTTTGAAAAATATCTATGATTCCACTGGTGGAATTAAAAATTCTGCCCAGGCATACTAAAAATACCTTACGAATATTCCTGAAATGAACAGAACAGCATACACCACTAGAACAGCGTTTAAATTCATACTGCAATGTGAACCGTTTGTGAGTCATCCATAAAATATACCTTCTTCAACAATGTATAATGTTTCAAAGTTTTCATTGAACTTCTGGGAATAAAAATCTGCGCCTTATAGAACTTATGTTTAGAAAGAAATTGTTGATAGCACTACATGATAAATCTTTAATGTAAGCATGTGCAGAAAAATCTGCAGGTGCATAATTTATCATAACAATAAGCTTTCAATTTTCTTACATATTTTCTAGGACTTTGATATAAGCCACAACCTTCTTGTAATGTACGTTTTCAACTCACACTAGTGGCATAAATTAAATTCTGTTTGCATTTAAAACTTTACTGGTAGTTACACTACACACCATATAACTTTCACCATACTGAATCAGACGTGTCTCTAGGGCACCACTGTTTCTATTTCATACATGAATATATGTACATATATTGAACATATGCACTATATGTTTATGGGCCTTTTGCTACCTATTTAGTGGTCTTTTTACTACCTACTTTGTTTTCTAAAATGATGTTGCAGTTTAAACAGCAATTTGAGGGGAAATTTCTTGGATGACTTTATTAGAGAGGTTATTTGAGATGTCATCAGCAATATCATCAATAATTTCATTTAACATGCCATGAGTGATGTAATATGCAAGTTCATAAACACTGCATGAGGGGTGGACATGTCACCTGACCTACATACAAATGCAAACACACTCCAGCAGGTTTTAAGGCTTTTTTGTATACACACACAGTGCCACCAAATTCCATTCTGGCTGCCATCTGGATCACACTGACCTCACACTTTGACTAACAGCTCAGAGCTAATAATGTTGCCTATTCCCATGTGGCCTGTGCCTCCAAGTGCTTGTTACAGGCACCACACAGTCAGCGACGCTGTTAGCAGGATATAAGTCCTCTTGTGGGCTTTGGAGCTGTTTGGAGAACTATATGGCATATTTCCATGCTTCTCATATTGTAGCAGAGTGCTAGTGCATCAGCATGCCAAACTCCACAAACTGGGCATGTGTTAGTCGAAACATTGTTCACTACAGCATTGACGTGCACTTTCGTTGCTCATCACTCCAAGAGTGTGAACTAAGGGTGGGCGTAAAATCCGTTTCGCGAGCGAATTTGCGGATTTTCCGCAATTTCGCGATCCGTGAATCTCGCGAAATCGCGGTAAAATCCGCGAATCAGGGGGACGAATTTTCAGCCAAGCAAGGGTTACAGCAGCAGGTGCAAAAGTTGAACCTAATTTCTTTGTAACCTTTTACAAAAGGGTTACAAACAAATTAACTTCAACTTGGACATCTGCTGCTAATTGCTTCCTGGCGCCTCGTTGCCTACTTGCAACTTTTCTCTGACCCTGCTCTGACCCTTGAAGCAGGGTCAGAGAATAGTTACAAGTAGGCAACGAGGCACCTGTCCAAGGAATTAAACCTCATCAGGAAGCATTTACAGATATAAAAAACAGGAAGAAGGGCGAGGATGGCAAAAACACCCATTTTGAGTTGTCAGGAGGGGTTAAACTAAAAGAGACCTTTACAGCACAATTTTCATTTGCATTTTGCTAAAAATAAAAACCTGAATGTTCTGTAGGGGCAACTCAGGAATCTGGCCCTTCAGAGATCCGGCCTCTCTTTCTTTCTCTCGTCCTCTCTCTTTCCCTCTCTTTCTCTCTCTTTCTATCTATCTATCTATCTATCTATCTATCTATCTATCTATCTATCTATCTATCTCTCTCTCCCTCTCCCTTAAACGACTGCATGGGTAACCTCGCTATGCAAGCGGCTCGCGAAGACGCAAAAATCCCCGCGAACACGCAAAAAACCTCGCGAACACGCAAAAAACCCCACGAACACGAAAAAACCAAAAATCCGCAAATTCGCACAAATTCACGAATTTTGCGGATCGCAAATTTGCAAATTCTCAAAATTCGAAGATCGCAAATTTGCAAAATTCGCCCATGCTTAGTGTGAACCAGCACAGTGGAGACAATTCTGCACACCTTCACACCTTTAATGTGATTGGAGAAAAATGCAGGCAGGGTACATATGGACAAATAGCCACTGTGTAATTGGTTGAGACTTTTTTAGCAAGGCAGTCAGAAAATCATGATGTGTCAGACATGAAGCACTTAATAGAAGAACATGTAAATTTAGCAAACTCCTTGATAGCTGCTGAAGAGGTCTTTCTTCTGGGGTTTGAGTCTGTCCCCAGATGCCTAAATATATGTTTCTGCATCAAGGCACTGAGTTACCAGCCCCATTAGCTCTTTTTGAATTGATTGATGTTGAAAGAGTTTAGCCCTGAATGTCATAATAGTAGCTTGTAATAATACTTTGTTTTTTATATAGCTAATAGTACCACCGTTTATTACGTTCACATGGTTGTAAATAGCAGGCACCATTGTTAATCAATTTGATTCTATTCAATTTATAAACCTGTGTTGGAAGGTGGTTTTATTAGTAGGTGCGGGTAGGTATCCAATAACTAGTAATAACACCACAATCACAAATAAGATCCAGTCAAGTGCTCAATAAATGAATCCTTGCTCAACCCTTGGTAGCTTGGTTGTGAGCAGACAGTCTTAATTTAGGAGACAGGTGTGTAAAGCATTCAAAAACCCCAATACATTAAAAAAGTAAGACAGAACACACAATATAAATCTGTTAGAAATGGAATTTCTGGTTGGCTAGGGCATATGCCTAAGCCAGGCAGAAACCACCACTCTAATCAGGGTAAGAGAGTTACACACCAAAGATAGCCCCTGATCACCCCCTTGGTAGCTTGGCAGAGCAGTCAGGCTTATCTCAAAGGCAATGTGTAAAGGATTTGTGCAACATACCCACCCAGCAGCGACACACTAGGCACACCACAAAAGACATTCGACACAAGGCTATGTAAAAATAGCCTTTGTGTTACTCATAAAACACATTAGAATGTAATCACATATCTACACTGTGCCACCTGGCACTTAGGTATCACTTTACAAGGGATTATATACATTACAGGGCCAATCGGGCCACTGTCTTAACCATCAGTATTTATCTGTTAACAAGAAGTAACCAGTAATCACTGGTCAAGGTGCTCCTAGCATAAACATATTAGGCTTAAACATATTAGGCATACCTTCTAAATTGGCACTAGTACACTGTAATCATTCATAAGGTGCACACATCACCTCTGGGCCTTACGCCCAACAAAAACATAAAGGTGAACGCCAGGCTGTCTGGCATCCTCGGGGGCTTGTCCTGGGTGTCCCCGCAATGCCCTTTGCCCAAAAGTCAGGGCTCCCCCTACTATGTGCTCTTCAAGCAGCTGCCCGCGATCTTGTGGTGCAGCTATGAACACCAATCCTTGCCCCCAAACTCAGGGTAGCACAAAAGAGACACCAGACAGTCTCGATCCCCGAGGGGGGATGGAAGCCAACCCCTTGCTCCCCCTCTTCTGCCCCAGCCCAGAATGGGTAATGCTCCCGCCCTCACGGCGATTGGAGCTCAATGCCAGGAAGCTCAGCCCCACTCACTATTCCTTGGGGGCTGAGCGGTTCTGCTCCCAACCCTCCTGTAGCGGGTGCCTCAACTTCGGCTTCAGCAGTAGGTCGAGGACACAAGGGGAACGTCGGCCAGCTCCACACGAAGCAGAGTCTCCATCGACTGCACTCCTTACGGGTCTCCTCCTCGTCTTCCTGCCAGCAGTGGGCCCCGCCAACAACCAGGTTGGAGAAGCACGTCTGCCTTACAGTTCGTGATGTGGCAGTCCTCGCCGTGTTCCACAGAAAGAGCACACTTCTTCAAAGCTGCCAAGGTTACAGATTGCTTATGTGTGACATTTCCATAATTTCAATGTAATTATGAGTGACATTCAACGTCTATGAGTGACACTTTCTCAAGATCAAAATCTCCCAAAATTTAACATACATTTTTGTGTGCAACTTTCCTTCTTTTTGCTATTTTTCTCCCACCTAGTTCCACGGTCTACTCTAGATGCACCCTGTGGGTACTTGTATTAAGGCTACCTCCTTGTCTTGGACCATGCCCCTGGTTCCAATGCCTGCTATGGGTGCTGCTAGTGGTCACCCTCATGTTGCTGGTGAGATGCTAGATTTGGGTTATTGAAGATTATGGTATCCAATATCAAAACATTCCTCAAGGGGCAGCAGCTCTCGGGCTGAGCTGAGAGCTAATACTATAAAATCTACAAAGAGCTGCATTTCAACTAGTCGTTGCTAGGTGTCCCTCAAGTCAAATGCTTTTGCATTTGATTCATGAGGAACACTTAGTAACGACTAGTGGAACTGCAGCTTCATGAAAGGGTTTCAATGCTTTTGCATTTGTCTCGTGAGGGACACCTGGTAACGACTAGTGGAAATGCAGCTTGATGAAATAATTTCAATGCTTTTGCATTTGAATTGTGAGGGACACCTAGTAACGACTAGTTAAACTGCAGCTCTTTGTAGACTTATTTTGATATTGGGTACTATAATATTCACTGCCCACTGCTAATCTCGTCCCATAATGCTTTGCAGGGCCTTTGATTGGGATTGTATTTTTGTCCATAACTGTGCACGGGGTAGTCCTAAGAGGATGGGACCACCACCGAATCGTTCAGCAAGATTTGCTATTTGTTAGCATCTGCTTGGTTCTCTCCCTAGGTTAGGGAGGATCCCAAAATCATGACCTCTCTCACTGCTTGCTAAATTTTCATTTTCACTTTTGTGAAATGACTATATGCATTTCAGCATGTAAAGACAGAGATACTTGTTATTTTACCAAAAGAATATGAGGTCTCTGTTTTATAAATGAAGCGGAATTCATGGAGTTTTTGGTGTAGTGGTACTCCGCCAAATGCGCCCACCCTTAATCAGGACCTTCATGCTGTAACTTAGGGGATCATTACGAAGGCATAGCTATCGATTTGATCGTTACGCCATTGTGATGAGAAATATCCACCGCCATATTAGGATGGTGGTGGGTATCGCGGCGGATATAAAGTCCGTCTGCCGCTTTTCCACCAGTGGCAATTGTTACGATTGCCTGCAGGGTGGAGCTGGGCCACTAATATGGTGGCTGTGCCTAGCAGGCACGGTCCACCCTTTTTTGGATCAGGGTATATGACAGGCCTTTCCATTGCGGCAATGCTGCCATGGAAAGGCAAAAACAACAGGTGATGGACCGAATGTGGATCAATGTCACACACTCACCCCAGTCCAAAGATCTGGGCCCAAATCCATCGTTTTTTTGCACTCCACACCACCCTGGGTTAGACAATGGCGATATGCAAATCAGCTCTGACCCTGTGCCCCATGGGAACAGTCCAGTCCGAACTACAAAAGCCATGTCCTTCCCAGAACGGAATCAAGCATCCGAGGACCGGACCGGTTTCGAGGTAACACCTCTCATCAGCCCGGCTAGCTTGACTCCAGTGGTGTGGAGTGCCTGGGACCCACGTCTGGGCATCCCCAGCGCACTTAGGGCGGAATATGCAAAAACAACAGGTGATGGACCGAATGTGGATCAATGTCACACACTCACCCCAGTCCAAAGATCTGGGCCCAAATCCATCGTTTTTTTGCACTCCACACACCCTGGGTTAGACAATGGCGATATGCAAATCAGCTCTGACCCTGTGCCCCATGGGAACAGTCCAGTCCGAACTACAATAGCCATGTCCTTCCCAGAACGGAATCAAGCATCCGAGGACCGGACCGGTTTCGAGGTAACACCTCTCATCAGCCCGGCTAGCTTGACTCCAGTGGTGTGGAGTGCCTGGGACCCACGTCTGGGCATCCCCAGCGCACTTAGGGCGGAATATGCAAAAACAACAGGTGATGGACTGAATGTGGATCAATGTCACACACTCACCCCAGTCCAAAGATCTGGGCCCAAATCCATCGTTTTTTTGCACTCCACACCACCCTGGGTTAGACAATGGCGATATGCAAATCAGCTCTGACCCTGTGCCCCATGGGAACAGTCCAGTCCGAACTACAAAAGCCATGTCCTTCCCAGAACGGAATCAAGCATCCGAGGACTGGACCGGTTTCGAGGTAACACCTCTCATCAGCCCGGCTAGCTTGACTCCAGTGGTGTGGAGTGCCTGGGACCCACGTCTGGGCATCCCCAGCGCACTTAGGGCGCAATATGCAAAAACAACAGGTGATGGACCGAATGTGGATCAATGTCACACACTCACCCCAGTCCAAAGATCTGGGCCCAAATCCATCGTTTTTTTGCACTCCACACCACCCTGGGTTAGACAATGGCGATATGCAAATCAGCTCTGACCCTGTGCCCCATGGGAACAGTCCAGTCCGAACTACAAAAGCCATGTCCTTCCCAGAACGGAATCAAGCATCCGAGGACCGGACCGGTTTCGAGGTAACACCTCTCATCAGCCCGGCTAGCTTGACTCCAGTGGTGTGGAGTGCCTGGGACCCACGTCTTGGCATCCCCAGCGCACTTAGGGCGGAATATGCAAAAACAACAGGTGATGGACCGAATGTGGATCAATGTCACACACTCACCCCAGTCCAAAGAACTGGGTCCAAATCCATCGTTTTTTTGCACTCCACACCACCCTGGGTTAGACAATGGCGATATGCAAATCAGCTCTGACCCTGTGCCCCATGGGAACAGTCCAGTCCGAACTACAAAAGCCATGTCCTTCCCAGAACGGAATCAAGCATCCGAGGACCGGACCGGTTTCGAGGTAATACCTCTCATCAGCCCGGCTAGCTTGACTCCAGTGGTTTGGAGTGCCTGGGACCCACGTCTGGGCATCCCCATCGCACTTAGGGCGGAATATGCAAAAACAACAGGTGATGGACCGAATGTGGATCAATGTCACACACTCACCCCAGTCCAAAGATCTGGGCCCAAATCCATCGTTTTTTTGCACTCCACACACCCTGGGTTAGACAATGGCGATATGCAAATCAGCTTTGACCCTGTGCCCCATGGGAACAGTCCAGTCCGAACTACAAAAGCCATGTCCTTCCCAGAACGGAATCAAGCATCCGAGGACCGGACCGGTTTCGAGGTAACACCTCTCATCAGCCCAGCTAGCTTGACTCCAGTGGTGTGGAGTGCCTGGGACCCACGTCTGGGCATCCCCAGCGCACTTAGGGCGGAATATGCAAAAACAACAGGTGATGGACCGAATGTGGATCAATGTCACACACTCACCCCAGTCCAAAGATCTGGGCCCAAATCCATCATTTTTTTGCACTCCACACCACCCTAGGTTAGACAATGGCGATATGCAAATCAGCTCTGAACCTGTGCCCCATGGGAACAGTCCAGTCCGAACTACAAAAGCCATGTCCTTCCCAGAACGGAATCAAGCATCCGAGGACCGGACCGGTTTCGAGGTAACACCTCTCATCAGCCCGGCTAGCTTGACTCCAGTGGTGTGGAGTGCCTGGGACCCACGTCTGGGCATCCCCAGCGCACTTAGGGCGGAATATGCAAAAACAACAGGTGATGGACTGAATGTGGATCAATGTCACACACTCACCCCAGTCCAAAGATCTGGGCCCAAATCCATCGTTTTTTTGCACTCCACACCACTCTGGGTTAGACAATGGGGGATCATTACGAAGGCATAACTATCGATTTTATTGTTACGCCATTGTGATGAGAAATATCCACCGCCATATTAGGATGGTGGTGGGTATCGCGGCGGATATAAAGTCCGTCTGCCGCTTTTCCACCAGTGGCAATTGTTACGATTGCCTGCAGGGTGGAGCTGGGCCACTAATATAGTTGTGGTGCCTAGCAGGCACGGTCCACCCTTTTTTGGATCAGGGTATATGACAGGCCTTTCCATTGCGGCAATGCTGCCATGGAAAGGCTGGCGCGGATTGGCTCTGGGGGCCCGTTGCGGGCCTTCTCTGTGGGGGTGTGGGGAGGGGTGCACTGCTGCAGTTCCCTACACAAAGTGGCAGACACTGTGGGCTGCCTGTCACCTGTTGCAGGAAAATGCTGTGATTATTATTTTACCATTGCGGACAGTGCTGCAGCCAGCAGCACCGTGGGCAATGGTAAAAGTCCAGGATGCGCCCGTCAGTATGGCGGGCGCATCCTAATTGGCCTGGTGGGACCACCGCACGTCTGGTGGGCGGTCACATCACCATTATGATGGCGGGCGGACTAATGTCCGCCCGCCATCATAATGAGCCCCATAGTCCTGAGTGGATGAATATCACACTTGTATGCGATTTCTCAAACACAGTCTTATTGTGCCAAACATAGGTTACTCCTGTTTACAGGTGTAGGTCAATCCAGTAAGAACATTTTCTTTGAAAATCAGGATCTGTGTACTCGAGTGATCCGGTTTCTGCATGGTAAAATGGCTCAGTGAGTGGAGGCACTCGCAAACATCAGCGGGTGAGACCTTCCTTCCATACTTCCTCACCTTTATTGTTAGTCTGCAAATGGAATGGACTATTTCTTAGCACCTGTTAGTCACCTGAGGGGAACTAACATTGGGAGGCATCGCAGCTGCATGATCGCGCACTGCCATTAGCATGTGTATTATATTAATATACAGGCTGGTACTGGTACTTACTTGGACTGGGGATGAGAGTCTGGAGGATGGTGGCGCTCCAATAATTGCTTTGCAGGATATTCACAATCAGTGTGCAAGGCTGGCTGCAGGCTGACTCAGGCCATGGGACACTATGGGCTGTGGCAATTCGAGGTTGTGGCCCGGCCCACATCCAATGATAGTCGTCCGTCCAGGCTGTCCAGGGAGAGTAAAACACCTGAGATTATGGATCGGAATGTTGCACGATGGCAAAACATTCACCCCCAGTCACAGATCTGGGTTTAATATATCGTTATTTTGCTCACCAAGCCACCCCAGTTCATATATGGGAACAGTCCAGCCCGAACTGCCAAGCAATGTCTTCCCTGGACCGAAATCAAGCATCCTAGGACTGGTTTCTGGCACAGGGTCAAGACTGATTTGCATACGGCCATGTCTGAACTGGGGTAGCGTGGTGAGCAAAATAGCGATGGATTAAACCCAAATCTGTGACTGGGGGTGAATGCTTTGCCAATGTGCAACATTCCGTCCATCATCTTATGTGTTTTGCTGTTCGCCCTATGTGGGAAGGGTATGCCTAGACGTGGGTCCCGTGCTCACTACGCCACTGGAGTCAAGCTATCCTGGCTGATGACGGCTGATAGCTAGATACCGGTCCTAGGATGCTTGATTCCGGTCCAGGGAAGACATGACTTGGCATTTCGGGCTGGACTGTTCCCATGAGGCACAGGGTCAAGACTGATTTACATATGGCCATGTCTGGACTGGGGTTGTGTGGTGAGCAAAATAAGGATGGATTAAACCCAGATCTGTGACTGGGGGTAAATGTTTTGCCAATGTGCAACATTCCGTCCATCATCTTGTGTGTTTTGCTGTTCGCCCTATGTGGGAAGGGTATGCCAAGACGTGGGTCCTGAGATCACTACACCACTGGAGTCAAGCTATCCTGGCTGATGACAGCTGATAACCAGAAACCGGTTCTAGGATACTTGATTTCGGTCCAAGGAAGACATGGCTTGGCAGTACGGGCTGGACTGTTCCCATGAGGCACAGGGTCAAGACTGATTTGCATATGGCCATGTCTGAACTGGGGTGGCGTGGTGAGCAAAATAACGATGGATTAAACCCAGATCTGTGACTGGGGGTGAATGTTTTGCCAATGTGCAACATTCTGTCCATCATCTTGTGTGTTTTGCTGTCCAGGGAGAGTCCCAAGAAGGGCGCCCAGTGACAGAGTGTCCTGGCTGCCCCTGACTCCTCTCCGTATATGGTCTCCTTCAGCTGAAATAATAATTAAATTTGGCGGGGATAATTAAATAGCCCGCAAACCAGTAGTCGCAAGCCACCTTCTTCCACAACAAGCTAAACCCCTGCTCCAGCAGCAGGATGTGACGTCCCCGCAGCAACGGCATGGACACAATCTAGCTGAGCCCTCCATGACGTCAGGAACCACGCAGCGGGGAATCACAAGAAAGATATAAATGATGCACTAAGGGGCGAGTGTTAGCCAGCCAGCAGCCTTATCCTTGCCCAAGACTGGAGCAGCACTCGCACAGCACGGGTTGTGTGCTGCCAGCTGCCATACTTAACAGTTAGTCTCCTAAAGGGGAGTGATTCAATTACGGACTGTGGAGGCTGGAATCAGAAATAGCACCTCTATAGTAAGTTGCCTCCCAGACCATATATTGACATGATTTAATGCATAAGTATCTGAAATATTATCCCTAGTATGGTTCTTTCATTAACCTCTTTTTACCTGTAAACATTTTATGGATGAAGTTATTTTTCAAGAATCTATGCTTCCAAATTAATAAATTGCAGCCCTTCACAGTTAATGAACATTCTTACACTAGGACTACTTTCATTTCTTTGTATTCAAAGGTAATTTTCCATTAATACATAAATAAAAACAGACATTTATATGTACAAACACTTCACTGTATTGACATTTAACCTAGAAATATAGATAAATTACAGATTTTACTGACATGAAAGGTGGAAAAGTAAAACACAGTTTGTGTGACAAAGTACAAAAACTTAAATAGTCACAGGTGTCTAACATTTTGTGGTGACATAACATAGATTGTAAACATCTGTGACTTATATCATTATTGCTTCATGATAGTAAAAAGTACGAATATTGCTTGAAAAGGGGTTGTGTGTCCTTTTTGTTATGTACTGGGACCTGGTAACATTATGTCCTCTAACGTTTTCATGTACTGGTGTTATTTACCCGTCCTGGTAAGGTCAGATTTATTCGTGGGTGGCTTGAAGTAGCACCCTTCCTTGTGCTTAATACTCAGTGCCTTGTGTGCACTTATAAATAGTTCAACTGGACTCTTGACCTTAGAATGTAAAACGCCGATGTATTTCCACCTTCATGTATGGCCTTCAACTGTGTTTTGGTGGAAGGTCTTCTTCAGGGTCATAATTTCTTAGTATGGACACTGTGAATATATTAATTGAAATATTCATTATACTATGTTGTCACGTGCAGTTTTTTGTTTTTTAAAAGTGAAAGTGTTGTGTTTTTAGAACATACCGTGTATTCTTATTGACGTTGACCTAGCAACTGGGGTTGGAGCTAGATACTTCGCGGAAGGGAATCTTCACTGTTGTACTCGAAAGGGCGAAGCACCACTTCTTTTCTTTCTTTTATCCTATAAAATTGAAAGGAGGAAACAAAAATGGGTGATGGCCTGATGTTTATTGCTTAAGCATTCTTCTTGACAGAAAACAGTGCATGCATAGAGGTCGGGTCGTCTTCCATGTATTGTATTTAAAGGCATCTATAGTAGTGAGTGCTTGCCCGGTGGGCTGCAGAATTCTGCTGGGAATCTACAATTCAAACACGGTGTAATAAGCTACAGTGCATCATGCTTATTTAAGGTCTGTGGAATGTTTTGTAGTCTCTGCAAGCCGATTATCACCTTCTCATGAGTGTGCCTCAGTGTAATGCCTCTATGTGATACTCTCCAGTGCGGAACATTTATTTGGGATCTAAGGTGTATTTTAAGGTACCAAGAAGTCGATATATGTCTCCTCCTGTGTGTTACCCAATTTTTGTGCCTCGAGTCTAGGCCTGGGCGGAAAACTGCGCTCCGCTTGCGTAGTTTGCATAGTTTGCGCAACTATGCACTATGCGAATTGCACGTAGCACTATGCAAAAACACGTAACGTAGCGTAGTTGTCATTTTTTGCTCGCTCGTGGTCCTCAACATCAAATTGGTGACTGCGAGCGAGCAAAATGACATTCCAGTGAGACTTTTTCCTCGTTCGCGATCAGCAACATCAAGTTGCCAATCTCGATCGTGGAAAATAAACCTCCCTGTGAGATTCTCAAGGCAAGGAGGTCAGGTTTCTCATTGCGGGTGGTCGCGTATGCTCGTGACCACTCGTGATGAGAAACTACTAGTCGGCGTTGAGAAAGCTTCCGCTCGGGTAAAAATCTACTCGAGTGGCAGAAAACGACCACTTGCACTATGCAAGATGCCGTTTGCAATGATTGCACAGTGCGGACAAGCATCTGGCACTGTGCAATCATTGCGAACAGCATTTCCCTACCACACTACGCAGTTCACATAGTGCTACGCGTAGCTCGCATAGTGCGAAGTGCACTTTACGTAGCTACGCTTAGCGCTACTATGCAATCTACACCCAGGGTTACTCGAGTCACATGTTTAATTAAAGGTACCCAGTGAGTTTTAGTGCTGACTTGAAGTTACTCAGGTTGGCTGCCAGGGTGACCATTTTCTTCACTTCGCCTAACACTCGACTATCAGCACGTCTTCGTATTCTGAGCCCTTATACTTCCTGGTTTTGTTCTTCGGAGGTGGGCGTGGTCAAGCACTGCTGTGCTTATGAAGCGTTTCTGAGTCAACATAGGTAGCGGGCTCTGCCTGTCCTATGCCTGACTTTCTGTATGTGAGTTGCCATGGTAACATAGAATATATGTCACTGCGCAATTGGGCAGGCAGCTTATTGGTTGCAGTGGGCTCCACAGATTAATTTTTTGAGCGCTGCTATATTCTTGGGCCTCCTCCGGGTAAACTGAAGTGTCCTCTTTTGGCCGTCCTTTGCCTGACCCACTCGAAATTAAATGTCAAGGTGCAGATAGGTGTGTCATATTCTGAATTAAGTCATTCGACAAGATGGTAGCACTAGACTCTAAAGATTTAAGGCAGTATCATGAATTTTAGGTCATTGTACACTTGCTTGCCATACTGTCTGCGTGTCAGTGCGCAGTCGGTTGTTTACCTCAATGCTTCTTGTTGAGATCGTTTCTCCAATTTAATGTTGTTCTGTTGTCATCGGGACCCACAGTTTGAATTCATTGTCGTAATTGTGTTCTGGTGAATATGGTTCAATGAATCGTTCACTACGCTTCTAGGGGCTTGGTCTGAGTGACGAATTGCTTATACATGTGAGGTGCAGAATGGACCTCAAATGTTCCCTAGTGTGCGCAGACAGGTTGTCAACTCCTGTAAAGTGGATTGGACGGACAAGGAGTGTACCAATATCTCGGCTGATATAGGTCTATTCAGGGGCAGTTCTGAAAATGGGCGAGTCTCGTTCACAAGCAGTACATTATTTCACTCAACTCATTGAGTCCGTTTTTCGGTGGTACACAGTCGTAGAATTGTTTAAGCTTCAAAACTAGATAGAAGGGAGTGGGAACATCTGCCCTTTACATGTTTGAGCACAGTCCATCGTATGTCTAATGGTCCATGCCCTTTCCCTTTGAAGTGTCTGTCCATCGGTGCGTTTTGGGCCGTGCATTTGATTCTGGACCTGTGTTGGGTGATCCGCTTTTTCACAGCCTGGGTGGTCTTGCCAATGTATGCAAGCTGACAGGGGCATACGACGCAGTAATTTACATTGGATGTGTTACAGTTGGTGAATTCTTCATGTACTGTAATTCGTCCTTTGTAGTCAAAAAAGTCTTGAGAAATAACTTCATCTATAAAATGTTTACAAGTAAAAAGAGATTAATGATAGAACTGTACCAGGGATAATATTCCAGACCCTTATGTTTTAAATCTTGTCAATTGATGGTCTGGGAGGCAACATACTATAGATAAGATACTTAACAGTTAGGCAGCACTTCTGTGCGTGTCAAGTGGTACTTGGCAGGACTGCTTCTTGGTTCAAGACAGGGAAATTAACAGTGCCGAGGGCACAAGGCAGATGGAGGCAGAGGGAGCACTCCACATGCTAAGGAATAAGCCCACACAAAGGCTTGGGGTTTGAGCATGGCTTTCCACGTCCTCACAAGAGCCCCGCCCACAACCAGGCAGAATCCGCCTGGCTTCTGGCAGCCTCCCCAAAGCAGCGGGACCCGCCCCAATGGTGTCAGCAGACCCCAGGCGAATGGGACCTGCGGGGCTCTCTATTTCCTCACGGGACCCCTACCTAGATCAGGCTTCCTTCTTCCTGACTTGTGGTTCGGCCACAGTGCTCGTTTGCGAGAAAAGTTGGAACCCCTTCTCGGGCTCCAGAAATACAATTGCAAAGTGCTCACCACACGCTGATACAGATGAGTCCACGCCAGGGGCTCAACATCTAGGACTGTTGTCTTGCTCCAAGCCCAAGTCCAGGGCAATCAGGCCAGAGCACTCAGCCTGCCTGGCAGAATGCTGGTTCCAGGCAGGCAGCCATGCAGGCCAGCACAAGGGACAGAGGGGCAGTCCTCCTCTGAGCAACAAAGTTCCATGGCGCTTCCTCCTGGCTCACTGCAGCCCACTCAGTGTCTCATTTTCAGTCCCAAGTAAGCACAAAAAAAAGCCCCTCACATGAGGTTACAGCCCCAATACTTATACCAGTCAGTGTCTTTGTGCTCCCCCTGGCACAGGGCTCTGCACCTGGTCCAAACCATTTCTGGGGGGGCACATAGAAACATCTTTACATGTGCATGACATCCTGCTTTGTCAATGTGGGCTCTGGTCAGAGACACACCACATGGGGGTGGAGCCAGCATTGTGTAAGGCAGGCACAGTCCTATTCAGGCCCAGGTGCTACTCCAAATACAGATCAGCCTATTCAGCCTAGCGCTGACTCACCCAGCCCCTCTGGGGCCACTACACCTCCCCAGCCCCTGTCACTCCAGAGCCAGACATGCAATACACAACAGGCAGGCACAAAGACAAATTGCACACAGAAATGCCCACTTCTAAAAGTGGCATTTTTAAAATAGTGATAATAAATCTGAAAACACCATTACGCAGCATTTATTACCACTATTCCAAACATACAAACTTGACCACGCTACTCCTCTCATGTCAGGAATTACCACTGAAACACATATCAGGGAATTCCCAATGCATTCCTATGAGAGGCAGCCTCACAGTATTAAGGACCCAAAATGGCTGTTTGTCACTACCAGGACATGCAATACAGTTAAGGCACGTGTCCTACCTTTTACCTACAGTGCACCCTGCCCATAGGACTAGCTAGGGCCTTCCTTAGGGGTGACTGATATGTAGTAAAAGGAGAGTCACAGACATGGCACCCACTTTGTGTGCCACATCACACACGCAGTAAACTGCGCAAGCAGGCCCTGCAATGGAAGAGTCATGAGACAGGTTTGAAAGGCTACTTTAGAGGGTGGTCCAAGCAGCACTGCAAGTCCACCAGTAGCATTTAATTTACTGGTCCCGGGTATATGAGATACCACTTTAAAAGATAAATTAAGTACGCCAAACAGCTGTAGACCAATCTTACCATGTTTACCATAGAGACACATGCACTTAACAGTGGACAGCAGTGATAAAGTGCCCAGAGTCCTAAATTCACCAACACCACTTCAGAAAAAATACCAGGAGAAGGCAACACCACTTTACAAAAATAGGAAATATTTGTATGAGTAAGATAACACTAACATGACATAAATCCAATGTAGGGAACCAGAGATATGAATTTCTAAAGATGAAATGCTTTCTACTACTTAAAAGCCAAAAGCACCAACTTGGAACATCTGATTGTGCTTGACCGGGACAAAGTCGAAATTTCAGGCTAACTGTGATGGACCATGGATCAGATACAATAAGTGGTAGGGCCTGGTCAAGTTTCTACCTTCTGACTTAGTCACTTTTTTGGAGATTTTCCTCTCAATTCCGAGAGAGGCGCCTCGTCAGGCCGGCTTACGAGTCGAAGACGGCAGCTTGTTTAGCGTGAGACCTAAGAGAAATCCTGGAGGACTTGAAGCTCTGGAGCTTTCAGCAGGACGACCATGAATTTCAGGCAGGGTCGCAGGTCAATGTCGGCAGCTTCACTCTCAAGGACAGGTTGGCCAACTCATGGAGCTTCTCACATATATTCTCAAAATGATTCCAAACTTCTGGATCTTCTTCCAGAAGGTCCTTTTGGGCTCTTGAAGGCTCCACAACACCAAGCAGGATTAATAAGAATGCTTTAAGCCATGCTAATGGCAGACTGTGTGCTATAGATTACACATTGTGTACGTGTCAATGTTCAGTCAATATCAACACTGAGTGACGCACGTTTGCCACTGGGTGTCAACAAGAGCCAGGCATTGTCTTTGCCCTATTCAATTCAATTCAATTCAAAAAATTTGTATAGCGCGCTACATACCCAGAGGGTCTCAAGGCGCTTGGAGAAGGGTGGGGAATTATTTGTCGAATATCCAGGTTTTAAGTTGCTTTCTGAAAGCTAGGTGGTTCTGAGTGAGGCGAAGGTGAGTGGGAAGTGAGTTCCAGGTTTTAGCCGCCAGGTAGGAGAAGGATCTTCCTCCCATGGTGGTTTTGTTGAGGCGAGGTACAGCAGCGAGGGCTTGGTTGGAGGAGCGTAGCTGGCGGGAGGGGGTGTAGAAGGAGAGTCGTGTGTTGAGGCATTCGGGTCCAAGTTCGTAAAGTGCTTTGTGTGCGTGGGTTAGGAGGCGGAATGTTATCCTCTTATTGACGGGGAGCCAGTGGAGGTTTTTCAGGTGACCTGAAATGTGGTCATTACGCGGGATGTCTAATATGAGTCTGGCTGAAGCGTTCTGGATGCGTTGGAGTTTTTTCTGAAGTTTTGCGGTGGTGCCGGCGTATAGGGTGTTTCCGTAGTCCAGTCGGCTTGTAACCAGTGCGTGGGTGACCGTTTTTCTAGTTTCGGTAGGGATCCAGCGAAATGTGTTTTTGAGCATGCAAAGAATGTTGAAGCAAGAAGATGAAACGGCGTTGACTTGTCTGGTCATTGAGAGTGAGGAGTCCAGGATGACGCCCAAGTTCCGTGCGTGGTCTGTCGGGATGGGTGCTTTTCCAAGGGACTCTGGCCACCAAGAGTTGTCCCAGGCGGAGGGGGAGGAACCTAAGATAAGGACTTCTGTTTTTTCGGAATTCAGTTTCAGACGGCTGTGCTTCATCCACTCGGCCACTTCTTTCATTCCTTCATGCAGGTTGATTTTGGCGGTGTTAGGGTCTTTGGTGAGTGAGAGGATCAGTTGAGTGTCATCAGCGTAGGAGATGATGTTGAGGTTGTGTTGGCGTGCGATGGTAGCGAGGGGGCTCATGTATACGTTGAAGAGGGTGGGACTGAGTGAGGATCCTTGTGGCACGCCGCAAATGACTTCAGTAGCCTCTGATTTGAATGGTGGAAGTCGGACTCTTTGAGTTCTTCCGGTAAGGAACGAGGTGATCCATTCCAGTGCTTTTCCTTGGATTCCACTGTTTCTGAGGCGTTGTATAAGGGTGCTGTGACAGACTGTGTTGAAGGCTGCGGAGAGGTCAAGGAGGATGAGGGCGACTGTGACTCCATTGTCCAGTAGAGTTCGAATGTCGTCTGTTGCAGCGATGAGTGCGGTCTCAGTGCTGTGTTTGGCTCGGAAGCCGGACTGAGAGAAGTCGAGGGATTTGTTGGTTTCGAGGAAGGCGGCGAGCTGGTTGTTGACAGCTTTCTCGATGACTTTGGCCGGGAATGGGAGGAGCGAGATGGGGCGGTAGTTTTTGAGTTCGGTGGGGTCCGCTGTGGGTTTTTTCAGAAGGGCGCTGAATTTGGCGTGTTTCCAGCTTTCCGGGAAGGTGGCAGAGTTGAGGGAGCAGTTGATGACGTCTCGGAGGTGTGGTGCTATGATGTAGTCTGCTTTGTTGAAGATGTGGTGAGGACATGGGTCTGTGGGGGATCCTGAGTGGATGGAGTTCATCAGGCGGATGGTGTCCTCGGTGGAAATTAGGTTCCAATCATTAAGGATGTTCAATGGGGGTGAAGGTACGGCAGAGGGTTGTGTGGGTTGGTCTCCGGGTTGGTTGTCAAAGCTGTTGTGGATGTCTGCGATTTTTGTCGTGTAATTTGTAATTCAGAAAGAGATCCTAAAACATAAGCATTAGTGGTTGTAAATAGCAAAGTGGCCTGTGGCTGGAAGGGGTTAGAGTGTAATGGGGTTCACTTTTTCATTATTTAGTGAGATGATTGACAGAACACAGTCTGGCTTTAGGCCGGCACACATCAAGGAGTCCTCATTTCTTGTCGGAACTAAAGGTCTCAGACAGCATTTGGATTCAGGAGAAACAGCGGCACTCATTATGCTTAATCTGGGTGCAGCCTTCGATACGGTGTGTCATGGCATTCTGACTGGCAGACTTGAGTCCATGGGCCTTCTAGGCTCAACCTTGAGATGGCTTGTTTCTTTCCTGAGTGAACGCTCATTTCAGGTCTCTTCCACTGACACAAGATCCAAGCCTGTAGACTAGACCTCCGGTGTTCCACAGGGTTCTATCTTGTGCCCTGTGCTCTTTAACTTGTACATCCAACTATTAGCGGACTTAATAGAGGAATGTGGGTTTACCCTCTTCTCATACGCCAATAACACACAGATAATTTTTTCTCTATCATCGATTCAGCACCATGATACAGCTTTGCGGTATATTTCTTTATGGATAAAAAAGAACGTACTTAAGCTCAACGGTGATAAAATAGAGGTTTCGGTCCTGGGCAATAATGCATCCCTCAGGGGTCACTGACACTGGCCGGACTCCTGAGGACCTTTGCCCACCATGGCTAAAAATCTGGGTTTCTTCATTGATGTTAAGCTCTCATTGAAACCAAAGATAACCAAGGCAACTGCCATCCGCTTTTCTACCCTTAAATGGCTAAAGAATATTCTCTGGTTGTTTGTCTCAGCAGCCCAAAGAACTGTCATTCAGGCGTTGGTCATATTCAGACTGGAATATGGCAATGTGCGGTACCTAGGAGATGATAAGTCCTCAATACTCTGTTTACAGATGGTTCAAGTTGCTGCGGCACAGCTACTCGTTTGTTTATTGTGGAGGGCCTCATTTGCCCCCATACTAGAGGAACTATACTGGCTCAAGGTATCCAAATGTATTGAGTTTAAGGCTTTGTGCTACATTTTAAGGCCAAACATGGCCTAGAGCCATGATACATTCAGTAACTAGTGACTCCTTACTCGCCCACTCAGCCACTGAGATCTTCACGTCAGATGCTGTTCTCCATACCTAGAGTTCGTCTCACCCGTATGAAAGGTCTCTCTTTTTCCTATCTAGGCCCCAAACTGTGGAACGCCTTGCCGGACGACCTCAGGAATTGTAATTCCCTATTTGCTTTTCTAAAATCTGAAAACTTGGTTATTTTCATGACTGATCAAGTGACAGCCTATCTTCCTCCACCTGCACCGAGAAACCCCTCGGGGTAGCTGAGCACACTACAAATCTCCTAAATGAATAAACACAGGTTGGCTGCAGTTCACATTGACAGGCTAATGCCTCTCTCCTCATATGAGATCAGTCTCAAAAAATGAGGTGGGACGCATATTTAGTGAAATGGTTTCAAGAGCACTTAGTAGTCACCTAACAGTAGTGTTTGATTTGCAAAAAAAATAAGCACAGGAGCCCAAACATTTTCTTAGGAGTGTTCCAGATTGCAGGCACTGCCCAATAACAGGACTATTTAATCTTGATTTCCCCTCATGCCTCTTTCATCTACAACCCTATACTTCAAGGGGCAGATTTATGATAACTGGCGCATCCCCAGGGACGCGCCAGTTATTTTGCGCCGCTGCTCCGCCACCCATGGTGCGCTGCATTTACAATGCGGCGCACCATGGGGCAAAAACGGCACAGATGCGTGACGCATCTGTTCCGTAAAGGTGGCGCATTGCTGAAGTTGCGTCGCAAGCGCGACGCAGCTCTAGCAAGGCTTGGGGGTGCCCCATCTTTACAATGCTGCGTCAAGACCTACGCCTGCTTCAAGCAGGAGCAGGGTTTTGACGCAGCATTGGCCTGAAAGTGACTGAGTGAAATCTTATAGATTTCACTCAGCCACTTTTGCAAGGCGCACCTGCCCCGTAACGCCCACCCTGCGCCGGAACGCCCACAAGTGGCGCAGGGCTTTGCAACGTAACGCATCTGCCTAGATGCGTCACGTTGTAAATGGGTCGTAGGGATGCACCACGTTTACGCCGCTGTTGCGTGACGCAAACGTGGCGCATTCCCAACATAAATCTGCCCCCAAGTCTTTGAGCCCATCGGAAGCGCAGCGGAATCCCCCTGTGGGTTTCCCTCCAACTGCTGGTATTGTAATACCGTGGTCGAAGGGAAACCATCGAAGTCGGGCGGCAAGCCTCTGACTAGCTAACGGATGGCTTTCCTCCGACATCGAAATAGGGCCCTAATTATTTTTTAAAGACAATAGGATTTGTGGAGCACTAATCTCAGATATATTTGCCAAAATGCTAAAGGTTCTGAAGGAAGACTCCTGAAATATTTCATTACCTTCACAGTGTGACAGGAAAGGCTATCCACCCAATGGTTTTCGAGGTTCATCTGCCCCCCAAAAAATTGAAACAGTGGTGGCAAAGTGATGAGTTGTTCTGCACAATTTCTTTAAGAAGTTATAACTTCTATACTAAATGCTGTTCAGGAAAGGACTTTCACATGGTCCCTCATTGTCACAGCATCTTTCTTCACTTCAACGTTTTTACTTCTGCCATTTTGGCATCCTACATCTTCTAGGTAGATTCTCACCTAATTATGATTGAAAATCTCCTTTAACAGGGCAGGGTAGAAAACTGAAGGTTCCTCAAATTTCTCATTCCCAGGCCAAAAACAGCAGAGCTGTAGTAGTGGTTATCATGCAAAAACTGTTTTAGATATCAATATTTCTAAATGTATTCTTTTTTGGGTCCAAATGTTTTTCCGTTTATGAAAAACTATTTGGATATGCGATACAATATATTAATTTTAGAATAATAAACTTAATGCTCTGAAAAAAGGTGATCAATTTTATGGAAAAAACGAAACATACAGTTTTGTCGTGGGTGATATCTTTTCATTTTTAGTGAATGCATGTTTGATGCCCAAGTATCAGTTTGCTATTTTCATCAAGTATCCTCATGTACTACTGTCACGTGTGGAAAGATTCTGCCTTGTATGCCCTATACCAGCATTGTATGCCAGTGAAGGCCACAATATGCCAATATGTCTTGTGCAACATCATACAAGTAGTGGGAAGAGCGCACATAACGCTACTCACATAAGGGTTCTCTTGTCTGTCAAGAACATGCTTGTTATTAGTCAGGACTGAGAAATGTAAATTTGCCATCTCTGAGGCAGTATATAATGGGTGGCATGGTGACCAAAACTATAGATACACCCTTTACCTCTGAAGGATGAAAGGCTGAGTTGGCATGTCATGCTTGCAACTTATGAACTGCAGGTCTCACAAAGATGTTGGGGCAAGCATCTGACTCAATAAGCTATGTTTCCACATTTAGGTGCTGATTACGATGCAACCCCTTACTGCTCCGACCGATGATCTGAGCTTTCGGGGCCAGATCGTAATCGGGCCCGCTGTTTACTTTCCGACCGCCTAATTAGGATCTAGGACTAGGTGGTCGGGAAGCAAACTGGCTGGTCCTTCCCGGTGGCTTCCGATGGGCTCTAGGAGCCCGTTGGCCGGTCGGAAGCCGGCCAGTAATCCCAAGGGCGGGCCTTTCCGCCCTTGAGATTATGATGCATGGTTTCCTTCATTGTTTCCATGCCGTCCGACATAGTTTCCATGCTTGGGGCCCCCAAAAGGTCTCCTTTGTGCTTGCGGCCTCCGGTTGGGGGCGGAGGGGACATCAATGGTGTCCCCCTGTTGATCCCTGCACCCGGTGGCAGGGATGAGCTGCGCCTCCCTTTTCTCAATGGTAGCTTGTGTTACAAACGGTTTACGGCCGCACCACAAGCTCTCATCGAGAAAAGGGAGCATGTGACCGCACAGTGTTCGGTCGCATTGTAATGAGCCAGTTGGGACCGTCGACCAGAGGTCAGTCGGTCCTAGGACCAAGACAGTGTCGGGCGGATTTAAGTCAGGCCCTTAGTCAAAATGTATTTTTGCTACACGTCAACACTGTAGTACAGTTTGCTATTAGTGTTGTCCTTTATTATTCATCAAGATTCATGACAGCTCAGTTCAATTCAAAAACTTTGTTCAGTCCTAGTAAATTTAGACCATAAAAGTGTAGAAGATATACAATAAAAAAACAAAGTAATACTAAGGCAAACTAAAAAGAACACAATTTTATGTCGATACCCTTAAGAAATGATGAAAAGCCGAACAAAAATCGAATGGGACCCAAAGCAAAATTAACAACAGGATAAAAAGAATCTCCAACTCCACCCCCAGCAAACTGGACAGCTCATTAAGCCCGCGATTCACAGAATACGAGAAGCAATAACAAGCTGCAAAATCCTACTCAAGGGATTTTCTAACCTTGATCACAATCCTCAAGAAGGTATACAAAATCAATGTTATTTCATCTTTCTGCAAGGATTGCAGAAAGTGTGGTGCTTCTATGCAATAAGGCATGAAATATGTAATCAAAAGTAGTTTGATAATGCGAGATCTGGGCTTGGAGTAAAAGTGTAAAAGAACGTTGTGTGTAAAGTGTTCTGTGCTCCAGGACAGAAAAATTACTTGGCTTGAAGCAAACTGTGTTTTTTTTTAATTACCTACGCTGTTTCTGTCAGGGACCTTCAGAATAGCAACATTTTTAATAATATCACAGTGAGCGCAAACTGTATTACACTGTTTCATTAAATGTAGAAATGCTACACATCTTCCAAATGGCCCTGAGTTTGCTACAAATCTGGAGCCATATTATCAAGAACCGCGATAACATTATCGCCGCTTTAGCGGCAGGAAACTGCTGCTAAAGCGGCAATAAGGGGCTTGATAATATGCCTTTGTTAATTCCAATAGAGGCCCAGGTTCACATCAGAGCCTGGGCTTCTATGGGAATTCACAAGGGCATATTGTCAAGCCCCTTATCGCCGCTTTAGTAGCAGTTTCATGCCGCTAAAGTGGCGATAATGTTATCGCCGTTCTTGATAATATGGCCTATAGTGCTTCATTTGTGAAAGAGATTGCCATGCCTTACCCTCTGCTCAGAATCCCACGGCTGGTGCAATTAAAAGTTGGCAGGCAGAACACTAAGGCTGGTAGTATTAATACAACTGCACACCTTTTTCATCCACTACCAGACACTCCCACTCCCAGCTTTATCTCACCCTGGAGGTTCCTGTTTTCTCCATTTCTGACAATTTTGCCATCTTTCACTTCTTCCGTCTTTCTGATCTGCGTAATTTTCCTTTCTTGTCCTTCATAAATTAATAAAGCAGAAAAATAAGTGCTGGTGCCCCCCACTGGCAAACACCTGCTCAAATTAAGCACTGTATAAATATATAAAATGGTGCATATCAGTTTACTCATCACACACTGAAAGAAATGGGGAACAGCGTTTACAACACAACTTTTACCATGCACTACCTTTAACACGCAACTTTTACAACGCAAGTCGTTACAACGACTTGCGCTGGGGGGCGCTGTAGGATAGGGAATGGTTTAATTTACTATCCAAAACCTTCCCTACTATCCACGGGGACTGGAGTTGGAATAGTAAATTAAACTATTCAGTATCCAGCGCCCCCCAACGCAAGTCGTTGTAATGACTTGCGTTGTAAAAGTTGCGTGGTTAAGGCATGCGTTGTAAAAGCATGCGTAGTAACGACATACATCCAAGAGAAATACGTTCCTTCCCTTATTAATGCACATACTTTTAAAGGCAATAAAAATTGCTAAACCCAGTATGCAAGTGAAAAGACCTATGAGCAGGCATGAATGTATACATCTACAAATGTTTGGGGACCTCTTGCACCAGCCCATTGACAGCCCTGATCCATCCCTCTCATTGAGACGAGCGAGCCACTGAAGGCTCTCGCCCGAGGCCTGGTTCTGACTCAGCTCGAGGTCTACTTGGGCTCTCGAGCTGAAAGCCATGTGACCCCCCACTTGCAACCACACTCTAACCTCATGCACCATAATTTAAAAACAAGTTATTAATCTTTGGTGTAAAACAGGAGAAAGAGGTATGCATCTAATGGCTCAATGGAACCAAGTGAAACCAGAAAACCAGGGATCAATCCTGGCTTTCCGCATGACAAAAATGCTTGATTCTCTCCAAATATTTTAAGTTACAGGGTCTCTTTTTTACTTCATTATCATATTAAAGAGCACCTTGAAATATGTGAGTTCAGGATCTATGCTGTTTCTCTCGAGTTTGAGTTAATAGACTAATATTGCTCCATGTATAATATATATTTTACTAGCTTACCCGTCGCGCGTTGCTGCGATCTCAGAAGAAAGGAAATTCAAGGAAACTCGTTATGATGACAATAAACTTTACATTGTGTCATTGTTATTGAAACTTATTCATTTTAACATGGAAAACATTTCTAAGTTGGCTTGAGCAGTGCGTCCTCGATTGGCTTCCAATCTTGACTCTGGTTGCTCTCCTGTTTCATTCGAGCGCGCTTGAGCAGTGCGTAATTGATCGTTTTCCAATCTTGATTTTCGAAGCTTGTTCGTTTGAGAAGTAAGGGCTTGAGCAGTACGTACTCGATCGGCTTCCAATCTTGATTCTCGTTGCTCGTTCGTTTGAGAATTACGGGCTTGAGCAGTTTGTATTCGAACAGCTTCTAATCTTGCTTCCCTTTGCTCGTCTGTTTCTGAAGTTCGTAATGCCTTTTTCTTTCGTGCTTCTGATGTAGATAGACCAATCGATTTCTGTTTGGGGGTTATAACTGTCGACGATGCTCGCAAATTTGCTGTGTATTTCAGTATTCAAAGGATTAATCAGAAGGTTTTCCGATGCGTGAGCTGGCCACATACAGTTGTCTATGTGAGAAGCACGGATTCTCCAAATCTAGTCCACACACTTGCAGCGATTGTCCTTGTGCTTTGTTGATGGTCATTGCAAAAGCGAGTCACACCGGAAACTGTAAACGTTCAGTATTGTTAAGATTATGAGGGCCCTGGGGGGGCCGATATTTCACAAATGTTCCTTGTTTTTTTTTTGCCAGAAACCTTCACGGGAGTGTACTCAACAACATCCCAAAGTTTCATGCCAATCGGATGAATGGTGTAGTAATGCATAAAGGACAAACAGACAGACATACCTTCGTTTTTATATATATAGATAGGGAGGACAGATTGTAGACAAACGTGTTTCCAAATTCCATGTGGTTAATAATGCCTAGTAAAAAGTGACAGTTTAAATTGCCAAAAGGCTTTTCTGAATCAATAGATACTACCATGACATCATCATCTTCTAAATCATGTTTTCTAATAATTCCAGAAATGAATCACTTTATAATTCCCAGATCTTTTTGGGGGAAAATCCTGCTTCATCTTGAGTAGTAAGCATTTCGTTATAATATCTAGTGTAGTTATCCAACGTGCTGTTAGTAGCTTCTAGGTTTTGCAATGAAGAGGTGCTCAGCTTCTGTGCAGCTCTCTCATCAGCCAGATTCCTGAATCCTTAAAATCCTTTCTTATTACTCCTTGGCATTAGGTGCCATCCATCAACCAATGCAGTATCCCAGTCCCACCACCATTAATAAGACAGACTCTTGGTATATGAAGGAACATAGGTCTGTTCCAAAGCCCCTTCCTCATAAATTCTTAAGGAGTGCCTTAAGTTGGCTTCAGTATAACACCAACAGCCTAGTAACTCCCTGAGCCATTCTGAGTTCACTCCCATTAAATTCAAATATTCTCTCAGCGTCTCTATGCAGTGCCTCACTCGCTTTCCTTACTGTAACTAGGGCGGGCGAAGAATTCCGCTATGCCAGCGGAGTTTTCAGAGTTTTGCCCACTCCGTATGGAGTGAAGAGTTCTTAAAAATTCTGCGAAGTGACGCGGAACAGAGTTTTTTTTCTCAAGCGGCTCACCAACAGTGAGTTGGCGAGTGGAGATTTCTCATTGCGAGCAGCGGGTCAAGACCGCTCACGTTGAGAAATCTGCCATTCGCATTCAGGAAGCTGCCGCTCAAGTAGAATGTCTACTCTAGCGGCAGAAAGCAGCAGCGCCCTCTGGAGCGACACGTAGTGTCATTTGCGCTGATTTTATAGCATAGGAAAATCTCCTGATGCTAAAGATAATGCGTGCAGCATGACTTAACAGAGTCCACCGCAGTCGAAACTCTGTGGAGTGCCGCAGAGTTTTTCTGCCACTTCACGGAGTTTCTCAGAGTAAAACTCCATGAACTCTGCCAAGGCTTAACTGTAATTCAGGTGCCTAATGCAACCTTGCAAAATAGAATGGAAATACTTCCCATTTGTTAGGCACCCATAATGCTGTCAGGGTCTCATACAGGATCGCTCGCTTGATTTCCCAATCCTATGAGGGCATGTGTTTGACTCAGTGCATACCTGTAAAAATAAATACCAGAGAATTTGCATATAGAATGAGAAATAATTTATAATATAACAAACATATAGAACACTGCATCCACTCCGTCAGGTATTCTGGAGTAGTGCAGTTACACAGATCATAATGAATGAAATACATAGTAATAGAAATGATTGGTTAACCCCTTGTATGCTGGTGACAAACCCCAGCCGTCACGCTCCGCGGTGCTCGTGTGCTGATGACGGCTGGGGTTCGTCACGGCCCCGCCCTGTTCGTTTGTTTACTGCACAGCGGCGGAAACGGGCCAGCAGCGAAGGGGTTAACTGTAACTTTACAAGCTATAGGTCACTGCATTACATTCAGGATAATCTGAAATAGAATGTGCGAGTCATATCCCTGATTGGATTCCGTATCAATATGAAATAATATTAGTATGTAAAAGTCTCTTGCAGACTTTGGTTAACCTCTCAGAGATCACTAGTAGGTGACAATCTGAACTCCTTTGCGTAAATATTGTGCAATGTGAATTGAATGTACTGTTGCATTGTGCAGACATAACTAATATAGGCATTGTCCCTTCAGCCTAGGGGTGGGGGGAATTTGCGAAATTGACTTTCGCAAAATATCGCACAATTGTGCAAAATCTCCGCGAGCATGCGGAACTTTCGCGAAGATGCAGAGATTGCTTTTCCCGCCCATTGGTGATGTGTTTTTGCGTGCTCGCGGGGAAGTGTACCTCTAACTTGCCCATGCGGTCGCTATTGGGTACGGCCATCTTGCTTGCGATGCTTATTTCCTGTTCAGGGTCGAATGACGTGTTCGCGATCGCAAACTCGTGTGGGATAGCGCGACCGGTTACCTACAATCCAACATTTTGTGGCGCATGCAAACGGATAGGAAAACTCGTCGGCGAACGCAGAGACCCGGTAAGTCGCTACCGCGCACGCAAGAATGCATTTTTAAAGCACGAACAAGAAAAAACTTCCGTTTCGCGGCAGATTGCGAAAGTTTTGAAATTTTCACGCTCTCCGCGGAACGCGAAAATGTCAAAATATCGCAAATTCCGCACGCGTAACAAAATTTACCGCCCAGGCCTACTTCAGCCCTGCAAACGGGTTTAGTCTACATTCCAGTGGAACCTTCTGTTAATACAATGCGTTTCTCCAGTTGTGCTCTGGGTGCTGCAGGATCTCCAGCCTACCGATGCTGGGTTCCTAAAAAGGAATTCTGCATTACATCTCTCTCATCGGAAAACAGACAATGCTGTAAGGCAATGAGGGCCTTACCTCACATTCAATACTACTGCTCCCACTTCTGCATTCTGGTTTCTCATTCTATCAAGCTCACAAGCAGCCTCTTCTTACACCTCCAGCTCAGTAGCTGACCTCACTAGTCATTCGCCTGTTCAGCACTGAAAATGGTAATCTGACCCCTCTATCCTCGGTGGTAACTATATCAAGTATAGTTTTAGTTAACACATTCTTCGGCTATCCTTTTCTACCTGCATGTTAGAATCTTAAATCAATAAGTGCATGGTTCAAAGTCCTGCGGTGATTCCAGTTAGATTGCTAACTGAGGTGTGTGTCCAAATCAGCTTTCCAGGTGTGCTGGGATCACTACAACCCTTATTATTTTGTTTCTGTTTTCCTTGATCCACTCTGTTGTTGTTCTTTGTCTTTTCTTATTAGTATACTCTCAGAGGTGATTTTCTTTACACGAATGCTTCACACAACGTTGCTGTTTGTACAGCATGCATATCAACGGGTCTGCACAGTACATAAAATGTATAAAAATACATAACTCTAGCGGTGTTTCTCCCTTTAGCTTATTGACTACCAGGGTTGTGATTTGTCAAGACAAATATTAGAAAGGGGGTCTGTTCGGGAGATGTCGTAGAAAATATGACACTAGCGGAGACGGATACCGAGAAGTATTATACTAAGAGGAAGGGAATTGAATCTGCATCTTTTCGAGGGGCCAGTTGGGCGCAGTTGTTGAAGTCGTGTCAATGTAGGCCTTACACATTTCTGACAATGAAGCATGTGATTAGGATGCCACCAATGGTGGCTGATATCAGGTGGAGGTACAAGCGAGCTGAAGTTTGTAGCATGTATGGCTGTCGATGTGAGCTCAGATGAGAAGTGTGCTTAATTAGGCTCATCACTATGCTATGGATTTTGATATAAACGTAGGTTCTGCTGAACAGTCTGCACGGCAATTAAGCGAGCAAAGTCATGTTCATTGGAGGTGATGGCTCGCGTAGCGATCTATTGCTCATTTGTGCATTGCTCGCATTGCCTCTTGGGGTATTTTTGCCATTCTGTACATTGCTCGCATTGCCTTCAAGAGTGTCTTGGCCAGTTTGTATCGTAGCGCTCGCATTGCATGATAGAAATTAATTATTAGTGCCTGATTGTGCCGGTGCCACTGCCCACAGCGTAATTCCAATTTGTGCCCCAACCTGTTTCGGTTTCGCTTTTGCTGCCATTTTGTTATTGTGCCTCGGAGCCCGTCCTCTCCACCCCGCTCCCGCCTCCCAGCTGCTCCTCCCTCGCTCCGCCCCCCTCCACTCTCTAATTATGACAGATGCACTTGCGCGCAGTGTTCACGCGCAGCGGGCGCGCCCTATGCACGCCGAAGGTGCGCCAAAGGTAAGCCCGTCTACGCCCGTCCGTGCCTGGACCGCGCCCAGCGCCAGACCCCCTGCCCCCCATAAAACCCACTCCACCCGCATACCGTACGACGCCGCAATCCTCTCAGCACTTAACCCCGGCCGACTCTCAAACTGCCACCAAGCCGCCCTAGGACACACCCATGGACCCTTCACCTGCCACTCCTGCAAATTCAACTGCATCAGGACCCACACCAAATCCACAAACTCCAAACAGAGCTCCGACACTAACCACCTGAAGTGTATCCTGCTCAACACCCGCTCGGTCCACAGACACGCCATTGAACTTTGGAACCTACTCGACACCACATCGCCGGACGTCGCCTTTCTTACAGAAACCTGGATGAACGCCTCATCAACGCCCGACATCGCCATAGCCATCCCGGTCGGCTACAAGATCATCCGAAAGGACCGCATCAACCAAACAGGAGGAGGCATCGCCATCGTCCATAAGAACACCATCCGCATCACGACCAGTTCTGACGAAAACTTCGCAGCCGCCGAACACCTTCACTTCCAGATCCACACCGACACCAAGACCACACTCAGAGGCACCCTCATCTACAGGCCACCAGGACCCCGCACACAATTCAGCGAAGACATCACGGACTTCATCAGCCCACACGCCCTCCCCTCCGAGGACTACATTCTACTGGGAGACCTCAACTTCCACCTGGAAAAGAACAAAGACAGCAACACCACCACCCTTCTGGACAACCTCGCCAATCTCGGACTCAAACAACTTTTTGACACCCCCGCCCACTATGCCGGGCACACGCTCGACCCAATCTTCACCTCCAGCAAGCACATCTCCTTCAATCACACCACAGCTCTCCATTGGACGGACCACAGCTGCGTTCACTTCAACTACAAAAAGACCATGACCCACAACCACCCACAACCAATTGCCCGCAGAAATTGGAACAAAATTATCACCGACCAGCTCTTCATATCGCTTCACCAAAACCCTCCTGCCAAAATCATCGGACCCAAACCTAGCAGCCACCAACCTCACACAATGGATCACCCACAGCGCTAACGAATTAGCACCCTTGAAAAACCATCAAATCAGGCAAGGTAGCAAAAAAGCCCCCTGGTTCAATGATGACCTTAAGAAATCCAAAAAGATCTGTCGCACCCTCGAGAAAGCCTGGCGAAAAAATCCAACCACTAACAACATGACCACCTTCAAGAACGCTACCCTCAAACACCACCAACTGATCCGATCCACCAAGAAATCAGCATTCAAGGATCGACTCGACAACAACGCCCACAACAGCAAGGAACTATTCAACATCGTCAAAGAGTTTACCAACCCCACCGCCGGCACCAACGACATCACTCCCTCCCAAGACCTCTGCGACTCCCTAACCTCGTTCTTCCACAACAAAATCGCTGACATACATAACAGCTTCGGAGACCAGTCCACCCCACCCACCTCCGAACTAAAACACCCCTCCAACAACCTTTGCGCCTGGAACCCAATCACCACTGAAGACACCATCCGCCTGATGAACTCCATCCACTCAGGATCGCCAACCGACCCTTGTCCTCACCACATTTTCAACAAAGCAGGCTCCATTATCGCACCCCATCTCCGAGACGTCATCAACTGCTCCCTCAACACCGCTACCTTCCCGGAAAGCTGGAAACATGCCGAACTCAGCGCTCTCCTGAAGAAACCCACAGCAGACCCCACTGAACCTAAGAACTACCGCCCCATTTCGCTCCTCCCATTCCCTGCCAAAGTCATTGAGAAAGCCGTCAACAGTCAGCTTGCCGCCTTCCTCGAATACAACAAATTCCTCGACCCTTCACATTCCGGCTTCCGAGCCAAACACAGCACCGAGACCGCCCTCATCGCAGCAACAGACGACATTCGAACTCTACTGGACAACGGAGAAACAGCTGCCCTCATCCTACTTGACCTCTCCGCAGCCTTCGACACAGTCTGTCATAGCACCCTTATACAACGCCTCAGCAATGTCGGAATACAAGGAAAAGCATTGGACTGGACCATCTCGTTCTTTGCCGGAAGAACCCATAGAGTTCGCCTCCACCCTTTTAGATCAGAGGCCACCGAAGTCATCTGCGTTGTACCACAAGGATCATCACTCAGTCCAACCCTCTTCAACGTATACATGAGTCCCCTCGCATCCATAGCGCGCCAACACAACCTCAACATCATCTCCTATGCAGACGACACCCAGCTGATCCTCTCCCTCACCAAAGACCCAAACACCGCCAAAACCAACCTACACAAAGGGATGAAAGAAGTAGCCGAGTGGATGAAGAACAGCCGTTTAAAACTGAACTCGGACAAAACGGAAGTCCTCATCTTAGGATCATCCCCCTCCGCCTGGGACGACTCATGGTGGCCACCGGCCCTGGGAAACGCACCCTTACCAACGGACCACGCACCTAGCCTGGGCTTCATCCTGGACTCCTCCCTCTCGATGGCCAGACAAGTCAACGCCGTCTCATCATCATGCTTCAACATCCTACGTATGCTCAAAAAAATCTTCAGTTGGATCCCCACCGAAACAAGAAAGACGGTCACCCATGCACAGGTCACAAGCCGACTGGACTACGGAAACACCTTTACGCCGGAACCACAGCCAAACTACAGAAAAAACTCCAACGCATCCAGAACGCCTCAGCCAGACTCATCCTAGACATCCCCCGCCATGCTCACATTTCCGGTCACCTGAAAGACCTGCACTGGCTCCCCGTCAACAAGCGAATAACGTTCCGTCTCCTCACCCACGCACACAAAGCCCTCTACGACCTAGGACCCGAATACCTCAACACGCGCCTGTCCTTTTACAACCCCACCCGCCAACTACGATCGTCCAATCAAGCCCTCGCCGATATTCCACGCATCCAAAGATCCACCATGAGAGGAAGATCCTTCTCCTACTTAGCGGTCAAGACCTGGAATTCTCTCCCCACCCACCTCCGCCTTACACAAAACCACCTCTCCTTCAGAAAACAACTAAAAACTTGGATATTCGATAAGTAAAGTACCCCCCATCCCTCAAGCGCCTTGAGACCCTCTGGGTGAGTGGTGCGCTATACAAATTTTAAACTTGAACTTATTCATTGAACAACTTGTAGGCATGTTATTTATCCTTGTATGCCCTTGTGCCAATTTAAGTTTTTGAATTAAATCAAAGAGAGTAGAACAACCATAAAAATCCTAAGTTACCCTAAATAGTTTTTGCTCTCTCTGGAATATATGCTTATGTTATAATGTTTCATTAGGAAGTTTCCTTTGTGTGTATGTGTGTTTTTTAATGGGGAAGATATGTAATATTCCGCATTATGTGTTTGTAACGTCATGGGTTTTTGAGTTCTACTCTTTATTCCACATTCTCTGTCTCCTTGTCTGGTTCTCCTCTGACCTGCTGCCATTGTATGTTAGAGACCAGGCCCTACAGACCTTGAAATTGTAAACTCTGGGCTCTGTTACAGGAATAAATCGCATCCTTCAGTATCGTGCTGTTCCGCAGTTCGCTCTTAAAATCAGATCCAATCGCAGTCACCGATACACACATACACACCTATTTTCCATAGTAGTCATAATGCACCAAGCCATGTAAGGCACACACAATCTAAATCATGTAGCCTCACAGTAGCAGTGACCATGCACCAGGTCTCTACCAAAATGGGAAGCGCCTAGAAATGAATGCGGTGTTCGTATTACACCTTATATTCAAAATGAGTGTTCACATTTCATGCAATGTCTTGTCAACAATATTGTAATTGTAATTGTGTTTATGTAGCGCTTACTGGCCCAGACGAGACGTCGAAGCGCTTTTCAGCGAGTGCCACGCTACTGCAGAACTCAAAGACGATTAGTGGTGAATTAATACAGGGAGATATGAAATTAATTTGAGAGGTGGACATATCAGTTTGTTATTTGGGTTGAAAAAAGATAGTGGAGGGCTAGGAGAGGGAAAGGTTTGCATTGATATAGCGCTTGCTACTCCTGATGAGGTGTTGAAGCGCTTTTCGGTGGGTAGCACGCCACTCCAGAACCCATAAAGGATTTGTGCAAATTAGTATAGTGAAATATGAAATTAATGTAAACGGTGGACATGTGAGTCTGTTAGTTGAATTGAAAAGGACAGTGGAGGGATAGAAGAGGGAAGGGTCTATAAAGTGTTTTTTTTGTTATGATGTCAGTGTGTTTAATAGACCATTCAGTTCAGTTCCACCATGAAGATGCATTCGATAAAGGCAATTCTTCCACCACTTGGAGAGAAATGAGCAGCAAACGGTGAGAAAGGACAGAAAGAAGAAAACAATTTATAATCTAAAAGGATACAGGCTCATAACAATACTGAAGAAGCTTATCAGCTGAGGAAGGAAATAAAATGGACGACCTGAACAATTTGGATAAGCAGCAGCAATACAGGCAGTAACGAGCAGGAGAGATAAGAGCAGCCGAAGCGATGGAAGAAGTGATGACTTTGGAGAGCCTGGAGGAGATTGTGCTTGCTGCAGCTCTCTCTGGCAGGCAGACTGTGGGCAGCACAGTGTCAGCATCTCTCCCATGGGAGCACTTAGTACCTACAGCAGAACTAAGGCAAAGGCAGGACGGGGGTCATTGACTGCACAGATGGCCGTCAAAGCGGTGGTAACGCCATAATGCACTCTTAAACACAATGCTTTTTTTTTCTTTTTTAGACTGAGTTTTTATTGTGTTAACAGGGGAATAACTTCCACTCCCAGCAGGAAGTACATATTACAGCTCTTTCGGCGAATACATTGCGAAACATATTTCGTCCCTGGGATTGTGCTCACATCTGGGCGTCTATTATTTCTAAATATATTTCTTGCATTGGATTCCACAGGGATTTATCCCCCAGGATCAAGTCGTAAGATCACTGCAGTGTCAGCATGTGCTGCGACCCATAATATGAAGTGTTGAGTAGAAGCTTGCCTGCTGATACAATTTGTACCTGTCCTTTGTCAGTGGGAAGGTGGGCTGCAGATGCTCAGTTTGTACCTGTTGGGCTTTTGTGTCGAAGAGAAGCTAGGCTGCTGAAGCTCTATTTGTGCCTGGTCTGTGACCTGTTCTGTGTCCGAGAGAAGCTTGACTGCTGATGCTTGATTTGTACCTGTTCTGTGTTGGAGAGAAGCTTGGCTGCTGATGCTCCGTTTGTACCTGTTCTGTGTTGGAAAGAAGCTTAGCTGCTGATGCTCAATTTGTACCTGTTTTGTGTCAGTGGAGAGTTGCGCTGCAGATGCTCAGTTTGTACCTGTTGGGCTTTTGTGTCAGAGAGAAGCTTGGCTGCTGATGCTCCGTTTGTACCTGTTCTGTGTTGGAAAGAAGCTTGGCTGCTGATGCTCAATTTGTACCTGTTCTGTGTCAGTGGAGAGTTGCGCTGCAGATGCTCAGTTTGTACCTGTTGGGCTTTTGTGTCAGAGAAAAGCTTGGTTGCTGATGCTCCGTTTGTACCTGTTCTGTGGTGGAAAGAAGCTTGCCTGCTGATGCTCAATTTCTACCTGTCCTGTGTCAGTAGAGAGTTGCGCTGCAGATGCTCAGTTTGTACTTTTGGGCTTTTGTGTCGAAGAGAAGCTAGGCTGCTGAAGTTCAATTTGTGCCTGTCCTGTGACCTGTTCTGTGTCTGAGAGAAGCTTGACTGCTGATGCTTGATTTGTACCTGTTCTGTGTCGGAGAGAGGCTTGGCTGCTGAAGCTGAATTTGCACCTGTCCTGTGTTGGAGAGAAGCTTGGCTGCTGATGCTCAGTTTGCACTGTTTTGTGTCGCCGAGAAGCTAGGCTGCATATGCTCAATTTGTACCTGATCTGTGCCGTAGAGAAGCTTGGCTGCTGATGCTCAATTTATACTGATCTGTGTCGGAGAGAAGCTAGGCTGCATATGCTTAATTTGTACCTGTTCTGTGTCAGACAGAAGCTTGGCTGCTGATGCTAAGTTTGTTTCTGTTCTGTGTTTTGGAGAGAAGCTCTGCTGCTGATGTTTAGTTTGTAACTCTTCTGTGAGGGAGGGAGGTTTAGGCTGTTGTTGAAAGGTGGTTTCTGTTCAGTATGTGGTGGTACTATCCACTGATCCCATTCTGTCGCCACCTCATCTACCCGTAGTTTTAGGAAGTAGGGGACCCCTATATATGAAAACCACTAGTTATACATAGGGAAAAAAATGTCTAATTTGAAAAAGGTCTATAACTAGTACACTTAACACATAAACGAATAGTGATATCAAAAACCCACTATATATAAATGATCATGAACCACTTTGTTGTACTTTTATTCAAAATGTACTATATTTGTTTGATTTTATAAAGAATATATACTTTTTTTTTTTTTTTTTTAAATTGAGTTTTTTAGAGGATGACTGATAAATAGTTTTGAAGAAACCTTTTATACATTACTAAATCAAAAATGGTTTGTTATTGATGGTGCAAAAAAACATACATATGACAGGACATAAAATCAGACAACAGGAAGATGAATGAACATGATGTAGGCAAAGCGGTAGATACACACTACGCGCGTTTCGACTCGTTAGCCTTCATCAGGTGACCCGTCTTTGACTCTATAATTAAGACACAAAGAATATTCATATAAACATACAGTACATCACATAGTATAAATATATATAGTGGGCACATCTATTTACTTAGTGATATTTACATCTTCTTTATCGAGATAACATACATATATATACATTTCATCTTTATATTATTTACAATTAAAATTTCATTTATAGTGTACATGTCCTAACATTACACAGTCTCAAATTAAGCCACTTCAGATAGATTGAACATTACATTTCTTAGAGGTCATGAGTTCACAGCTTGTTCCCTGGATGTAGATTATATATTCGAGTCACTTAGTATATTGCACATACTAGGACAGGCATATACCAAAACTTACTCTTGTCATGTGATATAGAGAGAGCCAGGATAAATAGCATCAAGCATTTCAGATACATATATACAACACAATTTATTCAGTGACCGTGGCGATAGAATACTAGGACAGGCATATACCAAAACTTACTCTTGTCATGTGATATAGAGAGAGCCAGGATATACAGCATCAAGCATTTCAGATACATATATACAACACAATTTATTCAGTGACCGTGACGATAGAATAAGGGTAGGGGGCATAGCAAAAAAACACATCATGGAGAAGGGGACACTTAGTCATCCTATTATAAGGCACATAGCCATTCTGTTATAAGGCTTTTGAGAAACACTAGATGTAGCATTGATGGAAAAACAGGTATCAAAACTATTTATCAGTCATCCTCTAAAAAACTCAATTAAAAAAAAATATATATATATATATATTCTTTATAAAATCAAACAAATATAATAAATTTTGAATAAAAGTACAACAAAGTGGTTCATGATCATTTATATATAGTGGGTTTTTGATATCACTATTCGTTTATGTGTTAAGTGTACTAGTTATAGACCTTTTTCAAATTAGCCACCTCATCTACCCTACAGTTTGTGTCAGGGAAGCTTTCTCTGTTGCCCAAAGTTGGTTGTGTGCAAATTAAGCTTAGTATAAGGGCTTCACTGTACAAAAGCTGAAGCACTTTGTTTTGTCATAGCTTGTTTTTATACTTATTGGGAAGAATCAACTCTCACACAATATGTGAGCAGGTTACCTTTGGTTCAACCAATCATGTTTTTTTGCTTTCGCTACTTAGGTTTTTGAGACTACAATGGCAGTGTTGCAAGCACAATTAGAAGCCCCAGAATGCAGGCTGGCGGGGAGTATCACAAATGACATGGAGCCTCTTAGCAGCGGTTCAAAAAAGCCAACTAAGTGCAGTTTGAGATTTTCTTCCTTCCTCTACGTCTCTTCCCCCATATCAGTAATTTACACTCACAATGTGTTGCACATTGCCTCATGAAGAGTGACCACTGCTCATGACAATCCTCTTCGCCGTGGCTACAAGCGGGGCCTGTTTGCCGCGCTGCCGGTGCACTCAGCCCCTGCTGTAAAAAGGCGGTAATTGTTCTGAAGAGCACAGCACTCAAAGGTTAATCACAAGTGCTGGAGAGGCCAGAAAGGGGTTATCAATTAATGGCTCCCACAGCTAACTGGAAAACATTAACGCTCCTTTAAAACAAGGCTTAAGGTTTTTTTTTTAAACTTTATTGCCCAGAACAATGAGAGTCCACGCGTGCTGCGGGTTTTCAGACATCGCACCACCTGCCACCCCCAAGCCCAAAGAAATGTCTTACTCAGGGTATCAAAAATCTTTAAGATGCCGCTGCGTTAGACATAAGACGAGAGGACGGATAGGCTACGGCACCAGGCACCAACCTGCTGCCAGGGGGGAATGAAACACATGTGCCCAAGTATTATAAGAGAAGCGCTAGCAGATAACGGTCCCTCATTAGTCAGAACCTGAACAGGGGCGGCCTTAGGCATGTGCACGCTGTGCACCTTCACAGGGCCGCCAAACCCAGTGGCGGCCATGCCAATATATATCCTTAATGTGATAATACTCTGAGGATGGATACATATTTGCGTGGCGGCCCCTGGCAGGGATTTGGCGGCCTCCGGCTCTGTTCCACTTCCAAACACCCTGACACCCCTGCCCCCTCTTCACTGCGTTCCTCCTGGTTCCTGATTGCCTTCTTTTTTTCCCTACCCACTGCTGGCACAGGAGTATATAACCACGGCCACCGCCATCCTTTCATTCCCTGTTACTCTTGCGCGAAAGCAACTATAACCTTTTCCTCTCCTGGCGGGCGAGTCGTCTTACAAGTTTATCTATAGTTTTTATAAAGTACTGGTGTTAGCGCAATAGTCATAGTTAATATCTGGTGGGATAAGGGGCACACGACATTGGCGTACCCATTGCAAGCAAAATGAAGAGAATTCAAGTACACAAATCTGGTTATTCGAAACAAAAGAGAAAGGCGGCTCATCAGGCTTTTGTAGCGTCACAGGAAGGAGCAATCCAGAACTTTATCACCCAAGGGAACCCTAAAGATGGAGAATCCTCCGGCCAGAGTACTGCTGATGCACTAACAGTGTTTTGCTTTTGAACATATTGCTTTGAAAATAATACATGTAAATAGGTAAAAATGATTAAATGAAAAACTTTGCCTGCTTAGGATTATTGGCTAGGTGTGGTGCTAAATTGCTAAATGACTCTATCTGGCAACTTTTGTTGTTTATCAATGCACTAGGTAAGACACCATATTCGATATGGTATTGATATTAATGTTTCCGGGCAAAGAACCACCGATTCTTTCTCTGTGGGGGGGCTTTGGATCCGGGGCCCCTGTCATGGTCCTGCAGCCGTCTGTGCCAGTCCCTCATGTTGTGTGTCACAATACGCTCCTCCTCCTAAATTTTATAGTTCTGAGATGAATTCAGAAGGGTAGGAGCAGCTGCAGGTACTGGTCATCTAAATCCTTTTCTGGACGTTTTATTAAAACACCTATCTGAGGTCTGGGGGGCTCCGCCCCGCCCGGATCCCCTCTTCCAGGGCCCCCTACCTACGCTCCCTGCCCAGGGCCACCATGAGCCTAGAGCCGCCCCTGACCTGAAGCTAACACTCCCACTGCACACACCAACGAGAGGACAACACTGAGCACACTTTAACACGCATATGAACACCAGAACACAGCTACGTGGGCAGTGGAAGGTACCCATCTGTAATGTGGGGGTGCATTTTGGTGGTAAAACCATAGGCCAGCAGTAGCCCTCCACTATGGTGGCGGAGCATCACCCCTATGGGCAGCAGCATTAAAAAAAAGTCAAAATAAAGTAAACTTAGGTTTATTTTGTTTCCCAGGGGTGGGGTTAGGGAAATGACGGGCACCAACCGGAGTGGTGCGCACTGCTATCAGTGCGCATGATGGTTTGGCTGGCCGTCTCAGCTCAGCCAAACCATCATGCGCACTGAAGCTGTCTCCGAGCTGCGTTGCTGTGCTGGAGACAGCAAAGCACAGGCTCCCAGTTTCCATAGGAGTGCAAATCACCAATGCTCGGGCCAATCCTGAAGCTGCTCTCATGAATGATAGTGGCTTCAGGATTGGCCGAAGGGGAGTCTGGGAGCCTGTGCCTGGCAGCAGGTAAGTTCTTTTTCCCCCCTTTTGTTTGTTGTCGTCTCCTTTCCACCCCCTCCCCCACCTCACCAGTCTCCTCTGACACCGGCCGCTACTGCCGTAGGCATCAGGGTACGAAAATAGAGGACAAATGCACTGATTAATGCAAGGTACTGATAGAGTGTGCAGGTCACCCAACTATAAATTTACCATACTCACCTTGGCCCATAATCAATAACTCATAACTTAATCAGGTAACCTTTGCTCTACTACCAGTTATTTTACCTACTAGGTTCTATACCATTGACTTACCAATCCTTGTCGCTGGTACCAGTAAACCTATTGGATCAGGGTGTTAGAATAATAGGAAAATACCATTTGCACTCATATAATAACCACAGACTCTGGAAGTTTTAAACTCTTTATCTAAATTTCTTAAATGGTCATGATCCAAAGATTAAACACCAAAAGACTCTCAATAATGAAAATCAGAATCATAATGTAGCTATGTAAAAGATGTATTAAACAGTTTTCAAACATTTAGCAATAGGGAGGGTAAGAAAAAGAACATGATATGCAATCAAAATGATTTTGAGCATTTAACAAAGGGAGGGTAAAAGAAGGGAACATATGTAATCGAAGCTTTAACAGCAGGAACGGTAAAGAGGAAGAAAACAATACAATGACGAACCCACACAAATTTATAATTACCTAGAATGGTGGGAAGACCAACCCTGGCCATGGGCTGGACAAAGGACAGAAACCCCAAAAGTTGCAGTCCCCAGTAGGCTTGCAGGTGCAGATTAGAATCAGGACAGATAAAGCCAATTTAGATCTGGGCAGGACCACCAAAGGTTAAGACCGGCACCCACAGTTCAGTTGCAACGCCTGCGCTACTCCCTCTCTGCAGCTAACAGCCAGAACACCGATTGGGTTATCGAGTTCACCGACAAAGTGCTTCGCCAGCACTTCAGCTTCCCCGAACCCTGCAGCCCTCTGCTCTTGGTCACCTATTGAGTGCGTTGGGTCAGTGACAGGTCAGCTATTCGGACAAGTCGGACAAATTAACTAGCTAAGCCTACCCTAGTTATACTATTTTCCAGGTCAGTGTACCACCCCCCAATGTTGCAAGTGTACGGATCCCCAATTTTGATTGGACAAGGAATGAGGAGAGGTCATCACACCATACCAAAATGAAACTTTTCTTAATGATATTAAAATTAACGTTCCCGCCCATCAATTTATTTTTCTCATGACATCTTTATTCCACCCGGCAGTGAATGTATCAATAATGATTACAATGTAGTCCATATTTTAGTTTAGCTTCCTTCACAGGGGTCAGAAGTTGACTTTCCCAGGAACATCTACTAGCAAGTCATGACTTGGCCGGGTTTCAATGGCAGTGCTTAGGGTTTGTGTTTCTTCTGCGCAGACGCAGTTTCTTTCAATATGGAGTTCAGCGATAGGCGTCAGGCCCAAAACGATTTACATGTAAGAATAGAAAAGAAACAGTGTGTGAGCACAGAATAAATTAATGCACAGTATACCACTTATCTCTACTCTATTCCCATTACTTTATATTTAACTTTTGCGTTAATATTAAGCAGAATGAACAGCTTAGCAAAAGCAGCTGAGCAAGCTTCATGCATGCGGTTACACAGAGCAGCCATTTTAATTCTAGTGCGCAGAAGCAAAAGTTTCCCCCCAAGCGAAAGATATGTCATGTCACGTGAGTATGACGAATGCGCAGTAGGAAATCCCGCGTAGCAGCAGACATTTTAATTGCAAGCCGATTAACATTAGTAGAAACACATATGCAAGCTTCTTCTAGATACGCAATGTCTTGTGAACGGCAATATTAATATGACAAACATGATGATTAATGTATTAATGTTATGTCGCGAAGACTGATTACAAGCAAGTTGTGTTAAGTGCGAATCCTTGCTCCATCAATCCCCTCTTCGATGATATTTTATATCATCACCAATTAATGAAACAGATGCCAACTTTTCACATTTCACCCAACTCAATCTCTTCAAAGTTTATATTTTGTCTCTTTTCATTGTTTGTGTGAAAGTTTTTCACTTTCTTGTATATATTTCCATTCAACTCTTCTCATTCAAGTTCATCAATATTTCTCTTTTTCCATCTCTTATTCACTGTATATGCCTTTTTGTGCTTCCGACATTTGCAACAAATTATTATCCCTAAAATCAGTAAGTCTATTCCTGCCATTGGCATCAGTATTCTACCTACAAAACTTTTTCCTACATTAGAAAGCCAACTACCTATTGAGGAGATACCATCAGTAAGTCTCTTCCATGCACTATCAACCTCCAGTGGTTTAAGCTCTTTTTCCAAATGCGTAATATTTCTCACATACCCCTTAATTTCAACACTTTTATCAGGTATGTAAGTGCAACAATGTTGCGCTTTCAACATTCTACAGACTCCACCCTCTTTTGCTAATATTGTATCAAGAGCAAGTCGATTTTGGAAAACCATTGATCTGATCGCAACCAATTCGGTATTGACCATCAAAAACCCTCCAGCAGTGTCAGTTGATAACCGATCTACTACTGTTGACAATTTGCAAATTCTGTGCGTATTCAGAGTCTCTCCCACTGTAGGTATCAATGCACTAAATATATCACCTACTATTTCACCAAAACTAGCTCTTCTATTACGTATTAATCCATTCGTTTCTTCATTGTTTCCAGTGATTTTATTTGCATGATATATCTCTAGAAAGACTATTCCAAAATAACAGCTCCATTCCAATGATCTGGCAATTTGTAATAAGCCTTGTTTCCGCATATAAAATAGATTCCAGGAAACACAGGTTCAGTTCCATCTTTGAAACCCCAACCCCCAATTACCTTATAATTGTGTTCACATTCACTGGAACCAATGAATATATTGTTATATTAACTTGTTCTTTCTCTATGGAGACAGCTTCCCTTTCTTTTCAAAATCCAGCAACATAGCAGCATGAGTCTTGCCATTTGGTGTGAACCCTATATTTTTGTCCCATTTAGGAATTTTATGATTCTTATCATTTGCCTCTCTTTGGAAATTCTCTCTCCTTTTCTCAACCATATTCAAAAATATTTTTTCTTTTTCTTGTAATAAGCATGTTAAATTATTGTTGTGAGCTTCAGCTATATCTACTGTACCTATCGTTATTGTTAGGAAATATTCACCCATATAACGTGTTACAGGATTCAGGTTACTACGGATAGGAAGTTCAGAAAATTATACATCTGAATTAGAATAGTAATACTGCAAAGGTCCTTTCTTATAGAATAAACTAGCTAAGATACTACATGAAATACCATATGTTAATGGTAAATGGTGGTAAGTTACACCTTCAGCTACCGAAGTAGGTAACTTCATACAAACATAGCAATCTTCTATTTCCATAGCTTCTACATAGTGTACTAATAGGTTTGCAAATACATTTAAGTGAGTTCTCTTTTTAATTCCAGTATATTGTAGTCCTTCCTCATCTGATGCTTCTAAATCTACCTTCTGTTGTTTAATGCTAAGTGCTTTTTCTTGTGTATCCATTCTTCTAGGTGTATCTGTCATTTGTAGCTCATTAGTATCATTCTTCATGTCTCTACTCATTATTTAAGGAATAGCTATTGTCAGTCCTAACCATACTATGAGGACTACCGCTATACCACATGTGCATATTCCACAGCACGTTTTTAAGCAGTTTCTTTTCGGTCTTCCATTAACAGTACGATCAGCCATTTTTAACCAAGGAGAATTAACCCCTCTTTGCAGCTTTTACACAGTCTTTTACCCTGTGAAATTTTCAAGTGGGTCTCACTTCTCCGTCAGTCTGATCAGCAATCAATTCGTCATCACTTTCCTCGCTTATTTCAAAATTTTCGAAATCTTCAAGAACGATGTAAGTCCATTCAGTGCCTCTGAATTTATTATTCAGCCTTTTCAGTCGTGGACTTCTCCTTCTTGGTTGTATTACAGACTGTTCAGCTTGACTAGTTATTTCATTTACTTGTTCTGGTTCCTCATTTATTGTCTTTAGACGAAGTCTCAGTCTTTTGACAAACCTAGGCCACCTGTCTCCTTTTCTGAGTCTTTTAGCTGGCACTGTAATCTGGTCTTCTTCCCATGCTTTTTTATTTTCATTCAGTTCTGGCCCATCTATTTCAATGCTGTCTTCTGCATCCCTCTCTATCTGACTAGGTCCAGGTCTTATTTCTGTTTCTTCAGCCTGGTTACTAATCTGGCCTTGTTCAGGTATCTGCTGAATTTGACTTTGATTTGATTCACCTTCTTCTTCCTGAACACATTTTCCTACTCCTATCTGGTCCTGCTCAAGCTCTTCGAACTCTTGATTTTCTTCTGCTCGAGCTTCTGCCCTTTTACCTATCTGTCCCTCCTAAGAATCTGGAGCTGTGACAGGTATTTGAAATGTCTGAGTATATCGATTTCCCCTTATCTGATCCTCCTCAAGATTACCCTTGGCTTGAATTTCTATAATCTGAGTCCATTCTTCTAGACCTATCTCATCCTCACTATCACTCTGACTATCTTGATAGGTTTGACTTCTGGTTCTCACGTATTCTGCAGGTATCTCAACTACTGGAACCAATCATCTTGACTGGTGCTTGGTTGTTCCTCTTCAGTTACTTCAGGATCGATATCTTGAGACCCCTCAGCTGCACAACCTTCAGCTTCAGCTTCATCAGGTTCAGTCACTCTTTTTGTATGACTAGCATGGATCCAGTGTGGAACTCCTTCGTACTTCACTGCTGTGGTGGTAACCAAAATTACTTGGCGTGATTTTCCCAACTCGGTGCAAGGCAAGATTTTCAAGTATGTTTCTTTAGCACTACCCAGTCACCTGAGTTCAGGTCATGTGCTGGAGTTGCTTGTCTGGCGACAGCGTCTTCCCCAACCTGGTGAGAGATAGAACGCACTTGGTCAGCCAGTTCTTTGCAGTACTCCAGTAATAAATCATCATATATATTTATCAGTTTGTGTCCTGGCACCCATGCTTGCCTCATTGCTCTTCCCAATAGTATTTCATGAGGACTCAAGCCTGTGTTCCAGTCAGGAATACTTCTGAGTCCCATCAGAACAAGAGGTAAAGCATCTGGCCACTCTAATCGGGTAGACTCATACATCTTTCCCAATCTCGACTTGATTGTGCCATTCAGTTGTTCTACCACTCCACAAGCCTCTGGGCAGTATGCACAGTGCAGCTTTTGTTTAACATTGAATGCTTCACAGATTAGACTACTTATTTCACTATTAAATTGTTTTCCTCGGCCTGATTCAATCGTTACTGGAAAACCGAAACGTGGTATCAGGTCTCTGAGTAGAAGTTTGGCTACAGTTATACTATCATTCCTACGTGTGGGTTAAGCTTCCACCCATTTTGAAAACAGGCAGACAATGACAAGAATGTATTTTAGTCCTCGACAAGGGGGTAACTGAATGAAATCAATCTGTAATCGTATGAAGGGAACCTCTGCTTTCCCAATCTTTCCTAGTAACACTACAGTTTTCTTTCCAGGATTCATCTGTTGACAAATTAAACATCTTTGGCAAAGTGCTTCTGCTATGTTCCTGAACTTCGCATTGAACCAACTCTGTCTGAACAACCTAATCATGGCATGTCTTCCCAAGTGGGTATCTCTGTGGAACATCCTAGCCATAGGAGCAAGCAAACAGTCTAGTAACACATCAAGGTAAACAATGACACCATCTTTAACCCTTCTCTGACAACTTATCTTTCTCCATGCTTCCCTTTCTTTTGGTTCTGCTTCATTTTGCAAATCTCTCACTTCTTCCCACATTCTCACACCTTCAAGCAACATAAGTTGGCAGCTGTTTTCACCTACTTCAATTTTCTTGTTTACAGCCATTCTGAATTTGGCACAATGTTGAGCTAACTGGTCAGCATATCGGTTACCAGCTGTCACTTTGTCATTTCCAGATTTGTGAGCAGCACACTTGACCACAGCCACTTCTTTTGGCAATGAAATCGCTTCTAGCAAATCCTTTACATAATGACCATTTTTTAATTGGAGTACCTGAAGAAGTCAGAAACTCCCTTTGCATCCATAATTGGCCATAGTCATGCACAACCCCGTAACCATACTGGCTATCAGTGTATATGGTTACTTTCCAATTTTTCCCAAATTTGCAGGCTTTTGTCAGTGCAACCAATTCAGCTACTTGTGCAGACTTGACTCCAGGTAAATAGGATGCTTCAATTGGACCTCCCAACGTACACACTGCATAGGCATCACTCAAACCTCCTTCCTCATGTCTCATACATGAGCCATCTACAAATAGCTCTTATTCAGAATCAATTAACGGCTCTTCTCTTATGTCGGGACGTGGTTTTGTACTGTATTCAGTCAAGTCAATACAATCATGTTCGACTTCTCCCTTTACTTCTCCAAAGTGTGAATTAGGTAGCAGGGTTGCTGGGTTCAGAATATTACACCTAGCAATGGTTACATTTCCTGCACCTACAAGGATCCGCTCATACTTAGTCATCCGACTAGGAGTGAGATACTGAATCTTGGTCCTTGTTAACAAAATCACAACTACGTGTGAGACATACACTGTCACTGGATGTCCCATAATAATGGACTCGCTTTGCTCAAGACTAATGCAGGTTGCATCTACTGCTTTTAGACATCCAGGCAATGCAGATGCCACTGGGTCTAGTGTGGAAGAAAAATATGCCACAGGGCGTCTCATCAGACCCTGAGTTTGGTTCAGAACTGAAAGTGCACAATTATCTTGTGTGTCACAGAAGAGTGCAAAATCTTTTGAATAGTCAGGCATCTCTAACGCTGGAGCTGTTCACAGACATTCTTGTAATTTCAGAAAAGCAGTAATGCTTTTGTCGTCCCATTCTACTGGATCTTTTGCTCTTTTCTTTGTCATCTGTATCAATGGTTTTGCTAGGACAGCAAATCCCACAATCCATTGCCTACGGTAACCTACAACTCCAAGAAACATTCTGATTTCTTTCTGAGTTTGAGGTAAATTCATGTTTTTGATTATTCTGATTCTTTCTGAGGTAACCCTTCTGACACCTCTTTCTATCTGGTGTCCCAGATATTTCACTAATGTGGTGCAAAACTGTAATTTTTCAGGCGACACCTTATGTCCTCCTTCACCTAAATGATTCAGTAAAGATAGCCAGATGGAAGGAGCTTTCCTATCTTCTTCTTAACAGAGATAAAACAGAGGTTATGCTGTTGGGTAACGTGTCACCTGTTACCTCCGTCTCTCTGTGGACGTCATGACTGGGCCCGCACCTCTGCCGAAGCCACAGATAAAGAGCCTGGGTATGTGGCTTGATAGCTCCCTTAATTTTGCGTACCAAGCAACTGACCTCTCTTCAATCTGTTATGGACTGATGAGAATGCTTTGCAAAATTGTTCCGCTCCTTCCCTTTCAGGTGAGAAGGATCATGGTTCAGGCGCTAATATTGTCCCGCCTGGACTATGGGAATATTTTATATCTCGGAGCTCCAAAGACCACAACCAATAAACTGCAAGTAATTCAGAATTGCGCTGCACGGATGCTCCTTCAGATCCCACGGTGGCAATCGGCAAGACCAGCACTGAGACAGCTGCACTGGTTACCGATTTCAGCCAGGGTACAATTTAAGGCTTTGTGTCTGGCATACAAGGCCATTTGGAGGACGGGTCCACCTATCCTACATCCACTAATACCATCTTACCTTCCGCCAAGAACCTTACGTTCTAGCTCCTTATATCTGACCACTACTAAGAAAATAAGGAAGGCGAGATGGGGAGGACGCTCCTTCTCATTTACTGCTGCAAAATTGTGGAACTCCCTCCCCCAGGCTTTGTGGGGGAACAATAATCTGTTGGCCTTCCCTAAAATCCCACTTGTTTGAAATGCTTGTATAACATCAAGGACTGATTCCTCTCTGCCCTGCTTTTCCAGCGCTACGAGGCCTCCGGGTGGTTAGGCGCTATATAAATATTTTTCCATTCCATTCCAGTAAAGCAATGGTATCAACAACACAGGCATTTCTAGTGTTAGACGACACGAATAGGTCGTCTAAATACTGGACCAAGACTGACTGTCCAGGCAGCACCAAAGACTAAAGGCACTTTTTCAAAATCTGATTAAAAATCGATGGACTCTCTGTATATCCCTGTGGAACGCGATTCCAGACGTACACATGACTGTCAAATTCAAAAGAGAAAATAAATTTGCTATCTGGGTGCAATGGAATCGAGAAAAATGCATGACACAAATCTATCACGGTGAACCATCCAGCCTCCCACGGTATCTGATACAGAATTACTGCAGGATTTGACACAACTTGACAGCATGGAACAACAATCTTATTAATCTTGCGAAGGTCTTGTATGACCCTATACTTGCCACTTGGTTTCTTTATTCCAATTATGGGTGAATTACATGGACTGCTCATTATTTCTTGTAAAATACCTGCTTCAACCAATCGCTTTATTTCTGCTGCAACACCTGCTTTTATTTCTGGGCTCATTTTGTACTGTCGAGTATTTGGGTAAACTGCACCTTCCTTCACTGTCACTTTTATTGGATCGACATTTGCCATTAATCCTACATCTTTTCCAGTAAAATCCCATACATTAAGATTTACAGTCTGTCGTAATTCTTCTGGTAAGTCTTCTATAGTTAACTTTTTATTTTTAGTTTCCTGTTTTGCTAACATTAATTTATAAACTCCGTCTTCATCTGGGGTTTGAATTTCAAAACCACCTGGGGTGCAAAAGATAGTGCAATTCATGTTGCACAATAAGTCTCTGCCTAAAAGGTTCACTGGACTTGATTCACACACAACAAATCTGTGCATTTCTTTAAAATTACCTATTCTAACTTCCATTGGTTCTGTAACTGGGGTACTAATTTGTTTATTAGAAACTCCCACTACTTGGATCGCTTCTCCCGGGAGGGGAAGGTTTGGAACGACTGCTGTTCTCACAGTAGAACGGGTAGCACCAGTGTCCAATAGAAAGGTGACATCATTTCCTTCGACCTTTCCCTCAATGTATGGACCTGACTGATCTACCGGCAAGGAGGTGCCAAGTACGCACTCCTCGTCCTCCCCTCTTGTTGAGCTCATCTTCACAGTATTTTGCATATTTAAGGATTTCATCAATTGGCTTGGCCTGCCATCAAATTTTATGGTCTTTAATCCATTGCGAAATTTCTGGCCTTCATCCTGACACAAACCTATAGATGAAATGCGTCATGTCCTTCATATCAATATTGTCTAGACCACTATACTGTTTAAATACCTGTAATAGGCGTTCATAATATGCATGCACAGACTCATCTTTATTCTGGGTAGTTCTATCTATTCTAGTCCAATCTGTCTCTTTTGCAGGCACCTTTCCTTTGAGGTAGAGTATTACCTGGTTGTACTTCTTCATAACCTCATCAGAAGGTCCCCCTGTCTTTGGGTCTCTAGGGTACTCACCACTAGGCCAATCAATAGCAATTTTACATTCTGTCCACAGATCTATAGGAACAACAATGTCAAACAATCAATCTAAATCTTTCAAAAGACATGAAACCTTCACAAATCTCTCGACCCGTCTGTACCATTCTACAGGTTTTTCTCAAAGTTTTGGGAAATCATTTGTAAATGACAAAATATCCTGTCGGGACCATGGGACATGTACATAACCTCCACCTGGTATCTCTCTCATGGGGCATAACTTTTCTACCTTTTCTGTCTCTTTTAATACACATTCAGAAACAGTTTGTTTTGATCGAGCCTCTTCCTTTTTCTTTGCCCATCTAGTTTTCCATTTTTCTAGGTTACCCCATTTCTGCAATAATGACATCAACTCCTTGATTTGGACTTTTTTCCCTGACGCATTCATGTTTTCCAAATTTTTGTCAGAAAATTCAACTCAATATGGTTTCTGTAAAGCTTTTGATTTGCCAATGTCAATTCCCACATTAGCTGCCATATCCATTAATTTTTCATGAAACACTCTTGTATTTTTAGTAATGCTTTTACATATGAATAGTAACTCATCTTCACTGAATGTATTTAATCTGTCCAATCCCACATTTCCAGCCATCACTTCCTCTAATTCGACTCTTAATTTAAATATATCCAATACCATTGGCTGTGACTTTGGTTTCTCTATTTCTCGTGTCCATCCCCTATTTCTTCTGGGGTTACTACTGTGTTACTACTGTGGCACTTCTTGTTTCTGAGGATGTCTCCATCTGTACTTCTCTAGAATTCATAGGAGTGGTTTTTCTGACCGAGTCACCCACTGGTTCTCTTATGGGCAAATCCATCAGGGAAATCACTGACTCACATTCACTTGCCTGATCATCAACTATTAAGGGTTCCTTTCTTGGATGAACTGCGGATGTAGTCAGAACTGGAGTTTTAGGACTAGCCTGCTTGTCTCCATACAGAAGAACAACTGGGCCAATAGTTACCGGAATTGTCAGGGCTTCAGGACTTGTATTTAATTGGGAAATTTTCTGAATGAACTCACTTCTTTATTTATTTAATGCTTCTCTTTCCCTGTCTTGTAATACTTTTTCTAACGAAGTCCCAGGTATCACTTGTGGAATCAAAGGTGGTTTCAGAAACGGAGCATTTGGATTAACCGTACTTGGTTCTTCATTATAAGGTGGCGGATTGTTCAATAACAAATCCTCCAAATAATCATCATCCGACTCAATACTAGTCATTAAATGTTTTGTTTTCTCTTTCTTTTTACTTCCAGTAGGCTCTTCTAAAGTTAATACAGGATATAATCCTTCCACTCACATGGACTGTCTCCATTGTTTCATTAATTTATCTCTTGTATCTTTTGGAAATCGGGGATAAAACCTATTCCAATTACCATTACTTCCGGGTCTATCTCGCTCGAAAGCTTCAGTTTCCCATTCCTCCAATGCCTCATACTGTGTTAATCTAGGTCTGGGATCTAATTCATTCATGCGAGTTCTCAGATTGTGCAAAACTCTGCCATAAAATGTACCATTTTCTGGAAATGCTAAAACACCATCATATTTTGTGTACTCCATCTAATTTTCTAACCATACACAAGCGTGGTAGCCCCTTTCTACCATCATGTATGATGCGGGCGTATTTGGTGGTGGAATAATAATTCCTCCACTTGTTTTAATTACTTTATCTTTCTTGAAATAATTCTTAATTCTTTTAATGAATGACATTTTTCTCTTTCCTCTGTACCTATTAAAGGGTCTTCCTCTTATATGCTGTTCTTGTGCAAACCCTAAAAATCTTCTATCATGTCTGTTTCCTACAAGCGGACCTACATGCCGCATATACTTTTTAAACAAATCTTCTAGATATTCTCAATTTTGTTTACAAATTATTTCCAATACCAGCGCGTCTTTTATTTTTCAGTGACCAATCAAAATTTAGAATTCAAATCAATCTAACAAACAGCTTGCGGCTTCCCTCGTGAGACTAGTTCTCACGCTCCCGTACTCACCCCTCCTTTACAATTTATTACCTCAGCTACACGCCCGTTGTCTCAACCAATACCAGCACGGCTCTGAGTGACGTCAGCGCAGCTCCGCCACTGACTCCCTCCTTTTGCAAGGTAATAAAAAAACTAATTTCTTTCACTTCGAATGCAGATTTTTTTTATTCACAACGTAGAAACATTCGCCACTGTACCTGAGTGACTAATTCAAAGGAAAGATAATTTTTCACTCAGTACGAGTAAATCTCTTCCGCTTACTCTTCATATACTACAAGTAGATCCCTTCCGTCTACTCTTCATACAAGCATTAGAGAACCTGCCACTCCTTCAGACTTATCCACTCCGGGATATACTAAGGCCAAAGTTTCACCAGTGAACCCTTTTGCTATCAATCAAGCTCAGACGAACCTGCTACTCATTCCGTGTGACCCTTTCTAGGTGATATCACACCAAAAGTTTTGCTAGCGAACTCTTTGCTATCATTTATTCACACATTCATACAGAAAATCCCTAAATAGTGCTTCCGGTTTTACCTAACCATGCACTTATTTCCTACAGGTAAGTGAACTCACTGCAGTGTGGCTTCCATTTACCACCCGCTATTCTGCTCCCAGGGATTCCCAGGGATCCCAGGGATTCCAGACAAAACATATAACATATAACAGGTACGAACAATTGTGGTTAATACATAAAATCAAAATATCATCAATATAATCAATGTAAATCAGATTTGATCAATCAATAATCAGTACATAACTAACTAACTACCTATCTTAACTAAACCCTAACCTTACCTCTGCTACCAAAAGAATAGACTGATAGAGCGCGCATGTCACCCAACTATAAATTTACCATACTCACCTGGGCCCATAATCAATCATTCATAACTTAATCAGGTAACCTTTGCTCTACTACCAGTTATTTTACCTACTAGGTTTTATACCATTGACTTACCAATCCTTGTCGCTGGTACCTGTAAACCTATGGGATCAGGGTGTTAGAATATTAGGAAAATGACATTTGCAGTCATATAATACCACAGACTCGGGAAGTTTTAAATTCTTTATCTACATTTCTTAAATGGTCATGATCCAAAGATTAAACACCAAAATAATGAAAATCAGAATCAGAATGTAGCTATGTAAAATATGTATTAAACAGTTTTCAAACATTTAGCAGTAGGGAGGGTAAGAAAAAGAACATGATATGCAATCAAAATGATTTTGAGCATTTAACAAAGGGAGGGTAAAAGAAGGGAACATATGTAATCGAAGCTGTAACAGTAGGAAAGGTAAAGAGAAAGAAAACAATACAATGACGAACCCACTCAAATTTATAATTACCTCGAATGGTGTGAAGACCAACCCTGGCCACGGGCTGGACAAAGGACAGAAACCCCAAAAGTTGAAGTCACCAGAAGGCTTGCAGGTGCAGATTAGAATCAGGACAGATAAAGCCAATTTGGATCTGGACAGGACCACCAAAGGTTAAGACCGGCACCCGCAGTTCAGTTGCAATGCCTGCACTACTTCCTCTCTGCAGCTAACAGCCAGAACCCCGATTGGGTTATCGATTTCACCAACAAAGTGTTTTGCCAGCACTTCATCTTCCGGAACCCCAATTGGGTTATCGAATTTTCTGACAGAGTGCTCCGCAGCCCTCTGCTCTTGGTCACCTATTGAGTGCGTTGGGTCAGTGACAGGTCAGCTATTCAGACTAGTCGGACAAATTAACTAGCTAAGCCTACCCTAGTTATACTATTTTCCAGGTCAGTGTACCACCCCCCAATGTTACAAGTGTACGGATCCCCAATTTTGATTGGACAAGGAATGAGGAGACGTCATCACACCATACCAAAATGAACTTGATATTAAAATTAACGTTCCCGCCCATCAATTTATTTTTCTCATGACATCTTTATTCCACCCGGCAGTGAATGTATCAATAATGATTACAATGTAGTCCATATTTTAGTTTCGCTTCCTTCACAGGGGTCAGGAACAGTGTACCCTCTAACATGAGCGGCTGCGCTCCCGCGCACCTTTAAGGCACTGAGCGCGTATAGTTCAATGTTTCGAGCGCACACGTTCTTGCCGCTGCCACCCGCTTTTAAAATGCAAGTGGCGAAAAACAGCAATTTTCCTGGTTGTCTGAGTCATTTGGGAAAGTATTCCTGTTAATCACAGCGCCCGTCAGGCACTGCAATTAACAGGAATATTTTCACAATGGCCCACAATCAGCACCCAGCGGCGCTGTATTTAGAAAAGAAATGGAGCAAGTCTGTAAACACGATGTGTAAAGCACATGTCGTGCTTTCAGACTTGCTTAATTTCTTTTCTAAATAAAGCGCGACTGGGTGCTGATTGTGGGCCTTTGTGAAAGGATTCCTGTTAATCACAGCGCCCGTCATGCGCTGCAATTAACAGGAATATTTTCACAATGGCCGGGAAAGGGCGCTAGGCGACTCGGGTGACTCGTAACACGTCGCTGGTGGAACTCCCGGGGTTTCCCACTTGGGACGTCTGCGGCTTCGTCATCTACAAAGGGTAAGAAGTGTATGAGCCCTCCTGGTACCACAACTGGCCGGAGCGCTTCAGCAGCGGACGCCCGCTAAAGGTTGCCAAGTCAACTTTTTAGGTCGAGGGACCGTAGGCTTGGCCGTAGGACAAGACCGGAAGTCCGGAGAATTATTGATTCTTAGAGTGGCTGCTTTATCCCGCCTCTCTTTTTGTCTCTCCTCCATTGGCTGGCTTCCTAAACGGAGGCCAACCATTGGAGGAGAAGGCCTCACTTCAATTTAGCCCTGTCTCTTTCGGATTCGGGGGTGTACATTTTGCTGTTCTTTCACCAGTGACGTCATCCATCATTCAAAACAACAAATACACGCCCCCGAATCCGAAATTTTGAGATGCTTGCCCACCGCCATTTTTTTTTTCCTTTGTCGTTTTTTCTTGTTTTTAATGATTGCTCTACAATTGAGGAAAACTCTGCCTTCTACCGGGATCTGAGTTATATTTCCTGTGCCGGCACCTCTTCTTTCAATACACATTTTTAATGAGCCGTGTTCATTTTTCCAGTGTGTGCGCACCGCCAGGCTGAGGGCGGCGGTTGTGTGAACTCCACGCTGTGTTTATTGTCGCTGAGAGGCTGCTGGGCCCACCCCTGGTGCTCAGAGACTTGCTGCTGGGAGAGAGGGGGCCCTCCCCGGCCCAGATGTGGCTCAGAGGCCCGCCCTGACTCACAGAGCACACAGACCCGCAAGTCTGCATTCTTAGTTCCACAGGAGGTCTGCGCGCACTCACTGCCGAACCTGCTCTTTTTGGGGAAACTTCTCTGCTTTTCACGCCCGTTTGTGTCCAAGAGGTCTCTGGGCTGCAGCGTCTGTCCGGCTGAATACAGGGTAAGTGTTGGCTTTTAAATATGAATGCCACGATGTTATAGCGTTTAATTCTGGCGTTTACCCAGGTTCTAGGCACTACATCATTTTGGTAGGTAAATGAATTGTCTGTAGGGAGATTAGCATCTGGATAAAAACTTTTTAATGTGTTGATGAACGTGTCTTCTAATTAACAGGTAGAGTGGGTAAAATGTAAGTAGGGGGATGGAATAAAAGTTCAACATTTGCATTAAAACATGTGATGAAAAATGGGGGTTATGCCGTGTGCTAGAGTGTGCCATGGCACACACCTCTGTGAATGTGATTTGCCGGTGATCGCACAACTGATCACATAGGGAAGCTGGGATTGGAAGTAATTAAGCAAGCGACGTAAACGTTTTAAATCACAGAATGGATGTGCAACAAACTTCTACTGTGAGCTAAACATGCTAAATGCTGTCAGATTCTGAACAGAAGCGTCTAATGACGTCAAAGTTATAAGTTAAATGGAACTGCATCCTAACAGCATTTGCATATTTCACCTGGAGTGACTCCTTTTGCATGCCTAGAAGCCCTGATTTCAACTTCTGACACTTGAGGTATTGTCCTAACCGCCCTCCTCTTCTCTCCTCCCCTCCATCACTGTGACGACCAGCGACCTGGCGGAGACCCTCTTGCTGCTCTTCTGCGGGGCGGAGGTGGGCTGCTTCTCTGGAGACCCTGCCTACCCCAGCCTCGCCGAGCAGGCCGGACAGCGGCTGCAGATGGAGTTCCTGCTGCACAACAAGAACTCGGGTAAGGGCGAGATCAGCTTCTTTGTGCTCATAAAGCGCTGCGTGCCGCTGTACATGAGCTTCAAGGCACTGTGCCCGGTAAAAGCATTGTCCAACGCTGTGGCGCACAGGTCACTGAAGTGTGCCAATTTAAGCTCTCATACTAATAACGCTTCTAAGTACCCAGGCCACTCATTTTCTCCATTTCAGAAGGATGAAATGCTGTCAGCCCCTACTGAATTCGAACTGGTGATTTCCATCCATCTCAAATATGTATTTTAACTTCTACCTGCCTTGTGATGGGTGCTCAAAGCCTGTGCATTGGAGTTATTTGGGGCTCTCCAGGGGTCACAGCTGCGACCCCTGCCACTGCCTTTGCGACCCCTGACCCCAGAGGGGGCAAAATCAGTGCCAGGAGCAGCTCGTTATTATATACATCGGTTGGGGCACTACTTGCTTTACTTTCTCTCAATTTTTTATTACACTAATAGTGAATAATAGAACATTATTCGCTATTAGTGTAATACAAAATGGAGCACAATTAGCTGGAGTATGATATTCCTTGGCAGTTGAGGTAAGTAAAAAAAGCTGTAAAATTTATGTTGTGCGAGCTTGCGGGTGAGCGAGTTTACTTCTAAGTGTATGTAAGTGTAAATGTTGCTTGTGTGCATGAGCTCCTCACCCCCCTCCCCCCTCGTGGCTTATGCGTGCGTGAGCTCCTCACCCCCTCCCCCCCTCGTGGCTTCTGCGTGCGTGAGCTCCTCATCCCCCTCCCCCCCTCGTTGCTTCTGTGCATGAGCTCCTCGCCCCCCACCCCCCCTCGTTGCTTGTATGTGCGTGAGCTCCTCACCCCCCTCCCCCCTCGTTGCTTGTGTGCGTGAGCTCCTCACCCCCTCCCCCCCTCGTTGCTTGTGTGCGTGAACTCCTCACCCCCTCCCCCCTCGTGGCTTCTACTTGCGTGAGCTCCTCACCCCCCTCGTGGCTTCTGCATGCGTGAGCTCCTCACCCCCCTCGTGGCTTCTGCATGTGTGAGCTCCTCACCCCCTCCCCCCTCATTGCTTGTGTGCGTGAGCTCCTCACCCCCTTCACCCCTCGTAGCTTGTGTGCGTGAGCTCATCACCCCCCTCCCCCTCGTTGCTTGTGTGCTTCAGCTCCTCACCCCCTCCCCCCTCGTGGCTTCTGCGTGCGTGAGCTCCTCACCCCCCTTCTCCCTCGTGGCTTCTGCATGCGTGAGCTCCTCCACCCCACCCTCGTTGCTTGTGTGCGTGAGCTCCTCACCCCCCTCCCCCCCTCGTTGCTTGTGTGCGTGAGCTCCTCGCCCCCCTCCCCCCCTCGTTGCTTGTGTGCGTGAGCTCCTCGCCCCCCTACCCCCCTCGTTGCTTGTATGTGCGTGAGCTCCTCACCCCCCTCCCCCCTCGTTGCTTGTGTGCATGAGCTCCTCACCCCCCTGCCCCCCTCGTTGCTTCTGTGCGTGAGCTCCTCGCCCCCCTCCCCCCTCGTTGCTTGTATGTGCGTGAGCTCCTCACCCCCTCCCCCCCTCGTTGCTTGTGTGCGTGAACTCCTCACCCCCTCCCCCCCTCGTTGCTTGTGTGCGTGAGCTCCTCACCCCCCTCCCCCCCTCGTTGCTTCTGTGCGTGAGCTCCTCGCCCCCCTCCCCCCTCGTTGCTTGTATGTGCGTGAGCTCCTCACCCCCCTCCCCCCCTCGTTGCTTGTGTGCGTGAGCTCCTCACCCCCTCCCCCCCTCGTTGCTTGTGTGCGTGAACTCCTCACCCCCTCCCCCCTCGTGGCTTCTACGTGCGTGAGCTCCTCACCCCCCTCGTGGCTTCTGCATGCGTGAGCTCCTCACCCCCCTCGTGCCTTCTGCGTGCGTGAGCTCCTCACCCCCTCCCCCCTCATTGCTTGTGTGCGTGAGCTCCTCACCCCCCTCCCCCCTCGTAGTTTGTGTGCGTGAGCTCATCACCCCCCTCCCCCCTCGTTGCTTGTGTGCGTGAGCTCCTCACCCCCCTCCCCCCTCGTGGCTTCTGCGTGCGTGAGCTCCTCACCCCCCTTCTCCCTCGTGGCTTCTGCATGCGTGAGCTCCTCCACCCCACCCTCGTTGCTTGTGTGCGTGAGCTCCTCACCCCCCTGCCCCCCTCGTTGCTTGTGTGTGCGTGAGCTCCTCACCCCCTCGCCCCCCCTCGTTGCCTTTTCATTTTGATAAGGTGGTTGTTTGTACTGCTATTATTTGCTGTTAGTGACATGCAATAGCCACAAGTTCTCAATAAAGTTTCTTTTTTTAAAACATACACTGGTAGGAGTCAGATTTGGCACAATGGGGGCCAAGAACAACTTTGATGTGGGAAACGTGGTCCATTGATGATTGGAAAAGGGTATTATCGCGAAAGGTTGTTCAGTTACCCAATCGCAGAATGTAATGATAGTTAGTGCTTGTGCTGCGTTACGACTCCTGCCCCCTGGCTGTGCTTGCTCCCCTGCCCCCTGGCTGTGCTTGCTCCCCTGCCCCTGGCTGTGCTTGCTCCCCTGCTCCCTGGATGTGCTTGCTCCCCTGCCCCCTGGCTGTGCTTGCTCCCCTGCCCCCTGGCTGTGCTTGCTCCCCTGCCCCTTGGCTGTGCTTGCTCCCCTGCCCCCTGGCTGTGCTTGCTCCCCTGCCCCCTGGCTGTGCTTGCTCCCCTGCCCCTTGGCTGTGCTTGCTCCCCTGCCCTCTGGCTGTGCTTGCTCCCTGCCCCCTGGCTGTGCTTGCTTCCCTGCCCCCTGGCTGTGCTTGCTCCCCTGCCCCCTGGCTGTGCTTGCTCCCCTGCCCCCTGGCTGTGCTTACTCCCCTGCTCCCTGGCTGTGCTTGCTTCCCTGCCCCCTCGCTGTTCTTGCTTCCCTGCCCCCTCGCTGTGCTTGCTCTCCTGTGTGTGTATGTGGCTCTGGGTGTGTGTATGTGGCTCTGGGTGTCTGTGTGTGTGGCTCTGGGTGTGTGTGTGTGTGGCTCTGGGTGTGTGTGTGTGGCTCTGGGTGTGTGTGTGTGGCTCTGGGTGTTGTGTGTGTGGCTCTGGGTGTTGTGTATGTGGCTCTGGGTGTGTGTGTGTATGGCTCTGGGTGTGTGTGTGTGGCTCTGGGTGTGTGTGTGTGGCTCTGGGTGGGTGTGTGTGGCTCTGGGTGTGTGTGTGTGTGGCTCTGGGTGTGTGTGTGTGGCTCTGGGTGTGTGTGTGGCTCTGTGTGTGTGTGTGTGTGGCTCTGGGTGTGTGTGTGGCTCTGGGTGTGTGTGTGGCTCTGGGTGTGTTTGTGGCTCTGGGTGTGTGTGTGGCTCTGGTGTGTGTTTGTGGGGCTCTGTGTGTGTGGCTCTGTGTGTGTGGCTCTGTGTGTGTGGCTCTATGTGTGTGGCTCTGTGTGTGTGTGTGGCTCTGTGTGGGTGTGTGGCTCTGTGTGGGTGGCTCTGTATGTGTGAGGGTGGCTTTTTGTGTGTGGCTCTGTGTGGGTGTAAATGCAATAGGTCATGCATTTGCGAGCTATTAAGCTATTGGCAATGTAAATGACAATGCCATTTATTTAACGATTAAGCTATTGGCAATGTAAATGACAATGCCATTTATTTATGATTAAAAAAAAAAAAAAAATGTCATGCGCAATGCCAATAGCTCTACCTTTAATAATGCCGAGACCATTGCATTGTAAATGCTTGTTGTTATTGTTTTCCATCCACTTGGATGTCGATAATATCATATTGAGCCACCTCAGGAGAATCCTATGCTTTATAAGAGGCAGCCGGGAGCAGTGATGGTGTAGCCTGCTCAATTGACAAACAAATCTGCCATGTCTAGGCACGCAGATAAAAAACAGAGTGAAGCTGTTCTTGTGACTCGCACACACGCAGCCTGCATGCCATCCCGTTTGTTTACTTTTAGAATAAAGTTGCAGAGACAATTTTAGGGAAAGAAAACACGCAGAAATTGTGTATAAACAGTTGACATTGATCTGGATAGGGTGAAGTAAAGTAGCATATCAGGCCGTGACAAATAAAATGGAAATATTTTGCCTCAAGTTGTGACTGTCAATGAAACAAGCATTGGCAAACTGAGCATTTTTGGCTTGCTCTTGGAGTCCAAAACCAGTGCTTTAAATGGGCAGTTCTGTCCGATGCCAAGTACCTGCGCTTGTTTTGAATCCCGGCACTTTTCAGAAGTGCTGCAATACATTTAATTGGGGAGTACTGGCACCCCTCAGGAGCAAGTAGGTACTAAATAGTAAGTCCCTGTACTTCTATCGGTACATTCAAAGCACTGTCTGCAAACTTTTATGATAAAAGAAAGGGGCTGCTGTCTCCTTTAGTGCTTCATCTTTCATGGAAGAGGCATCGAATTCAGGAAAGGAAGGCACACCTGGAGGTCTTGTCAAAAGCAGGTAAATCATCGGAGGGGGCCAGGGGGTGGGGTGCTATCTATTTCATGTCACACTTCTGCTTACTTATAAGACTATGTGCAGGTTCCTGCTACAGTATTTGAAATACTTGAAACTATTTGTGGTAGTGGCATACATGCAACAATTACTTTTACACTATTTGGCTAGGCAGGCAGATCCCCGATCAGACGGATATACACACAGCCAACCAGAGCAGCGGAAAGTGTCCTAAGTACGAAGGTAGATTAGACAGACATTCCTAAGAGACAGGTGGCCATGATGCAAGCAAGCAGAAACAGAAAATGAGAGAGAAAGGGACGGACACATAGCATTAATACACAGGCACAGCGAAGCTAGCAGGGACAAAAGCCCGGAAGACAATTATAGACAACACACTTAACAATGTACTGACTTACAAACAGTTGTACACCGAGGTAACTGGATAGACAGTGATAAAAAAAACATACATTGGGAAATACAGAAAAAGTTGAAAGAAAAATATAAATGCATACAGATTGTGTATAGTTTATGTACAGGTTGAATGACAATATCTAGTTAAAAAGATAGACATGCTGTCAAAAAGACAAAGGGGAGGGAAGGATAGAGAAAATATACAGAAGGTACCCACATTGGCGGACGTGGATGGTCTGAACACACATATTTGACTGCATTCTCTCTGCAGCTAGACTGACAGACAGACAGACAGATAGATAGATAGATTTATTTAAATTCGAGTTGTGCTGATGGATGGACGCTTGAATGGACGGGTTATGGGTTTGGGAGCTGGCTGGGTTTGTGTGGGTGAATGAGCTGTATGTAAGGATGGATGAGCTTAAGGGGTAGCTGGATGGGTTTGAGTGTGTAGATACGGTGGATGTAAGTTTATGTGGATGGATGAATGAGTGGATGGATGGATTTATTTTACTTGGATACTAGATGAGTGACACTATGGGTTGGATGGATGGGCTTAAGGGGTAGCTGGATGGGTTTGAGTGTGTGGATAGCGTGTATGTAAGTATGTGTGGATGATGAATGGATGGATGGATTTAGTTTACTTGGATGCTAGATGAGTGACACTATGGGTTGGATGGATGGATGGCTAGGGGATGGATGGGCGGATGGGACGGGGGGTTTGTATACAGACATAGTCAATGGAAGAATTTATCGACGAAAAGGGAAATGTTCAAATGCTCGGTAAATGTGTTTAGAACAATATTTAAGCAGAGCCTGTCTGCCCTGCAGAGTGCATTCAGCACAGCAGGCAGGCTTCCCTAAGCTGAATTCTATGTGCGTACAGCCGTTATTCATACATGAGAAGTGCAGGGAAAGTGCGTGGGTGATGTTTTTATATATTCTTTGACGAGGGTCTTGCAGTTTTCCTCCAGTGAACATGTGTTTGCGTCTCACAGTGGGAGCCGGAGCTGTCTTAGGCTGTCCTCATCTGCCTGCCCACCATGAGCCATCCGAGGAGCCCCTTGTAGATGGCACTGCTGCTCTGCATGCTGATGGCCGGAGGCTGCAAAGAGAGAACCGAGCCGGTCGAGCTCTGAGACAGCGCCGTCCTCAACCTCATTATGGACATCATACAGGACTTGAGAAACTACCACTTGGCCAAGGAAAACGGGGTGCAGTTTTACTCCAAATTCTCAGATTACAAACTGAATGACAAGGAAGCCCCGAGTACGGGCACTATCAGGACGAGCAGAGAGTCGGCGAGTCTCCCATTTTCGCTCCTCCCGTTAGTTAGCATCCGCACTATTCTGTTAGTAAGAAGGGGAAACCGGGCAGAGCCCAAGCACACTATTATGGCTGGGCTTGTTGTGTTGAGAGGTAGGCTGGGCGTGGGTCAGGTGGGTGGTCTCTTTGGACTGGGATGAAGTAAGATTGGGGCAAATCTGTAGCACTATATGCTAAAAAAGAATTGGATCGAATTTACATATCCTCTAAGGAGATCTGTTGTTACCACCTAAAAATGAATATATTGTGCGGCACAGTTAGTGCAGTAAATTATATCAGAAACAAAGTGTTTGGCTACAGATATTGCACAATAACTTCTAAACTATCTATTCGTGTCCATTAGTGCCACTGAGGGTGCTCTGGTCAGAGTATTATAAGTCACAAGGAAAAACAAGCATTGGCCGTGTGGCCATAAAAGTAACAGCCCCAAGTATTTTCATCCCACTCAAAGCCCTGGTCTACACGTGCGGTCAGGTTCTTGTCGCACATAGCCTTGGCTGCAGCGCACAGAGACCTTATTCTGCTGCACACAGAGTAAAATAATTAGAGGGAACATTGGTCAGGAGTTGACTTTCCCAGGAACATCTTCTAGCAAGTCATGACTTGGCCAGGTTTCAATGCCAGTGCTTCAGGGTTTGTGTTTCTTCTGCGCAGACACAGTTTCTTTCAATATGGAGTTCAGCGATATACATGTAAGAATAGAAAAGAAAAAGTTTGAGAACACAGAATAAATGAATGCACTGTATACCACTTATCTCTACTCTATTCCCATTTCTTTATATTTAACTTTTGCGTTAATATTAAGCAGAACGAACAGCTTAACAAAAGCAGCTGAGCAAGCTTCATACATGCAGTTACATAGAGCAGCCATTTTAATTCTAGTGCGCAGAATCGAAAGTTTCCCCCCAAGCGAAAGATACGTCATGTCACGTGAATATGACAGACGCATGCGCAGTAGGAAATCCCGCGTAGCAGCAGCCATTTTAATTGCAAGCAGATTAACATTAGTAGAAACACATATGCAAGCTTCTTCTAGATACCCAATGTCTTGTGAAAGGCAATATTAATATGAAAAACATGTTGATTAATGTATTAACGTTATGTCGAGAGGACTGATTACAAGCAAGTCGCGTTACGTGCAAATCCTTGCTCCATCAGTACTAAGGCTTGATCCTCTCTGCATGGGGAGGGGTAAGCCGAATAGGAAGACTTCCTCTGTGCCTGAAGGACATGACACAAATTCATGAAGACTATCTGCAGATCAAACTTACACAAGTAGGTGTAAGGTAAGACCTGATCCCTGTTTGGGAGGCCCTGCCATTGGCAATACCCACAACTAACTGAACAACAACCTCCATTAACAACAGAATAATCTGACGTGGGTTAGTAGGAGGCAGCAAGACTCAATCAGCCCTCTGCATAACAAGACATCCAACAGCACCAAATCATCAATTGGAATGGTGAGCACTGCATTGTACAAACATTGTAGCATAACTGTTGAATCAAAGATAGCACAGTCCGAAGACTGGACTCCAGCTCATACACAATGTCCTGCAATACACAACACATCAGTTACAAATGAACTATAGGTGTTAGGGCTTCCATCCTTAGCTTCACACCTTTAACGCTTTTTACAGTCGGCCATGCAACCCGCATAGAGTCATAGGAACATGTTCACACTGTAAATTCTCATCTGAGACAGGAAAACACTGGTCTAAGTTTACAGTAATTGGTTACCACTAGTGTGTTTCCAGAGGTTGACTCCATATATAGCTCTTAGGACCAGTCTCTCACCCACGCCTCTACTAATGAACACAACTTTTAGAATGAATTTTAATATAATAGTGAAGGATAGTGAAAGACCAGCTTAACAGGTAGCTTTTAGTAAATTGTGGTGCTCAGATTTGAAATTGTGTACAAAGTCTTCTGAGATAATCAAAATGGCCCTCCTTTTGAACCCACTGCCTAACTTGTGGATCAACTACAGTTTCTTTCTAACAGGAATCATCCCTGGTTTCTTACTAATGCTTTTATTAAGAACAAAAGCGTAATTTCAGTCTGTGCTAATAGACTGCAAATCCTCATCGCTGGTGTTGAATCAAAAGTAGCACAATGGGGTAAAAGGCCAGATGGAGGATGGTATAACACAACTTTACTCTCAGCTCAGTGTGATATAAAATATCTTGATAATAAAGATATCATAGACTGGTCCGACTATCACAACATCCTATTTCACATCAACCAAAAAACTCTTCTCCAGCCCCCCTTGCTACACCCCTTCAAAATGGTCCAGAAATATAACTCAGATTCTTTTAATAGACCTAGATACAAAGATACGTGCACTCCTCCCTAGCTTCTCTGATCACCTTTCAACAACGGAACTTACCTCGCACTACACCTCAAAGATGACATCCATCCTCGATCAAATAGCTCCTCTAAAATAAAAAAAAGCATAAGTACTCCATCCAGATCTTGGTTTAACTCCGACATTAACTCTGAAAGGAGACAACTAAGAGCTACAGAGAGACTATGGAGACACTCAGTCACACACTGCGAACAACTCAAAGAAGCTCGTGAGAAGTACAAAAACACATTGAGAACGAAAAATCCTCATTTTTTTGCACTACACTAAATACCACAAAAAACAGGCCTAGAGAACTCTTTAGCATCATTAGACAACAAACCTCCAAGCCTGCTACCTTCCCAATGCAAGCTTCCAAAGAATTGTGTGATAACTTTGCAATCTTCTTTGAGGAAAAAATCAACAAGATCGAACTTTCACTTGAGATCAACATCAATACCCTCAGCAAGATCCCCCAGCCCGAGATCAAGGACGCCCCTTACAAACCTCCTTCAAAATTGTGGAAATCTGTCAGCCCTATACATGAAGACGAGATAGTCAACCTGATCTCCACATCTAAGCCTACCTCACACGCTCTAGATCCTCTGCTGCCTCAATTGACCAAAAAGCTTAAACTCTCCCTTGCCCCGCTGTGGTGCAAGATCATTAACAGTTCACTGCAATCTGGCCTCATCCCGGAATGCCTCAAACACGGGCAAGTCATGCCACTGCTAAAAAAAACAGACCTAGACAAAAAAGATCTGAACAACTACAGACCAGTCTCAAACCTCCCTCTCCTAGCTAAAATCCTAGAAAGATGCGTGCTCTTGCAACTTACCCAACACCTGGATAGCATCAACCTACTCGACACCAACCAATCGGGCTTTAGAAAGGGATGTAGCACGGAAACCGCGATCCTCAACGTCATTGATGACATGCACAGATCATTGGATGCGGACAAATGCTGCCTTCTCATCCTCCTAGATTTAACAGCAGCTTTTGACACGGTTGATCACATCCTCCTCAATAAGGCTCTTCAAGAAAGGGCAGGTCTAGATGAGGTGGTCTTACAATGGTTCTCCTCCTTCCTCCACAACCGCACTCAAAGAATAAGAATCAAAAACTGCTTGTCTGACCTACATCAAGTTAGCAAGGGAGTCCCCCAAGGATCAGTGCTCTCCCCTCAGCTTTTTAACATTTACATGGAACCACTCACAACCTTGCTCAGAAAAGCTAACATCCCCTTTCACCTTTATGCCAATGACACGCAGATCTACTTGGAAACCACATCCATTGACGACATTCAGAGACTCAATGACACGCTCAGAGAAGTCCAACACTGGCTATCAAGGAACCACCTAAAACTCAATCAAGACAAGACTGAAATACTCCTCATCTCAAACAAAGAAGAGAACCCTCAAATTACAGAATGGTTATCTGCAATCGATACACTCAACGGAAACATCACCCTGGCGGATTCTGTAAAATCATTAGGCATCACTTTAGACCCGAAACGGAACATGACCAAACACATTAAGATCTCGGCAAAGAGCGCCTTCCTGAACTTAAAGCTATTGAACAAAATAAAACCTTTCATCCCAGCCAAGGACCTTAAACAAGTTACCCAATCACTGGTGTTATCCAGATGAGACTATGGGATCGCAACACTGTCAGGCTCAGCAAAGGCTCACCTGGCCCCCCTTAAAACAACACTAAATGCAGAAGCTAGAATGGTCACAGGAGTGAAGAAATTTGACCATATCTCACCTGCACTCAGAGAACTAAAATAGCTCCCAGTTGAAATGCGTGCCAGTTTCAGAACAGCCTGCCTCACCCACAAAGCCCTTCACACAGGCAAACCCGAATACTTGGCCTCTAAACTAAAAAAAGCCAGACAAACCAGGGTGCATATTACCCAGAAATAGCGATAATTATCGCTATTGCTTGGTTAGCGTGAAAAAATTATCGCCGAGCTGCGGCGATTTTTATCGCACATAAACCTTGGTATTACCAAGCTTTATCGCAAATGCGATAAAAATGGGCCGCAATGCATAAATATCGCTGAAAAGTCAGCGATATTCATGCATTAGCGAGCTAATGCTCTTAGCCATGTTATCCACCTCCCATTGGATAACATGGCTAAGAACTGCTCAGGGCAGGTGTTAGCTTTTGGAGATATTCGCGCTTAGCGCAAATATCTCCAAAAGTTGGTAATAGGAGATAGCGATGTTAGCGACTGTTTCCAGTCGCTAACATCTTGGCACGCCCACTTTGCATGTCATTAGTGATAAATATCACTGACATGCAAAGTGGGGCCCAAGATGGTCGCTATCTCCTACTAGCTGTCGCTAACTGGTGTTAGCGACAGCTAGGTAATAGGGAGATAATTTTATCTCCGCTTTCTTGGCTTTTAAGGCCAAAAAAGCGGAGATAAACCCCCTTGATAATATGCCCCCAGGTCCCTTCGGAGCTCAAACGCACTACTACTCATCCCAATGAAAGCACGCAAACAAAAAACCGCAGCCTGATCCTTTGCGGGAATTGCGCCCAAAATCTGGAAAGCTATTCCCCCTCATATAAGAACTATCTCCTCCTTCGCAAAAATAAAAGAGCAACTCAAAAATCTTTTCCTTGACCGGTCCCTAGCAAAAGGGCAGGAGACACAGAAGAGCTATTGACAATACCCACCGATGGGGGTGGGATACCCAGAGTACGGTCATCCTGATAAGGTACTACAAGTAGGTATTGACACTGTTGACTTTCCCTCCAATACGCAAAGTGTTTACCTGATATTGTCTCGAGACTCTTGACCCTTGTACTGATATCTGCACTGTACTTACTGTGAATGTCTGTTTGGTCTTTGCATTTGAACAGTTGTGAAGCGCTCCAATACCTCCGGGTCTGGCTAGCGCTATATAAAACTTCCTAATAAATAAATAAATAAATAAATAATATTGTGTTCTAAATGTTGTCAACAAAACCTTCATCCTATTGGAGTAACTAATAGAACAATACAATGATGTTTTTAAAAACCATATTTACATCAGGTAAGGTTTCTGTATACCATATTCCTATATAAAATCATTCTAATTTGTAGACCCGAACGTCCACACAGGGTCTTTGTATACTTTCATCATAATTTTTACATGTGGTCCAGCAGTCCCAATTTGAAACACAATAAAGGAGGGGTGCGTAATCTTCAGCCTGATGCTCACTCCCCAGAAAACTTAGTGATTGGTATATCTGCCCATTCTCCGGGCAGTCAGGCCTATCTCAGAGGCAATGTGTAAAGCATTTCTACATAAACACACAGTAATAAGGTGAAAACACTACAAATGCGCACCACACCTGTTTAGAAAAATAACCAATCTTTAGCTAAACCAAACAAGACCAAAATGACTTAATCTAACATACATAACTCAAGATATCACTTTTAAACGGTTTAAGCATTCTGTCCAAAAAACTCTGAGGACGTGTTGATTTTATCACAAAGTACCTTTGATGCGTCAAAATCCATAATGAAAAACAGCAGCAAACGAGGGACGTGTCAGAAAACACAGCAATGCATCAGTTCTTGAGTCTCAGGGGAATGGAGGCTTTAGTTCTGCTGCACGCAGGAGAAGTGTTGCGCCGATTCCTTACTGTGAGGAGAAGCGATGCAACGATTTCCAGTGGTGACTCCTTTCTGCGAGGCGATGCGTTGGGAACTTGGCACACTGGGATCAATGGAGAAGCAGCGAAACAGGCTCTGCGTTGATTCATTCAGCCTAGGGCTGGTGATGCTTTAATTCCTTCAGCCACACAGCAGGGCTTACGTTGGAGCGGGGGTCTTGGACGTCAGGGTCACAATATTCTGAACTTGGCCTGCAGGGGTCCTTCTGGCCACAAGCAGGTGCTGTCCCAATTTTTCAGCTGCACCACAGTGATGCGTTGATTTTCAACTGCGTGGCAAGCTTGCAGCAGGAAAGACTGTGCTGGAAGGGCAATGAATGGATTTTAAGTCTTTAAAGCAGCCAAACCACCTCCACGGGCCCTGAACTGGTTTTGGCTCCCAGCAGAGGAGTTCAGAGGGACTGCAGATGAAGTCTTTGATGGTCCTCAGTCTTCTTAACAGGAGGCAAGAACAGCTTTTCCTCTTGATCGAGAAGTGTTCTGAAAATGCGAAGTCACAGGTCCAATACTTATACCCCATTTTGCTTTGAAGTAGGCACAATCCTTGTAGTGAATAGATCCTGCCTTGCTGTGTCTTGGCTCCAGACACACTACAGGGGTGGTGGAGACAGCATTGTGAAAGGACAGGCAGAGCTCTATTCAGGTGCCAGTAAGCATGGGCGAATTTTGCGGATCTCGCGTTCGCGAATTTTGCGGATTTGCGAACTCGCAATCCGCAAAATCCGCGAATTCCCGCGAATTTGCGGATTTTTTTTTTTGTGTGTTCGCAATTGTTTCTGCCAGTTCGCGAGGATTTGGTACTAGTTCGCAATTGCGAACTTACTTGTCGGCTCGCAACGGTCGCGACTATGTTGTTTCTACGTCTGGTTCATCATCACAGCCTCCCAGCACCCTCTGTTTTACCACTGGCACCCTCTCTTTGACCCATGCCACCCTCTGTTACATCAATGCCACCCTCTGGTTCATCATCACTGTAGAAGATGGGGGGGAAAAGCAAGCCCACCTGCCCTGCTTGAACTGACATGAATTAATTTGGGGTTAGTTTATTAACAACACCTGCCCTGCCCCAACTGACAATAATGAATTAGGGGCTAATTAATGTGTCACTGAAAGAATTTAAAGTTCCAGCATGGCACCTGCTTGTCTGCTCCTTTAGCTGTAAATCAGGACCTTTGTGGCATACAGTTAAGGTCAGAGCAGGGTCACACAATAGTTGCAAGCAGGCAACCGAATTCTGGAGGGCCCCCTCAGGAAGCACTACAAAGAATCGTTACAAATCATGAGGTTGACCTTTTGCACCTGCTCATTGCTTTTGCTTTTGCTGAAATCGTTTTTCGGTTTTTTCGCGCTATTCGCGGGGCGCGGCGTCGTGCGAAACCGACCGCGGAAGCCGCCAATTCGTGCGAATGAGCATTTTATTTTTTTGCGGCTTGTTGTTTCGCGAGTTTTTTTGCAGTATTCGCGAGCCGCTTGCAGCGCAACACGCGAATTTACCCCAAGGTCGAGTACGGGCGCGGCCATTTTGTTTGCGTGACGTATTTCCGTTTCCGCCCGCTATGTATAATCTCGCGCAGTAAGCGCATTGCGAGTAGAGGTTCGCACGAGATCGCGCGGGAAATCTAGAGGTTCGCACGAGATCGCGAGGAAAATCTCACGCGAACTTACTTTCGCGCTCGTGAACGGGCGCCGGCCATCTTGTTTTTCATTCATTTCCTGTGTCTGGGCATGGTGTTTAATCCTCTTGGTATCTTTGCCATCCTTTGCTTGTTTTCAGTTTTTTTTTTACGATTTTGCTTCTTATCTATCCCTCTCTTTTCCTAGCTGTATATTTTTGTCTTTTCTGCTATTTTTCTTTACTTTTAAACTACTTTTTTAAACTCTTTTCTTTTCTTCTTCCCTATCCTATTCTTTCTTAATTTTCTACTTCTTCCTACCTTACCTGCCCAGACCATGGTCAAGCCAGGCGCCGTGAAGCTGCCCAGGCACTTGAGGGCCGCAGCGGCGGCGGGGAGTAGTGCTGGACCCAGTGGCAGGACAGCATGCGGGAGATTGAGGGGGGAGCAGGTGACGCGACGGGAGATATTCAGCCCGGAGGAAGTGGGCGCGCTGGTCTACTTCGTCCAGCGCCGCCTGCCCAGGACCATCGCGGGAGGCGGCAGGATCGCGGCCGGCGGCTACAACATGCGGGAGCGCCGGAAGCGGTGGGAGAAGGTGTGCTGGGCCATATCCCACCTCTACGGGGTCCAGCGCACCTACAGCCAGGTCACCCATCGCTGGACGGACCTCCTGGACCGCGAGCGCGACCTGCTGGACCAGCTCGGCTTGGAGATCCCCGGGCTTGGTGAGTAGTAGTAGCCATTTAATCACTCACTACTATGATGTTTTCTCCTGCTCTGTGTTGTTGTATTGCAAATATTTGTTTTTTACATGGAGCAAGCCAATAATGCCGCTGATGACGATTACATTGTAGTTAAATTATATTTCAAAATCTTCTGTGCATTTCAGGTGCACTGCTCTCCTTCTCAGTGGCGTTGCTACTATGCTTATTTGTTTTCTATTTCGTGGTCTCATTGGCCTGAGTAACTATTATGTATGAGTGTACTTTACAGAACTGCGTAATGCTAGACACTAGGGGGCAGATTACATTTACAAGCCCCTTGCGCCACGTTTACGTTGCCTTGCGTGACGCAACAGCGGCGTAAACGAGCCGCATCCCTGCGAGTCATTTACAGCATGACGCATCTAGGGAGATGCGTCACGTTATAAAGCCATGGGCCTGCACCACAATGGGTGCGTTCCTAGTACGCAGGGTGGGCGGTCCAGCGGCTGTGCGCCTCGCAAAATTGCCTGCGTGAAATGTACAAGATTTAACGCAGGCACTTCTGCGACGCTGCTACGTCAATTCAATTCCTTATGTCTGCTCGAAGCAGGCGAAAGGACTGACACAGCATGTTAAGTATTGGGTGGCCCTGAGCATTACTGGAGTTGCATTGCGTTGGCGACGTGACTCCAGCGATGCGCCGCTCTTACGTGACGAGATGCGTCACGCAAGTGCCTACCCTTGCGCCAGGGCGCGCCGCATTGTAAATGAGGCACATCTGCCGTGTCGCAAGGGTAGTTTTGCGTGACGCATTTGATCTGGCGCATCTCTGGAGATGCGCCAGAACGCGTAAGTAAGTATGCCCCTAAGGGGCAGAATTGCAATTACCGTTGCATCCCTGCAAAGTAGCAGGGATGCGCCATTAATCGTGCGGCCCGCTACCACCACCAAACATGGTGCGCCGTATTTGCAATGCGGCGCACCATGGGCCCAAAACGTCACCGAAGCTTTACTGCTGGAGTTGCGTCGCAACGATGGCGCAGCTCCATCAATGCTCTGGGGTACCCTATCTCCCCAATGCTGGGTCAAGCCGTACGTCTGCTTCAAGCAGGTGCAGGGTTTGTGTGACGCATCATTGTCCTAAAGGTGACTGATTGATATTTTGTAGATTTCCCTCAGCCACTATTAGGATGTGTTCCAGCGCAGGAATGCCCTCCCTTGCGCCGGAACGCCCCCTGATGGCGCAGGGCTTTATAACGGGATGCATCTCCCAAATGCGTCACGTTGTTATAATATTATACGCCGCACCATGGCGCCCTTTTTTGTTTAGCTGCTGCGTCACAAAAGTCACGCAAGAACGGCGCAAAAGAGCCGCAAGGGCTTAAATCTGCCCCTTCCTTTGTACCCCTGACAATAAGAAAAATAGTGGCGGTGGATTGATAGTTTGACTATTTAAATGACTGGTAATGTAGCAGGCAACTGTTAGTGTTGTCACTGATCTGACTGAAATCACAATGGAGTTTGTCTGTCACTTTGCGTCTTGCCTGCGGACTGCTGCCTGCCAGTCCTAGGTGAACGTTTCAGTACTTTGTTTAGTGAGTTACGTGACTTTCGAAGTCACAGGTCCGCAAATAAATGAAAAGTAACCATAATCAATATAATTTCGCGGAAATATTTTGTTATTGTTCTTTTGAAATGTTTGATTTGGTTGACATTGACAAGCAACAATCATCCATGTTTTCTGTTCTTTCTTTCATGTTGTACGTCAGCTCCCCCCAGGGGCGAGAGGAGGACACAGGAGCAGCAGGCGGCGGATGCTGTTCAACAGGGCCAGGATCGGGCAGGCGAGGGCTCCTCTGCTGGCCCCAGTAAGTTTTCATTTTAGACTAGTACCTATTTTTCCTAGCGTTCCTCATTTGACTTTTTTCAAAATTGTCTTTGCTCTTCTTGTAGACTGTATCTAAATTCTTATCCTGCCTCTACTATGACTCCCTGTGGTATTACTAGATTATTCTTATTAGTCTGTCTGTGTAGCTAACTAAGATTGCACGGTTGGCGAAACTCCCATGATTCTAGTCAGCAATAGCTCTATCAACTTAGTGCAGTCCTCTGGGATTGTCCATAATGTCTTTTGAAGTGTTCTATCTGGACTCATGCTTGCAAAAATTGCAAAACCTTTCGCTCAGTCACTCTAGTCTGGACCAAAAAACACAGATTGTATTTAAGTTTAAAAGCTTTATTAAAAGTAAACACATTTATTAAAATGAAGTCATAATAAAACTAAACGTTTAACTGATAATGGAAAAGTGGTTAGTGCTGACGATTAATTGAAGACATTTCTTGTGGTCGAGCCGAGCTCTCACCTGGTTTCAACTTGATCTTGTTGTTAGAAGTCCATCTTCTGTCTGTGTGGAGAAAAATGGTGCGTGTTAAAAAAACAGCCTTCATCAGTTGTGCCAAAAAGTGCAGCAAGACAACCTTCCCTGGAAAAAGGGACATTTTTTTTAACTTTCACGTAGACAGTCACAAATTACATTGTTTTCACATGTCTTCATTCCTAGACCAAAGACTAGTGACTAGTGAGTGCTTTATTCTAACATTCTTAAATGTACTTTGTAGGTGGAACATCTGGTGGCGGGGCCAGTGTGGAGGTGGTGGTGCTCGACACGGAGGCGGAGGGCGATTCTTCAGGGGAGGAGGCGGCGGCTGTGAGAGTTGAGACGGTGGTGGTGGCGGCCAGAGGTAAGCTCTTATATATTCCTTACTTATTGAGATTGAAGACTAGCTGGGAAGGCAAGAATATGAGATGCATGGCTGGGTGAATGATGAAGCAATGATGGGTGGAAGGACAACAGCCTGGGTGGGTGACACAGAAACTGTATGTGTCCATATACCTGGATCATGCTACTATCTGACTCTTAGATAGCATATGTGTATCTAGAGCAGGGGTACTCCTAGTACGGCCCGCGGGCCGGTGGTGGCCCGGCAAGCCTTCCTTGGCGGTGCGCAGACCTTGCAGACAATCACTGCTCCCCCGGCCCCCACAGAGCAGAGGCTTTTTTGTATTTCACCTGTTAGCGCCCCTGCATCTCCACTCTGACAATCACTGCTCCCCCGGCCCCCACAGAGCAGAGTGGAGATGCAAGGCCACAAAGAGGTGAAATAGAACAAAGCCTCTGCTCTGTGGGGCCGGGCAAGCAGTGATTGTCAGGGTGGAGAAGCAGGGGCGCTACAACAAACAAAGCCTCAATAATATGTTAATGGTCTTTTAAAGACCTGTTAAGTACTTTGGTGTTGTTGTCTGTGTGTGCGCGTTGAGGAAGCGGTCTCAACCCGGGCTGAAGGCTGACACAGATAGACACTCACACAGTGAGATGACAGAGGGGGAGGGAGAGGGAGGGCAGGAGGGAGAGAGAGATGGAGGGAGGGCAGGAGGGAGAGCAGGAGGGAGAGAGATGTATGTAAATGCTGGATCTGGTGGCTCAGTGGATGAGGGCATCTGCTGCAGGGACCTGTGTGCAACCTCATGGTCACAAGTTATCGTTTTGCTTTAGCCCCGCCCCCTCTGACTCCGCCCCCACCAGTGCGGCCCTCGGCCCCAAACTACACTGTAAATGTAGCCCCTGAGAGAAAGTTTGTGAGTACCCATGATCTAGAGAGAGTAGACGGTCAGTGGATGAACTAAGTGTAACTTTGAAGAGCATGTAACACTGCACCCGCACGTCCGTTCCAGTGTAGGAAAGGCAAGGAAAAGAACTTTTAATTTTGTCCAAATACTACCATAAATAGTAGCAGTAGTTTGTATTGCAAGCACTGCATAGATCCGGTTATTATGGTGGCCACTCCCTACCTCTCTTAATAAGTTTAGTAGTACTCAGTCATTCATGTGTGGATGTATCACTGGTCACTCAATAAAAAGCAAAGCACCTAAAGTCATCCCATATATAAGCAAAAACATCCCATGTGAAGTGATAGATAATCAGATTATTTATCTTCTTCAATTTTCCATTTCTAGTACTCATTTCCACTGTAGGGTGAAAGTTAAATTAATTAAGCAGTAGCCCTTGAGTTGTAACAGAGTATTCTCAGTGCCACCCGTAATAGAAAAGTAAGAGCTTCACCACCTGCATGTACTGGACGGGTACAGTAACGCAACGGCAACGCAAGTCTAGGTCACTCCTCATGGCGTGCGTCTCTTTTTCTCGGGTGCAAGTTTACTGCGCTGGCATTATGCCGGCTTGCAGAAAATAACGTACCAATTTTCCAAAACAAGAGATAAGAAGAAGAATAAGACTGGTGTACTTTCATAGTCGACTCCAATGGAAGTCCACAGTGCTCGTAGAATTTGTTCCTTAAACTCCCACTAATGTTAGAGCAAGGATGAAGAAGTGTGAGGTTAGATAGATACTGGCCTCAATAGTTATGTAATGCGCTTGCAAGTTGCTAGTTGTAGTGCAACACAAATTTCTGCTGAATGATTGAGTTAATATTAAAGAGCATTGGTTACAGACTATGTCTTTCTTTCTTCATATAGGTTCTCCTTCCAAACGAACAAGGAGGAAGGAGCTGGCTAGAGCGGCCCGGCAACGGAGGATCGAGGCCACTGTTGCGGAATATCGGCGGCTGGTGGCCCTGGAGGACGAGTGCAGTCGACAACAACAACAACGTCGTCTGCATCGGCCTCCGTGGCCCCACGGGCTGCCACCCAGCACAGTGGTCCACCCAGACTGAGCCGGGCTGCCAAAGGCAAACGCCACCGCCGAGCAGCAAGGCCAACAGCTGCCTCTCACAGGCATTGCACCTGCAAGGCAGTGAAGGCACGCCTGCGCCGCACTACCCTGATGGTGTCCCGCCTTCAGCAGGAGCTCGCCTTGCTCCGCGAGGAGCATGATGCCCTGGCCCAAAAAGTTAACAGCATCCACCCATAGTGTCCCTTGCCCCTTTTTTAGAGACTTTTGGGGGGTGGGAATTGGGAGTTGGGTTTTTGGGGACTTTTGAAGGACAATCGTTGGGGTTAGGGAGGGTCTTGCGGGAGATTATTTTGTTAGGGATATAAATATACTTTTTCAAACTTTATCTGAGCATACCTGTTTTTTACTGCTTGCCTGGTGGGTGGGGGTTTAACGTTGACTGTTTTCCTGAAAGTTTAGTTCCATTTTCTTCCTTTAAGTGTAAATGCCCAAATGTTTTCAACACTAAGTGCCTCTCACAGACTAAGTGAAGTGAATCCAAGAGTCCTAGGACTTTAGTAGTACTACCTTCAGTCTCTCGTCTCTCGTACTAATGCTCCATTATACCCCCAAACCACCAAACGCTTATCTTACCTGTAATTTGTGTTTGAAAGTAGGGCTAGACCCAGGGCTGGTTCCACGGGAAACACCGAATAAGGTTGGCAATCTTGGTCGGATAAAATGTCCTCATAGCGGTGGTACTAGTGGTGTGACACAGTGGCAGTTGCATGCCTATGAAAAAAAAAGAAAATGAAATCTGGTTTGTCCTCCTGAGCAATTCAACGGTACAACTGAGAATATAGCAGGTGACAGAAGTACAGTAGAGCAGTGCCACATTGTAGCCTAACAAATGGTAAAGTATAACTACTAATTCGGTTGAAGTTCTTTCACATTAGCAATGGTTCTTTGTCAAGCAGAGTAAGAATATATCCTCGGATTTCTTCACCAGCCTGTTGCTATCACCTTATCCTCCCCAGCAAGTGTGTGGATTTATTGTTGTCATAATAATTTAGTCACACATCAATCAAAACCACACAGCCCGGGGGAAGAGGGTTAGGGTTTGAAAAATGGATGGGTACGGGGGTTTTTGGGAAAGGTTTTGGGAGACAAGAAAAAATAGCACAGCATAGACAAACTATTGTGAACATAAACAAATCTTTGGGTACAAACCTATCCATCAATCTTTGAAAGTGCATGCACTACTGCATGCATGTCAGTGAAAAGTAAGTAGTACATTCGACAACTGTGGAAAGAAAGAATGCGACAGTACAGGGCCTGTGTGGAATTATTGATAACGATATTCAACATAAGGTCTCTGTAGCCAGATACCCGAGAGCCTTACTGGTCACTATAAATCCATTCACAACAACACTCAATGGGGTTGGTCTGGAAGGTGTCAGGTTTACTCCCCGTGATCCAGTCGATGCAAATATGGTTCCACCTCCAAATGTCACCAACACCCAGAAGTGTAAACACAGGGTGTTCGAGCCATTAGGCGGGGGAGAAAAATAACAAACTAAAATAAAAAATGTGGGATGGGTAAAGGTAGGGTCAGCAGGGAAAGGATACCTGTAACAGAAGACAAGACAGGCATCAGTGAAGTGCTGTCCTAACATACAAGGGTACTCTCATATAGTCTCACTAAATAACCAAGGAAGTAGACAAGTACCTGAGCACCAAGAAAACATGACCTTGGATAGGAAATACTATAGCCCTTCTGCCACAATCTGTGAGGAAGGCCTAAGAAACACATAAACATATAGTTAACGAACACACTCCTGTCGCACCAAACACACTCGCGTTATACTAAGACATCAAACCCACTACTCACAACATACCACAAACATGGTAGAGGACTCAATGTACAAAGGGGGTTCCAAATAGTCAAAGCAAAGATGTATGGTCCAACAAAAAGGAAGAGGGAAACGGTAGTGTGTAGGAAGCAAGAACTACAACACTGCGCTCTCTAAGTAATGACCCAGTAGAGAATCTTTGGTGAAGGTCAAACAGAAAAACATAGTTGCGACCACCACTGAATTCTGCCAACAACACACCCCACGGTGCACTACACAAAGAGAACTGGGGTAGCCTGTAGTTACCTCACTACATGCCCAGTTATGGAGTTCCTTTGAAATACACAGTTATACAACGGAGACGCGTAGTTGTCCTTACTACCGCGCTCCGTTTTAATAGTACAAAAACGATCCCCGATGTGAACGCTAACACGTGGTATAGACCGCCACTGTGCTCCGCCACACACAATTTAACCAAACAGGAATTCATCAAAGGTAGAATTCTGTTAGAAAACAGTCACAGAACCTCCCTTAACAATCCGTTCAGGCAGTAATCAGCTGACCGCACGGGCGGCCGAAGAGTTTAGAGTGGCTTTACCTGAAGACGCGTGAAGTCCATCTACCGCCAAGGACAGAACACGGAAGCGCTCCCCACTGAGCCTCAGGGGGGGGGGGAAAGGTGATAGTCCACAGGAGACTAAGCATGGGCGGAAAATCCGTTACGCTCGCGGATTTTGCGGATTTTCGGGAAATCCGCAATCCGCGAGATTTGCGAATTTCCCGCAAAATCCGCAAATCCGCGAGCAGCGGATTTTGCTCGCGCTGCTCGCACTGTTCGCGTGAGTTCGCGCCCCGCGAATAAGTGCAAAATTGCAGAAATACGATCTTAGCAAAACTGAAAGTAACTACTTACCAGGTTCAAAAGTTCAGGCACATCATTAGTAGCCATTTCCTGTAGTGCTTCCTGAGGGGCCCCTCCAGAGTTCAGTTGCCAGTTGAAACTATTATGTGACCCTGCTCTGAACCTCAGAATAGTTACACATATGCCACAAAGGTCCTGAATTACAGCTAAGGGAGACAAGCAGGAGCCAGGCTGGAAGTTAAAATCCATTAATCAGCCCCTAATTCATTATTGTCAGTTGGGGCAGGGCAGGTGTTGTAACTAATTTTGCAACAATGAAAGCACTTAGCAAGTGCAAAAGATCACTAATCAGGGCGCACTAAGGAAGCAGGTGCCAGCTAAAAAAATATTCTGTGACACATTAATCAGCCCCAAATTAATTCAGGTCACTTGAGGCAGGGAAGGTGTGCTTTGCTTTGCCGAAAATAATGTACACTGGACAACCAGAGGGTGTGGTGATGAAACAGAGGGTGGCATGGGTGGGCCAGAGGGTGGCATGAGTAGTCAGAGAGTGGCAGTGGTGACAGAGAGTGGCAGTGATGAAGAAGAGTGTCCCAAACAGGCTGGACACGTAGAAACAACAAGTTCGCAAAACTTGCGACCCGACAGGTAAGTTCGCAAATTGCGAAATTGTAAAAACCCTCGCGAACTGGCAGAAACACGGGCGAACACAAAAAAAAAAAAAATCGCGGGAATTCGCGGATTTTGCGGATTGCGAATCCGCAAATCCGCAAAATTCGCGGATTGCCAATCCGCAAAATCCGCTCACGCGTCCGCTCTCATGCCGGTGCAGAACAGAAACCAGAATAACGCGCAACAGGAAGCGCGTCTGTTCCCCAGATAAACTTCCTGCAAGTCTCCCGCCTACTCATGGGAAATGTAGTTTCATAGTACGGTAGGCGCTTAGGGGCTGCGTAACCTGACAGAAGGTATAGTAGATAGAAAAGGAGAAATTGCTTTTTTTCTAGGTGTCCCCTCACTCACCAGGGTTGCCCCTTGGTGACATGCTTCATCATTGGGGCCATCCCAGTCCTCTACGGCCTGGGGCATGCTGCGACTTGCGAATTACGTAGGAGCACTTACAAATGACTATGTGTGGTGCAGATGTGATAGTGGAGTGGACTAAGTGATGTGTTAAGGGATCAATTTAGAAGCCTAGAGAGAGCCAAGAAATGCAGTCACAGTCAGAGAAAAAGGCAAGGGATACTGTATCTATGTGGTTGTAGTGGTCCTGTTGGAAGTGGTAAGTAAGTTGCCTGCAGAAAAAAAATCCTCCTATTAGCGGCACTCCTCCATTGCAGCCGACGCTTCGTCCATCGATGTTGGTCACCAGAAGACACCCTGTAAAAAAAAGCACAGCATAGACAAACAATTGAACATAAACAATTCTTTGGGTACAAACCTATCCATCAATCTTTGAAAGTGCATGCACTACTGCATGCATGTCAGTGAAAAGTAAGTAGTACATTCGACAACTGTGGAAGAAAGAATGCAACAGTAAAGGGCCTATGTGTAAATTATTGATAACGATATTCAACATAAGGTCTCTGTAGCCAGATACCCGAGAGCCTTGCTGGTCACTATAAATCCATTCACAACAACACTCAGTGGGGTTGGTCTGGAAGGTATAGTAGATAGAAAAGGAGAAATTGCTTTTTTTCTAGGTGTCCCCTCACTCACCAGGGTTGCCCCTTGGTGACATGCTTCATCATTGGGGCCATCCCAGTCCTCTACGGCCTGGGGCGTGCTGCGACTTGCGAATTACGTAGGAGCACTTACAAATGACTATGTGTGGTGCAGATGTGATAGTGGAGTGGACTAAGTGATGTGTTAAGGGATCAATGTAGAAGCCGAGAGAGAGCCAAGAAATGCAGTCACAGTCAGAGAAAAAGGCAAGGGATACTGTATCTATGTGGTTGTAGTGGTCCTGTTGGAAGTGGTAAGTAAGTTGCCTGCAGAAAATAAATCCTCCTATTAGCGGCACTCCTCCATTGCAGCCGACGCTTCGTCCATCGATGTTGGTCACCAGAAGACACCCTGTCCACTGCCTGCCTGATGCTGAATTGTGGCTCGCTACTGTGAAGCCTGACTCCATCCTTTTTTCCCCATTGCAGAGACTGAAACCCGGCCTGTAATTATTCAACGAAAAACAGGAAGTGATATAATATTACAACACCACTGATAAATAAATATAAGGTATGTAGGCTGTGGAGTGCAAAAAGTCACAATTTGATTTTCCTAGTAGACAGTACAATATTTTTGAAAGTGCGTACTCTGAGTCACCTTTTGAAGGATAAATAAGTATGGGCAAATTAATGTAGCGGATCTTGCCCCTCAAGCTAGGTGTACTGTAAACTGTGTTTTAGAACAAAATTAGATCTTCCTAGCAGTGCTCCCACCCAGACCCTTACTAAAGCCAGTCGCAAAAATGTAGAAGACCCCCAATCAAATCTCAAAAAACGAGGCCTAGCAGAAAACTGGTGACAAAACTTACTTTGAAAGTAAAAGTAGGCCGAAGTACCCCCTTCCTAATTACCCATTACCCACCGTGGATTGCATTCAAACCACTTGCAAGCAACCAAGCAAAAGTAGCCATAGCCAGCATCGCTCCAAGACTCGAAATCCCCCCCACTCAAACACATGCAATAGAAATACTGCTAACCCTAACGAACCCTAAGTTAAGAATAGTGGCAAAGGCTTTCTTTAACTATGCCAAATCCCCCCTTTCCCACCATGGATTTTCTTCAAATGACTTGCAACCAAAATTACACATTCTCACGAGTGCTCTAAGACCCCAGAACTCAGTTGGAAAAATCTAGAACACCCCGAAACACATGCAATCCTGCTGCTAGGGCTAACCCTAACGAACCCTAAGTTACAAAAAGTGCCAAAACTAAAGGCTTTTCCGCGCGGATTTTGTCCCAACCACTTCTACCCGGTATTAGACCTTCCCAGGAATGCCCCAAGACCCGGCAACCCACCCGCCAAGAAGCATAACACCCCCAAACAGGCCAAAAGCAAAATCTCATACTTGCAATATTTCTGGGCCTTCGGTCCAAACGCGCTGCGTAGCTAGGCCATAAGTCGGGGTTGGCACGACGGATTTCCTGAAAAGCAAATGCAATCAAGATTAGAGTGTCCCAGCAATGCTCCCAGACCACGAAACTCACCCACAAAGAGACGGAACCCCCCCTAAGAGCACCTCAAAGGCAAGCAAGTCATCAAAAACACAAAAAAAATTCCGCCTCGGATTTGGTCCAAAACACTTTTATCCGGTATTAGAGCTTCCCAGCAATGGCCCCAGAGCCGTCAACCCAGGAGAAAACGAGTAGAAGACCCCCAAACAGCCAAAGAACAAAAGTACAAAAATGGGGACTTAGTCAATTTTTCACAAATTTCCCAAATCACTCCGCGCGCGCTCTGCAGCTAGGCCCTAAGTCCCCTCTGCCACCATGGATTTGCTTCAAACCTCTTGCAAAGTAAAGTATATATAGCCAGCAGTGCTCCCAGACCACGAAACTCACCCACAAACACCAGGAAGCCCCCCAAACAGGCCCCCGAAAACGCTACATAGAGCAAAATGTCAGAAATAGCCAAAAAAAAAAATCGGCCTGGATTTTGTCCCAACCACTTCTACCCGGTATTAGACCTTCCCAGGAATGCCCCAAGACCCGGCAACCCACCCGCCAAGAAGCATAACACCCCCAAACAGGCCAAAAGCAAAATCTCATACTTGCAATATTTCTGGGCCTTCGGTCCAAACGCGCTGCGTAGCTAGGCCATAAGTCGGGGTTGGCACAACGGATTTCCTGAAAAGCAAATGCAATCAAGATTAGAGTTTCCCAGCAATGCTCCCAGACCACGAAACTCACCCACAAACACCAGGAAGCCCCCCAAACAGGACCCCCGAAAACGCTACATAGAGCAAAATGTCAGAAATAGCCAAAAAAAAAATCGGCCTGGATTTTGTTCCAACCACTTCTACCCGGTATTAGACCTTCCCAGGAATGCCCCAAGACCCGTCAACCCACCCGCCAAGAAGCATAACACCCCCAAACAGGCCAAAAGCAAAATCTCATACTTGCAATATTTCTGGGCCTTCGGTCCAAACGCGCTGCGTAGCTAGGCCATAAGTCGGGGTTGGCACGACGGATTTCCTGAAAAGCGAATGCAATCAAGATTAGAGTGTCCCAGCAGTGCTCCCAGACCACGAAACTCACCCACAAACACCAGGAAGCCCCCCAAACAGGACCCCCGAAAACGCTACATAGAGCAAAATGTCAGAAATAGCCAAAAAAAAAATCGGCCTGGATTTTGTCCCAACCACTTCTACCCTGTATTAGACCTTCCCAGGAATGCCCCAAGACCCGTCAACCCACCCGCCAAGAAGCATAACACCCCCAAACAGGCCAAAAGCAAAATCTCATACTTGCAATATTTCTGGGCCTTCGGTCCAAACGCGCTGCGTAGCTAGGCCATAAGTCGGGGTTGGCACGACGGATTTCCTGAAAAGCAAATGCAATCAAGATTAGAGTGTCCCAGCAATGCTCCCAGACCACGAAACTCACCCACAAACAGACGGAACCCCCCCTAAGAGCACCTCAAAGGCAAGCAAGTCATCAAAAACACAAAAAATTTTCCGCCTCGGATTTGGTCCAAACCACTTTTATCCGGTATTAGAGCTTCCCAGCAATGGCCCCAGAGCCGTCAACCCAGGAGAAAACGAGTAGAAGACCCCCAAACAGCCAAAGAGCAAAAGTACAAAAATGGGGACTTAGTCAATTTTTCACAAATTTCCCAAATCACTCTGCGCGCGCTCTGCAGCTAGGCCCTAAGTCCCCTCTGCCACCATGGATTTGCTTCAAACCTCTTGCAAAGTAAAGTATATATAGCCAGCAGTGCTCCCAGACCACGAAACTCACCCACAAACACCAGGAAGCCCCCCAAACAGGCCCCCAAAAACGCTACATAGAGCAAAATGTCAGAAATAGCCACAAAAAAAAATCGGCCTGGATTTTGTCCCAACCACTTCTGCCCGGTATTAGACCTTCCCAGGAATGCCCCAAGACCCGGCAACCCACCCGCCAAGAAGCATAACACCCCCAAACAGGCCAAAAGCAAAATCTCATACTTGCAATATTTCTGGGCCTTCGGTCCAAACGCGCTGCGTAGCTAGGCCATAAGTCGGGGTTGGCACGACGGATTTCCTGAAAAGCAAATGCAATCAAGATTAGAGTGTCCCAGCAGTGCTCCCAGACCACAAAACTCACCCACAAACACCAGGAAGCCCCCCAAACAGGACCCCCGAAAACGCTACATAGAGCAAAATGTCAGAAATAGCCAAAAAAAAAAATCGGCCTGGATTTTGTCCCAACCACTTCTACCCGGTATTAGACCTTCCCAGGAATGCCCCAAGACCCGTCAACCCACCCGCCAAGAAGCATAACACCCCCAAACAGGCCAAAAGCAAAATCTCATACTTGCAATATTTCTGGGCCTTCGGTCCAAACGCGCTGCGTAGCTAGGCCATAAGTCGGGGTTGGCACGACGGATTTCCTGAAAAGCAAATGCAATCAAGATTAGAGTGTCCCAGCAATGCTCCCAGACCACGAAACTCACCCACAAACAGACGGAACCCCCCCTAAGAGCACCTCAAAGGCAAGCAAGTCATCAAAAACACAAAAAAATTTCCGCCTCGGATTTGGTCCAAACCACTTTTAGTGCTTCCCAGCAATGGCCCCAGACCCGTCAACTCACCTGCAAAGAGGTAGAACAACACCCCCACAAGTGCTGAGTCTTTCTTCATTGGGCATAAACCAGCCCTCTGCTTTGATGGAAATAGGAGTCTGGAGGAGGAGGATAGAGGAGCATGTTCTTCTGAACTTGTGAACCTGAGGAATGCAGACTGCGGCACCTTCAAATAAATTAGCAAACAAGTGAAGACAGTTCTGCTGATGAGCTTGTTTTTGTGATTATCTGATTAAAGTTTGAATTATATTAACTGTGCACAACAAAGAAAGACAGACACACAGGAATAAAAGTGAATAAGGATGAAAAAGAAAGTTATTGATTCGTTGTCTCATTTTCAGGGCTCGAAGTCGGTATCACGGTCCAGGAATAAGAATAAGGCTTCGTCATCATACTCTGCGAATTCAGGCAGGGTGAGGTCAGTGCCACCTGACAGAGTAGAAATTCCCTCATCTATGTTGCTGGCCACCTCCTCTTCATCCGGCACGCTCTCTCGTACTCTGAAATCTGGTGGTATGAGGTGCTGATTCATCTTGATCATTGTTAACCTCTCCACATTTTTGGGCGAGAGGCGGCTCCGTTTGGGAGTTACAATCCCACCAGCCGCACTGAAAACCCGTTCAGAAGACACACTTGCGAGTGGGCAAGACAAGTAGTTTAAAGCCAGGTTGGTGAGCTGTGGCCACAATTCTTTTTTCCCATGCCAATACGCCAATGGGTCAGAATTAACATAGACCTCTGTTGAGTCATTCAGATAGTCCTTCACCATCGACTCAAGGTCCTCATCCAAGGTTCCTCCACTTTGCTTAGCTCTTGCTGTGCCTCTGACCTTTTGAGAACCAAACCCACGCAGAGCTAGCCAATCCTCTTCAGCCTCCAATGTTTCTGTTGTCTTTCGTGCAGATGATCCGGTTGCCGGTGTCTTTAACGGCTGAGAGGTCACTTGTGCCACAGCCACAGGTGCAGAAGTGGATTGTTTTGACTGGGGATGGCCTGCTGATGTACTGCCATTTCCTTCAATTTCCAGCCGTTCTGTTTCAAACTTCTTGGCTGACAAGGCTAGCCAACGTTTGTACTTTGGAACATGTTCATCATCAAAAGGAAAGAATGCTTGGCCTGCCAGCGCCTTTTTGTAGCGTGGATCCAGAATAGTAGCACAAATGTAATGCTGTTCTGATTGGATCTTTTTAAGACGTTCATCACCTTGTAGGAGCTCTAATAATTGCTCAGCCAGAAGCAAAGAGTCTTGCTTTTTGTCATCTTTTCCAAACACAGAACACACCTCCTTCAGTTGGTCCTCCAGCATGTACAACAATGGGATAGCTTTTCCCAAATTAGAGTCCTCCTTGCTGACTGCACGCGTGAAGAACTCAAAAGGACGAAGCATGCGTGTCAGGCTTTCAACTATGTTCCATTGCGGCCCACCCATCCTCAGCTCCTCTATACCCTCTTTCAAGAAATATTGATCGAGTTCCGTATACTGCTCATACAGACGCTCAAGCATGTAGAAGGTTGAGTTCCAACGTGTTACCACCTCCTGGATGAGTGCTTTCACTGGCATTTCACGTTGATATAGCAGGCTCCTCAGCTGCTTCCGGGCCTTAAAAGAATGCCTGAAATGCTTGCAAATTTTTCGGCAGGTCTCCAATACACTATACGCTGCACTGCGTTTATTACCCAAGAATTTTTGGACAACCAGGTTTATACAGTGCGCCAAACACGGCACTCTGAAATAGTAACCGTCCCTCATGGCCTTAACTATATTGGCGCCATTGTCCGTGGAAACATAACCAACCTTGCGTTTTAGTGGGGACAGACAGTTAAGGACCTTTGTGTTAAAGACATCCAAAATGTTTTCTGCTGTGTGACGTTTCTCCAAACCAAACATGGCTAGTGTTGCATGTTTCCGAGCACCTTTAAAAACAATGTTAGTATCAACACCTGAGTTTAGCTTTGCTTTAGCCCCTGAAAAAGAGACCCAGTGTGTAGTGATGCACATGTAATCAGCGCCTGCGCCACTGGTCCACATGTCTGTTGTCAGATGTATAGTGTGAACAGCACTCTTCTGCAAAGCTGCCCCAATCACCTTCAGAACATCTTCATGTAGTGCTGGAACCGCAACTCGGGCAAAATAGAACCGGCTAGGAACCTTCCATTTAGGGCAGAGCGCTGTCACTAATTCTAGAAAACCAACCCCTTCTACAAAAGAAAAAGGGAGAAGGTCCAGAGCTAGCATTTTAGCCAGCTTAGTGTTATACAGACGGGTCATTGGGTGGTTGCGTTCATATTGCGCTTCTGTAAACAACATCTTTTTAATGTTGCCCTGGACCAATGATTTACGGGATGATGATGATCTCTTCGACCCAGTTACGCTCGCTGATGAACTTTTCCGCATTGATGTCTCACTCTCTCCCACACTCTTAGTGTGGCTCCCATGGGGTGTGCTGCTGACATGGGAACTGGGTGTAAGTGAAGTGTTTGAATCGTCTTCTTCTACCTCCTCGTCATCAGCAGATGAAAAATCAACGCTTTCATTACGTGCAATTCCGGCTTTCTTGACCGCCTCTAGGTGCGGAAACCATTGGACAGCGTGCCTCTCTCAAGATGACCTCTCTGGCCTCCGGTACCATAGTTAGAACCAAGCTTACCACGACTAAATCGAAGCTTACAAAGGCTACAAATGGCTACGTTTTCCTTTTTTGGGCAAACACTAAAGTAGTCCCAAACTGGAGACTTGAAATGTCTTCGGGGGCCGGAGGAGGCGGCGATACTGGTGGTGGTGGTCCTGCTGCTAATGCCAGATGAAGTGGAGGATGTGGATTGCCGAACTTCAGTACGTTTTGCACTTTCACCACCACGAATTGAGGTCGAGGACGAGGTGGGTACCTTCTTGCGAAGAAATATGGAAGCGGTAGGTTTTGGTGTACTACTTAACTCCAAATCTAATGATTCCATTTCCATTGCCTCCTCGCCGACATCATCATCACGCTCAGCAGCTTCTCGGGATAGGGTCAAAATGTCTCTTTGCTGCATGTCCGGTGGGGCTGCAGTGACCTTTGTGATGACTGGCTCGTCGTCATCGTGAGAGGCTTCATCACCAGCAGTATCTGTCACTTCTTGTTGAGCCTCATCACACTCCATAGGTTTGAGTTTTTGGACGACCTTCCTTTTACGCTTAGGTACCGGTGTCAGATCATGGTGTGCCTCACTGTCAGACCGCAGTTGTGGTTCCCAAGACAGATCACTTGCATCAGAACGAGGTGGGCTTGAAGAAGATGTAGACACCCCCCTTGATCTTTTCCTTGCTAGGGATGTGGAAGACAATGAATGATCATCAGGAGGAGTGGCTTCCAATGATACCTCGGCTTCATTGTCGATTTCCAAATGTGCCCCTACTTCGGGAGGAACAACTATTGTGGGCACTTGTGAACCTCCATGCACCTACGCTTGCGCATCTCCTTTTGCTGCCTCTCCTTCCACATGTACTTGGGCGTGTACTTGCACATGGTGTTGTTGTTGCGGCTGTGGTTGTTCAACACTTGTCAGATGAGTTACAACAACCTGTGTTGATTCAGGAACATTGCTGCTACTTTCTTGCGATGAGCCAACATCACTGGTCGATGGTGATTGGAGAAGTACACTGACTGCCTCTGAAGCACTCAAGGGCTTTGACTTAAGTTGGCGTGGTGGTGGAGGCACTGAACCCAATGGAGCAGGGGTGCTGCTCCCAGCTTGGTCCCCAGCAGATCCTGCTGCTGCAGGCGTACTTTTTTTTTTGCTCCCAAAAAAAGTGGCGGGTGGCACACCAGCCTCCTTGGTAACTTGCTTCTTCTGCTCCTTACTAGCAACTTTCTTGCTAGAGGAGCTACGGAGAACTTTCTTTGGGGGCGGGGCCATCTTCTTCAGAGCAGGTCAGACAGCAGGCCGCAGTTGCACGAATTGTAGAGTTGTCTGAGGCCAGACGTGACGTCGCGTGACGTTATGCTGCACACACACACCGCTGCAGGACTTCTTCCTGGCACTGGTGGTTCTCTTGAGTCTTGTGCACCTAAAAAAAATGGAAGACAGAGGAACATCAGTTCAGTTATAGAGCACAAAAAAATCGAAAAACACTGCAAAATCAGCACAATCCCAATCCATCCATGCCCTCCATAATGTTTAAATTCAAGACAACCCACAGAAAGACTAGGCCCATGCAAGACTCACTACCCCTGGGCATAAATAAAGGTTGAAAAGTAGGCAAAATGGTTGGAGGCCTAACAACAAAGCCTGCATTTAAAATGGCCACTTGCCTGCCAGCACATGGCCAGTGCCTGTAGCTGCACTCAAAATGGCCACCAGCCACATGGCATGTCCCTCCCCATGAACACCCCCAAAAATCGAAAAAACACTGCAAAATCAGCACAATCCCATTCCATCCATGGCCTCCATGATGTTTAATTCAAGACAACCCACAGAAAGACTAGGCCCATGCAAGACTCACTACCCCTGGGCATAAATAAAGGTTGAAAAGTAGGCAAAATGGTTGGAGGCCTAACAACAAAGCCTGCATTCAAAATGGCCACTTGCCTGCCAGCACATGGCCAGTGCCTGTAGCTGCACTCAAAATGGCCACATAGCATGTCCCTCCCCATGAACACCCCCAAAAATCGAAAAACACTGCAAAATCAGCACAATCCCATTCGATCCATGGCCTCCATGATGTTTAAATTCAAGACAGCCCACAGAAAGACTAGGCCCATGCTAGACTCAAATACCCCTGGTGAAAAGGCCACAAGTACAGGCCCAAAAAACGAAAATCACTGAAAAATCTGCACAATCCCATTCCATCCATGGCCTCCATGATGTTTAAATTCAAGACAACCCACAGAAAGACTAGGCCCATGCAAGACTCACTACCCCTGGTCATAAATAAAGGTTGAAAAGTAGGCAAAATGGTTGGAGGCCTAACAACAAAGCCTGCATTCAAAATGGCCACTTGCCTGCCAGCACATGGCCAGTGCCTGTAGCTGCACTCAAAATGGCCACCAGCCACATGGCATGTCCCTCCCCATGAACACCCCCAAAAATCGAAAAACACTGCAAAATCAGCACAATCCCATTCAATCCATGGCCTCCATGATGTTTAAATTCAAGACAACCCACAGAAATACTAGGCCCATGCAAGACTCACTACCCCTGGGCATAAATAAAGGTTGAAAAGTAGGCAAAATGGTTGGAGGCCTAACAACAAAGCCTGCATTCAAAATGGCCACTTGCCTGCCAGCACATGGCCAGTGCCTGTAGCTGCACTCAAAATGGCCACCAGCCACATGGCATGTCCCTCCCCATGAACACCCCCAAAAATCGAAAAACACTGCAAAATCAGCACAATCCCATTCCATCCATGGCCTCCGTGATGTTTAAATTCAAGACAGCCCACAGAAAGACTAGGCCCATGCTAGACTCAAATACCCCTGGTGAAAAGGCCACAAGTACAGGCCCAAAAAACGAAAATCACTGAAAAATCTGCACAATCCCATTCCATCCATGGCCTCCATGATGTTTAAATTCAAGACAACCCACAGAAAGACTAGGCCCATGCAAGACTCACTACCCCTGGTCATAAATAAAGGTTGAAAAGTAGGCAAAATGGTTGGAGGCCTAACAACAAAGCCTGCATTCAAAATGGCCACTTGCCTGCCAGCACATGGCCAGTGCCTGTAGCTGCACTCAAAATGGCCACCAGCCACATGGCATGTCCCTCCCCATGAACACCCCCAAAAATCGAAAAACACTGCAAAATCAGCACAATCCCATTCAATCCATGGCCTCCATGATGTTTAAATTCAAGACAACCCACAGAAATACTAGGCCCATGCAAGACCCACTACCCCTGGTCATAAATAAAGGTTGAAAAGTAGGCAAAATGGTTGGAGGCCTAACAACAAAGCTTGCATTCAAAATGGCCACTTGCCTGCCAGCACATGGCCAGTGCCTATAGCTGCACTCAAAATGGCCACCAGCCACATGGCATGTCCCTCCCCATGAACACCCCCAAAAATCGAAAAACACTGCAAAATCAGCACAATCCCATTCAATCCATGGCCTCCATGATGTTTAAATTCAAGACAACCCACAGAAATACTAGGCCCATGCAAGACTCACTACCCCTGGGCATAAATAAAGGTTGAAAAGTAGGCAAAATGGTTGGAGGCCTAACAACAAAGCCTGCATTCAAAATGGCCACTTGCCTGCCAGCACATGGCCAGTGCCTGTAGCTGCACTCAAAATGGCCACCAGCCACATGGCATGTCCCTCCCCATGAACACCCCCAAAAATCGAAAAACACTGCAAAATCAGCACAATCCCATTCCATCCATGGCCTCCGTGATGTTTAAATTCAAGACAGCCCACAGAAAGACTAGGCCCATGCTAGACTCAAATACCCCTGGTGAAAAGGCCACAAGTACAGGCCCAAAAAACGAAAATCACTGAAAAATCTGCACAATCCCATTCCATCCATGGCCTCCATGATGTTTAAATTCAAGACAACCCACAGAAAGACTAGGCCCATGCAAGACTCACTACCCCTGGGCATAAATAAAGGTTGAAAAGTAGGCAAAATGGTTGGAGGCCTAACAACAAAGCTTGCATTCAAAATGGCCACTTGCCTGCCAGCACATGGCCAGTGCCTGTAGCTGCACTCAAAATGGCCACCAGCCACATGGCATGTCCCTCCCCATGAACACCCCCAAAAATCGAAAAACACTGCAAAATCAGCACAATCCCATTCCATCCATGCCCTCCATGATGTTTAAATTCAAGACAGCCCACAGAAAGACTAGGCCCATGCTAGAATCAAATACCCCTGGTGAAAAGGCCACAAGTACAGGCCCAAAAAACGATAATCACTAAAAAATCTGCACAATCCCATTCCATCCATGCCCTCCATGATGTTTAAATTCAAGACAGCCCACAGAAAGACTAGGCCCATGCACCACTCACTACCCCTGGTCAAGGCCCCAACAACAGGTCAAAAATCGAAAAACACAGAAAAATCAGCACAATCCCATTCCATCTATGCCCTCCATGATGTTTAAGTTCAAGACAGCCCACAGAAAGACTAGGCCCATGCACCACTCACTACCCCTGGTCAAGGCCCCAACAACAGGTCAAAAATCGAAAAACACAGAAAAATCAGCACAATCCCAATTCATCTATGGCCTCCATGATGTTTAAGTTCAAGACAACCCACAGAAAGAATCAGTCCACCCACCACTGAGTACCCCTGGGCAAAAGGCCCCAAAACAGCCCAAAAATCGAAAATTCCTAAATTTTAGTTGCAGCAACTGTAATGCCCCAAACAAACTTACTTGTAAAATTTCTAATCCAACAGTGATCCAAAGAAAGTCAAAAAGGCCTCAAATCCAAAGATCCAGCAGCATCCACAAAAAGTAATCCTTCCAGCTCCACATCCAAATGAAAAGTGACCAGGAGATGGACAAAGCACTGGGAGGAGCCTGCTGAGCAGGAACAGGAAGTTGAAGACTATGGGGGCACTTCCTTCCTCCCACCCCCCTGCCCCCCTCCCCAAAATGGACTCCTCGCTAAAAAAGTGCAGGCAAATGTCAAACTAAGGAGTTATTCACATAAAAATCATCATTTCTAGAAGGTTTATGCTGCTTGCTGGTGGATTTCTTGTGCAGAATTGCAAATTTATATTTTCGCTCGCCGCATCTCAAATCTCGCAATTGCGAAGTACCGCGAGACGTGATCTCGCCGTACTCGCGTTGACAAACTATCGCTGGCAAGCCGCGATGACGTAATCGCGCTCGCCAATTCCCGCGGGATCACACAGCAAGATCCAAAATGGCGCAGCACTCGCAAACTATCGAAAAAAACAACTCGGCAAACGATGATAAACGCCGCGCGCCGCAAAAATTGTATCACCAACGCCGCGCGCCGCCAAAAAAATCCGCTGCGTGCGAATTTGCGGATTTTGCGGGAAATCCGCAAATCTCGCGGATTGCGGATTTCCCGAAAATCCGCAAAATCCGCGAGCGTAACGGATTTTCCGCCCATGCTTAGGTGCCAGTGAGAACTCCTCCCACCACTCTAGCTCATATCCCATATCCCATATCCCTGCATATCCCATGGTGATGGGCCATGGGATATGCAAGGCACACCTCAGCTCCCATTGTGTGATTGTCTAGAGTGAATGCACAAGGATGGTAAAGCAAGAAAATGCACACTTTCTAGAAGTATAATTTTCAAACGCACAATTTAAAAACCACCTTCACACAAAGATGTGTTTTTAAATCCTGAGTTCAGTGAACCAAAACTCTAAATGTCCTTCTCTTTCCAATTGAAAGTTACACTTGTAAAGTGATACAAGGCAACTCCAATGATAACCTATGGGAGAGACAGTGCTTGAAAAGTGAAAAACGAAATCGGCAAGATTTCACTATCAGGACATGAAAAACACCCTAGTAAATGTCCAACTGATCACTTACAGTGCACCCTGCCCACTTGGCCTATCTTCAGAGTACCTTACATGTAGAAAAAGGGAAGGTTTGGGCCAGGCACTTGCCAGGTCGACATGATGTTTTAAATCTACACTTGCAGACACTGCAGTGGCAGGCCTGAGGCAGGTTCACTGGGCTACTCATGTGGGTGGCACGTTCAGTGCTGCAGGCATATTCCAAGAAATGTGGGCCATTGAACTTTTCCACAAACTTGGTTACACCACTTATTATATCAGTGCCTTACCTTCCGCTCATGGAAGGGCTTTCGGGGGTCTATTTATTTAAACCTAATATTGTGACTGTGGACATAGACTTGCCTGATATTTTGGTTTTAAACATTTATTTTCCCTCAGTGATTTGTATGTGTTTGTATAACGTATATTGCAGGCCTAGAAGCAGGAGTACAGAATCACCAACCATAGCCTTTAGCAACAGTCGTTCGCTTAACAGACCTTAACGATCAGATTCTTATAGGGCGAGACCTCAACATCAATTTTGAATTCATCTATGACTACAACATGATCCTAGAAGAGGAAGATAAGAGCTGGGGCATACCATCCCTTAATTCTAAAGAGATTGTCCCTTGCTCAGTAGCTGCCTGGCAAGTTGTTTGTTTCACACTGTCAAAGTGGGTGAGATCCTGCAATGGCAGGTCTCTATATGATAAGCAGGGAACCCTTACATTTAGAAATAGCCAACTACTCTCAATAATTGATTATATTATGGTCTCTATGTGGAGCATGCTGGAAGATTTTTTATATAGACACTAGGGGGGAAAGTGACTACTATCCCATATGCGCTAAACTACAGTGCATTTGGCCCTAAAACCCCTTCCATTCCTGTACCTCGAGCTATTGCTCCAATTCTTGGCAAATAACAGCCGTTCCGTCAAATGGCCCTCTGTTTGAAGGAACTAAGGAACCCAAACAGAAGCATACAATGAGTTTGTAGAGGCCATCTTAGAAGATGCAACCCTAGCCTCTCCATATGTTTCTATCTCAAACATACACACCAAACTGTCTTTATCCTTGAAATTGATTTTGACTAAACCCCCTGCAAAGAAAGCAGTAGGTAAGACACATAAGGCTGAAAGCAATCCATGGTACACAAAGGCATTCTGTAATGTCAAAAAGCATCAATAGCCGCATTAAAAAAAATAATCATTTGCAAGAGGTGTGTGCCTTAAGGGGCCTATGCCAGAAGACAACTAGATTAGCTTGGGCAGCATGGGAGCAAGCATGCTGGCGGGATTTGGTAATGGCTGCTGAAATGGGGGACAATTCTGTGTTCTGGAAAATAATTGCCAATGGGAGAAGGAATTCAACTCCAGAGATGGGGTGTCAACTGTATCCAACAGCTTGGGTAGATCACTTTTCCTGATTATATAAGCAGCCCCCATTAGACTCCTATGTGCAATCCTTTACAATTTCTAACCACATTCTATTAGCTCCATATTTTTCACTTGAGGAGACTAGGCTAGCCAACCCTCAGTGAAACAGGGCAAGGCCACAGGTCCAGATAAAATCCCTGGCGATTTGTTTTGCAATTACTTGTCTGTATGGGTCCCCTATGTCAACTGTCTGACCAACGCCATAGCTGCAGAAGCCCCAATCCCTAACACATGTAAAAGGGTGGAAATCATCCCCGTTTTTAAAAAGCGGTATCAGGGTAACCAACCGGAGGCCGGGGAAATATAGGGGCCCTTCTAGGGGCCCCCAAAGTCAGTTTCTGACAAGCTTTTCATGTCTGAAAGACTGACATGAAAAGCCTATGGAAAACCATCATCATGCGGAAAGGCCGTCCTTAAGGGATTACGTGCCGGTTCCGAGTGGCCAACAGGCTCCTTGAGCCCGTCGGAAGCCAGCCGGTATGACCAGTCGGTTTGACTTCCAACCGCCTACATTGTTATTAGGTGGTCGGAAGTCAAACCTTGGATGTCATTGGAGGCTTACCGACTGACATCCAAATGAGGCCCTTTGTGTTTTATGTTTCCAGGTAGTTTTTGATCCGTTTAAAAAAAAAAGCGTAGGGTCCCAAGGTTTTCCATAGAATCATGCTGCTGGCACTGTTGTCTGCTGGGGCTTGTCAAATATAAAAACTGTGTAATCTTGATTCAACCTCATGTTTCTTTGTGGGAGAATGGACCCAGGCATGTTTGGCAAAGTTCACTTTCACTTAGAAGCAACTTGAGCTCACAAACAACAGCGTACCTACAAAAATATATAAATGCTCTCCCAACATTCTTACAACATCAGCTATCCTTTTAACCCACAACCCCTTACATCAACCTACTCCCTAAGGCTCTAACATGGCAACCCCTCTTTACATCATCCCACTTTCACAGAGTCCTAACTTAATAAACTTTCCGAGCATCCCAGCCCGGACTGTTATGCATCTCACCAACCATAAATAACTTCCGCATTCTTGTCCAGCCTGGTCACTCCAGGCCCAGGGCTGCCTCCAGCTCACCCTGTCCTACACTCTCCCCCCACTTCATTACTCCTAACCTTGCCTATTATGCCAGTTTGTTTACCCTGACCCACCCTGCCACCTTCTTCCAGCGTCAAAACAAAAATATTTGAATTACTCCTACCCAGTCTCCTTTAAATGACACCTGAAAATGTTTTGTGCCACAGAGCAAGGTGGCTTGCAATGCAGAAGTAATTTCTAATATACCACCTATCTTGGGGGACAATGGACCACAGCCACGTTTTGCTCATATGGAAAAGGCCGCTTTTGTTTGGCATCAAGTTCCGCACACAAGCGCATCCTTCAGCTTAGCCGCACAAACAAATTATTTTCTGACAATATTCTAACAGGAGCTCAATCTTCACATTCTATCTGTACATTAGCCTGTCCATAACACTCGATCCCCCCTACCACGTCTTAAAATGCAATAAATAAATGTTCAAAGCCTACTGTCCTATTTTTCTATACTTTAAAGAGATTTAGTTGCTTTAGATATTAGGTTTGGTCCAGCTTCCTCTCTCCAGGCCCAGTCTGCATCATTGCTCGCTCCTCTCTACTCTCTTCACCCCACTTTACTGCTCTTACCATTCCCTGTAACACCAGTTTTCTTACTCTGAGCTCTCGCACGACCACCAGAAACTCCCTTTACTGAGGTGTTCTTGTATTGCTCTCCCTCATTGCCCACCTGACCAGTTTCCAGCAATAGCCTAGTCCCTATCAGGACAGGTGTACAGTATTACGTTGGCAGTGGCACAGTACAGGCAACTCAAGCACTATATCCTCCTGCCTCCAATGATGTCAGCCACACAACGTCAAATGGAGGTGCAAAACTTCAGCCTCAGGGTTTATTTTGTTTTTAAATAAAGTGGCAAAATCTTAAAGTATGTGCTGATGTTTAGGTATCACGCCTAGCGTTGCAGCGCAAGACATTTGGTAGGTAAAAATGGGGTTTCAGAAGCTGACCTAGGAATGGCACACTCACGAGCGTGTGCTTTTTTTTTTTTGTGGCACGCTATTGGGTTTTGCCTGCTTGTTTTTTACCAAGAGAGCACGTGATAGGCCAAAAACGAGCGCATTGCTCCGCCCATGGCCGATTGGTGTCTATTACGCGCACCGGCCGTCATGTGGTTTCAATTATCATGCCCAGACACGGGCGCGATAATTGAAACCACATGTCTCGCAGTGGTGTGTGCGCGCGTACCACTCACGGGCTTGTTCTTTTTTTTTATCCATATCTCAGGGAAGCAACTAAATGAAAGAAGCCGTGTTTTGTTCGGCTCCACTTTCACACCTCCCAGGATAGCGATGGGCTATTCTCATTGTTGTCATGGGCACTAGTCCCATTGTTATCATCAGTGCTATTCTCATTGTTGGCATGGGCACTAGTCCAATTGTTATCATCAGCGCTATTCTCATTGTTGGCATCTGCACTAGTCCCATTGTTATCATCAGTGCTATTCTCATTGCTGGCATTGTCACTAGTTGTAATGTAATGTAAAAAAGATTTGTAGAGCGCAACATACACCGGACGGTTTCTTGGCGCTGTTCACTGAATCAAGAGGAGACAAAGAAGGGAGGGAGAGGGAGCTTATGTGTAAGCACAGCGGAAGAGGTGAGTTTTTAGGAGAGACTTGAAGTGAAGGTAGGAGGAGGAGAGTCTAAGTTCCAATGGGAGAGTTCCATTGTTATCATCAGTGCTATTCTCATTGTTGGCATCAGCACTACTCCCATTGTTATTATCAGCGCTATTCTCATTGTTGGCATCGGCACTAATCCCATTGTTATCATCAGTGCTATTCTCATTGTTGGCAGGAGCACTAGTCCCATTGGTATCATTAGCGCTATTCTCATTGCTGTCATGGGCACTAGTCCCATGGTTATACATGGCAAATGCTTGTTTGTTTAGTCACTTAAGTTTGTGACGTTTTCAACAATTGAAATAACCTTCTAGGCCAATTTATCCCTCCTGTAATTGACTAAGAAAATATATATTTGGTTATTTTAATTGTTTTGTGGGCCTTTCTTTTTGATATTAGAAAAATCTAGAAGGGAGTTTCTCCAATTCTCTTTCAGCATCTGAAATGACTCTTTTTCATCATTTAGTTTACCAAAGTACTAGACTGCAAGCCTTTACATTTTCTTTTCTTTTCAAAGTCAATACCTTATCAACTTTGTTTTTGCAGTGTTGTTGTACTGTGAATGGAGTAGGGAAATAGAGATAGCAAGAAACTATGATCACAGGAACCTCTAGTTCTGGTTTTTCCATACTATTTTAATATTTATAGCTTTGCATTTCTAAGAATTAAGTAGGGATTACACAGACAAATTCTGATAGATGGGCTACTTTCAGCTCAAATTTGCAAAGGTAGAGAAAGAAAGTCTGAAGGTGGAAAGGTAGAGCAAACTGTAGAAGATAGAAAGGGCAAGTTTTGGGCATGCTATGGGTGTAGTGCTGGAAAGCATCTCTTAACCCATTACCACGCACCAGTACCCATTTCCTTCCTCATCAGTACTACTAATCTACCAGCCTGTATCAATGTCCCATGTCCCTAATATAACAACCACATTTGTTATCTTCCAAACTTGCCATCTTTCGGTATATGTCTACATAAAACTGGCCCAAATGAAATGTATTCACATTGTTGCTTGGTATAAAAGTATTGTCTGTATCAGATTCTCCAAGCTTTCATTACTGTAGCATTTCAGTAAGGAATACGATACAAGAGGTCGTGGGGAGGACCTAGGACAATGTGAGAAAGTGGATTATTAGTTGGGTGGGTGGTAGCCCGCCACAAGCAATAATGTCACTATTCTTATTGAGGCCAGTAAACGTTTTACCAGCTTAAACCTGAGCTCAGTCCCTCGTAGCTATGTCACACTGTAGTCAGTCATAACTTAAGAAAATGTGTAAAACAATTAGAAGTAATAAAACAGTCAAAAGTCACAGACCATGAAAATACCACAACAATTTATAAAACAAGCGAATATTTTAATGAACGAAATGACACCAAAATGTCAAAAATTCCAAAAATGAAAACCATAGATATGAATTTAAAGTATTTTGAAGGACAATTGTCCCAAAAAGTATCAAGTGCCAACTGCAGGCATCTGGTTGTACTTAGCTGGGATATTTGCGTGATTTAAGGCCAACCGCAATGGAGTGCAGGTCGGATACAGAATTCATGCTTGCCCTGGCCAAAAGTTTTACTCTCTTACTTCAGGCCCCATTACAATGCCAGTCAGACTGTCCATCTGACCCCTGTCCTTGCGAGCCCTTTTCAACTGTCAAGGCCAGGGCGTTCCCTGCGCCGCAATACGATGCAAACATCTCAACCACGGTGTCCACACCTAAGGTGCAGCACATATCCCCGAATATGCAGTTGCAAACGCATACAAAACGTTCAGAAAAAATGTGAATTATACACACATGCATGACATATGTGGGGATATGCCTGAAATCCATGTACCCTATTGCTGGAGTGTGGAGGAATGTGTACAGTCCAGTCAATGGGGATACATACTGCGGAAGGACTTATCTGGATTCCGGTACCCACAGGATCATAGTCATTGGGGTTCAGCTTCCCAGGTATAGGGGGGATCTTGAGGAGAACATCCACAATGGAGACTGCTGGAGAGAAACGGATTGGGGTAAGTATGCACCCCAAATCCTACTTTTCTGACGTCTCAAGGCAGCCAGTCAGACCACCATTTCCATGCCATCAGAGAGCCTCATCGTAATCTGGACAGAGGTTGGAGATCCCATTACTGCCCTATGGATGCAATTGCAAAAAGGCTGTTGGAGTCGGCTGTCTTACAGAGTTCAGTCAAAGTACAGGATGCCAGCATTGTAATCCGGTGGTCAGACAAACCGCATCCAACGAGACTGCAGCGGCCTGACTGCCCCTGATAGGACCATGGAAGCCTGTCTGACAAGCATTGTAATGAGGTCCATAGTCTCTGAAATGGAAGTCAAAAATCTTCAGCAGGGTAAGGCAGCAGGCCGTGGTCCAGAAGAGCTCCACAAGGTCAGATAGACATCGAACAACATTCCTGTGTAGTCGAGGGATTTTGGCTGGCAGCCTCAGAGCAGGAGCGATTCAAAATTCACACCCAAGGAAGGTTTCTCGCTGGCTGAGTACTTTTGGTGCTTTTGTATGGTAAGGATTTCTACGTTAAGACAATCACTTTTTTGAAGCTCAGTTTCCTGCCGGGGGGCAATGTGGCAAGCTGTAGCAGAACAGGGCTCCAAGAGGCATGTCAAAAAGGGGTATTTTGAGAGGTCAAATTGGCAGTTTTAAAACTGCAAAGACAGGCTACAATGGTAGGCCTGCAGTCATGTTTCCACTATCACTGTAAAGGGTAGACAAATGGTGCTGCAGTCCAGTAGTGACAATTAACTTACAAGGCCTTGGCTACACATTGTACATTATACTAGGGATTTATAGGTAGGTACAATATGCCAATTAGGAGCGTAGCTAATTTAAATTAGGGGTCAGAGTACTTACACTGGGGCCTGGTTAGTGGAGTCCCAGTGCACAGGGTAGAAAAAGAAATCAGTCCATACCATTGGGGATGATCATGCAAAATTAGGCATTTTCCTACAGGTCTACATGGTGATGTCATTACACCAGGTATTTTGGTGAATTTGCATCCACAAGATCCTCACTGGGGAGACCTGTGCTGCACTTCAATGTCCTGTTCTGCAAAATACCTCGCCTTACAAGGTTTGTACCAACATTCAATCCTATCGAGAAACAGAGACAGTACAGACCGGAGGAACTAAACAGCTATGGTCAAAGAGTCAGGGACGCACAAATTATAGGAAATGAGGACAGACATAGCAGGAACACACAGTGAGACAGAGGACAAATTCATCCGTCAGAGGCATATTGCAGGCTTGATGGATGTGCCCATCACCTGCTATTTATGGGCTTCAGCTATGGAACTAAGGACGGAAGCAAAATTGATTTGTGCGACGGAGCAATAGCTTATGTGCACCCTAGACACAATATGCAACGTAGCAGTATTTCTTATGTGACAAATTATTTTTCATTCACTTTTGACATAGTACAAAAACCTTACAAGACATAGTTTTGTAGCAGGATAAGGATAGTAATCGATAAATACAGTTGGTGCATACATAACACTATTTGATGCCATCATGGGGACCAGTGTGTTTGGCTGCAAAGCAGAGAGTGTCACAGGGCGCCACGAGTCCTGAAGGTCAATTTTAGTCATTTTTATTAAATTGCAATTGGTACTTTGTGCCAGAACAGGTGCCCTCTATTGATGTCGTGGGCATTGACAGTTCAGCACAGGTACCCTCGCAAAGTAAGTGGGAAATATTACCTTTTGACACCTCTCAGACCACAGCTCCATGCCCAAGCCCACATAGTCTAGCAGCATGCATCAGACAGTTGTACTCCAAAAGACAAATATTTTGCCATTATACGGCATTATGAGTGATTAGTCTAAACGTCAGCTTTGGACTCATATGTACATTTATTGCGCTACACATCAGGTGAATAAAATTTACCTCATTTGCTCCACAGATCTTCAGCTGGTACATAGTGAGGACACCAGTGTAGAGGGAGTGAAGAGTGGCAGCATGGCGGCAGAGGAACCTATCACCACAGACAGTGATAGCAGCACCACCCCACCCAAAACTGGCACTGTGCCACTGTCCTGCCAGATAATCTGGACAAGTTAAATTAATTACTGTACCCTATTACAATTCGACTACATCAATCCACAGGAAAGAGATAACGCTAATTTCCCAGAAGGGAGGAATAAATACAGAATTACATCACTGAAAGAAATTCAAAACAGATGCAAAAAAATCAATAGTATTGAAATTCAACAGTATACATATATTATTTACATACAAATGGCTGCTCCGTACACAAAGTGCTCAGAGATGGTGCGCATGTGAAAATTAAAGAAGAACAAGCATTGGCATAGCCAATAGTTCTCGCCTTTGGGACCTTATAAGTGTTTATCCAGCACAATATACTTGGTGCAACAACATCAAATATTGCATGGCTAAACACTTATAAGTCCCAAACGCGAGAGCTATTGGCTGCGCCAATGTAATGGCTCTCACAACTGCGAGTTTTGGAGCTTTTGGCATTGTAAATGGCAATGCCTTTTAAAAAATTAAAAGGCATTGTCATTTACAATAGCAAAAGCAACACCTATTGCATTGCAGAGCGTGGTGTCCATGAAGACGGCACTGCGCTCATTAAAGTTAAAAAAAATAGAAAGAAAAAAAAAGTGTGGTGTCCCTGAAGCGAGCACCACACTTTGGCTTTTGGCTGGATGAGAGATCAACTCCCGCTGGGCAGCTCCTATAAGGTGCTAGGTACTCCCGGTAGGCTGCTCGTTTGAAGGTATCTAGGTACTCCCGCTGGGCTGCTTCTGTGCCGTGGTGAGCGATGTACCTGCCCGAGTTAGGGGTTGGGTGGCTGTATGAATGGATGGATGAATGCATAGATGATAGATGTGGGAACGGATGGGTGGATGGAATAGCCAGTGGATGGAAGGAATGATGAAAGACTGAATGATGGATGAAAGAATGCATTGGTGATAGAATGTTCCACTACCCTTTCAATCATTTTTTACCATCTTGAAAACATGAATAGTCCAAAATGGAAGGGGGAAGTGAGGAATGGCTGACTGGGGACTTATGGAATAATCTACATGATGTACCCAAACCCATCAACTGATCGGGTGGTAGTAAAATAAAAAAAGGGTATCTGATAATGCATATGGGGCATTATTTTCTATCTTGTTGGGGGCAGGCAAATAAAAACTTTAGAGTTTACTGACAGAAGACCGATTGTTTAGAATGGTCAATCAATGGGATTTCAGGTGTGAGGAAGGTAGTGTCTGAAGGCGACCAGTCTGATGCCTCTTAGCTTGTGGTGTTGTCTATCAAGGGGAACACAACTGTTATGCTGATTGATCCTTTACCACAAACATGCTTCGGCCAAAAGTTGTGTGCATCAGCTCAATGGGAGTGTGGCTAGGAATGAGGCCAACGTCACTAACTCAGATACTAAGGAGTCAAAACACCAAGGCAGTTCAAATGTTTTCAAGCAACCCATATTTAAACACAACTGGCCACCCTGATAAAACAAGCATTTACAATGCAATGGTTTCGCCTTTGGAAAAGTTAGAGTTATTGGCATTGCTCATGACATTTCTTTTTTTTTTTTTTTTAACTCATAAATAAATGGCATTGTTATTTACATTGCCAACAGCTCTCACAGCCCACACAGCTCTCTCAGCCCACACAGTTCTCACAGCCCACACAGCTCTCACAGCCCACACAGGCCACACAGCCCACACAGCCCACACAGCTCTCACAGCCCTCACAGCCCACACAGCTCTCACAGCCCTCACAGCCCACACAGCTCTCACAGCCCACACAGCTCTCACAGCCCACACAGCTCTCACAGCCCACACAGCTCTCACAGCCCACACAGCTCTCACAGCCCACACAGCTCTCACAGCCCACACAGCTCTCACAGCCCACACAGCCCTCACAGCCCACACAGCTCTCACAGCTCTCACAGCCCACACAGCTCTCACAGCCCACACAGCTCTCCCAGCCCACACAGCTCTCACATCCCACACAGCTCTCACATCCCACACAGCTCTCACATCCCTCACAGCTCTCACATCCCTCACAGCCCACACAGCCCTCACAGCCCACACAGCTCTCACAGCCCACACAGCCCACACAGCTCTGACAGCCCACACAGCTCTCACAAATGCTCATCTCAATTCCACTCCAAATTACACATAGAAGCAAGTTTTCTCAAAACAGTTATCTACTCTTTAACATTCTCCCCTTTTTCTCTGCATGCTCCCGCCAAAATAATATCTTTCGAGAAACGTTGAAGTCTTGGGCAAAGAATGCAGATCATGTTTTTTAAAACATATCTCCAAATCATTCAACTCCCCTGCTTGATCCGCTGTCAGGGTAGGCAAGTATTAAAAGATCTCTTGCCCTTCTGGGCCTAGCCAATGTAAAAGAAGGGAATTCTTCTGTTCAACAGAAAGAGCAGTACCACACACAGGCGCATAGTGCACAAATACATTCTTCCATATCTTCCACTGTATCTCTTCACCAGGCAGCATGAAACATTTTTTTTAAAGGTAGAGGTACAATATTCTGCATGGTCTTTTGCCTCCTTCGCTTACAAACATTAATTACACAAAAAGAAATTTAACCAACAGTGAAATAGAAACAAAAATGATATCATTTAACATCGTCCACAGTACACCAGTGACAACTCCAAGGCTTCGTAAAACAAATGCAAGAAAAATACTAGAAAATGCGCAATAAACAGAAAGAAACAAAATAAGTCTATGCGCTCACTGGATACATCCAGCACGTGTCAAATGTACCTTTTGTTACATGCACACCTGTGCATTCTAGTGTTGAGAAAGCAGACAATGCCAAGGGCCAGTGAGACACCACAGTTTACTTAGACGTGCACATCTTACTTGGGGCCATTTCAATTCACTGCATATACACCCCACCACCTGAAGCGAGCATGGAAGGTCGCCGATAGGTCCTCTTAACAGAACACGCGAAGGTATTCATGCATTGCCACAACACACGGGCTTTTCATCAAATCAGTACCAAGGCGGAGTACAAATGAGGGTGATGCTGTGTGCAGCCAGCGGCACACGCCGCCACCCCCTAGAAATAGATCGTGATACAATAAACATGGCAGGGACAAAGCGGAAGAAATGCGGGTGTCACAGCTGCGGGCCGGCGACCGGCTGCAGAGGGAGGCATTGGAGAGCGGTGAATGTGCTGCAGAATGCGGCTCACCCCCAGGGCCTGCCGGGCATCCCAATGACCGCCCCACGCTGTGACATGCTGCCTGCCCCGGCCCCCCTCGGGAGACCCTGCCATCTGACACCCCACGGCAGCGCACGAGCCACCGAGCATCCTCGGTTACTTACGGCAGCAGGCAGGTCCTTGACGCCTCAGGCTCTCCGCACGTCCCCCGGGGCTGGGGTGTCCGCCGGCTCCTCCCGCTGCCAAGGGCCTGCAGCCACCGTCCGGCAGTCTGCGCCGCTCTCGTACCTCCTACCCGGCTCCCTGTCCGCAGTCTCCTCCCCGACAGCCCGGAGCAGCCACTCAGAGCCGGGCGGACTGTGCTGCCGCCGCCGCCGCTTCTAATCAGATGTTGGCAGCTGAAGGAGAAGCAGGAATGCGCGCTCGTGTTTTTGCTGCTGCCTAGGCCAGGCAACTCCCCCTCCGCGGCGCTGCTCGCCGAGATTAACTATTTCTGTCCTAGGAGAGCGGCCGGCTGGGTCTGCTGGGTCTGCACTGCTGCGGCACGCGCGGCCAGGCTGACACCCGATAGCTGCCGGGGCTCGTGCTGCTCAGGCCCTGTGACGAAATGCAATGCTTGCTGCTGACAGAAAACAATCATTGCACTGGCGTTTCGCTTTCTGCTGTAAAATTAATTACGCCCAGTCCTCTGAGAAAGGAGGGGATTATTTTCAGGATTGAAAGAGCCTCCCCGAGCCCCGGAGCAGAAGACGGGCACCAGGAAACGGGAGTGGGCGGGAAAGGGGGAGGAGAGGCCGGAGCAGGAAGGCAGGCATCAGGAAGCAAGCGGGAGGGGGCGGGAAAGGGGGAGGAGAGATATGTTCAGGATTGAAAGAGCCTCCCCGAGCCCCGGAGCAGAAGACGGGCACCAGGAAACGGGAGTGGGCGGGAAAGGGGGAGGAGAGGCCGGAGCAGGAAGGCAGGCATCAGGAAGCAAGCGGGAGGGGGCGGGAAAGGGGGAGGAGAGATATTTTCAGGATTGAAAGAGCCTCCCCGAGCCCCGGAGCAGAAGACGGGCACCAGGAAACGGGAGTGGGCGGGAAAGGGGGAGGAGAGGCCGGAGCAGGAAGGCAGGCATCAGGAAGCAAGCGGGAGGGGGCGGGAAAGGGGGAGGAGAGACGCTGACGACGGCCGGAGCAGGAAGGCGGGTGCCGGCAATGCCGGACCAGACACGGGGGCGTTCCCGGCGTCGCGTGACGTCGGCAAAAGCCAAAGAATCTCGGGAACGCCCCCGTGTCTGGTCCGGCATTGACGGACGCCTCTCTGTTCCAATGGCTAGCCTCCATTTATGGAGCTAGCCAATGAAGCAGAGAGGCGGGTTAAAGTCACCCATACTAGAAACTACAGATTTCGCTGGAGGAGGAGCCTAACGGCTCCGCCCCCCAGCGAAACCTAAAAAGGTTAGCAAGAAACGCAACTACTATGGCATTGAAAAACAAACAAAAAAAAGCCCATGTTTACATCAACAGTTCACAGTTAGTATGATGCATATGTACAGGAAACGTATATGCAAGTCAGCAGTGACAGAAAACATTTCCATCTTCAATGAGAAAATATAGACCCAGGTAAAGGCGTGCTACTGAACATATACATTAAGCGTTGTGTTGAGCAGAAACATGCATGTTCTCACTGCATCCTGTGAGTGGAAAATTACAGTAACAGGAATTGCAATGAAATGGGCGGCACGAGGTAATGACTTGCGCTTGAAGCATGGAATGCCCCATGAGCAAGCACCGACTCAGCAATGTGGGCATTGAACTGGAACACCTCAGATATCTCAAAGTGCAGCCCGACCCCAGTCGGTTGTAAGCGTCTTGCGGAGGACAACCAAAGCGGTGGACATAAAAAAAACAGAGAAGAGAAGAAACGAACAGAAGCGGAAAGAAACTGCGTGAATGTAAGATAGAGCGACAGCCTGGAACTCGAGAGAGAGAAAGGGTGGAGAAAGAAGCAAGAGCAGCAGCGCGTGGAAGAAAAAGTTGTGAGAACATCGGGGAAAGCAGGATAGCAAAACAGATTTCAAAGCAGAGAAAGTGGGGTCACAAGAAGCATGTATTGGGGCTGGGGAAGAAAACGAGGGCATGAAAGACTGCGAGAAAGAAGGAGTGCGTTGCATAGACAGAGTGTAAGACATTCAGGAGGTAGATGAGCCAGAGTCTGGAGGGAGGGGAGGCAATGCTGGAAGTCCGAGCCAGACAGGGGAGGCACCCAGAGTAACCCGAGATGGCAAGCTGGTGAGAGGGGAGCGACAGGACAGCAAGAGAGACAGCAAAGGGAGAGGAAGCTTAGAGAACGAAACTGAATGAGAAGCAGGGAACAACAGAGACAGGAGCGCAGCGAGAGAGTCTAGGGATAAAGGAGTGTCAAAGTGGAAGATGCGGAGAAGAGTGTGAGAGAGAAGGAAGCACGAACACAAGAAAAACAATGAGATAGCATGTATTCGCCTGCCAAGAAACTTTTTATCGAATGTAAACAAAAACGTTTGACTTAACTCTTTGAACATGCCTACTTCCCGTGCCTTCATGCCCTCCTTAGGACGTTTAAACTGCTGAACCAGGGAATGACTTCAAACTCTCTTTATAGATCAAACCAGCCGTTGGGCTAGGTACCTTGATTTAGCTAATAAAACACTATGCCTGACAACTGATCAAATATTAAATCTGCCAACAGTTAGCCTAAAACACCTGTTAAAAAAACAGGGAAAGACCATCTCAAGGCTCCGGGATATAGATACGATCAGAACAATTTGTGGCGCTGAGGGCCTCGTAAAATCACATGAAGCCACTCAATGCCAACCATACCTGAATGCCGGACTGGGGAGATATGCTCTTCAAAATGTCTTGAAGACCAGGCTGCTAACCCTACCAATAAAGGACTATAGGGCTCACTGGTCATCCACACTAAGTGGAAATAGAGGATGTCGACCGTGTCCATACCACAGAGAATCAGCAGAGCATATCATCTGTTGTTGCCCAGCGTTGGTAAGTCTGAGGCGTAACTACTTAAGGGCAATATTCAATCTTAATAAAGTAAGAATATGTAAGGAGGCCTTAAAACACATTTATACCACAACATTGCCAATGGTGCTGGCACTTGCCGGGAAGTTCTTTGTCTCTGCTGGACAGATATTATGTAAAAAGCAAAGTCTAGAAAAATAACAGCTTAACTATAATTTGCACATGGACAAGCATCCATTGTATTAATAGTGATGCTTCACTAATTCCTAAGGTCATGAACATTGCCACCCTAATTGAATAGACTTCTTTTAATCTCATTGCATTTTAAATGTTTTGTTTTTGTTTGTTTTACCATGGTCGTAATATGCTTCGCTCTTTGTAAATGATTTTAGGTAATCATACAATAAAAAGTATTTAATTTCATTTCATTTTCATTTAATTTAATTTCATTGCTGAACCAGTTAGTCTGTGCCAAAAGTCTTGAACGCATGGCGCAAGCTCATTTGGTAAGTGGCAGAATGAGGGGAATGGAGATGAGCGCATGAACAAGCTTTTGACAGGAAATCAGAGGCAATTACCTGTGGTCGCAAGACGCTCTCTGTGGTTGGGGAGGGGGAGGGGCGTTGAAGCTCAAGCAAGACAGAGAGGCGGTTCAAGGCACTTGCGCTTGGGAGAGCGAGAGGAAAGCCTGATGGCCCCTCTCCTCATAACTGTGCTAGTAACCGCACACTCTATGCCACCCAAACAGCTGTGGTCAGCTTTTTAAAGCCCACCCACTAAATGTCTCGCCAGGACAACAAATCAGTTGGCTCAGGCAAGACCTAAAAAAAAGAGGGGGGAATCCATAACATCATGAACAACATTTGAAACAGAACATGTCCGTATATCCAGTTGAACATTACATTTCATCCCACTTTAAAGAGGTAATTGCATGAATCAGTTTTGCCTTCCCGTGGACAATGTATTCAATCAAGGCTATACAAGCAGGGAATAGTTGATGTTTTGACCCAACAAATGGGAGAAGAAGGCCAGTTTGGACCTTAAATACAGATCTTCATCAGAACAAGGTAAACCATGAAAAGGGAGCAACCTAAGAAAGGAAAACAAATATTTGCGTCGTTAAAATAACCTGGATTTACTCTATTGTCCACGGGGAGGCAACATTAATTGTTTTTGTATCTGTTTTGCATTTCTTTCTGTGATGTCATGTTGTGTTTACTCCTCCCTGCATTCCACCAATGCACCCTCTGGGGTTTGGGTGCCAGGGTCTGTGCCCAACCCCCTGCTACCCATGACATGTGCTCAGCAGTGGACATTGGGCACCAGCGTTGGGTAACTATAACTTTCGCCTGCTCCATGCACTGCTAATTACCCTAAATATTGCACCGCTCATGACATGTTCAAGGATATCATTGATAACATTACTGCAAGATTTGAAATGACATCATTAATGACAAAACTGTGCAAGGTGGGGACATGAATTATAGTTGTTTTAGGGCATGAGTTATAACTACGTGAGATAACGATAACTGGCCAATTGTCAGTGTTTTTTTTAAATTAAAAAAGATATATATATATAGTGTGTGTGTGTGTGTGTCTATATTTCACCAACTTGCCACTGACTGCTGTCGAACTCTTACGTGTATGGCAGCGCGTAGTTAAATTGTCCATGAAAAGCAGAGCACTCAGTAGGTTCAAAATGTACTTTATTAGCCCAAACACATGCGTTTCGGCATCCTCGCCTTTATCAATGTTTATATAGCTTAATGGTGTCACACTCCAACTTTTAAAGCGGCTTGACTTCCTCCTATTGGATGAGGCATGTTTATCGACAAAGAAAGGACAATTAGTTCTCTGTAAATAGTTCACATACTCCACCGCCATCTTTACGTGTGATCGTAACTTTGATTTTTAAATATCACATTGCCCCGGATATTATAAATCCATTTAGCAGGTGTTTCTCCGCATACATTAATCAGTTCTACAACACTCCTGATGGCAGTCAGTTGCCACAAAATTCACATCATGTTATAACCCTCGCTCTGCCATATATTCCCTTTCATTTGTCACCTACCCGCAGATGCTTATCTTGGTGAAGTAAGGATGCAAAACAAGAAAAAATGTGGATTAATCCCTGCATCTCGTATTAACAAGGAATAGCCACTGTTTTTTCATAAAACGTACAAAGTAAACGTATAGACTGCAGACAAACCTCGCAGCTTTTGAACCGCCGTTAGGAAATATAGATTTTGTCCCTTGTCACTGTCCATGAATGCCGGATATAAAATCAGATCAGGAGGTGACTAAATGATCTTTTGCATATGACTAAGTCTCAGTGGAGTCGAAACCTGTAATGCTACTTTCTCTGCCAGAATAAAAGAGGTTTTGAATAAAGCACAGTGGTTGGGCCTGATTATGCACACCAGGAGGTGGAGTGCGTTTTTCTTTTCTGAATATACATATATTGGAAAGTTATAGTTAGGACCTAGTTACTATAGGAAATTGATGTTTTGGTTTGCTAATAGATTTGGTGCCATTTGACAAATCTTCCCAAAACATTCGAAATTAAAAAAGTTCATCTACATCAGCTCCTTCCTTGAAAGTTTTAGCATGATCCATCAAGCAGGGCGGAGAAAAAAGTGAGGTCCTAAAGCGCAATGTCCTCATGCAAATGCCATAGGAATATTTTTAGAGTGCTACAGTCAAAACACATCAAATTTGTCAGACAGATCTTTATCCAGAAAGCATGCTTTTGTGATTTGGTGGAAATTCGTTCAGTAATTTTTAAGAAATTAAGGCTGCAAATATATGTATATCTGGACAGTTGGGTTTGCGGAACCCCATGAAAGTCCCACTGGCATGCAACTTCAAATAATAGAGCAATCTGATCAGCCAAGCAGGCCTTTTTTTCCCTCATCAGCGTTTCATCCCCCTTTCCCCCCGGAAACTCACGCATTGATTGGCTGGCCACAACATGAAGAGAAATGCTGCATATGCTATTTCTGAGTACCCTGTGTCCTGAAAATTTAGAAAATATAGTATAACGGTGAAGGGTAGGGGTACCCTGACCACTTGGATCTTGTAGGGGAGTCCAGAGAAGTTCCCACGATCCTGTGAGACTGTTGAAATAGCCAGCAACTTGCCCCTGGTCCCACAAGAGTCCCATGGTAGAGTTGGGTCACACTGGTTTCTGCTATAATCCCGCAGGGTTGCGGCAACCATTAAAACAAGCATTTGCAATGCAATTGGTCTCGCCTTTGGGACCTTGTACGTGTTTAGCCAGAACTATAGGCACTGCCAATGTGTTTAAGTTATGTTATAAAAAAAATACTTAATCTAAAATCTATTAGCGATCCCTATCAGTGATGCCTCCACACACGATGGTGCAGCAGAAGGCAGCAACTCATCCCTGCCCAGTTATGATTCAGAGCAGTAAAGGTATTTACACACTTTTGGAAGCGGTTTGGAAACCAGTATTATAGGTACATCCAAAGATGTCCCTAAGCTGGTTTATAGTCTCCCTCCTGTCACTTGTCCTGAAGTCAGGTCTTTTCCTGCTGCTGGTGGCACTGCACTCCAGAGGTCCTGCCACCTATACTGCTGCGAGAAATAGCAGGATGCTGCAAACCTTAAACCCAAGGAAGCGAAACGCGTACTAAACACAGAATTATAAATCAAGGTAAAAAAAAAAAATATATATATATATATATATATATCGTGAGCAAGGGAGCGTGACTCCCGAAACGCGTTGATGAGGATGCTTAATAAATAAGCTTTTTGACAAAACCTGTTCGTGAGTGCCTGGATGCTTTTGGTAGAATTGTGGATCTGAAAACTCATTTTGGATATATATATATATATATATATATATATATATATATATATATATATATATATATATATATATATATATATATATATATATATATATATATACACACACACACGGATGGCGTGCTTAAGCCGCTTTGGACGGCGGGCTCACGAGGTTCGCCAGCCCCTCAATGTGCACACACTCCTGGTCACGACCCTTCCCACGGAAAAAAACAGAGTCGGAGCCCAATTGTAGTACGGTGCTTGTCAGTGTTTAATCAGCGGAAAAAAACACCCAACACGTTTCGAGATCAGCCGATCTCTTGCTCACGGGTGGAGCTTACCAGTACCATCATTCATTTAAAGTAACACACTTTGTTTTGAAATGCACCACGTGATCATAAACATAAAGAAAACATTTAAGTTAATGCAGTGTCACCGATTTAAGATAGACGTTTCATGTAAACATTCATATCGCACCATTGTACAGAAACGGAAAACCAACGGGAGTCACTTTTCATTTGGCAATCGTATTTGAATTGCAACAATTAACATCACAGTTTATGTACAATACAATGCAGCCTGTAGGACACAATTTGGGGGAAGAGTTAGCAATTCACCTCCAGATCTGAAATGAGGTTCAATTGGTGTAGTGAAAAGCTGCTGCTTCTTAGGTAACTGAATTCTGGTATTTTAACAATGTTTTTAACAGTACACGGATCTGTAAAGAAATAATTGTCATATACAGCAATGTCCTTTCTTCTTTCCTTGCAGGAACAAGAAAACTATTGTAATTTTGCCCACTAGGGCTGAATTTGGGAGGTCACCACAATGGCGAAATTGAGCTATGCGGCATATGCCCACTGGGGCGGTATCGCTAACCAAGAACTATTATATGCTCACTGTTTGTGTGGCTTAACACAAACAAAGCAACTGTTGCCGGGGGACAAATTGGCCCGAGCAAGATGATAATGTGAAGTTTCACATGGCTACAACTTTTGCGGAACACTGCATAAACTGTGATGTTAATTGTTGCAATTCAAATACGATTGCCAAATGAAAAGTGACTCCTGTTGGTTTTCCGTTTCTGTACAATGGTGCGATATGAATGTTTACATGAAATGTCTATCTTAAATTGGTGGCACTGCATTAACTTAAATGTTTTCTTTATGTTTATGATCACGTGGTGCATTTCAAAACAAAGTGTGCTACTTCAAATGAATGATGGTACTAGTAAGCTCCACCCGTGAGCAACAGATCGGCTGATCTCGAAACGCGTTGGGTGTTTTTTTCTGCTGATTAAACACTGACAAGCACCGTACTACAATTGGGCTCCGACTCTGGTTTTTTCCTTGGGGAGGATCGTGACCAGGAGTGTGTGTGTCTGTATATATGTATATATATATATATATATATATATATATATATATATATATATATATATATATATATATATATATATATATATATATATATATATATATATATATGCAGGCACAGAGATCCGGTACACGCTAGTACCTGCTCACGAGTGGGTCGCCTCTGGGGTCCCGGAAACCCAATTATTTCTCACCACGTTCTCCTCTTACAAAGTACGTAGACGACACACCAGGAGTTTGCTGTGATGTGGAAGTTTATTGACAGCAAAGGAAAGCAAACAACGCGTTTCACCTCACGGCTTGTTCACGTTTGCCGAGGTTTCAAAAACAAAGTCCTTTTACATTGTTTAGCCCTCATCATAGAGGTAGGACTACTCCCAACTCACCCTTCGTGCACAGTGTGGGGGACATTTTGGAACGGGAATTAACATTTAGATCCCATATACTTCACAATGTTAACCAAAATACGTCTTTTAGTATAACATAGATTGTAGAGAAAAAATAAAGGTAATTAATTTCACTCTTTTCGCTATGCGACAGTGTTGGAATTGCATGCTTAACTATTTATGGATGACTGGAATAACGCCCAAGTGGGCATAGTGTGATGATTGTGTTATCTTTTCGTGGTCTGACTCCACTGTTTGACTTAATCACAACATTCTTATCGGCATGACAATTTACAGATTGCAAAAGATTATTCGTGTTATCGGAATGATCTGTGTTTTTGCTTGTGACCCATACATTTATCAACATGCCCAATAGAAAGCAGTTTATACCATTCATTCAGAATGTGAAATGAGAATAATGGGAGTAATTACAATAAAGCCCCAGTGGGCATATATTGTGTATAATGGTCTTAATGTCAGTGTTTCTATGTAGGGTTAACTAGATCCCAATAACCAAATTACTCCTAGAAAACCAGCTAGGAAAATTGTTGTGATTGTACATTCAATAAAGTTTTTTCAAGTATTTTCAATATGCAAACTGAATAAACGTCCAGCCCAAATGGGCAAAGGTCTGAGTCGTATCTTATCTCAAACTGCACTTGCAGCAAGTCCCACAACTTGTTGTCATCCGGCTTTTCGTATCTATTCCATAATGTTTGTCCACAAAAGATAATTTCCAACGTCTTTTACTGGTTATTGATTGTGATCAATAGTTCTATGTGTTCCGGTTCCAAAGTCCATGCACGAATACTATTCCCATAATGCCCCAACAGCATAGTGTACAAATCACTGCAAAACTTCAGAAGTCCGAAGGCTAAGAAAATTGTTCCTAAAGCATACTATCCTAAGAAATATCTACAAGATTGTGAAAGCACTCGGAAAAGTTCCAGTCCAAACACAAAATCACTCAATGGATCCAATTTGTCCACAAAACTGCGGACACAGCCTCCGAGTTAAAGTCGTGTAATTAAAACAAGTAGTTCAAACCAAAGCCAAATGTCAGTTGATATCTCAATGTCTCCACAGCCAACGTATACACGTGTTCCCTAGGAATGCACTCTAAAGCATACAATACTCACACACACATATGACTACATTTAGAAACGTACTCTCACAGAAGCAGTGCACACACACGGTATGAAGCAACAGACGTTCAAACACACAAATATTTAATCACACACATACAATAAATACACGTGCACTCTCGCACAAAAATGATAATTTCTTGACATTTACACTCGCAGTCGTACACACATATTTTTAGGCACACATGCACGCAACACAAAGTAAATGAGATTTCACGGGTTCGGGTAATTTTAAGTCAGATGTCTTCATAGACCAGCGGCCTCAAACCACGTTTCGTGCAGCCAAAGTGAGCATAGCCTCGGCTTCGTCCCCTCACTGCACCACTCCCGCTTTGAAGCTCTGGGTAGGAATGGAAACGTGAGACGTGGCAGTTATATTCAGAGTGAAGAAAAAGTGAGTTCACTGATATGCGTATGGGTAGAGGCTGCCCACAAGTGGTTGGGCACATGACCTGTCCACAGGCCAGGACCTACTTCCGATCACATGCTGCGCACTGCTGAATGCCGGGCCCCGGGGGAAGCAGAGTCTTTCGTGCAGGGATAGGCCAGGTAGGGGAAGGGGAGGAGTTAGGGGGTGGGTTTTTAGGCGCAGGGGAGGAAGGGAACTTCCTCTTCCTGCGCCTGGCACCATCGGGAGGGAGCTCAAAAGGAGGTTAGTTTAGGGCTAGTTTTCACAGGTTTTAGCGTAGCATCAGGTTTTGGGTAGGCGATCGGTCGGAGCTGTTTCACGGCAGCTGGGTTTGCTTGTTCACGCCTGAAGCGTGGTTTTTGGCGAGATGTCGGGGGTGTCCTCGGAACAGGTCCGGGAGGCCTTGCTGTTGCTCGCGAGGGCCGGGCGGGAAGACCTTATCCAGCCGGGGGTTTTGGACCAGGCCTGGGTGGGGGCCATCAGGGGCACGCGCGCTGCCTCGGCCGGGGTTAAGGCCGCAGTGGTGACCTGCCAGGAAGACGAGCAAGACGCTGCGGGCCAGATTGGCGATCGGAGGGGGGCGGAGCGCCCAAGGACCCGGCGAGGGGTGGGAAACGCAGGAGCGTGCCCCAGCGGACCTACCCTCCGTTCGAGTTTTTGCCTGGAGCCTCGGGGGTGTCCGTGAGGGCCGCGCCCCCGCGCTTCCGCCCCAAGGGCCTCTGCTGGTGCCGGCCGGCGCTGTGACGGGGAGGGGCAGGCAGACAGCATTTCTGGGCCTGCTCAGGTGCCAGAGGGAGCCCCGGGTGGGGAGGGGGCCCCTGGGCTTGCCGGGCAGCCGGTTCTCACTGCTCCTGGGGATGGCTTGACTGAGGAAGATGGCAGGAGTAGGGACGGCCAAGACGGCTTTGAGGCCCGATGGAGCTGGGGCCCACTCAGGTTGGAGCGACCTGGGGGGTGGGAGGGGATCGGGGGTGCCTGGCAGGGCGCAAGACGGCTCCAAGACGCAGGACGCAAGCAGTAGGGCAGTCCGCGGCGGCTGTCCCTCCACCGAGGGCTCGGGCTCCTGCAGCGCGTGTGGAGGCTGGAGTGCGTGGACAGAGAGGTGTGCAGAAAGGTGTGAAGAGAGCGGTGAAGGAGGTGGACAATCTGTGTGTGGATCTGGAACCGGTGCTTGAGTTGGATTATGGTGCGGAGAGTGATGAGCTGGAAGACGGGGAGGTGCGGGATGACTTGGATGGCTTAGGAGGGGCTGCGGACAACAGCGACCTTGGTGTATTGCAGGACAAGGCGGCGACGAAGACCAAGGCCGGGACGGCGGCGGTCCAGGTGACGGAGTCCAGAGGACGGCCCCGGGAGCGGACCACGGCACTCACAGGTGAGGGAGCCTGGTGGGCGGCCTGGGAAGACGTTCCTCAAGGGGGGAGGGGTGGAAGAGGACTTGCAGGTCGGTGGGAGTGGGTGATCGTTCGGTGCGGGAGGCCAAGACGCCATCGGGCGGTCCACCCGAGGATGGTTACAAGGTGGATGGTAAGTCGGTGACGTTGGGGGTGCAGACGGACAAGGGGGATGGTAAGGAGGAGAAGAGGGTGAAGGTTCCTAAGAAGCTACCATATATGGGGCTGGCGATGCCTTTGGGGTCACATCTTTCGGAGAAGCTCAAGGATCGGATCTGGAAACATGAGTTTGTGGATGTCTTTAAGTTGTTGCACAGGGAGGTGCAGGCTAAGGAGGGGTCCAAGGAGGAAGAGTGGGAGCTGACGAGGCGCCCTAGGGTGCCGGTGACAATGGAGAACTGGACGTTGGCATTCTCGATCTATGCCAGTGTTTATTGCCAGAAGTATTTGGATAGGGCGATCGCGCTTTTCAAATACATGGATATCATTCGCAAGGCCCAGATGCAGTTCGGGGGTTTTGCCTGGCTGAGTTATGATGAGGAGTTTCGAGCGAGGGTTAGCGCGAATCCCGAGAAGAACTGGGGGGAGATGGATCAGGAACTCTGGGTCCAGTGGATGACGTCTTCACACTCTACTGCGTCCACACAGACGGCCAGTGGTCTACCGGTGGTGTATCGGTCTTTTCCGCCGCGTCCCACCCAAGGCGGGGCAGGGGGTGGAACAGTGCCCAGCACCATTGTCTCAGGGCAGCAGTCCAAGCCGGGGGTTATTCCACGGGGGCCTGTTGGAGCTACAATAGGGGGTATTGTTCCAGGTATCCCTGTAAATTCAAACACGAGTGCTCGAAGTGCGGCGGGAAGCATGCCCTTACGCAGTGCCTCACGCTCACCACACCCTCGGAGCAATGGAGGGACGCGAGAGGGCGGGGCCAACCTGGACCCAAGGGCACCTACACCAGTTAGGGTGGAGGCGATGGCCCCGTGGCTCTCGTGCTACCCGGATCAGGAGGCTGCGGCGCGGCTCTTCTGGGGTTTCACGGAGGGCTTTACGGTAGGCTACCATGGTCCCAGGGAGCGCCGTTGGGCTGAGAATTTGAAATCTGCCAAAGAATTGCTGTGTGTAGTGTCTGCTAAGTTGAGGAAAGAGGTAGAGGAAGGAAGGGTGGCTGGCCCGTTTACTGACTGGCCGTTGCAAGACCTGATCATATCCCCGTTGGGGGTGGTGCCGAAGAAGGAGGAAGGGGAGTTCAGGATGATTCCTCATCTGTCGTGGCCGGAGGGCCAGTCAGTGAACGACTTTATTGCAGTGGAAGATTCGAGAGTGCTATACGCGTCGGTGGATGATGCGATCCGCCTGGTGAGTGTTTGTGGGACGGGAGCGGAATTGGCGAAGTGTGACATCAAGTCTGCTTTCCGTTTACTGCCTATTCACCCAGCGGATTTTTCACTCTTGGGCATGCAGTTTGGGGGGGCCATCTACGTGGACAAGGTTTTGCCCATGGGGTGCGCCATCTCCTGCGCTCTGTTCAAGCTTTTCAGCACTTTTCTGCAGTGGGTCATGGTGCGAGTCAGTGGGTGTCGTGAAGTCACTCACTACTTGGACGATTTCCTCTTCCTGGAGAGGTCGGATACCGGGGATTGCGGCAGGGCCCTGTACGGGTTCCAGGAGATGGCCTTTCAGTTTGGGGTGCCTCTGGCGCCCGGGAAGAAGGCTGGTCCCAGCTGTTGCCTCACCTTCCTGGGGATCGAACTGGACTCGGGGAAGTGGTTGGCGCGCCTTCCTGCGGCCAAAGTGACGGAGATTCTGGCATGTCTCCTGGATCAAACAGGACAGGAGCATTACCTTCTTGGAATTCTTCCCTTTGCTGGTGGCACTGGTGGTGTGGGGGGAGGAATTTCGACACAGGTTGGTGCTCTTCCACGTCGACAATATGACGGTGGTGGAGCTGATGAATCATCAGAGGGCAAGGGACCTGAGAGTGCTGCGGCTGTTGCGGAGGTTCACGTTGGAGTGTCTGCAGTTGAATGTGGTGTTTCGGGCTAAGCATGTCCCTGGGGCGAATAATGACATTGCGGATGCTTTGTCTCGTTCGCCGTGGCAGCGGTTTTGACACCTGGCACCGGGAGCGGATACGTGCAAGACCGAGCTGCCGGCCGGCATCTGGGCCTTGGGGGAGTGAGGATGATTGGTCTGGTGGAGGGTTCGCTGGCTGAGACCACGAGGAGGACTTATCGTTTAGCATGGTCTGAATTTAGCGCTTTCATGGGCTGGACGGTGAATGGCGTTGTGGGTGGGGAGTCGACTGTGAGAGGTTACGTGTTGGATTGCATGGATCGGGGTTTGACTGCGGCTACGATATCTGGAAAGTTGGCGGGGATATATTTCTACTGTGTTTCTGGGCTTTGACCCAACCAAGGATGTGATTCTGGCCAGAATGTTGCGGGGTTGGGGCAGGGAACGAGGGGGTGGGGGGGGGGGGGGGGGGTAGGCTGAGAGAGGCGGTGACGTTTGATTTGTTGGTCCGGCTGGTTGGGGTTTTGCCGGAATGCTGTTATGACCTGGTTGAGGTGGGTCTTTTTCGCTTGTGTATGGTGTGGATGTTTTTCGGGGCGTTCCGGGTGTCTAAGCTTTTGGGTACGAGAAGTGGGGCTGGAAGGTTGTTTGAGGAGGTTCGCGTGGATGGGGGGCGCTTGGGTATTTGGCTGCGGTGCTCCAAGACTGATCAATTAGGCAGGGGCAAGTGGATGTGGTTGAACAAGAATGGCGGGGCGGTTTGCCCAGTGTTGGAATGGCGAACTTTCCTGGGGACGGGGAGTGTGCGTTGTGGGGAGATTTTTTGTCATGCATCTGGCGCGAGAGTGACGGTGGGCCAGTTGTTGGCTGTGTTGCGTAAGGCCTTGAGGCGTTTGGGCATGGATGAGGCTGGTTTTGGGACCCACTCTTTCCGGATTGGGGCTGCGACCGCGGCTGCCAGGTTGGGTCGGTCCTGGGATAGGATTAGGAGGATTGGGCTATGGAAGTCGCGCTGTTGTGAGAGGTATGTGAGGAAGTAGGTTGGTCCCAGGCAGGATGTTGGTTGTTTCAGACTGTTTTTCTTGTTCTAACATCTTTTTCTTCGTAGGTTGCGTGGGTGGACCGGGCGGTAAGACGGTGACTTGGGTTGTTGGGCACTCCTTCGTGCATTGGGCATCCAAATATGCGGAGCAGCAGGTTTACGGCCGTAACCTGGGACTGAAAGGACACTTGCACGAGGTACAATGGTGGGGCAAAAGTGGCATGCGATGGGGGGCACTACTGCCCTTGCTCGCAAAGATGATCCCACAGAGGGGATGCCCTGATTTGTTGATCATTCATCTGGGGGAGAATGGCCTGGTGCAACTGTCCGGATTGGCACTGTTACAACTCATGCAACGGTACCTGGAGGTTTTGAAATCGAGGCTAGCAGGGACCTGCATTGCCTGGACTGAGTTGGTCCCCAGGAAAGTGTGGAGAGGGGCTATGAAGCATGGGGCCATCGCGAAGGCACAAAGGAAGCTCAATAGGGCAATGAGACTCTACTGCGGTGACAAACACATTAAGGTTATTGCACATGGCGGGATACGACTGGAGGAGCCTTTAGTTTTCAGGGACGACGGGGTGCACTTGTCCCAGCTGGGCAATGCGTACTACATGATGGAGATGAGAGATGTGGTGAGCAAGTTGTGGAATGAGGCTATCTGGTGTCGCAGGGAGTGAATGAGGAGTGTGTGTTGCAGACTGGCGGTCCTGAAAGGGGGGTGGGGCAGTGAACTGCCCTACAGGGGGTTCACTGGTTGGCAGGATTTGAAGGGACAGGGGATCAAGAGCGGGCACACCCATCCCTTGGGGGGGAGTTCGTAGGGCGGATAGAAGCGTGAATGGCAGGACGCAAGGAGTGGGGCTGGATGACGAATGATTGAGGGGCAAGAATAAAGCATGGTTGGAGCTTCTAGGGCTTGGTGATGAAGCGGAACGAGTGAAACGAATGAGGGGGGAGTATGAGTGGGGGTTTGTTGTTATTATTATGTTGATGTTACTGTTATGTACAGATTCGCAGTTCTGGTCTAATAAAATGGCCTTTTACGCTGACACTGCGTGGTCTGTTTATTGCGCGATGCCGGGCCCCGGGGGAAGCAGAGTCGCAGACTAGTCTTCCCCCGGGGTCTTTCACGCAGGGATAGGCCAGGTAGGGGAAGGGGAGGAGTTAGGGGGTGGGTATTTAGGCACAGGAGAGGAAGGGAACTTCCTCTTCCTGCGCCTGGCACCATCGGGAGGGAGCTCAAAAGGCCACCCACCCACCCGGCAGCTGGAGGTGTGTTTGGGTCGGTCCATAGCGTTGCCAGTTTAGGCCAGAGCTGCTTTAGGCAGGATTTGAAGGGACAGGGGGGTCAAGAGCGGGCACACCCATCCCTTGGAGGGGGAGTTCGTAGGGCGGATAGAAGCGTGAATGGCAGGACCCAAGGACTGGGGCTGGATGACGAGTGATTGAGGGGCAAGAATAAAGCATGGTTGGAGCTTCTAGGGCTTGGTGATGAAGCGGAACGAGTGAAACGAATGAGGGGGGAGTGTGAGTGGGGGTTTGTTGTTATTATTATGTTGATGTTACTGTTATGTACAGATTCGTAGTTCTGGTCTAATAAAATGGCCTTTTACGCTGACACTGCGTGGTCTGTTTATTGCGCGAGGCCGTGTATAGCGTTGGGCGGCGAGGGTGGCCGCTCATGCAATGTTTGCATAATTTTACAATAAAATATTACTTTAGGTAACCCTAGAAATTTACTGAAAAATCAAAGGTTAAAGAAAAATTACAGTTAGGTGAAAATTTCTGTTAAAATGTTAACATTTGAAACTCTAAAAAACACTGAAATCTTTCAGTTATAATAGTGTAATTAAGGTAATTGAAAACGATCCCTCGCTCTGCACTACTTATGAGCTTATATATTACATCCCTGATGACGTGTTCGCCCTGGATGCAGAAGTAAAAATGCTGCCATCTCACAATGGGTGCCGGCCGGGGCTGTTGGGGTATACAGGACCACCGAGACCTCCAATGATTTGACTGCTTGTGGGTCCAGGACGTTCTATGGCTGCACTTTATGGCCTGAATTTTTTTTTTTAAGACTCAAACATGTTGTATGTTTTTTTATTAAAAAGGTTTTATTAAAAATAATTTCCCACAACCACTACTATTAAACATTGCAATGTGGGAATTTATGAAACATACATTTGGTGTAGTTATTGGTGACTTTTTTGGCAAAGCCAATAGGCCTGCTTTATATATGTAGGTGTGCTTACCCCTTGATAAAGCCAATAGATCCACAGCTTTTTGTATTTGACATTTTGACAAAGCCTGTAGGTCTCCTTTACATAAATGTACATTCTTTATATTATAACATCACATAGTCAGTCGTGTGCGGTAGCGGGCAGTTGACGCTGCAGCGTATGGCAATAATCATTTTACTTTACATTGAAAAAACATACAAATTCACTAAAAAACAAAGTTTCAAGTGATGTTATATTTGGGTATTGTAATAATGTATTTCTTTCATTTAAAAAAATTAATGAAATTCACTGCAAAAAACAAAGGTTAAAGTGATGTATTAGTCGGGTGAAAATGTAAGTTAAAAGCTAGCATTTTAAGCAAATAAAACCACTAAAATTTACCATTTATAATTACTTCAAGTAACTATAGCTCATGCCCTAAAGTAACCATAACTGGCACCTCCGCCTTGCACTCTAATTACCTTACATACTACATCTCTCGTCACATTCTATATTATAAAATCATTGGTAAAATTACTATAACATCTGAAATGACATAATTGGTGACAGCACTGTGCATGGTGGGGTTTACTTTCTGAAAAATAAATCTAAAACAGAAAAAACACTTAAAGAAATCAGTTCAAAAGTAATTGTGAGAAGTCTATTTAATTTTAGAATGATTATTAGAGAAAACCGAGGGACAATTTTGTTACCAACTAATCCTGACAATTGTAGCTGGATTCTTATTCATCTAACAGCTGTTGGTTGTTCCAGAACAGCAACAAGTAAACCAGTGCATAATTTGTAAAAAAAAAACATAAGTGCCAGGGCTCTCATCAGGAGGCCACTGCAGCTACCAGCACATATTGCCCTGTTATGATGCCAATGATAGTAGCAACACAACTGCTTATCATCAAACATCTACAAGTGTGACAATTCAGACTATTTCAGTCCCCAAATTATATGCATGCCTTAAAAAGCAGGTAAAAGTCATTTTAATGAATATAGCATTATTAATTAACTGTTGTTGTGGTCATCTCTACATCAGCCAGACAGCGCCACCTTGTGGCAATTTGTGACAAGTGCCTGTGCTGACAAATTGAGTGTGTGCTGAGTACCGGAAACCACAGCTCAAATTAAGCACTGAGGGGCAGATTTGCAAGCCCCTTGCGAAACTTTTACGCCGCTGTTGCGTCACTTTTGTGACGCAGCGGCGGCAAAAACCATGCGCCACGTTGTGACTTATTTACAACGTGACGCATCTAGGTAGATGCGTCACGTTGTAAAGCCCTGCGCCACATGAAACCTGCGTCAGGTTTCATGTGGGCGTTCTGTCGCAGGGTGGGAGTTCCTTTGCAGGAAAGCCCCGTAAAACTGGCGCAGTGAAATTTCACTGTGTCAGTTTTACGACGCTGCTGTGTCAAATCCTTATGCTTTTTCAGTCACAATGTTTCAATTTTTGGCCTGATTAGGTCCTGGAGGAAAAGGTCTGGGTAGCGAGTATTTAATAAACGCTAGGGAGCAAAGACTGTAGGTATAGGTAGAAAAATTATTTATTTTGATCTTTTCTTTTTTAGGATATACATAAATATTTATACTTATACTGTATTTCAGGTATGACATACCCAAGGATTTTTTACTCTTTCTATTGTATATATTTGTTTTTTAACCTTGTTGTTGTGGTGTGACAGTCCGCTCACTTTGTTCACTTTTTTCACGTCCTGCACCGTACTATTCACCTGAGCACCTGAAATACAGTATAAGTATAAATATTTATGTATATCCTAAAAAAGAAAAGATCAAAATAAATAATTTTTCTACCTATACCTACAGTCTTTGCTCCCTAGCGTTTATTAAATACTCGCTACCCAGACCTTTTCCTCCAGGACCTAATCAGGCCAAAAATTGAACCATTGTGACTGAAAAAGCATCATTCCACCCCAGGTTCTACTAAGTGGGGTTCCCTTGTTCATTAAAAACGTGTCAAATCCTTATGCCTGCTTGAAGCAGGCGTAAGGAGTGACACGCCACGTTAAGTATGGGCGGCCCCTGTGCATTGCAGGAGTTGCGCAGCACTTGCGTTGCGACTCCAGCAATGCGCCGCCCATACGCCACAAGATGCATCACGCATCTGCCCCTCCTTGCACCATGATGCGCCGTATTGTAAATGTGACGCATCTGTGGTGGCGCAAGGGGGGGTATTACGTGACGCAACTGTTCTATCGCAACCCTGCTGATTTGCAGAGATGCGCCAGAAGTTGTAAATCTACGTTTTTTTTTGTATTAGAATGGTGGCAACCTTACTTGAGAGGTATATAAATGAAGAGTTTTGGCGTGCATGCAAGCATAGCTGATGTTCGCCTCCCACACTCTTCTATGGAGTGTGGCCGCCGGCTAATCTCCAAACCCAAGGAAGCAGCGGCACATCTTGCTACTGAGAGAGGGCGCTTCTCCACTTCCCCTTTTTACTCTCCTCTGACTGGTATTCGATTGAAAATTAAAAGGAGTTTATGCGGCGCGCGCCGTCTCCATGGATGTATTGACGCAGGCACTGAGAAAATTACTGCATTCGCTGCAATCCAATGTACAATTGTATCTCTCACAGACCGGAGGCGGGGGGGAAAAGCTGCGATTGCGGCCATCTTTAAATGCTGCGTGGTGGTGATTCTTTGTTATCGCCGGTTCCGATTATTTGTAATCATTACTTGAATGAAGTGAAAATGACCTTCGTTCGCTTCTTTCCCTTCCTGCATATCTCTCTCCCTCAACACTTTTCATTACCCGAAGGCTGTTTACGTCGTCCGCCATTTGAGAAAAATGATGTATATTGTACGCTATGACCCAGATATATACAGAAAATGAAATGGTCTGCTCGGCTCTACCCATTAGACTTGTGCTAATAAGTGGTTCAAAAAACACTTTTCTTTGCACAAAGAGGGCCGACGTGTTTGGAGCGCGTAAAGATCCACTGGCGCGCCAAGTTTAGTCGATTGACATATCATGCCACACAAATGTGCTCCGAATCTAACCTGATGATCAATACAATCATTTGAATAACCCAAATTCATGTTTTTCTGTCATGTATTTTGATAAATTGATGTTTATATTGACCATAGGGAGCAGGTTCGCTTCCACCGTGAAGAATTTAAAACAAAATTGTGTTTCTGTATTTAATCTTCATTATTTAATTTTGACTACTTATATAGTGTAGCTTAATGTTGCTCTTTATGTCAACCTCTGAAGGATAAATGGCGTAACGAGGAACACATATCTTTAGTAGACCTTAGCTAAAACTTTAAGGTATTTTACGACGATACGTTGCAACTAATCATAGGGGGCAGGAATTTGGGGACACCAATCCCCTTATAGCTCTTTGACCTGATCATATGGTGGGCTAAAACAGGGGTGAATGCTGTGACGCTAGAAATGAGGAGCTTCCTGTGCGCTAATTCTGGCTGTATGTCACTACCTAAGGGCCTAGTTTCCTTGCTTGCATTAGGACCCTTTGAACCGATTCTACACCCCTGACCTAAAGAGCTTTCAAATAAGCAAGAGACATAAAATAACAAAAAAACTGCTCAAACATAACTTTTCAGATTTTATGTTTAGAAGGAATGTATACTTTAATCTATGAGTGTCAGTTAGTTAAATTTAGTCCCAAAGATGGGGATCAAGCAGGAAAAGTGTAGGCTTACCTCCCCAGTTAATAAAGAATTTCTGATAAAAAAAGGCATACGCAACCAAACATTTTCGAAATTTTTTTTAGGCCGTATGATTGGTAAACCGTGAGTGAGTAAAGTAACTAAAAGGCCAACTGGTTGACCACATAGGCATTTACATGGTTGAACGGGTCAGTGGCTGGTTGAGTAGCTAAATACATTTCAGTGTTTGTTTCTCAGTCGAGCTCATTAATATAGATGGACACTTTTCAGGCCAAGTAGTAGATGGATGGTTTTTCCAGAATGTCATTTAGTCATATTTTGAGGGTAAATTGGGGGAGAGGACGTTCCACAGTTGAGGGACCTAGATTGCAGAGGGTTGTTCTCCTCTGGTCGTTCTACCTGTCATGGGGGTTGTGGGTATTATTCTGTGGATTAGAGGGTGTGGTCCTGGTAAGAATTGTTTTATCTTGGCATCTGTAGGTTTCTTGGATTCTTATGCTTTATAAATGTAAAGGTCAAGGACTAAGAAAATGAAATAACTTAGGGGCTCATTATGATGGCGGAACGAGTGCCACCGCCGGGCACGCGGTGGCGATCGTTCCGCCATTGTAATGAGATTTACCCACGGCCATATTAGGATGGGGGTGGGTATCACGGCGGATACAAAGTCCGTCCACCGCTTTACCGCCAGTGGCAATCATAACGATTGCCTGCTGGGTGGAGCAGGGGCACTAATATGGTGACGGTGCATAGCAGGCACCGTCCGCCATTTTAGGATGTGGGGACTAAATAGCCTTTCCAAGGCTCACTGCCATTTAAAGGCTGGCGGGGATTGGTTTTGGGGCCCGTTGCGGGCCCCCCTTGTGTCTGGGGGAGGTGAGGTGCACTTGGAGGGTACCTATGGTACCCTACATTTCGCTACACCCTTTTGGTGCAGTGAAATGCCAGAAATGCTATTTTAACATTGCGGCGGGTGCTGCTGACAGCAGCACCCGCCGCAATGTTAAATTGAAGAATGTGAACGCCGTGGTGGCGGTCGCATTCTAATTCGAGGTGTGGGACCCCCGCATGTCTGGCGGCCAGTCCCAACACCGCGGGGATGACGGTCCGCCTGCCATCCTAATGAGCCCCTATGTTCACGAATACAAACTACAGAAGTAATTGTACAAGGAAACGGTCACCCAAGGTGTGTTTGTAGTTCAAGCTGAAAAAGAAATTATACTCAAAAACATTTGATCGGTTTCTGAAGGGAAAGCGTTTCTCTCCTGTTTTTTTAATGCAAATAATTTTAAGAAGTTTGGGGTTTACGCTGAGGACATTTACCTGGCTGCAGAAACACTGTGCAAGGCCATTTTATTCTGTTGCTGCTGGCCCTGCGGCCTTGTCCATGCTGTCACAAATTACATTTAAAAACAGATCTACTGTGGATATATACATTTATGCCTATCTTTTTGACCCTTCTATGTTCCCGCTCTTGTCAGCCAGCATTATAAACACTAGTAGAAACTACATGCATTACATGTTGGTGAAAACCTAGGAAGAAGGTACAACCTGCTTTGAAATGCCACAGACAGATCACTTAGACATTGTAACAACTGAAATTTAAAAGTAGTGACAAGCCCCTGTTTCTCTGAACTCTGAAGAAATGTGTAGAGCCACAACAAAATGGCTGCTGAAGAGCATCTGTAAAGTGCTCCGGAAACAGAAAGCGTGCCCCTTGCATTTCTCACAGACTGGTCCACTCTCAAACATGCATGCCCTGGGACCCTTCAGGCCGCATTTATTAGCATTGGCTCTTCTACTTGAAGAGGCTTCAGGGGTTTTGTGCTATATCACTGGACAGAAAATAACTTTGTGCCATGCACACAGCTGAGACCCTTCTCAGTCCTGCTGAAGGAATCACTTATGGACGTCAAATAATGTAAGGGCACGTACCACATTTTTCTAACGTTTTAGCCACTTATGGCATCACCTGGCTGAAGGCATACATTTGGAAATCCCTTGATCAGAAAAAAAGGTTCCTGCATGAAAAGTAAAATTTCCCCGACAAAGCTTTTCTCTTCCCTTTTCATGGTGTAGGCGGAGAAAGACAACCCTCCAACTTTTGCAATGCATATAAAAGTTATTTCTGAGGATTCCAGTGCACTTTAAAGAACATGAGACCGATTGAGTAAGCCCCACAATCGAGACAGTTGTCAAGAAGTAATTTAGGAAAATGGTCTTCACTTCTGCAAATTGCGTGCCAAAATGTTAGCCTTAAAGAAAAAACAAGACGACAAACTGCATGTGACCTGCAAGCAAAGATGCCACTCACACAACACATTTCAAGAGACTGTGGCAGAGGAAAGACCCAGTAATTACTCCTCCAGGAAGGCCTTGCCGAACCGCTTCACCACTTTCACACAACACAATTGGGAATAAACTACAGTGGGCAAAAAGAAGTGCTTCATTTCAGCACCATGATGTTGTCTGCCTTCTTCCAAAAATGACTGGAGACTTCAGGAATGAACACACTATGTTTATTCACAGGTAAAATCCTGTGTCAGGCGCAAGTCACCAACAGCTTCTCACTGTCGTCCTCAACCACTTCAGAATGCCACATATCTCATGAACCTGCATCTTACATAATCACATCCTATACGCTTGAAAGATGTTGAAAGCACGTACATACAAGTAACACCCCTCAAGAACAACATTATAACCCATCACCTTTTCTTCACAAAACACCCCCTCCCACCCAAAGGACTACGAAAACACATACACGAAGGGAACACCACAGGGACAAGGAAGGCAGCACCTGACACCAAAACCCCTGAAACAACAACCAAACTAACTACACACAACATCCCCTAACCACCCTGGTGGTCTACGAGACCTCCTCTCCCGCGTCACCACTCGATATTCTGACGATTCACAGGCATTTCGGGAAACAAGGGCCTTTCCAGCAGCCTGTCTCACACGAGCTGTGCTTTCTGAGAAATCTCCATTCTCTATCATTATCCACCCCAAACAAGAACCACACTATCTGTTCACCAGCACCTAACTCTTACCCCCCTTCTGAAACAACACACCCCTCCACAAGTTCCACATTTGATCATTGTCCAACTCTAACCAATTTCATCCCACAACCATCACTTTGTAGGTACCCTGAAACTTCGACAAACCTCGACTCACTCCCCAGGCTTCATCTTCACCAAATCTCCCACAGCAATTAAGCCTCCCTTTTCACCACAACTCAGTTCTTACCATCGCTTCAACCATCCATACGAAGGTATCAACTTAGTCCCTGGTTTTCTTGTTATCATCATCTCAAAGGGAATTTTACCAGTGGCAGCATTTGGTGCGGTGCGATACACCCAAAGCATGTCCTTCACCGCATTCTGTACACTCAACCCTGCCTTGCTAGCTAATTCCATGGTCCCTTTAACTAACTGGTTTGCCCTCTCACCTTGACCATTCCATTGGGGGTTATATAATGAGAAGCAGAGCTGCTTCACTCCAAGCATTTTACAAAAATGTCCTCATCTCATTGGAGGTAAGTTGCATGCCATTGTCAGTGATGAGTTTGAAGGAATACCTTCTCTCCTGAAAATGTCCTCTAATATAGCAATCATCGACTTAGTGTTCACAGTTCTCATGAACACCACTTCAAATCACCATGACCTGGCATACATTAGGAGAGCGGAAAACCTCTTCTGTGCAGGCAAGAAATCAAAAGGCCCTATACAATCCAAGCTAATATATTCCCACACAGGTGCTGCTTCTGGCACATGCTGCTGATCCCCAATGACCTCTATTCCTACTTTTAATCTTTTCTCAGAGTTTTTTCATTCTTCGCACCTTTCCATCCATTGTTTCACATTATTTTCCATCATTAGCCACCAAACGTTCTCCTTCAATCTTTTAAGTGTAAACGTTTGTCCCATGTGGCCTAATCCTCTAAGCGCATAAGCTTGTTCCTTATTGTACATGGAGGTTGTAGGGAAATGCCTATTTTGGACGTGGTTAGCTCTCACTTTTTGCCTGGAAAATGATGTGATTTTGACCGGAAGTGGGCAGGGTAACTGCCAAACAGGTCCCCTGTGCCAGAGCTCCTTCCCTAAACTGTAAATTTTATTTTCCAATTTGCACAACTTCAGTACCCCTTGTAAGCCCCAAGTAAATGGTTCACTTTGTACATTGGTCATTGGCCCTGAAGAGGAACCCCCATTGTAGCAGCACTAATTGTGCCACCCTAGGGTCCCCTCGCCAAGGCCATGCATGGTGCCATTGCAGACTGCGTGCCTTGGTGCAGACACAACCAAAGAGCCAGCATGGCACACATCCCTGTGTGCCATGCCAACAGACACTGCATAGGATATAGGTAAGACATCCGTCTAGCAGGTCTTAGCCATGAGGCAGGGTGCACTATATCTCCTGTGAGAACATATTTGCATGAGCAGATATGGCCCAACAATATCCATGTCAATTCTTGGATATTTTAAGTGAACAGGGAAGCCATAGAGAGTACATGGGCAGTACATGGGCAGGAAACCCGATATTAGGAGTTCCCCAGCTCCATGATGGCTTCACTGTATTATGGAATGTTTGGTACCAAACATCTCATCTTAATGTATATGCACGGATTCAAATGTCAGATTTATTCAATTTTACATACAAAGTACCCCTTAGAGGGTTCGCTGAAACCTACTGACTTCTAGTGTGTTCCTGACTTTTCTCCACTAGCCTGCCACTATTAGACATGTTTCTGGACCCCTGGGGTGAGAGCTTTTGCTCTCCAGGGCCAGAAACATTGCATGCCCTGGGCAAGAGGTGCTTCAGGGTGGGAAGCTTCAAAAGAAATTCCGCCTTTGACCTCTGACCAACTCTCCTCCTGCTAGCAGAAAAATTGCAACCTCCCTGTCCTGACCCCACTTTCGACCAGAAGACAGGTGGGAACATTAGGTAAATGAGGATTCACAGTCAACTTGTATCACTCCTAAGGCGGGGCAGGCGGTGTGGAACCCCAGGTCACTTTTCACAATCGTGAAGATGGGGAAAAAAGCCTAACAGGGTCATAGACATGCCTACTCCTCACATGAGGTGAACATTTAGAGGGTGTAGTCACCATAAAGGTAGGCAGCCCATTGTCCACTACCTGGCACTCTCTTTAATAACTTCGAAAGACAAAGAAGAGCAGCTGACCTCAACAACAGAAAGTCTGGATTGGATTTTGGCATGTAACCCTGGTTTCTGCCTAAAGACTCAACAATCACAGAACCCTTAAGCACATTGTCAAATTGCCTAAGAACTCCTTTAGATTAGGAGAGCTACTCCCTTGCATCACAAGAACCGAAGCCGCAGAGTCTGAACTCTTGACTTGCATCTCCTTAGCCCTTCCGATTATGCAGCTGCCCAGGAGAGGGTACTGCGGCTCTGAATAATCAACTCTACCTCTTCACCAAGTTTGGAGACACCAGGATCTTCCAGAGTTGAGCAGCACCAACACTGGGTTAATGGACGCTCTGCACCCAAGAATGACTATAAGAGTCCAAGCCGGAATTCAACTCCATGAGGACCAATCACCCATTGAGGGACGTCAGCAGCCCTGAGACCCACTCGCAGAGTGGCCCAGCCGACCTGCACCAGCCCCTCGAGGTGTTTGCCCCTAGCCACGATGTGCACGTTGCACACCAGAGCTTGGATCATCTGTTTGCTTTGCACCCAGCCCCACTGCCGAGGAATCTCCAAAACCCTTGTGATCTCTAGGCCCTTGGAACCTTGCACTTTCTTAAGTGCCCTCAGACTTACCAAGAAGTCCCCCTGTGCAGCCTGTTTTTAGGTGGCCCCCCCTTCTTCCTAGTGCGCCATCAACTTACTCTTCCAGCACACTGCTCACGGCCGAATCCGGAACAATCCAGACAAACTGCTGGTAGAACTTTGGACCCTGGCTCCCAAACATTCAATTGTAGAAGGAGAAACCCTAAGTCCTACTGCACTGTGATTTATTGCATTCTATATTTTTCTCTTTAGGATAAATTGTGCGCAATTGTGCACAACTGTATATTACTTGTACTTACCCTGCTTATTGATAAAAGGTATAACATGCTTACCTGTAACTGAAGTTCTTGGTTCAAAATATAAATAAAAAGACTTGATATTTTTTATAAATCGATTTCAACTTCATTCTTGACTGTGTGTTCCATTTATTTCCTCTGTAAGTACAACAAATGCTTACCACTACCCTCTGATAAACCTAACAGCTTGCCATCCCTACAACAAACGAGAGGGTTAGTATTATCTACTTTTGCCTCTCTAAACCAATAAGGGCCTCTCTGATCTCTAAGCACAGTGTACCATATTGTGGTACACTATATAGAGAGGTGGTTTTCCTACAGAGGTACACACCTTTCACCCCTCACTATGTGTCTGTTCCCATTCAATGACAACTCCTCAACCATCTTATGATATCGCTTAACAGCATCAGAATACATGCTTTTTCTTCACACAACTCCTTTGAACTTTCTTGTTACTGCCTTAAGTAACTCATCCTTGCTCATCACCTTCACCCACTTATCCATCAACACACTTCCATGTACATCCTCCAACACATCTCCAACATCTGCTACAACCTCCTCCATTTCAAAACCACACTCACTGGCAGCTTTGTCAGGTAACCTAGATAAGCAATCTGCCACTTTGCTCTTCCAGCTTGCAGAACTTCAATTTTGCAATCACATTCCTACATCTCAACTGCCATTCTAGCCAAAGGCCCAGAGCACTTCTGTGTCCCACTGGACCCAAACCCTTAAGCAACGGCATGTGATCTGTTCTGAGTGTTATCCTCATTCCCCAAAAGAAGGTGCGAAAAGAATTGGTTGCCAATGCCTCCTGCTCAATGACAGAGAAATTCCTTTTGGGTTTCTATCAATGATCGAGATACAAAGGCCACAGTCCTTTCCACCTTCCCATGCAACTGGCAAAGAATAGCCCCAATGCCAACAGCACTGGCATCCACAGTGAGAAACGATGTCATGTTGCATTGAAACCTGACCAGGATGTCAGCATTGGAAATGTCATGCCTGATTAATTCAAAGGCAGTCTTTTGGGTTTCTCCCTACTCAAATTTCCTCCCCTTGTTCAACAATTCTCTCAATGGATCTGATTTGAAAGCAAAATCCCTCACACACTTTGAGTAGTATTTTGCGAGTCCCATGAAGGAACACAATTTGTCTTTATTATCAGGAGTCTCGGGAGTCACAATTGCACTGACTAGGTTCACTTTAGATCTCACACCATCTCCAGAAATGAGGTACCCCAAATATTCAACCTCTTGTACTAAAACTTGCATCTCTCCTTCCTTAACATAAGACCTGCTACTAGCAATCAAGATAATACCTTTTTAAAGTGCTATTGTGAGCAGTAATGCTGTCCTCAAAGACCAAAATATCGTCCTGAAAGAAGACCACATTGCTGTCCTTAGACAACATATTAGAAATAAGCCTCTGAAAAACTCTCACTGCCAAGGACAGGCCAAATGGCAACCTGTTAAACTGGAAGAACCCCTCTGTACTGACGAAGGTTGATAAGTGCTTAAAGTCAGGGTGTAACATGACCTGATGATCAGCACTCGAGGTCAAGTTTGGTGAAGTACTTCCCCTCTGTGAACAAAAATATAAATTCTGTAATATTATGTAGGGGGAAGTTGTCCATAACTATGTTTTGGTTTAGGCTGCATAGGTCCACATAAAATCTCAGTGACCCATCAGCCTTATTAGTTACCACCAATGGATATAACCACTGTGTGGCCTCAACTGGCTAAATCACCCCACCTTGAACCATTTGTCCAACAATTTCTCTTACCTCCCCCACGTATTGCCACCAGAACCTTCCTTGTCACATGCCGGACAGGGATAGCATCTTTCTTCCAGACTTTATTATGTTGATACCCTTTTGACTGTCCCAATTGTTTCGGGAACACTGGATGACATTGATCTAACAATAGAGATTAACCTGAATAATCAACATCCACAGCATGAGGGTTACCTATAATGTTCAAGTCATACTAGTATGACCAGCCTAATATCAGTGAACTCTCACTGGCCACATACACTTTACCTTGAGTGTGGTGGTCAATGAACTCAATCCTCGCAGTTATATAACTATCCCCCAATACTGGCACCTTGATAACCCTTCAAAATGGCATCAGTAGAATATAAACTCCCCCAGGCCATGCGTTATCAAACAAACATTTGCGATTGATAATATAGAGTGAGCCAGAATCAACCATCAGATTGCCATTCCTGCCATCCACTTTGAAGTTGGCTTTGGGACGTGTTCTTCTATTCTCATCGTCACCACACTTCGATGCACTCACTTTAGAGTTAATCATAAGAACTCTGTGCTCCATCGTATCCCCCCTTCTCCAATTGAAGCAACCCTTTTGTTAGTTGCCTTGCACACACGTGCAAAATGACTCTTCTTCCCACATATACAACACTCTTTGCCTATAGCATAACAATACTTGGAGCCTCTCAGGTGAGCGCTGCTGCCACACCATAGCACTGCTGTGTCACACTCTTTACGAGGCCATTCAGCACATTGGTAGCCTTTGTGGTTCCTCCTTTTTTTTGTGCTGCACTGGAAACACTAAATTTCCTCTTTACTAATCCCATCAAATCTGTGTCCCTTTCCACCTCCGTCACCTCAGAAGTACTTTTATTGTCCATCTTTTGCCTCTCCTTCATGCCCTCGTCGGACTCCTCAACCACTTTGGCTATTTTAATGGCTCCCTTTAAATTTAGATCAATGGATGCTCAGAGCCGCTTTTGCATTTTTTTGTTATTACACTATCTCAGATCAATTCCTCCATGATTGTCCCAAACCTGTACTTTTTGTCAATTCCCTTAATCTGCCCACAAAATCATTCACAGAGTCATTTGGCTTTTGAGGCTAAGTATAAAACGTATGATGCTGCATGACAATGTTCAAAGTTTTAGCAAACCGCTTTTGTAGCTGCAACTTTGCCTCTTTGTCCACATCCTCTATTTCCGCACCATCTTCTTCATGCACTTGTGGTAAATATTTGAAGAAGTGTTGAACTTCTGTGCCTAGACATCCTAACAATAATGCCTTCTTCCTGGGAGAAGAAAGTTCAGTGCCTTCAAGTGACACTAAATACTTTTTGAAGGTTTCCACTCAATCCTCCAACTGAAAGGCCTGGTCTCCTTGCTGCAACAAAAGCGGGGGTGGCACAATGATGTATTAATACTCATGTTGCAATTAATTTATTTTTACTGTAATACAGTAAAGGTGCGATGAAGAAGGTACGAGCTAGGTGGCATTGCAGCAAAGTCAAATCTCAGAGTTTAGACGCTCTATCTTAAGTGGGTAATCTCCAAAGGAAACTGTATGTATGGCCAGAGAAGTACAGCAATACCTCAAGTGAGAAACGATAACTTTTATAACCTTTTTAAGCACACTGTATGGACTGCGAAACTGCCAACATCCACGTTGCTGAAGGTACAGCCACTTTAAGACACCTGAGGTGGGATGGAAAGAACAGACCATCATATCCCTCACCTGCTTAACTTGTAAGATGACGGCACGGCCCAAGGGAACCACTGTGTCCCTCTAATCTGTCGTCCTAGGAAGTGCCTTTGGCCAGAAACATGGTGCTCCCCTCATCGCTAGTGCACTTTCACCAAAGGCACTCGAGCGTACAGCACAGGGCACAGAGCACTCAGGTGCCAACATTCACCCCATGAGCTCGCTGCAGCCCGGTAGCGATGTGCTCGTGCCTCAAACTCCCAAAATGGACCCAAATGAGCTAAAAATACTAGAAATCACTGTTTATGAACAAAGAGGTGCCCCCAGGCAAACGTAATCTTGACAGTTTGTCCAGAATCAATGACAACAGCTGGAGCAGGCCTATTGTATTGGAAGAAGACTGCAAGACAGGATTTCACTGTAAAAGATCAAGATAGGTTCATCTGTTCACCGGTGCCTGGCCAGCCCATCCTCATCATCAAAATATGTTGTATACCTTCTTCCAAAATTGACTGGAGACTTCAGGAATGAACACAATTCATGTTTATTCACATATGAAATCCTGTGTGAAGTACCAGACACCAACAGCTTCTCACTGCCACCCTCAACCACTTTAGAATCCCACATATGCCATAAACCTGAATCTTACATAATCACATTCCATTCCCTTGAAAGATGCTGAAAGCATGGGCATACAAGTAAACAACCCACAAGAACTACATTAGAAACTATGGGGCATGTTACCAAGCAATAGCGATATAATAGGAGATAGCGATGTTAGCGACTGTTTTCAGTCGCTAACATCTTGGCACGCCCACTTTGCATGTAATTAGTGATACATGTCACTGACATGCAAAGCGGGGCCCAAGATGGTCGCTATCTCCTACTAGCTGTCGCTAACTGGTGTTAGCGACAGCTAGGTAATAGGGAGATAATTTTATCTCCGCTTTCTTGGCTTTTAAAGCCAAATAAGCAGAGATAAACCCCCTTGATAATATGCCCCTATGAGTCTTCCATCAGGATCATGTGTGACAAACATGGCACATGCAGGTGGACAGGCAAGCCGATGGCACCCACTAATGTCCAGCAGCACAAATATAAATCATTCCTAGTAGACTATGTATATACCCCAATACAGAGTATACCTTTTGGGGAGCTCTGCTATTCATTTAAGAAGGTGGATGCTATGTGCAAATTCAATTTCCCTTGTGTCAGACTCAAAACTCTCTATGCCTGTGAACCCTGCACTTTCCTATCCACCCACATGGGGTATAGAAAATCAGAGTTAAATACACCATATTGATGGAAGACACCTGAAGCTCATAACGCCTCACTAAATCCCTAGAAAACAGATCCTATTGTAGACCTGAGGCATCTCAGCACATAGCTTCTGTATCAAGGGGGCAGCATGCTAAGATCAACCCTGCCAGGAACCTCTTCCTCTTCCTCACCGACCCTTGGCAGACTCTTTTCTCCATCTCCACCCCATACACTGCCTCTACTGAAAGCACATGATGAATGGGAGGGTTAAAAGCAAAATAATTGGGAATTGTATGCGGTTTTACATACGGTAGGAATAGGTCTGCATAGGTAACCTTCATTTCATCAGGTGTAACTCATATTGGAAGGCGATATGCCATTATAGACAGAGCTGTTGACTCACAAACTGGGGGGCAAGGTTCGAGCCTCGGCGTCACTCAACATCCTGTGATTCTGGGAAAATCACTTAGGGCCATATGTATCATGCATTTTACCGGTCACAAACAGCCCAGTGACAGGAAAAATGCATTTTGGTATGTATGAATTCAAATATGCGATTTGGCATCAATTTGGAATTGCAAATACATACTGATTCTGTATTAGGAAGGGGCATATTGAGGGTGTCCCTTCCTAATACCGAATTGCAGCGGTACGTAAGAATGTTTTGTGACCCAAATGCTGTCATAAAACATTCACATTTTACCACTTATTTCAAGTAGGTAGTAACCCACTTTCATCCCATTTCCTATGGACCACAGCCTGTTCGTAAAAAATGAAAAGAAACTTCACTGCAGTACCTTCCCATCGAGTTTTCACTATATAAAACTACAAAAAAATCAATAACTAATCTATCTACATATATACATATATACATGTCCAAGGCTTCCTTTCCCAGTAAGAAAAAGATGAGGGGACGCGGCAAGGCTTCACGGGATTCTTCTATTGGTGTACGGCATGACGCGTTTCGGCGGTAGCCTCATCAGATGCCTCCGTTGTTGTACTCCCAAGAATGTCTTCCCTTGTTTTATTCGTTATGCCCCTCCTCTGAAGTAGTGAGGGGCTCACCTGCACCGCATCTCGTACCTGAGCACTCCTCCCAGTTCATGGTTAAAGACTGCATGATCCAGCATGCAATTGATTCTCATCATGGAGGAGTGTTCACCACACAGCCAGATTGTTTTCTATTCTCAATTGAGAGGCTGAGTTGGAGGGCGGTCGGCATGGGATGGTAAAACTGTGTCGAGTGATTGTTGATTCCTGCCCCTGCGCTTTCAGCCTCGCAGTTCCTCCGTTGGCTCAGCTTGGAGACACCGTTAAAGTAACGTGTTCTCTCCGTGTGTGTCAAGGACTGGCAGCTGGCAGCAACGTCTTCGCTTCCGTCGGGTGCGGGGTGGTCTGAGTTACGCCAATTAACCCTAAACACTACTGGAAGACCACTTAAGGAAGGCTCCCCTCTGCGTGTCATTGGTCTCACGCTAATATGTCCAAGGCTTCCTTTCCCAGTAAGAAAAGATGAGGGGACGCGGCAGGGCTTCACGGGATTCTCCTATTGGTGTACGGCATGACGCGTTTTGGCGGTAGCCTCATCAGATGCCTCCGTTGTTGTACTCCCAAGAATGTCTTCTCTTGTTTTATTCGTTATGCCCCTCCTCTGAAGTAGTGAGGGGCTCACCTGCACTGCATCTCATACCTGAGCGCTCCTCCCAGTTCATGGTTAAAGCCTGCATGCTCCAGCATGCAATTGGTTCTCAGCATGGAGGAGTGCTCACCACACAGCCAGAGTGTTTTCTATTCTCAATTGAGAGGTTGAGTTGGAGGGCGGTCGGCTTGGGATGGTAAAACTGTGTCGAGTGATTGTTGATTCCTGCCCCTGTGCTTCCAGCCTCGCAGTTCCTCCGTTGGCTCGGCTTGGAGACAAAGTTAAAGTAACGTGTTCTCTCAGTGTGTGTCACGGACTGTCAGCTGGCAGCAACGCCTTTGCTTCCGTCGGGTGCGGGGTGGTCTGGGTTACGCCAATGAACCCTAAACACTACTGGAAGACCACTTAAGGAAGGCTCCCCTCTGCGTGTCATTGGTCTCACGCTAATATGTCCAAGGCTTCCTTTCCCAGTAAGAAAAAGATAAGGGGACACGGAAGGGCTTCACGGGATTCTTCTATTGGTGTACGGCATGACGCGTTTCGGCGGTAGCCTCATTAGATGCCTCCGTTGTTGTACTCCCAAGAATGTCTTTTCTTTTTTTATTCGTTATGCCCCTCCTCTGAAGTAGTGAGGGGCTCACCTGCACCGCATCTCGTACATATATATATTTTTTTAATCCCTGGTACATCTCCACATCTCCATTGCTAAAAAGCTTCAGTATTTTGCACAGCATTGGGGCTAACCATAGTATTGACATTTCATAGAGTAAAAGTGACCTATTGTTTTCTATAAGAGGTGTTAAGTGAAATCAAAATGAAGAACGAATCCTGTACCGGCCCATCAATAAGACAACATGGACCTCATCTCTCCAATAGCTAGAGCTAGAGACTTGACTTTCACTATTTGGTCTAATTTCTACTGCATTGTACTTTTCTTCTTAGGTGCTTATTGAAGTACTATATTTAAAAATAAAAATAAAACAATTTTTAGATAATTACATGTATAGTAGTGTGTCTCATACCTCATTTCGCTCAACCTACTTACAAGTAGTGGAACACTGAATATATCAATGAAATAAATGAAGAAACTTACATAAAGGGGAACACTTCACTTGTTGTACCATATATATTGATTCACTTAGATGCATTAAGATCTTCCGTGAAGATACGTCTCAGGAGATCCTTTCAGATGTGATCGGGAGAATGGAATTTATCCAATCTGATCTGAGATGAAGATCCCGATCCAGGGTGCAAAGCAGGAAGGTCTTCAATCTCTTCTTCGTCTGCCTTCTTGACTCATGCTTGCATGTCAGTGATATTTATCACTCATGACATGCAAAGTGGGCGTGTCAAGATGTTAGCGACTGGAAACAGTCACCAACATCGCTATCTCCTATTACCAACTTTTGGAGATATTCGCGCTAAGCGCAAATATCTCCAAAAGCTAACACCTGCCCTGAGCAGTTCTTAGCCATGTTATCCAATGGGAGGTGGATAACATGGCTAAGAGCATTAGCTCGGTAATGCATGAATATCGCTGACTTTTCAGCGATATTCATGCATTGCGGCCGATTTTTATCGCATCTGTGATAAACCTTGGTAATATAAAGGTTTATCTGCGATAAAAATCGCCGCAGCGTAGCAGTACATTTTTGCCTCTAACCAAGCAATAGCGATATTTATCGCTATTGCTAGGTAATATGCCCCGACGTTCAAAGACCTTTTTAAGACATGAGCAAAGTGGGCAATTTCCGAGGGCCCCAACCCTTCAAGCAGCCCCTGTGAAAGTGAACCTACCCTTTTTCACACTTCTGTCTATTTCTCTGTCTTATCCTTCAACGTATAATTCAATATTATTTGGCATCATTAGCAGAAAATAGGTAATAAAATTAAAAGTTGTTATGAACAGGGGCCCCCAAAACATTTGCTGTCTCGCATCCCCAAATGCTTAACATAGCACTGGGTTAGTTGATTGTGTAGTTTTGCTTTGCAATGATTAACCATGTTCAATTGCCTTTACATTGCATATGTTGCAAATATGTTGCTAACCACAGTCTACTTTGCTGTGTGGCGATCACTGTTCTTATGCTCTCGAAAACCATGTTTATTTGATGTGATATTGTTTCTATAATTGACAGATGTTTCAGTTGATGTGTTGCCTGGTTGCCTATTTATTGCATTTTGCTGTGAATATGGGGTTTCTCAATCTGAACTCATATTTATGGAAAAACAGTTGCAGCAAATGCTTTATAGCCTTTTGGAGTGATACCCCTGTAAATCTGATATCGTAAAATGGTAATATAGCGGACTTTCTCGATGGGTACGGTTCAGACAGTAGAACTGATTTTCTGGTTGAAAAGCAATGCAGATGCGGATGAATAATGGTTTTTAAAAGTGAAAACCAAGTTCATAAAATCTTTTCTCCCTTAATGTTAAAACTACTTCGACTTACCACTACTTCTACTTACCACCATGGCTACATCTTTACTTTGAAATATGCAGAATCTTAATAGTGAGAGGTGACATGCGGAAAAAAGAATAAAATGGGCAAACATTTTCTTTCTCCAACTAAAATAGAGTTGTTTCTACAGTCTAAAGTAAATTCCACCCGATTAAAAAATCCTTGAAAATCTCTCAGCTCTTGATACACCTCCCCAAAGTTGATGTGCATCACCAAATCATTAGGCTTTATCATTAACCCATGCGTATCAATGACAACCCAAATCTTTGAACAAATTCAGTCTTTTTCCAGCGTCTTCTCTAGGAACACTAACACCCCGATCCTTCCGCCAGTCTTCAGAATAGTTGTTGAGGATTCCATTCTCTTGCACCTATATGGTGGCAATGTACTACTAGGTGTCCTTCTCAAATCTGGCTTAGCCTACCTGAAGAAGTTACTTACCTTCAGTAACCCTCTTTCTTTTTTTTTTATTTCAAAAGTTTTTTATTATAAAATGAGCATATCAGAAGGGGGTGTTCTGAGCTGGTTAGGTTTGGCGTGTCTCTAGGTGTGCGTCTAGGGGTTCCCACATGTCATTCTTGGCGTTGTATTCCTTCGAGAATTTGCCGGTGATGTTGTCTGCGCCTCTAAGGAAGGTGACCCAGTTTATCCAATTTTTGAAGGTTGCTTTGGCCGTATTTTTCCAGTTTGTTAGTATGATTTTTACTGCCGCTGTTAGTAGGATGTCCACTAGGTCTCTTTCCTCCTTATTCTCTAGACAGTCTGACATGAAACCTGTGGGGAGACTAACGAAACTTATTGGTATGTTTTTTCACATGATGTCGTTAACGAAGTTGTTCACTTTCTTCCAGAAGTTTTTAACCTTGTGGCACTCGAAAATGAGGTGTACTATGCTGCCGTTCTCTTTATCGCAGTTCCAGCATGTTCCTGTGTCTCTTATACAGGAGACTTGCCGGGGTCCGGTAGGCTCTGTGAAGGAGCCAAAATTTTGTTTGCGCCAATTGTGGTGTGACTTTATTGGTTGAGGCTGATTTTGTACTGAATGATCAGACTCCTCTGCTTTAGAACATCTTAAGGATCCAGACTGGATCTGGAAGGCTTTTCGGCATAGCCCTTGCGCACCAGTAGGTGGCGTCATATGGCTTTATGTCAACTCTGCTCCACCCCAGAAGTGACAACTGGAGACACATAAAGGCACCACTCTAGAGCACTACTGTCAGTTTGTTTCTGGGCATTGTCCGCATCCTCCTAAACAGATCCCAAAACCTAATTGTTTGTGCCAGTGTACAGATTTCAAATTTGAGACATTTTTAGATGAAAAAAGGAGCCAGAGGCCATTCCACAGAATGGGGAGGCAGGACGGGATTGAAAATTTTGCATTTAGGTAAAGTATCCTCCAGAAAGAACACTGCTGAAGGTAAGTAACTTGTTCTTCATTTTGGTTACGTCTAACCACAGATCTCTCACTTTTATAATAGATACCAAAGCAGCACAACCCTGTTGGTGGATCTGTAGAATGGCTCCGGATAAAATGTCCTTCCCCTCAAACCTGACAGTCAAGGTAGTATTGCTTTGTGAACATGTGCACTGGTACCCATGTTGCAGCCAGAATGATATCCAGTATGGGCACCCCATGCACCAACAAGAGTGGTAGAAGCCTTGGCCCTTGCATGTGGAGTTAGGTTGCCAAATGAGTTTGGGGAAATCCACTGTCTTGGAAATGACTGGGTTACCTAGTGTGTCAAGGGAAAGATTGAGACTGCTTCTTGGCCATTGTGTAGAATAACTTTTTTTGTGTTGCTATTTTTTATTGTAGCACAGTAGCATTAAATGTACAACAACAGGAGGGGCCGCCCTCTGCCAAATAAATGCAATAGCGAGTAACCTTAACAATACACATATATGTATACAAGCACATGACAGTGTGAATGGCTTTTCACATCCCCTACATATTAACATGATGATACAGTGGCACAATGAAATGCAAAGAGGATACAGGTCATAGGGAGGGGGGGCTAACTGGGAGAGTGAAGGTGATATGACGGACTGCTGGATCTATGCTCAGTATACGCAATGTTGAGGAGGGTGAGCTGAGCTGAGCGATCTCTTGTGACCAGATCCTGGTGTTATCCGGGTGATGGGGGCATCAAAATACCAAGTTAGCAGACCATCGGGGCGCTGGGGTAGCCGTCACCTCCCCTTATGTTTGCTGTTACTTCCCTTGAGGGTGCTGCTAAATCTAAGAGGGGGAGTGTCAGACCCGAGTGTTCTGGCAGGTCAGTGTATTTTATGGAATGGGCATCGCCGAGGGGTGAGGGAGACAGTATGCACAGGGACGTGCCGTGTGAGCAGTGGTGATGGTGCTGTCGGGTATGTATCTGTGTTGGACTAGAGACGTAGGAGAGGTGTCAGTACTAGCCTAGGTGCATGGTAGTATTCGTGTATGTGGAGAGGGAGCGGTCCATGAGAGAACAATACGAAGGATGGCTTACTTCTCAGTGTCCTCTATTCTTGGAGCAAGGGCATTCATGGCGGTTCCCCTGCATCGCTGCCGGGTCTAGTGTGGTTGTACCAGGCAGAGTGTGGGATGGGGGATGGTGGGAGTGGGTGGGTAGAGAGAGAGAGGTCAGGAAGGAGGGGAATGGGGGATGGGAGAGAGAGAATGACTGGGCAGATGTATGGGAGGGAGAGGGTGGGGTGCTCCAGGGTCGGGTCATAGAATAGATGCGAATGTCATTTGAGATGGAGGAGAGAAAAGGAGGTGGGCCATAGTATGCGCACAACGTGACATTCCCTCCTCCCGAAAATGTCATCACCTTACCGTCAGCTACGCCCAAGAATTCTCAGAAGCAGGGTATGTTGTCTATGGCATAGTTTTTATTTACTTCAAACCAAGTAATTTACCACAGACCATTACAAAAGAAACGTATCCTTTTTGGATATATAACAATTATTCACAGCATCACACTTTAGCTGCATCAACATGTCAACAGCAGTAAGTGAATTAGGCACAACATTACACTGTAATTTTAACTCAACCATAAAGTAGAACAACTTGGCCGGCAAGGTTTCTTTTTCCTTGGCCACGGGCCCCAGGGGAAGCTCAGCCCAGTGGCGCTACTAAGGGCGACCCTCCCTTAGGTGCGAGGGGTGCCTGTTCATAGTATGCGCACAAAGTGACATTCCTTCCTCCCCAAATTCCGTCACCTTACCGTCTGCTATGCTCAAGAACTCCCAGGAGCAGTGTATGTTGTCTACGGTGTAGCCTTTTATTTACTTAAAACCAAGTAATTTACCACAGACCATTACCAAAGAAACGTATCCTTTTTGGATATATAACAATTATTCACAGCATCACACTTTAGCTGCATCAACATGTCAAGGGCAGTAAGTGAATGAGGCGCAACATTACACTTTAATTTTAGCTCGGCCATACACTAGAACAACTTGGCCGTACCTTTGAACTTTTAACTTTTTAACTCGGCCGTACACTAAAACTTGCCATACATTGGAACTTGGAACTCTCGGCCACCAATGTTCCATTCTGCTGCGCACATTGTGCCGGCAGACCCCAACGTTCTACAGCCAACAGATGCACTGCTTGACATCCAGGGCACCGCATTACGCACCGGCCCACCGGGCAACCTGAACACAGGCCTCCTCACCAAGATTCTACTCAGTCCATACATTGTGGGTTAGGGCAGTAAGGTCCAGGACTACCGGAAGGTCAGTCCCTCCTCCCCGCAGACCCACTGCACACGTGGAATTTACCCCCTCCTGGGGTCCATCGAATGGCTGCACCTCCATTGTTGTGCATCCCTCTTTGTTGTTAACTGTCAGCGCTCCGCCATAGGGTGAAACGCTCCCCGGCGACTCACCCTACCCCCGCAGACGCTGACCGAGCTCCATAACACCTGCCTGTTATATTTTTACAGAACCACACCAAATTCCTGAGTAGACGAGTCGAGCTAATTGTGCCTATTGTTGGACTTGCTACCAAGTTGTTAATTGTTCTGCTCGGACTGGAGCCCCCCCAGTCCATACCGCTGGTATTATTAACCCCTATGCTAAAATCTTAATACCCAGGAGAACTATCAGTATTCCCATAGTCAGCTTATCCTTCTCCCCCCTGTTCATGGCGCTGAAGCCCCAAAAGTGGGAACCTGGCCCCCAATTTCCCTGCTTATTTCTCTGTGAGCGGTAACGGACAGCTATAATGGAACCCAAAGGAACCCCAACCCCAGAATGTTAGCCATTAGTGTATTTCCTTTTAACGGTGCCAGGAAACCAAAAGGTAAAGAATAAGTAAGGAAAAGTCCGAGAAAGCTCCAATGCCCGCCTCCAATGTGTGGCCCGACACATGTGGCGGGCCACACATTGGACCTAATTTTCTCCAATCTCCCAGGTATCGTCATCCACCCCATTCTTCCCCTCACCTGGTCTGACCATTACCTTCTCTCGGTCGACATTCCACTTCCTCAGGCACCTATTCCGGTGGAACTGGGAACTGACTACAGGAGAAAATGGCACAAAATCACGCGCACTGCCCTTGAGCCGGTATTTAGCTGCCCTCTGGAACCTCACATTGAAAACATCGATGCTGGTGTTTCCAAGTTCAATGCGACCCTACTAGCTGCGATAGACGGTATTGCTCCATCTCTACCTGTTTCTTCTGCAAGATCCCGTCCCTCTGCTCCTTGGTTTTCAGCTGCCTTACGTGAAGAAAAAAGCCGCTGCAAAAAACTAGAACGCAGCTGGAGATTAACATATGACACAGAGGCAAAACTTATTTACAAAACGGCCTTAAAGCAATTTACCAAACTAAAACAAGCTGCCATGAGAGAGTTTTTTGCCTCGCAAATTAAAGACGCAGACAACTCGGCTAAAACTTTGTTTAAAATCGTTAAAGACTTTGTCAAACCCCCTGCAATGACACCTAACAATTTAGCCAACCAGTCTCTTTGCAATGGACTATCAGATTTCTTTCAGGAAAAAATTGAGAAAATCGCATCCTCCTTTCCTCCTGTGGTGGCATCTGACCCCTCACTCCCCCCGGTTTCTATCAGCCATGACACTGTTCCTACCCTTATGGCATTCAAGGACCTCACCCCAGATCTTGCACTTAAACTTCTTATACAGTGCAAATCGGGCTCTCCTTTGGACCCGGTCCCTCCTAAGATCATGAGTGATTTAGCTACCCTACTGTTAGAACCACTCACTTCCATTTGGAATGCCTCTTTACAACTAGGCCAATTCCCCTCTGCCTGGAAAGAAGCCTTGCTTGTGCCTATCCTGAAGAAAACAGATGCGGACCCCACACAATTCTGTAATTATCGGCCCATCTCTCTCCTTCCGAAACCAGCGAAGGTCTTGGAAAAAGCCTTTCAATTACAGCTTGCTGAATATCTACAGACTAACTCCCTGCTCCATGACTCCCAGTCCGGTTTTCGCACAGGTTTTAGCACGGAAACCGCACTGCTGGAAGTAGCGGAGACTGTTCGAGAATGTCTGGAGAATAAGGGCGAGGAGGCCATGTTGGTTCTCCTCGACCTATCCGCCGCTTTCGATACGGTGTCCCACAAAATACTTTTAGATCACCTGGGTGGCACTGCCCTGGGTGGCACTGCCCTGTCGTGGATCACTTCTTTCCTCCAAGGACGATCCCAGAGGGTTCTTCTCAGACCATTTAAATCGGGATGCAAACCTCTGGCCCGTGGAGTCCCGCAGGGCTTGTCCCTGAGTCCTCTGTTTTTTAATGTATATATGGCCCCTCTGGCCAAGGTAGTGGAGGCATGTGGGGTCAGAGTGATCTCTTACGCTGATGATACACAGCTGATATTCTCCTTTAGAGATCACTCTGACTCCAGCCTCTCTAGCTGTCGCCACTGTCTGGGCGAAATCTGTTCTTGGATGGCCTCGAACCATCTTCGTCTTAACACCGACAAGACGGAGGTCCTGTTTTTTAATCAAAAAATGACCATACCCCCCTCACTATGGTGGCCAATGGTACTCAACCCCCCCCAATCCCGGTACACACCGCCCGCAATTTGGGGTTCCAGTTCGATGATACGCTATCCTGCAGCCCTCAAATTAATAAAGTAACTGCTGCTTGCTTTGCAAAATTAAAGATGATGAGAAAAATCTTTCCATTTCTGCCGATGGACGCGCGCAGAACAGTTACTCAGGCCTTAATAACATCCCATCTAGATTATGCCAACAGTCTTTATGCGGGAGCCCCTTTGTATCAAATTGAGTAGTTCAAAATGCGGCAGCAAGACTGATTGGCAATATCCCTTTCCGACACTCGATCTCAACGTTTCGCAAAGAGCTTCACTGGCTTCCTATAGCCAGCCGCATAAAGTTTAAAACACTCACTCTTGCCTTCCGAGCTCTGAACGGAACCGGACCAGAATATTTAAGAAAGAGACTGACACTATCCCACTCAGTCAGAGACCTACGCTCCAACAACCTACGTCTTATGGTTGTGCCACGCTTCCGCCGCACAAGAATGGGTGGCAGAGCCTTCGCTGTCCTTGCTGCCAAACATTGGAACAGCCTACCTTTAGACCTCAGATTTCCCCCATCAGAAGCACTGTTCCGTAGCCGTTTGAAAACGTGGCTATTTTCTTCTACTTAGATAGGCCCTCCTTCTCCTGCTGACAGTATCAGCGCCGGGACACCTCCGACGGGGGTTGCTGTGCGCTCTATAAGACTCATAAATAAATAAATAAATAAATAAACGGGCGGTGTAGAACCCGCGGCCTTCTGAAAGTTAGTTGCGTAGCACAGTATTGGTCCTTACTAAAACTGCCAGCCTGTAAAGACATAAATATATAACTCTGCTTATAAAACCTTGGCCATTGAATGAAGCCACCATACCATAGATGGCTTTTTAATCACCTCAATTAGTTGTGCATTATGCCACAAATAAACCACATACCCCTGTGATTGTTGTTTGTATTTAAAATGCGTGTGGTTCCGAAGGCCCACTCCATGTTAATTGCTACGCACACCACCAGTCCTCATTAAGAACTGCTGATACTTAAAAAAGGAAAGAAAAACTTTGCAGATACATTTTTGGCAGTTAAGTACATTCCCATAGGTGTGCACTGGTAAGTGGGATGAGTCTTGAAGAAGGATTTCCTTCCCATGGGTCACTCTGTGTTACTCGTGCTGCGCACCATCAGTCTTCATTAGGGACTGCTGACACGTAAACGAAAAGCAAAAACTGCACTCTGTATAAAAAGGTTTGGCCATTTAGTAAAGCCACCCTAGCGTTGATTGATTACTAGAAATCCCTATTCGCCTGTGGATTATGCCAATATAACTCAACTCGTTGCTGAGGTGTGGAGTTACAACACATATCTTCCCCAAGGCCCGCATGACTTCTATTGTTTTGCACACCAAATTGTCATCACATTTAAGCATAGCATTAAGTTGTCCATACTCTTGAACCCTCTGCTGTGCACATTGTGCCGACATTACTTGCAATCCAGGGCACCGCATAGAGCAACGGCCCTCCGAGGTACCTAAACCATGCATAAACCTCTAGCGACATTCCCATGTCAAAGGCACTAAGAAATGTAAATTGTCATTACAGTTAAGCATAGCATTAAGTTGTCCATACTCTTGACCACTCTGCTGTGCACATTGTGCCGGCAGGCCACAACGCGCTAAAGCATGCAGTTGCATTGCTTGAAATCCAGGGCACCGCATAGCGCACCGACCCTCCAAGGTACCTGAACACAGGCAGCCTCCCCCAAAAATCATCTCAGTCCATAATCACAGGTTAGGGCAGTAGGGTCGAGGACCACCAGCAGGCTGGTTCTGCTGACAATTAGAAAGTGAGAGAGAAGCTTTGCAGATAAATATGGTACTGCTGACACTTACCAGAAAAAAAAGAACAGCACTGTGCATATCCATGCTTTGCAATACAGAGAAGCCGCCCTAACGTTTATTGATTCCTCAGCAATTCCTATTGCCTGTGGATAGACGAAGAGTCCTTACCAAGAACTGCAGACTATTCCTCACATAATCTGTGGATTATATCCCAAATAAATCGCTACCTATTATTGATAAGCGCTTTTTTTTAATGCATTCTTTCCCCTTCGCCAATTGTTGTTAAATTGTATAACCCTTCACCGAATATTCAAATACATAGTAGCAAATATCAGATCCCTTTGAACAGAAGTAGCACATCTACACCAAAGTAATTGGGCTTGTAAACAAAACCATCATTCCTGGGGTTAATTACCCACTAGCAGGCATTACATCGCCCTTGGAAGGGTGAAAAGTAGAGTGAACCTAGACCGGACTGTCTAGGCTGCCATCCCGGATCCTGTAAGACCCCGGTGCTTTCTGTCCGAGTCTGAATCCGAGAGTTATTTCCTTTTAAATATACCAAGCACACACAAGGGTTCCCTGGGGCCAAATGATTGCGGTTCCAATTGGCTCTCAAGTTAGCAGCCGATGAGCCGTTGTGACACATTCTCTCCCTTGGAGAAGTAGCGAAGGTTTACATTTAAACAGCCAACCGCTCTTGAAATATTCTGTCCAAACAATGCACCCAATATACTGTACTGCAGATGCAGAGTTTTCTGCGTTGCCAACCAGCAGTGCACTGACGCTCCATAATACCTGCGAAACTTGGGCGATTGCTATGCTAGTTTCAGCACCTCCTGGAGGCGGTGACATAAAATTGTACCATGTGATTAGGATGCACATATATTAATATCTAGCACATTGGCCTTAGCACAATGTATTATGGAGAAACAGCTCAATCATGCCGGCTTGATACCACCCGATACCCTTGGTGCGCCCGATACCAGGGTGCTGCCTTTGATGGACTTCAGAAGCGTGGTGTGTCTTTCTCTGCCGGCTGGCCACACCCACTCTGAAAATGTCTGTTACCTTCCCGGGACCTTGCCGCCACCATCCCGGTGAGGACCACATACCGGCAAGAGAAAATTCAAATTGTACTGTTAACTGGTGGACAAAACAGACATTCCTGCAGAGGGGACAAGAGAATGAAAACCCCCAGGGCACAGCCTTAAATATCCACTAAGTTTAGTTTCTGCAAGGTTTCATTTCACCAGCCAAACCAGTGGTTCCCAAACTTTTTTGACCTGTGGCTCCCCTGACCTAATCGGCAGTAGGCCGTGGCTCCCCACCATTTTTTTACCGGTGGGTGGGTGGGTGGTGTGTACATCCTGTTATCTTCCTTAAAGTATTTGGGACGCAATGAAGGTATTATATTGGTTGGAATGCTTGAATTATTGATTTCATCCACTGACAATCACTTTGGCTGCATCCCAATCCATCATTTTTTTCCCCAACAGAGTGCCTGGTCCCAAACCCTTATTTATGCCAGCTGCTGCTTTCAGTACCTTTTGGTACTGAGACCTGCTCTGAGAAAATAGAACATTGAGTTTGGTCTGTCGTAATCAGTATCCCCAGCCTTATTTTTACACTAAAAAGGTCTGTCCTTCCATCTGTGTGCCCATCTATATCCAAACATATTCAACCATTTGCACACCTATCCACGTATATCCTTCCGTCCATCATTTCACTCATCCATCCCTCCATCCACCCTTTCACTCATCCATCCATTATTCATCTACCCACCCTTTCACCCCATCCATCTGTACAATCATCCATGCATCCACTCTTCCACCCAGCCATCCATTCACTTACTCATCCATCCACCCATTCACTTACTCATCCATTTACCCAGTCATTTATCCTTCCACCCATTCACCCTTTCAGTCATTCATCCTCCCTTTCTCTCTCCATCCCCCTTTCACTTATCCATCCATCTACCCACCCATTTACTCATCCATTCATGAATCCATCCATTGATCCTATTACTCATCCATTGTTTCACTCATCCAACCATCCGTTCACTCATCCAGCCATCCGTTCTCTCATCCATCCACCCTTTCACTTCACTCATCTATCCATCCTTTTGTCCATATACCCCCTTTCATTAACTCATCAATCCTTGCATCCACCCTTTCACTCATTCATCCATTCACCATTTCACTTATCAATTCATCCATCCACCCATTCACTTTCCCATCATCTACCCTTTCATTCATCCACCCATTCATCCTTTCACACACCCATCCACCAATTCACTCGCCCATCAGCTGCCCTTTCACTCATCCATCCATCCTTTCACACACCCATCCACACTTTTACCCATCCATCTACCCTTCCACCCATACATCTACCCTTCCACCCATACATCCATCTATTTACCTTTTCTCTCATCCATACTTCCATTCATTCACTCATCCATCCATCCTTTCATTATCTATCCATTCCCCCTTTCATTCATACATTCATCCTTTCAGTAATCCATTCAGCCATTCAGACATTCCTTCACTTATTGACTCACCCACCTTTTCACATTATGAGCTGAGCCTTTGTTTGCAGAGTTGCAGGCATAAGAGTCCCATCAAGAATGAACTACAGCAAGGGGTCGGGTGGTGGAGAGTTCACTATGCCCTGCACATTGGCAGACTGAAAACGCAGAAGGCATGAGTCATGCATGATGCACAGTGCCAGGATGTGAGGTTACTGTAACATGGTGTTGTTTCCAGGGCTTTAAGTGGTGTAAAAAAACAGGGGGGTCTCTTCAAAGGGGGTGTTTGACGTAATTGGGAGCGCAGCTTAAAACACCTAGGCTAAAAATCTGCTCTTAGCATAGTGTTCCGCCTCACTGGTATTATGTTGTCTCTGTCATTATTATTATTTATTATTTAACGATTTGTAGAGCGCCTGGTGACCCGGAGGCATCCCCGCTCTGTAAGGAATTGTAGTGACCAAGGAGGAAGGCGGAATTATTTGGGGAACAGGAGAGTTTTCAGTTTTTTGCGGAAGAGGAAGTGGCAGGATTCCAGCCGCAGGCAGCGGGGGAGCGAGTTCCATCCTGAGGACGCTTTTAATGCGAAGCGTCGACCGCCAGTGCACACCATCCTGAATCTAGGGACATTGGCCAAACGCTCATTGTCCGAGCGCAAGAGTCTGGGAGCCTTGTATGGGGTGACCATGTCTCTCAAGATAGAAGGGCCTAGGCCGTTGAGGAGTTTGTGGGCGGTACACAAAGCCTTAAATTCTATCCTCTGTTGTACTGGAAGCCAGTGTAGGGCCTTAAGCGCTGGTCTGGCAGAGACTCTGGAGGGGAGACTCATAAGGAGCCGGGCAGCCGCATTTTGGGTGCGCTGAAGTTTAGCCAGGGTAGATTCGGGGGCCCCTAGATAGACAGCGTTGCTATAGTCTAGCCGAGCAAGGATCAGACCTTGAACCAAGAGTTTCCTTGATAGGGGAGGGAGTAGCGGAAGGATCTTGCGGATGGAACGCATGAGTCCGAAGCAGGTTCCTGCTGTTTTGGCTGCCTGGGTCTTCATAGACAGCTCAGGTTCAAGCCAGACTCCCAAAGTCTTGATTTCCTTCTTCGGGGTGGGCACCTCACCGAAGACATCGGGCCAGACCGATGGAGGGATAGTAGTCCATTTCTTGCCCATGAGCATGACTTCGGTTTTAGATCCGTTGAGCTTAAGTGATGACTCGCACATCCAGTGGTGGATTTCCTGGAGGCAGTTCAACAGATTGTCTGGGTGGTTGTCAAGATGTGAGAGAGAGACGACCAACTGCATGTCGTCCGCGTAGCTCACTATCTTGATCCCGAATGGGGCAACTACATCCTCCAGAGGGGCCATGTATGCGTTAAACAAAGTGGGACTTAGCGAAGACCCTTGGGGGACTCCGCTAGAGAGAGGGAGAGGGGCTGAGTGGGAGTTGCCGTCCCATACCTAGAACGAGCGGCCTGATAGAAAAGATTCTATCCAGGCGAGCGCGGTGCCCCCGAGTCCTGCCCCGGCCAACCGGTGGAGTAAAACACGGTGGTTCACCGTGTCAAAGGCTGCACTAAGGTCCAGGAGGATCACTGCCACTGACCCTCCTGAATCCAAAATTCACCTTGCCTCCTCGATGACATCGAGGAGTGCGGTGTCCGTGCCGTGGCCGGGACGAAATGCAGTTTGGGACCGACGCAGAAGGTTGTTGGATTCGAGGAACTGGGACAGTTGTACATTGACCAGTTTCTCGGCCATTTTGCTAATGCCTGGGAGAAGCGAGATCGGCCTGTAGTTTGCCAGATCGGCGGGGTCCAGTTGAGGTTTCTTAAGAAGAGCTTTGACTACTGCACTCTTCCAGCTCGGAGGGACAGAGCCTTGTGACAGCGAGATGTTGATCAGCTCTGTGATAGTGGGCACGATGGCAGGGGCCACTGTTTTCAGGAATCTGATGGGAGCAGGGTCACGGGGGGAGCCGCTTTTCATCTTGGCCAGGGTCCTTCCTACTTCGTCCAGAGATACTGCCCTAAATGCGGTCAACTGTGGATGTGGGATGATTCCTGTGTGGTTAACAGGTGCATCAGTGTCCGTTTAATTAGACAAACTGGGAGGTGGGAGTGAGGCTAGGATACGGGAAATTTTGGAGTCAAAGTAGCTTACCAGTTCATCACTTCTGTCCGGAAGGGCCATATTGGAAGAGGGGGTGCTGGTATTTTCAGAAGCTCTTTGGCGATGAGGTAGGATTCTCTATCCGAATTGGTGGCATTTTTTATTCTGGCATCGTAGTATGAGGCTTTAGTGAGTTTCAGGGTGGTTTTATAGGTTCTCACCGACCTATGGTAGGCGTCCTTGCTGGCGTGAAGGCAGTCCTTTCTCCACAGTCGCTCCGCTTTTTTGCATTCATTGCATCCAGATATATAATACAGCAAGTATCATTACGCCTCAACAAGCCAGGACTATTGGCCTTGTCAATGGTTGCTAGTGCCTTTAAAAAAAAAGGAGCAACCATGGCTTTGTTGAATACAATATTGAAAATAATTCAGTTCTAAAATGACAGGACTGTGAGAGAACGATCACCTGTTCTTTTAAACTTATTTTACAGGCTTCTTTTAATGAAGTGTTTTCTAACGTTGCAGCGTGGGCGTTTTAGTTTTTATCGTACAGAATGCCCTTCTGTACACTGAGGCAGGAGGAGGCCGCCACATGGTGTCACACCACCAGACTGCCCCATTGACATTCAGTAATGGCAATCAGCGGCATACTGAATGACAATGGGCGGGAGGGGCTGCTCTTGTGCTCCTGGAGGAGTGCGAGGCGCCTCCAGCAGCAGGGGTGAGGCCTCTCACAGGGGAGCAGCACTGCTCCATGTGATGGCCAGAATGACAGAATTTACGGACGGTTGGTCACTAAAGTGTGCGCGGCGCCCCTGGCACCTCATTACGGCGCACCGGGGAGTCGCGGCGCACAGTTTGGGAACCACAGAGCCAAACCCTCTCTTGGCCAGGGGCCCCAGAGGAGGCTCTGCCCCATGGTGCTACTAAGGGCGCCCCTCCCCTAGGTGCGGGGGGCACCTGTTCAGTAGAGGAGTTAGAGAGAAAAGGTATGGAGAGGGACGAGGTTGGAGAGGAATTGATGTAGGCAGGTGGAATGTAGATGTGCATGTGTCGGTCGTAAAGGGTGGGCATGGGGGTGTGAGAGGCAGGGAAGGGGAAAGGGGAGGGAGGGGGCAGTGTGGGCGGATGGCGCAAAAAGAGTGCTATAGTGAGTGAAGTGGGGCGGGGGGGGCAGACACGATACCCAGAGGGAGTCTGAAAAGCTGTGTTTCATGGGATGGCTATGGGAAGGTGGGATCTGGGTTCCCTGCTGTGTGGGCATCCACAGCACCCCCTCTATTTGTAGGAAGGGCGCCCATACCTGTAAAAACAGGTCAGACTGGTCCTGTAGGTTGTAAATAATTATTCGTTGGAGGCGATATTTATCATGGCCTTCAGCCAGGCTTCCTGTGAAGGTGGTGTCGGCGACCTCCATTGTTGTAGAATGCAAATTTTGGTTGTGGCAACTGCTGTGTGAAAGAGACAGCATTGTGCCTGCGAGAGCTCTGGCGAGTGTCGCAGGTGATGAAGTATAATGGCTGCGGGGGTGAGTGGCGGATAGAGGGGCATAGAGGCGCTCAGGGTCTGGCCCACGGTGTTGCAAATCTATAGTTATAGGAGGGGACATGTTCCCTTGCACGCTGGTAGAATTCTGGAAACAAGGGATTGTCAGGGACAAAAAATGCAAGCATTTAAATAGCTAGTCAGTCACGGCAATGGGAGTGCATAATTAGGCCTATGCAAGAAGCACTTTATTATTGACACTACTTGAATAAATATCTTGTTTAGGATTTGAAACTACATTAATTTGGTAATGTAGTCTGATTTGGATACACCTAAACGATTTAGTGCTGCATTGACCTGCAGGTCTACTAACTACATTCCAAAATGGAGCTCTGTTGTTGTACGATGGAGAAGCCAGAAATGCTAAGAAATAGAAAAAGAAATTGCCTACAACTAGTACAGTTTCACTGTAGATAGCTGTTTGTGCACTTCTGTAGCTCGAAGGTTTAGGGACAACACAATTTTATTAAATGGCCGACTGCTTAAACTGTGTTTTGCAATTTGTATAGAAAACATGTTGAAAAATTAAGAACTTTGAGTTGTTCTTTTACTAAAATATTACGTTTGATGATGATTGTGAACTCATTAAATTATTCTGTTTACCCACGCTCATACTTATTGCAATCACTCAAACCCCTGTGTGCGTTTCTACAACAATCCTGCAATGGAATATCATTAATCTGTTCAATGCTGTTTAAATAATACCAGAGGGTGGGCCCGTGGCCAGCACCATGGCTGACTAGACTTGTCTGCCGGAGCTTTGGCTGCCCCACAAATATCCGCATTATAATCCTGCCTATAATCACTCCAAATTTAACTAATTTATCTTACCCCCGGGACCTGTGCTGCCTGAAACCGAGGCAGGGGGAAGACTGGAGCGAAAGAAGCCGCAACAGAAGATCAAGCTGTCCCGTGCTGAGACAACGCGATCAGAATAAAATGGCGATGGGTTCTAGCCCGTAGTGAGAAGCTGTGAGGAGAGTCCGAGGAGGTCAGGCTGTTCTGGGCGGTGGAACGTGACAAGTGGGGAGGGAGACATGGGCGGACGGCGGAGACTGAGTCACCTGGTGGTGCCCCCGACGCCTTACAGCAGGACCAGTGGCGCCCCTCTCTCTCAAGCCTGTTGGGGGTGAGGCGTCCACTGAAGGGCCCGGTCGTGGCCTCCTGCGAGCGACGCGGACTGGTGGCTGCTGGGCTGAGCGCCCGGCCGAGATCTTTGAGGGGCGAATCAAGAGCCAGAAAATCCACCCGAAACAACGGTTCCTGTTGCCGGCTGCTAAGTGCGGTGGACAGGAAGTAGTGGTGGCCTCAGAGGACTGCAAGACGTGCATCGCTCCTGCAGCCTACGAGGACACTTTGCAGGGGAGTGTAGCATCGTGCTACAAAGAAATACAGACTCTGCTTACTGGTTTACTGGAGCTTTATTGTGTACCTCTGTTACCTTCCATGTCCCTACTCTAACTGTCCTCTTCCTGTGTCCACTCCTCCTCTTCCTCTAGCCTCCTCAGGTGTCTTGATGGTTTGCTATCAGGTGCATGTCCTTCGATCTGTTTCTTGCTTTGATTTGCATTCCAATTTCAGCCTTCTTGATGATCTCCTTTAACGACCAATGCCCTTGCAGGATCTTACGCTTTGTGTCAGGGTTTGCGCAGCCTTCAATTATCCGGAGTCGAACCGCATCCTCATTTGTAAAAGTGTTGAAATGGCAGCCTCGTACCAGGCTTTGCAACGAGTGATGAAATTTGGCAACGGTTCGCCTGGTTCCTGCTGTGCTGTGTTGAAAACCATGCGATCATGATCCACATCTGCCTGTGCATTGAGGTGGGCACAGAGCTCCTCTTGGAGTCTTTCATAGATTTCCGCGTCTTCTTTGGAAAATGTTCTGATTGGGCATCGGCCCCCAGGACCCACCAGACGGAGGAGTAGCACCAGACATTTTCTTTCTCTTTGCTCACCATTGGCTTTTAGGAAATCCTCCAATGCTTCCAGCCACCAATGTCGTTTGAGATCTGAGATCCAATCATCAGTCTGCACCGCTGGGGACGTTACTTCAATGTATGGAGTGAACCGCTGTGCTACGTTTCCTCCCGCCATGAGAGAGGGAGATTCTGGTCAAGGTCTTTGGTCTGGTTGTTTGCTTTGAAATTGATAGTCTTTGTAACTATCACAGTATGCGCCGGTGAATGAACTTGGATGGCTCTACTCTTACTGGGGTCCTCTGTAGGATTGCCCTCCTCTGGGTCTTCTGTGGTTCTGCCTAGCAGCTCTTCTCCCTTCGGTGCTCTTCGGTTTGTGCTCAGCGTCGTCTTTGTCTGTCTCTTGAATTTGCTTATGCTTGTTCCATTGTGCTGTTGTCTTTGCTTGGTCCTTGTGTTCGCTTGTGCTTCTTTTATTTTACACTGGGGCAGGAACAGACTAATTTGCATACAGTCAGGTTCTGAAACTGGGATGGTGCAGTGAGCTAAAAAACGGTGTTGGATCTAGCCCTGATCTCTTGACTGGGTGAGAGTATTCTGTTTAATTCAGAGACTCTGTCCCTCACCACCCCTTGTTGTAAATATTTTTGTCCACCCTAAGCGTGGAAGGGTATACTCAGATGTGAGTCCCTTGCTCATTGCACCATCAGGATTCAAGCAAGCCGGGCCGAAGAGGCTGAAATGCCAGAAACCGGTCCCCGGTAGCTTGTTTCCTTCCCAGTGTAAGAATTGGCTTTTGTAGTTTGGTTTGCCCTGTTCCCATCATGCACTGGGGCAGGAACAGACTAATTTGCATACAGTCAGGTTCTGAAACTGGGATGGTGCAGTGAGCTAAAAAACGGTGTTGGATCTAGCCCTGATCTCTTGACTGGGTGAGAGTATTCTGTTTAATTCAGAGACTCTGTCCCTCACCACCCCTTGTTGTAAATATTTTTGTCCACCCTAAGCGTGGAAGGGTATACTCAGATGTGAGTCCCTTGCTCATTGCACCATCAGGATTCAAGCAAGCCGGGCCGAAGAGGCTGAAATGCCAGAAACCGGTCCCCGGTAGCTTGTTTCCTTCCCAGTGTAAGAATTGGCTTTTGTAGTTTGGTTTGCCCTGTTCCCATCATGCACTGGGGCAGGAACAGACTAATTTGCATACAGTCAGGTTCTGAAACTGGGATGGTGCAGTGAGCTAAAAAACGGTGTTGGATCTAGCCCTGATCTCTTGACTGGGTGAGAGTATTCTGTTTAATTCAGAGACTCTGTCCCTCACCACCCCTTGTTGTAAATATTTTTGTCCACCCTAAGCGTGGAAGGGTATACTCAGATGTGAGTCCCTTGCTCATTGCACCATCAGGATTCAAGCAAGCCGGGCCGAAGAGGCTGAAATGCCAGAAACCGGTCCCCGGTAGCTTGTTTCCTTCCAAGTGTAAGAATTGGCTTTTGTAGTTTGGTTTGCCCTGTTCCCATCATGCACTGGGGCAGGAACAGACTAATTTGCATACAGTCAGGTTCTGAAACTGGGATGGTGCAGTGAGCTAAAAAACGGTGTTGGATCTAGCCCTGATCTCTTGACTGGGTGAGAGTATTCTGTTTAATTCAGAGACTCTGTCCCTCACCACCCCTTGTTGTAAATATTTTTGTCCACCCTAAGCGTGGAAGGGTATACTCAGATGTGAGTCCCTTGCTCATTGCACCATCAGGATTCAAGCAAGCCGGGCCGAAGAGGCTGAAATGCCAGAAACCGGTCCCCGGTAGCTTGTTTCCTTCCCAGTGTAAGAATTGGCTTTTGTAGTTTGGTTTGCCCTGTTCCCATCATGCACTGGGGCAGGAACAGACTAATTTGCATACAGTCAGGTTCTGAAACTGGGATGGTGCAGTGAGCTAAAAAACGGTGTTGGATCTAGCCCTGATCTCTTGACTGGGTGAGAGTATTCTGTTTAATTCAGAGACTCTGTCCCTCACCACCCCTTGTTGTAAATATTTTTGTCCACCCTAAGCGTGGAAGGGTATACTCAGATGTGAGTCCCTTGCTCATTGCACCATCAGGATTCAAGCAAGCCGGGCCGAAGAGGCTGAAATGCCAGAAACCGGTCCCCGGTAGCTTGTTTCCTTCCCAGTGTAAGAATTGGCTTTTGTAGTTTGGTTTGCCCTGTTCCCATCATGCACTGGGGCAGGAACAGACTAATTTGCATACAGTCAGGTTCTGAAACTGGGATGGTGCAGTGAGCTAAAAAACGGTGTTGGATCTAGCCCTGATCTCTTGACTGGGTGAGAGTATTCTGTTTAATTCAGAGACTCTGTCCCTCACCACCCCTTGTTGTAAATATTTTTGTCCACCCTAAGCGTGGAAGGGTATACTCAGATGTGAGTCCCTTGCTCATTGCACCATCAGGATTCAAGCAAGCCGGGCCGAAGAGGCTGAAATGCCAGAAACCGGTCCCCGGTAGCTTGTTTCCTTCCCAGTGTAAGAATTGGCTTTTGTAGTTTGGTTTGCCCTGTTCCCATCATGCACTGGGGCAGGAACAGACTAATTTGCATACAGTCAGGTTCTGAAACTGGGATGGTGCAGTGAGCTAAAAAACGGTGTTGGATCTAGCCCTGATCTCTTGACTGGGTGAGAGTATTCTGTTTAATTCAGAGACTCTGTCCCTCACCACCCCTTGTTGTAAATATTTTTGTCCACCCTAAGCGTGGAAGGGTATACTCAGATGTGAGTCCCTTGCTCATTGCACCATCAGGATTCAAGCAAGCCGGGCCGAAGAGGCTGAAATGCCAGAAACCGGTCCCCGGTAGCTTGTTTCCTTCCCAGTGTAAGAATTGGCTTTTGTAGTTTGGTTTGCCCTGTTCCCATCATGCACTGGGGCAGGAACAGACTAATTTGCATACAGTCAGGTTCTGAAACTGGGATGGTGCAGTGAGCTAAAAAACGGTGTTGGATCTAGCCCTGATCTCTTGACTGGGTGAGAGTATTCTGTTTAATTCAGAGACTCTGTCCCTCACCACCCCTTGTTGTAAATATTTTTGTCCACCCTAAGCGTGGAAGGGTATACTCAGATGTGAGTCCCTTGCTCATTGCACCATCAGGATTCAAGCAAGCCGGGCCGAAGAGGCTGAAATGCCAGAAACCGGTCCCCGGTAGCTTGTTTCCTTCCCAGTGTAAGAATTGGCTTTTGTAGTTTGGTTTGCCCTGTTCCCATCATGCACTGGGGCAGGAACAGACTAATTTGCATACAGTCAGGTTCTGAAACTGGGATGGTGCAGTGAGCTAAAAAACGGTGTTGGATCTAGCCCTGATCTCTTGACTGGGTGAGAGTATTCTGTTTAATTCAGAGACTCTGTCCCTCACCACCCCTTGTTGTAAATATTTTTGTCCACCCTAAGCGTGGAAGGGTATACTCAGATGTGAGTCCCTTGCTCATTGCACCATCAGGATTCAAGCAAGCCGGGCCGAAGAGGCTGAAATGCCAGAAACCGGTCCCCGGTAGCTTGTTTCCTTCCCAGTGTAAGAATTGGCTTTTGTAGTTTGGTTTGCCCTGTTCCCATCATGCACTGGGGCAGGAACAGACTAATTTGCATACAGTCAGGTTCTGAAACTGGGATGGTGCAGTGAGCTAAAAAACGGTGTTGGATCTAGCCCTGATCTCTTGACTGGGTGAGAGTATTCTGTTTAATTCAGAGACTCTGTCCCTCACCACCCCTTGTTGTAAATATTTTTGTCCACCCTAAGCGTGGAAGGGTATACTCAGATGTGAGTCCCTTGCTCATTGCACCATCAGGATTCAAGCAAGCCGGGCCGAAGAGGCTGAAATGCCAGAAACCGGTCCCCGGTAGCTTGTTTCCTTCCCAGTGTAAGAATTGGCTTTTGTAGTTTGGTTTGCCCTGTTCCCATCATGCACTGGGGCAGGAACAGACTAATTTGCATACAGTCAGGTTCTGAAACTGGGATGGTGCAGTGAGCTAAAAAACGGTGTTGGATCTAGCCCTGATCTCTTGACTGGGTGAGAGTATTCTGTTTAATTCAGAGACTCTGTCCCTCACCACCCCTTGTTGTAAATATTTTTGTCCACCCTAAGCGTGGAAGGGTATACTCAGATGTGAGTCCCTTGCTCATTGCACCATCAGGATTCAAGCAAGCCGGGCCGAAGAGGCTGAAATGCCAGAAACCGGTCCCCGGTAGCTTGTTTCCTTCCCAGTGTAAGAATTGGCTTTTGTAGTTTGGTTTGCCCTGTTCCCATCATGCACTGGGGCAGGAACAGACTAATTTGCATACAGTCAGGTTCTGAAACTGGGATGGTGCAGTGAGCTAAAAAACGGTGTTGGATCTAGCCCTGATCTCTTGACTGGGTGAGAGTATTCTGTTTAATTCAGAGACTCTGTCCCTCACCACCCCTTGTTGTAAATCTTTTATTTTACAGCCACGTGTTACTTCATTACATTCGCCACTGCGCATTCGCTTGCGTTTCTCACTGTTCGCAATGTTCGCGTTTCCACCCGTGCTGACATTTGTTTTTGTTAATGTTTGTTTGTTAAGTCACTCTTGTGGTTGCTCGTGCTTGTTAGTTGATTCACTCTCGTGTTTGCCTGTGCTTATTCTGTTTTGGTTGCCAAGACTTGTTCATTGTTGTTCACGCGCCGTTATACACGCTTATTTATTTGCCTTACCCATGCCTATTTCTTTGCATTTACCAGTGCTTGTTTATTTGCGCATACCAAGGCTTGTTGACTTGCATGTACCAATGCTTGTCTATTTGCATGCACCAATGCTTGTTTATTTGCATGTACCAATGCTTGCTTGCTTGTCTTTGCCAATGTTTGTTTGGTCTTCGCCAATGCTTGTTTATTTGCATATACCTTACAGTTATCAGTGCATGTTGACTTTCTTTTGCCAATGCTTGTTTCTTTGTTCTTGCCAGTGCTTGTTTGTTCACTTTTGCCAATGCTTGATGATTTCTTGACGTTGCCTGACCTCAAGATGGCCGCCTTCCCACCTCACAAGGGGATGTCTCTAACAGCCTGACTCCAAGATGGCCCCCATTTTGGAAATCTCGCCCTCCACGAGATTTGATGCGATTCACTCTCCAGGCTCTCTCCAGGCTCACACGTTCCCTCGGCACTCACCGGCAGCCGATTTCTTCATGCAGCTCACCCTCAGCAACTCCACAGACGCTCCTCGGGCACCGGAGAAGCCAGACACGATCAGGGTGAGCTCCCGATTTCCCTTCGTGGCGCGCATGCGATGTCTCACGCATCGGGGGTGAGCTTTTCTTCCGTTTGGCGCAAACAGCGCTCTTGCTTCTGGGCACACCCACGGGGCTTCCGCAGTGCCCCAGGCGCCTTCTTGTAACCAGGGTATTAGGCAGGATCGGGGTGGGTTCCCGATTTCTCCTTACTTTTAAGTTCCCGCTTTTCTTCGCAGGCAGCGTGCCAAACCTCACGCATCGGGCGTGAGGTTTTCCGACCTCCGACGGCACCCGGGCTCAAATTGTAGCGCGCTCAACAGCGCTTGCTGGCAGCACGTCACGGACGATGTCCGCTGCTCTGGGGGTACTTCTTCTTTCTTCCTGGGCGCAACACAGGGTCGGAGTGGGCTCCCGATCTTTGTACACGGGCCACTCACCCAGGGCACACGCTTCCAGCGTGAGACGCGTTTTAACGCGATTGACTGCTTGGTTGTCGAGCGATTCAGCGCTCGTTTCTGCGGTCCCTCTCGGCTCCCTCGCAGACTCTGGAGGGTTAGTTTCAACAGCTGCTGGCCTCGTCCTTCAGGCAGCAGCGTGGCTCCACTCGGCAGCGTTTTCCTCGACGCTGTTTGGGACAGGGTGTTCTTGTGGGGCTCTGCACACAGTGGGCTTGGTCATCCCACCCTCGTCGCCAGTTGTAGCATCGTGCTACAAAGAAATACAGACTCTGCTTACTGGTTTACTGGAGCTTGATTGTATACCTCTGTTACCTTCCCTGTCCCTACTCTAACTGTCCTCTTCCTGTGTCCACTCCTCCTCTTCCTCTAGCCCCCTAGCTCCGCCCACACCCAGCTACTAGACTGCACTCCAACATTACAGGGGGCTCCGTGAGCGAGGCCCTGGGAGTGACAGCAGGCGAAACCGGCAGTCGAGGTGCCAGCCACCGGGAAGGTGAGGAGACTCTGCTCCGGATTTAACTTTCCAGGAAAGGTGGTGGGCTGTGACAAGAGCTTCACCTAGAGTCCAGACCAGACGGTGGCTCCGGGAAGAGAGTGCCACTAGAGACCTTCACCCTGGGGAGCATTTGAAAGAGACCACGAGACACAGGCTAGGGGCTGCGAGCTGGACCCAGGCCAACAGAGGCTGGGGGGCTTTCAGGAAACAATGGTGGCAGAGTGGATCTTCCCTCAGGGACCCATACTTGGTTGGACAGTTATAAGGAGGTGTGGAGGATGAGGCACCTCAGAAGGCCACAGAGGGTGTGAAGGGGGCCGAAGGTCTACAGTAAAATGTAGGCTACCAGGGAAAAATGTGACCCTAATACACAGTGGAGATCGGCCCGAGCTCCCCCCTCAGAGTCCAGCTATAACATACTTGGAACTCCTGACTCAGGCACGCAGAGCCAGACGGGTGGCACCTACTGTGAGAGCCCCTGTGTTCCAAGAGCGTGACCCCTGACTTATAGTGGGTGGAGAGTAGGTGTGGAGCTATTTACTCCACACATAGTCATCGCAATACTGGAATAACAAGGAGCAATAGAGAGTGCTACTGTGAGAGGCTCACCGGAATAAGTGAATTCCCAAAGCATGTTGGTCAGGCGGACACCCTGGGGGTGCTTGGGCGGCGACATAGTGGTGCGAGGTGCAGCATCAGGATGGCCAAAGATAGAGAGCCTAAGCCCCCAAAACAAGGGAAAATGGATCAATAATGCCTAAGTGTCGGCACCGCAGACTGAGGCGACCGAGCAGTCCTCTTCTGTGCTGGATAACGCTGTCCTTCTTCAGGCAAAAGAGGCCTCTCGGAGGCATTGGAGGGGAAAATAGCTGAAGTCCGCACAGACGTAACATTGTTGAGACAGGATTTATGAAATGTAGCGGAGAAGGTGACGCAGGCGGAACAGCACATTTCAGAAACAGTAGATATTGTACACAAACTCCAGGGTGATGTTACCAAACTTAAAAGTGCCTTGAAAGAAACCATGTGGAAAGTGGACAATGCAGAAAATCGAGCGAAGAACAACCTGTGCTTTATAGGTTCTCCGAAAGGAATTGAAGGGGCAGATATAGGTGCATTTCTTCTTAAATGGCTAACAGGTACCCTCACCAGTGTTCACTTCTCCAACTGCTTTGTGATTCAAGGTGCGCACAGAATGTAAACACCGGACACCCCGCAGGGGCACCCCCCCAGCCGGTCATAGCTCGCTTCTTAAATGACGAAGATAGAGATCTGATATTACGCGAAATGAGACGTCTGGGTGAGGTCCATTTGGAAAACCTGAAAATCATGGTGTTCCCGGACTACTCGAAAGAAGTACAGAAATTGAGAAGAACCTTTGAATCGGTCAAAGAAAAACTGAGAAGCCTACAAATACAATACTACTACTTTTCCCTGCCAAGCTCAAAGTCATGTTTCAGTCTAAAACATTCTTTTTTCAAACCCCGGACGAAGCTTGGGCATGGATCGAGGAATGCCCTCCCAGACAGCAAGATGCGGAGCATTGGGGCTCCCAAGGCGGTACCCCAGAAACAGTGGTGAGGCCCAAAATTGCGAGATTTGAGGTCAAACGTTGCTTGGGTCGTGGGCTGAGATCCCAGGATAATACCCTTAGGGGCTCCAGAGATCGAAAGGAACAATTGAACTGAGACTCGGATTCAGGAAAGGAGTCGATGGGAGTACTCAGAAAAATCCTACAGGCAGTTGGTCGACCGAGGAGACAAGTTTCACCAGATCTGCCAGACCCGGATTTGTCGAGGACTTAGACAGTGCACATCCATTACCACAGGAAATTATGCTGCAAGAGGAGAGAGAAGCTGCAGAAGAGGTCGAGGAAGCTCAGAGTCCTGGTCACCAGCGGAGAGTGAAGTAGGATGAAGATCCGGGGCATACCAGATGCCAAGGGACAGTAAGAACGCACTAGGTGCTGGTTGAGTCTGTTACAGCCTTGGTTCTGTTTTGATTGTTAATTGACTGATTGTTGGGGATGGGAAAGGGGGGTGGGGACAGAGAGCTCTCAGGCTGATCCTATGGCAAAATTGTCATGTTGACATTTGGAGGACATTACGTGGGAAGCGGGGGAGGGTTGGGGAGGTAAGTCTTTACAGGAGGGCACATTTGGAGGCCGTTAGCACTTGGGTAGCGAATGCACTAATACACATCGAGACACTATCCACACATCGGGACACGTCAGTCACGACGGGTTTGGCGGGTCAATGGACTAGGATACCAAATCTAGAGAGGCCTGGTATCACAATACTTAAAGAGGCTGAAGCCTGATAAAGTTTTCCTCCAGGAGACACACTTGAGAGGGACACGTTGTGCATTCTTGGGGAGGGGCATGTACACCACTTTAGCTCATGCTGGGTTTACTTCAGGGTCAAGAGTGGTGGCGATCCTTTGAAGGAAAACCGTGCCGTTCCACATTTCTAACGTGTGAACTGACTCTAATGGCTCATATGCTGTGGTGCGGGGACTTTGGAGTCACAGGAACATTACATTAGTTAGTGTGTATGCCCCCCCACGGTTGCAACTGCAGAATGCTGGCGAAGGTGACTGGAATCCTGTTGTCAATGGACGCTCATTTGCATATAGTGGGGGGAGACTTTAATGATGTGCTGGACCCTGCCATGGACAGATCGAGGAATCCGCCAGAGTGGCTGGGACCACAATGTTGGCCGATCTCGCTCATACCCTGGGCTTGCAGGATATTTGGCATAGACACCACCCAATGGATTGTGCATTTTTTTTTTCGGGCGGCCATTGGGTGTTCTCTAGACTGGATTATCTTTTTACTCCAGGGGTGATTTATCTTTGATGACGAGTATCGATTATTTAGCGCGAAGGCTCTGGGATCACTCACCTTTGTGGTTAACGGTGGGTCGAGGAGCCCGCAGCGAACACAGTGGGTGGAAATTGAATGCCTGGGACCTCAGGGAACCGCAAATAGCTAAGGAATTGAGGGTGGAATCAGAGCTGCATTTTTTTTTTAAATAAAGGATCAGTGTCTTCAGCAGCGACCCTCTGGGAGGCATTTAAAATGGTACTAAGCGACAGGGCACAAATTGCGATTGCACACAAAAACTAGAAAGAAAGGCAAGTTATAGAGGAGTTGGAAAATAAACTTCGGCAATTGGAACGAGAGATGGGGAAGAACCCACTCAATACGCCATTTGTCAGATAGACATAAGGCGGACAGAATACCAAGCGCTGACACGTCAGGAAGTGAAGCTGATGTATTTAGTTTCGAGACATCGTGTTTACGAAACTGGGGATAGGGCGAGAAGGCTGTTGGCATGGTTGGGTAAAAAAGAGACAAAGGCTAGGTGGGCACACACTATCCAGTGGGAGGGGAAAAACCTCACCTCCGCAAAGGACACCGCTAACCCCATTGTGGGATATTGCGCCACCCTATACAAAGCCAGGCGGCAGATGGGAGAAACGCAGATCAAGGAATATATAGATGGGCTAATCCTGCCAGTTGTGTCCCCTGAACAATGGGAAGATTTAGAAGGGGGGCTAATGTTAGAAGAGGTCACAGGGGCTATTTATAAAAAAAGGTCAGGAAAGATCCCGGAACCCAATGGTTTACCTGCAGAATTCTTTAAAAAAAAACATTTTTAAAGTTTTATTTTCAGTTTTACACAAATTCACGTAAATGAACATTGGTAAGATGCCTTAACACATATGAGGTCATGAAGGCAGAATCCGGCATCACCCCAGGTCCCAGAAACCAATAGAAAAGACAATCAGGTTAAGCCACCTTGGGCCATATGTATGAAGCTAATTAGTATTCGCAAAGGCCGAAATTCTGCGAATTGCGGCTTTTGCGAAAGCTAATTACCTAAATGGTATGTATCAAACATTTGCTATTCCTTATTTTGCGATTGCACTTAAGGAATCTCAAATTTTGCGATTCCTTAAATGCAATGTATCAAAGAAAAAATAATGCAAAAAATGCCATTAAGGAATCGCAAATTACCACCAACTTATAGTTGGTGGTAAGTTGCGAATTCTTTTAATAATGCTTTTTTCCAAAAAACCAAAGGTGCCATATGACACCCTTACATGCCCTTAGGGCATGTATGTGCGCCATATGCCCCCAAATGTCTTTTTCAGGGGTGCAGCAGGGTGTTCTTGAGACACCCTTGCACCCTTGAAAAAATTCCTAATTTGCGATTAGCAAATTGCTAATCGCAAATTGCCCCTTCATTCCTATGGGCCTCCTGGCCCATAGAAATGAATGGATAATTTGCGAATAGCAATTTGCTAATTGCAAATTAGGAAGGCGTAAGGAATCGCTAAAAAAAAATCGATTTTGTACATACATACCGTTTTTCGAATTCCAAATAGCGATTCCTTAAAATTCGCTATTTGGAATTCGCAAAACGGAACTATGATACATATGGCCCCTTATCTCTGAACTAGACTGCACGACAACATCTGCCGGACCTGACCCGCCGCCCCCCTCTCAATTTACGTCATAATCTACTTTGACACATTAGATAATACATAGGTAAAATCACTTTTCTTGAACAACAAACATTACAACAGCCTTCCTAGCCTACACCCTCGGGAACAATGCCACTGACAACTTGTGTGTCAGCTTCACTGCGCCTACGGGTAACGTACGCTCTATTAGGGCCCCAAATATCCACTGGACGGGAGGAGCTGGGCACGAGTGTAGCATACCCTCACAGTTCACGTTACAGTATGCCAAACTGCGAAGCCATGCTTGGGAAGTAGGGGCTTTCTTGCTACCCCAGAGCAACGCCACCTCACGTTTGGCCAGTAGGAAACCCAGTGAAGCGGGTTTCATGATTTTTGTGGGGAAGTTACACATATATCCCAACAGCGCAATTTCAGGAATGGAAACAAGTGTCATAGCAAATATATCTCCTAGCGTGTCATGCACCTGAACCCAATCGTGCTGTAACTTGGGGCAGGTCCAGGAAAGGTGGGCAAAGTCAGCGTGTGGAGCAGAACTTTTCGTACAATGGTGAGGCATGGAGGGGTCTATCTTATGTAACCATGCTGGGGTATGGTACATCCTGTGTAGTAATTTAAAATGCAGCAATTTCTGCCGACTGTTCAGCGACACCTCTTTCATAACCCTGCAACACTGCTCCCACTGATCATCGCCTATAGGATGGACCAGATCATTCTCCCATGCCACGCGAACCTTAAAGTCAGAGAAGGGAAGATCCATAATACACTGCTTATACATTTTAGAGACCAAATGTGCACCCGTAGGACTCTCAATGATTACTGCCAGTGGGGCAAACAGTTTGGGAGCGATCGGGAATGTGGGGAAGGCAGCCCGCAACATGGAGAGCATGCGCTGCAACACAAATCTATCCATGAAAGAGCAATCCTGAAACCGGGCTTACTCCGACACTGAAAAAACATGATTGTTGGGGAACAGGTAGCCAAGTGTGGATATCGGAAACTTTGTCAGTGTGCGTTGCACCACAACTTCCCCAGCGATGGGAAGTAACGTGGGATTCGGGAGTAGGATTGCCGGTGAATATAATAAATCGATTCCCAATAGCCTACACAACTTGACCCACGCCCAGCTAGTGGTGGAAACAGTTTCAATATCATGTGGGTCTCGAGGAACACCAATAGGTAATATTGTGGATAGTTTCTGCGTTAGTACCAAATCTGCCTCAGGCTTCAAATAGGGGATTCTGGCGTCTGGGTCATACCAAGCATAGGAATAACAACACTGTGCAATCAAACAATATAAATACATATCCGGGACGCCCAGTCCGCCTCGTTCCGGTGGAAGTGTCAAAACCCTCCAGCTCACCCCCGGGTTTTTGCCGCCCCCTACTAAGCGCGAAAGAAGATGGCGCAATTGTAAAAAAAAGGACTGGGTAAGAGGACTGGGAATGTTATTAAAAAAATACAGAAATCTCTGGAGGACAACCATTTTTATGATGGCAACTCTGCCGGCCATGGACAGAGGCAGCCGCAACCATCTATCCACCTGTGTTTCCAAAGCGCTAATAGCTTGGCCGTAATTTAGCTGGATAATGGAGGCAGTATCCAAATGTATATAAACCCCAAGATATTTGACTGCGTCATGGCACCATTCCAGTGGAAACTCACAGTCCCATGCAATAGTACTGCTTGTTAACGGAAAAATCACTGATTTGCACCAGTTTATACTAAGACCGGAGAACCCGCCAAAACGGATAATCTCCTTAATAAGAGGCTCGAGGTTAAGGTGGGGGCGCCGAACATACAAAACTGTGTCATCGGCATACAATGACATTAAGAGGGGCCCAGTGCAAAACTGCAATCCACGGTGAAGATGTTTCTCCTGAAAGTGTTGCACCAAGGAAAATGAAAAGCAATGGGGATAGCGGACAACCCTTTTGAGTGCCGCGGGAAAGACAGAAAGGCAGGGAGATAGTTTCATTCATGCGCAGTCTAGCGGTGGGCTCCATGTACAGCAGAGCAATGGTGGAGACAAAGCATTCAGGCATACCCTTTTGACGCATCACCGAAAGGAAGAAAGGCCACCCAAGGAAATGTAATGCCTTTTCGGCATCGAGAAGAACCGCGGCGGCCGGATTGGCGGGGTCCATCCTATGCAATCCAGTACACAAAGTGCGTAAGTTGAGGGAAGTAGACCTGTGAGGGACAAAGCCAGATTGAACTGGAGATATTATATACTCCATCAATAAGGACAGCCGGATGGCAATTAGCTTAGCTAATATTTTATAATCAAGGTTTAACAAGGACAGCAGCCTATAGGAGCCACAAAGGGAAGGATCTTTGCCGGGCTTAGGGAGAAGGATGATAACAGCTTCCCGAAAGGTTGGGAGAAGAATGCCGACCTCGAGCACTTCTGAATACACCTCGATCGATCTCGTAATCAACACATCTTCATATGCTTTATAAAAATCCGCGGAGAACCCGTCAAGGCCGGGCGCTGAGGAGCCCCTCAGTGCATCTATCGCCTCCTCCACACTATCCCGGGATATGGGAAGGGCAAGAAAGTCATGCATATGGCGTTCAAGATACACCAAAGCAATCTCAGCTATGTATTCAGCCTGTTCACGAAGGTCCCCAGAGAGTCTGGTGGAGTACAGAGTTTTAAAGTGGGACAGAAAAATATCACATATCTCCCGAGTAGTGTGAAACAACTGATCGTCTGGACCCCTGATTTCAGCAAATAAGCATTACTGCGAGGGGGGCGAAGTGTATGCGCTAATATCTTGCCAGGTCTTTCACCCTCACCATACCTCCTGGCCACCGTCTGTTTGCTGAGAAATAAAAGTTCACTTTCCGCGGCCTCCCTAAACTCCATCATCAAAGCCAAACGGCGAGCCTCACCGGTCTCTGATGGATGGCCCAGCAACTCCTCATCTAGAGCAGATATGTCAGATTCAAGACGGTGTAGCGTGGATCGTAGAACCCTCAGGGACTCTGCAATTTTAGCAAAACAAACCCCCCTGATATAGGCCTTAAAACCTTCCCAAAGGACTGCCTGGGTGTCAACTGACCCAGTGTTGATCTCATAATTGTTCTCAATAGAATCCCTCACCTCCTCCATAAACACCGGATCTTGCAATGCCCTTCCAGGAAAATGCCATTGCCTTTCATATCCCCTGGGCCTAGGAATGTTAATACGAAGTACAATCGGTGAGTGATCCAAAAATGTGCGTGGCAGCGTGTCTAACCCATGGAACCAACTAGCAACTTCCGGCGAAAGTAACCAATAGTCCAACCTAGTCCATGTATTATGGAACCCAGAGTAGTGAGTATAAGCAGTGTGGGCCGGGTGATGTGTGCTTTCAATATCCACCAGTGAGAACTGTGTACAAATATCTTTCATGGCTAGCCGCGAACGGTGTTTAACATCTGGAGAGGAGGAAGTACTTTTTCTAGCGGGATCTAACATCAAATTAAAATCACCCCCTATTAGCAACAGACAAGGGTCCAGATCCAAAAGATGCACCAGTAACGCATGATAAAATTCAGATGCGTCAACATTAGGCCCATATATGCCCACTAGAGCGACATTGTGACCTAGAAGAGAGCCAACAACTATGAGAAAGCGGCCTTCCCCGTCCGTAACAACCCTGGTGAGTGGGAAAGGGACTCGTTTATGGATAAATATGGCCACACCCCTATCATAACTGCCATAGTTGGAAAAGTACCTATGGGGTCCCCAGCTCATTGGCATGGAAGTCGAATCGGACCCGGGCAAGTGTGTTTCCTGCAAATAAATATTGTCAATGTTGTGGTGAGTGATATAATTAAGAACTTGTCTGCGTTTCTGGGTGTTATTCAAACCTCTGACATTCCAGGACATCAAAGAAAGCCAGGAAGGACCGGGCTGCCAGCCTAGCCTAGCCATCTAACCAAGGAATCAGGCAAGATATGACTAAAAGAACAGACCCAGCACCATATACCATTGACCTGTGTAGTGCGAACTGAACAAAGAGGAAAAAAAGCAAGTTTCCCCTCCCACCCACCACCCAGCCCCACCCAGTCCCTGGCAAGGCAAAACCCAATCCAAACAACTAAATATTGGTGCAATTTGAATAAACATTGTGATACTGTGCATAACCATAGGCACAGAAAAGTTGGAAAATACAACAAACATACCGCGGTATACACCATGAGGCGCAGCAACACCACGCCGGTCGAGCAAAAATAAAAAATCATAAAGACAAATGGGAGAAATACCACATTGCAATATACATTACAGAGTCATCAGGCAGCAAAGGGAATCAGCCAGTCTCAGGATTGGAGAAAAGTTCCACACTGGCATCCGAACCGCTGTGTGGGGGAGATGTCACACGTGCAGCAGCCGCCGCACCATTGTTGTTCTTCTTGTATGCCTGGCAGAACTCCTGTGCCTCAGTCAGTTTTTCAAAAATGCTGGATCTGCCGTCAACATCCACCTTTAGTCTAGCCGGATAAAGCATTCCGTATCTAGGGCCCAAGTTCTTCAAGGTAGCCTTCACACCGTTGAACTTACATCTTGCCTCCTGCACCACAACTGTGAAATCCGGAAAAAGGAGAGCCTGCTCCCTTGCCATTGGATGTCCTCCCTCTCATGGGCAGAGCGAAGGGCAGTGTCCCTGTCATGAGCCTGGCAATGATAGGTATCGGAGGCTGACCAGGCTTGAGACGAGGCCCCAGGGACCTATGGGCACGCTCTACCACAAAACCCTGCGTAAAGGACTCCCTGCCAAAAAGTTCAAATAGTAATTGCTCCACGAAGACATCCATCCGGCCCGAGGTGGCCGTCTCTGGCACGCCAATGATGGGTACGTTATTCCTTCGACTCCGGGTCTCAAAGTCCTCGTTCTTGATAGCCACTTCCTTTAAAATTTTCTCCACCCTTTCCAGCTGCTTCAGCGACTGTGTGGCCCATCCTCCACATCAGAGACCCTGGCCTTGACGAGATCCAGCCGACGATCGTGGGCTTGAACCTTCACGCTCATATCCGCAAGACTCTTGTCCAGAGCATCAAACCTGCCATCCAAGGCCTTGAAACCAGCCCTCATCTCCTTCAGCATGGTAACTGTGAGCGAAGTAGGATCATCAACATCATCGTCTCCCTGCGCACCATCGGTCGTGTCAGTGGAGTCTTCCGTTGAGTTGTCCGTGACCTTCTCAAAAGGCAACGTCCTCTGTTTAGGATCCTTCTGCCCCATTGCGAATCGCAGACGTCCGTGCCCACCTGGGCAGGTGGGGCAGGGCAAGAAGCGTGTCTCCGACAAAGGAGAGAATAGGGACGAGGCCAAAGAGGTGCAGACCTGTAGGAAGAGGCAAATGACCAGTCTAATTAATGCAACTCGGAGGCCCGCTGCAAAGGAGCTGAATAAGACCCCAAGGGGGTGCACCACAGGGCCAGGCCCCCGATGGTGGACAGGTCGTATCCCAAGGGGTGGGCAGCTGATGGAGGGAAGCAGAGGAGTACAAGGGCAGCCCAATGCCAAATTGTCAGCCAACTGGAGAGGAGAGCCAGCAGGAACATCCAGACCAGGGCACACGTCTACACAGGAGGCAGGAAGACCAAAACTGGGCCCGAACCAGCAAACCAGCAATCTAGCACAGCAGGGCCAGTTTCAGTAAGTCAGGCCCTTCCTGACCCCAAGGATTATGGTGAAAAAGGATCTTGGCGCCACCCCAGAGATGAATACCAGCGGCGACGCAGCAGATCAGGAACAGAAGGTGACCATGCCGATGCGCAGATGGTCAAGCGCTTCCAGGTCCACAGGACACAGCACGCACCAGAGAGCAGGGACGGCACAGGGATAGCAGCACCAGTAGCACGATCCAGATCAGGCATCACAGCAAGGGCATCAGTGGAATATGCAGGAGGGAGCCAGCACACCCGACAGGGCCTCCCGCCATCACAGCCCCCAAAGTGGAGCCTATCGGGCTTTCCCCGCAAGCCCACCTCACCCCCAGCCACCGCAGAGCAAGGTCAGGGCCCGGCGCTTCAGCAACCACAAGGCATAATAAAAGCCCTGCAGCCACCGGAACCACCAAAGGCCAATACACTCAATGCAGACAGGGGGGCGGGGGGAGGCCACTAGAAACGGAGATTGGGGGGGGCCAATACCAGCAAGGGAGAGGGCCGATCTGGGGGCCGCTCTCACCTCCGATCCTCGGGCTGCCACACACGCATCAGTGTCACCACCAGGAGGGCCTCCGTGCCACCTCCGAGCGCCGCAGCAGTATGAAGACGATTCATTGCATGGATCAAAACCGCGACGGCAGCCCCACGCTCAGCAAGTCTTCCCGGGCCAGAAGACGTTATTTTGGGCTGAAAAGTGCTGGGCCGGAGGATCTTCAAGCGCAGGCGGCCATCTTGGTCGCCTGCGTGGCCACGCCCCCTACCTGCAGAATTCTTTAAGGCTAACTCTGCACTACTGGGCACACACCTTCTTGAAATGTTCATTGCAGCCCGAGAAGAGGGTACCCAGCCCCCCGATTTGCGAAGGGGGACGATAGTCGTAATTCATAAACCTGGGACAACGGCTACTGACTGTGGTGCTTACCGACCAATCTCTCTCCTAAATGTGGCGGTGAAGATTCTGGCATCCATTCTGGCAACTAGGTTGGCCGTAGTCATTATCTCCCTTATACATGAAGATCAATCAGGTTTCCTTCCGGGTAGGGTGATGAGGTTCAACTTATGCAGACTAGCAAATTGGATAAGCGAGGTCCAAGATAGGCGGGAAGCGCACTTGTTGCTGACAACGGATGCAGAGAAAGCATGTGATGCGGTCCACTGGCCTTTCATGTGGCAAACAATACAGAGGCTGGGGTTTGGCCCTAACTTCATTTCATGGGTCAAGCTACTTTATGAGGCACCGACGGCTAGGGTGCGGGTTAATGGGATGTTGTGTGCGGCGTTCGCAATAGAAAGGGGTACCAGATAGGGGTGCCGACTATCACCAATGCTTTTTGTATTGACTTTGGAACTCCTGGCGTGCATCATAAGATCAAATTTGACAAAACAAGGATTCACAGCGTGTGGGATCAAAGAACGTATATCGCTATACACAGATGATGTTCTTCTATATGCCACTGACGCCTCAGCTACAATCGCAACCCTTTTCTATATGCTAAAAAGATATGGAGAACATGCTGGTTATAAGACCAACTGGAACAAATCATTCATGTACCAGGTGGGCAGGCTTCATGAGACATATGACCTCCCCAGGGACCTGCAGGTGTCTATGGAAGGCATTAAGTACTTAGGGATGTGCATATCCACAGATGTTGCACAATGTCTCACGTGCAACATTCATAGAGTGGTGGCAGAATTCTGTGCAGATGTCGGGAGATGGAGACAGTTACCCCTAACTTTGTTGGGCAGAGCGGCAATGTACAAGATGATCACGCTCCTCAAGCCTTTATATATTCTACAGAATACACACTATAACATTCCAGAAGAGGTTTTTAGACCTAGAGATGACGGGATCTGCACACTCCTGTGGGATGAGGGACAACCACGCATAGCGCTTCGTACTTTGCAACGCACTCCAAACAACAGGGCAGAGCACTCCTGGATATCAGAGCGTACTATCGTGCCGCACACCTTATAGTCATCAATGAGTGTGTACATCTACCAAGAACACATCAGACATACGCATTGGAGCTGGGACAATTTGGGACACCCTCCCATCTACATTAGGTATATTTAGGGAGGGGAGCCAGAAATCTGTTACTGGCCACTCACAGGGTATTGGAGGGGTGGAAGGCGGCAGAGAGGCAAATGGAATGGGACAAGAAAATAACAAGGCAGACCCCACTGTGGGAAGGCATGCGTCTCCCGGAACTAGGGAAACTGAAAAGTTTTTAAAGATTGGAATAGGATTGGCATTTCAACTGTGAGGGATATAATTAAAGAAGGCTCGCTGATCTCCCTTGAGGCCCTAAAGCTAGAATTCTGACTAGATGATCGGCAAAGGTATAAGTATATGCAATTACGACATGCTTGGAATGCAGAACAGATATAAATTGAGGGTATCCCTGAATTTGCGCTTCTAGAGTGTAGGCTCCTGCAGGAAAAGATATTGGAAAAAGCGATATTCTGGACCTACAAGACACTTATTAATAACATCCCAGATAATCTGGTAGCTTTGAGGAAGAAGTGGGAGATCTCCTTGGGCACCCTGGAAGACACAAACTGAAAGACGGCCCTCATGTACCCGAGAGAGGTAGCCATTAAATTGAGGTTACGGCTCATTCAATTTAAACTTCTTCATAGAGCAAATGTAACAAGAGGCTGTCTCTATAAAATGGGGCGAGCAGACTCCCCGAACTCTTTACTATGTAAGACAGAAATTGGTACATTTGAGCACACACTGTGGGACTGTTCGCACATACAAAGACAGTGGGCCAGGATACTGAAAGAGTTAAGCGAAATACTGGGATACCAGCTACCGAAGTATACTAAGTATGTGCTATTAGGCATACCGTCCGATATAGATTTGCCCAGGAGGAGGTCTTGTGTAACTTAGGGTTGGTAGTAGCTAGGAGGGACGTAGCTAAGAGATGGGGTGTGCCAGAACTCCCTACTTTGATAGAATGGAGAGCAGGAATGGATATGTACATGAGGGCGGAACGTGTCACATATAAAATGAAGGGTTGCCCCAAAAAGATCTTCAAGATCTGGAGACCCTGGCTCCGATATTTTGGACTGGAGCTGGAGGACGATCGGGGTGGGTCTGCGAGCCCGCACAGATTTCAGGAGGAAAGAAATACTAATGATCAGATATCAGTGGGGGAAGAGAGATGAGATGCTCAGTGGGGAATCACTGCCATGCTCTCAAGGGTGTGTATATTGACATGCTCAGACTTGCAAGGATTGTGTAAACACTGGGAGGTGTACATTGCAAGGTGACTTTCTATGAGCTAAATATTTGTCGGTTGTGTATCATGATGTATACAAATACAACAATACAAAAATTAAAAAATAAAATAATACCAGAGGGTGTAATAAAGTGAGTCAGGCAGGAGGGTCCTCCTGATGTCAAGATTTTTGACTGGGCGGTGGTGCTGTGCAGTATATCGAATAGCATATCTGTCCAAAAGGACAGGGTAGCATACATTACAATAGTACCGAAACTACCATACAATGGCCGCTGTGTATGGTTAAAAGAAGAAAAACTTGAAAAAATTAAACAAAAAGAGCCTGCAGAGCAAACAGCGCTCATAATGTGTGGTGGGATGGTTAAAAGCGATACAATACCAGAGCAGAGCAGGTAGAGCTCCTATTGTGTGGAAGGACAATCAAAAGCACTGCAAAACCTTTGGGTTGAGTTTGTGCTGTATAAGAAAACTTTTTTTAAAAATTGAAACAAAATGAGCCTGCAGATCGAATGAAGACACGGACATCCATTAAAAATAAATAAATAAAGTAGTTCTGAAACAATAGGTAAAAAATGGCTGGTGCTACTTTATCAGTGCTCTCGGGCATGGGCGTAGCACAAGCCCCCGCGTTGCGGGGGGGGCCTCGCACTCCAAGGGGCCCGGCCGGGCCCCTCAATACATCTGATCTGCCGCGCCGCACAGTAGGCTGGCTGTGACAAAATGGTGCGCAACGCGGGCCCCGTCCGGGGCCCCTGCGAGTTTATGGTGCGGGCCCCGGCCAGGAACCCTGCGAGTCTTTGAAATGTTGCGGGCAGGGGCCCAGGCCGGGGCCCCCTGGGAGTCTTCAAATTGGTGCGGGCCCCAGCCAGGGGCCCGAGTCTAGTTCGAAATGGTGTGGGCGGGGGCCCCCGGCCAGGGCCCCGAGTCAAGTCCGAAATGGTGGGGTGGCCATCACCTTAGTGAGGCACTAGTTGTTGACTGTGGGCCCCGGAGTCCTGTCAGTGCACACTGCACACACCACAGACCTCTTGCAGGGCTGCCAGGTCTCAGGACAGGTGCCTCCTCTGTCTGATGCAGGCCAGGCAGGGGCACCCCCGGCACTCTGATGCAATTACAAATGGTGCCAGGGCCGCCCTGAGCAGTAAGTTTATTTTTTAAAATCGAATCGATGAGATGGCGGCGGGACAGGGTAGATGCGGGCGTGGCGCGCACACACTTGTTTACTCCCTCCAGTCCTTTCACTTTCCAATTCCACCGCGTATGCGCGTGGGGGGCGGGGGCAGGGCTCAGGGGCGCGCACAGCCAAGCCTTAGTGAAGAAGAGAAGACAAAGGACAAAGCCAGGCCTGCCCACGCTCAGACAGGACTGTCCGAAGTAAGGGCCAGATGTAGGAGCCCAAATACCGACCGGTATTTGGTGTTTGGGATGTAGGGGCCTCATTTTACAGAATCGGTAATTTTACTGAATCGGTAAATTTACCGATTCTGTAAAACCCAGATGTAGGTGGGACTCTTCTGAGTCCCACAGGCCTTTCAGATTCGGTATTTTACCACCCAATCCAATTGAGTGGTAAAATACCGAATCCTGGTGTGCATGCACATGTGTGCATGCACACCTGTGCAAAGTGACATAAGGGCATGTCTGTGTGCCACATGGCACACAAGTCCGGAATTGGGGTGCTAGAGGGTGTCAAAGTGACACCCCCTGCACCCTTGCAGGATTCGGTATTTACCGATTCGGTAAATACCGAATCGGTAATGCCCATTGATTCCTATGGGCCATGAAGCCCATAGGAATCAATGGGCAATATTGATTCGGTAATTCTCTATTTGGAATTACCTACATCTCCCCCCTTCATATTTACCGACTCTTAAATACCGAATCAGTAAAATTCGGTATTTAAGAGTCGGTAAATATGATTTACCTACATCTGGCCCCTAGTCCGTCCCGTCACCGGCGGGGCCTCTTTATAATTTAAATTGCCCAGCCTTGCCCCTGTTCTGGCTAGCCTTGCCTCCCTCATCCCTACTTCTCTCCCATGTCACAGCCACCCCCCCCATTTCCTGAGTCTCTCCCTATCTAACCCCATTCCCATCCCGGTCCCCTGTGCACTAATTATACCACCTTGAGGAGGTCGCTCGCTAACATGGGCTCTCTCCAGCACTCTCCGCGCTTACTCGCCATGGATGGTGGCCCTGCTGCTGCTCCTGGCCTCCAAATACACAGTTAAGACGAATCAAAACGTTGTGTTTGCAATTGTCCAATGATGCCATACGGTGAAACTGAAAGAAGAACCTCTGTGCTGATGCACAACTTGGTGTTAGCCGGGCTGGTTCATGCATCGTTATGTTATGTTTTGTTCATGCTTTTCACAGTGGTCGGTTGCTACCCTGGTGGTCACAACCAGAAAGTGCTTAAAAGAGGCGGCAGACCCGAGAGCAGAGGACGGCCCGGGACCAGGGTTCGATTCCCGGCATGGCAGGTTTCTGGACCAGGGTCAGCGGACTCGATAATTCTCTCGCCTCTGTGCCCACTCTGATCAGCGATCACACTCGGCAACTCTGGGCATTAGCTTGCCTCATCCTCACCAACGGCCCCACCAGACCGCTGGGGATGCCTGGTCTCACCCTGGAGATACCCATTAAGGGACCATCTCTCAGGGAAGCCAGGAAGGGTTTCGCAGCGGTCGAAGCGCCTTGGGACCCTCCGGGTCGGTAGTGCGCTATATAAATGCCTATACATACATACATATACATACAATAACAATACTTTCTGACTGCTTAAGCAGTAGTTAGTCAGTGTTAGTCATGTGTGCTAAGTAAATTGTTTTGCTTAGATCGGAGCGCATAATCTCCATTCTACTGTGTGCACACAGCACTTAAACTGTGTCGTCCATTGCCACACCATCTAGTGTTCAACAATGCCCTGTTATGAGAGAAGAACCTCCCTACTGATGCATGACTCGGTAATAGCCAGGTGGGTTCATGCACCTTTATGTTATACTCACTGTTGTTGCAGTGCTCCGTAGCTATCCTGGAAGTCTTTGCAGTTTTTAATCCTGGGCACCGGTGCATATAGCACCAGTTAAGGGCACACCTGTTTAAAAGGCACATGATTTTCCCCAGACTCACAAGATGTTGAGCCACGCCGAGACTCAAACCGGGTCTCCAGCTCCGAAATAGGCAGGTCTACCCATTAAGCCAAGTCCTCTACAGGTTAATAAGTGCTGGGGCTCTAGTCAGTCTCCAGGTTCTCACTCTGTTTTTAAACTGCGTTTTTTAATTCTTTTCACTCAGCTCGGTTGCAGTTGACTTTCACTTTTCACTGCATTGATGAGCGGACAAAGGGAGGGAGATAGGGAAAGGGAGGGAGGGAGAGAAATAGGGAGGGGGAGGGAGAGAGATAGGGAGGGGGAGGGAGAGAGATAGGGAGGGAGAGGGAGGGAGAGAGAGCGAGGGGGAGAGGGGGGGAGAGAGAGAGAGAGAGAGAGGGAGGGAGGGAGAGAGAGGGAGGGAGAGAGAGAGGGAGAGGGAGGGAGAGAGAGAGATGGAGAGAGAGAGGGAGGGAGGGAGGGAGAGAGAGGGAGGGGGAGAGGGGGAGAGAGAGAGGGAGGGGGAGAGAGAGAGGGAGGGAGAGAGAGGGAGAGGGAGGGAGAGAGATAGGGATGGAGAGGGAGGGAGAAAGAGGGAGGGAGAGAGGGAGAGGGAGGGACAGAGAGGTAGGGAGAGAGAGAGAGGGAGGGAGGGAGAGAGAGGGAGGGGGAGAGGGGGAGAGAGAGGAAGGGAGAGATAAAGAGAGAAAGGGAGACAGAGAGGAAGCAAGAGATAAAGAGAGAGGGAAACAGAGAGAGAGAGACAGAGAGGGAGGGAGAGAGAGAGAGAGACAGAGAGGGAGGGAGAGAGAGAGAGAAAGAGTGAGAGGGAGGGAGGTAGACAGAGAGGGGACAGGAGAGAGCGGGGAAGGCAGACAGGGAGAGAGAGAGAGAGAGAGAGAGAGAATGAGTGAGAGAGAGAGGAGAGAGAGAGAGGGTAGAGATGGGGAGGCAGAGAGAGGGAGGCAGAGAGAGGGAGGGAGAGAGAAGGAGGAATACCGAGAGAGACAGAGAGAGAGAGAGAGAGAGAGAGAGAGAGAGAGAGAGAGAGAGAGAGAAAGATGTGTGTATGCCGGGTCTTATGGTTAGTTTTTTATGTTGTAGCCCTGCTCTTCCCCACTGACCCCGCCCCCATTTGTGCGGCCCTCGGGCATAAACCACACTGTCTACATTGCCATACTGTGTCCAAAAATTATGCATCTCCAAAAAAGTGGCGCCGCCGGAGGGAGGCATGGTGGGCTGGGCCGCAGGGGGGGGGGGCCTCCATTTGCTTTGCAGGGGGGCCCCCACAAGTTTTGTTACGCCACTGCTCTCGGGGAGAGTTAATCACCGGCTGAATAGGCATGATGTGTGCATGCCCTTGTCAAATGGTGATAAGGGAAGAAATGGAGCACCAGTGGCTGCTGCTAATGGCAGTTTATGCTATATAAAAACGGGTAAAACTAAAAATGAGACAAAAATGCCTGCAGAGCAGGAAGCGCTCCTAATGCGTGGTGGGATGGTTAAAAGAGCTGCAATACCTTTGGGATGAGTTCGCAGAGCAAGTAGTGCTCTTAATGTGTGTTGGGACAGTCAAAAGCGCTGCAATACATTTGGTTTGAGTTTGCAAAAAATAAGAAAGCCTTTTTTTAGAAAAGTAACAAAACGAGCCTGCAGAGCAAGTTAAGACACAGTCACCCGTTAAAAATAAAAATATAAATTAGTTCCGAAACAGTACGCACTAATGGCTGGTGCATAGGTTTACAGTTTTATCGGTGCTCTCAGGGAGGGTTAATCACTGGAAGAGGCATGATGTGTGCATGTGCTTGTCAAATGGTGATAAGGAACAAGCATTGGCAAAGCCAATAGGTCTCGCATTTATGACCCGTTGGCTCTGCCAATGGTTTTTAGCCACGTTGCACAGCATCCACCACACGTGACTAAAGTAAAATAAAATTTAAGAAAAGCATTTGCAGCTGTCCCCAACACGCACCTAGAATTTGTTACAGTTGCATTTTTTTCTTTTTGCCTTTTAATACGAGTTGAATTAGTAACTAAAAAGGAAATAAAACGAGCAAAAGCATGTTTTTAAGACATAGGGAGCAGAAGCATCATTATGGAAGGTGATGGGAACATCAGACCAACATGGGGGACATTAGTGGGCAAACGGCAAAGCAACATGGGGGCTTGAGGGAGAGGACGAACGCTGAAGCTACACGGGGAGGTGAGGATGCAGAAGCAACAGGTAAGGCTGGGGGCGTAAAACGCAACAGGGGGTGGCAGGAGCGAAAGCGGCACCAGGGATGCGGGAAAGCAGCACAGTAGGCGGACGCGAGTGGAAGCACTGGAGAGAAGCACGCAGGCGAGCGCGAGGAAGCAGACGGGCAACCATAACACAAAATACGTTTTTCTGCTGAGGTCTGTCTGACTGCACTGGTCTGTGAAGCGACGGCACACGGGGTAGCATAGCGCTGCAAAGTTTGAAGCAGTTTAGAGCTTTCGTTAGTTCGCACAGGCACGAGAGACCATTCATTTTTGTGTCAAAGGTGAACAAAGGAGCAGAAAATAGGAATACCTCACGCCCTATTGTGGAATCAGCAAGGATGGGGGTTGTGAGGCCGGGTGCGGGACTCTATTCTTAAAGCAATCCACGTTGCAAACATAAATATATATATATATATATATATGTATCTTTTTTGTTAAATAAACCCACATCTTAAAAAGAAGATGCGCTGGCGTTATAACTGATGTGTCGTGCTGAAAAAAAAGAATGATATAATCTTAACACAAACAGCACTTTCCGCTTGGTAAAAAAAATATATATACAGTTAAATTAACCTGCATTACCCGCATTTTAAAAAAGAAGTCGCGCAGGCACCAATACCAATGTGCTGCATTGTAAGAAAAAAAAAGCGCGAGCAAAAAGTGGATGCGAGTGGTGCGCCTGGACGCGAGAGCTGCTAGCACACGTGCGCAATGGGAAAAGTGAAATAAGGCTGGCTAGTGGTGTGCGATGTGCTTGCACCATGAGGAGAGAGGAAAGCCATATGGCCCCTATGCTCATCATTGTGCGCATAATCACAAGCTGGTGGCCAAGCCTTTGGTAGCACTTTTAAAACCGGATTACAAAATGTCTCACAGAGCAGCGCACACGCTGATTCAGCGAGACCTAAAAATGGAGTGGTGATGGCTGCAGCCAATGGCCTGCCTAGATGCCGGCAGAAGCTTCTGATGTAGATACACCATGTCTCCTTTTGAGACAGGACATGCATATTGTCTTAGAGTCGAGACCTAAAAGTCGGAGCTAGCTCTGATCCACATGCAAAGGCTCAGAAAGAAAGGAAATTATAGCACACTTGGGTAGATCCTATATGCAGCTCCAGTCGTCACTTCCAGGGTAGAGCAGAGTCGACGTGGAGCTGCATCATGCCACCTACTGGCACGCAGGAGCTTTTCTGAAAAATCTTATTGATCAAGTCTGATGCATAAGGATATTCTAAAGGTGAAGAGTTGGCTGTTACAAGCATCCATCCAAACAGTGTCCTGATTCAACAAACTGGTAAAAAGGCACAGGAACATCTAATCCTATCACGATTTGCACTGGTTCTTTACACCCCAACATATTTCAAAATTGAATATATAACCCACATAGCCCTTCAGCTTGGATTTTTCATTTATCTGAAAGTCAAAGTATGCACAGGAGGAATGAGAGACACTAGGAGCAAATCATGCAGAAGTGTGGCTCAATGGTTAGAGTGGCAGAACCTGATGCAGAGGTCTAGCCCGGGACCAGGGTTCAATTCCCTCCTTGGCGGGTCTTGGGCTCAAAATTCCACAGACCAGATAATTCTCGCCTCGGTGCCTATTCCAATCATGGAGTCCCACTCTGCAACTCTGGGCAATAGCTTGCTTAATCTCCACAACGGCCCCCACAACGCTAAGGATGCCTGGCCTCCACCTTGGGGGTGCCCGGGAGTGGACGCCTCACAGGAAAGCCAGGATTGGTTCCACAGTGGTATTCGTACAAGCGCCTTGAGACCCTTGCGGGTGAGTAGTGTGCTATACAAGTATCAATTTTACATTTATGCACAACCCCTGGAATCTCAAATGCAAAAAAATAAAAAAAACTCAAGCCTGCTCCTATCACACCCTATATTGTAGAATCACTTAAATGTGGATTGGAAGCACAACACTAGTCTGCTGCCTTTACATAAAAGCTTGAACATTTACCTATTCAGGACGAGCATTAAAGAGTCACTCTTCTTATGCCTCCGATTTACACGTTTTTCTAAACACAATTCTTGCTCCATTTGAAGGGCTCCATTTCCCTAGTGGCTAAATATGTGCTTTATAAACATATTAATTAATTAATTTAAAGACCATTACCTTATCACAGGACCTAACCAATAGTAGCACCCACCATACTCTTATAATAAACATTACTGTGTTATTAGCATCCCTATCCTAACCAGAAATCTTACAATAATCCACAAACTCTAATTCTCGTTAAATTGATTTATAAGTATCTGAGTAGTGGCTTGTCGATGTAGAGAATGGAACATAGATATAAGTGTTGATTTAATGATGTCTGGGTAACTGGGCATAGATAGATATATGAATCAATGCAGTGATGGTGCACATAAAAAGAATGATGTATGCTGCTTTCCCCAGTTGGGAGGATGTTGTGCCATATAAAACAACACACACATACATTAATGTTTTTATTAGATCTAAGTTTTTAAGCAAAGTAAGGTAGATAGAAAGTGAGCGCCTTCTGTGTTTTCTGAAGTAATTCAGTTGGAGGGGCTCCCATCTGGACCCCGTAGTGAGAAGGTGTGGCTACATGGGTTGGTTCCACTCATTTTGGATTTGTGAAGCAGTAGGGGTGTAGTGTAATGAATCTTAAAGGAAGCTACAGTACAGTAGCTATTTTAAGCCATCCTCATTCTTCATCCCACCTGTTAGAACTGGCTATTTCTGGTAGGCTAGGGCTGACGCCAAAGCCAGGCAGAAACCACCATTCTAGTCAGGGCAAGGAAGTCACACGCCAATATAACCCCTGCTCACCCCCTTGGTAGCTTGGCACGAGCAGTCTAGGCTAAACTCGGAGGCAATGTGTAAGGCATTTGCGTCAGCGCACAACAGCAACAACATACTAGGCACACCACAAAAGAGACTCCACACAAGGTTATTGTAAAAATAACTTTTGTATTGTAAAAGCACATCAGATAAAATCACACATATACATGGTGCCAACTGGCACGGGCAATATTCACATGGGATTATTCACAAGACAGGGCCACATGGGCCACTGTCATAATCAGCACTTAGTAGAAATGACATACTATCAGAACTTAGAATAAAAGAATATAAAAATCACTGTAGCACAAAGTAACAGTTATAAATCACATCCAGTAACTACTGGGAACAGGTAAGTACACACTACGCAACCCTAAACCCCTTAGGAGCATGTCACGCAGGGAACCAGGACCTCACTAGGACCACCTGTACTAAAAAGGACAACCACCTAAGTATCACACAGCATTTAGGGGTCTAAGAAAGAATACATTACTCATGATGCAATAAACCTACATTCAGAGGAGTAGAAAAGACAACCACCTAAGTATCACTCAGCGTTTAGGGGTCTAGGAAAAGAACACATTACCCATGATGCAATAACCTACATTTAGAGGAGTAATAAGGAGAAACACATGATGCCATAAAATACATTCAGCGGTGTTTAGAATAAAGCACATGATGCAAGAAAGTACATTCAGGGGTGCAGCGCAAGAAGACACATGATGACTAAACATTCAGAGGTGCAGCGCATGGAAAGAAAGACACATGATGCAGTAACACATTCAGGGGTGCATAATGAATCAATAGCGCAAAAATCACATGAGGCCTAAAAACCTTCAGAGGTGCAGGAATAACACATGATGCAAGAGATCACATTCAGAGGTGCAATAACCATATACTTGCGCAGCAACTCACATAAGCCACTACCTGTGGCAGTCCCTAGGCCAATGGCCTTGTTGGGGCTCAGACGCCCTGAGTCTCAATGTCAGGGTGCCAGTCTCAAAGTACAAAAAGCCTAAACGTGGCAGGTGCCCACAAAGTGCTGGGCACCTGGAGAACAACAAACTTGCGCCAGGGCCCTCACTGGCCCTTAGGCGCCAACTGCGCCACTGCTGGAGCCACACAGGCTCTTGGCATATCACACATGCCCCAGACGTTGGAGCCACAGAGGCTCTAAAGCAAAATGCCAAACGTTGGAGCCACACCGGCTCTTAAAACAATGGTGCCCCCATGAGCCTCGCTGGACTCTCCAAGCGTTGGGGCGACCCACTGCCAACCGGGGCCGCCCTTGAAGCCCTCGTGGCTTCACACTGCAGGAAGCGCGAGCTCGCGCTACTGGGGAGGGGCGGACACCGACAATATGTCCCGGCGCCCCTCCTGGCTCTTCTGCCCCCTCTTGGAGCCTTGCAGGGCTCAACATCAACACTGGCCCTCAAGAGCCCCCGCGCGGGCTCTACAACCACGGTGGGGCGACCCACTGCCATTCAGGGCCGCCCTTCCCTGGTGCCTCGACCGGCACCACGAGGACTCATCTGCTCCCTCGCGGAGCAGCAACATCACGGAGCCCCCCCCAGCCCTCTTGACTCACCGGGCTGTTCTCGGCGGGGGCTCCTCTTCGCCCGGTCTCCCTCCCTGGGACCGGGTCTCTTCACCGGCAGCGGGCGGGGCTCTCCTTCACTCGCGGTGGGGGCCGGCACCGACAATGTGCCTCGCGCCCCCGCCGCAAGTCTCCGCCTGCCGCTCCTTCTTCACTCGGGGCTCCCTCGGCACCCGGGAGCCCCAGGAGCCGACCACACTCCTCCTCCAATGCCGCCGGGTTTCCTCAACTCACGGGAGCCCGGCCGACCCCCCGCCATGCTTCTCCTCCGCCTCATCCCTCGTGCCCCCGGCCTCAGGGCGGCCCAGCCAATCACGTCGCGGCTCCTGCGACGAGCCCCTCATGACGCGAGGCCGCCAACCAATGGCAGCGCGGCCTCGCCGATGACACGACGATCCACGGGCCAATCCCGTCGCGGCCCCTTCGTGGTGGTTTTTCTCCGCGGCAGATCGAGGTGGGCACTCGTAAATAATTAAATCAATGCAGGCAGGAATCCTCAGCGCATCCAGCGCTATAAACGAGCATGAAAAGCGCTCCTAAGCGCTAGAAAGTCCAGAGAAAGCGCTCTCAAGCGCTTGGGGAAAATGAAGCGCCCCAAAGCGCTAGAAAGCAGGCAGAGCGCTCCCAGGCGCTCAGGGGGAAGCACAGCGCCTCCAGGCGCTAGAAATCAACTCCAGCGCTCTCCACAGGAAAAGGCAGCTTCTCCATGCTGCCAAGGTCCCAGAGCTTCCCCAGGGGCAAAGCCAAGTCCCCCCTTCAGCCCAGGCAGGCAGAGGGGTCCCCCAGGAGTCCAGGAATCCAGGGGCTGGGCAGCGCCCACCCCTGGTAGATTCAAGTCAGCCACAAGAGCAAGAACAAGAACAACTTGGAAGGAGACACAGCCCCTTCTTATACACAGAAATTCCTTTGAAGTACTTCGTGCAAGGGGCCCTGAGTACTGGAATGTTTCTGGTTTTCGTCTTCCTGACAGCTTCAGGGCCAGAGGTGACAGTGGGCTGTCAGGATGGAGAGCCAGCAGGGTGGGCGGCAGGCACGGCCCGGCACCACCAGACGCTCTTTCCTCCTATCCCTGACAGCAGAGGGGCCTTTCATCTACGGCTGACTCAGACCCCCTCCTCCGGGGCCTTGCAGACCCTGCAGACCCTGTCCTACTCAAACCAGACAGTCCACCCACCAGCAGGCCCAGGCACTCCTGGGCAGACTCACCAGCCAATCACACGCTAGCACCAACTTACACAAATATGCCAACTTCCAAAAGTAGTACTTCTAGACTAGACACAGTCATGCCGCACATATCATTTTGCAGCATTCATTCTCACGAGTTTATACATACCAAACTCGACCCCTGCACTCCCCATACAACAGGAACTACCATGGGCATACATATTCCCCATTCATTCCTATGGGAGGGCAGGTCACTCACCCTTCATACAGAGAGCTCCAGCACTTTACCCTGTACCACAGTGAAAAAGTGCGCAGAGGCCTAGAATCACCAACACCAGGTTCCAGAGACAGGCTAGGAAAAAGCAAAAAGTCTAGGGGTGAACCTGCCCAAAGGGCCGGGTCCAACACCACCTTTCTCTTCTCTCACCTTTCTATCCTCTTTCCCGGTTCCTTATCTCTCATTCTCCATTCATCATTCCTTATCCCTCATTCTTCATTTGGTATACATCACTCCTTATCCATCAGGCCTCACTCCTCACCTCTAATTTCTCAGCCATTGTTCCTCATCATTCACTTCTTAGCAATCTACTCATAATTCATACCTTGCATACTTTTGCACTCACCTCTCAACTTCTCACTCCTCATCTAATTTGCTGTCTTCACTTCTCATCTATCATTCCTCGCTACTCATTTTCCACTGCTTTTCTTATTTCTCACTTCTCCCTTCTCATCCCTCTTACCTCACTCATCATCCCTCACTTATCACTTTCAATTCTTCACTCCTCATCCCTTCCGTTTCTCTTACTCTCAATTTCTAATCTCTAAACTCACCTCCCACCCCTCAGTTGTCACACTTTATTCCACACACCACATCTCTCACTATTTATCCCTTATTCCCCATTCCTCACCCACAACCCTCTCTCCTCATTCCTCATCCCTTATTGATCATGCCTCCTCCTACTTGTAAAGAAGTTAGCAGTCCAGTAGCTGGGTGGGCGGAGTTAGGTGGGCAGAGGGGAAGAGGTGGGGACAGGACAGGAAAGGGTTAGTTAGTGTAGGGACGGGGAGCAGAGCGGACGTAAGAATAAAGAGTTAGACAAGTACCTCTGTGTCCGCGTGTTATTGTAGTAAGACACTACAACTGGCGACGAGGTCGGGATCCAGAAACAAACCGACCAGAGCCAAAAGTGAAGCCCACAGAAGTGACCTGGCACCCCTCAGAAGCGGGAGTTTGCCGAGAGAAAGAGAACGGAAAGAAAAGTGAAAGCGCCGAAGCGCCAGAGGAGGAAACGCCGGTCGGCTCAGACACGCGAGTCCCATGGGTGTGGAAGACCCGACAGAAACACAAGCGAAGGTCGGGAGCCCACTCCGACCTTGCCCAGCGCACCCCGAAGTACTGTGAGGGTGAGAGAAGTGCCCCACGAACAAGCGACGAAGCGCCCCACCGCCGGCACTGACACCGCCAAGAAAAGTAAAGCCTCGCCGCCCGATGCGTGAGGTTTAGCATCGAGTCGGCGCGTGAGACCGGAAGACCACGCTGGGCAGCGGGAGCCCACCCCAACCTCACCTGAGGAGCTGAAGCATCCAACTGTGAGTCTGGCAGCCTGAATGTATGCCTGGAAACGAGAGAGAGAGCCTCGTGTGCTGCGAAGGGGGCGGCCATCTTGAAGTCAGGCATCCCTGAAGACAAACCCTGTGTAAATGTGCGGCGGCCATTTTGGAGTCAGGCAAAGACCAAAAAACAAGCATTGGCATTGAAAATAAACAAGCAGTGGCAATAGAACCCAGCAAATTTTGACAAACAAGCATTGGTAACTGGAAACAAACAAACATTGGTGACTGAAAACAACAAGTCTTGGCAAACGAACACTGGTAGCAGAAATAAAGGCCAGAAACAAACACTGACTGCAGAATCAACCAAACACTGGCGACAGAAGCAAACTAACGTCAGCGACAGTGACGCACAAGCACTGAAGACCCACCATCAAGATGTCTAACCCTCCAGCGCGAACCGAAGTCAAAGGAGGAACGCATCTACGAGCACCTGAGCCACTAACAGTTACAATTGGAAGCAGCATGGGCCAAAAAAATGGCAAGAATGGCTAGAGGACTTCGAGGACTACATTGAAGGGTCCAAAATAGAGCCGGACAAGGAAAAAATAATAGCCCTCCGCAACCTAGGGGGGCGTGAGATAAGTAAAATTGTGCGAGAGATCCCAGTTACAGAGGCCGACACCTACGTCAAGGTAAAAGATGTGCTAAATAAACGTTTTCTGCACAAGAGAAATGTCGACTACGAACGACACAAGTTCCACCAGCAGCGCCAAGGGAAAGAAGAACCTCTGAGCTCGTTCATACATCGACTGCGACGACAATCAAAATACTGTGATTTCACAAACTTCTCGCCTGATGCAGCCATTAAATCCCAAATAATCACTGGTTGTCACTCGGAATCTCTGAGGCGACGATTGCTAAGAAAACCGCAAGAACTAGAAGAAATTGAAGAGAACTCCCGGTTGTACGACCAAGCTGAAGAAGACGCGGCGGACATTGAAACCGGGCCTAGTACCAGTCACGAACATGCCAACCGCATCTCGGAACGAAGTCATGGAAGACAGGAACGGTGTGACAGCGGAAGAAGAAACCCGCGAGACAGATCACGACGCTCTAAATTCTCGCCCAGACGACGTCCGGACTACCGGAGGAAGGAACCTGAGAGGAGGGATCGACGACCCGAACGCACGAGACGGTGCTTCAGGTGCGGATACGACTACCCTCACATCGACTCCTGCCCTGCCTTGGGCCAACGCTGCAGAAAATGTGGACGGTCCAACCACTTTGAAGCCATGTGTGGGGACTACCACAGAGAAAGACGCAATGATGATGACAGACGCGATGGCCCGCAGAGGCCCTCGAGATCGGAAACCAAACGTCACCAGATCAGAGCAGTCCAAGGAGAGCCCATCAGATCTCCCGCGTCATCGCATTCCAGCCAAGAATCTCGACCTTCCAGATGGGACCGTCGTTCTCCATCAAGGGAATCAAGATCATCCTCGTCCAAGCGGTCTTCATACACCGTTGAATACATCAACATTGCTGATAATGATCAGCTCAAACGATACCCACGTCTCAACATCAAAGTGGGTAACCACGCCGCCAGGTTTGTGATGGACAGTGGAGCGTCACTCAATTACATCTCGGTTGCAGAGCATGAACGCATGGACCCGAAACCTCGCCTGCAGTTTGCGCCTGTCCGTGTGTACACCTGGATGTCAAGGAAACCGCTCCCATGTCTGGGCAAATTTGACACCACCCTTACGCACGGCGACATCTCTATCCCAGCGGTCATCCACGTCATTAAAGGGCCTGATGCGGACTGTTTACTGAGCCTTCCCACCGCTGAACGTCTTCGACTGGTGCATGTCCTCTTTAACGTGAATGACAGCTCGGACTGTGCTGAGAAATTTCCCAAACTATTCCAAGGCTTGGGAAAATTGAGGGGCCGGCAAATTCATCTGCACATTAATGAGCAGCATCCGCGGCGGGTGCCCTTTCACCTACAATCAGCGGTTGAAAGTGAACTGCAGGAACTCTTGGACGTCGACATCATCGAGCGCACTGAGGGCCCCACTCCCTGGGTGTCCCCGGTGGTCATCGTCCCCAAGAAAGGGACCCCCAACAAGGTCAGACTCTGTGTGGACATGCGCTTGCCGAACACGGCCATTGAAAGGGAGAGACACCCCGGGCCACACTTGAGCGACATGATCACAGCGGTCAACGGGGCAAAAGTGTTTTCTAAACTGGACTTGAACAAGGGCTACCATCAGCTCGAACTGGATGACAGCTCTCGCTCCATCACAACATTCGCCACACACCTTGGTCTCTTCCGTTACAAACGGCTCAGTTTTGGCATCTCATCGGCTGCCGAAATCTTCCAGGAGGCCATACGGCTTGTCATCCAACACATACCTAACGGCCTCAATTACAGCGATGATATCTTAGTCTACGGATCTGACACGCGGGAGCACGACATCGCCCTTGATCGCGTCTGCCACGCCCTGATGGAAGCCAACCTGACCCTCAACAGAGAAAAATGTGAATTTCATCAATCCACCCTGAAATTCTTCGGTCACATTTTCTCGTCGAGTGGCATGAAACCGGACCCTGATAAAATCGCCACGCTCAATAACACCAAGAGCCCGGCTGACGTCAACGACCTACGCTCCTTCCTCGGAATGGTGAGTTACTGCGCCCGCTACATTCGTGATTACGCCACTGTAAGTCACCCACTGAGGCTCCTCACGAAAGCTGGCCAGCCATTTGTGTGGACCCCGGAGTGTGAGCGTGCTTTCAAGGACATCAAACACGCCGTGGAATCGGCCGACTGCCTCTCCTATTTCAACCCCAGGAGGAAAACGGAAATCACCGTGGACGCAAGCCCTGTGGGCTTGGGAGCCATTCTGGCACAATATGACAATGAGTCGGATCAGAGGCGGATCATCGCCTACGCCAGTCGGAGCCTTACCGACCCGGAGAAAAAATATTGCCAACCGGAGAAAGAGAGCTTGGCCGTTGTGTGGGCGTGTGAACACTTCCACATCTTTGTGTACGGGAAACATTTCACGCTCATAACCGACCACCAGGCACTCGTCACGATCTACGGGAACCCCAAATGCAAGATGCCCCCCAGGATCGAAAGATGGGGTTTACGACTACAAGAATATACTTTCACAATTGTCCACAAACCGGGGAAGGCGGAGAATCCAGCCGACTACATGTCCCGCCACCCCCGAGAATCCTCAGAGGCTGAGCCTTCCATCGCGGAGGAGTACATCCACTTCGTGACTGGTCATGCTCGTCCACCGGCTATCCCCATGCACACCATTCGGGAAGCGACCAATCAAGACAACATCTTACAAATAGTGCTGAAGCGCATATGATCCAACCGGTGGAGATACCACCCGCAGGAGGAAGAGGAAGATCCTGCCGTCAAGAAAGAACTCCAGGCTTTCCGACATGTCTCTGATGAACTCTCTGTAACTACTGATGGCATCCTTCTGAGAGACCACAGACTGGTCATTCCTGCGATACTGAGGCAAGGAGTAATTGACCTCGCTCACGAAGGCCATCGGGGAGTCGTGTCCACCAAAAGAGCACTGAGAGAGCGGGTCTGGTTTCCGGCCCTCGACCAGATGGTTGAAGACACATTGAAAGACTGCCACCTCTGTCAACTGACCAGCCACAGCAGTTCACCCGCACCTCTACAAATGACCCCATTGCCTGATGGGGTGTGGCAGGAAGTTGCCATGGACTTTTATGGGCCCCTGCAATCAGGGAAATACGTGGTCGTCATCATGGACGAATACTCGAGATTCCCAGTGGCTCATTTCACATCATCCACCAGTGCCGCCTGAACCCTCAAGGTACTCGAGGAAGTCTTCGCGACATGGGGCGTCCCCAAGGTCATCAAGACGGACAACGGACCCCCATTCAACAGTCATGAATTCAGCGATTTCGCGAAGCAAATGGACTTTCAACACCGCAAAGTCACGCCCCTCTGGCCACAGGCCAACGGCACTGTAGAGAGATTCATGTCCACCATTAAGAGAACTTTCCAGCAAGCCACTGCCGAGAGGAAGGATTTGAGGTCGGCATTGAACGAGGTCCTCAGCGCCTACAGAACTACTCCACATTCCACAACGGGCCAGTGCCCTGCCACTCTCATGCTCGGGAGGACAATGAGAAATCGGATCCCAACATGGGACGGAGCACTGAGGAAGCCCCTCTCGGACCAACAACATCGAGAGATGGCCGTGACAGATCGGCTTCGCAAAGAAAAAATGAAAGAGTATGCTGACAGCAAGCGGAGACCCCGGTCACCCTCTCTGAAGGAAGGTGACAGAGTCCTTGTCAAGCAGGAACAACGCCAAAAGACTGACTGTCGTTTCAAGGATGAGCCTCTAACAGTTGTCCAACAAAAGGGCACCATGGTGACTGCGAAATCAGAAACCCGGCGAGTCACCCGCAACGCTTCTCACTTCAAGAAGTGTTCTCCCGAAGACCATGAGAGTACAACCTTAACTCCTACGCCTGCGGGCCGGGATAACCCTGAGTCTGTCGCACCAAATACCGGACATTCATCAGCAGAAGGACTAGGGCACTGGGCCCACTCCAACGAGACCCAGACGTCACGTGCAGCCTCCCAAGAGACTGATCGAAGAGATGGACTAATCTCTATTTCATTTGTTGCTTTACTAAGAAAGGGGGAGATGTAAAGAAGTTAGCAGTCCAGTAGCTGGGTGGGCGGAGTTAGGTGGGCAGAGGGTTAAGAGAGGTGGGGACAGGACAGGAAAGGGTTAGTTAGTGTAGGGACGGGGAGCAGAGCGGACGTAAGAATAAAGAGTTAGACAAGTACCTCTGTGTCCGCGTGTTATTGTAGTAAGACACTACACTACTCACCTGCAGTGATGAGTAAATTGGACAAATGATGACGACGTTAAAATGTATGTTACTCTGTCAAGTTTAGCATAGCCTCATCCAGATTTCTCACCCCTCACTCCTCTTGCCTCATCCCCTCCCCCTCTCTCCACCAGTGATGAGTGAAAGTGTCAATGTTTTTACCCTTGATCCTGCCCCCATAGGTTCCATTCGTATTCACCCTCTATCACATAATTAAGCCATATTGTCCCCTCAATTAAATCTCAACATCAGTGCTTCCTAAATTCTTCTGCTTAGTGTTTGGGAGCAAATCAGTTCCCGCCTACCTTGGAGTTATTTAAAAACCTGCCACTCTCCACTTCTGCAGAGCTCCAGAAATTAAATTACTGCCGCTAGATGTTTGTTTTACTTAATTGGAGTTATATTGGAAACAATCTGAAACATAATTACTAATGAATGAATTATTCAGGTTTTCCAGCGACTTCATCATCGCTTTACATGAATATCTGCACACTTGATAAGCTGCTGGTAATCAAAGAAAGTGTTTAAATATGTTGCTGGCACATGATTGCAAGCCGTGCGAGTGCTGGATGGAACGTGCTCTCCAAAGCCCTGAAATTTGCATCCTGTGATATGAAAGGATCGGAAACAACTTGCATAAAATCATCTTGGCATCTAACATAAGACGTTTGTCACATCCAGTAAGCTTCCAAAGGATGCGATTTTTTCTTTAAAAACCCGAGTGGACGATTAAGCAAACAATTAGTAATTTGCATGCATTCACAGGTAGGCTGTAACAAAATGTTCAGATCTGAGTAATTAAGTGGAACATTCAAACTGTCAATGTCTATGTCTGATTCTCATTAGTCGGAAAGGTGAATTCACCCATAATTTTCCAAGTGATGATTCTATCAGATTTCATTTTACTCATGTCATTTTAATCAAAAGTCATCGAAAATATTAAATATTTCCGTGGGTTTCCCATCTCTGTTGTCTTTTCATACATAAGGGGCCCTGTGTCTGTTTGAATTGTGGTCGGTGTCAGAGATTAATCTGTAAAATATTAGCTGCTGGTTGGCAATTTTTTTTTTGCAGTCTTATGAAATCCAGTATTTGTAAAGCGCACAATTACCCGAGGGTGTCAAGGAACTGGGGGCCGTCAGGAAGCAAGTGCCCAGAGTCACATGGTGCCAGGCTTATCTGCCGCCGGCACCAGGGATCAAACCGTGAACCCCATGGTCCGGATTGAGGCACCGTGACCACTGCACCACACCTCTTAAACAGCTGGAACTCGACCGGAAGGTATTAGAGGCTGTACCTGAGCACAAGTTATATTACGCAAGGACACAGTCATTTTTTGGTAGACAGGGGGGGGGGGGGGGGGGGGGGGTTGTCGGATTTTGTGAATTGTCCAGAATCATAGGATGTTTGAGCCGACGCCAAGACTCGAACTTGGGGCCTCAGTAGGATACCATCATATTTGGGATGGGACTGCCCGACTAGTTGTCGGTGGTCCTGCCATTGCAAATTACAATGCGACTGCCTTCAAGGTGGTCGCAAAGTCTACATTTTGTATTGCTGCGTGTGCTGTGGGCTGCAGCACATGCCTCAGTGCAAAAACACACCTTTTGCATATCCCTGCTGTTAGAAATGGGGGTCTCTAGTTGGCAATGGTTTGCACCTTTGTCCAAAAAGGGACCCTTGCTTTTAGTCAGGGTAAGGGGCTACAATTCTAAAATAACCCCTGCTCACTGACTTGGTAGCTTGGCATAAGCAGACAGGCTTATCTCAGAGGCAGTGTGTAAAGCAATTGTGCACACATACAGAAATACAGTGAAAACACCATGAATGGACACCACACCAGTTTAGAAAAATATATCATCTTTACTAGACTTAACACAAGACCAAACAACAAAAATCCACAATGCAGTAATCAAAAATAGGACTTTAAAATGGTAGAAACAGCTTAGTTCAATGTAGATGGTAAATGAGACACTTTACTCTCAAAGTACCTTGGTTGCGTCACGCAAAACAAACAAAAGCGTCACAGGGAAGGTGATGCGTTGGTTCCTTACTTCGGGGGAGGGGATGCGTCAGTTCCTTACTGCAGCATAGGGGAGGTAATGCGTCGGTTCCTTACCGGAGAGGAGGTGATGTGTCGGTTTCTTACTGCGTTCCGGTTACGATGCGACAAGATGGCGCCTCGATGCGATGTGACGATCCGGTGAAATGCAACAAACTGGCATCTTTGATTCGATGGGACAAAGTGGATTCAATGCGTGCACGCCTGGTGGCCATGCGGCGAAATCGATGAACTTTGGAGGTGCGACAGGCCTTGCGACACGCTTCTCCGGTGATGCAACAGTGACCTCTGCGGCAGTGGCACACCTCTCCGGTGATGCTACACGCTTCATCTGCGAAGCGACGGCGAACAGCTGCAGAGGTGGCATGCTTCTTCGGCGATGAAACAGCAACTGCTGCGGCGACGGCACGCTTCTCCTCGTTGCGCCAAGCTTCCAGCTCTCAGAGACATGCAGTCTCTCAGAGGGCCTAAACAACAGCAGGCACCTCGCTGCAAGTAGAATTCCCAGCAAGGGAATTCATGGGGAGCTGGTGGGGAAGTCTTTGTGTCCCTGGGACTTCAGGACAGGAGGCAAGCTCAGTCACAAGCCCTTGGAAATATTCCTCAAGATGATAAAGTAAACACAACAAAGTCCTTTTCTCCTTTTCTTGGCAATCAAGTAACCACTGCAGGCCGACCCCAAATTGCTACCAAGCCGCCCCAGGTCAAACCCATGGACCCTTCACCTGCCACTCCTGCAAGTTCGACTGCATCAGAACCCACACCAAATCCACAAACTCCAAACAGAGCTCCGACACTAACCACCTAAAGTGCATCCTGCTCAACACCCGCTCAGTCCACAGACACTCCATCGAACTCTGGAACCTACTCGACACTACATAGCTGGACGTCGCCTTCCTTACAGAAACATGGATGAACGCCTCATCAGTGCCCGACATCGCCATAGCCATCCCGGACGCCTACAAGATCATCCGAAAAGATCGCACCAACCAAACAGGAGGAGGCATCGCCATTGTCCATAAGAACACCATCCGCATCACGACCAGTTCCGACGACAACCTCGCTACCGCTGAACACCTTCACTTCCAGATTCACACCGACCCCAAAACAACACTCAGAGGCACCCTCATCTACAGACCACCAGGACCCTGCACTCAATTCAGCGAAGACATCACTGACTTCATTAGCCCACATGCCCACCCCTCCGAGAACTACATTCTACTGGGAGACCTCAACTTCCACCTGGAAACGAAAAACGACAGCAACACCACCACCCTTCTGGACAACCTGGCCAATCTTGGACTCAAACAACTCGATGACACCCCCACCCACTTTGCCGGACACACGCTTGACCCTATCTTCACCTCCAGCAAGCACATCTCCTTCGATCACACCACAGCTCTCCATTGGACGGACCACAGCTGCGTTCACTTCAACTACAAAAAGTCCACGACCCACAACCCCCCACAACCTATTCCTCGAAGAAATTGGAACAAAATCACCACCGACCAGCTCTTCACATCGCTTCACCAAAACCCCCCTGCCAAATCATCGGACCCAATCCAAGCAGCCACCAACCGCACACAATGGATCTCCCACAGCGCCGACGAACTAGCACCCTTGAAAAACCATCTAATCAAGCAAGGTAGCAAAAAAGCCCCCTGGTTCAACGATGACCTTAAGAAATCCAAGAAGTTATGTCGTACTCTCGAGAAAACCTGGAGAAAAAACCCAACCACTGACAACCTAGCCACCTTCAAGAACGCCACCCGCAAACACCACCAACTGATCCGATCCACCAAGAAATCAGCATTCAAGGATCGACTTGACAACAATGCCCAAAACAGCAAGGAACTATTGGAAAGGGGCGACCACTCGGTCCCCCCGAACGTATGGTAGGGGGCCCGGATCCCCCCGGGAAACCATTTTGGGCGGGGGCCGTGTCACGGCTGGTATGCCCGAAGCGGCGTAGCCGGGGCGCGCCTTTTTCCCGCCCAAGAGGGGTTGTCCTAGACACCTACACCATTGGCCACGCCCAGTAGGCGTACCGGAGGAGGGTACACACCCTCCCGAAGACGAATAAAGAGAGCAGGAGTCCGAAGAAGCATCCTCTTGTTCCTGTGCTTGGAAGCTGCACCCACTCGTTGCACGTGAGCCCTCGACGGAACAAGGAGCAATTTTGAGAACTTGTAATTCTTGTGTTTCTCTTTCAGCGACTTCGAGGCAACGATCCAGGACCGTGTTGAGCAACAAGGATCGAACATCCGATAATAATGCCTGGCAAGAAGGCCGGAAAGAAGTCAGGGACTGACCAGATGCTTCGCATGCTGATAAAAGATATGGCAAGCATGAAGTAGCAGATGGCAGCGATGAACAATACGGGTGAACCAAAGAAGGTTATAGGCCCGGCATTGCCGGGAGTAGTCCCCGCAGGGAGGGGAAAAAGGGTCAGGAATAGGGCGGCAGGGGGGGAGGTCCCGGTTCCCGAGTCGCCCCCGGCAAGCCCGGTCATTCCAGACGAAGCCCCGGTACCGATCCCTGACGCGGGCCAACCGATTCCGGTTGTTGTTACGCCCGCCAGCGAGGAGGATATGCCTCCGGAGTTAGCCGCCCAGTTGGCCGCATGGCTCGGCAGAAAGACAGGGGGTGCTACGGCACTGGGAGACACGGCCGAGGAGGCCAAGTTACTAATGCAGCAGTTGCGGCAGTCGCGAGATGCCGCGAAGGCGAATCTCTCTCTTGTCCCCCCACAGGTGACCTCGGAAGGAACAGAACCGGCGTCGAAAAGGCAGCGGGATCAGCAATGGAGCCGGGTAAGCAGGCATTGCCAATGGCAAGGGAGGGGTCTTTGCCCTCGAGAATGGAAAAGGTGGTCCAACATATACCGCTGGCCACGAAAGAATTGATTTGGGCTGATAAGTATGTGAATATGTTTTCTCTGCTGACTGACCATCGCGAGATGGAGTATGTTAAGACTCAGAAGGATTTGTGGCACCCGAGTGTGTGGCGAGCCAAAATGGCGGGTTTCAGGGTTGATGAGACAATCTCAAATTGGGCCAAGGCCTTTGCGATGTTTACTGCAATTATTGGGGAAGGTAAGCCCGAGGTTTTGACCGAATTGGCCTGCTATCAGGCACGAATATTGGATTTTTATGAGACTTATGAGGGCGATGAGTGGATGGGTTACGATATGAAGTTTCGTAAGGCCAAGGAGTACGATTCATCTCTGACGTGGGATTCTCTCGACTCGATCTCTTGGCAGAAGCAGCTCCTGCCAGGCGCGACAAAGTCATTCTCGCTAGGCGGGAGTGGGTCGGGGCCTTCCCCCAAACAGCCCGCGACGCCCTTTCGAGCAGGCCCCGCTGGCGACACCCAACCAAGGAATGGTGGGAATGGGGGTAAGAAAGGGTTTTGTTGGAACTTTAACAGGGGCAACTGCACAAGGCCACAAGGGACATGTAAGTTCAGACATGTGTGTGCAGGTTGCGGAAATTCTTCACACCCCGAGAGTTCGTGTAGATCCAGGAGTAGTGATATGGGGGTAGAGGAGGGGCCAAACAGGTCTGAGGGGGTCCATTGTGTACCGATACCTACCCCCGTCGATATCATGGCAATGATCCCCTGGCTAAACGAATACCCTGATCATGTCTCCGCTGGGGTGTTGAGGAACGGTTTCTTATATGGTTTCCACATCCCGGCGGGGGATTTTCAGGGGGAACCACTTTGTAGGAACCAACTCTCGGCTCTGCACAATCCAGCGGTGGTTGAGAGGAAGATTGCAAAGGAGGTTGCCCTTGGCCGGGTTGCTGGCCCATATAGGCACCCGCCAGTACCTAATTTCATCTGTTCCCCATTAGGGGTGGTTCCCAAGAAGGACCCTGAGGAATTTAGGCTGATCCATAACTTGTCAGCTCCGAGGGGTCTTTCGGTAAACGATGCGATTGACCCAGGAGTGTGTTCGGTGCGGTACGCATCCTTCGATGATGCCGTCACCATGTTGAATTGCCTGGGGCCCGGAGCACTGATGGCGAAGTCCGATATCGAGTCAGCGTTCCGGTTGCTCCCGGTACACCCAAGGGATCAGCGTCTGTTAGGTTTTGTGTTCCAGGGTCAGTACTACATGGATAAATGTATGCCAATGGGTTGCTCCATCTCTTGTGCCTATTTTGAGAAATTCAGCTGTTTCCTGGAATGGGCATTCACCAAGGCCACTGGCCATAGCCATGTTATGCATTATCTTGATGATTTTTTTATTTTTGGGGGCAGCCAACGACACAACATGTGCGCAGGCCTTACATGAATTTTGCACTCTCATGAAGGAGTTCGGGGTGCCATTGGCACCAGGTAAAACGGTTGGACCATCTGCTTCACTCGAGTTTCTGGGAATTGAGCTCGATTCTGTGGAGGGATGTTTCCGTCTGCCAGTGGGGAAAGTAGCGAAATTCAGGGCTTTCCTGGAACTGTGCATTAGCAAAGAGAAAGTGACTCTCCACCAGTTACAACAAGCAGTAGGGCAGCTTAACTTTGCTCTAAGAGTGATACCAATGGCCCGCCCCTTTTCTCGCTCCATTGCACAAGCCATGGTTGGTCTAAAGGAGGGGCACCACCGCACGAGACTGTCGGCAGAGGTTCGCCAGGACATGCGCATATGGTTGGCGTTCCTGGCGGACTTCAACGGTCGAGTGGTGTGGAACCAGCCGCCAGCGTCTTCGGACGAGCTGGGTTTGTGGACCGACTCGGCGGGGAGCGTGGGATTTGGCGCCATCTTCGGTAATCGATGGTCGGCGCAGACATGGCCGATGTGGTGGCACACCAGCGGCCTCACAGGTAACATTGGGTTCCTCGAGTTGTTCCCCATTTTTGTGGCTCTGAAGGCATGGCCGGATGAGTTCAGAGATCGCTCTGTGGTGTTTTGGTCCGACAATATGACTGTGGTTGAATGTATAAATAGTCAGGCAGCACGCTGTAAGTGGATATTGAGATTACTGAAAGAAATTGTGCTGCTTTGCATGAGACTGAACGTGCAATTCAGAGCGAAGCATGTGCCAGGTGTACTGAACCAGGCGGCTGATGCACTCTCTCGTTCACACATGCAGGCTTTCAGGGACTATCTACCTTCCGCAGACCTAGCGGCGGCACCATTTCCCGAAGCACTCTGGTTACTCGGTGCCCCGGATTACAGGACCTCGTGGCAGCCAGCTTAGCCCCCAGGACAAGGAAGGCATACAAAGGAGCGTTTCATTCCTATTGAACATTTTTGGGTCCGACAGGGGGGGACAATTGGGGTCTGGAGGATAATGTGCTGAAGTTTCTAGTAGCACTGCACAGGGAGGGCCGATCAGCGGCAACGGCCAATAGGCACCGGGCTGCCATTTCTTTCATGGCGCAGGCGCATGGTATCAAGGACCCGACATCATCCTTTTTGGTAAAGAAAGCCCTTCGTGGTTGGCAATGCCTTGAGGGTCGCAGAGCGGACGAGAGGCGCCCGATTGGGTTAGACAGGTTGTCCCTGCTGATGTCGATGCTCCCCACGACATGTTCCTCCCAGTCCGAGGCAGTGCTGTTCCGGGCCGCTTTCGCATTAGCATTCCATGGGGCTATGCGGGTGAGCGAGCTGGTGGCAAGAAACAAGAAAGATGTGGAGGGAGGTCTGTGTCGGGATTGCATTCTGATTAAGGGTGATTCTATGGTGATCACAATAGCCAAGTCCAAGACTGATCAGATTGCTAGGGGAGACAGTATTGTGGTCCAGCGCATGCGCGGGTCCCCCATGTGCCCGGTAAAGTGCTTGGAGGAATATTTGGCGCAAAGGGCGGATACATGGGGGGGTAGCCTGCTGAGACACATCGACGCCACCCCACTGACGAGGTTCCAGTTTCAGAGGGTGCTAACAATGTCAATCGCAGCAGCGGGCTGGGACCCCGGCGATTTCGGGACCCATTCCTTTCGGATAGGGGCTGCTACAGAGGCTACAGCCAGGGGTCAGAGTGTTGAGAAAGTGAAACAACTGGGACGGTGGTCCTCGAACTGTTATAAAAGGTATGTGCGTTTGCACATGTTGTGAAGCCAATGTCATGCACTCACGCTTCTTGTCTTCTGTTTGGTTTTCAGTTTCGCGAGCATGCTATGCGGGGCGGACTGTGCAGTCGACCCGGCACCTGGGGACCAGTGGTCAGAGATCACCGGCTGAGGACAGAGTGGTGTGGGTCGTGGGCCACTCATACGTGAGACGGGCCGGGGACATATTCAAAGCAGGTGACATGATTCACGCAGCTGGGGAATACGGGTACAGAGTGACCTTCCACGGAAGGGGCGGGCTCTGTATTGACCAGTTTCAATGTTTTGTCGAGGATCTGTTAGGGCGGCAGAGGTCACCGCCATCTGTAATCACAGTACACCTGGGGGGCAATGACTTGGTGACACTCGGCCGGCGAGTACTACTCGAGCGAGTTCTATCTACTGTTAGCTGGCTGGCGAGAAGGATCCTGGGGTGCACGATAGCATGGTCCCACATGATTCCCAGAAGCGTGTGGCGGGGGGGCCTCTCGGTGCCAGCACTGAACCATTCGGTAGAGAAGGTCAATAACAAACTTAGTAGATTGCTTCGCTCGGCGCAGTTGCACTGTATTCCGCATGGGTGTATTCGGGGGGATCACATGTATCTCGATGATGGGGTCCATTTGTCCCGGGAGGGGAATGTCTTACTCATAGGAGACTTCTTGGCATGGTTAAGGGGTTTGTAATAACATGACCTTTGGTAGGAGTTTGTGGGGGGGCCGGATAGCCGGTCAACTATCCTGCCTGTGGCGGTAAGGTCATGATCGGTGAGCAGTAATTTCAAGGTCCCTAGAGGGGGGGCGCCACCCACTATGGATGGGAGCGCCCGCGGGGAGGCGGCTATTGGCCCCTCCCACGGGGAGGCGGCACCCACTAAGTATGGGTCGCCTAAGGGAAGACGGCCATAGGCCCCTTCCAGGGGAGGAGGCGGCTACATGCCCCTCCTACGAATTTCCTGGGGCCCGGATATCCGCGACGGCGGATGTGATTGACAGTGTGGGGTGGGAGGGGGGTCCACGCTGCCTTCTTACAGACACCCCACACGGGTCCTCGGACGACCTTTAAGATGGCGTCGAGTTAAATGGGGGCCCCCGCAAGACAAGGGAAATTGGAGTTGGCACAGAGGGCACAGTCCTCTGCGCGGCCGCCCTCACACCGTGAGGGGGAGAGTTCTGGTAGTAGGGATCTGACACCGGTTGTGACCTTGCCGTTGGCCCGTAATGCTAGGATGTACAATTTTAATTTAGAAAGTATGCATTTGCAGGATGTTAGATTCGGCTAGGAAAACCTTTGTACTAGAGATTTGTTAAGGTTAGCCAAAGAACATGTCTGCATCAAAATGTAATAAATGAAAATTGTACATGATATGAAACTATTATTTTAATGTTTTAATTTTGTTTCATATTTTAATAAATACGGCCGGGGGGGTCACTCCCTCCCGCCTTCCAAAAGTTCAGACCTGAGTCCGTCTTCCCATCCTTGGGGATTGTGTTGGGAGGGGGTAACAGGCATCCCGGCCATATGGAAAGGGGCGACCACTCGGTCCCCCCGAACGTATGGTAGGGGGCCCGGATCCCCCCGGGAAACCATTTTGGGCGGGGGGCGTGTCATAGCTGGTATGCCCGAAGCGGCGTAGCCGGGGCGCGCCTTTTTCCCGCCCAAGAGGGGTTGTCCTAGACACCTACACCGTTGGCCACGCCCAGTAGGCGTACCGGAGGAGGGTACACACCCTCCCGAAGAGGAATAAAGAGAGCAGGAATCCGAAGAAGCATCCTCTTGTTCCTGTGCTTGGAAGCTGCACCCACTCGTTGCACGTGAGCCCTCGACGGAACAAGGAGCAATTTTGACCCACCCACCAGCCCCTGATAACAGCGTTAGTACTGCAATAAAGTGATTTGCGTTGATAACAGCCTTTTTTCCATTTTTATTTAGCGGTAAACAACATAGCAATGTTAGTACTGCAATAAAGTATTTGCTTGGTGACGCCTTCGTCCTCGATTGAGCGAACTGATAAGGATCTTGTTTAGTGATGTGATGAGTATCTAGTGGTATTGACAAATATTGTAATGTACAGTTTAAATTTTCTTCCTTAGTAGGTAAACAAATGTCGTATTTATTTTTTGGTCGGGCGGTAAGGTCATGATCGGTGAGCAGTAATTTCAAGGTCCCTAGAGGGGGGGCGCCACCCACTATGGATGGGAGCGCCCGCGGGGAGGCGGCTATTGGCCCCTCCCACGGGGAGGCGGCACCCACTAAGTATGGGTCGCCTAAGGGAAGACGGCCATAGGCCCCTTCCAGGGGAGGAGGCGGCTACATGCCCCTCCTACGAATTTCCTGGGGCCCGGATATCCGCGACGGCGGATGTGATTGACAGTGTGGGGTGGGAGGGGGGTCCACGCTGCCTTCTTACAGACACCCCACACGGGTCCTCGGACGACCTTTAAGATGGCGTCGAGTTAAATGGGGGCCCCCGCAAGACAAGGGAAATTGGAGTTGGCACAGAGGGCACAGTCCTCTGCGCGGCCGCCCTCACACCGTGAGGGGGAGAGTTCTGGTAGTAGGGATCTGACACCGGTTGTGACCTTGCCGTTGGCCCGTAATGCTAGGATGTACAATTTTAATTTAGAAAGTATGCATTTGCAGGATGTTAGATTCGGCTAGGAAAACCTTTGTACTAGAGATTTGTTAAGGTTAGCCAAAGAACATGTCTGCATCAAAATGTAATAAATGAAAATTGTACATGATATGAAACTATTATTTTAATGTTTTAATTTTGTTTCATATTTTAATAAATACGGCCGGGGGGGTCACTCCCTCCCGCCTTCCAAAAGTTCAGACCTGAGTCCGTCTTCCCATCCTTGGGGATTGTGTTGGGAGGGGGTAACAGGCATCCCGGCCATATGGAAAGGGGCGACCACTCGGTCCCCCCGAACGTATGGTAGGGGGCCCGGATCCCCCCGGGAAACCATTTTGGGCGGGGGGCGTGTCATAGCTGGTATGCCCGAAGCGGCGTAGCCGGGGCGCGCCTTTTTCCCGCCCAAGAGGGGTTGTCCTAGACACCTACACCGTTGGCCACGCCCAGTAGGCGTACCGGAGGAGGGTACACACCCTCCCGAAGAGGAATAAAGAGAGCAGGAATCCGAAGAAGCATCCTCTTGTTCCTGTGCTTGGAAGCTGCACCCACTCGTTGCACGTGAGCCCTCGACGGAACAAGGAGCAATTTTGACCCACCCACCAGCCCCTGATAACAGCGTTAGTACTGCAATAAAGTGATTTGCGTTGATAACAGCCTTTTTTCCATTTTTATTTAGCGGTAAACAACATAGCAATGTTAGTACTGCAATAAAGTATTTGCTTGGTGACGCCTTCGTCCTCGATTGAGCGAACTGATAAGGATCTTGTTTAGTGATGTGATGAGTATCTAGTGGTATTGACAAATATTGTAATGTACAGTTTAAATTTTCTTCCTTAGTAGGTAAACAAATGTCGTATTTATTTTTTGGTCGGGCGGTAAGGTCATGATCGGTGAGCAGTAATTTCAAGGTCCCTAGAGGGGGGGCGCCACCCACTATGGATGGGAGCGCCCGGGGGGGAGGCGGCCATTGGCCCCTCCCACGGGGAGTCGGCACCCACTAAGTATGGGTCGCCTAAGGGAAGACGGCCATAGGCCCCTTCCAGGGGAGGAGGAGGCTACATGCCCCTCCTACGAATTTCCCGGGGCCCGGATATCCGCGACGGCGGATGTGATTGACAGTGTGGGGTGGGAGGGGGGTCCACGCTGCCTTCTTACAGACACCCCACACGGGTCCTCGGACGACCTTTAAGATGGCGTCGAGTTAAATGGGGGCCCCCGCAAGACAAGGGAAATTGGAGTTGGCACAGAGGGCACAGTCCTCTGCGCGGCCGCCCTCACACCGTGAGGGGGAGAGTTCTGGTAGTAGGGATCTGACACCGGTTGTGACCTTGCCGTTGGCCCGTAATGCTAGGATGTACAATTTTAATTTAGAAAGTATGCATTTGCAGGGTGTTAGACTCGGCTAGGAAAACATTTGTACTAGAGATTTGTTAAGGTTAGCCAAAGAACATGTCTGCATCAAAATGTAATAAATGAAAATTGTACATGATATGAAACTAATATTTTAATGTTTTAATTTTGTTTTATATTTTATTAAATACGGCCGGGGGGTCACTCCCTCCCGCCTTCCAAAAGTTCAGAACTGAGTCCGTCTTCCCATCCTTGGGGATTGTGTTGGGAGGGGGTACCAGATATCCCGGCCATATCAACATCGTCAAAGAATTTACTAACCCCACCGCCGGCACCAACAACATCACCCCCTCCCAAGACCTCTGCGACTCTCTATCCTCATTCTTCCACAACAAAATTGCCGAAATACATAACAGCTTTGAAAACCAGTCCGAAGACCAGTCCACTCTACCCACCTCCAAACCAAAACCGCACTCTAACAACCTTTGCGCCTGGAACCCAATCACCATCGAAGACACCATCCGCCTGATGAACTCCATCCACTCAGGATCGCCAACCGACCCAGGTCCCCACCACATTTTCAACAAAGCAGACTCCATCATCGCACCCCATCTCCGCGATGTCATCAACTGTTCCCTCAACTCCGCTACCTTCTCGGAAAACTGGAAACATGCCGAACTCAGCGCCCTTCTGAAGAAACCCGCAGCAGACCCCACCGAACTTAAGAACTACCGCCCCATCTCGCTCCTCCCATTCCCTGCCAAAGTCATTGAGAAAGCCGTCAACAGTCAGCTGGCCGCCTTCCTTGAATCCAACAAATCCCTCGACCCCTCACAGTCCGGCTTCCGAGCCAAACACAGCACCGAAACTGCCCTCATCGCAGCAACAGACGTCATCCGAACAATACTGGACAACGGAGAAACAGTTGCTCTCATCTTACTTGACCTCTCCGCAGCCTTCGAGACAGTCTGTCATAGCACTCTCATACAACACCTCAGCAACGTCGGAATACAAGGAAAAGCATTGGACTGGATCATCTCGTTCCTCACCGGAAGAACGCAGAGAGTCCGCCTCCCCCCTTTTAGATTAGAGGCCACCGAAGTCATCTGCGGCGTACCACAAGGATCATCACTCAGTCCCACCCTCTTCAACGTATACATGAGTCCCCTCGCATCCATCGCACGCCAACACAACCTCAACATCATCTCCTACGCAGACGACACCCAGCTGATCCTCTCCCTCACCAAAGACCCAAACACCGCCAAAACCAACTTTAACGAAGGAATGAAAGAAGTTGCCGAGTGGATGAAGAACAGCCGTTTAAAACTAAACTCAGGCAAAACGGAAGTCCTCATCTTAGGGTCATCCCCCTCTGCCTGGGACGACTCATGGTGGCCATCGGCCCTCGGAGCCGCACCCATACCTACGGACCACGCACGTAACCTGGGCTTCATCCTGGACTCCTCCCTCTCGATGACCAGACAAGTCAACGTCGTCTCATCATCTTGCTTCAACATCCTACGCATGCTCAAAAAAATCTTCAGTTGGATCCCCACGAAACAAGAAACACGGTCTCCCACGCACTGGTCACAAGCCGACTGGATTACGGAAACACCCTTTACGCCGGAACCACAGCTAAACTACAGAAAAAACTCCAACGCATCCAAAACACCTCAGCCATACTCATATTGGACATCCCTCGGCAAGCTCACATTTCCGGCCACCTAAAAGACCTCCATTGGCCCCCTGTCAACAAGAGAATAACGTTCCGTCTCCTCACCCACGCACACAAAGCCATCTACGACCTAGGACCCGAATGCCTCAACACGCAACTTCCCTTCTATACCCCCTCCCGACAACTACGATCGTCCAATCAAGCCCTCGCCGCAATTCCGCGCATCCACAGATCCACCATGGGGGGAAGATCCCTCTCCTACTCAGCGGCCAAAACCTGGAATTCTCTCCCCACCAACCTCCGCCTTACACAGAACCACCTCTCCTTCAGAAAGCAACTAAAAACTTTGATATTCGATAAGTAAAGCACCTCCCTCCCTCAAGCGCCTTGAGACCCTCTGGGTGAGTAGTGCGCTATACAAATTTTGGAACTTGAACTTGAACTACCTTGCCCTACTTTATCACTCGTTAATGCAGGATACAATATAGCTGCCTCCATCTTGTCAGTTCTCCAAGTTTACTGTTCTGCATCCCATCTAACATCTGCACAAGTGTGTAGGGCTTCTTTAACTCTTCCTTGGAATCTCGATTTCTGCCTAAGATGAGCTGTATGTTCCCAGTCATTGAGTGCTTCAAATTGTGTAGGTCTAGGAGGTGGTTTCATGTCATTCAACGTCCTCCTTAAGTGTTTAATGATTCTCATATTAAATATGCCATAATGAGGACATTTCAAAGGACAGTCTTTCTCCGTTATCTTATGCCATTGTTTGAGCCAAATCCAAGTGTGTTCTTCGTCTGTTGCCATATGATGACCTGGCGTACCTTTGGGTTGTGTCTCTTCCCCCTTTCTATCAGGCACAATCACAATTTCCTTCATTAGACTTTGTAGTGCTTTAAAGAATTTCATTTTCAATAGAAATATCCAAAATTAAAAAATGTTTCTTTTGTTGAAACCATGAAATTATTTTTCATTCACAATTCGCTGTTTGGTGATCACAACCAATACCAGCTCAGCTCTCTATGACCTGTCATACCAATACCAGCGTGGCTCTATAACAACCGAACAACACCAGCCCAGCACACTGTGACATCAATCTCACTCTTGCAGCAGCGCACCCTCCTTTACAATCTTGCGAGCAAATTCTCTAAGCAATGTACGCACAAAACAAATGCAAGCAATTTCAACAACTAACACTGTCAGCTCATTTAATGAAATGAAAGATTTTCATAAACCCAAGACCAGTTCGGAGCAACCCTTTCTGACCTACTTTGACTTTCACTTTAATTGAAACCTCAGCCAGACAGATCTCACCCAGATTGATACAGTTCCTCCCTGTGCACTGATATTCACTATACTGACCACTCCTCACAATCACACAAAGATAAAGTCCCTATATCAACATCTCACGACCAGCATCACAACACAGAAGACAACTACATTGACAACTTGTTTTTTGTCTATCCTGGGATCTTTGGCCATGACAGACCCGATAACCACTTCACCTTCTCTGCATCAAGTGCCACACTCACAAAATAACTTAAAACATCTCCTCATACTACACAGTCAGTGCGAAATACCTCAATAAAAGCAAACGCAACGCGCAACTCTATTAATACTCACACTCCTCCTCTGCTACAAATAATTTCCGAACCACTAGAACTCCATCAGTCCTCCGACTAAACCAAGAGCTATAGGGGGTTTAGACTGTGCTTGGGCAGTTTTCTAAATGGGACGCCCTGCTGGGGAACTATCTAATAAGCTACGAAGTTTATGGAGTGCTCTGGGCCAAGCCTCTTATCATTTGTCCTCCTGTTAATTTTTCTTTTCCCAACTGAGAGGTGATGGGAGTTAACATCACATCAATCAATATCAATTAACTGTGTAACCCATGTGGCTACAAAATAAGGACCTGGAATCTGTGAATATAATTAAGAAGGTTTATTGCAAATTAACAGTCAAGTTAAGGTATACAAATCTTAGCACCATGCTGTAAGGATACAGAATAACAACTGGGAAACCCAACCTCCTAGAGAAGTTTAGGCGTACCAGTAAAATGTAAATGTAAATGTATTGGCATTTATATAGCGCACTACTTACCCGTAGGGTCCCAAGGCGCTTCGACCGCTGCGAAACCCTTCCTGGCTTCCCTGAGAGATGGTCCCTTAATGGGTATCTCCAGGGTGAGACCAGGCATCCCCGGCGGTCTGGTGGGGCCGTTAGTGAAGATAAGGCAAGCTAAAGACAAACATTAAGTTCAGTCCCAGCAATATAAAAAGATCAATGAAAACAATTGGTGCTCAGGGAAGAGTTTCTGACTTTCTCTTCAAATTTAGAATTGTGTAAGTTAAAGTCCAAAATAAGAGGATGGTTCAATTGTCTAAGGGATCTTAAAATTCAGGAAAATGGAGAAAAATAGGAGTATACAGGAAAGTTCAAGAAATAAAAGGAATAGGGGAGGTGTCAGCATCTCAGAAGCTCGGTCAAGAGTAAGCATGTGCGGAAAATCCGTTCCGCTCGCGGATTTTGCGGATTTTCGGTAAATCCGCGATCCGCGAACTGCCGCGAATTTACTGAAAATCCGCGAAATCCGCGAGCAGCGGATTTGGGGGGCAAAAGTTCAAGCCTGTTGAACTTTTAACTTTGTTAGGATGGCGCCGGCAAGCTGCCAGCACCATCCTAAAATAGTTACTAAGTTAGCTTCAACAGGAAGCACTAATAGATAAAATGAAGCAGGTGCTCGAGCACCTGCTTTATTTTATCTAGCACCTGCTTTATTTTATCTATTAGTGCTTCCTGATGAAGCTAATTTAGTAACTATTTTAGGATGGCGCTGGCAGCTTGCCGGCGACATCCTAAAATAGTTCCAGCAGCCCATAAATGTGAGTTTTGTCGAGGTTGGGCAGGTGTGCGTTCTCCCCATATCTATCGTCGGAAATTGCGATTCTCCTATTAACATGCCTAGAGAATCTAGATTTCATTAAAGACACGGAGGCTCACATTATGCAATGACTTTTAATTGCAGATCCAAGCCAGTCGCATCACAATATAAAGGTTCCAATGAGAACACTGAGATAAAGTAATAGACAAAACATAGCAACCATAAGCCTCTTTTAAATCAGTTGAAGAAAGAAGATGTAGTAGTTTCCAGAAGATTCGAAGGTAAACGAGAATGAAGAAGTCAACCAGACGATTCCTTGAAGATGAAACAACCAAAGAATCTTAAGTAGATGGATTACCTGAAAGAAAGGAGACAATGAAAATTGTATCCTAGATAAAAAGGTAATCATAAACAAATAAATCCTGAAATAAAAGGAAAATTGAACAATCATAAATAACATTTCAATACAAATATAGAATACATTAAATTCAAGTAACATTCAGAATAAAAATATTATATCCACAACCAAACAGGGAACGGGATGGTTGGGATAATGTGAGCCTCCGTGTCTTTAATGAAATCTAGATTCTCTAGGCATGTTAATAGGAGAATCGCAATTTCATTACAAGAACGGAGGCTACATTATGCATGTTGGTAGCCCTGTAAAACTACATTAGACATGTGTTCAATAGGTTTACAATAATGTCTTGCAAAGGTATTAGCGTTAGACCAGTCAGCAGCTTTAAGGATATCATCCAGCTTACCTCCGGATCAAAGAGACTTACTTGCCATGGCACCTCTAACGGAATGAGCTTGATATTTGGATATATCAACACTAGCTAGAGACATAGCAGATTTAACCCATCTGACAATCGAGGTGGAGGAAATAGCCTTATGAGGTTTTACAAAGGAAATGAGGAGTTGATTCTCATTAAGCGGACGAAGGTTAGACATTGTAAGATCATACGCTTTCATACATTCAACTACACAAAGTTTTGGAGAAGGATCGAAACAAGGATAGAAAATTGAATCAGACATGGTCTTTGTTCTTCTATAGACCTCAAATTTAACTCCGAATAAATTATAAGACCTGTTAGAGATCTCCAGAGCTTTAACATCAGAGACTCTACGACAGGAGATAAGGCAAAGAAGAGTTGCGAGTTTAATAGAAAGAAACTTTCAGCTCAAAAAAGAATTATCAGGCCAGGAAGTGAAGAGATCTAGAATTAAATTCACATCCCAGAGAGAATCATATTTTGGTCTCGGGGGTCTCTTTAAATGAATGCTCTTCATTACCCTACAAACAATAACATTTTTACCAATTGACTTGTAATTAATAAGGACATGACCAGCAGAGATCGCCGATCTATAACAGTTGATTGATCTATAACTCAATCCTTTGTCAAAAAGTTCAGCGAGAAAATTCACTATATCAACAATAGGTGCTTGAGTGGGATCCAAATTCCTCTCCAAGCACCAACGAAACCAGCATTTCCAGATATTGTTGTATCTGTAGTGAGTTCCCGGTGCCCATGACTCTCTGAGGAGAGTAGAAGCTGATGACGAAAGTCCTGAGACTTCGTTAGATCGCCTGACACTCTCCAGGCAAGAAGGCTCAAACTCTGGATAGGGTCATTAGGTGTGGATCTCCATTTACGTCTGTAAGAAGATCTTTCAGGGAGGGAATGAGAAATGGAATTTCGAAGGTCAGTTCTAGAACAGTGGGGAACCACGCTTGTGATGGCCAGAAGGGAGTTATTAAGACTAGAGAGCACCGATCCTTCCTCACTTTCTGCAGGACTCTCTGTATCATTGCGAATGGGGGAAAGGCATAAGCATTGATCCCTGACCAGGTTTGGAGAAATGCGTTCACTTCCTGTGCGCCGGGGTCCGGCATCCAGCTGAAGTAATGCTCTATTTGAAAGGTAAGACGTCTCGCGAATAGGTCTATCTCTAATGGACCCCAATAAAAATTTAATGAGTTGAAGACAGCGACGTTCAGTTTCCAATCGATGAAGTCCGAAAGAAATCTGGAATTCCAATCGGCAGAAACGTTCGACTTTCCTGGGTAGTATTCCGCTCTGAGTGCAATTTGGTGCTCTAAACAGAACATCCAGAGTGTCCTTGCTAGGTTCGAAAGGTCGGCAGACTTCGTGCCTCCCAACCGATTGATGTAGGCCACTGCCGAAATGTTGTCCATTTTCAGAACAACCGATCTCCCTTGAATTGAGGGCTTGAAACTCATAAGGGCGTATAGGCCAGCAGTAAGTTCTAGGAAATTGATGTGGTGAGATGACTCCTCCTGAGACCAAACACCACCCTTATTCTGGTCTAGGAAACAAGCACCCCAACCATGAAGGGAAGCGTCTGATTCCAGCACAAAATCGGGTGGTTCTGACCCGAAAATTGCTTTCCCGTTCCAAGCTTCTAGATTTTTTAACCACCAGTTCAGTTCTGTTTTGGCCTTCAAATCTAGGGTGATTCGGTCTTCGTACCAAAGACCAGACCTCAACGCCTTTCCTTTTATCCTTTGTAAGGCCCGGTAATTCAGAGGACCTGGGAAGATCGCTTGGATGGAAGAAGATAAAAGACCTAGAAGTCTTGCTAGTTCCCTTAAAGGGATGTCTTCCTGTCTTAAGACATGACGAATCTCTTTATTGATCTTTGAGATTTTTGAAGGAGGTAAAAGAAGAAGGCACTTGGAAGTGTCTAGAGTGAAACCCAGGAACTCCAGAGACTTGGAGGGGGGTAGAATAGACTTCTCTTTGTTGACAATGAAACCTAGACTTTCCAGCAGATTCATAACCGTTTCTAGGTCGATGTGAATCTGAGGTAGGTCCTGGGACATTATTAAGATGTCGTCGAGGTAAATAATAAGACGAACACCCCGTTCTCTTAGGAAAGAGGCTACTGCTCTCATTACCTTGGTAAAACACCAAGGGGCGGACGAAAGCCCGAAGGGGAGAGCCCTGAACTGATAAAGATGATTTTTCCAAAGAAATTGTAGGTAAGGTTGATGTATTTCCGCCATCGGAATAGTGAAGTAGGCGTCCTTCAAATCTAGTTTGACTAACCAGACTTCTTTTTGAAGAAGGTCTCTCAGGAGATGTATCCCTTCCATTTTGAAGTGCCTGTAAACTAGAAATGTGTTCAGGCCCTTCAAAATTATAACCGGTCTCCAACCTTTTCCTTTTTTCTTAACAAGAAACAAGGAGCTTAGAAAGGTTAGGGAATCCATGGGAACTTCTAATATTGCTCCTTTTTGGAGCATAGAAGATATCTCTTCCTCTACTTTTTTTTCCTTCTCCATTGAGATGGGAATATCCCTCGGGAATGAGGTTTGAAACGGAGTTTGATCGAAATCTATGATAAAGCCTGTTACTGTGGACAGAACCCACGGGTCTTGAGTTATTTCCTCCCATTTTTTGGAAAAAAGCTTCAGTCTGCCTCCTACTTTTGGAGGGAAAGAAGGAGAGAGTAAATGAAGGGAACTTACTTGGAGGGTTTGATGAGAAAGATGAACGAGATCTTCCACCTCTTGCTCGATTTCCTCTTCCGCGGTTGGAGGTGTTGAAGTAATTGTTCTGGTATGAGCCTCTTCCGAAGGGGCGTGATCTCTGGTAGGGCCTTTGGTTATACCGGCCGGAAGGGAGGCCCCTTCTTCCAGCCCTTCCAAAAACATTATTGCTGAATACTCTCTTCATATTCTTTTGGGCCTTATCGAGAGCAGTAAAAGTTGAGACGTACTTTCCTAAAGATCTTATAAGCTCTTCACCAAAGAGCAGGGCCTTTGGATTCAAAGAAGGTTCCTTCTCAGCCATATCTGTGAGTTTAGGGTCTAGTTTAAAAAGGATGAGCCTACGCCTTTCAGCGTTGATACTAGTATTGGCATTACCTAGGAGAATGAGGACTCTCTGACTCCAACCTCGTATTAGATCAGTATCGAGCTGGGTACCCTTAAGGTAACATTCCTCAGCGGAGTCAAGAATTCTACTCAATGGACCAAGTACGTCTAATAGTCGATCTTGGCACCCTTTAAACACTTTTTCAAGACCTTTTCTAGGGTCACGACCAAGTCTAAACAGGTATTTGATTAATTCAGGATCCAAATTAGGAGCATAGCATGCCTTCTCATCGATTGAGGGTCTTGAACACTCAGCCCTTAAAATATTCCTTGTTCCTCTTTCAAGAGGGAATCGAATCCATTTTTTGATAAATTTAGATACGTGCTCCTAAGGGGACCATTGTGTGGAACGTGGATGCTTTAGATTTAGGGGGGAAAATATCTCCTCTCCCAAGGGATTTAAAATACTATCCTTGGATGTAGAGGGGGCTTCATCCTGTTCGTCAAAATTTCCAACATCCTCATCATCTAAATCCAGAACTTATTCATCTGGGTCTAAGTCATCATCATTATCCGAGCCCTCCTGTCAGTCTTGAGCAGTTAGTGATAATGAGCCGCTTAGGCCATCCAAGGTATTTGGGCCGTAAGAGGCACCCAAATGATGTGTGTCATAAAAGACATGTCTATTATTTGAGGTGCGAGGACCATCCGAAAATTTTGTGGTGCCAGGACCACCAACAATATCAAAGGTGCTAGGACCTCCCGTGCTCACATGGGTCTCGGTAGTATTGTTGTTACTTTTTTTAGTACGTTTAGCACCAACCTTCTCACCATTAAAAACATCAGAGATATCTTCTTGTGGAGGTATTGGTCTCTTAAAGGGGGCACATTGGAAAAAGGTTTCTCTAAGGCAGGATTTCATTTCTTTGTGGATCATAGTCCGGAAATCCTCCCTATTAAAGTTAGGGATCGTAGCACTATTTCCTTCTGAATCTGAATTAGAAATGTTTTCCATAGTGCTTTCTCTTTTTTTTTTTATATGTATGGGACTATTCACATAAATTTATGAAATGGGGTGAAGCAATTCTATATATATATATTAATTTATGAAATGGGGTGAAGCAAAGGGCTGATCTAAGGGGGAATCTTTAGAGAAGTTAAGCATATAGCATATGGGAGTAGGCATGTAAATCAAATGCCTTTAAGCCCCCTTTTTTTTTTTTTTAAGTCTTTTCGAGCCAGAAATTATCTTTGCGCAGCGAGAGTAGCAAGGCTCCGGTGTTCATGAACAGCTGAATCTCAACTGTCATGGGGGGAGAGGTAAGTCCCTAGGCGAGACACTCACGAAGCGTGAGGTTCGCCAGGGAGCTTTCCTCTAATAAACTATGCTCGTTACCCTCATCGGGATTCGGGCGGAGAGAAGCTCGGCATGAAGAAAGGTATGCCGTTTTTAGCTAGGTTGCTTCAGTCACGAAGCAAGGATTGTCTGGGAGTCGGACGCGATAAAGGTACGGGGTTAATTAATTGCTTCCGTTTTCACAAAGCGGATTGTCTCTGTGCCTCCCGAGGTAGCGCATGTGAGACGGGCAGGCGCATTGTTCACTGCGGGGGCGAAAGCATAAATAAACAGAGATAAGTGTTTTCTCCGAATTGGGCAAAATGAATCAATTCGGCAAAGTGATACTTATGTCGGTCTCGTGTGTAGAGGGTACGGATGTGCTCACGAGGGGAAAATTACTTGTCAAGGGTAAGGGCGACAAGGTTGAAGCCTAAAGATGAAGGGGGGAGGGTAGGATCTCCGTAAATTGCAGATCCGGGGAGGTCGGAGGAGGGGTGGGGGGGAGTGTAGGTAAAACTACATAAAGGTATGATAGAAAGAATTCAACAGCATAAAATAGTGAGAATTAACTCAACCTCAAATTAAACCTCCCCAGAAAATAAGAACCATAACAATATTAAATGACAATAGTGTAAGGATAAGGGAGAAAATATGAGCTACTTATCTGCTTGGAGACGCATTTAAAAGAGGCTTATGGTTGCTATGTTTTGTCTATTACTTTATCTCAGTGTTCTTATTGGAACCTTTATATTGTGATGCGACTGGCTTGGATCTGCAATTAAAAGTCATTGCATAATGTGGCCTCCATTCTTGTAATGAAATTACCTATGATGTTTGATGGAGGCCTTTGCATTATTGACTTTCACAAGCTCAATCCCTGTACAGTTCCTGTGACCACGAGCTTCTCTGATCAGTGCCCGTCCTTTTATGCACACAAGAGGCATGTGAACTAGAGGGACCCCGGTGCTCTTCGGTGTGATGGCAAAGTTATTCAGCCCCCCCAAAAATGTGTGTTTTGTCGAGGCTGGATAGGTGTGCGCTCTCCCCATATCTATCGTCGAAAATTAGCTATGATGCTTCATGGAGGCCTTTGCATAATTGACTTTCACGAGCTCAATCCCTGTGCAGTTCCTGTGACCACGAGCTTCTCTGATCCGTGCCTGTCCTTTTATACACACAAGAGGCATGTGAACTCGCATATTAGCCCCGTCCGTTTGGCCCCTCCCCTCACACTAGCTGGGGTTAAGGGAATTTGAGTGTTAGACTAAGCCACACTTTGCAAGAGTCAAAGGGAATAAGCTTAGAGGTCTAACACTCTCAAAGCCCAAGGAAAAGTAGAGTAACTTCAAGGAGGGTGAACACTAGATATTTGAACCTGAGTCTCTCCGGGAACACCCCTCTGTTCGTATCAACAGGGGTTCCATTGTATTTTCTATTCTCACATTGTAAGCTGCAACATTTATGAAATTTCCCACACTGAATATGTGTACAACATTGTCCTTGGTCCCCTACGCTAGGTTGCAATATTACTGAATGGGACTCTTCAGTTAACGCTCCAGCTCTCCATGTTCATAGTGAAGGTCTTCTTCTCAGGCTCTCTCTCTATCGCAAGTACAGTGTTGAATCTATTCTCTAACAAACTATGAGAACGCACCTTAAAGAAAAAAGCCATGCAAGCAGAAAGGGAACATTTTTATTTTATGTAAAATGGAAAACAGGCCTCATCAGGACAACTCTAAAGTATTTAATCAATTGTGCACATTTAATATGCGCATGCACTTTCAAACGAAAATAAATTAAACTGTCAGTGCATTAGATTCATGTTAAAGTTCATAAAGGTAAAATAACTTTGAATATACGTTGTTAAATGTGACTAACAACTGCATTCTAAGGCTAAGGTGAAACATTAGTGCACACATTCTTATATTGTGAGGATGGTCCCTACTCAATCATCTAAACAGTAAATGTTGTTTAATGAATTAAGGCATACAGTGTATATTAATTCTCTAATTCTACATTTCAATAATAATATCAAGGGCAACGATATACATTAATATTGTGAGGCCACACAGGAAACATGTTCTAAGTCACTGCAGCAGTTCGCTCAGGTAATCGCTGTGGGGCGGTGAGGCGGGGGGTGAAAGAGTGGTGGAATTTGACATACGACGGGAATGTGAAAACTAAATAAATAAATAAAACCCCATACCTTGCGCTCGCCGCATCGCCTACTTCAGCGATGCAGTGAGCGCAAGGTAAGTGGTTTTATTTATTTATTTGTTTAGTTTTCACATTCCCATCGTATGTCAAATTCCACTACCTCCACCCCATCCGGCCCCGCCCGCCGCACCTCCCCACAGCGTTTACCTGTGCGAGCCACCGCTGCTAAGTGAAAAGGTATGTTATGTATTTGTGAGATATAAGAGAGTAGCCACAATTACGCTGCTCCAATACTAAGGGTTCAGGATACTTAAAACAAGAGAAATTCCTGTAAATTGCTATCTAGAGTCAGTTACAGTCTAAAGAAAAGAGCCTCTTGAAAGTATTTAGGGACAGAGCTACAAGAAACTAATGCAGCACGGTGCTGCAAGTCATTTTGATGCGCCACGCTGAGTTAGTTTCATATCACAGGGATGCAACATATTTACAACAATATGTTGCCTCTCTGTGCTTCCCCCTGCACTGGTGCACAAACTGCTGACATGCGCCGGCGCATGCACCCTTGCAGCATTGTGCAAGGATGCCTGCGTCATGGGGAGATTGTTTTTGTGCAGGAAGGGACACCTTCATGCACAAAAACAATCAATTGAGGTGATTTACTCTTCCAATGTGTGCTGTAGAATGCAGCACACATTGACAGATGAAAAAACGAGGAGAAATGAAATAATTTCTCCTTGTTGCACCTCGCTACACCACCCCTAGGGTCGCATAGCATTCTGACATATTTTCAGATTTATGATTTCTCGTGAATATGGAAATGCATCAGTGGACATGGGTGTTGCGTGGGAACACATACAGCAACATCCATGTCACGCCCCCAGCACGCAAAGTGTTGCGTGAACAGGGGCAATATTTACAAGCATAGGTTAAGTCATGCAGGGTGTCTTTGCCTGTGCTGGTAATCAGTCAGCATGCTGCACCACTGGTGTGTCACGCAACGTGATGCACTAGTGGAGCAAGGGTCTTGTAAATTTGCTCCTTCGTTTTTATGCTCAGTCAGTTGGCCACGAGCTAGAAACTTGTTCTAGCAGATTGCTGTGAGGTGAATGTACTAGTAACAGAATTTTAAATGACAAATAAACTCTTCAATTTTAGTAAGAGATTTACAATCCTGATATTCTAGAGACAGGTTTTCCTCATTGATTATCTTCAGGACTTTAAGTTTCACCTGCATCATGAGCATTTTACAAATACCAAATGGAATGGACCTGCAACCATAGATGATGGGTAATTTCTTTGGAAAATAGTAGTTTGCAGTAAGTCAATAGACTATGGGCCAGACTTACCAAAGGCTTGTGCTTACACTCGCATGAAGCTGAGGGACTCCAAGCATTATAAAGCAACACAGGGGCATATTCTCAAGAACGTGTGATAACCATCGCAAAAGTAACTTAACGCAACCCTCTACATTGCAGTCTATCACAGGAAAATTGCCCTGTGTTAACTAGGTATTCACAACACGGGGGTACCATGCAATAGTCTCCAGATAATGCGTCAAATAACCGCATTAAACCCAACGTCACGCTGCAAAAATGCAAAACACAAATGCAAAAAAAGCTATGATGGGGACAATCGCGATACAAAAATCAGCAAAAACCAGTGACAGGCATGTAAATCACACACGTCGGGTGGGAAAAATCACCATAAAATTCGAAAAAAAACAGACAAACAAATGCCAAACTAAAGTGAAACACAATGGATGTTGCAGAAGCAAGTACGGAGGAGAACCAGAACCCACAAACCCCCCCAGAGGTCCTGCCTGGGACCCCGGGGTCAGGGAAATCCAAGAAGAAGGAGAGTAGGAAGAAGCGGTTCAGTTTGCAGGAAAACAGGATCCTGATAACGGAGGTGGTGGAACACCAACAACAACTGTTCGTCACCTCCACTGTATCATTGGCAACCAAAAATGGACTGTGGCAGTCCATCGTGGACAAGGTGAATGCGGTAGGAGTGCTGAAGAGGACAATGGAAGAGGTCAAGAGGCGAAAATGATTTCAAGTGCAAATCCAAGCTCAAACTCGCCAACAATCGGAAGGCAGCAATGCAGACTGGAGGTGGGAGTCCTGCGCCACAGGAGGAGCTGGGTGGAAGAAATGGTGTCCACAGTCATCAGTAGGGAGACTATGGCTGGAGATGGGGGACCGGACACTGCTCAACATGACTGGACACAATAGTACCAGGGTGAGTAATGACCAGGGACTGGGGGAAGAGGGGAGATGGGCACATTGGCACACATACACAATTGAACTGAGAACATTTACGGCCAAACCATACCCCAGACCCTCAACTCCCACCAAAAGGCCAATGTTCCAAAATATGCAACATCTCATCACTGCATAAGCACAGAAGTCAAAGGCACATCACATGAAATAGAGAATGGGCAGCAAAATCAGTGCTGCAGGGGTGACTCCCCCGAAATGCAGCACACACACATAACATGCAGAGCACATCAACACTGACAACTATGTGGTACAAACCGCAACATGTTCACAACAGAACAGAGGACACAACTGGGGCTGCATAGGTGTAGACACTGGCCAATCACATTTGGCATTGCAGGGAAATGTAAGTAGATTATGTACAAGCACAAACACATACAGGTCTCTTGTCGAAATGTCCACTGTCCCCCATCAAATAGGCAGCTCCTCCCAAACAGCCACAATGTACACAGTCATGCAGTCTGTATGAAAACATATACAATGTGACAACATCCATGTGGACACAATGTTAAACTGCATCTCTTCTTCATGTGAGAATCAACACCTTCTGCAGAGCAGCCCGATCCTCTCTTCTCTGATGACGAAGAGGACCACCACTGCTTCGACTCCAATGCCCTCCAAGAGGTCATTGACAGCCTCTGCAGCCCACCTCCAGGAGCAGGACAGCCCAGCTGCAACGAGGAGACCCCACCTCATGCACAGACCACACATCAGGCCGCACCAGCTACGGCTGCCTCCCAGGACCCCCACGAAGAACACATGGCTTCCAAATGCCGTGTGTTGGGGGCCAGGATCAGCTGGCTGAACAGGTGCGGGTAGGCTTTGACCACATGGCAGACAACCAAATTCCATACGTGGGTGCCTAAGTCCCATCAGGGACTACTCACAGTCCCAAACAGACACCCACAGTCCGCTCCAAGCTCTCCAATGGACCATGGCTGACATTGGTGGAGCCCTGACTCAGAGAATCGAACAACTGTCCAGTCAGAGTGGCTCTAGTGATGTCACACAGGAGTTGGGAAACATGTGGAGGTTAATGGAGACCATCGAGCGGGCGAATGCGGTAAGAGCGGCTGCCATGGCTGCATACCAGTGAGTGGTAGCTGGGTCCCTCAATGACCTCAAAACCAATCTTAAGGCATTGCTGCCACAAGGCCTGGCGCTGATGCATGCTGCTGCTACCACTACATCCACATCTCCGCACCCTGAAGTGTGAGTGCCACATTGCACTTCCCGCCCCTGAGATGTCACTGCCACACAGTGCAGGAGACAGAACACCACCACCCACATGTGAGGCACATGTAACAGCAGAGGACGAAGATGCGGATGATTCTGCCTTCATGGTACGAAGAACGCAGTAGCACTCTTCTCCGCCATATGGCCTGTTTCTGCTTAGTTCTGCCCTCTGCATCATCACCTTCCACTGTCCCCCGATGCACTCTGCGACACTCACCTTGGACCTCGACATTGACTGCCATATTCTGTTTGATCACCAATGACACAGCAATCAGACTGTGAACTGAACTCTTCTCCTTCCTTTGGACTTGTCATTCCCTGAACAGCTCTGGCTGGCCCTCCATGAACCAACATCGCATTGAGGTTTTGCATGGCCCTGTACTGCTCCATATGCAAAACTCCCCTGAATGTGCATTAAACTTTTCTAATCACACAGATGTGTCATGTCTATGGTCTTTCTATTGTGGAAGTAAGGATGAATATAGGCTCAGTGAATTCCCCTTATGTCCATGTGGCTCATGTCGTTGGACTTGGGTCACAGGTTGACATATTGCCGAATGGGGTCCAGGTGGCGCAGACACAACAACAGGGACACACGCATTAGTTACTTCCTTGTCCAGCCCCGTACAGAACCATGCCCAGAGCCCCGGGGTCATTGTCAAACACTTACTCTGGCCTGGCGTACGGCAGGCCAGCCCACCCGCTTATGCTCACAGGGGGTGGGGGGGCGCCAACGCTACATGTCCCAGGTCTACCCTGTAGTGATCTGCTGATCACAGGTCTAGTTGTCAGCATGCCACAGTCACTTCCTCACGGCTGGTATACACCCACCCCACACCCATCCAGCACACATGTCACAGGACATGTGACCCTGCCAATAAAAAGGGCTGGGCGCACGTGCTCGACGCCTTTTCCAACCTCTCTCTGGGTCTATCAGTGTGATGTTTATGTAGGCATGATGGCCCAGGGCCCTGCAACATCACATTCCCCCGGCCCGGAGGTGACATGATGGTGTCTGCACCAGAATACCCAATCATACAGGGTCTATTACTTGCGGGGCACAGATTTAGTGGCACCGGATACACTTCTGCTGGCACAGGCACACTGCCACCGGACGGTGACTTTCGGTGCACTGAGGTAGGGGCACCTTAAGTCCTGAGCGGGTGTGTAGCCTGCGATGATGCCATGTCGCGGGGGTCCGGACTGTTCAGGATTTGTGGGCCCTGCTCGACCCCAGTGTATGCCAGAGTCAGCGGGCAGCGCGGGCCTACTGCCACTTTGCGTCACCTCCTGGATCACAGAGTTAGTGGCACCTCAAGGGCTGAGCGGGTGCGCAGCCTGCGATGATGCTGAGTGCACTGGTATGTCCTCTGCCATGGCAAAATCAAGATCCAGAATCAAATATGAGACCAGGTGGCCTGCGAAGCGGGGCTGCATGATGTGGAGGGTGCCATGTCACCGGCCCTGGACTTGGGGCTTGCACCGGTACGTGGTGGGCCCTCATTGCGACACGCCGGTGGCAGAAGATGAGCAGTGAGGCCTGGGGGCTGGCATGCACCGCTGGGTAGTTGGAGGGCCTGGGGTGCATCTGCCTGGGTGTGCAGGGGCAAACATGCACCACTGGGCGGCGGGAGGGGCTGGGGTGCATCTGCATGGGCGCCCAGGGGCAGACAGGCGATGATGTTGTGTGCAGTTGCATTTACTTTGCCATTCATGTATCTAGACTCTGTTTCAGATGACGGATCTGTTTTAGATGTGGGACCTGGTGAACTGCACTACATACCGGCATGTGGTTGGAGACACACCGGTGTCAGCAGGTGAGCAGAGAGGCGTGGGTGCGCAGTGTTGGCACTCTCTCTCCGTGTCCATCTCTTCTGTTATCTGTGTATCTCTCCCCCTCTCTGTCCATCTTTCTCTTGCTCCCCCTGTCTGTCCATCTTTCTCTCTCTCCCCCTCTCTGTCCGGCTTTCTCTCGCTTCCCCTCTTTGTCCGTCTTTCTCTCTCTCCCCCTCTCTGTCCGTCTTTCTCTCGCTCCCCCTCTCTGTCTGTCTTTCACTCTCTCCCCCTCTCTGTCCGTCATTCTCTTTCTCTCCCTCTCTGTCCGTCTTTCTCTCTCTCTCCCTCTCTGTCCGTCTTTCTCTCGCTCCCCTTCTCTGTCTGTCTTTTCTCTCTCCCCTTCTCTGTTCGTCTTTCTCTCACTCCCCCTCTCTGTCCGTCTTTCTCTCTCTCTCCCTCTCTGTCTTCTTTCTCTCTCTCCCCTTCTCTATCCTTCTTTCTCTCTCACCCTCTCTTTCCCTCTCTCTTTATCTCTCTCTCCTTCGCTCTCTCTCTGTCCTTTGATGAAAGCTAAAGCCTGCAAGATTTTTGTCTTGCAGGCTGTGAACTAAAGATTGTCCAGAGGAGAGCCGCCATGTGTCTTCATTTCTGTTCTGTGTTTCTTTGAATAAACATTTGATTGTTAATTCGAAGGTGAATGTGTGATGCAAATTTTTGTGACGACACATGCCTGTCACCAAATGTGATTGTGCAACATCAGGCTGAATATTTGGTACATGTTTCATTTAGTTGATGTGGCTTGTCTTTGCCCGGGGGGAGGGGTGGGTGCCTGGTGAGGAGGGATCCTGGGGTGGTGGCGGTGGGTGTTGTGGCCCTGTTGGGGCTCCCAGCTGCATGATCGTTGACTCCATGACATCTGTTGCCCTTGAGGTTCTGGTCTGGGCTTCCTTGTCTGGTGTAGGCTGTCGTCCGACTTTACACCAGGTCAGAACAGTGGTTAGTTTCCTGCTGCTAACGTACCTTTTTGCCTGTTTTGGTTTCTTTTCGCCGATCTGGATGAGTGTTGAGAATGTTGTGGAGCGGTGTTGTCGCAGCTTTATGCACTGTAACGCCTACTCTGCATCTCATTAGCGATAGTTGCGAGGGTCATCTGTGGCAATGTTTTTTGCAGCTGCTATCACAGGTAAACTGGTGATATGGGCTATTAACACCAGCTTGTGAATGGGGCGATATATTTATTGCCACTTTGGCTGCAATAATGTGCTGTGAACTCAACCATAGTTCCTTGAGAATATGCCTCACAAAGTACTGTAAACAGCCGAAATTGATCAACTGTTACACACCTAAAAGCTATTTTGAGATGAAAGTTTATCCTCGTGTTGTGGCCAAATCCCTTTTTGCCATCCCTTTGCTAATCTATGCCAGGAGGGCTCCCGGGGAAGGCTGAGCAAAAATCTTAGATTTCGATGCAAAGCCAGGTATACTGTAATAGCATGATCCGGCTTTGCCCCACGTCCCACTGCCAAAGAAAACCAAGAGAAAGCAAGTGTCAGGCACTTTATCTCCTTATATACCTACTTGAAAGGTGTGCTTTGCCCTAAAGAACACATCCAAGTCTGATCCAGGTGCTGGGCACACCTAGGAATTTTAACTTGAGGGTGCCCCTCCAATACAGATCCTGGGTTAAACAGCGCAGAGTGCACAGAGGTCTGTATGAATGCACGACGACCGGAGCGCAGCCGATGACATCATCAGCATACAACTCTTACTACATCTGGTGCGGTGCTCTTTTCTGTCCTTTGCAGCGCTGCAGCTCTAAACACAGCCCTGCCTTGAATGAAGGTCATCAAGCTGGGCCTTGAACTGCTAACAGGTGTAAATACCTGGCTACACGAAGCAAAAAGATCTAAACATAATGTGTACCCATACTTACTGTTCAAATATCGGTACGCAGATTCGTTAAGTCGGAGGATGCACTGCTGGTCCCATCTAGTATTGCTTCTCACCACTCCATAAATACTTTTGGCTTAACTTAATTTATGACTAACTACCAACTTTTCCTTCTGCATCACTTTCCATTTATACTAATGGGTTAATTTCCACTGTTCGCAGAGAACATGTTGAAAAAATTTGTAGCAAAAAGTAAAGAGTTCTCAATCTATTTTTTAAATGGTCATGAATACAAAAACGTTGTACATGCCACAATGCTAAAAGATGACTTATGGATACAAGTCATGCGAGCAAACACTATGAGGAAAACGAAATGTCCAGAGGGTAGGATAAACACAAGAATAGAGAGGAAAGCCATTGAATAAGGAGCAGGGAACCGAGACAGACAATAACAACATACAACCATGAACATGGTGCCGGCCCCTAGGCCTACTCTATGTAGTGTATTGTAGACAATGAGACAATGGGTCTTCAACAACAAACCACTAGATCTGCCTCCGGGGGAGACCTAAAACGGCACCATCAGTGACAAGGGTTCACAATAAAAGTGAACCGAAAGAATGAAGGGCGAGTGAAAGACAAGGTGGACTATGCAACTCTAAGGGCCATGATGGGCATTAAGGGCAAAAAATGAGAAAGCCAAAGGGAGAATATAGACTAAATACAGCCGTGGAGAGGGACAGGGGCATATACTTTCATCACTGAAAAGAGGACAGGGCCAGACTGGCCTGTAATTCCATCGGGGATTGTCCTGTGGGCTGGAGCCATTGCAGGCTGGTTTTGAAAGCCTGGGTCACTGCTGGGGCCTGCATCACTTCCCCCTGAAATCCGTGGCTAACAACAACAGGCAAAGTGGCCCTTCGATGAGAGAAAAAGGGAAGGAAGGAGGGTGTGGACAGGAAGAGATCAGAGAGGGTCAAGGGGTAGACGAGAGATAGATGATGTAACAATAGAATAAAAAGGCAAAGAGTTAGGAAAGGACTGGAGCTGGGCTTGTTTGAACATTTTTACCAGGCCTGTTTTCTGATTCCCAATTCCAGCTCTGACAGAAGGTGTGGAGAAGGGTTGTACTAGAAGAGACAGGAGGTAGCCTTCTAACCCCTGTCCCTTTAAGATGCTGAAAGAACATGTGCCTGCCGTACTGAAATTGGATGGGGTTTATAAATGTATTAAGCAAGTGATACATTTTCAAAACCTAAAAATGTTTGATAGAGAGCATTTTACTTTTTTACTGCATTGTTGTAAATGACATAGAAAATAATGTATGAATTGATGCTACTCCTATTACATACAGATATGTCTAGAACTTCCCTCTGCGCTCCAGTTTCCCCTTCACCACCATCTTGAATGATCATAGTACAGTCACCACTGCACATTCACTTTGATGTCTTCATTGCTAGCTCATTAAACTCACAAAAAGTGATGGAAGGAATGCTTGCAGTTTGTCTCATAACTGCTATTGCTCGGGGTCACATTCCAACCCTTCATTCTTTTGCTCACCATTCCACCTGAGTTTTGACCCAGCCATATGCAAATCAGTTTTAATACTGCTCCAATAGAAACGGTCCAGTCCGAACTGCCAGGCCATGCCCTCCCTGAACCAGAACACAAGCAAACCAAGACCCAATTGGTCCTGAATGGGGCTCTTCAGTCAGGTGTAGCTTAGTTCCATAGACACAATGAGCATGGGACCCACATCTAAGCATACCCTTGCCACAAAGGGCTGTTCATCACACAGACAAAAGGTGATAGGAGGAATGTCTGCAATTTATTTAACCACTGGCAATCGCTCGGAGTAGCATTGTAATTCATTGTTCTTGTCCCCACAACCATGCAAATGGTCGGACTGAGACAGAAAATAGACGCAGGCACAATAATAAAAGTGGCCCCAATATTGAATTCCACAGAAAAAAATGGCCCCTGTTTGCAAATTATGGCTGCTATGAACTTGTAAAGACTTATAAGTGTTTTGCCAGGTATGGGGCCTGGCTTGCATTTGTTTATTTATTTTATTTTAATTATTTATATAGCGCAGCTGATACCTTGCAGGCTTCCTGGCGCTGGAGAATACTTTACTGAGGAAGAGACCGAAGTATGTAGAGGCAGGGAGGTCTAAGGGAAAAGCCACGTCTTGATGCACTTCCTAAATGGAAGAAGTTGAGGGATCTGGCGTATGTCAATGGGCAGGCTGTTCCATAATTTGGCAGCTGCGACCCTAAAGGATCTACCCCCAGTTCTGGCTTTATTGTATCTGGGCACCCTTACCAGATACGCCGAGGATGATCGCAGATCTCTGGCGGGAGTATACCACTGAAACAGGGCTTGCAAGGGCCTGGGCCCGAGTCCATGCAGAGCCCTGAATGCAATGCAAAGGGACTTAAAAGCCACCCGCTGCTTTAGGGGTAGCCAGTGCAGTTCGGCCAATGCCGCTGTGGCCGAAGACCTTCTCGACCAGCCAAGAGCCAGCTTGGCCGCTGCTGATTGAATTCGCTGCAGCCGGTCCAGTAACGTGACAGGGGACTCAAGGAGCAGGGCGTTGCAGTAGTCAAGGCGACTCAGAATCGTACACCTGACTACCAACGCCCGGGCTTGTGCAGGGAGAAGTGGCATAATTTTTCGCAGGGAGCGTAGCAAAGCCGTGCAGATCACCACTGTTTTTGCCACCTGGGTTTCCATACTCAGCTTGTTATTGAGCATGACCCCCAGGTTGCGGACCGAGGAGACAGGTTTAGGTTTCTCCCTTGTCTCAGGAGGCCAGAAGTCATTCGGGAACTGGCAAGATAGAGTGGCGCCAGCACAGAACAGAACCTCTGTTTTGGAGGCGTTAAATTGAAGAGAGTTCCTATGGAGCCATCCAGCCGTTTCTCTAAGAAACTCATGGAAGGAGGTCAGAGAGATGGAGTCTTCTCCTTCCCAGGAGAGAATGAGCTGGGTGTCGTCTGCGTAATTAATTGTTTTTAACCCGAATGACTTAATTAATGTGATCAGTGGTTTAAGGTACACATTAAAAAGGATGGGACTAATGGAGGATCCCTGGGGGACTCCCTGTGGCACAGGAGAGAAGGCGGATTGGAATGGGGGGAGGGAGACAGCCTGTCTCCTGTCCTGCAGGTAAGAGTGAAACCAAAGCAAAGCTGTGCCTTCCACACCAGTTTCCCTGAGTCTCAGCAGCAGCGTCCTATGGTTGACCGTATCGAATGCGGCAGACAGGTCCAGCAGTATTAGTGCTACTGGCTGGCCCCTGTCTGCACGCATGCGAAGATCCTCCATGGCTGTTAAAACCGCAGTTTCGGTGCCGTGGGCAGGGCGGAAACCGAACTGGAGATCGTCTAAAAGGTTGTTCTGCTCAAGATGAATGGAAAGGCAGGAACTGACCCATCGTTCCACTACCTTCACAGGGAAAGGCAGTAGGGAGATGGGTCGGTAGTTAGAAAGACAATCTGGGCTCAGGGAGGGTTTCTTCAAGAGCGGAGTTACAAGTGCCTGTTTCCACGGGGTTGGGACGTAGCCACATTGCAGAGACTGGTTGCATATTTGGCGCAGGATCCCAAAAAGTTCTGTTCCAGAGCTTTTCCAAATTTTTGGAGGCAGAGGGTCGAGCGGGGAACCCGAGGTGATTCCGAGCGCCAGGTTTTCAAACTCGGGTTCAGAGATCTTAGAAAATTCTCGCAGTCTAGCCGGCGAGCTGGAGGATCGAGGCGGCAAGTCATGAGGGCTAGTACTGGCTCCCTGAGTGTTGGCATCTCCCAGTAAGGGGGGGGTCTTCAAGTTTTGAATAATAATATTGATTTTATTGATGAAAAAAGTTGCCAGATTATCGCAAAGGGCTTGGGTGGGAGGCTGCGTCGACGTGGCGCATTCTGGGCGAGTTAGATTTCTAAGTATCTGAAAAATACTTTTTGAACTGTTGGTGGCGTTGGTAATAGTAGAACAGTAGTAGTTAGCCTTTTCTTGGACAATGGCAGTTTTGTACGCCCGAAGGTTGTCTTTCCAGAGAATTTTGTTGGAGTCGAGATAGCCTTGCCTCCACTTTCTCTCAGATTGTCTGCAGGCCAGCTTAAGGGCTCTCAATGAGTCGTTAAACCAAGGGGCGGCTGCTCTTCTCCTTGGTTTGCATTTTTTCAGAGGGACGAGACGCTCTGAAGTATTGGTGATCTTAGTGCAGAAGGACATGTAGTTGTCCTCCACCGACCGGGCGGTGGAGAAGCTATCTTCCACCTCGAATACGGGCCCGGCCAGTCTCCGTTTATCTAAGACTTTCCAATCTCTATACAGAGGGTCAGGTGCGGCACTAAGTGACGGTGTGTTGGCTCTGCCGCTGGCTATGTGAAATTTGATAAGCGCATGGTCGGTCCAGCACATAGGCAGGATGTCGCTCAGGAAAACTAACTGGGGGGAGGAAAAAATTAAATCGAGCTGATTTCCAGCCGAGTGTGTGGGTTTACTGACCAGTTGAGAGAGTCCCATGCCTTCGCAGGAGAGTAAGAGGTTGTTTAGAGCAGAGTCCAGACTGCCATTGGGCCAAAGAAGCACACAAAGTTTGTTTTTATATCAGGGAAATCAGGAGTAATAACAGGCCTCGTAGACCATAAAACAGGCCCACAAACAGCCCAAACAAAACAGCCCCCAATCCGACCTGTGAGACCAACACATGGGGCAGTGCCTGATTGCTCGATGGGCCAGTCCAACACTACGTCACTTCTGTTTGGACCCAGCCTTGTGCAACTCAGTCTTGACCATGCTCCAACAGAAACAGTCTAGCATGGACAGGACATTCGAGTGAAGATATTTTATGTCTCACAAGTGCAATGTATAAACTTTAAACTACAGTACTAAACTTTTATCCCAGTTGAAAGATAGGAAGATGCAAGATTGATTGATGTGGTCAAGTGGAGCCCAGCTGAGGGATGATGGTGATGAGAGCCATCAATCACACCATAGCGCTGCCCCCTCTGAGAGCAGTGGGAGTTAGATAAGGGCGCACACATCCACCATGGCAAACACACTCGCCATGAATCACAAGGAGCAGAGGCAAATCCTTCCAGAACTCAGGGGAGAGATAGAGGTGCAACCTGTCCAGATAAATGATATTGTGGTCAATCTTTCTTCACAGGAACTTACACCTACTGAATTGGGTGTTCTTAATAAAGGCCTTGGGTTTGTACCCACACCCAAACATGATCCTTTTTTATGCAGGACAGAAATTTCAGAAACGATGAGAAAGTTTAAGTTACACAAATTCTTTAATGACAAGGAGAGAGTGCCTCTATCATTGTTTGACACCAACCTCCGACGCCCCTCGAGTTTTTGTCCTCCCACCTCTCTCGTGGGTCCAGAAGTGGCGGTATTTGAACAACGCATTATCAAAGATATTGAATCTCTCGAATCAGATCAAGGACATCGAAAGGGCAATAACATGACCAAGGAAGAATGATCGGCTGTGGCAGCTTTGCAAAAAAATGGGGCTATTACAATCAAGCCAGCCGATAAAGGCGGAGCCGTAGTCGTGTTGAACACCACCGACTATGAGGGCGAGATCCTTAAACTTCTTGGGGTACCGAAAAACTACCAACTTCTAGTGCGTGATCCCACTCCGAACTCACTGAAATCATTAAGAACATGGTGGCAGATGCATTGGCCAAGAAATGGATCACCTCCAAGGAAGCGGATTTTATCATTAACAACAATCCCAGGGTACCGGCATTTTACATCTTGCCAAAGATTCATAAGCCCCAACGCCCTACCCCGGGATGCCCGATCGTTTCCGGTATTCAATCTATACTCGAACCCCTGTCCCAGTTCACGGACTTCTTTTTGAGGGAAGCCGTGGTGACACAAGAATCATACGTGCAGGATACCACCGACATACTCAACATCCTGAAAGATATGGAGTTTGACCTTGAAAGTCAATTTCTGGTTACAATTGACATTGAGTCATTGTATACCAGTATCCCCCAGGATGCCACGCTGGTGGCAGCAGCGAGGGCCCTGGAAGAGCTGGAATAGTTTTATAACACACCGCAGACATTTGTACTGCAATGCATTGAATTGGCACTAACAAGAAACTTTTTTAAACACAGGGGCCAATTGTACCTTCAAACATTGGGTACTTCTATGGGGGCCATATTTGCCCCGAGTCTGGCCTGCATTTATGTGGGCCAGTTTGAGGCGAATGTGGTCAACCATCCGTCCAATACACACTTAGGCAATATTTTGTTATGGAAACGTTATATTGACAACGTCCTCTGTATCTGGTCAGGTACAGAGGACCACCTGAATTTGTTTCTACATTGGCTGAACCAAGCAGACACCAGTTTACGGTTCACCTGGACCATTAGTAACATATCTGCTGTCTACCTGGATGTGGATATTGACGCAAAGGACCACAGACTCATGACTAGTGTACATCACAAGGAAACTGATAGGAACTCCCTCCTACATTATCATTCGTTCCATCCTAGGGCCCTCCGTGACAACCTTCCGGTTAGGCAGTTATTGACATACCGGCGTAATTGCTCTACCAGAGAAGAGTGATTAAACATGCACAGAAGGCGGCACTCAATACACCCCGAGAAGCGCTACTGGAGCGCAATAAGAAAGACAAGCAAATTTGCCTCCCTGTGGTCACGACGTTTGATCTACTCTCAACGAAGATCAGGCAAATCATTAGAAAACACTGGTCTATACTGGACACCAACACAGAGAAAATGCTTTTAAGGGAGCATCCAACTTACATGATAAGTTGGTACACACGCGTGCTCTGAGTACTCCCCAGTCCAGTACTGTCCCCACGGGACATTATCCATCTGGCAGTTGCTCAGTGTGCGGTTTAACATCAGCTACAAAAAGTGTCACACTACGGGTTGGTCGAACCTGGTTCCTAAACCGGTTCAGTAATTGCAACACATCCCATGTAATTTATAGACTCACATGTAGTCGTGGTCTACACTACATTGGACTTACCACCCGTAAAGTCAAAATCCGCATACAGGAACATCTGAGCACAATAAGAGCGAAGAAACTGACCACAAGTTTGGTTCAGCACTTCAATGATGCAGGTCATGACTGTAAAGCTCTAAAATGGACTGTCCGGGAAAAGGTGGTAGGGGACATACATGATCTGGACAGCATTCTAGCAAGAAAAGAGGCAACATGGATTTTTTCTGAGAAGGCAGATCAGGAGCGACTGAACGAAAATATCGAGTGGAACAAAGTGAGCAGGCGGTGACCACTATGATTTAATGACAAATACACTTTTTATATCATAGATAGTAAGCCGCATATACCTGGCAAGTTAGACCCTGCAGCACATCCTCCCTATTACCAATACCTGTATGTACTAGGTCTTGTTATCACACTGAGGCATGCACATTGTCGATATTTAATATTCTAACATGCCCCTTGATTAATTTTAAATTGAAACACAGATAACATGCCCTTTCCTCAACTATGACTACACACTAACATCTAGAATTGCCCCGTGCACTCCTATATTTTGTCGCCAATGACTTCGAACATTCCTGTTCCAAGATGGCCACTCCACACGAGGTTTCGTCATCGCCGTGACCATAATTTGACCGATACCGTAATTCGCATTTTGAAATAACAAATACCTTACACCGCCTGATAATTGTTATATGCCCTTCCTTTTTCGTGTTATAATTTGTGATCACACACGAACTTCTGAAATTCTGTGTAAAACTATGGGAGTTAGTGGCCCATGATCATTAGGATCCCTTACCAAGATGGCTGCACGTTATGCTGCGTTACGTCGGCGCATGGGCATGGCCTCTGCTCTGGGCTACTTCCTGGTCCTCCCAACACCAACCGGGGAGGATCGTCGGAAGCGCCGGAGGGACTCGGCATCAGTAAGGCCGTATCTGTGAGAGTGAACGTGCTTATGGGATGGTTACTGGGGTGCTGGCTGTTTGGATGCTTTAACGGGTTGTGCGTGTTGTGTTCGTTGGTGGCACTAAACATGGTAATGCAGGCAACTTGTTAGGAGTTACTGCGCCACTGTCTTCAGAATATCAGGAGTGGTGTACCCACATGAGATAACAGCTTTTTCGGGACTGGGTTCTTTGACTAAAGAGCCACCGAGAGGTGGAAATGGCATTTTTAATTATTGTAAACTGCCACTTCCTTCATATGAGGGGGTCGGGTCAGTCATTAGTGTATAATCTAGTCAGTACTATCTTTATGACGATTGCCCATTTGTATACAAACTGGTCAGTCCATAGACTTTCGTTCGTTTAACCCAATACAGGTGGCTCCTACCAGGACACAGTGGCAATTTGATAGTTGCCGGTACATAATGGCTGGGCATCCATAAGGTAAACAAAGAGCCTTTACTCTAACTTGTGCGTGTATTTTGGAACGTCCTAACTGCACTCTCTTGCCACAGAGGTGCAGCCTGAACAGTACAATCACTGCTATGCTCTGGTTTTTATTTACACAGGTCTTTTGTTCAAACAAATCTTGACGTGAAGTTCGAGAATAGTGAACCCCTTTTGCACCATGATGAAGTTGCTGAATTTATAGCAACGAAACATGTTGGTTTGATAAAGAAGAGGATATGGTATGTAATTAAACCATTTTCAATGGAAGGTCTTGCAGCATCAGAATAAAGGAATAAGACGGCCAGCAAGACTTCTCCAGGTTTTACTAACCTATTTGTTTTGATTGTCTTGGGGTCTTAGTATGTATATATGTTGTATACTGTATTGTCTGAATCCACTCACTGTGTACTTTGTGTGTGTTTTTTCCTTGTCACTATTCTCACCGTGTGTACTAGTAGATTTGTGTACACGTTTCTTCCTTCACGTAGAGAGAGTAACCGATGATGAGAAGTGGGTAGACCGGATATTGCTAAACCGGCAACCCCCTCGGGTGTTACGACCGTGAGGTACTCTCTCTACTCCCCACATTTCTTCTAGTATATTTGTTCTAGTAAGTGTTAGCCTGTGATTTTACTTGGTTCATGTTGAGATACTGAGACACCCTGGCCTAAGGAATAGTGTGAACACACACACCTAGGGTATAGAAATTGACATTGTGGTCATTTACCCCTGTTTTGGTCAGTAAAGTGGATGGTGTGTTTACTGAGGTAGGGCTACAGTTTGATTGTCGGAGTTAGATAAGAACCAACAGAGGATTTCAGGGACGCGTCTGTTTATCATATAGTCACCAGTAGTGACGTCACAGAGACCAAACCTGAAAGGAATTTGGTGATGGAGATTTCAGGCCAGATTTATGAATCCCTTTTGCAGTCAGAAACCATGGATTCGCAAACATCACATGGTTTAATGCTGCAGGAGTGCTTTTTACAGTGTACATTAAAAGACCTTCCGGCAACGGTGTCAGAATCAAGAAGCGAGTGAAAGGGGCATTCCCTGGCTAATCTGCAATTTGGAACAGGATTTATCTGTGGTTAAAGACAGCAATTATGATCAGTTAACTGGAGTTGGAGTGTCATCTCACGTGCAAAGAGGGAAAGCTCCCCTTTCGAGAATCATGTCAATGGCCTCACTGCAGTAGCCCCACCGATATCTTCACAAATGGTAACCTTTAAAAAAAAAACCACACAAAAAACACCATCTGTCCAGTTAATGGTGATTGGCTGCTTAAACGAAATATTTCTCTTTTGGGAAAGTCAAGTTAGTAAAGGAGGTCTGCTGTTCCTTGCAGGCCTTTGTCCCTGCAATCACATGGGGTGGGAAATTGTGACGCGCCCATTTAACATTCATTTGGCAAGTCATTTTACAGCCCTCTTCAGCACATCTGGGGTTTGCCAATTTAAATATTAAATTAGACCCTTAGGCCAGATTCAGAGTCTGCCAGAATAAAGGTGTTTTTTTACCGCACCTATTAAATAACAATACCCTAGAGTAGGTTACTTATAGATTGCATTGAATAGCACCTATTGCAAGTCTCTGGGGAATTACGTCCGGAAATTGGGTATTTACATCACCAAAATGCTCATGGTACGGTAAATACCACACTCCTTTTCCTTGTTAAATTCCAGAAAGTTTGACATGCTGAAATTTAATTAAGAATGATATATTTTATGCACCCCGTAATTACCGGATGCTGTAAATACCGCGTGCACAAACAGGGGGTTTTAAACCAGAGAAGTAAAACATCAACCTACTCGTAATCAAGGCGTAAATTATTTATATCCTTTCACGTGTTTAGGAGATTACCGCCCTGCTACCTTTCAGTCACTTCAGAGCGATTTTAGACTCTGGAAACACACAGAGGTAAAAAGGATTAATGGGCATATTATCAAGGAACGGCGTTAAAATTATCGCTTCTTTAGCGGCAGGAAACTGCTGCTAAAACGGCGATAATGGGCTTGATAATATGCCTTAGAAAATTCCAATAGAAGCCCATGTTAACACTAGAACATGGGCTTCTATTGGAATTCTCAAGGGCATATTATCAAGCCCATTATCACCGCTTTAGCGGCACATTCCTGCGCCGAAAGCGACGATAATGTTAACGCTGGTCCTTGATAATATGCCCCTTAGAACTTTCAAGCAGAAAAAGATTCAGATTGCCTATCGTGCTTGATGGGGCTAAAACAGCCATGTGCTAAGAGCCAGCATCACTGTGTTCTCCAAGTCCTAGGATAGAATTGCAGAAAAATTTAGCAAGAATTCACATCTTTCACTTGATACTGGTAATTGTGTGCTATCATTTGCTCCAACCATCCAGTGCAAAAAACGATGATTGCACCGAACAGCCAGAACTGAATGTCGTATTTGCACGGATCAGTGAAAGTTATTTTTTGTCTCAGTCTGGCAAAAAATGGGCAACACAATTGCAATTTGTGTGTCCTGACACTCTGCCCTTTTTCATATCTATTGTAACCCCTAGGTACCCAAATAATTTTCTGGGTCACCTCAACTATTCCCCACTCCTAACGTTCTTTTAGATAACATATGCAGTATAAATATTGTGTTTCTTAGCATCTCCCATCCCTTTCTTATTTAGCAGTCCTGTAGTTATTTCACCTTTTGTCTTAGAGATGGTAATTCAAAAGTTTTGAATGCTGAATTTGATCCACACCTTCTGAATGGTCTCCTAGGAATTGGGGGGCATATGTACAAGACCCTATTGCCACCACAACATCATTATTACCGATGTTGTGGTGGTGATAGGGGCTGCACCCTGTGTACAAGGCAAACTAAAGCCACTTAATGCTGCCTTGTACATAATGCCCCCTTTCACGCTATGCTTAGCGTTCATGGGGTTTGCAGTGGCTGTTGCGGAGTGCGTTCCACCGCAGCACCCATTCATTTTGACGCTGCCCCCTATGTGCAAGGGTGGCGTAAATAGGAGGCAGCACCAAAATTAAGACCAGGTAAATCCTGATCTTAAGTAGGCGTAACAATACTTTATAACCAGAGAAACTCTCATAATTACCATCACTTTGATGTCTTGTATAGAACATAATCTGTGTCACTCATACTCTGATAATCAAAGTGATGGTAATTATGAGAGTTTCTATGGTTATAAAGTATTGTGATCCAATCAACATATACATTCTAACAATATACATATGTTGTGTCGGCTATTTCCTTAACGTTTCTATACCTTTGCAGGTTCCCTCTCCCCCCCTGGGTTGAGCGGCCTTTTATGATCTGATATCTGGCAGGTCCTGAGGAAGGTGGCGTTCTAGTCCACAACAAGCCACCGAAACGCGTCAACCATTGCCTTTTGGATCCTGCTATATGCAGTTATTGCATTTGGTCACCAAGACTGCTATACCATTTTGTAGTTGACTTCCCAGATGTATGAAAGAGTGTGGAGGGTGTATAGAGAGAGCAAGAAAATTGTATGAATGAGAGTATGTGAAGTTGTTACTTGTCTCTCTACCTGGGGTTATTCATTATTTATTATTCCTCTATAATTTTCCATTGGTATGTGGCTATATATTTGCTTGGATAACAATGTGTTGAGTTGATTATGTACAGCATAATTGAAAAAAAGAAAAATATGATGAAAACATTTTTGATAAAAGAAATGAAATAAAAATATATTTTGTAAATTGTCTTAGTACTTTGATGTTAATGGAGAGCTAGCCCACTTTCTAAATTTGTGCTAAATCAGTGAAAATGAATATAGGTCTAGAGGGAGACTTCTTTCTTGTTGGGCAAGAAGGTGTCCCTTCCTGCACATAAACAATCATTAAATATTGACGATTTGTTACTTCTATGTGTTCTGCATTCAGAAATAACAAATAGCCATAATGGATTGTTTATCTGCAGAAAGGGACACCTTTCTCCACATAAACTATCATTTCCTGCAATGCAGGCACGCTTGCAATTTGGTGCAAGGGTGCCTACATTGGCCCTAGCTAGACAACTTTTGCACTAGCGCTAGGGAAAATACAGGGGTGCACCGTATTGCAGTAAATATGGTGCATTCCAGCATTTTTTAAATGTCCGAGCACAGCACTGTCAAAATTTGGCGCAGCTCCACGCTCTGACATTTCTTTGTACATATGCTCCTGAGTCACCATACCACAGCAGTACTTATGAGCTCAATTCTGACTAGCTCATAGTGCCTTAACTGACCCCTCACCGTTCAAATAAATAGGCACCACAGAACACTCTCTATTCCCCAGAGAAGCCATGGAAACACATTATCACCTTTCGTTTTCTCACTCATGCATGTCCATGATAAACAACAGAAAGACACGAGGAAAGTTTACAATATTTATTGAAACTATTGTGCTCTAACATAAAGCAACTTTACTGCAATTAGAAAACATATATGCAATAAAAAGCCCTATCATGCCAAATGAAATATCTGCCTAAGTCTAGCCTCACAGCGTGAGCACACTGATATATCAGAGACCTCTGGGATTAGAACCAACCTCCATACCTGCCACCTGTAGTTAGGTGGACTGCATCTCAGGTTGCACAAAGCTAGCACTGCTGTCCTGAGACCTTAGCCCCTCTGCAAGAATCATTCTCCCTGTTTTCAAAAGGCAAGTCTCTGTGTATATGATAAGAGGTGCATCACTTGAAAATAGCAGCTGTTCCTCTGTGTTGTGTTTAAATAAGGGATGGGTGGTGAACTCAGCTCCGCCGGCAGAGTTCATGGAGTTTCAGCAAAAGACTCACCAGCAGCCGGCAGAGCGGAGTTCACAGGTGCGCTCACCCACCCCTTTAAAAGAACTAGTTTGGCTGGCTGATGAAAAGTACTCTCACCAGCGGCATTTGTAATGACACTGATCAAAGGGATCTTTAATGTACTCAAGTCCCAGTTCAACGGCTCACTCAATGGAGTTAGCTTCAGCAAAGGCACCAGGTGAAACTCCAGAGAACCAGTCCATTGACAAAATGGGAGGTCATTCTGCTGCAGCAAGCTAATTTTGCTCCTGCCACATGAACTCTCTGGGCATCATTCACAACCATTTATTGACTTAGTTTGATGTTTACTTTAATCTTTAAAAGAACAAACAGATATCCAAACAATCACAAGCATTCAAAGCCCGATAGCCAATGAATAAAAATGGGCAAAGCACTGCGCTACACTTGCGTAGTTTGCAAAGTTTCCGCTAATTCGCACTACGTGAATTGCACGTAGCACAGTGCAAACACACGTAGCATAGTGCCGTGGTTATTTTGTGCTTGCTCCCGGTCCTCAGCATCAAGTTGGCGACTGCGAGCAAGCAAAATGACATCCCAGCGAGACTTTTTCCTTGTTCGCGATCAGAAACATCAAGTTGCCGATCGCGAGCATGGAAAATAAACCTTCCGGCGAGATTCTCAAAGCGGGAGGTCAGGTTTCTCATTGCAAGTGGTAAGGTATGCTCACGACCGCTCGCGATCAGAATCTACCAGTCCACATTGAGAAAGCCGCTGCTCGAGTAAAAATCTACTCTAGCTGAAGAAAACTACAGCTCGCACAGTGCAGGATGCCGTTTTCAATGATTGCATAGTGCCAGATGCTTGTCCGCACTGTGCAATCATTGTAAAAGGCATCTTGCACAGTGCGAACAGGCTACTACGCAGTTTCTGTTACGGGTAGCTTGCGAAGTGCACTTTGCGTAGCTTCGCGTAGCGCTATTTCGTGAACTACGCCCAGCCCTACTAATAAACTCCGCAAGTCCCCAACCAACTAGGGCCAACACAATTATTTCACCATTTTTAAAATAAGTTTCACACTCCTACGTGGTAATGTGAGCATCCAAGTGCTACCCTTGGTCATGATTGTTCATTGATCTGATCCCGGAAACGAGCTATGGCAGAGATCACACTGGGGGCGGAGCACAGCAGGAAGAGTTCTGGCGGCGGACACCCCAAGGGTCTTCCTGCCAGTTCCGGGAGTCCAGAGAAGTGGTGTTGGTGCTGGTGCTGCTGGAGAGTGTGCCCCCTGGGGAGGTTGGAGGTGTTGCTGTGACCACAGGACAAGGCCGACAGGAGCTGATAAGTAAGCTGGATGGTTGTAACAGTGTAATAAGTGGACTCCCCAATTTGCATTTTCACGCCTTTCTAAAATTATCAATTTCGCTACACACACTATTCTTGCCTCACCACCTACTGCCTGCCACACACTACTTCCCTAGGTTGTTTGCAAAACAAGGAACTGCCTTTCCCTACCCCGTGCAAAAACCACAGTTGATGGACAGAATGCAGGACAATGTCATACATTCACCCCAGTACAGAGATCTGGGCCTAAATCCATAGTTTTTTTCTCAACATGCCATTCCAGTTTGAACCCAGCCATATCAAAATCAGTCTTGACCCTGTGCCCCATGGGAACAGTCCAGCTCGAACTGCCAAGCCAGGATCTCCCTGGACTGGAAACAAGCATCCAAGGACCGATTTTGGGCTTCAGCCCTCATCAACCTGGATAGCTTGATTCCAGTGGCATGGAGAGAACGGGACTCACGTCTGAGAATACCTGTCCCTCTCGGGGTGAAAAATGCAAAAACCACAGTTGATGGACAGAATGCAGAACAATGTCATATATTCACCCCAGTACAGAAATCTGGGCATAAATCCATCGTTTTTTTGCTTACCATGCTATTCCAGTTTGAACCCAGCCATATGTAAATCTTTCTTGACCCTGTGCCCCATGGGAACAGTCCAGCCTGAAATGCCAAGCCAGGTTCTCCCTGGACTGGAAACAAGCATCCAAGGACCGGTTTCAGGCTTTCAGCCCTCATCAGCCTGGATAGCTTGATTCCAGTGGCACTAAGAGCACTGGACTCACATCTGAGCATACCCGTTCCACTCGGGGTGACAAATGCAAAAACCACATTGATGGACAGAATGCAGAACAATGTCATACATTCACCCCAGTACAGAGATCTGGGCCTAAATCCATCGTTATTTTTTGCTCACCATGACATTCCAGTTTGAACCCAGCCATATGCAAATTAGTCTTGACCCTGTGCCCCATGAGAACAGTCCAGTTTGAACTGCCAAGCCAGGTTCTCCTTGGACTGGAAACAGCATCCAAGGAACGGTTTTGCCCTTTCAGCCCTTATCAGCCTGGATACCTTGATTCCAGTTGCATGGAGAGCATGGGACTCATGTCTGAGCAGACCCGTCCCACTTAGGGTGACAAACGCAGAAATCACAGTTGATGGACAGAATGCAGAACAAAGTCATACATTCACCCCTGTACAGAGATCTGGGCCTAAATCCATTGTTTTTTTGCTCACCATGCCATTCCAGTTTGAACCCAGCAATATGCAAATCAGTCTTGACCTTGTGCCCCATGGGAACAGTCCAGCCCAAACTGCCAAGCCAGGTTCTCCCTGGACTGGAAACAAGCATCCAAGGACCGGTTTCAGGCTTTCATCCCTCATCAGCCTGGGTAGCTTGATTCCAGTGGCATGGAGAGCACGGGACTCACGTCTGAGCATACCCGTTCCACTCGGGGTGACAAATGCAAAAACCACAGTTGATGGACAGAATGCAGAACAATGTCATACATTGACCCCAGTACAGAGATCTGGGCCTAAATCCATTGTTTTTTGCTCACCATGCCTTTCCAGTTTGAACCCAGCCATAAGCAAATTAGTCTTGACCCTGTGCCCCATGGGAACAGTCCAGCCCGAACTGCCAAGTCAGGTTCTCCCTGGACTGGAAACAAGCATCCAAGGACCGGTTTCGCGCTTTCAGCCCACATCAGGCTGGATACCTTGATTCCAGTTGCACAGAGAGCACGGGACTCACGTCTGAGCATACCCGTCCCACTCGGGGTGACAAATGCAAAAACCACAGTTGATGGACAGAATGCAAGACAATGTCATACATTCACCCCAGTACAGAGATCTGGTCCTAAATCCATCGTTTTTTTGTTCACCATGCCATTCCAGTTTGAACGCAGCCATATGCAAATCAGTCTTGACCATGTGCCCCATGGGAACAGTCCAGCCCGAACTGCCAAGCCAGGTTCTCCGTGGACTGGAAACAAGCATCCAAGGACCGGTTTCGGGCTTTCAGCCCTCATCAGCCTGGATAGCTTGATTCCAGTGGCATGGAGAGCACGGGACTCAAGTCTGAGCATACCCTTTCCACTCGGGGTGACACATGCAAAAACCACAGTTGATAGACAGAATGCAGGACAATGTCATACATTCACCCCAGTACAGAGATCTGGGCCTAAATCCATCGTTTTTTGCTCACCATGCCATTCCAGTTTGAACCCAGCCATATGCAAATCAGTCTTGACCATGTGCCCCATGGGAACAGTCCAGCCCGAACTGCCAAGCCAGGTTCTCCCTGGACTGGAAACAAGCATCCAAGGACCGGTTTCGGGCACAGCCCTCATCAGCCTGGATAGCTTGATTCCAGTGGCATGGAGAGCATGGGACTCACGTCTGAGCATACCCGTCCCACTTGGGGTGACAAATGCAAAAACCACAGTTGATGGACAGAATGCAGAACAATGTCATACATTCACCCCAGTAGAGAGTTCTGGGCCTAAATCCATCGTTTTTTTGCTCACCATGCCATTCCAGTTTGAACCCAGCCATATGCAAATCAGTCTTGACACTGTGCCCCATGGGAACAGTCCTGTCCAAACTGCCAAGCCGGGTTCTCCCTGGACTGGAAACAAGCATCCATGGACCGGTTTTGGGCTTTCAGCCCTCACCAGCCTGGGTAGCTTGATTCCAGTGGCATGGAGAGCACGGGACTCACGTCTGAGCATACCCATCCCACTCGGGGTGACAAATGCAAAAACCACAGTTGATGGATAGAATGCAGAACAAAGTCAAACATTCACTCCAGTACAGAGATCTGGGCCTAAATCCATCGTTTTTTTGCTCAACATGCCATTCCAGTTTGAACCCAGCCATATGCAAATCAGTCTTGACACTGTGCCCCATGGGAACAGTCCTGCCCAAACTGCTAAGCCAGGTTCTCCCTGGACTGGAAACAAGCATCCAAGGACCGGTTTCGGGCTTTCAGCCCTCATCAGCCTGGGTAGCTTGATTCCAGTGGCATGGAGAGCACAGGACTCACGTCTGAGCGTACCCATCCCACTTGGGGTGACAAATGCAAAAACCACAGTTGATGGACAGAATGCAGAACAATGTCATATATTCACCCCAGTCTAGAGATCTGGGCCTAAATCTATCGTTTTTTTGCTTACCATGCCATTCCAGTTTGAACCCAGCCATATGTAAATCTTTCTTGACCCTGTGCCCCATGGGAACAGTCCAGCCCGAAATGCCAAGCCAGGTTCTCCCTGGACTGGAAACAAGCATCCAAGGACCGGTTTCGGGCTTCAGCCCTCATCAGCCTGGATAGCTTGATTCCAGTGGCACAGAGAGCCCTGGACTCACATCTGAGCATACCCGTTCCACTCGGGGTGACAAATGCAAAAACCACATTGATGGACAGAATGCAGAACAATGTCATACATTCACCCCAGTACAGAGATCTGGGCCTAAATCCATCGTTTTTTTTGCTCACCATGACATTCCAGTTTGAACCCAGCCATATGCAAATTAGTCTTGACCCTGTGCCCCATGAGAACAGTCCAGTCTGAACTGCCAAGCCAGGTTCTCCTTGGACTGGAAACAGCATCCAAGGACCGGTTTTGCCCTTTCAGCCCTTATCAGCTTGGATACCTTGATTCCAGTTGCATGGAGAGCATGGGACTCATGTCTGAGCAGACCCGTCCCACTTAGGGTGACAAACGCAGAAACCACAGTTGATGGACAGAATGCAGAACAAAGTCATACATTCACCCCAGTACAGAGATCTGGGCCTAAATCCATTGTTTTTTTGCTCACCATGCCATTCCAATTTGAACCCAGCCATATGCAAATCAGTCTTGACCCTGTGCCCCATGGGAACAGTCCAGCCCGAACTGCCAAGCCATGTTCTCCCTGGACTGGAAACAAGCATCCAAGGACTGGTTTCGGGCTTTCAGCCCTCATCAGCCTGGATAGCTTGATTCCAGTGGCATGGAGAGCACGGGACTCACGTCTGAGCATACCCGTTCCACTCGGGGTGACAAATGCAAACACCACAGTTGATGGACAGAATGCAAGACAATGTCATACATTCACCCCAGTGCAGAGATCTGGTCCTAAATCCATCATTTTTTTGCTCACCATGCCATTCCAGTTTGAACGCAGCCATATGCAAATCAGTCTTGACCATGTGCCCCATGGGAACAGTCCAGCCCGAACTGCCAAGCCAGGTTCTCCGTGGACTGGAAACAAGCATCCAAGGACCGGTTTCGGGCTTTCAACCCTCATCAGCCTGGATAGCTTGATTCCAGTGGCATGGAGAGCACGGGACTCAAGTCTGAGCATACCCTTTCCACTCGGGGTGACACATGCAAAAACCACAGTTGATGGACAGAATGCAAGACAATGTCATACATTCACCCCAGTGCAGAGATCTGGTCCTAAATCCATCGTTTTTTGCTCACCATGCCATTCCAGTTTGAACCCAGCCATATGCAAATCAGTCTTGAACATGTGCCCCATGGGAACAGTCCAGCCCGAACTGCCAAGCCAGGTTCTCCCTGGACTGGAAACAAGCATCCAAGGACCGGTTTCGGGCACAGCCCTCATCAGCCTGGATAGCTTGATTCCAGTGGCATGGAGAGCATGGGACTCACGTCTGAGCATACCCGTCCCACTCAGGGTGACAAATGCAAAAACCACAGTTGATGGACAGAATGCAGAACAATGTCATACATTCTCCCCAGTACAGAGATCTGGGCCTAAATCCATCGTTTTTTTGCTCACCATGCCATTCCAGTTTGAACCCAGCCATATGCAAATTAGTCTTGACTCTGTGCCCCATGGGAATAGTCCAGCCCGAACTGCCAAGCCAGGTTCTCCCTGGACTGGAAACAAGCATCTAAGGACCGGTTTTGGGCTTTCAGCCCTCATCAGCCTGGATAGCTTGATTCCAGTGGCATGGAGAGAACTTGACTCACGTCTGAGCATACCCGTCCCACTCGGAGTGACAAATGCAAAAACCACAGTTGATAGACAGAATGCAGAACAATGTCATACATTCACCCCAGTACAGAGATCTGGACCTAAATCCATTTTTTTTTTGCTCACCATGCCTATTCCTGTTTGAACCCAGCCGTATGCAAATTAGTCTTGACCCTGTGCCCATGTGGGAAGGGTATGCCCAGACGTGGGTCCCATGCTCACTAGTCCACTGAAGTCAAGCTATCCTGGCTGAAGACGGCTGATAGCCAGAAACCGGTGCTAGGATGCTTGATTCCAATCCAGTGAAGACATGGCTTGCCAGTTCGGGCTGGACTGTTCCCATGAGGCACAGGGTCAAGACTGATTTGCATATGGCTATGTCTGAACGGGGGTGGCTTGGTGAGCAAAATTCCAATGGATTAAACCCAGATCTGTGACTGGGGGTGAATGTTTTGCCATTGTGCAACATTCCGTCCATCGTCTTGTGTGTTTTGCTGTTCACTCTATGTGGGAAGGGTATGCCCAGATGTGGGTCCCGTGCTCACTAGTCCACTGGAGTCAAGCTATCCTGGCTGAAGACGTCTAATAGCCAGAAACCGGTGCTAGGATGCTTGATCCCGATCCAGGGAAGACATGACTTGGCAGTTCGGGCTGGACTGTTCCCATGAGGCACAGGGTCAAGACTGATTTGCATATGGCCTTGTCTGAACTGGGGTGGCTTGGTGAACAAAATAACGATGGATTAAACCCAGATCTGTGACTGGGGTGAATGTTTTGCCATTGTGCAACATTCCAACCATCATTTTGTGTGTTTTGCTGTTCACCCTATGTGGGAAGGGTATGCCCAGATGTGGGTCCCAGGTTTACTAATCCACTGGAGTCAAGCTATCCTGGCTGAAGACGGCTGATAGCCAGAAACCGGTTCTAGGATGCTTGATTCCGGTCCAGGAAAGATATGGCTTGGCAGTTTGGGCTGGACTGTTCCCATGAGGCCCAGGGTCAATACTTTTTTGCATGTTTGAACTGGGGTGGCTTGGTGAGCAAAATACAGATGGATTATACCCAGATCTGTGACTGGGGGTGAATGTTTTGCCGTTGTGCAACATTCCGTCCATCATCTTGTGTGTTTTGCTGTTCACTCTATGTGGGAAGGAATGCCCAGATGTGGGTCCTGTGCTCACTAATCCACTGGAGTCAAGCTATCCTGGCAGAAGACGGCTGATAGCCAGGAACCGGTCCTAGGATGCTTGATTCCGGTCCAGGAAAGACATGGCTTGGCAGTTCGGGCTGGAAAGTTCCCATGAGGCACAGGGTCAAGACTGATTTGCATATGGCCATGTCTGAATTGGGGTGGCTTGGTGAGCAAAATAACGATGGTTTAAACCCAGATATGTGACTGGGGGTGAATGTTTTGCCATTGTGCAACATTCCGTCCATCATCATGTGTGTTTTGCTGTTCACCCTATATGGGCAGGGTAGACCCAGACGTGGGCCCCGTGCTCACCAGTCCACTGGAGTCAAGCTATCCTGGCTGAAGACGGCTGATAGCCAGAAACCGGTCCTAGTATGCTTGATTCCGGTCCAGGAAAGACATGGCTTGGCAGTTCGTGCTGGACTGTTCCCACGAGGCACAGGGTCCATACTGATTTGCATATGGCCAATTCTGCACTGGGGTGGCTTGGTGAGCAAAATAACGATGGATTAAACCCAGATCTGTGACTGGGGGTGAATTTTTTGCCATTGTGCAACATTCCGTCCATCATCTTGTTTGTTTTGCTGTTTTCCCTACCCCGAGTCACAACTTATGACCCACTATCCTGCTTTTATGTTCAACCAAACTCCACTCCTTTACTAGACTCAACCTCTTCTGGGCTTGCCTTTTCACATACAAGTCCTCACATCTCGAATGCCCTTCTCTGATTTCCTCCTCTATGTCTAACTTTGAAAAATACAGAAATACTCATTTGGTCATGATTTAAAACTATAACACAATGCAAACTAAGGGCCTGATTTGACTGTTGTCAAAAGGCAATGTCGTCACACTGCAGCGCCTCCACTGTTGTGTGTGCACTGTTGCCGTGCACCATGTCATGCATGGTGCATAGTGCACGCACAACAATGGAAGCTTAGGGGTGCAAAACATGTGCCACCAACCACTATACCTACTGTGATGAAGCACCCTGGGGCCCTGTTTGTGGCTCCTTACCTTCCTTCCCATCAACATTTTTATGGGGGGTTCCCCACCATGAAAAGTTCGTCGGGAAGGAAGATTGTACCCCATAGTGGTGCTGATGCCAGCACTACCTCCTTACACTGCCGCTTTGCCCAAGCCTCTGCTGTGGGACCCGAGATCCTGGCGGTGGTCTATAAGCTTGCCCACCCCTAGTCTAAATGCGAAGCCATGTTGCAAACTGATCACAGAAAAACAGGGCACAATGTTATTCAACCTTGTATGAAATGTGCAGACTGAGTCCCAGAAAGGAGAACCGAATAATAAAAACTAATTTCTTAAATATTATCATGGCACAAAAACAAACATGCTGTGAATAATGTTTGCAAAGCAAAGAAGCCGACAATGTGCAAAATAAAGGAGAACTCTATGTACCCTAAAATGAACTCACAACAACCCCTCCTTGGTCGGGAAAGTAATTTAGCGATTAAATAAAAAAAAAAACTAAAGCACAAGCTAAGCACATTTAATGCTTTGCTAATAAGCATGTTATACAAAAAAATTATATTGATAATAAAAAGCTTAACATGACAATTTTTAAAAGTTTGCCAAATTAAGGTATGTCGGAGTTATCCATGATATCTTCCATGAGTTCAAATGAAAGTGAAGCCAGGATGGATTTTATCTCCACAGACGATGACTCCACAATTGCCCAGTTTAAAACATCCAGGCAACAGACATGATTCTTGTTATCCGATGATGCTGAGGAAGTATCCAGGCCACCTGCATCTGTGTTATTAAAGCCAAAGTTCAAAGTTTCAAGTGCTGAAGCACTCATCTCCTCTGAACAGATAGGCTCATATGTTGCATTGTGCAATAACTGCAAACCCATGGGACAACTCAATTCATCAATTCAATCTTTATTTGATTATGCATCATAATCATAAAAGATAAAAACATAAAAGCCACATAAAACCTTTAAAAACCTTGCTAAATACAATCAGGTAGATTTCATTCAAGCTACACAATCTATGTACGTTTAAATACAATAAAAAAAAATAACGAACCAGCCTATCATTCACAACATTATATCTTAGGTACACATTATTTTATTCCAATGTAAGGCTCCTTTGAGGTACCCGGGATCTGCCAACATCACCACCTGATCAGGTATTTTAGGGAGATTATTAAGTGCTCGTTGTGTCCCATATAGGAGTGGAATCCTACTATGCCCTAATATACCCTCTACTCTATGTACTCTAGCAGTTAAGGGCTGCTTTAAGCCATGGCTCATCCTCTCCACAACATAATTTCCCTTATTCCGATATGGAGAAGAATAATGTACCTGGACACCCAGGGAAGCCATGGCATTCCGGTACGCATTTCTGGTAAAAGCCGGTCCATGGTCTGAGTGGAATGTACTCTATGCATGTGTCCCTGTAAAGACTTGCATGTCTTTAATAACAGTGTGAGTGTCAGCTGAACACTTTGGCCAAACCCAGAGGAGCCTAAAGCAAGAGTCAACTGCAACTGAAATAAATGTAAATGCAGTATATGAAATCAAAGAACCACAGTGGTCTAAATAAAAGCAGCCAAAAGGCTTGTTGGAAATCAACAGGTGTGTCTGCGGTGGACAAGCCACGGTGGAAGCATTAATTTGTTGACAAATGTTACAGGAAAGGACATATTTTTGGCCTGTTGTTATAAACCATGAAACCAATAATGCTGCAGTAGCAACGAAATTGTGGCCAAAACACCTGAATGTGCATATCATGAGTCTATGCCTACCTATCTTTGAGGACTGCCACTTTAACCCAAAGCATTTAATGTGTGATTGTGTTGGCTTTAGAATCTTTGAATCCATTCTGACACCAATAATATAAATGACCACTGTTAGAAATGGGGGTCTCTAGTAGGTACCTTTGTCCAAATAGGGACCCTTGCTTCTAGTCAGGGTAAGTGGTGTTCACACTTTAGACAACCCCTGCTCACCCCCTTGGTACCTTGGCATGAGCAGATAGGCTTTTCCCAAAGGCATTGTGTAAAGTACTTGTACCAACACTCACAGTAACATAGTAAAAACACCACATATGGACACCACACCAGTTTAGAAAAATCTAATTTCTCTATCTAAACTTAGCAAGATCAAAGCAACAAAAATCCAACATACACAGTTAAAAATATGACTTTCAAAAGGTTTCAACAACTTGTACCATAGAAAGCTATGGATGCGTGACTTTTACACAAAGTACCTGTAGTTGCGTCAGTTCCTGAGACCTTAGGGAGGGGATGCAACAATTCTGCTGCATGCAGGATAAGCGATGCATTGAATCCGGTCTGTTGGGGGAAGTGATGTGTTGATTCTTCATGATGGGTCCGTTCCGCTGGTGATGCGTCGGGAAAACTTGTCACACAGGTTAGATGTGTGGAAATCTGGGATGTGTCGGTAATCGATGCGGTGGGGACGAGCGCCGCTGCGTTGGTTTTCTTCAGCTGCGACCTCTCAATGCGTTGACTCTTGCAGTGGTGACAGGCGCTGTGTCAGTTTTTGTAGCGGCACAGCAGTGCGTGAAAATTCCTCTTGCTCTGTTGAGATGCAAAAAAAAGAATGGTCTTTGTTTCAAAAGACTCATCCGCATCAGGAGACATCAAGAAAATAATCCTCAAAAGATGGGAAATCCTAGAAACCGAAAACGATTTTGGTCCACTTTTGAAAGAGAAGCCACTTTTCGCCTATAAATGGGCGCAAAACTTAAAAGAACTTCTCACAAAATGCTTGAAGCAACCAGAACTTGGACATCAACTCAATTACAAAGGGACCACTAAATGCTGGAACTGTAAGAACTGTAATAATGCAATTACAGGCAACATACTACAACATCCAAGAAGCAGAGAGAAAATTCAACTAAGACATTCGGCAAATTGTGACTCAGATCACTTAGTGTACATGATCAAATGCCCTTGCGGACTTTTATACGTGGGCAAAACTGAGAGAAAAATGAAGACAAGACTTTCAGAACACAAGAGCAGAATTCGCAATAAAAGTACTACATCACCACTGGCACTACAGTGGACAGAACATCGTCATACAATAGCGCAACTGAAGTTCCAAATCATAGAATTGGTACCGCAAAAACCAGGATTCAACAACTCTAAAATCCTCCTCCAAAGAGAAGTTTTCTGGATGAAAAAATTACAAACTCTGATACCATTCGGATTAAATGACAAATTAGAAATGATATGTTTTTTATCAATCAAGTCAACAAATTGCAACCTGTCATCCACCAGAGATCCCACACGCAATTTCTACAAACCTCCACACAATAACACGCAAATACCACTAAACGAGTGCACTAGACATTTTTTCACAATGGGTATGATATTCAGCTAAATACTGAAAGCGTTCACATGTATTATCATAATGGCTTGTTTATATGCATGTATCTCTCTAAATCACTTTATGTATAATGAACAGGTGACGTAGTGAATATTTCCTTATAACAATCCCAATCATCTTATTATTTAAGATGGAAGTAAACAATAAAGTTTTGTTTATTTCCCAAAAAGTTTACCATCCACCAAAATTCCATAGTCCTATCTCTATGACCACTGCATGAAAACGCCCACTCTAACCGTGCTACGCAACTGATATTTTTACTTTACACCGTAAACCGACATTTCAACACCGTGAGATTCAGTAAAATTCGCACAAGATGTCTTTACGCAATTTATTTTTATTTTTAAGAAAACATAATTTGTCTCATTTCAACAAATATGACCGACTCGTCATCGGCGAAGTCCTCTTTTAATATTCATGAAACTTTCACCTTATATCAGCTGACATAGAAATAGGACCTCGTTATCGCGTCATTACCGCATCACTGTCACGAACGTGGAACACTTTGCAGACAGAACGCATTCTAGTTTCGAGAAGACCGAATGGAAAGGGGCGACCATTCGGTCCCCCCGAACGTATGGCCGAGTACCGCGAGCCCCCCGGGAAGCCATTTTTGGGCGGGAGGCGAGCCTCGGCTGGTATGCCCGAAGCGGCGTAGCCGGGGCGCGCTGTTTCCCGCCCTCGAGTGGGCTGGCCTAGACACTGACGCGGCTGGCCACGCCCTAAGGGCAGGCAGGGGCGGGTTTACGCCCGCCCTGAAGACGGATAAAAGGAGCAACAAGCCAAGAACGCATCCTCTTGTTCCTGTGCTCTGAAGCTGCACCCCCTCGCTGCACGTGAGCTCGAGACGGAACGAAGAGCCAATTTTGAATGTGGTAATCTTTCTTGTTTGTCTTACAGATATTCTGTCGGAGAATGCCTAAGAAAGTCGGAAAGCGAATGACTACCGACCAGATGCTGCGTGTTCTTATGAAGGAGGTGACCGACCTAAAGAAGCGAATGGCGGAGAAAGATGGAGAGGAGGGGCCGAAACGTCCGTTGGTTGGAGCAGCTCCGGGAGGAAAAGGCAAGAGGCCCAGAAGGGGAGCAGCTGGAGGGGGCATCCCGGTTCCCTCTGCCCCACTCGTAGAGCCAACTCCGGTTCCGACGGAGGGCAATCCGATCCCCGTGGTGGTCACCCCCGTGTCCGGGGAGGATATGCCGCCCGAGCTGGCAGCACAATTAGCAGCGTGGTTGGGTAAAAATAACGAGGGCGCCACGGCTGACGACGCACGGGTCTTGATGAGGCAACTGCGCGAAACAAGGGAGGCGGCTAAGGCAGCATCGCCAGTCATCACGCCGGCCGCGGCAGGCGGAAAGCCACCTGGGATAGGCTCAGCCGCAGATACAGCTTCCGGTTCAGGTAAGCGGCCATTGCCGATTGCGAGGGATGAGTCTGCCCCGTCAAGAAGGGAAAAGTTGGGTCAACATGTCCCTCTAGCTATTAAGGAGAAGATATGGGCAGATGAATATGTAAACATCTTCTCGTTACTTACCGATCATTATGAGATGGAATATGTTAAGAGCCAAAAGGAGCTCATGCATCCGAGTGTTTGGCGCGCAAAGATGGCCGCCTTCAAGGTAAATGAGAACATTGGCAATTGGGGCAAGGCGTGGGGGATTTTTACATCCATCCTGGGCGAACGTAGGCCCGAGTTACTGTCTGAATTGCCGATCTATCAGTCACGTATCATGGGGTATTCCGTGTCACATGGGGGCAATCAATGGTTCTGTTACGATAATATTTTCAGGAAAGCGAAAGAACATGATAAAAACTTAACGTGGGATTGTTACGATTCTGTGTCATGGTCAAAAATGTCGGATACTGGTATGTTGAATTTGCCATTAGTAGGGAGTAGTGTGGGGGAGTCCTCCCGCCAATATTCTGGGACCTCCTTTCGATCGGGCGCGAGTAACGAATACCAGTCCAGGCCGAACGGCACCACAGGTAAAAAAGGGAGTTGTTGGAACTTTAACAGGGGTAAATGTACGAGGCCCCAAGGGTCATGCAAATTCAGGCACGAATGTAGCGGGTGTGGGCAAGCGTCCCATCCTGAGTCCATGTGCAGAGCCAAAACGGGTGATAACGGGGGTAGAGGAGGCGCCAAACAGGTCTGAAATAGTCAGAGGGGCGCCTTTACCTACTCCGATTGATACCATGGCAATGATTCCTTGGCTCAGCGAATACCCGGACCACGCTTCCGCTGGGGTGTTGCGGAACGGGTTTTCATATGGTTTCCAGGGTTTAGCGAAATGTAAAAACCAAATATCAGTTTTGCAGCACACGACCGTGGTACAGGAGAAGATTGGGAAAGAGGTGGCTCGAGGTCGAGTCGCCGGTCCGTTTAATGTGCCACCGGTTGCTAACTTTGTTTGTTCCCCCTTAGGGGTGGTCCCCAAGAAGGACCCGGGTGAGTTTCGGCTGATACATAATTTATCAGCCCCACGTGGTTGTTCCGTAAACGATGCGATAGACCCGGCAGTGTGTTCAGTACGGTATGCATCTTTCGATGAGGCCGTAGCCATTTTGAATCGCCTAGGGCCCGGTGCGCTGATGGCGAAATCTGATATTGAGTCAGCGTTCCGGTTGCTCCCGGTACATCCAGACGATCAGCGTCTTCTTGGTTTCATGTTTCAGGGACACTATTACATGGATAGATGTATGCCAATGGGGTGCTCTATATCTTGTTCCTATTTCGAGCAGTTCAGTTGTTTCCTGCAATGGGTCTTCACAAGGAAGACGGGGTTTCATCAGGTTATGCATTATCTCGATGATTTTTTGTTTCTAGGGGCAGCTGGGGATCCGGAATGTGGTCAGGCTTTGAATGAATTTTGTGTCTTAATGAACCATTTTGGCGTGCCATTGGCACCAGGTAAGACGGTGGGTCCTTCGACTTGCCTCGAGTTTCTGGGGATCGAGCTCGACTCGGAGGAGGGTTGTTTTCGTTTACCAAGAGAAAAAGTGCTTAGGTTCAGGACATCCCTGGAGACGTGTATTAGTCAGTCTAAGGTTAAGTTGCAGCAATTGCAACAATTGGTGGGACAGCTGAATTTTGCCCTGAGAGTAATACCGATGGCCCGCCCCTTTTCCCGCTCGATCGCTCAGGCCATGGTCGGCCTGAAGGAGGGTCACCATCGCACGAGGCTCTCGGCCGAGGTTCGCCAGGACATGCGCATTTGGTTGGCATTTCTGGCGGATTTCAATGGTCGAGTTGTCTGGAACAAACCGGCGGTGTCCTCCGGGGAGCTGGGGCTGTGGACAGATTCGGCAGGGAGCATTGGTTTTGGTGCCATCTTTGGCACACAATGGTCGGCTCAAAAATGGCCGTCGTGGTGGCATGAGGATGGGTTGACGAGTAACATTGCTTTTCTTGAATTGTTCCCCATTCTGGTGGCCCTGAAAACTTGGCCTGAGGGGTTTAGAGATCACTCTGTGGTATTCTGGTCTGATAACATGACCGTGGTTGAGTGTATCAATAGCCAGGCGGCACGATGCAAATGGATCCTGAGGCTGCTGAAAGAAATTGTCTTGTTGTGTATGCAATTGAATGTCCTATTTAAGGCAAGACATGTGCCGGGGGTGATGAACCAAGCGGCTGATGCGCTTTCTCGTTTCCGTATGCAGGCCTTCTGGGGTTTTCTGCCCACAGCGGACCCGATGGCGGCACCCTTTCCCGAAGCTCTCTGGTCTCTCGGTGCCCCGAACTACGAAACCTCGTGGGAGAGAGTTTAGCACCCAGGACAAGGAAGGCATATGAAGGGGCGTTCCGTTCCTATTTGGCCTTTTTTGGGGACTGCTAGAGAGGAGCTTTGGGGCCAGGAGGAGTGGGTAGTAAATTTCCTGCTGTCTTTACATCAGGCAGGCAAATCTGTGGCTACTGCCCAGAGGCATCGGGCAGCCATATCCTTCGTAGCTAGGGCTTATGGGATCCAGGACCCGACAGCGTCTTTCGTGGTACAAAAAGCGCTACGTGGGTGGCAACGCCTTGAGGGTCGCAGAATAGATGTAAGGCGCCCGATAGGTCTGGATAGGCTGGCCCTGTTATTATCTGTACTCCCTTCAACGTGTTCATCCCAGTATGAAACAGTGTTATTCCGAGCCGCTTTTGCGCTGGCATTCCATGGGGCTATGCGGGTAAGCGAACTAGTGGCGAGGAACAAGCGGGATGTGACGGGGGGACTGTGCCAAGAGCACGTTCAGGTCAGAGGGGAGACAATGTCCATCTCGTTTGTCAGGTCCAAGACCGACCAGAGTGCGATGGGGGACTGCATAATCATACAAAGGATTCCCGGGTCCTCCATGTGCCCGGTAAGTTGCGTAGAAGAATATTTAGCGCAAAGGGTGGCATCATGGGGGGGGACATTGTTGCGACACGCTGACACCACCCCACTGACGAGGTTTCAGTTTCAGCGGGTGCTTGCGATGTCAATCTCCGCTGCGGGCTTGAACCCCGGCGAGTTTGGGACCCATTCCTTTCGGATAGGGGCTGCTACAGAGGCTACAGCCAGGGGTCTGAATGTCGAACAAGTTAAACGTGTGGGGCGTTGGTCCTCGAACTGTTATAAAAGGTATGTGCGGTTGCACATGTTGTGAAGCTGTAATGATGTACTCACGCTTCTTGTTTTTCTTTGGTTTTTCAGTTGCGCAAGCCTACGAGGCGGGGCGGACTGGGCAGTCGACCCAACACCGGGTCAGCGGTCAGACATCACCGGCTGTGAAAAAGGAGGTGTGGGTCGTGGGCCACTCATACGTGAGGCGGGCCGCGGACGTATTCAAAGCAGGTGACATGATTCACATGGCTGGGGAATACGGGTACAGTGTGTCCTTCTACGGAAAGGGCGGGCTCTGTATTGACCAGTTTCAATCATTTTTGAGGGTTTGTTAGGGCGGACGAGGTCACCGCCGTCTGTGGTCATAGTTCATCTTGGGGGCAACGATTTGGTGTCCACTGGTAGACGACTACTTCTTGAGGCAATGCTTTCCACTGTAAGTTGGTTAGCGAGAAGAGTTCCAGGGTGCACAATCGCATGGTCCCATATGATACCGCGAAAAGTGTGGCGGGGGGCTCTTTCAGTTTCTGCTCTGAATCATTCAGTAAGGAAGATTAATAATAAAGTGAGTCGATTGTTCCGTTCAAGTACACTGCATTCTATTTCGCATGGTTGTATTAAAGGGGACAGTATGTATTTAGGTGATGGTATTCATTTGTCCCGGGTGGGGAACGAGTTACTCATAGGAGACCTGATAGCCTGGCTGGGGACTTTAAGACATGACCTTTAGGTAGGAGTGTGTGGGGGGTCCGGATAGCCGGTCAACTATCCGGCCTGTGGCGGTAAGGTCATGATCGGTGAGCACTAATTAGTAGATCCCTATGAGTGGGCGTCACCCATTACGGATGGGAGCGCTCGAGGGAGGTGGCCATTGGCCCCTCAACGGGTAGGCGGTCCCTTCTAAGGATGGGACGCCGAAAGGAAAGGAAAGGCGGTCAAGGCCCCTTCCTGGGTAGGAGGGGCTACAGCCCCCTCCTGGGGAATTTCCCGGGGCCAGGATATCTGCGACGGCAGATGTGGTAAGTTGTGTGGGGTTTGGGAGGGGGTCTACGCTACCTTCTAGATACCTCACACGAGTCCTCGAACGACCTTTAAGTGGCGTCGAGTTTATTGGGGCCCCCGTCAAGTCAAGGGAAATTGGTAGTTGCACTTGAGGTACACCTCTGTGCGGTCGCCCCTCACAAGTGAGGGGGATTTTCGGGTTTAGGGATCTTGACACCGGTTACGACCTTGCCGTTGGCCCTTAAACGTTAGGATGTACAATTTCAAATTTTCAAGTTAATGTTGTGTAGGATGTTAGTTCGGCTAGGAGAACCTTTGTATTAGAGAATATGTTAAGGTTAGCCAAACATCGCAATGTGGTAATGAAATTGTACATAATATGAAACTGTTATTTTAATGTTTTTAATTTTGTTTCATATTTTAATAAATACGGCCGGGAAGGGTAACTCCCTTCCCGCCTTCCAAAAGTTCAAGAACTGTTTCCGGTTTCCCATCCTTGGGGAGTGTGTTGAGAGGGGGTGGCGGGTATCGCGGCCATATGGAAAGGGGCGACCATTCGGTCCCCCCGAACGTATGGCCGAGTACCGCGAGCCACCCGGGAAGCCATTTTTGGGCGGGAGGCGAGCCTCGGCTGGTATGCCCGAAGCGGCGTAGCCGGGGCGCGCTGTTTCCCGCCCTCGAGTGGGCTGGCCTAGACACTGACGCGGCTGGCCACGCCCTAAGGGCAGGCAGGGGCGGGTTTACGCCCGCCCTGAAGACGGATAAAAGGAGCAACAAGCCAAGAACGCATCCTCTTGTTCCTGTGCTCTGAAGCTGCACCCCCTCGCTGCACGTGAGCTCGAGACGGAACGAAGAGCCAATTTTGAACCCACCCACCAGCCCCTGAGGACAGCCAGTTGAGTTGAATAAAGTTTTGATATGGTAATACTATTTCTTGCAGGTTGTGGTGATTGTCGTGTTATTCTTAGTATGCAATAAAGAATGGTCAGCTACAATATGTTCTACAAATAAAGTAATTCGTGAAATGGTTTATGCACTAGGTATTGATCAGTAATCATACGTGAAATGGTTTATGGTTGTTTTTTAATAGAGTAATTTAGTTAAATTGTCGTATTTATTTTTTGGTCGGGCGGTAAGGTCATGATCGGTGAGCACTAATTAGTAGATCCCTATGAGTGGGCGTCACCCATTACGGATGGGAGCGCTCGAGGGAGGTGGCCATTGGCCCCTCAACGGGTAGGCGGTCCCTTCTAAGGATGGGACACCGAAAGGAAAGGAAAGGCGGTCAAGGCCCCTTCCTGGGTAGGAGGGGCTACAGCCCCCTCCTGGGGAATTTCCCGGGGCCAGGATATCTGCGACGGCAGATGTGGTAAGTTGTGTGGGGTTTGGGAGGGGGTCTACGCTACCTTCTAGATACCTCACACGAGTCCTCGAACGACCTTTAAGTGGCGTCGAGTTTATTGGGGCCCCCGTCAAGTCAAGGGAAATTGGTAGTTGCACTTGAGGTACACCTCTGTGCGGTCGCCCCTCACAAGTGAGGGGGATTTTCGGGTTTAGGGATCTTGACACCGGTTACGACCTTGCCGTTGGCCCTTAAACGTTAGGATGTACAATTTCAAATTTTCAAGTTAATGTTGTGTAGGATGTTAGTTCGGCTAGGAGAACCTTTGTATTAGAGAATATGTTAAGGTTAGCCAAACATCGCAATGTGGTAATGAAATTGTACATAATATGAAACTGTTATTTTAATGTTTTTAATTTTGTTTCATATTTTAATAAATACGGCCGGGAAGGGTAACTCCCTTCCCGCCTTCCAAAAGTTCAAGAACTGTTTCCGGTTTCCCATCCTTGGGGAGTGTGTTGATAGGGGGTGGCAGGTATCGCGGCCATATCCTTTCTTGGTAAGCCTGCTACACGCTTTTCATAGCTACTTCGGTAAGATATTAACTGCACGAAATTCTAAATCATAGCTATTTATTCATGTAGTTTCTTCATTACCCCGAACGAAAAACTACACGATACTAATAGTGCGTCACTGCCTACAGGTAAGACCAGTGTGTCTTAAATATTATCTTCTGCTTGTTCTATGCCCATAACAACAAGCTTTTTACATTCAAACAATGTTTTCGTCTATAGGTTACCTTAATCAGCCCAATCGTCATCACTACGACAGGCAAGCCCGATTTTTACCACTAGTTATCAAACGCGTCCAAGCTCCATTTGTATATTAAAAAACCTCACCCATATTATCTACACACAGAAACTACCGCCACGATCGGACATAAAGCATGATTCATCTGGTATCCTCGAAAATCTTATCATTTTGAATAGGTAAGAGAATCCTATAAACAAGGTTGCTTCTATCATCATATAAATTAGGCAACCCCCACCTAAGTATTTATAACATCACTCGACCTCACACCCATTTGGTTATCATAAAATATTACCTATTAAGATGTCTTATAAATAGCAAAACAAATAAAAACCACAGGCATTGTTTAATACGTTTTCCTTTATTTGATTTCCTTCAAGGAACCCCTGACGAAGGGGCAATTGGCCCCGAAATGCATTGGGTGATTTGACTTTAATTCAAAATGATTTCGCAATACATGTTATATATGGTGTAATAACGTAAATTTATTTTTCTTTGTTATGCTATGAGAATTGTAAAAATTTGAATACTGTTCTACTGATCTTTGAAAAACATGGATAAAATGTTATTATAGGAACATTATTTTCTTGTAGTTGTATGTTAGAGTCCCAGCAGCCTTGTGGGGCTGGGCCACTTTCAATGTTATTCATCAATGTTAGCAGACATTAATCTAACATAGCACACATATCAAACTAGCTTGAACTACTATTCTAAAACATAGAGTGCGATCTCCACACACATTCATCTGTTGAGAAGCATCAGCAAAAACAGTCCAAGAAGAGCGATGCGTTGTTTTTGTAGTTCTTCAAGTTACTTCTCTTTTCCAGCTCCCAAACAGCAGCAACAAACTCCAAAGATCCAATACTGGCACAGGCACCTGATGGCGCAAGGACTCGCGCACAAGAGACTTGCTCGGATGTAATCCTCTCATATAATCCTGTAACAAAGTATTAATAAAGTCTGTACTGCTAATTTTGCACAACATTTCACATTTTCTAGAACAGGGGGAAGCTTGCCTATGTGTTTTATTAACAATTAACCCGAGTGTAACTAAAAGATGGCTGCTAACGCAGGAAAATGAACTGCACATGCATCAGCTGCATGACGTCTTAACTCTTAAAGGGAAAACTCTGCTTCTGCGCAATGGCATCTAATATGGCCGCTTAAGAACTCACATGCTAAGCATCTGCTTTGCTGAAACTAAACTGTGTTATATACTAAATGCTAACGCATAAATAGTCTTTAGAAGTAAATGGAATTAGAGTAGAGATAGGTGGTATACAGTGAAATCATATTATTTGAATCTAATACTTTGTCTTTTTGACCTCTCTTTTAGTTCATATTTGGGCCTCCTAGAAATGCTAAGGTCTGACACCCACGTGCGGTTATCGCATGCGCAGGAGAGACAATTCCATAGCAATGAGCTCAAGTCTTGGGACTCGTCCAAGGAAACTCACTAGAAGTACCCTGGAACCAGCTGCACATCCTGAAGATTCAACAAACAACTGTGAAATTGTATACATTGTTGTCAATAAATTTTCAAATATGAGTGGGAAATAAAGCTTGGGAGAACAAATTAATGGGTGGTAACTTAAATGTAAAAAAATTTAAATCCAGTATTTTTAAAGCGCAAACAGTTACCTGAAAGTATCGAGGCGCTGGGGGTAATCTGAAAGATTAAGCAAGCTATTGCCCAGTCACATGGAACTGGGCTGACCTGCCGCCGGTGATTGAACCGTGAGCCCCAGATTCCAGCAGCAGTAGCCCTGGCCGCAGCGCCACACCGCTTCCCAACAATAACAATAAGCTTGTCCAATCAGAATTAGGAGTTTCATAAGGTTGAAACATTTATGGGTGGTACATGCCATTAAAAAAGTATAATTGGGGGAGTTAGATTAGTTAGAGCAGTCGCTGCCAGAAGACTGAAAGACAGAGATGCTGTCCGAACGCTGATCGATTACCTGATGAAGCAGACTTAGAATTTTGAAGCAAACTAGAATTAGAAGAAGATCGGGGAAGAATCAAGGAGGTAATAGAATTAGAAGAAGTTTGCCGAAGAACAGAGGTGGAAGCTAGCATCCAAGAGGGCTGAGACGCAGGCGTCAAATCCAGTAGAAGTCATCTGTCCAGTCCTATCCTGTCCCAAAAAACATGTCACCTGATCTCTTTAAGGGCCCATAACTCTTGGCCAGAGGGGTCTGATTTTCACATCATCCTAGGTAAATATAAATCTGTGTCAATATACATTTCTCTCAATACTCTTTTTCCTAAGGTACTTGTCATTGAAAATCTAATTTGGTAAATTGATCTCACCTCTTCTGAAAGATGGAGTTAACACTGTCATTTCATTTGCTCTTATGATTAATTTAGATAAACAGTTAAAACTTTTCTGAGTCTGTGGTTATTCATTAGGAAATCAGGCAAATGAAACCAACATCATGGTCATCAACTCTAATCAACTAAAATAGATCCATAGGTAAAGAAAGGGCTTGGTATTATTAAAGATTCAAGGACTGAAATTCAAACGGGCATATGAATGTAGCCGTATAAATTGATCCCCAGCGGTGTTCACCGGCCTATATAGTGTGAGTGTGTTTATGGGCCCAGATGAGTATTTGGTGATCAATGTCTGCAGGTTGGTAACCTGCTGGATCACACCTCCTGGCAGGTCAGGGCTCATATCAGCAGAGTTCAGGGGAGCTGGGGGTGAAGTCTTTGTGTCCCTGAAACTTCAGAAAAGGAGACCAGCACATACAGGCCCTTGGAGATCTCCTTCAAGCAGGGGACACAGCACACAGCAAAGTCCTTCTCCTTTCCTTGGCAGAAACAGCAACTGCAGGCCAACCCCACACAGCACACAGCAAAGGGGCAGTACTTCTCCTAAGTCTCTCCAGCTCTTTTACTTGGCAAAGGGGCCTTTTGAATTCCAGGAATGATTTAAAGGTCTGGGGTCTGGCCCCCTTTTTTATACAGTAACTCCCTCTGGCTCTGATCCCAGTCCAAACCAGTTCTGGGGAGAACTTTGCAAGTGCACAACAACCTCCATTATCAGTGTGAGCCCTGGCTCCAGACACACCAAAGAGGGGCACAGCCATCATTGTGAAAGGCAGGCACTGCCCTATTCAGCTGCAGGTGCTACTCCTCCCACCATCCAAATACAGACAAGGCCGATTCAGCATAGGTTGACTCCTCCAGACTCTCTGGAGCCACTGCATATCCCCAGCCCTTGTCACTCCAAAGCCAGACATCCTAGCAGAGGCATACTGGATGGCTAAGCAAGAAAATACCCACTTTCTAAAAGTGGTATTTTCAAACACAGAATGGAAAAATCACCCCCCACTAAAAGATGCATTTTAACATTCTGAGTTCAGGCATACTAAAGATTATTTTCGCATCTGGTTCCCAAGGACAGTTATGCTTATAAGATGTTATAAGCAAACTCCCGATTCTATCCCACGGGAAAGGATAGCCTTACAATAGTAAAAAACGAAATTGGCAGTATTTCACTATCAGGACATGCCATACACATCAGGGCATGTCCTACTTTTCACATACACTGCACCCTGACCACAGAGTACTTTGGGCCTACCTTATGGGTGACTAACATGTAAGAAAAGGGAAGGTTAGGGCCTAGCAAGTGGGTGCACTTGCCAGGTCGACATGGCAGTTAACAAACTGCGCACAGGCACTACAGTGGCAGGACTGAGACATCTTTTCAGGGTTACTCCTCATGTGGGTGGCACAAATAGTGCTGGAGGCCCACTAGTAGCATTCAGTGCACTTCACTAGGGGATTTTCAGTAAATCAGATATGCCAATAATGGATAACCAATCTTAATATCAATTTACACAGGGAGCACTTGCACTTTGACACTGATCAGCAGTGGCTAAGTGCCCAAAGCATCTTAGACAGCAAAAATGAAATCCAGCACATCATCACAAATACAGGAGGTGGAGGCATAAAGTCAGGGGAAACCACGCCAAGGAATGCCAGGTCTGACAATCACTGAAGGACTATACACAGTAATATGAATCACAAACTAAAAGTGGGGGTAATTCAAGATCTCATCTGTATGTTCTAGTGCCAGAAGCAAAGCTTTAAGTTCAGCCAACTGTGCAGTGCAGTCCTCTAAGAACTTGGTGCGAGTTTTTTGTGGTTGGAATTTTCCAACTAACATTACATCAACAACAGTGACACACACTGCAGAATATTGCTGTTTAGAGCCTATAGCTGGCTTGGCAGAACTATCAGTGTAAACAATATATTTATATTGTTCAAGAGGTAAGACACAGAGGTAGGCATGGGGTAGACTTTCTAGTGTCTGTAAAGACGGGTCAAAAACGGAGTGTCTATCATTAGCTAATAAAGGATGTGTCCCACTGTATCCATCTAGGATGAAGGGCTTTGTATTAGGAATGCTAGCCCTTGTGACAGCCTCTAAGGCTGGCATGGGAATAACGACAAAGAAATGTTTGACTTGTAAAAGCACCCACTCCTTAAGAATAGCCATCTGCACAGCGGTCAGTATTTTTTCCGTCAAAGCAAAACTCATTTTCAAACTGAAATAGAAGTATATGCAATTGGCACTGTCTCACCTTCCTTTAAAAGTGATAAAGATGAATCTAATAGCACAGGGTAAGACCCGGATGACTAGGTTTGTCAGATTTACCGTGTTTCTAAGTGACAGGTTGCAAGTAAACCAGATTGTAAATATCTGCGTGTGTTTGTGTGTTCTGATGTCCAACGTCAGGGTGTATTAATTCATAAAGTGGTTTGATGCATTTTGCATAGTCAGGAATGTAAGTTCTGCCTAAATTAAGGAATCCTAAAAAGGATTCTAATTTCTTTATGGTATTTGGAGGTTGCTGTTGTGTTCATGTCTCCAAAAAGTGAGAGGCAAGACTCTTACCCTCATGTGTAAGTTCATATCCCAAGAAAAGGACACTTAGAAATGCCATATGAAAATTCTTAAAGTTGAACTTGTAGCCATATGCAGCGAATCCTAAAATCATGCAATTCACTCTGGCCAAGTGTGGATGTAACTCATCGTCCATCAGGTCAGGATCGATATCATGGATAAATTGACACAATAAGGGGAGCAAACCATCTTCGACTGTTCTTATTTTCCATAGCGAGTCGTGCAAAGTGGCATTGAAAGCCAAGTGCTGAGAAGGTTGTATAATCTCTGCTTTCAGGTGCTAGATTGTGGCTGAAAAAACCACTGGAAATATCCACAGATGTTTTGTATTTTGTATGCTCTATATTGTTAATCAGTGCCTTACTGTTTGTATTTTGTATTGCAAAAGTGTGTGTATGACTGTTAAATGTCTGTAGTCTAAAACTATGCAATGCGAATGATCCGGTTTTAAAACAGAAAAAAGAGGATCATTCATTTGAGGGGCAAAGGATTACATTTCTCCCTGGTACTACAATTAGGAGAGTATTTCACTAACAGGTGTTTTAACATTCCTTTTAATAGGGTATTACTTACGGGCTGGACCTTATGGGTATGACATGATAAAGAGAGCCATTATCCCAGCCGACATGATTGTGGTGTAAAGCCGGAGCTTGTGCAAGAGTCCATTCTGCTGCATAAGCATAAATGACTTCATGAAGAACAAGAGCAGAAATTGAAGGAAGTATTACATCCTCACCCTGTGGGGATGTTTGGACAAATAGTGGGGGCCAATCGAACTCCACTAAAAGTATGTCATAAGACAAAGGTAAATTCTTCCAGAAGATTATTTTAATTGTACGATGTATGTCACCCTCAATTTGAATATCCAAGCCATATAACCTATCTGGAGGGATTACGCAGTAACTGGGGTTTCAACTGTAACAAAGTTCTTAGTTGCTCCCACTGCCAGAAACTCATTGAGATTTTGGCATATTATAGTGACTTCTGCCATACTGTCTATTACAGTTACTACCCAAATCCTGATCAGTAGGAGGGCTCTCAGTGTTTGTGGCATATTTTGCGGTCATAGCCACAACTTTGGGTTTAAATGGAGGAGATTTTTCATCCTTTTTTATATTCACTTCAGATGAGCATTGTGAGTCTCTTTTCTGCTTTAAACACTCTTCTTGTCTGCGCTCAGATTTCCCTCCTCTCGTACTTCTTTTCAGATGAGTTACGCAAGAAACAAGAAGTTGTATCAAAAATCTGATACCTGTCTGGAGCCTTGATTTGTGTGCGTCCATGCAAATTATATTGCCTTTCAGAGGGCTCCTGGGGTGGAGAATTTCTGTGAGGTTTACCTTTCTCTGATTATTTGATTTATCCCATGATTTTTTAGCAAACTCACTGATCTACTTGACTTTTTTGTCTGAATCACGTTTGCCAAGTGGTGATTTAGTAGGTCTGGTTCCCAAATGATTGAGTCCATAGGATCTGTAGACATCAGCAATAATTATAGGTAGCTCATATTTACGGTCAACTTGTGTGACCACTGCAAGCCTCTGGCGAATAGCCAGAGATGCTGCTTCGCCTTTAATGTTAGACAGAATTATTGCGAACGGCACTGGAAACGTTCCTGTTAGTTTCATCCCAAAATCCGGGGCAGCAGCTATCCAGTGTTCGTTCTGCAGTTGTTTACAAGTCCGGAAAAACGGACATGGATGGAGTGCCATGACTGATGGTATATACAGTGGTAAAGGCTGTGTCCCAAGTGTTATAGTCACCTATTGCAGGAACTATTCCGGGCGATAAGCACATAGTCAATATTCTGTGCTTGTCTTGTTATCCCGTAAGGGGAACAACATCTTCAATTTGGTCGATTTTTTGGGTGATCTGAAATGGAATTTCCTCACAATTACTGGGAACTTTGCCCATAACTGAATGAACAATTACAGGACTTATTGTTGCCACTGCTGGCAAGTGGGCATGACATGGCAGGTCAGGCCTTGATGGGACAGCCAAGAAGGTGTTCAAAACATATTGATTCAGGCGTCCATATTCTCTAACTAGACTAGTATACAGCTGTTGTAGCTGTTTAGCATTAAGATTTTGAATGTCAGTGTAAGGTGTGTATCTAGCTAGAGCTGGCCAGTTCGCCTAATCATTACTAAGGGGACCTGGTGCAAGGACATGTGGAAGGGCACCTCAGAACCAAGTGTGTTGTTCCCAATGTGATAATGGTATTTCTATGAGCACAGATGCTCTGTACAGTGCTAGTGATACTACAATCATGTATTCATTAAACGTGTTTGTTTGAGCCACAGCCTGAAAATTGACCCAAAATCAGCGGTGGCTCCTCCGCTAAGGTGGATGAGCATCGTCCCATTGCTTATGAGCATTAAAAAATAAAATGATAATAACAAAGGTTATTATCATTTTATTTTTCCTCCCTTCTTCCATACTTCCTGCAGCTGAAATAAGGGCAGGATTTCCATTCCGGCATGTCGATCCAGCTGCAGGAAGGAGGAGGAGTGGTGGCACTGCTTCAAGCAAGCATGGCAGTTTGGCAGACCAAGAAAAGCCGGCCAAACACTCATGCGCTTGATCTCTCCACCCAAACTGGGCTTTACAGCCGGGTGGAGAGCAAGCATAAGGTCATAGACCCGTAGTGAGCGCCTAACAAGGGCGCTCTCACCAATCACTGCACTGGTCTCATGCTGGGCAATACCAGCATGAGAGCAGCATCTAGCATGGTGTAGGGGGCCCTGTGGAATGCTGGGAGTAAAGAAGCAGAGGACAGAAGAGCACAGATGCTGCAGAATGCAAGTAAGAATTGTTTTTAAATACATTTCCCCCGTAATGCCCTCACACTACCCTCCTGCCCCTGCCCAGCCCTCCTCCCCCTGCACTGCCTTCCTCCATGCTGCCCCACCACTTAAATGCTGTAGCAGCTGCCACTGCCCAAGTATGAAAGACTTCAAAACAGTAGCCATTGTATATAATAAATTCACTGCCTGCATCACTAAGTCTATGGTATTTTACATGCGCATGGACATCAGGTCTGCAATTAACTGCAATGACAATGTGTGCTGGTGCAGCCACAAGGAAAACAGTAATGGAAACAAAACAAAGCGCAACACAAAAATGTATTATTCTGGAGGGGGCGTGGCTAGCAGCCGAAGCAAATGACCGCTGCCTAGTGAGGCTCTGCGACCGTAGCACCTTCCCACTCGATCTGTGCACTGGTTCGGTGGCATAGGACACCCTATGAATAGCGGGCGAGACGCCGCAAGCCTTGCGGAAATGCAAGAGTGGGTCCTGAGCCCAGAGCATACGAAATAAGCAGCCTGCGTCGTGAACAAGAGACACAGCCTATGAGGTGCGGCAGAGCCAGGGCGTCACGTGGCTCATGGGCCGCAGATAATTGAAGGTGACACTGACTGCCTCTAGTGGACGATCGGGCGACGCTCCGGAGACTGCACCTGCCGTCCTGCTCGGGCTCTGAATGACGTGAGGGTGAGCAAACCCTCACCAAAATGGAAGATCTTCAAATAGTGTGATTCAGGTGGTTACTGCGGTATTCATTTACTATTAAAATGTAGTATTCATTTAGTAAGCATGAAGGCTAAGTAGTATGCCCACGAGCCGAAATATGCTAATGAGGGAATACTAGTTCTACTCGACTACCCTTCAAATACATGATGAACACTTCAATTGATTGCTAAAAGAAGACTAGTAGTATTCTAGAAGAATAGTATCTGAAGCTTAGTAGTATTCTGTTAGCGTTTATTTGCAGCTCTTGTGCTATTTCAAGAGCAAAATGAAGGCTGGTCTCATTGCTTGTGACCACTGTTTGAAGACTAGTGGTATTCTTTGTGATTACTAACTGAATACTAACTGAATACTAACTGAATACTAACTGAATACTAACTGAATACTAACGATTGCTGGGGAGATGGGGGGGTCGCAGGGAGATGGGGGTGTCGCAGGGAGATGGGGGTCGCAGGGAGATGGGGGGGAGGCAGGGAGATGGGGGGGGGTCGCAGGGAGATGGGGGGGTCGCAGGGAGATGGGGGGGTCGCAGGGAGATGGGGGTCGCAGGGAGATGGGGGTCGCAGGGAGATGGGGGTCGCAGGGAGAGGGGGGTCGCAGGGAGAGGGGGGTCGCAGGGAGATGGGGGTCGCAGGGAGATGGGGGTCGCAGGGAGATGGGGTCGCGCGGGCTTGGACAGTGTATGCAGAGTACTTTGGATGTGAAGGGTTAAGAACCGATGTGAAGGGTGGATAAACAATGGATACAGAGGAAAATGTGCACATGAAGTGTGGAGGGCACACCTGGATTCTGAAGATTGGATATGGAAGGGGGCCAAAGTGTATGGAGAGCACATTTAAAGAGTGAGACCAATGACCAGTGTCGAAAGTGTGGTGAGGGGTTTGGAGAGTGGATGTGGAATGCAGAGAGAGGATGGAGACCATAGAGTGCAGATGTACATAGGTGCAGAGTCAGTTGCATTTCGATTGCAGATGTGGTGAAGTGGTGTGAAGAATGGATAGTCAGAGTTGGTGTCAACCACCGACAGTGGATGTATGGGGAATCTTCAGGTTGGAGAGCAAATGCAATTAGTTGAAACCCCAAGTGGAGGTTGGAGAGGGCATGTACAGTTTAGAGATCGAGAATGCGGAGGGCAGAGAGTTTAGGTCCAATGTGAAAAGCAAATGTGGTGGGACAGGAAGCAGATGTGAAGGGTAGGGAGGCAGATGCGAAGGGTGGTGAGCAGAGTAGTTTGATGGCAAGTGCATTTGAAGTACAAATCTATCAGTTGGATAGCACATACGGAGGATGGAGATCAGGATGGTGTGCAAAACCCATGAAGAGGGCAGGGGTGGATGGCAGAAAGCAGCTGGTCACTGAGAGGAGATGTGTTGCAAGGAAAGAGAATAGAGAGGATGTAAAGTGTGGATGTGACTGCCATAATTAAAGTGGCAAGAGTATGGATGCAGAGAATTTAGAATGGGTGTGTATTGTGTAGAACAGAAGTGGAGGGTAAATACAGAGGGTGCACATCCGGATTGGAAAATAGTGCACATTAGTGGACAGTGCACATAGCTGGAGAGGGTGATGTATATGGAGTGCAGATGATGGAATGAGAATGGACAGGAGGTAGAGCAAATGTATAGTTTTGGAATATATATGGAGTGGATGCAGAGTATAGTGGGTGGATGTGGGCCATGGAGTACGGGTGCTCATAGTAGAAAGTAGATGTCGTATCTGCACAGTAGATGTAATGAAGTCGTATTGAAAATGGATTTGGAGTAAGTGTGGACCACAGAGAGTAGGGAGCGGTATAGGCTGGATATTGTATGTGCAGTATAGAGCACATGTGGGGAGTTGCTGTACAAGGCAGAGAGCATGTGGAGGGTGGATAACTAGTATGGGTGGTGTAAGGCATATCTTGAGGAGAGGGAGAATGCACCTGGAGGGTTTGGAACAGATATAGTGTGGTCTGGGGTGGAGAGTGATATGCAGGGTAGAGAGTGGATGTGAAGGGGTGTGGATTGTGGACAGTAAACACGAGGAGCGCATGTGGACGTTGGAGAGAATGCATGTAGAAAGTTTATGTGGAAAGATGTCAGCTAATGTGGAGGACAGAGCACACATTTACACAGTGGTAAATGGATTATCAGGTTGTAGAGCATGCATAGACAACAGATGTGGAGGGTTGAGAACGCAGTGGGATAGTGGTTAATCCGTATGCAGGGTGGACAGCAAAAGCACAATCAGTGGAGTAAATTTGACAGTGGAGAGCAGATGCAACGGATAGAGTGAGAATACAAAAGCCCCTTTACTGCATTCACCTTTCTGCTCTAAATGGAAGCAGACATGGTGCGGGTGTGCCTACTGTGTCAGCAAATTATCCTAAAGCAAATTCACCATATTACCGTTGGACCCGTCGGGATCCGGCTCAATAATAGCTGCTGGATCTGGCTGGATGCCCCTCATATGCAGCACTGACCCCATGTGCTAATTTAAGACACTGTGCATGATTTAGAGTTTTGTGGACTGGTACTTCATCACACACATGAAGGACTTCTGGCTGCCTTATTACAATTGCATTAGGCTATAATCCACTTGTAATAAGGCATACCGGATGTCTGTCACTTTTGCAATAGAGTACCCGTCCCCCAAACTCTAAATAAGGTTCAGTCTTTGCTCATTGCCCTTGTAAATTAGAGATTCTAATCTTGGCAGGGCTGATGTAATCTTTCAAGCTCCTGAGGTTGATGTTTTAGAATGGTTACCCAAACCTCAGCTGTTTTAAGCGACTTGAGTCGATTCAGTATGTTGTTAGCGCTACCTGGCTAACAGAAAAGAATATGACAATACCTCTTAGAATTGCAAATAAGAAAACCTGCATTAAAATAGTAATTTATCAGTCCCCAAAAGCAGGACAGTCCTTCATAAAAGAAGGGCGATGGCGAATTAGGACAATATAAAACAATGCTTGAGGTTCGAGTTGCTGTTTCCCTTTTCTTTTGCAGAATAGAAGTCAATGCATTTTTCTGAATTTCAAAGTGCAAAGTTATACATCTAGCTAGGGAGCAGGTTGAGTTTGCAGGATGGAAAAATCAGTCCGGGTGTTCTTGTGGAGATGACCATAGCTGCCAAAGTTTCAGATTGCTTATGTGTGACTTTTTCATAATTTCCGTGTAAATATGAGTGACATTCAACGACTATGAGTATTTCGTGAGCAAAATCAAGCTATGAAGATGAGGGAAGTATATAAATTACACCCATTTGAGCAATGAGTAGGCTAAGAAGCCCTCCTTGTACCTCCTATAAGTCCTACACAGAGGGATTCCTGAGAGCTGGTTGGAGGCCCATCCACCTTTCTCCACCACTCTGCAAACGCCATTACTGCTTAAAAAACTATAGACATTCGCTGAAAAAAATAAAGGTTACAGGGGCATTATAGCTAGGAAACGGAGATTGAAAACGTTTTAGCAGTTCAATGAAAAAACCAAAGGTCAAAGGGACGTTTTAGCTAGGCTCAGGTTTCACTTGAACAAAACCCATGAAATTCAGCTGTTATAGTTAGCTGAGCTAACTATAACTTACGCCCCTGCAATGCACCACCTATGACCTCATGTATTACATCACTCATAATATGGTCAGTGACATCACTGATGACGATCCACAAAATCACTAACGCATCCACTCACATCCCCATAGAACCTTTCATATACCAACTCCCACATGATAATTCACAAACCCATTTACAGACAGATACCACTACTTACACACCTACTCACAAATTCATATATCTACACACACACCCACTAACCCATACATACACCCACTCATTCATACAGTCACTAATATATTCACTCATACACCCATATTATCCCCCACACACTGGGTTAGTCAGCTGTGGAGCTACTGACACTTACTCACTCACCATACAGTCAATCACACAGCCACTTACTCACCCATACAATTACACACCCCCACTTCTTATGCATACAGATACTAACAGGGACTCACTCACATACAGTTGCTGACACAAGCACACACTCACCCATACAGCCAATTACATACCCCACTGCTCACCTATACTGCCCTTTACATACCCAGGTACTCACCCATATATCACTGGCACATCCATTCACTCACCCTCAAATCCAAACACACACTCACCCATACAGCCCCTCACACATGCATTCACTAACCCATACAGCTACTGACTCATCCACTCATTCATCAATACAGGCAGTCGCACACCCCCTCACCCAGATAGGTACTCAGACAACTAATCAATCGCCCATACAGCCACTCATGTACCCACTCACACCCCCATACAACCACTTAGACACCAACTGACAGACTTATACAGTCAATCACACACTCACTGAATCATCCAGACAGCCACTCATACACCCAACGATTCACCATATACACCATGGTATTTATATTTAACACTTAAACTCTATAAAAACAGTCAGCCACTGAGTGATGTGGTGGTGTTGTGAAGCATGCAGCAGTGTGTGGCGTGCAGCAGTATGTGGCGTGCAGCAGTATGTGGCGTGCAGCAGTGCGAGGCGTGCAGCAGTGCGAGGCGTGCAGCAGTGCGAGGCGTGCAGCAGTGCGAGGCGTGCAGCAGTGCGAGGCATGTGGCGTGCAGCAGTGTGTGGCGTGCAGTAGTGTGTGGCGTGCAGCAGTGTGTGCAGCAGTGTGTGGCATGCAGCAGAGTGAGGCGTGCAGCAGAGTGAGGCGTGCAGCAGAGTGAGGCGTGCAGCAGTGTGTGGCGTGCAGCAGTGTGAGGCGTGCAGCAGTGTGAGGCGTGCAGCAGTGTGAGGCGTGCAGCAGTGTGAGGCGTGCAGCAGTGTGAGGCGTGCAGCAGTGTGAGGCGTGCAGCAGAGTGTGGCGTGCAGCAGTGTGAGGCGTGCAGCATGCAGCAGTGTTTGGCATGCAGCAGTGTGTGGCGCGCAGCAGTGTGTGGCGCGCAGCATGGTGCAAGCCATGTGCTTGAATTCAGACTAGGAGTGATTCTTTAATATAATTTCAATTACAGAACACACAAACAGAGCCCATTACATGTAACAGTGCAGAGATGTTGGTTATCAGTGACTCTTTTGATAGAACATTTTTAACCAATTAATTTTACACATGCTAATGTGTATACTTTCAACCTCGTAAATTTCAGATTACTAACAAAGTAAATCGTGTTTAACATGATTTGCAGCTGAATTTAGGACAGATGTATGGATGTATGGATGGATGAACGGATGTGTGTGGCTAGGGATGGATATGTGGCTGGGGATGGATGGATGGATGGACAGACGGATGCATGGACTGAGGTACAGCTGGATGGATGAAATGGATGGATGGATGGATGGATGGATGGATGGATGGATGGATGCAGCAGTGGGTGATGCAGTTAAGCTCGGCGGGCGGGGTGATGTTCACTGACGTTGGAATAGGATTTATTTATTTAATTAATTTACTATATTTTATCGTCTATAGATCCCCCCCTCCGGCGCTTAACTGCACCGGCTGCTGCTGGATGGATGAATGGATAATTGAATGGATGGATGGATGGACGGGTGGATGGATGGATGGGTGGATGGAAGGATGGGTGTGTGGCAGGGTATGGAGAAGTGTGGCTCAATGGTTAGAGCGGCAGACCCTGATGCAGAGGTTTAGCCCGGGACAAGGGTTCAATTCCCCGCCTCGGCGGGTCTTGGGCTCAAAATTCCACAGACCTGATAATTCTCGCCTCTGTGCCTATTCCAATCATGGAGTCCCACTCTGCAACTCTGGGCAATAGCTTGCTTGATCTCCACAACGGCCCCCACAACGCTAAGGATGCCTGGCCTTCACCTTGGGGGTGCCCAGGAGTGGATGCCTCACAGGGAAAGCCATGATGGGTTCCACAGCGGTCTTCGTACAAGCGCCTTGAGACCCTTGCGGGTGAGAAGTGCGCTATACAAGTATCAATTTACATTTACATTTACATTTACAATTTACAATGATTGGTTGGGTGGTTGGTTGGTTGGATGGATGTATATTTAGGTGAGTGGACTGGATTTGAAGGTTAGAATGCACATGACTTTGTAGACAGTGGGATGCGACAGGACACTAGGGCCAGCTGGGGTCTGATTTCAGAAGTAGGCATGCGGCAGTTGTGGCTGGGAGGCAAAGTGGTGCCAGTCACAGACCCTCCTCTCCCCAGGCATGTAAGGGGTGCCACAGTAAGCAGACCCTTCCTTAAGCTTCTCTCTTGAGTCTTGACACCCCAAAGGGACCACTGGACTTTGCCAGACTGTCCCCAACTCATCAGTGAGTGGGGGCCCCATGCCACCCAGACTGCGGCCTGTGATTCCCTGCCCCTAAAGGCCTCTCCACAATCTCTCTCCAGCGCTCCTTTGAGCCGCCATTGTGGTGAACAGCCCCCCCATGCCCACAGTCAATGCCCCAATGTTTACAATCAGCCTCTCCCAGTCCCCGGGCACCTGCCTCGTAAACACACTTGCTTGCCATGCCAGCACTCTAGTGTTCCTTGTTAGCCCTCCCCAGCGAGCCCTTTAGGAACCCTCAAACCGCCTGTTATTCGTCGAGCACGTACCTGACCTCGAACTCCTAGTGCATGGAGTCAGCATCCCCCTTCCACCCCCCCAGTGCCCTCTACAAGCCACGTCACTTGCCCGTAACCTCCCGCTCTTGTGCAATCCCCCACCCCCAGCTCCAGGGTCCGTCAACATCGCACAGTGCCCTCAGCAGAACCATCACCCCAAAACCGTGAGCTGGTTCTGAATACCTCGCCTACCTCCCTTAAGTGAATTGCCATCTGCGGCAACCCTTCCCCCACACAGGCAACACAACACTCTGCCATGAAGAGCACACAACGAGCACTCTGGCAGCTCTGCTCAACAGTGCTTGCTCTTGCTGGGTGAGGGGGCCCCTGGAGCATGGGCCACCCCGGAATGCAGGGGCTGCGGGGGCTGCGGGTGCTTGTGTTACGCCCCTGGGCTCAGACGGCAAGGCCCATCTGGCTGGGTCCTCATCCCCAGCTTTGGGGCCCGGCCCACAGGTTGACGGATTTGCTATCCCCTACACCCATCTGACCACAAGCAACCCCAGCACTCGCTCACCCGGGGGGAGCCTAAGGAGGAAGGCGTCGGCGTGATGGAGCAGTGGAAGAGCACGTACAGCAGCACGTTGCAGCAAGATGGGTGTGGGAATGACGATAGGGGCGGAGCCAATAGAAACCAGTAACAGAGACACCACTAAATGAAGAACGAATTACTCTGCGGCCTACTGCAAGTATTTATTTTTTATTTTTTTATAAAGCACGGACATTACCCGAAGGTGTCAGAGCGCTGCACGATAGAGCCAGATACATTACAAAAGAACCATGGAATGAATGAATGAATTTATTAAGTAATTTGTCACCGCGTGATGCAGAATGAATGAATCAATTAATTAATTAAGTAATTCGTCACCGCGTGATGCAGGTGCATAGCTGCCAAGGTTTCAGACTGCTATGTGTGACATTTTCATAATTTTGGTGTAATTATGAGTGACATTTCAAGGAGTATAAGTGAGACTTTCTTGTGTGAGAAATCAAGTAATAAAGCCTAGGGAAATATATTAAATTACACCCATTTGAGCAAGGAGAAGCTCTATATCTTACCCCCAGAATACATTGTCCTACATAGAATCTGGAAACCTCATTGTTATTTATAAGCGTGGGTCTTTCCACTTATTAGTATTGTGTGATCCTTGTTCAATCACCTGACCTTCATGTACTCCACTTCGTTACCAACAAAACAGGATTGCTTGAACACATGTGCCTGTCCGTATTAGATGCTGTGTAAAAAACAAAAACAGCCACCTCGCTTAGTGATTATTATTTTTGAAACAATCGGCTTTCTAGAGCCGCTTCTGTGGTACTGTATGCATGCAAATATTTAAAATGGGCTACAGGTGAAACATTTCTGAGATTGACTATTTCACCAGATGTCAAGATGTGTTTTCAGTGAGCTATTTCATGACTGACCTGTGTTTTGCCTTAGTACGCAAGAGTGTAAAAACAGCCCAGGACAGAAGAACTTCAGCTAATTATACGATTGGCATTGCAGGCAGCTGATCTTGGGCTGCCACTAAAAAGCAAATTCAATTAACACACTCGGTTGCACTCACTATGTTGCGAGGCCGCAAGCCACGGCAATGGGGCCAGACCTGGCCATTCCAATTCCACCGCGGCGAGGTGACTGTCAGGGACTGCTCAGCTACCAGTTGAGGTGCACTGCAGTGTTTTGCACGGCCCGGCTGCCCGCCGCAATCGACATTCATGCCTCTTACACGGCAGCCGGCCATTAGAGACTCATCTCGTGCTGCACACTCCGATGAGTCCCCCGCAGTTCCACTTCCTCTGGACGTGACGCGGCTTTGACTCTACCGGCACACTATTTGCCGCATTGTTTCAAGGAAACAGCAGGCAGCTGGGAGTGGATACATTGTAGCGGCTAGCGCTCTCAGCCACTCCTCAGAGCTGAGAGCAGAGATCGGTTTAAATATGTAGGAGCTCAGCAAGCAAGCAGCACCAGAGAGCCCGTGCACAGGCGCCGTTGGTGGCGCGCTCTGGCAGGTGGCAAAATGCGTGACAATGCATTTCAGTGCATTGATGCGGATCATCGCACTGAAATGCTTGAGCGTCATGGCTGATGCGTGATACTTGGCAGGACTGCAGTTGCGGCGGGTCTATCTTGGCAAAATCACGCCCTACAGCGTACCTCCAGAATACAGCTAGTCTCACTTGCACTCCAACCCAAAAAAATACCAACAAAAGGAGCAATTTTCTTTTTTCCTCTCAGCCCGATCCATGTGCACACACTGCTTTGCAGCAGCACATTACTCGCCTCACTCGGCCTCAGACTAGTACAACTCAGCTTCCGCTTCCGTTCCATCCAATGTTAGGAATGGCTGCAGCATGGTTGCCTGGATCCTACCAAAAGTAGCCGAAATGTGGCCCATTGTTCTACTCCGAAGCAGGGGCTGGGCACTTGATACAGCCAGACCTCCCAAATTGAACAGCCTACGTCCACATCAGAACCAGTGTGCAAAGGCTCTGGGCAATTATCTTAAAATGTCAAAACAACATTATTAAATCAGTCCAATATTTTCTATTGCTTATTCATCTGCAAATAGTTAAATCTCTCCCTAAAATGTCAATCAAGTATTATATCATGAAAAAACAAGTATATAGAATAATGCAAACAGTGTTAAAACAAGCCTCGGTGACTTACATATCAGGATCAAAAAAAACACAAAGCAAGAAATTGGATTCCGTCTATAATGCACCTTTCAAGAAGCACTGAAAATGCAACTGGTCGTGCATTTGTTGGTGTTAGAGCTATTTGCATTATAAATGGCAATACCTTTTCCCTATGTGTTATGAAATGAGGAGTATAGCGGAGTGGTGTGGAATGGAGAGGAGTCAAGCAGAGTAGTGTGGAGTTATATAGAGTGGTGAGTGGAGTAATGCGGAGTGAAGTAAAGCAGAGTTGTTTTGAGTGGAGTGGTGTGGTGTGGAGAAAAGTGGAGTGGAGTGAAGCTGAGTGGAGTGGAGTAAACCAGAGTGGCGTGGAGTGGAGTAAAACAGAGTGGAGTAAAGCACAGCAGAGCGGAGTAAAGCAGTGTGACGTTGATTGAAGTGGAGTACTGCAGAGTGGCGTGGAGTGGTCAAGCAGAGGGGCGTGGAGTGGACAAGCAGAGCGGCGTTGAGTGTGGCAGAATGGCATTGAGTGGAGTAAAGCAGAGCGGAGTAAAGCAGCGTGGCATGGAGTGGTGTGGAGTAAAGCAGTATGAAGTGGAGTAGAGCGAAGTGGAGTAAAGCAGAGTGGAGTTGAGTTGTGTGGAGTAAAGCTGAGTGATCTTGAGTGGAGTAAAGCAGAGTGGAGTGGAGTAAAGCAGATTGGAAATCAGTGGAGTAAAGAAGAGTGGCGTTGAGTAGAGTGGAGTGGAGTAAAACAGAATGTAATTGAGCAGAGTGAGTGGAGTAAAGCATAGTGGTGTTGAGTGGAGTGAAATAAAGCAGTGGCATGGAGTAAAGCAGAGCGGTGTTGAGTGGAGTAAAGCAGAGTGGCGTTGAGTGGAGTAAAGAAGAGTGGAGTTGTGTGGAGTAAAGCACTGGAGTTGAGGAAAGCAGAGTGGTGTTAAATGGAGTAAAGCAGAGTGGCATTGAGTGGAGTACCACACCACAACACTACCCAAAATCCTGAAACACTACCCCAGCAAGACCCTCCCTCAACCCCCAGTCTGGTCCCTACACTCAATCACTGCCCTGCACGACCCCCCAGCACTACCCTTAAGCAATAAAACACTACAAAAACACCACAACACTACCCAAAATCCTGAAACACTACCCCAGCACGACCCTCCCCAGACCTCCAGTCCGGTCCCTACACTCAATCACTGCCCTGCATGACTCCCGAGCACTACCTTAAAACCTAAAACACTACCCTAATCTACACCAACACCACAATAGTATAATACATAAGGCATAAAAATAGTAAAATAAATAAGGCACCATACTACCATTCAGGATGCAGCTTGAATAGAATGTTAATAGTAGTCTGGATAAAGTCCAGTAGTATTCAAATTGTTTGTATTCACTAAATATTCTGCACTGTAAATGAAGACTATGCGATTACAAATAAGTATGGGCTTAGTATTCTGTTAGTATTCAAGACGTACCACTCAAATATCAGTAGTCTTCAGGCACTAGCCTTCCCAAAAAGAATACTACTGAATACTAAAATTGGCATAAATTAGTCTTCAAATGCTATAAAAAGACAGGTTAACCACTAAATGTAGTATTCCACTTCGGTAAGGGTGGAAATCTGTGTGATCAACAAGGCGTGCCACGGGAGCCGTGAGGGAGTAAGGGGCGGCCCCAAGGTGGCGGCGGATACTGCCTGGAGGACGGCGGGGAGAGGAGCTCTGTGTTCTATGTCAGCTGTGGACGCTGGTGCCGGTTACAGAGGCGTGCTTGCGACCCACCACCTCCGTTTTGTGCACTATGGACATTGGGCGCCCTCACACGCATCACCTATTTCAGGTCAGTCGAGCTGAGCGTGCACTGGCTCGGGCTTGCACCTGGAGCAGTAGTGCTCCCTGGGGAGGCGTGGAAGACACTTCCTCCAAAACCGCACTTTCAATACTGTGCTGCCAACCTAGAACACAGTAAGGACCTGCAGAAATTCTGCGGGTAGGACTTGCATATGTTGAGGGCTCCCAGCTGTAAATGATGAAGCATGGGCCAGTATTGACTAGGAAACCGCAGTGACTAAACTTACAGAGGTAGATACAAGAAGCCAGCAATGACGCGACCAGAACTTTCGAAATTGGGGCGCATTGAAACATAGCCAGAGGACGTTGGTGCATAGATACGCCAGCACTCCTGGTAGAAACCCCCCCAGACATTCTCAGGCTGCAGTGTGAGGGTGCAGGAAAACCAAAAGGCCCCGCGTGATGTTCAGTTTTGCGGCAGGCTGTGGCGAATACTGACGCCCGCCAGTGTGGCATAGAATGCTATACGAAGGACCAGCCACAATGGGGGGCCGGGGAAAAGAACTGCGCAATAACTCAAGCTGGATTAATATGCATACAATAAAGACATGCCGGACCACACATGGTTGCAAACTGAGAGGGGGGAAAGCCCGGCAAACGAGAAACATGCAGAAGTCACTTTGCGGACATCATGACTACTTTGACTAAGCTCCAAACTACTGTAGGGTCGATCTCTTCAGACATTTCGTTGTTCCATGCTGACTTCCAGAAAATGGACACGAGAATGGCAGATGTTGAGGCCAAGACTGCCACACTCTCTCGACAGATATTGTCGTGCTACAGTGCCAGGTCAAGCAACTGGAAGTGGACAACAAACTAATGGCGGCCAAGCTTGACGACCAGGAAGGCTGCTCGAGAGGCAACAACGTCCGGATTATAGGCATACCGGAAAAGACAGGGCGCCCTGCACTGGACCTTTTTGTAGAAGACCTCATAAAAAATCGGCTACAACTGCGCAGTTTGTCCAACTTCTTTTCAGTTGAAAGGGCTCACTGAGTACTGGGTGGCAGAACACTACCTGGGCCCCCCCTCCGGCCTATACTCTAAGCATGGGCGAATTTTGCGAATCTCGCGTTCGCGAATTTTGCGGATTTGCGAACTCGCAATCCGCAAAATCCGCGAATTCTCGTGAATTTGCGGATTTTTTTTTTTTGTGTTCGCACGGGTTTCTGCCAGTTCGCGAGGGTTTTGTACAATTTCGCAAACGCGAACTTACCTGTCGGGTCGCAAGTTTTGCGAACTTGTTGTTTCTACGTGTCCAGCCTGTTTGGGACACTCTTCTTCATCACTGCCACTCTCTGTCACCACTGCCACTCTCTGACTACTCATGCCACCCTCTGGCCCACCCATGCCACCCTCTGTTTCATCACAGCACCCTCTGGTTGTCCAGTCAGTGTACATTATTGTGGCAAAGCAAAGCACACCTTCCCTGCCTCAAGTGACCTGAATTAATTTGGGGCTGATTAATGTGTCACAGAATATTTTTTTAGCTGGCACCTGCTTCCTTAGTGCTTCCTGATTAGTGATCTTTTGCACTTGCTAAGTGCTTTCATTGTTGCAAAATTAGTTACAACACCTGCCCTGCCCCAACTGACAATAATGAATTAGGGGCTGATTAATGGATTTGAACTTCCAGCCTGGCTCCTGCTTGTCTCCCTTAGCTGTAATTCAGGACCTTTGTGGCATATGTGTAACTATTCTGAGGTTCAGAGCAGGGTCACATAATAGTTGCAACTGGCAACTGAACTCTGGAGGGGCCCCGCAGGAAGCACTACAGGAAATGGCTACTACTGATGAGCCTGAACTTTTGAACCTGGTAAGTAGTTTCAGTTTTGCTAAGATCGTATTTCTGCAATTTAGCGCTTATTCGTGGGGCGCGAAGTTGTACTGGGAAGCCGCGAACTCACGCGAACAGTGCGAGAAAGCCATAAAATCCGCTGCTCGCGGATTTGCGGATTTTGCGGGAGATTCGCGAATCTCGCGGATTGCGAATTTACCGAAAATCCGCAAAATCCGCGAGCGAAACGGATTTTCCGCCCATGCTTACTATACTCGCCTGCATCTTCAACTTCTAATGACCGAGATGCGATCCTCCAGATGGTGCGGATTGCCCCGATTTGTCTCGAGAACTACACTGTTACATTCTTTCCCGACTACACAGCAACAGTGACTAAGCAATGTCGCAGCTTTCTGGAGATCAAGAAAGAAATGAGAGGCAGAGAGCTAAAGTACTCCATGCTATTCCCGGCAAGGTTGACGGTAGAAGCAGAGTCCTAACTTTACTTATTCTAAACTGAGAAAAATCGTAACTTTAAGACTTTCGGTATTCACAGAAGGCATTTAGGAGACCTAAAGTTAGGACACCTAACTTCTGTGAATACCGAAATGAGTAAGTGCCTTCTGTAAATACCAAAATGAGTAAGTGCCTTCTGTGAATACCAAAATGGTAGTAAGTTTAGGAGTTTGTCTTAAGTTAGTTCTGTGAGGTACGAAGCGTGTACCTTTGGACACAACCACAAACAATTGGATTTATCGACTCACGCTGCCCGAGCCCGCCGTACTTTGAACCCCACTTCCTTTGGTCTTCTGAACAACTAATTAGGACCCCTTCCATTGGGACCTTCCTTTGACCGTTTTCGAGCATCTATTTGATTGAGTGTGGGAGCAAGTGATTCCTCCACCACATTACCCTTGGAAATATACGGGGAACGATACACCAGGAAATTCTGGAGTTTCTAATTAATTGTGCTCTGCAGTCACTCTGACATTCACCTACAAGACGCCGCTAGGTGGCCCGCCCAGTTGCATTGACGTGAGCCTTATACGTTACCATCGGTACCCTCCCCCCTCCCCCCTTTCCCCCCCCCGAGTCCTGAAGAAGACCTGCAGCAGAGGTTGTGAATCCCCCCTTTTTGCACCAGGGTCGAAACGTCGACTACAACGCCCCTTCAATTTGAGGCCCACACCATTTAATTGTCCCTGTCCCTGCCCCCCCCCGGTGTATGACCAAATTGTACAGATATTAATTTATGGGTAGGCCCGCTTTTTGGTTGTCCAACTGAAAAATTGTATTTCTAGTTGTACATAAATATCTTAACTTTGCCCTTTAATCTATTTTCTTTTTCAAATCACTTGTGCACCCCCTTTCTCATTGCAGTTTGCAGCTTCTCCTTCTTTCCTATTTTTATCAACATGTAAATAAATTTGTTATTGTACTAAGAAGATACTGAGTACTAAGTGGCCTTTTGTATTGCCTGTGTTGGGTTTATTGTATTAATTTTGTTCTTTGCAAATAATACATCTCCTTTCTCAGATTCATAATCTGTTTATTCTAATTAACGAGATTTACATTAAATGAGAGATTACATTTTGTCAGGGACCATACTGTTTTAAATTGATGGCACTCCCTAGATTCCTTAACGCCCTACAAAATACCCCGTTTCCGGTTCCCCCCACCTATTTTACATCAATTGACACTGAGGTAAGCAATCTGCTTTGGGACGGAAAACCCTCCTGTATAGCCATGCATAAATTAGAAAAAAGCTGGTGGGAAGGCAGAATTGCCCTTCCAAACATAAAGGTATACTACTGGGCCTCGCAGCTCACTGTAATAAACCAATGGATGCACGCTCCGTAGGAGGAAACAGCATTCCATATGGATAGATATGTCCTTGGTTCAGTTGGTGTCATGAGAGCACTCTATAACAAACATAGATGGACTTTTAGGGCCAATAGCAAACACAGTTCGTATATGGTATGCGTCACAGTGTGCCTGTGACTGGGAAGGGGTTATAACTCAGACCACACCGCTCTGGGAGACCCGACGCTTAGGTAAACTTTGCAATAACAAGGGCTTCAAACAGTGAGACCTCCTAGGAATTTCCCAGGTTGGGGATCAGTGAAAAAAAGGGCAAGATTATTGCTTTCTCTCAGCTCCAAGAAACTTATGGGATGGCATTGACGGAAACCTTTCGTTACATGCAGATTAGACATGCACTCCTGAAAACTATTCCTCTGGGTACTGTGCTCTCAGAGGCATCACCACTACAGAATAGACTATTGACCGAAAAACCTAAATCAAATGGCCCAGAGATGGGCTACATTGAGTGCAATGATAGCAAAGAGGAATATAGCTCAATACTGGGGAATAAGACTTCCTCCCTCCTACCGTCAATGGTGCTGTGACATGGATGGCGCAATGATAGCGGAGAAAACGGTATACACCTGTTACAACGCATTTGTTACAACGCACTACCGTTACAACGCGACTTTTACAACGCATACCATTACAACGCATTGCGCTGGGGGGCGCTCTAGGATAGGGAATAAGTATAATTTACTATCCAACACCTTCCCTAGGGTCCACGGGGACTGGAGTTAGAATAGTAAATTATACTTACCACTATCCAGCACCTCAAAGCGCTATGGTCTGTAATGGTATGCGTTGTAATGGTCGCGTTGTAACGGTAGGTAGTTGTAATAGTATGCGGAGTAACATGGTACATCCGGAGAAAACTGTATATATGCACAGGGGAGGCCCCAAGAAGTGGACAGAGGTTTGGAAAAAATTGGATGCATTCAGGGGTAAAATTTGCGATCCGCCACCTGAAGAGTCACTGTCAGATAAGAGTGACTAACTGTGCAGGTTGGGGACATTAAAACACTCCCAACTTATATGTTGATGCACTGAATGACAGAGTATATACATGTGTTCAGTCAATATATGTTTAATCAATGTATCCTCATGTACATAAGTCTACTGCTATGTAACAGTATGTACCAATTAATGAAAATTGCAAACAAAAATGTTTTTTTTAAAAAAGGGTTATCCTTTTAAACTTTCAAGCTTGTAAAACCAACAGAATTAGGTGCTTCTCAAACACTGTTGAAGATGAATCCCAAATACCACAGACATCTCAGGTGGTAGGTATAAGGTGTTATTATGGACACACACAACTACTCAGGACACCTGTGTAATAAGTACCAGACCAAGCGTTGGTAGTGCCATGTTATGGGGATTCTGTTTTGAAACATAATTATTCTAGGATCACAGGACATTAGAATATAGGGGCTGTCCCTGTTAGAAATGAGGGTCTCTAGTTCTCTGGTGTCAGAATGGCTCTGTTCTCAGTCAAAACCAGTTCAGTCCTCTTTGGTCCAGCTTCCTGGCAAGAGGTGGAGACAGCTTTGTGTAAGGCAGACCAAGGCCCATTCAGGTGCAAGGAAATTTCCTCCTCCTACTCTAAATGCAGCCCAGGTCTATTCAGCCAAGCTCTGACTCATCCAGAAAGGGCAGGACACACCTAAACCCCCCTACTAGCTGTTAACAGTGAATGCACAACCCCAGCCCCGGTCACTCCAAAGCCAGTCAATCCACAAACCAGCAGAGGCACACAGGATAGCTAAGCAAGAACACACTTTCTAATAGTGGTATTTTCAAACACATAATATGAAAATCATCTTTAATAAAAGAAGCATTTTTATATTATGACTTCAGGCATACTAAACTCCATCTTTCTATCTTGTTCTAATGGGAAGTTACACTTATAAGATGGGACAGATGGCCTTTCACTAGTGAAACACGAAATACACTGGAGTTCACTACCAGGACATGTCACACACATCAGTACATGTCCTACCTTTCACATACACTGCACCCTGCCCACAGGGGCACCTTGGGCCTACCTTAGGGCTGACTTGCATGTCATAAAAGGGAAGGTTAGGGCCTGGTAAGTGGGTGCACTTGCCAAGTCGACATGGCAGTAGAGACTGCGCGCAGACACTGCAGTGACAGGTCTGAGAGTCCTTTTTAGGGCTGCTTGTGTGGGTGGCACAACCAGTGCTGCTGGCCCACTAGCAGCAGTTGAATTACAGGCCCTGGCCACACACAGTGCACCGTACTAGGGACTTAGTAGTAAGTCAAACAAGCCAACAATGGAAACAGCAATCCATATTTACAATTTACAGATGGAGCACTTGCACTGTGGCACTGATCAGTGGGAAAGTGCCCAAAGCATCTAGACCAGCAAAAACAAAGTCCAGTACACAGCAAAATCACAGGAGGCAGAGGCAAAAATACAGGGAAAAACCACGCCAAGGATGCCAGGTCTAATAGTCACCATACCACTGAAGAACATATGGGCCCAAATCTGACTAGCTCGTTTTCTCACTCATGCATGTCCACAATAAACAACAGAAAGACACAAGGAAAGTTTACAATATTTATTGAAACTAACATGCTCTATCATGAAGCAACTGTGCTGCAATTAGAAAACATATACAGCTGAGCAAATTAATCAGCATTACTAGCAAAGTATATACAATCAAAAAAGCCCTTCCATGGCGACTGATGTCTCAGCCTAAGCCTATCCTCGCTACATGAGCAAAGTGATAGAGCAGAGATCTCTGGGATTAGAACCGGCCCCCATAACTGGCATTTGTAGTTAGGTGGTCTGCATCTACAGTTGTGCAAAGCAGCGGGTCCACCCAGAGACCTTTCCACTCTGTGGGAATCTTCCTCTCTGTTTTCAAAATGCAAGTCTTGTTGTATATGGTACCTCACTTGAAAACTGCAGCTGTTCTTCTGAGGTGTGCCTAAATGCCAAGATATGTTGCAAACCAATCTCAAAAAAACAGGGCACAGTATTGTTTGACCTTCTATGAAATATTCAGACTGAGTCCCAGAAAGGAGACCTGAATAATAAAAAGATGTGCAGTGTATTTCAAAAGTAATATTATGGCACAAAAACAAACGTGCTGTGTGTAACGTGTGCAAAACAAAGCAGCCTACAACGTGCAGTTAGGGTAAAATAATGGAGAACTCAGTGGCCCCTAAAGGGAACTCACGACAGTGGCAGTAAACTACACACACACAGGCTGTGCAATGGCAGGCCTTAGACAGGTTTGAAAGGCTACTTGTGTTGATAGCACAACCAGTGCTGCAAGATCACTGGTAGAGTTTCGATCACATCCCGTGGGCATATGGTAAAGCACTTTACAAGCGACTTATAAGTAAACTAAATATGCCAATCTGGTATATCCCAATGTCACCAAGTTTTAGTGGAGGAGCACAAGCAATTTAGCACTGGTTAGCAGTGGTAAATTGCTCAGAGCCCTATGGGTAAGAAAAAGATACAACACAAATTGGAAGTAAGCAGGCAAAAAGGTGGAGAAGACCACCCCTAACAATGACATGTCTAACATCTCAAATACAGGGAAGATGGCAGATGATGCACACCATTTAAAGAGATGGTGACTATTGCACAACAGTGGCTGGGCATGTGTCACAGTTGCATAACGCTGATAGGTAGGTTGACCACAAGACAATGAGGGAAGATGGAGGTGACTTAACACAATGAAAAGTAGGATGTACATTTTAATAAAAAAACGACTAGCAAAGTGTTTGTTGGTTAAGGTCAGTATCTGCTAAAATATGAGAAAACAAACTTAGAGTTTGGCTACACTGCCAGAAATCAGAACTTGATGCACAGTTGACAAAATAATGCAGAAAATATTCATCGAAGTCAGCTGAATTTTTCGACTGGCGATTTGTTCATTTGGGCTAAAGCTGAAGGGAATGTAGAGAAAAACGACACACAGCTGTGTCTTTTATTACATTTTAATGAAAAGAGCAATAGAGTGGCAAATGAAGAATAAAGAAAAGAAATTGAGTTGAGATGGCATAGAGCACATTCTAGGCCTATTCTTTCACGAAGGTTACCAGATTTGTTTTCAGCCCAAAAAGATTATCAGACATTCTCAGATCAAGATTACCAGATTTTCTAAAACCAAGGTATACGATCTGTAACTTTAAAGGCAGATTTTCATAGACCCTACCGAATGTAGTTAATATTTCTATTTTTGGAACTATTTACTTTAATAGGTTCACACAGTTTTAAATTAACGTTTTTTCAACCATTTACTGTTTGGAGTTGAGGTAATTTATCATGTTGCCCTTTTGAGCTACTCATCCGGGGTACTCAGAAAACGTTTCCAAAAATGTATGGAGTTCACTGCTGGGGGCAACAGGAAAAAAAATGCTGCGTTTTGGACCCCCGAAAATGAGTTGAAACATCAGTTTGATTTCTGAAATCCGTTTTTATCATACTTTCTCTCTAGCTGATTACTGAGGTGCCTTTTTGCTTCGGTGTTGTAACATTGCATAAATTGATTTCGGAGAGGTTACAGCGTTGCACGTTTTATATTTGAAAAGTTCCTTTTCTGCCAGTAGGGAATCCTTGAGACAATAAGTGCCAGAGGCCTCATTTACGAGGCTGTGCGTTACTTTTATGCCGCCGGTGCGTCACTTTTTGTGACGCACCAGTGGCGTAAAAAATGCGCCTGGATGCGCTATATTTACAAAGTGACGCATCTAGGTAGATGCGTCACTTTGTAAACCCCTGCGCCACATTATACCTGCGCCAGGTATAATGTATGCAAGGGGGGGCGTATTGACGCAAGGAAGGGTCGTAGAAGTGACGCAGTGAAATCTATGAGATTTCACTGCGTCACTTTTAGAACGCCGTTGAGTCAAAATCTTGCACCTGCCTCACAGCAGGCGTAAGACTGACGCAGGCCCTTTCACATGGAGCTTGCCCCATGTGAAAGGACGCATTGCTGGAGTTGCGTCACTTTTGTGACACACTCCAGCAATGCGTTACTATTGCGCTTACAGATACGTCAGAAATACTGACGTATCTGTAACTCCTTGCGACATGATGCGTCATACATTAAAAATTATGCATCGGGAATGTCGCAAGGAGTGCGCACTGAGAAGTGACGCATCGCTGCTTTCACGCAGCGATGCGTCATTTCTCATAAATGAGGCCCCAGGAATATTTAATAAAATAAAACAGAAAACATTACTAATTTGTTTGCAATAGTGTGGTTAAAACTGTGTACACCAAATGGTTAAAAGATAAACCTTAGTTCAGGCATTAGCATGTCTTACAAATGTTTGCGCTAGGCCAGCATGGGCATAATGCCCTGTGTATGATGATGGAGCACTGCCATTACTTTCTTTACTTAAAAGTCAGTCACCCATAGCTCTCCGTCTGTCCTGGTGCTCACTGCCTACTCATCTCGCTATGGAAAAGTCGTATCTTAACAGCAGTTTACTGAAAACACCATTGTAATTAGCAACTTTGTTCGATACCCGGTGCCACATGTACAAAAGGTTTTAGCGGTCACAAACGGAGAATCGGGCCATTTGTGATCGCTAAATAGCCTTTTCACATGTAATAACCCTATTTTGCGAGTCAGTAACATATAACAGAATCACAAAATAGGGTTTACGGGTCAGTAATAGGAACGGGCGTCCCTTCTTAATAGCAAGTCGCAGAGGGATGTATGAATGTTTTGCACGCGGAATGCCCCTTCTCCTTTGCAAATGTGGGCATAGACATTTTTTTAAAAACAGCCAGTGGTCCCATAGATGACTGTCTCCTCTTCAAAAATGAAAAGAAATCTTACATTTTCTTTTTTTTAAATGCATCTCGTTTTCCTTCAAGTAATTTTGGCCATTCCCAATGGGTCGCACATTGAATATTAATGAGGTCTATTTACGACCCACTGTGAATTGCAAACAGTGTAAAACACACTGTTGTGCATTGCATTTTGCGACTTACTAATTGCAAGTCGCAAAAAGTCGCAATTAGGACCTCACAAAATGTAGCGATCGTACATGTAGCCCCAGATTCCAGGTAGGTTGTGCATGAGCTTTGAAGAGCTTCGTACCATGATTCAACTAATTCAAATTCTGACAGGGCTGACCCTGCCTTTGGACCTTCCACAGTTGTTAAAATGGGAAGAATTGACATGTTTTATAAAAGCTCCCTTACAAGAGTTCTACGCCATACCCTGTCACACATTCCATGAAGGAGGTGTACTGGAGCCTGGCCTCAGAAGAAACTAGCAGCCTGTCACTCAGCAGCAAAGCAGGTGTGATATTACATTGGTTCCCAGTCCTGACATTCAATAAAGCTGATTAAATGTTGACAGTCGAGCAAAGAATTGAAGTTCTTTGAGGTCGTACAAACTATTCTCGAATCAGACCAGTTCAATGGAAGAAACCGACATGTTTGGGGCACAGCTCTTTGCAAGAAACTTTAGTTCCAGAAGATTCCTGCGAGCCACTCACACTTTAATCTTATTGATCAACTCCCAGTCAAAAACCCATTTGCTCAGTTGACATTGATGGATATTTGAAGCGTTTTCCAATTGCAATGTCAACTATCTGTCACACTACCTTGTAGGCAGCATGCCCAGTTGAGACCAGTCTGGGGTTCTGATCAGGATTCTTAAAGGGCCATCCAGTGAAGAGAGGAAAACCATTCTCTTTTCTCAGTTCTGCCTTCCTTACAATCACCAACAACAGGCATTCCAGAATGCTATTTCATTTGATGACATGAGCTTGGGTTTTGACTTATTTTAACCTCACTGAATGGTCTCTTTAACACCTTGGCTGCTAGGCGTTTTCCCCCTCCTGTGCTAGGAATTACCATTTTGCTGTTTCCATGACGAGCTCAGCTCGTCATCAGCACACGACACCCGTGGGTGATGACGAGTCATCAGCATCGAAAGGGTTAAATCCACGTCAGATCAGCACACTTTTTTTTGTCTCTCACTGTTGTAGAGGGAGACCTTACTCTTGCAAATGGACAATCCATCCATTTACTGACTGAAACACCACCAACAAAATAGAAATAACTGCTCCACTAAATAAGTCCTGAGCTGAAAGATTTTCAGCTGAAGTTACTATCTAAGTACTCAAATTATATTCAGTGTTGTCCTTTTTAGTGTCTTTGCACATTGCTACATTAACATATGCAGAACATCATTTACCCTTCGAGGCACGTTGCAGCTCCGTGCTGGAGAGCTCACGCACCCTCCTCTAGGAAAATAGAGCGCACATGAGGCGCTATGCCCTCATTAGTCCCAGGGCAGAGGCTGGGCAATAAAGAAAAATAGCGCTCACAAGGCACCAGGAGCCACAGCTCCAGCCAGCAGTGTCCTTGGTGCTGGAGAGAGCACAGCCCAGAGCAGCCAGGCAGGCTAGCACGCAGGGACCCCCCGGAGACAGCAGCTGGGTCCCGCAGCGGTTCCTCCTGGCAGAGGGTCTACTCCAAGTAAGTACAAGCACAACACTTTCATGGGGTCACAGCCCCTACATTCTATAGGACATTTTCGTTTGTGTCACAGCACAGGGCTGGGGAAACCAGATGCAACTGGTTTTGGGAGCGCTCTGTTTACCAGGCTCCTCTTCCATATTGCTAGGTAGGGCTCGTCATCAGACACACCACAAGGGGGCGGAGCCAGCCTTCACTAGGGCAGGCACACTCCTATTCAGGGGCCAGGGACTTCTCCTCCCACTATTCAAAATGTAGATGTCCCATTCAGTCTAGCGCTGGCTCATCCTGCCCCTCCTGGAGCCACTCACACTTCCAAAATTCAACTGGTGGGTCGATTCCTTGTCCTGCGTAACGTGGGTTTTTAAAATTTTTCGTGCTCTGAACCGATAAAAAACCACGTACGGAGGTCGATGGTGGCGGTATATCTTGGTACTCCGCCTTACCCCTTAAGGACGTGACAGCATCATCATTGGGTTAGTGGTCATGCTTCCTCCACCCGGAGGTAACCCCTGGTTAGAGCAGTAGTGATCAGTAATTTTGGGGGTTTCGTGATGAATCTCACAGAGGGGGGGTTCATAAAAACAACTCATATATCTAGATTGACAAATTACTTTACTAGATTTGGCTTCAGAGTTGGTATTAATCTGTGCGTAGGGGTATTTTTTGTGAAAAACTCATATATCTCGATTGACAAATTACTTTAATAGATCTGGCTTCAGAGTTGGTATTAAAATATGTGCGTAGGGGGATTTTTTAGGAATCACCCACACTTAAATTGTCCAAAAAAAGTTCAACATGTTTCAGCCCTAATGATTGCCCATGTGGGTCAGGTGGGCTTTCGTCAGGACCTAATGTGCAAAAGAAAAAAAGGAAAAATAGGAAAAAAGTGCGAGAGATCGGTGTGTCTCTATGGTTAAAGACCTGTAGGGTATCAAGTTCTCTAAGTATCACAGTATATTAACCTGATTCCTTAACCTCATAAGTGCTGCGCCTAGTCCATCGGCACCACTACCTCGGGAGTGCTGCCGTCGGCCGTTGGACGTTCGAACCTCACCTGCGCAATGGAACATTCAGCACTGGAGCTGGACGTTCCATAGCTGCTAAGGTGTTAATTGTACCTGTAAATTAAAAGAATTATAGATAGGGAGGGGGGAAGGAAAGGGGGAGGAAACATAATGGTATAGTTTCATTATGGATCCAATATCACGACAGACAAGGATCTAAAAAAATGGCAATTCTTACAATTCTAAGACAATGTCCTTCTACAAATTAATTGGCAAATTTCTCTCATTGTTCATTCTGAGGTCGTGTGATGTAATGCACTTTCTATATCTGCCTTTAAAGGGATCGAAAAATGGTTTCTCCATATGCTTTGCTATTAAATTTACTCCTATGCTTTAGTTGGTGGTTTATCGAATTTGTCCCTCTAATTTCTTGTGCAACCGTTTATGCGTGGTTTGGTTAACGTTTTTTTGCTTCATCAGGCACGCAGACACATAGCACACAGAAATACCAACTTCTAAAAGTGGCATTTCTAAAATAACCACAATAAATCTGTGCACACCATTGTACAGCATTTGTTAATAAAATTTCATACATACCAGGCTTGATCACACTTCTCTTCTTATAACAGGAATTAGCACTGACACACACTGACCACGGAATCCCCATGCATTCCTATGGGAGGGCAGTCCAACCTTACAAAGGTAACACAGAGAGCGCACACACTTTACACTGGACCACAGTGATAAAGTGCCCAGAGGCCTAAAACCATCAACACTACACAGGGAAAAGGCTGGGAGACAGGCAAAAAGTTTTGGGGTGAACACGCCAAAAGGGCCAAGTCCAACAACCCTCTACAGTATCCTATCTCAATAAACTTGGGTAGATTAAAATGGATTATCATATTTAATTTAGCAATGTGTGTAATATTAAGATAATGGTGTTGCCCAGAAGGGATTGCATGTGAATAAACATGGGCGTCAGGGTGTAAGAGGTTTTTACCCATGAAGGTTCACCCTTGAAAGTGCCAATTAAGAGCAAAGGCAGCTAAGCAAGTAATGTGGTAATCTTGCAGCCAAGTGAAGTCTAAATCAATACATGTCAGTCCTCACTTGACTTGGTCAGGTCAAGACAGATATTGCGGCATTCAGAGTTCACAACTATAGACACAGAGCTTGAGCAAAGACAATTTAAAAATTCCTATTTGTATTATTATTTGGGAAAGTCAAAGTTGGGGTACTCAGCACTGATTTTATTAACTCATTCCTTTTGTAGAGAGTGTGTTGTGACTCGGTTTTGCAGAGGTGCCCATGCTCTTGAAATTTGTGTTCCTGAATTTGAACTTGTGTGGTTCAGTCTGAGGTCTCACTTTTTGCTTGACAAATAGCTTTTTCATAAAAAGTAGGAATTTGCACAAACTGGTGAAAGAAATTCATTTAAGGACAGTCATGGCCTTCTGGAACCATTTTTATTCCACTGTTCAGAATTGCTCAGGAGCTCACACACTAGAATGCTTTGTTGCTGACCCTGAAATGATGACTTGCTTCAAATTGTACTTCAAGCACCTAAGTGCCCAAGGGTAATAGATATGTTCCATTGTTCAACCTATACTTAAATTTAGCACGTAAGCTTGTACAATCAAGTATCTTCCTAGTTGAAATGAGCTATTCATACCTTGAAATAATAGCTGCAGTATGTTATATCTCAAGCGAGCCTAGTGCAAGATTCTCTAAAGAATGTTTGACTCGCACTGGATCTGACAGCGGGGTATGTGGGTGACTCCACCATGTTAGCCTGCAGAGAAACTGTGAGGTATGGATTGTAATAATTCATGTAGTGGTTTCATTTGCCTAAGTTGTGATAGTTGGTACATTATATTGGTGACGATCATTTGCTCCCACCCAACAATATTAGTGCCCAAAGGTATCCAGATTCCCTGGTATTAAAGTTCCACAACTGCCATAAGACAACCTTGTCAGCTTCATGAGAACCTTGACGTACTGCTTTATTACATTCATCGGAGCTCCCTTCATGCACTTCTCTCATGCATGGAAGACCTTCACTGTTCTGCTTTTGTGCTCCCTCTGCTAACTGTCTCAAACATTAATATGGCAAAGCAACTTCTACTACTCTCTATCTGCTGTTTGGAGGCAGTACATTATTTTGCAACATGCTAGAACAAGATTCTTGGGGCCTCATATATGAAAAGTGACGCATCGCTGCGTGAAAACAGCGATGCGTCACTTTTCACTGCGCACTCCTTACGACATTCCTGATGCGTCATATTTAATGTATGACGCATCATGTCGCAAGGAGTTACAGATGTGTCAGTATTTCTGAAGTATCTGTAAGCGCAAAAGTGACGCATTGCTGGAGTGTGTCACAAAAGTGACGCAACTCTAGCAATGCGTCCTTTCACATGGGGAAAGCCCCATGTGAAAGGGCTTGCGTCAGTCTTACGCCTGCTGTGAGGCAGGCGCAAGATTTTGACGCAACAGCATCCTAAAAGTGACGCAGTGAAATCTCATAGATTTCACTGCGTCACTATTACGAGGCTTTTTGCGGAGGAACGCCCCCTCTGCATACATTATACCTGACGCAGGTCTAATGTGGCGCAGGGGTTTAAAAAGTGACGCATCTACCTAGATGCGTCACTTTTTAAATATGGCGCAACGAGGTGCATTTTTTACACCGCTGGTGCGTCCCAAAAAGTGACGCACCGGCGGCGCAAAACTGACGCAAGGCCTCATAAATAAGGCCCAGGAACTTTGTTCCAAGTACCTATTTTGCTTCTTCTCCGACAGATGCATTCCACACGTCTACACAATCTACTTACAATTTAAATGGAACGCAAATTACTGGTTGAAGGAGTACCTTCACAGCTTCAGCTTGAAGCTATAGATGAACACAATAGTCAAAGGGTCTCCCAATTTTCTCTGTAAGTAACTGGGATCTGAACATTGGTGCATCTTGGCTGTTTTTTCTTAAGGATCTATCCTGCATTCAACTTATTAATCAGCATGCAAATAAATGTCAATCTTTCATCACATGTCTATCTGAACTTGGTGATGCTCCAGTGACATGAAAAAGTGGCTGTGTGCTTCCAATATTTAGTATTGCTATTTCTTGGTTTAATATTCAAACCAGAAAGGAAAAGAGGATGTAGCCTTACGGCTAGAGTGGTTGACCTTGAAGCTGGGGAACGGGGTTCGAGCCTTGGCAAAGACGCTCAACATCCTGTGATTCTGGGCAAGTCACTTAAACAAAAAATGAATGTGTTTGTCTGTAAAGAAACTGATGCTTATGTAAAGCGCTCTGTTACCTGATGTCTTCGGGTCTAGTTTTGCGCTATATAAAACTCTATAACGTTGACCATGTGAAGTTATAAGTTTAAGCTACATTTGAAAACTAACCATCATTACCCTCTGCAGAAAGTGACACAAAAAATGAAGAACTTGATTATTTTCAAGGTGCACTGAATCATCTCTAAATTTGACAGCAAACCTAGTTTGGTTGACAATCAACAAAGTCTTTCTAAGGAAACAACAGCAAATCGAAATCATTTACTGTTCACATTCTTGCTGTATCTAGCGAGATTACAATTTCAAGGATTAGTTGCTTTGGGACCAGCTTGAAACTTAGGCCCCCATTAGGATGACGGGCGGACTTTGTCCGCCCGCCATCCTATCGGAAAAAGGGACCGCCCACCATAAGGGCGGGGGTCCCGATGGTGGCATTAAGATGCACCCGCCACAGTGGCGGGCGCATCCAACATTCCTACCATTGTGGCGGGCTGTGCACTCAGCACCGCCCGCCACAATGGTAAGAAGGCATGCTGTGCACTTCCATGCACAACATGGCAGGCACCGGGCGGTGCCTGCCATGTTGTCCATGGATCTGCTAGGGAGGTTTACCATAGGTGCCCCCCATGTGCACCCCCCACACCCCTGGAGTCCTTGGGGGCCTGCAAAGGGCCCCCAAAGCAGACTCTGCATGCCTTTCCGTGGCGGACACCCCAGCCATACTAATATGCCGGTGGTCCTTCTGGCATGGATGGTGTGCGGATCTCCCCCGCCAGGCTGGAGGTAGCCACCGCTGGCCTGGTGGGGGCGATCCGCCCACCATCCTAATGGGCCCCTTAATGTTTTGACAAGAGTGCAAGAAATGCTCCAGGGAGCAAAGAATCCATAACTAGCGGATGCCGTTGATATGGTCAAAATGGTGAAAGAACTATGTCCTCAGCAACATTTAGACCACCTACAGGCATCGTTTCTGCTCTGTTGTCAAGTTTTGTTTAGTGAGTAAACCCCTCACAAACTATTCTACTTCAACATTGTCTAATAACAAGACAGTAATCATGCTTTAAAGCTGAAAGTGTCTCTTATTAGCAAATTTCAAAAAATGATCTGCTTTGAGAGATGGGTAACAGTGTCATGAAATAAATGGATGCTCTGAACCTTAATGAAGAAGTGGACATAGAAGATCTTGAGGACAACAATATCTTGCCCAATGACCCTTACATTTGTGCTACTGTGAGTGGGATGTTAGTGAATCTGATGTTGAATTCAGATTTCAAATTCAGTATTCCATTGGACACACCTTTCTTTTTTGTTTGTCGCCTCCCGTACCATTTCCCATTGATGTCAATTCCACTGCGTTTGGGAGTCAGTTAATGAGTATACTAGTTTTTTTTTAAACAAAATTAGACTACTAAATAGGAAAATTGTGGACAAGATTATGTTGCCTAAAGGGAGGAGGAGGTGAAGGGGATACGCAAGCACCCCATTTCTATGGAGTGGACCCTATGATTGCACCAATTCAAACAGCCTTCAACACATGATGACCCAGTCGATTCCCCACACACCCCGGTGGACCTACAATCACTAGCCCTGACCAAAAGCACATACGCCAACTCTCCTATAATAGAAAATATGTAACGCTGACCTATATTACCACCACAAACCTCACGGGCCTCCAAGATGAGATATAAAGGCTGGACAGACCCCTCCCACCCCCCCAAGCCCCTAGCAGCACTCAGACACATCAACAAGCGAGCTGCATATCAACCCTGACACCCCGTCCGATACATATACCCTGGATCCCATGAACGTTACCCCAGTTTTGCATCCCAGTTCTACATAGGAACTATTTAGCGTAAGACTTGAATAAAGACAGGATACGTGTCCACCTGATTCGAGGATAGCAATGTCCAATAATGCAAAATGCATGCACTGAAGTCAAATTACATGTATCTTAATGCAATCTGTCGTTATAATATGAAAATGCCAATAAAAATATTTTAATTAAAAAACGATATATGTCGCCCAAAACAATTTGATATTCTTGGATGGCTTTGCTAAGTAAAGTTTAAATTGACTTTGAGACCAGTGCACAGGAACAAATGCTGGCTATTTTGGCTAAAGCGGATGTAGATATCAAAGCTTCTCTTCAATGTATCTCTCACGTGGACCCTGGTGCACTGTTCAACACTGGTATTGTGAGCAGGTTTCCCTAGTTGTTTTCCAAGACATTAGAATATTTTAGTAAGTTGTGCACATTTTAGAGAAAGAAGGGAGCATATGCGTCAAGCACCAATCCAGGAACGTCCCCATTAGTATAAGAAGGATTTATGTAAAGAATAAGAATCAAGTGTGAAACAGGATTTATAGTATGCCTGGGTGAGGTTTAAATGCATTGAAGGAATTTCTATATTGTGTGTTACTCTACCAGAAAGTTAAAGAAATATGTTAATTATGAAACTTCGAGTTATTTGCCACAGGAACAAAGTAGTTAGCGAGCAAAAGCTGCTGCAGGTGTTCGTGTTCTGATGCATTTTAGAACATGGATCTAAATGCTGTGTTACGCTCATCATGTACCTGCGTAATCTCACTGTAATTATGTGAAATCCAGCCACATAAAATTACATGAGTTTTGCCCACCCCTAGTTTATAGAACCTATTGTCTCTTCTAGTGGAACTAAATCAAGTTTAAGAAATATAATCCTGAGTGCCCTGGGGTAAGGTCAGTGAGAAGCGTGGCTGAGTCAAAATGTGGCTTCAAAAGACTACAATATTCTTTAACTGCTGTGCTATTTTTTCACTTTCTGGTAAATGTATATACTATAACTCAGACTGTGTAGCAAACAAGGACCCCCTGAGAAGGATACGTTTCCTGGGTCAGGGCAAACACTATATGACAAATAATCTCACCCAGGCAAAACAAAATAAACTGGCAACGTTCAAGTAAAGAAAAGTAGTAAGGCACTAAAATAGCATGAAGGATTCAATTTAATACTTTTGGTACATAGGATAAAAGGTCATGAAAGCATTCATTGACATAATCAATATATTTAAAAAAAAAATGTAAACAGTTTTTTTCAAAAACTATACAAGATGTCTAATAATAAAAATATTCCCAATGGTACATGGAAGAGATGGGTTTCGTCCGTCTACGCGTTTCGACACTGAATGTGTCTTAATCAGGACAGTGCCTTCTTATTGCTACAAATAGATAAGCAGTGATGTTAAAATAATTTCTATATATTAGACAGTGCACAACATTCTATATTTATTTCTTGAACTAAAAAGACAGAGATATGATAATTAAACATGATAAACGACTTATGTATTAAGTCATACAATTGTAGAAACACAAGTGTACATTTGAATAATGCATTTAGAGTTTAACCATGCAATAGACAAGGCAATTGCCAAAATAGCAAACTCTTAAAAGCACTAGCACCAGCAGACCTTTATATGAATAAGCACCCCTGTATAGCAGCACCAGCATTTGCTCTTTAGTGCCTTGTGCTAACCTATTCTATTCTTTTTTCTCCTGGTTCCCTAAACATTCATCTTTCTTTCTATCTTATCTATTGCATGGTTAAACTCTAAATGCATTATTCAAATGTACACTTGTGTTTCTACAATTGTATGACTTGATACATAAGTGGTTTATCATGTTTAATTATCATATCTCTGGCTTTTTAGTTCAAGAAATAAATATAGAATGTTGTGCACTGTCTAATATATAGACATTATTTTAACATCACTGCTTATCTATTTGTAGCAATAAGAAGGCACTGTCCTGAGGAAGACACATTCAGTGTCGAAACGCGTAGAAGGACGAAATCCATCTCTTCCATGTACCATTGGAAATATTTTTATTATTAAACATCTTGTATAGTTTTTTTAAAAAAATGTTTGACATTTTTTTTAAATATATTGATTATGTAAATGAATGCTTTCATGACCTTTTATCCTATGTATCAAAAGTATTAAATTGAGTCCTTCATGCTATTTTAGTGCCTTACTACTTTTACTTACTTGAACGTTGCCAGTTTATTTTGTTTTGCCTGGGTGAGATTATTTGTCATATAATATACCATAACTCACATACACTTTAAACTAAATATGACTGCAAGTTAAACTAAAGGTAGAAAATGTACATGATTACATTATGAAACTTCAGTTGGCTAATGAAATCAGTGCATATGTCTGTGTGTTACCAGAGGGTTACAGAATTGAATCCATGTTTGCACAGTAGGGAACACTGACTTGTTTAATGATAGTGCTAAAAGGTATTAGCATATGACAGAAAGTATTGTGAAAAAGTAAGTCATTAAATACATTTATTATTAAGTCAGATTGCACCTAGAAATATTGTTATGTGTCCAATAAAAGACCGAACTCCAGAATTGCAAATGTAGTAATATTTGTACAGCGCACTGAATCGACCCCCGAAGGGGTATCTCAGGCGCTTGTACGCATACAGATGTGGAACCTTTCCTGGCTTTTCTCTGTGAAGTGCCCACTCCAGGGCACCCCCAAGGTGAAGCCAGGCATCCTAGTGTTGTTGGAGCCGTTGTGGAGATTAAGCAAGCTATTGCCCAGAGTTGCAGAGTGGGACCCATGATTAGAATAGGCACCGAGGCGAGAATTATCAGGTCCGCGTAAATTGAGCCCAAGACCCGCCGAAGCAGGAATTGAACCCTGGTCCCGAGGTAGACCTCTGCATCAGGGTTTGCCACTCTAACCATTGAGCTGCACTTCTCCACCTGATAATACCATATTACCGCTCAAGAAGAATACATGTTTGTTATAGTGGAGTACACGTGACACAATCAGTTAAAGCCTATAACAGACACCAAGCAGCTTTTATATTTGGAAATTTACCAGTTGCACATGTTTACATTTCTTTCAGGTAGCAGCCACCAGGGCCAGACAGGGAACCAAAACCAGCCCTGGCAAAGTGCTTGGCAGGCCCCCGGAGGATGGAGGGTGCGGCCCGAGCTGGTTGCCAGGCCGGTTTTGGACGATTTTGTTACAGGGGCTGACATTGCAGCTATGCTGAAAAAACAGCAGTGTAACAAAACCGGCTCCCCAGGGGCCAAAAACCGGCCTCACCCTGGCAAACCACCGGGGATATGCCCGGTGCCCGCTACAGCCAGTCTGTCTCTGGCAGGCACCCTGGTGAGAAGGCATGTTTAATCTTTAAATTTCTACATCTCCCGCTGGCTCATAGCACAGGTGCCCCCTTCACTTTCATGCAAAGGCATATCAAAGTCAGCCTTAACATTTCAGGAATAGTTTTTTGTGAAAGAGTGAGTCCATGGGGTGTGAGGGAGAAATCCTGACCCTCCAGACTCCTGTGATGTCAGAGTAGTGGTCTAGGAGAAAGAGGAAAGGTGCCAGATTCATAGGCAGGGTCAAAGAGAAGGTGTGATGTGGGGCTATTTTTTACCTACAAGTGGACAAAAACAGCTTCCGCTAAGAGATGTTTGTCAAAGGGCCGTTAGTTCAGCAGGTGCTGTGGAGCTGGAGCCAGTGGTGTGAGTGGGCACTGCCCCCCCCCCAATTATCTCTGTCACACTACCAAAAAGGTGAATGGAGTCAATCGTCATTGCTAGCATTAGGGCCCAGGTCACCCTTGCTGTGCATGGAGTAGTACCCAAGCAAAAGGGTTTTGTGCCTCACGCCTTTATGGCCGAGATACCCGCCACCCCCTCTCAACACAATCCCCAAAGGAGGGAAACCGGAAACAGTTCTTGAAGTTTTTTGGAAGTGGGATGGAGTGACCATCCCGGCCGTATTTATTAAAACAAAATTAAAACATTAAACGTTTCATGTTATGTACAATTTCATTACCATATTGCGATGTTTGGCTAACTTTAACAGATTCTCTAATACAGAGGTTCTCCTAGCCGAACTAGCATCCTACAAAACATTTCTTGACATATTGAAATTGTACAACCTAACGTTTAAGGGCCAACGGCAAGGTCATAACCGGTGTCAAGATCCCTAACCAGACTTACCCCTCCCACTTGGGCTGGGCGACAGCACGGAGGCGTACCTCAAGTGCAACTATTACCAATTTCCCTTGACTTGACGGGGGCACCTAAAGACTCGACGCCAGTTAAAGGTCGTTCGAATACTCGTGTGAGGTATCTAGAAGGTACCGTAGACCTTATCCCAACCCCACACAACTTACCGCATCTGCCGTCGCAGATGTCACTGGCCCCGGGAAATTCCCCAGGAGGGGGCTGTAACCCCTCCTACAAAGGAAGGGGCCTTGACCGCCTTTCCTTTACTTCCGGCGACCCATCCTTAGAAGGGACCGCCTCCCCATTGAGGGGCCAATGGCCACCTCTCCCGAGCGCTCCCATCCGTGTTGGGTGACGCCCACTCATAGGGATCTACTAATTAGTGCTCACCGATCATGACCTTACCGCCTACCAAAATAAATACGACAGTGCAAATTAACCTACGAATACATTGGCCACTATGACCTGAAGAGCATGCATAAAAATTCAACACTAAACTGAATATCTTTAATGGCAAACATACTCAAAACGACCATTCTTTATTAACTCATCAACATGGCACTACGACCTGTATACGAAAACCGAAGCAAAATTAATCAACTTTATTATACACAACTGGCTGTCTTCAGGGGCTGGTGGGTGGGTCAAAATTGGCTCTTCGTTCTGTCCCGAGCTCACGTGCAGCGAGGAGGTGCAGCTTCAGAGCACAAGAACAAGAGGATGTCTTCTGGTCTTGCATCCCTTTTTATCCGTCTTCAGGGCGGGCGTATACCCGCCCCTGCCTGCCCCGAGGGCGTGGCTGGCTGCGTCGGTGTCTAGGCCAGCCCACTCTAGGGCGGGAACGAGCGCGCCCCAGCTACGCCGCTTCGGGCATACCAGCTGAGACGCGCCTCCCGCCCAAAAAATGGCTTCCCGGGGGGATCGAGGCACTCGGCCATACGTTCGGGGGGACCGAGTTGGTCGCCCCTTTCCATATGGCCGAGATACCCGCCACCCCCTCTCAACACAATCCCCAAAGGAGGGAAACCGGAAACAGTTCTTGAAGTTTTTTGGAAGTGGGATGGAGTGACCATCCCGGCCGTATTTATTAAAACAAAATTAAAACATTAAACGTTTCATGTTATGTACAATTTCATTACCATATTGCGATGTTTGGCTAACTTTAACAGATTCTCTAATACAGAGGTTCTCCTAGCCGAACTAGCATCCTACAAAACATTTCTTGACATATTGAAATTGTACAACCTAACGTTTAAGGGCCAACGGCAAGGTCATAACCGGTGTCAAGATCCCTAACCAGACTTACCCCTCCCACTTGGGCTGGGCGACAGCACGAAGGCGTACCTCAAGTGCAACTATTACCAATTTCCCTTGACTTGACGGGGGCACCTAAAGACTCGACGCCAGTTAAAGGTCGTTCGAATACTCGTGTGAGGTATCTAGAAGGTACCGTAGACCTTATCCCAACCCCACACAACTTACCGCATCTGCCGTCGCAGATGTCACTGGCCCCGGGAAATTCCCCAGGAGGGGGCTGTAACCCCTCCTACAAAGGAAGGGGCCTTGACCGCCTTTCCTTTACTTCCGGCGACCCATCCTTAGAAGGGACCGCCTCCCCATTGAGGGGCCAATGGCCACCTCTCCCGAGCGCTCCCATCCGTGTTGGGTGACGCCCACTCATAGGGATCTACTAATTAGTGCTCACCGATCATGACCTTACCGCCACAGGCCCGGATAGTTGACCGGCTATCCGGGCCCCCCACAAAACTCCTAGCTAAAGGTCATGTTCCAACGTTTTTAACCATGCTAAGAAGTCTCCTATGAGTAACTCATTTCCCACCCGAGACAAATGCACACCATCCCCTAGATACATACTGTCATCATTAATACAACCGTGCGAGATAGAATGCAATGTCCTGGAACGAAACAACCTACTCACTTTGTTATTAAGTTTCCTAACAGAATGGTTCAAAGCAGGGATCGAAACAGCGCCCCGCCACACTTTTCGTGGGATCATATGAGACCACGCAATTATGCACCCCGGAACTTTCCTCGCCAACCAACTTACAGTGGAAAGCATTGCCTCCAGGAGAAGTCGTCTACCGGTGGTGACCAACTCATTGCCCCCTAAATGTACTATGACTATAGACGGCGGTGACCTCGTCCGCCCTAACAAACCCTCAAAGAATGCCTGAAACTGGTCAATACAGAGACCGCCCCTTCCGTAGAAGGACATTCTGTACCCGTATTCCCCAGCTACGTGAATCATGTCACCTGCTTCGAATACGTCAGCGGCACGCCTCACGTATGAGTGGCCCACGACCCACACCTCCTTTCTCACAGCCGGTGATGTCTGACCGCTGGCCTGGTGTTGGGTCGACTGCATAGTCCGCCCCGCCTCGAAGGCTTGCGTAACTGAAAACCAAACAAAAGACAAGAAGCGTGAGTACATTATTACAGCTTCACAACATGTGCAACCGCACATACCTCTTATAACAATTGGAGGACCAACGCCCCACTCGTTTTACTTGTTCCACATTAAGACCCCTGGCTGTAGCTTCAGTGGCAGCCCCTATCCGAAAGGAATGGGTCCCAAACTCACCCGGGTCCAAGCCCGCTGCGGTAATTGACATCGCGAGCACCCGCTGAAACTGAAACTTCGTCAGTGGGGTGGCGTCCGCGTGTCTCAACAATGTCCCCCCCCCATGATGCCACCCTTCGTGCTAGGTAATCTTCTAAACACTTCACCGGACACATGGAAGACCCTGAAATCCTGCGAATGACTGTGCAGTCTCCCACCCCACCTTGATCGGTTTTTGACTTGACAAAGGATACAGTCATCGTCTCACCCCTGATCTGAACGTGTTCCCGGCACAAACCCCCCACCACATCCCGCTTGTTCCTTGCTACCAGCTCACTTATCCTCATTGCCCCGTGAAATGCAAGCGTAAAAGCAGCTCGGAACAAACAGGCCTCGAACTGAGACGAGCATGTGGCGGGGAGTGTGGCCAGCAACTGGGACAACCTATCCAGCCCAATCGGGCGCCTCTCATCTACTTTGCGACCCTCAAGCCGTTGCCACCCACGCAGCGCTTTCTGTACCACAAAAGACGCTGTCGGGTCCTGGATATTATGTGCCCTGGCAACAAAGGAAATGGCAGCACGATGCCTCTGGGCTGTAGCCACCGACTTCCCAGCCTTACGCAAGGACATCAGAAAATGTACTACCCAATCCTCATGCCCCCAAAGCCCCTCTCTCTCAGTCCCCAAAAAGGCTAAATAAGCCCGAAACGCCCCTTCGTATGCCTTCCTCGTCCTTGGTGCTAGACTTTCTCCCACGAGGTAACGAAGTTCGGGGCACCGAGAGACCAGAGAGCTTCGGGAAAGGGTGCTGGCTCTGGGTCCGCTGAGGGAAGGAAACCCAAGAAAGCCTGCATTTGAAAACGAGACAGTGCATCAGCAGCTTGATTCATCACCCCTGGGACATGTTTTGCTCTGAATACCACATTCAGTTGCATACACAGTAAGACAATTTCCTTAAGCAGCCTTAAAATCATTTTACAACGTGCTGCCTGATTATTGATGCATTCTACAACGGTCATATTGTCAGACCAAAATATGACAGAGTGATTTTTGAATCCATCGGGCCAGGTTCTGAGGGCCACCAAAATGGGAAAGAGTTCAAGGAAAGCAATATTACTCGTCAGCCCCTCTTCATGCCACCATGTTGGCCACCTTTGTGCCGACCATTTTGTGCCGAAGATGGCGCCGAAACCCATGCTTCCCGCTGAATCCGTCCATAGACCCAGCTCTTCAGAGGACAAGGCCGGTTTGTTCCAGACGACTCGACCATTGAAATCCGCCAAAAATGCTAACCAAATGCGCATGTCTTGGCGGACCTCGGCCGATAATCTCGTGCGATGATGACCCTCTTTTAGGCCGACCATCGCCTGGGCAATTGAACGGGAGAAGGGGCGGGCCATCGGGATCACCCTTAGTGCAAAATTCAACTTCCCAACCAATTGCTGCAATTGATGCAGCGTAACTTTAGATGCAATAATACACATTTGCAGGGCTGCCCTGAATTTCAACACTTTGGCAGCTGGTAAACGAAAACAACCCTCACTAGAGTCCAACTCGATCCCGAGAAACTCGAGGCAAGTCGTGGGACCCACAGTTTTACCTGGTGCCAATGGCACGCCAAATTGATTCATTAAAACACAAAATTCAGTCAAGGCCCGAGCACATTCATCATCCCCAGCGGCCCCAAGGAACAGAAAGTCATCGAGGTAATGCATCACATTTCGAAAACCCGTTTTCTTCGTGTAAACCCATTGTAGAAAACTACTGAATTTCTCGAAATATGCACAAGATATAGAGCACCCCATCGGCATACACCTATCCATGTAATACGAACCTTGGAACATGAATCCCAAAAGACGTTGGTCTTCCGGGTATACCGGGAGCAAACGGAACGCTGACTCGATATCTGATTTCGCCATCAGCGTCCCGGGCCCCAGGCGATTCAAAATGGCTACGGCCTCATCGAATGATGCGTACCGCACCGAACATATCTCTGGATCAATTGCGTCGTTTACAGAAAGGCCATGAGGCGCTGATAAATTGTGAATCAATCGAAACTCACCTGGGTCCTTCTTGGGGACCACCCCTAAAGGTGAACAAACAAAATTCTTTACCGGGGGAACACTAAACGGGCCGGCAACCCGACCTCGGGTAATCTCTTTCTGGATCTTATCCTGCACTACAGTGGTATGCTGCAAGACGGAAAGTTGGTTTTTGCACGTCCCGACACCCTGAAAGTTCCCCACCGGGATGCGGAAACCATATGAAAAACCGTTTCGTAGCACCCCAGCAGAAGTACGATCCGGGTATTCGCTGAGCCAAGGAATCATTGCCAGGGTATCAATCGGGGTTGGTAAAGGCGCCCCTCGGACTATATTAGACCTGTTTGGCGCCCCCTCTACCCCCATTTTCACCCGATTTGGCTCTGCACGAGGACTCAGGATGGGATGCCCCACAACCACTACATTCGTGTTTGAATTTACAAGATCCCGGGGGCCTAGTACATTTACTTTTGTTGAAATTGAAACAGAAACCCCTCTTCCCTGTATTGCCGGCGGGTCTCGGGTAATCGTCTGTACCCGTACCCGACCGAAAGGGGGTCCCCCCATTTTGGCGGGAGGACTCACCAACAGTACTCCCCACCAACGGCACTTTCAACATCCCCGACTCTTTCATTTTATTCCATGTCAAAGAATCGTAACAGTCCCAGGTTAAACTTTTGTTATGCTCCATCGCTTTCCTGAAAAGGTTGTCATAACAGAACCATTGGTTACCTTGGTGCGATGTCGAGTACCCCATAATTCGTGACTGATATACTGGAAATTCAGGGAGCAATTCAGGCCTACGTTCCCCCAAAATTGACGTAAAAATTCCCCAAGCATTACCCCAGTTGCCAATATTCTCATTCACTTTAAAGGCGGCCATTTTTGCGCGCCAAACACTTGGATGCATCAGATCCTTTTGGCCTTTAACAGTTTCAACCTCATAATGATCAACGAGCAAGGAGAAAATGTTTACGTATTCCCCCGCCCAAATCTTTTCCTTTATTGCCAAAGGAACATGTTGCCCCAACTTTTCTCTACGAGAGGGTGTTGACTCATCCCTTGCAATCGGCAATGGCCGCTTACCTGCACCGGACGCTGCCTCCGCCACTCGTGGCTTGTCTATCACCGCATCCGACGCGGGCACCTTGGCTGTATCACGTTTCTCGCGCAACTGTTTAATGAGTGCTTGCGCCTCGGCAGCCGTGGCGCCCTCGCTACTGTCCCCCAACCACGCCGCTAACTGTGCCGCCAACTCGGGAGGCATATCTTCAGCGGATGTCGGGGTGACTACTACGGGGATCGGATTCCCCTCCTTCGGTACCGGGGCCGGTACCGGGGCTGGCGCCTCGAGCGGGGAACAGGGAACCGGGACGTCTCCCCCGACCGGCCCCCTTCTCGGCCTCTTTGGCTTCCCTCCGGCCGGTGGACGCCCCGATCCCTCCTCGCCGTCTCGCTCCGCCAACCGTTTCTTAATTTCGGACATGTCCTTCATGAGGGCCCGAACCAACTGCTCAGTCGACATTCTCTTCGCGCCTTTCTTGGGCATCTTTTCAGACGAAGTATCTAGAAGACAAAAAGAGAGATTAAAACGCTCAAAATTGGCTCTTCGTTCTGTCCCGAGCTCACGTGCAGCGAGGAGGTGCAGCTTCAGAGCACAAGAACAAGAGGATGTCTTCTGGTCTTGCGTCCCTTTTTATCCGTCTTCAGGGCGGGCGTATACCCGCCCCTGCCTGCCCCGAGGGCGTGGCTGGCTGCGTCGGTGTCTAGGCCAGCCCACTCTAGGGCGGGAACGAGCGCGCCCCAGCTACGCCGCTTCGGGCATACCAGCTGAGACGCGCCTCCCGCCCAAAAAATGGCTTCCCGGGGGGATCGAGGCACTCGGCCATACGTTCGGGGGGACCGAGTTGGTCGCCCCTTTCCAGAAGCAATGGCCCAAAGGGGCAAGGCATAGCAGGCAGCCGGCTTCAAAAAGCTGTGGGTATCATTGGTGCTACAGATGCACTGGCACCACTGCCCAGAAGTATAAGGGGCCAACTAAACTGCAATTTAGTTTGTTTCACTATCCTTTCTTGCTTGCTTTATAGCCCAGTGCACACTTGCTGTGCCAGCATTGGTTTGAGCCTCAAAGCAATGGTCCAGGGCAGGTGAAAAAAGAAGCTGATGAGACATCTTGGTTTAGTAGTTAGAGAAAGGGCGGGGGGGGCGGGTGGGGCAAGCTGGGAACCCATGTTTTTAACAAAGGGCAGAGGAAAGGAAGTAGCTATCCAAAGTGAATCAAGTGCATCAGCAATGATTTCCAGGGGTTGGTGGAACCCATTGCATCACGAATAAAACTGTCTTTCATAAAAATGGTTGTGGCGGACTGTCATTGGGTCTCAGGAGTGTGAGGAGCTCACAACACCCCAATTATGGGGACCAGAGTTTTTAAGTCACTTTCTGTTTTTGTTTGATACATTTGCCCTTAAAAATTGCCATATTTATTGTTGATTATGAGCTAGGGTATGGCCCTACCGCTGCAGCTCCCTCAAATTTTGCAATAAACCTTTGGAGGAGGTTGGCGCCTGTAGCTATAGTGTGATACCCTGTGCCATGACACCATGGTTGCCCCGCCCCAATGCGTTCTCTGCTACTATTCGCAGTGCTATCTGACTGCCCTCCCTTAATCGCAGAAGGTGGCAGCACTGTATACTTATCACACCTCAAATGTTATGTTTAGTGGTCTGGCACTTTACCGTTTTTTACATTGTTCTACATGTGTGAGATTGGTCATGTCCCCTGTGGACCCTGCATGCCAGTGCAGAATAGATTGTTCCCATGAGGAGCAGTATCAGTACTGATTTGCATTAGGTGGGCCACTGGGGTGATTTACAGTTTGGTGGGCAGGGTATTCCATTGCAACAGCGATGCAGGTACCTTGTCTACCAAACTCAACATTCGCCAGCTTGACTTTGAGTCGGGAGGACTGCAAGTTTTACGCCAATGGAGTAAAATGCTATTCAAATGCCTGCCCTATTTAGAGTTGACGGTTAGAATATTTCTTTTTAACTGTCTGTTACTGCCAGATTTAATTTGGCGGTAAGGGACAGTTAAATAAAAAGAAACAATGACCCTTCGTTGTGGCTCTATGCGCTTGTTTTTGCAAAATAAAAAAAACTTTAGACTAGTTTTAGGGCTGTCTGTCATTTTTGACAGAGCCATCTGTCAAACGTTTGCTACATTGACAGGAACTACCATGATTGTATTTCATGATGACGGTCCCTGCCAATTTATGGATCACTGTCAGAATATCGAGTACAAAAATATTGTGTTACAAAATATCGGGACATGAATATCAATATCAATAATATCGACCTCCTATCTTCATAATGGTAAGTACTTAAATAGCGTGGAAAAATATTGTTGTTAAAAATATCAAAGTACAATATATTGTTTTTTTTTTATTCAAATCTTTTTTTATTGTGAACACAGCGATAAGCCTACAACCCCGTGCGGGGGGCCGGCCGCGCAGTAAAAAAAATTTGGATAGGCATAAGTAACCAGGGGAGGACGAGATATTAACACAGCGCCCAGCCTACAACCCCAGGAGGGGCCGGCCGCGTGGCTTAGGGGTAACGATGGTCGAAGGCAGTCGCACGCTGATGTTGTTACGTTGTGTGGGGGAGGCGCGTGTAGGAATAGAGTCAGAAGTGTCACGTTTTCCAAAGGCCCAACGGGGCTCAAACTACCCCATAGAGGGGCGGAGGCCAAGGCGGCAAGTAGGAAGGGAGAAAAAGTCGGAGAGAGAGAGAGCAGTGGCGAGAGGAAGAGTGGAGTCTGGGGAGGAGGGCTGCAGTCGCCGGCCGGGGGCCATGGTGCGCGAACTGGTGAGCTGAGTGTTGGAACGCAACAGCGTCCGCGGTGGGGGAAACAGCTAGGGGTCTAATCTGCATGGGTCAGCGGGGACGAGGGCATCCTCAAATAACTGCAGAGCGCGCAGCCGGGGGGGCATGTGGCGGGCATAGCTAATGGAGCACAGGTGGCGCACAAGGGGTTCCCACACTGCCTTGAAGCGTACCCCCCTCGATTGTACTCGCGCCGTAAGCAGCTCCAATGTCAGGACCTGCCAGAGGCGCACAAACCAGGAGGCTATCGGCGGTGCTTCAGTCCGCTTCCAATAGAGTGCAATGAGTTGCTTAGCAGCGCCTAGCATGTGGAGTGTGAGGATCCAGTCGCTGCGCGTGAGGGCCCTAAGTGCAGGGGGTCAAATGCCCAGGAGGAGCGTGCAAACCTCTTCAGGTAGGGGGAAACCCAACACCTTTTTGATGTGACTGAGGACCTCCTTCCAAAAGACAGCTAGGGTAGGGCAGGCCCACCAGATGTGCACGAAGTCGCCAGTCGCAGTACCACACCTCCAGCATAGCGGCGAGGAAGCAGGGAACATTTTGCTGAGCCGTAGGGGGGTATAGTACCATTGCGTTAGCATCTTGTATGCGTTTTCTCTCTGCGGGATACTACGATAGGTTTTAGGAATGTCTGCCCATAGTCGGGCCCACTGAGAAGGAGTGATAACGGCGCCGGCCGCCGACTGCCATTGCCTCTGGTAGGGGTGCGTAGGCGGGGTGGTGGGATGTTGCAGGATGTTGTAGATCTGGGAGATGAGCCATTTAAGCCCCCCGAGGGAGCGCACCAGTTTCTCGAATGGCGTGTATGCCCTGGTGGCAGCCTGGTACATATCATCTCCCATAGTCCAATGGCGCAGTTGGGCGTACTGTAGGCTGGCGGTCGGGGGAAGGTCAAATTCGTCTCTGCAGTCTGTCCACGATTTAGGCGCCCCTCCAAGGAAGAGGTCCCCTATAACTCTGCAGTCCCCTTGTGTCCACCTCTCAAAAGCTCGGGTTCGGGCCGCAGGGGGGAAGTGTGGGTTACCTGCAATGGGGGTGTGTGGAGAGGGGAACGTGGTTAGGCCCTTCGACACTGCCACTCTATCCCATATGTCAAGGACTGTTCTCGTTGGGACCGCCATGTACGCACTTCTGGAGCGCGCCACACGCGGTAACCAAGGCAGGTCCCATATGGTGCGTCCTGTGACCACCCGATCCATGTGGAACCAGTGTTTGTCGCTTTCGCGTGCCCCCCACTCTATTACGAATCGAAGGTGCGCCGCCCAGTAGTAGTAGAGGAGATTCGGGCAGGCGAGTCCGCCCCTGTCCCTTGGTTCCATCAGGACTTTCTGCGAGAAGCGGGGCCGCTTGCCCCCCCAGATGAAGGACGTGAGGTCGCGTTGGAGACTTCTAATGCAGTGGAGCGGGATCGGGGTGGGTAGGCACTGAAAAACATAGAGTATACGGGGGAGGATCGACATCTTGACCGCGTTGAGCCGCCCTAGCCAGGAGATCATCAAGGGCTTCCATTTCCGCAGGTCCGCCAGGACTTCCCTGCGGCAAGCTGCCCAGTTCCGTGCAGACCACGAATCCAAATGGGGCGTTAGGTCCAGGCCCAGGTAGTTAATGTGGCCCTCCGCCCAGCGGTAGGGCGTAACCCCTTTAAGGGAGGCGACTTCTTCTTCGGGGACGGTGAGGTTGAGCACCCAGGATTTGGTATGGTTAATCTTTAGGCCTGACGCTTGTTCAAACAGTGCGAGAGCTCCATGCACCGCCGGAAGGGAGTCCCTAGGGCGCGTAAGAGTAAGGATCAGGTCGTCCGCAAACAGCGCTACTTTGTTGGTGCGTCCCCCGTGAGGGATTCCATGGATGTCGGGAGTACGCCTAATCAGCTCCGCCAGCGGCTCCACCGCTAGGGCGAATAGGAGCGGCGAGAGCGGGCAACCCTGCCTTGTGCCCCTGTGGATCGAAAGTGGCGCTGTCAGTTGCCCGTTGACCCGGATTCTGGCTAGCGGTCCGAGATAGGGGGCCATGCACCTAGAGATCATGTTGGGGCCAAGACCTAGTTTATGGAGGACCGCCCGCAAGAAGGTCCAGTCGACCCGGTCGAAGGCCTTTTCTGCGTCCAGCGAGAGGAGGCAAGCCGGGATATCCCAATGCCTTACCTTCCCCACTAGGTGTGCCAGTCTGCGAACGTTGTCGGCCCCCTGACGGTCCCGAATAAAGCCCACCTGGTCCGGGTCGACTAGGCCCGGCATGTACGGGTCCAGCCGTTTAGCCAGGATCTTGGTGTAGATCTTGAGATCAGTATTCAGGAGGGCTATGGGGCGATAAGAGGCACACAAGTCGGGGTCTTTCCCAGGTTTGGGGATCAGGGCGATCTCCGCCAGGCCCATATCGGGTGACGGTCCAGTGGCGTCCGAGAAGGAGCCATATAGCCGCAGTAAGTGCGGGCGGAGCTGGGTCAAGAACAGGCGATAGAAGGTCAGCGGTAGGCCGTCTGGTCCCGGGGTTTTCCCAGTGGGGAGGTCCTTGACAGCCTCTGTTATTTCCTCCTCCTGTAGGGGCCCCTCTAGCGTGGCTGCACATGCCGGGGACAGTGGAGACCCCTCAAAATCCGCGAGAACAGCCTCCCGTGCTTCCGCGGAAGTGGGCTCCTCCGCATATAGGGAAGAGTAGTAGGCGACGAAGGCGTCCTGCTTAGCTTTCTCGGAGGTGGCGCAAGTGCCATCCTGCTTCTTGACTCTGGCGATGTTGGCCCTGGCCGCACGCGCTCGCAGTCTGCCAGCCAGAAGGCGTCCAACTTTGTCCCCGCCCTCGTAATAGCGTTGTTTGAGCGCCAGCAGGGAATGTTCTGCTTTGTTGGTGCGCAGAGTGCGGAGTTGCCCCCTGAGATTGGCAAGTGTTCTCTTAGACGCCAGCAAAGGGGAGTCCCGGTCCTGAGCCTCTGCAAGTTTGATTTCACTAGCCAGGTCAGTTTCCACTTTGAAAGCCTCCCTCCTCCGTGCCACCGCCAGGGAGGTAATATGGCCCCGAATGGTGGCCTTGAAGGCGTCCCAGACCGTATGGAAGGGCATGTCGGGGGTGTCGTTGAGCGCGAAGTACGAGTCTATGGCGTCACGAATGCTGGCAACGTCCTCCGGATCCCGAAGGACAGCCGACGGGAGCACCCACCTGCGCTCACGAGGTGTACGGGTCATGGGGTCCTGCAGCAAGAGTTCTACATGGGCGTGGTCCGATAGGGAAATGTCAGATATGGCGGCAGTTAAGGAGTCTCGGGCCAATTCAAGGGAGGTGAAGAGGTAGTCGATACGGGAGTATGTCCTATGAGAGTGTGAGTAGAAGGAGAAGTCCCTGGTCCCCGGGTTGTGGTAGCGCCACGCGTCCACGAGTCCCAAGTCTGTAAGCTGCGTTTTAAGGGTAGAGGACATCGCCCCCATGCCATTGAAGGAGGCTCCCGCCCGATCCAGCTCAGGATCCCACACTAAGTTGAAGTCCCCGCCCAGGATTACGTTAGGGTCGCCCGTTGGGAACTGTTCCCGCAGGAGCGCCTGGAGGTATTTGTCCTGCGACTGGTTGGGCGCGTACACACATCCCAGGGTGAGTTGCGTTCGCCCCATCTGTACCGTGGCTCGAAGGAAACGCCCGTCAGCACTCTTGAAGGGTTTCGTGGGTCCCCGTCTGAATCCCGCCCTGCAGAGGATTGCCACCCCCGCCGTCTTGGTGTCGGAGGAAGCCCAGAACTGCGTGGGGTATCTAGGGTGTGCCATACGCCTAGTGTCTCCCTGCAGAAGGTGCGTCTCCTGAAGGAGGATAATGTCAGGGGAGTGATGCAAGAGGTAGCGCCAAATCTGGTGTCGCTTGTTGGGGGAGTTGAGCCCTTTGACATTGAGTGAGAGGACCTTCAAGGGCGCAGGGATGTTCACAGTCATCGCACTTTGGGGGAACGGCGCCGCGCAGGGACCAAGGAGACAAACCCCCCCGCATGTAGAGCAGCAGCTGCCCCGCCTCGCCTCCAGCATGTCAGCCCCCGCAGGCCCCACCGTACCACCCTTCCGCGAGCGCGGGGAGAGAGTAGGAAGAGAAGGTAGCGTGAGAGAAAAGTAGGAAGATAAAGGGTGAATAGAAGAATCACAACCAAAACAGGCCAACAGGGCCAATGCACATTGTCCCAGGTACCGGACATCTTCTACCCGAGGGTTCGGATGTACACAGGAATGTCACTTCCTACGGGACAAAGCGAGGGAGCGAGGGCCGAAGTGGGGAAATGAAGTCCGGTCGTCTCGTGGCTCGTCTACCCCGCTGTCACAAGGAAGTCCGGGGGTGCGCCGAGCCTGGTGAACCTTAGGTCCGAAGCAATCGCCGAGAAGGTGCTGGAGCACGCTGTCGTGGAGTAGGGCCCAACAGGGGTAGGACCCATTGTCTTTCCTTTCCGTCCCCCACAGGGGGGAGAGAGCCATGGGGGCAGCCCTTCAGATAGGAGGGGGCCGCAGTTCCAGGGGTGGCGAGGGTGTGCCGTAGAAGCGTGGTAAGTCAGGGCCAAGCGGCAAGGCGATGAGGTCACGCTCAGGGCAGCCGGGATCTCTTTAAGCAAGTTCAGTTGGTGTCTAGAGTTGAGGGGCGATCCCCCCCTTCAGTGCCGGAGACAAGGAGCTGGGAGGCCTGTTCCTCGCGGTCGCCCTCGAGAGAGCGGATGTGGGCTATAATGTCCTGCTTGGTCTGTGAGGTGGAGAGGCTGTCCACCGGGGGGGTCCGGCGGCGCCTGCGCACAGTGGACCAGTCTGGGCGCGAAGGGTCCCTCTCCGGGTGATGAGAGCGGGAGGGGCTGTGATCCGGGGATCCCGGCATATCGAGCAATTGCGCCGCTTCTCGGTAGGAGCGAAGTGACCGCCTCTTACCTTCCCATCGAAAGATGAGGGCAAAGGGGTGACCCCATTGATAGGAGATATTGAGGGCCCGGAGTCTCTCCGTGATCGGGCGGAAGACCTTCCTCCTGTGGAGCGTGGTGGGGGCCAAGTCTTGGAAGATCTGGATCTTGTGGCCTTCGTACCGTAGATCTGGGTGGTCTCTAGCCACCTTCAGTATGGCCTCCTTCTCCGTGAAGTAGTGGAGCCTGGTGACAATGTCGGGCAGGAGGCCCGTCTTGCTCCCCGCCCCAAAGACACGATGTGCGCGATCAAGGCGCGGCGGAGGGGCATCCTCCTCGCCCCGCACCTCCTGCAGGAGTAGGGCTACGTATGCCATGGTATTAGTCCCCTCTTCTCCGAGTGGCACGCCCCGTATGCGGAGGTTGTTGCGTTGCCCCCTGTTTTCCAGGTCCTCCTGCTTGATCTGGAGCTGGATATGCTGTTCTTCCAAGGTCGCCACCCTCTGCCAGATCTGCTCCAGGTCTTCGGTGCGGGAGTCCACTGTCTGCTCCAGGCCGTCAACCCGGTCGCCGAGGTCAGTAACTTCTTTGCGCAACTCCCTGACGCATGTGTGGACCTCCGTTCTGAGGGATCCGATTTCGGATTTTAAGTCCGCCATGAAGGATGACATGAAGGCCTGGGTCACCGGGGGGGAATCGGCGGGCTGCTGAGGTTTCGCCCCTGCTGCTGGTGGTGGGCCTCCAGAAGACGGCGGCGAGCCTGCTTTTCCCCACATGGAGGCCACCGACGCACCTCTGGTCGCCGCCAGCGGGGGGTCCGGCTTGTTCCCCTTGCCACGCGTCATGGTCCACTCTGGGCGTCGGATAATGGTGTGGGGGGGAAAAGGCAAGTTTTCGCGTGGAACCCCCGGTCCGCGGTAGAGGAGAGCCCAAGGGAGGTCCACAGGCGTCCCGGTGGGCCGGCAATCCAGGGATCGTGATCAGGGGCTCCAGGCCCCGAGGCAGGAGATGGCAGGGTGTAGTAAGGGCTTCGCAATCCCGGGGCCGGGCTGGCCTGGCGTTAGCCCGTGAAGAACACCAGAGCAGTAGAGGGCTGACACGTAGGAGGGCCGCGTGGGCGAGGGAGACGTCCCCTCGGGTAGGCAAGGCTGCGGGGAGGCAGGGGGGGTGGAGGAGGATTCTCGTTGTCAGATACCCCTCTGAGGCCAAGGTTCGGGTCCCACAGGCCGGGGGCCTCCAATGGATGCGGCTAAGCTCAGTCTCCCGCCCCCACGTGAACCAGGGCCGTCCCCGAGAGCGGAGCCCGGGTGGCCCCACCGCCCCCAGTCGAGGCTCGCCAAATCTGCAGGGTGGTCGGTGGCAGGGGGTCCTGTGGGCGTGCGGCCGGCCACCCGCCTCCAGATGCAGCCCCTCCAGCCGCCCCAGAGAGTCAAGATAGAGGTCGGGGGTGAGTCAGGGCCCTCCCAGCGCCAGACCCCACCTAGGACAGCCAGGAGGGGGGGGGGGGGCGGCGTGGAAGCTGCTGCTCACCGTGGTGGTCCCGCGACGGGTGATCGAGCAGGAGCTGGGGGTCATGTGCAGAGGGCCTCCGGCGTGCAGTCCAGGTCCGATCTCGCTTTCCCGCCCAGGCCGGGGCCTCCCGCAATCACGGAGCTCAGGCTGGTCCGACCCCCTCAGGAACCACCAGGGGGAAGGGGCGACGCAGAAGCTGTGGCTCACTGCTCTAGTCCCTCGGCGGATGCGTGGTCTGGGGCCGGGGCTCGGATGGGGAGAGCCTCCGGCGTGCACTCGGGGCCCGGCCTCTCCTTCCCGCCAAAAGCCGGGGCCTCGCGTAGTCTCCGCGCTCCGGCGGATTCAGCTCCTCCCGCCGGGGGGAAGTCCAGCGCCAGCCGTCCTGCAGGTGTGCCCAGGCACAGTCGGTGCCCCAGGGGAAGGCTCGCCTCGCGGGGGGTCCAGGATGGCACCAGCACCTCGCCAGCCCCTGGGATCGGCCCCGCTCCGGGGGAGTCGGACCAGTGGACTCCCCGGCAAAGCCCGAGGCAAGATGCCGGCCGGAGGCCGGCAGTAGAGGTCCCGGGGCTCCGGGCGGCTGCAGCGGGGTCTCCGCAAGGAGGACTCGCCCTCGGAAGGTGTCGCCGAGTGGGCTGGAAGCAATCAGGGGGCCCCCAGGTAGAAGAGACCCCCGGATGTCGCTGAAACAGGCTTTAGAGACAGCGGGGCGACGGAGCTCACTCGAGACGCGTCCGATTACATCGCTGTCTCGGCCACGCCCCCCTATATTGTTTTTTTATATGTTTAACCCCTAAATTGCTGCGCAAGTTCGGCGGCCGACGGCACCACTACCTCCGTAGTGCTGCCGTCGGCCGTTGAACGTTCGAACCTCACCTGCGCAATTGAACGTCCAGCACTGGAGCTGGACGTTCCATAGCAGCTATATATATATATCTCACACACTGTTTTGGCGTGCTCGAGCCTCCTCCGGCAGCGGGCTTCCCGGCAGGATCGCCACCCCTTAATATCAACACACTCCTGGTTGACAAAAATGCTAGTAGATTTCAGCAAATAAACCAGAACCGGGGCCCAAATGTTGCTCGTAGTGCAGAGTTTTATTGGCACACGGAAAAACAACCCTACGCGTTTCAAAGCTTGCGCCTCTTGCTCACGGGTGCATGTATTTGAGTGGCCATTCTTTTTAAAGTGATAAACACATGTTTACTTTTGTGCACGTGACAAAGGAAATAAACGAGTTACTTTGTAGCACAAAATCTACAATGTTGACAAAATCCAGGTTCTACACTAGTGCGTGATATTACACTTGTCAATGCAGTGGAAAAGCATAATAGTCAATTAAATAAAATTGCTAAAACTTGTGCTCTGTTAATCAATAATGCAAACTACATATAATTTTTGGTTTGATTTTCCGCCCTAGTGGGCAATTTTACAAAACCTTAAGAGCAAATATTAAATTTCCATATTGCTCCAGAAAGCACAGTCAATAGTTCATGCTTGATGGTGTCTAGCCCAAGTGGGCAAAATTCATTCCAAAGTCAGTTGTTTTATCAGCATACCTGAAAATGAAGGATAATATGCAAGATGTTTACTATACGTAACCTTTGAGTCATGTGAAAATAAAACTATTAAAAACATTCAGAATGGAAAATACTAGAAAAACAGGCAACAATATATCAATTATGTTTGTAAATGGACTGATAATTCTTCACTCATATTGTGCCCTGAGGGCTGAATGGTGTTGTACCAGATGATGTACCGGGATTCAAGTTTGCGTAGCTCTAATAATCTGTTGCCACCCCTTTCGTTCCTCGTCACACAGTCAATGACAAAGAATTTTAAGAGGTTGGGATTTTGATGGTGTTCAACAGCAAAATGTCTGGCCACCGGGTACTGCAGATTTGCATTTTTTATGGCCCGTAGATGTTCAAGTACCCTAAGTTTTGCTTTTTTGGTCGTCATTCCAATATAGAATTTGTCGCATGGGCACTTAAGGGCGTAAACTGCATATTCGGTATTGCAACCCAGCATTTTGGTGATTTTATGCTCTGACTGACTTTTATCAATCTTCAGACTTTTACATTTGAGGCTGTTTTTACACGCCACAGGCTTACTGGCTTATAGTTTGCGACCACCTGAGTTTTTTTAGCGTTTAGTTTATAGCCGGATACCTTACCGAATCTTTCTGCCTCTTTAGTTAAAGCCGGAACAGCTTTAGACACATCAGTGGTAAATACAGCGATATCATCCGCATACACGGTGATTTTTTAGCTGTTTCCCTTGTGATTGAAAGAAATAATATCGCTAGATATTAACAGAGCATTAAGAAAGGGTTCCAATGACAGAGCAAATAGCAGGGGCGACAAAGGGCACCACTGCCTCGTTCCTCTTTCTATTGAAAAAGATGCAGAGCTTTTTCCCGCATAACTAATCGTGGCCATTGGGTGATCGTATAATGACTGGATCCAGCCAAGGTATCTACCCTTAATACCATATGCATCAAGCACAGCCCATAGGTACTACCACCCCACTCGGTCAAAACACTTTTTCAGCATCAAGAAGAATCATACCGAGTGGGGAGTAGATAGTGTTGGCTATATCAAAAGCCGTAATGGCCATATTGACATGGGCCGTGGTGTCTCTGTCCATAACAAACCCATGCTGTTGCATGTTAACAAGTTCTGGCATAAGGGGAGCCAGACAGTTTGCTAGAATCTTAGCAAACGCTTTCGCATCTGCATTAATCAAAGATATCGGCCTGTATGACCCGCATTCCTCTACAGGTTTTTGTTTTTAAAAAAAAAAAATATCTTCGCTGTTCGCCATGAAGGAGGGGCAATCCCAGTTCCCCCCATTGAATCAGCTAGTAACTTAAATAAAGGAAAAAGTTCTTCAGAGCAAATCTTATAGAGTTCAATGGGAAGCAGATCTTCCCCAGCCGCTTTGCCCAAAGGAAGTGAGAAGAAAGCCGTTTTGATCTCGTCTAGTGTAATCTCAGAGCTAAGCAGATTGACGGCTTCTTTTTCATAGTCTCCATTCAAATAGACTCTCAAATAAGACCTGATATCTTCTTTAATTGGGCGATCTTCGGGGGTATATAAATTGTGATAATATTTGGCAATTTGTTCTAGAATCTCATCTGGTTGATGGTACATAATCGAGTCCATGCCCTTAATTGATTTGATTTTAGTTTTAGCTTTCTGGTCTGCAACCTTATATGCTAGGACTTTACCAATTCTATCTCCACTTTCACATTGAGACAAGTGGAATTTATGCATTCTGGCGCTACTCTTCTCTCGCAGGCATTTTTTTGTCTCTGATTGTAAATCCACTTGTTCTAATCTGATCTGAGCGATGTCATTATTCGATGCCCCCTGCCGGAGGGCTAGTGCTAATCTTTTTTCCAATGACAATATATGTAAGTTAGTTTGTTTGAGATTGTTGCAAATTTCAGCATTTTTCCGAAATACATATTGTTGAGCAAAGCCCCTTACACTAGCCTTACACGCTTCCCATACTGATATGATTGCAGCCGAGTTCAAGTTTATTTCTATAAACTCTTTTATATGTGCTTTCAATTGTGACGTAAATAGAGGATCTGATATTAAATATCTTGGAAATGTAAAACTGCGTGCGTCTTTCCTAATGCAGCCAATCTTTATTGTCAAAAGTATAGGATTGTGGTTATTCTAGGGCATAGTTCAATAATACATCCTTCAATGATTCTGTCAGTAGCCCAGGCTAAATCAATTCGAGAGCAAAGCTTATGAGGATGTGAATAATATGTAAACCCTGCTACATTGGGATGAATAGTTCTCCATACATCCTTCAAATTATGTATGCAGCTTAGTTCCATTATGGCAGCCCTTACTTTACGCATCCGCGGAGAAGAAGTTCGCCTAGTACAAGTTCAAGTTCATGTTTATTTGTTTGATTAATTAAAATCTTACAAAACAAATACATTTTAAAATATCTGTAAGTTTTCAGTAGTTTAAAAAACGTCATGCACTTAATTATGCTCATATTTCATTAAAATGAAATCTAATTAAAAACTTTCCTTAAGATTTTTCATGATCACAGATAAAAATTTTACAAAAGCTGAATTCATTGGTAGATCTTTCGGGTTTAGACAAGCCATTACTGCTTGTCTACAAGTCCTTATACCTCGGGCATTAAATAACCTCCTGAGGATTACTTTCCTTTCTGTATCCATTACAGAACACAGACATACCAAATGCAAAATCTCTTCATGTCCCCGTTTACATAACCTACATGTCGTATTGCCCTCATTAGTCTTCCATGGTGGAAGATGACACGAGCCTGGCCAGAGTCCAAAGCGTACTTTTATAAAAGATCGCTTACTTTGTTGGGACCATGGAGTTTCCAGGTATTTTTGGACTTGCTTTTTTTTATATTCGTTTATAATTGGCCATGCATGCTTTCTTTTCACCAATATTTCTTTGTCTTTTAGCAGTGATAGGTGAATAGCCAATTTATTAATTGTTTTTTTAAAGCTTTCTTGGGTGATTGTATTTTTCCAAATTGCTGTTATTCCAAATTCTTCTTTTGCTTTGTTTAGAAAAGCCCATGCTTGAAGTTTACGATTGTCTCTTACTTCATGCCATAAAGCTCTAGATAATTGATTATCCTGGTCGTTTTTTACACGGTTCCAGACTTTCAGAATTTGGCCTTGTCGGGCATATTGCTGATTGTTTATCCCAAACTCCAGCCTTACTTGTGCCTGCGAGGCATTGCGTGGTAACTGGAACAGTATTTTTGTAGGTTTTTGCCACTGCTTTGTTAATTAAGTCCTTATCCTTACCATTTAGAACTTCGGCACCGTATGTTAAGGTCGGTAATAGTTTGGCAGATATGATTTTTAGTAAAGGACTGTATGTCAGAGCAGTTAGTTTCTTTTGAATGATTCTAAAAGCCGCAATCAAGCTGTTTGCTTTCCTGGTGATATCTTTCCTCTGGGGGAGAAAGCTTCCATTCTCATTAAATAGGGCACCGAGATACCGATAGTTGTCAACTTGCTCTAGCTGAGTTTGTCCCAGCATCCATTTGTTTTTTTGTCTTCTATTCCTTGTAACTACCATTACTTTTGTCTTTGCCTCATTTATTACCATTTGATTGTCCTTTGCATAACTAAGTGTTCGATCAATTAGTCTTTGCAGTCCCACTTTTGTCTGACTCAACAACACCACGTCATCTGCATACAACAAATTTGATAATTGTGTTCCTGCTAGCCTTGTTGGATGTGAGTTCACATCATTTAATGCATTGGTGAGGTCAGCTAAAAATAAGTTAAAAAGTAGTGGTGCAAGGACGCAACCCTGCTTAAGGCCACGCGTCACCGGTATTTTACTGGATAAGATTCGCCCATCTCCGATCCTCACCCTGACCCAATTTTCAGAATAGAGTAATTGAATAAGGTTCAGAAGTGAGCCCGGGATTCCATAATCTTCAAGTTTTTTCCATAGAAGGGACCTGTTGACAAGATCAAAAGCCGATTTAAAATCGACAAAACAAAAGTAGAGGGACTGCTTAGATAAAAGTGCCTTATCCGTTAAAACTGATAAAATTAAAATATTTGTTGTGGTACCTAAACCTTTAACAAACCCGGTTTGGTTTGGGGGTAATATTAGCTTTTCTTTAACCCAATCTGACAGAGTTGTTAGTAAAAGACCCGCAAATAACTTTGCATCTGTATCTTGGAGAGTGATCAAGCGATAATTTTCTGGTAGTTGCCAATTACCCTTTTTGTAAATGGGAGATATTAATGATCCTCTCCAGGTTTCCGGTATTTGCTTTGTTTGGACAACTTCATTAAACACCTTTGTCAGGTAAATAGCCCATAGAGCCGGATCTTCTTTATAAAGTGCAAATGGTATTCCATTGGGTCCCGGTGCTCCATCCTTTTGTCCCTTTATTAAATTGGCTACTTCAATTTCTAAGAAGATTTTTACCACATCCTTTTCTTGCCCTCTTTCAGTCTTCAATTTTTGATTATCCTCCTCCGAACGGAATTCTGTTTCAGCATACAGGGTCTTTTTAAGAAATCTTACCCAATCCTCTTCCGTTATTGGGGAGGCTACCACGTGTTTGTTGGATCTTTTTAGATCATTAATTATATTCCAGAATTCTCTAGAGTTCGTTTGGTTACTTGCGTGAAAAAATGTTGTCCACAATTCCTGCTTGGCTTTGTTTTTTTCCGACCACAACAATTTTCTCAAGTTCTTGTTCGCACTTCTCAATTGAATTCTTATTTCCTTGTTCTCCGGTAACCTGGTTAGCTGTTTCCTAAGATTGTTACGGGTCCGCCTTATCTTTATAATTGTGTATGGAAGGTTGATACTAATATCTCTTTTTTCATTTATCCTTAGTTGGGTTTTTCTACTATTTGAAGTACCTTCATCCAATTCGACTGCTTTCTGGGTAAACTGTTCCCATTGCTTAAGAGTAGATTTGATTGAATGTTCATTAAAACATTTTTGGACCAATTTTTGGGCCTTTTTTTCCACAGCATATTTTTTATCCGATTTCCAAATAAGTTTCCTATGGTTAATCGTACCGATCTGACCTTGTGTAGTTAAATAGTTTTGGTGTTTTGGAAGTTCAAAATACATTTCCAGTATTTGCTGGCTATGGTCACTCTCAATTACTTTTTTTAGTCTATAGGAACCAATTTTATCAAACATGCCTATTGACATTAATGTAAAGTCTATTCGTGATTTTGATCCTTGATTATGAAATGACCAGCCAGCAGGTTGATCGGTTGGGAACCTACCGTTCAATGCTCGTAGACCCATTGCTTCCAGATCCATCAGTAGGCATTTTCCAATTGAGTTTTGTTTTGTATTTACGCTAATATCAAGTACCTGTTCCGGGATGGACCATTCATAATTTTGGGATTGGATAAAATCATTCCGTGTCATTTGGATCAGCAAGTTTATATTAAAATCCCCTGTAACTAGAATATTAACGGTCGGGTCCAGTATTATTTGATCCAGTACAAATGCTACTAGTTCAACACTTATGTTCTTGCGCGATGACTGGTTTGGTGGAATATATATGTTAAGTATTATTAATGTCTTTCTGTTTTTTTGCTCACAGGTTGTAAATAATATCTTAACTGCTTGTATATTTGCATTATTGGTTCGCCTAGTAGAGTCTTCAGCATAGTTCATCACGCAGTTAAAATCCCCCATTATTAACAGTTCACCCTCCCATTCAAGAAGTTCTACATTTAATGAGTCGAACATGTTTGGGTCGTCTATATTAGGCCCATAAACAACACCAAATACATATTTACTGTTCTCATATTGAACTTGTGCTAACGCCCATCTGCCTTTTGGGTCAGCAGCAGTCTTTATAATATCTAGCATGAACTGCTTTTTCTTTAATATGGCCACTCCCCTGATGGAGGCAACTAGTGTAGAACAAACAATAAGGTCATAACCTAGTTGACTCAATAATTTCCTGTCTTTAAATCCAATGTGTGTTTTCAGAAATCATAGCCAGATGCGGTTTATACATGTATAGCTCTTCTTGAACTAGTCTACGTTTTTGCTGGCTATTAAGACCTGCTACGTTCCAAGCGAGACATCTAAGCATGGACATTGTATATTTTAAGTTGATTCAAACAATAGTAGTATCTACTCAACATAACATACTGCATATTCATTTGTATTTTATTTTGTTTAAGCTGTCCTTTATTACCTCTTGCAATAATTTTTCTTCCCTCTCTCTTGCAAAGGCACAGGGGGATCTTTTTATAGTCTCTCCTATTCCTACACTGAGTGTCAACAAAAAAAACATTCCCAATGCTTGTACTCTAAACCTGCATTGGTTGCAGTGGGCCACCTCTTTAAGTGCAGTTAATGTAAAACTCGAGTACCATCCTTCTATCTGCACACACAAAGTTTTACAATACACACAAAATACACTAAAAGAATTCTAATATTTTAACCATTGAGAACTATAGGAGTGTGTTATACATGGAAAGCACTCCACATCCACTGTGGGGGTACTAAACAGACATTGTCTGCGTCTTGTCCTGCAGTGCACGAAATTTGTGAGGACAGCCGCTGCATGCACAAAGTAAAACTTTTGATGATTATAATGAGATCTTGCATAAATTCATGCCTTGATGCTTGCACTACAGAAACCTGATCCATCAGTTACCATACTATTCCTGTCAGATTTATCCTTCTGTGTCCAACAGTACAATGTTGAAATAACACACTAGCACCCAGATGGATTTAGAGATTCAAAAGAGAAATCAATCAAAAATAGACAGCTCTGGGGAATGGTGCTGTTTTACAAGATACACTTCATTGGATCCATGCTCAAAACACCATGGTTCATTAAAGTCGAGAAATTCACACTAAAGAGATCTGTGCAGTCGACGTGGCTGCAAAAGCAACTGTACACACCTTCAGGGTGACTGAAGTAGCCAGATCTCAATGTAAGATCAACACAGACTTCACTCTATACACGGCACGGGAGGTAGATATATACCTAAAAAGCAGGTTAGATCAGATCTAACTAAAGGAGGTCATGTAGACCGCAGTAGCCATGCTACAACAAAGATACTCGTAGCCATAATTACCAAAACAACTATGTGAGGCAGTATATTATTTGACAGCAGTATCAAATCCAGCGCAGGCTCCTCTTACTATCTCACATCGAAAAATTGGGGGTAAATTTCCTCAATCATATCGGGCCAATCATATCAATAAACCGAAATAAGTACATATAGGGTTCTGTTCCTAGCAAAGGCGTTTTGGGAAACAATGCCTGCTCTAGGGGAATTTGTGCAATACTTTCAACTGTTCTAGTCAGAAAGTAGTGGGCGACAATGGTCAGTTATGACCCCACGACTGAATTGGTTACATCATTTGTATGGAGTTCAGAGAATTTTAAATAATTTACATAGAGGAATTTCAGGTGGCCGCACTCCATATGGAAACGCTCTTTGGAGTATCTTTGAATGTACCTAATCTTGGTAGCTTTATTGAAAGGTGACAGAAGAGAATACTTCGACCTAAACAACCATTTAACTGTTTTGCAGAACATCCTCAAGGTCAGAAACAAGCTATCTCATTTGAAGCATTCCGACTCCGTCAGTACGGAAGATAAGGTATCTAAAGCTGCTGACAGGCAGATCCCCGAAGTGGGAAAGATAGTTCAAGAAAAGACCCCTGGTAAGCAAGTGTTTTAACCTGGGAACATCCTTTACAACGCAACTTTTACGACGCAGTGCTTTTACATTGCAACTTTTACAACGCAAACCATTACAACGCATTGCGCTGGGGGAGCTATAGGATAGGGAATAGATTTAATTTACTATCCAACACCTTCCCTACTATCCACGGGGACTGGAGTTGGAATAGTAAATTTAACTATTCACTATCCAGCACCCCTCAACACTATGCGTTGTAAAGGCATGTGTTGTAAATGCATGTGTGGTAAAAGCATGCGTTGTAATGTTGTACATCAGTTTTAACTATCTTTCAGAACATCCAGTTCAGTTCTTGGGATAGAAAGCACACAGACGATAATCCTGCTTCCTCTTCCTGGTTCAAAGATAAGCATGAAGGAGTCTATTGATCATGTTGAGAAGCATTATGTGACAGATTCTGTTCATAAGACCCCTCATGATACCAAAGTGATCTTAGGATAAAATCTTGTGGTCTTTCCCTGTCCTGAAGAAACTGGCCCTACAAGAGTATAGTTATGCTGAAGTCTTCAGTCCCATTCTGGTGCACAGAGCCTGCTGTGTCTGCAGCTTTACACCAAAAGACCAGATTTAATGGAGGAAGATGATGATGCAATTTCAGCAATCTTAACCTTCGCAACTACTGCTTTAGCATAATATGAGCTGGCCCTGATCCAAAATCCATTGAAATGTTAACATTTCAAGAAGATACATTGAATTCTTTCCATTCCATGAAAATGATTGATGCAGTTTTTGAACTAGATGACATACCGACATTCTCCACAATGATTTAACCTTTATTGTCGGTTACCAGACCGATAAGTAATACCACCATGGTCCTATGGTCCTCTTTCTGGATTGCTGACAGAGTGATATGGATCATCATGCTGATTTCATAAATGGGCATTACATTCCTGATAAAACTGTGGCATTTCATGTGGTTCAGGAATTACAATCACACTTTGCCACTTTCCCACTTTCCCACTTGCAGAGCACATTGACATCATCATCATCATTATCATCATCATCACCACCATCATCATCATCATCATATGTATCCTGTCCTGGATGATGTTGTTTGATAAAAGGTTAGCTATCAAATCATAAGACATAGTGAGTTGCACACCTTCACTTTGTTTTGAAAAAAATATCATTATACAATATATAGTAATAGCCGTTTTTTTCAGATCTATAGGACATTAAAGCTGTTAAAAGAAAATGTTATATTTGCAAGCGTATGCTACGCTTGATAATTCGTATCCTTATTTGAATGCTTGCAATCATGGAGAAATGTATTATTTTCCCCATTTGACCATCGCTACACTCAAAGAACTATTAGTCCCCAAGAAATATATATTTATACAAAATTGAACATTACTGTGTCCTGCCCATAATTATTTTCCATAGAGATTTCCCAATTTCAACAGTGCTGAAAAGTCAGACTGAGCTGTCTGTTATTCCCAGAACGTGGGGTGCGTGAGGCGCACTCGCTTTTTAGGAAAGTTAATCCTCCTTATAAATTGGTGCTATGATTGTAAGTGTTGTCACTCCCAAATTCAACTGCGGTTAAGACTAGCCTGAGGGTTAGTCCAATCATGCACTATTCACTTGGTGTTTTCCTACACCTATACTGTTTATAACATTCCAATTACTTCATAACAACATCATTATTCATGCTTTTTAATTTCTTAGTTTTCACCAAAGTTCATTTTATGTATTGTGAATCATTAATTCTGCATCATCATCTCAAAGCTGTACATAGCATGTACATTTTTACATTTGTACATAACATTGTTTTCCTTAATTCATTTACAAAACAATCAACAGTAACATTTAACACGCCCAATGCATTTCGGTACCCTCATGGTACCTTCCTCAGGGACAATTCTAAAAGGAAAAGGAAAATATGTGTATTAATTATTGTGCCCATGGTAGCTGTTTGTGTAAACTCTTCTAGAATTCAATTATTCATACCTTGTCAGGGGTGATATCTGTGGAGTTTCCCTATAGGATGAAAAGAATTCTAAATATTATATGTGATTTCTCACATTGCCATAGTGAGCTTAAACCCTGTTTGACTCATATCTCTTACCTATAAGTGCTTTGCGTTGGATCTGCTGCTGCAACAAAGATCATAAGTGCGATGTGTTAAAGTCAAACCTGTTATACTTGCCGATTTAGATTACTTTCTCAATCTCAGGTGGTCACCAAGATATAATATCCCACATAGTAACACATCACGCAGCATTGACAACACTTCATTCTGATGATGAAACAGGTTTGGCTCCACTCTAAGATGGCGCCCAACATCGGTAAACTTTAGTCCGTCTCTAGTGTCCATGGACACAAGCGTGTACAAACACAGGAACCGACAATGGCGATATCGTTCCGGGAATTTTGGCGTCCGTGAGAATCGAGAGTAGAAGCCGAGCAGACATTCACATACGGTATGTTAAGAGTAGAGTAACGCTACTCAAACAACTGATTTTTTATCTCGCTGACGGTCCCTTTAGGCATTGGATACTAACGGTCGAATTATGTTCGTGTCTGTTTTTTACAGATACACGCAAATTACCATCTTTTCAGGTAGGACCCACAATGATGCATATTTAAGCATTAATAACTCATCTGAATAATTAACGCTTAACGCAATTTCGTACTGCTTTCTTTGTAATAACCCACAGGTTCAGGAACAAGTTAACATTACACGCAGGTAGGCTGTGCAATTACATTGCATAGAATTTACTCTATATATGGTTGGCGAATTATACACAGGTTTGACTTTAACACATCGCACTTATGATCTTTGTTGCAGCAGCAGATCCAACGCAAAGCACTTATAGGTAAGAGATATGAGTCGAACAGGGTTTAAGCTCACTATGGCAATGTGAGAAATCACATATAATATTTAGAATTCTTTTCATCCTATAGGGCAACTCCACAGATATCACCCCTGACAAGGTATGAATAATTGAATTCTAGAAGAGTTTACACAAACAGCTACCATGGGCACATTAATTAATACACATATTTTCCTTTTCCTTTTAGAATTTTCCCTGAGGAAGGTACCATGAGGGTACCGAAATGCATTGGGCGTGTTAAATGTTACTGTTGATTGTTTTGTAAATGAATTAAGGAAAACAATGTTATGTACAAATGTAAAAATGTACATGCTATGTACAGCTTTGAGATGATGATGCAAAATTAATGATTCACAATACATAAAATGAACTTTGGTGAAAACTAAGAAATTAAAAAGCATGAATAATGATGTTGTTATGAAGTAATTGGAATGTTATAAACAGTATTGGTGTAGGAAAACACCAAGTGAATAGTGCATGATTGGACTAACCCTCAGGCTAGTCTTAACCGCTGTTATTCCCAGAAACCATAAAATCTTTTTTTTTAATGATTACCAATCACAAAATAGATATACTGCAATGAATTTGTTGAACATCTTGCTATAGAAGGCTACGACTTTTGGAAAGAAAATACTATTGAATAAAAGTATTTCGGGAACACATTTTTGGCAAATCAAGGCTGCCAAGGCCCTATTTAGAGCATGCATAATACCCAGAGAAATAAATGTTCTGAACAAAACGGTGCAGCAGACAACTTGACCTATTTAGGTCTACTAGAGATTTAGTAGAGATTTAGATACACCCTCGGTTCCCAAAATTAATTTGCCACAGTTTTCGAATTGGCAACGCAAAGGGATTATGTCAGACACAATTTTACATTAAATAATTACAGACAGTCACTAAAAATCGACTAGGCTGCCCTTTGAAGGCCTATTGATGCTGATGTATGTATGCACAGATTTTTTCCAAAGATTCCTAGTCCATATCAAGGAGATATAAAACAATCCATTTTCTACAGCAGAATACCCAGACATTATGTGGCTCCTCCAAAGAGTAATCTCCCTGCCTATTACCGCCTTTCATTTCTATGAGTGTCAAACGCATAAGTCCTGGGGTTGGTATGAAAACATGCACAATTCTTTCCTTTATCACACATGGGAGTTTCCGTTTGAATTTCATGGTAACACCCAAGACAATTCAGCATTGATAATTAATGCTGAATGTTGGAATACTCTTGGTCACTCACTCATCTGTAAATCCATCATTCTACATGGAGCCTGTAACCCTTGAAAGCCACTTTTAAGCCTCAAATTATTAGTTAATCCTGTTCCAATAATTTCTGCCTACTATACACACCTGAATAACGGTTCCTACGTCTGTTTGGTAGATTCCCAACAATTTTCCATTTTTTAGGTTTTGGCATTCTTACCTGTTTTCTAGTTGAGAAATAATAATAGCTCGAGGATGTTAGGATACTAAGAACTAAGGGCCTCATTAATGTGGTGTTTTGATGTCCAAATCAAATGACCAAGGTCATCGTGTGTGATGTATACCACGAACCCCTAACAGCCTTGCTGGAGGATAAGACTTTGCAAATCAGAAGAATTTGACGGATACAGTTCGTTCGATTTGGACATCACAACACCACTGGAATATAATAAACGGGTAGTCTTCATTCTAACAGGTATTTGATATCTAAGACCATCAGAAGAAACCATCCATTTCGGAGCCTTTAAGGCCTCTTGCTAACATCGCAGTAAAGGTTCAAATCTGTTTGCATATTGTACTGTCCTTAAGAAGGTCTTAAGGATCAGCTCCATGGGAGACCGAAACGTCGACTATTCAGTCCTTTTCTTTGCTTATGATTAAACCTTCATAGATGATTTTTTATTGTATTTGAATAGATGTCATCTTTTAATTGATACATGATTGGACTTTGTTGCACAGGAATTATAGGCTGTTGTCTTCACTTTTCCTTTTTTCATTTCTATAGCACTGTATTTCAACCTTCAGTGTTGATCTGTACCCTTATGATTGATCAAGTAAACTTTATATAAAAATATTTTTTTCAAAAGAATAATTACTCCATGTCTTTCTTTTTCCTACTATGTAGAGCATTTTCTCAAATTATTTGATTGATTGTTTTAAATAACAGCATCCCCTAATTCAATGATCTCAATACTTGATTTATTCCTTGCATTTTCTGTGATTAGTTTTAACACAGAATCATTATTTTGATAAATAATTGACTTAAACAAAGTCCCTTGCTGGCACTCTTGATTATTTACATTGACCCAAGCGCGCAAGGGTTTATTGGGTTTCCCACCCTTTCTTCAAAAAGTCTCAATATTAAGGCGTTCCAACTGATAATGCTAGATAGGAGTCAAAGCAAATGGTTGGAGGCTGTATAGGGATCGAAACTCATCTGTAGCATGGCAAAATCATCACCCATATAAACTTAACATCTGGAGAAATGTGTCTCTCTTAATAAGGTTAGCAGCCTAATTTAAGAAAAATAAGGAATGAAACCCAAAAACTATGCCCCACCACAACTCAGTCTCACCTATGAACACAGATTTCCACTACAATCCCTGCACCATCAATGCAGCCCTTTGTCACACCCTAGACCGTACATATTGACCCCGAAAAAATGTTTGAGTGCCTTTGATTAACATGGAGGTTATTCTGATTTTACATGCCTGCATATCACTGCTTGTTCTTTTTTAAGATTACCAAGCAATGGTTCTATTACAATATGAGCCTATATAGGGTTCCAGTTCAGAACTGGAGTATTCGGTCTCTATCTCCTCCAATCCAGCCTTTTCCCCTGATTTCTGGGATATTTCACAATTTATCTCAGCTGGAGCAGGTGGAAGAACGTGAGTATTGGAAAATCCTATGTAGAATCCGTGGGAAAAGGAGGGACAGGCATCCTAGAGTTTCCTGGGAGTCCTGACAGGAGGCACATTATGAGATGTTCCTTAGGCAAGCTTTGGAAACTGTACCAATTTCATGAGAAGCTAATGTCAGTTGTTTATATGTTAGGGACTGTGTTAGAAGCTGCAGAATGGGCCTTCATGCCTGAATGATTTTTTTTCTTCATATTCTTTTGCCATTTAGTCTGATATACAGAATACATTATTTCACCTTAACTCAATATACAATACTCATTTTGGTTACATCTACGTCATGAGCAATGCAGGCTGAATATAATAATTTCGGACACCCTCCGTATCATGTACAATCCATAGTACTCTCTGCACATTGTCGGGCGTCCTAATTTTATCGCCAATATTTCGTTTAACCTTGAAACAGTAACATTAACATTAACTCCCCCTCTTTCCGTCCTATTCCTGGTACCAATAGCTTCGTGTTTAAGTGATCACCCACAATGTGTGTTGTTACATCTACTATAATATCGATCCTTCCTATTCTGGGCTGGTGTGTGCCCTATCCTTCTGGAGAGTTCCCTCTACTCATATTGTTGAGAAATACTGCTCTTGATCGCCCTGGAGATCTGCTATCATAGCCATCCATGTCCATGCCTGAATGATAGTGTCAGCTGGGGTCACCCTATCTGGAGCATATCAAGTGTCTCATTCATGCTCCTTAAGCTCCACTTTGAACTTTGCCCTTCGTTACTGGCCTAAATCGAATGTTGTAGAGACTTATTGGTGAGATCTGCTGATAGCTGAGAGGAATAAATGTTGCTGTATGCCTCATTATTGAGCAAAGTAGTACAAATTCCTACTGGATTGTTTTTTAATCTATAGTATTGCTTAGAAGAGTATACATTGTTGTGCTAAACTGACTGATGCAGTCCATCTGCAGAGTTCCACAGGATTCTATATTTCCTAAATCTTGCAGCACACCCAACTGTTCCTTTCAATTCTGTTGTGTTGTGTCAAGGGATTTGGTCTTCAACCTTGCCTCATGAATGATGGGCAATATCAGGATACACTTGCTGTTTTGTGGAAAGGGCTGTTTAATTTGGACGTAATCAGAGCTGGCAGTACATCAACCTTCGGTTTAGCCTCACAATGTTAAAGTCCATCACACGGCCCAACAATGAACTTTAACTTAACATCTCTCCTCTAAACTTTACTCACTCTGTATGCTTTAAGCGCTCACTCTACTTTAAATGACATTTACTAAGCCATTCAAAAGATGTCATACCTCCTGACCCTTAATCTTAAAAACCAGTCATCTTCCTTCCTAAGCAATGAGCACCAGGCCTAGACTGCCTCACATTTTTACTTGTCATTCTTTTTATGTCCCCTTACTCCTCAGCATCTAAACTACCTTGCTCTCCTGCTTTAATCTGCGCTCCCTGTACCACTTACTTCTATCAACAACATTGCACAACTGCAGAAACTCCCCACTCTACCTGCTACCAACTCAGTCGAAGCCATGTACCAGGGTGGGAGGTGTGACTGCCAATGCACAGATGGATTGAGCAATCCTTCATGCGCATGTGAAGCTACATAAAGACTGATCACCCTTATGGTCACAGCCATCAGACGCCACTGCAACCCTTCCCATCATTCCCAAATGACCCCACCATTTCTCTCCTGGAGATGGTGGATTCCACCCCTCCGAGAGGGGCCCTTTTGTGTGAATAATAATTACGGACGCTCTTAGTGGAAGGGTCAGCTTTATTTGGAAGCAAGTACAGGTTATAGTACATCAATCTTTGGCTTAGTCACACATTCTACCAGTCTTTGGCATTTTCCTATCAATGTACTGTAACCCATACTCCCAAAACATTATACACTCATTGAGAGTCTAAGGCCTACCCTCCCCTGTGTAATACATGTGTATTTTCTGTTATACTCATTTTTCTCTTGTTTTTCTGCCCTCCTGCCCTCTGTTAGACTCGTTTTTTGTGCCCTTCTGCCCTCTTTTATTCCCTTGTTTTTGTGCCCTTCTGCCCTCTGTTAGAGTCGTTTTTGTGCCTTTCTGCACCCAGTTAGACTCGTTTTTTGTGCCCTTCTGCCCTCTGTTAGACTCGTTTTTCCCTTATTTTTCAGCTCTACTGTCCTCTGTTAGACTGTTTTTTGTGCCCTTCTGCCCTCTGTTAGACTCGTTTTTCCCTTGTTTTTCTGCCCTTCTGCCCTTTGTTAGACTGCTTTTTGTGCCTTTCTGCCCTCTGCATCACCACATCATCACTCAGCGCTACCCCAGCATCACTCAGCACCACCACATTATCACTCAGCACCACCACATTATCACTCAGTACCACCCACAGCACCACTCAGCACCACCACAGTATAACTCAGCATCACCACAGCATCACTCAGCAGCACCTCAGCACCACTCAGCACCAACACAGCACCACTCAGTGCCCCCACAGCATCACTCAGCACCACCACAGCATCACTCAGCACCACCACATTATCACTCAGCACCACCACAGCACCACACAGCACCACCACAGCATCACTCAGCACCACCACAGCATCACTCAGCACCACCACAGCACGACTCAGCATCACCACAGCATCACTCAGCACCACCACAGCACCACTCAGCTCCACCACAGCATCACTCAGCGCCACCACAACATCACTCAGCTCCACCACATTATTACTCAGCACCACCACAGCACCACTAAGCACCACCACAGCATCACTCAGCACCACCACAGCATCACTCAGCACCATCACAGCACCAGTCAGCACCACCACAGCACCACTCAGCGTCACCACAGCATCTCTCAGCACCACTCAGCATCACCACAGCACCACGCAAGGAAACTGCGCTCATCTTCTCAACACCTGCTGACTGTTCCTCGTTTTCGGCGTAAAAATGGGGAGGCTCAAAATTCTCCACTCTCGCCCCCACCTTCTGGAATTCTCTCCCGGCCCACCTCAGATCCTCCACCCAATACTCTCTCTTCCGAAAGGCACTAAAAACCTTTCTCCTTCTACAGGCTTTCCCACAATAATTCCTCCCTAGGCCCCCTGGACCTCCCCGCTCTCTGAGGCTCAGTGAACTACAGCGTAATGAAACCGCCAGGTGTACGCACGCTTTAGAAATGATTTAAACTCAAACTCAAACTCAGCACCACCACAGCACCACTCAGTGCCACCCCAGCATCAATCTGCGCAACCATTCAACAACAACTGGTTCAAATATGTTCTCTCAATGTTTCAAGCTTTATTACAAATATCACAAAAAGATGTTAATATTTCACTTCTGTTCTTGGATTTTCGTCACAATAAAATACACTGAGCATAATCTTCACAAAAGTTATCTACAAAAGTTTAAGCTATTGCCATTATAAATTAAAATCACTTTTATGTACGTAATAATTATTTAAAAAAATTAAAAGCCATTGTAATTTGTAATATTAATACATCTAAGTGACGTAAATACAAAACATGTTGCATTACAAATGCTATAGGTGTCATATTTGCGAAAGTTATAACTATTGGCATTGTAAATGACAAAGCTATTAATTTAGCTACTTTCAAAACCAACACATAAATAAAAAAAATTGTCATTTACAAGACCAATAGCTCAAACTTTCCTAATACGAGACCTATTGCATTGCAAATGCTTGTTTTTATATCTGTCAGTGCTTCCTGTTGAGGTTTAATTTTCGTGACAGGCGCCTCATTGCCTACTTGTAACTATTCTCTGACCCTGCTTCAAGGGTTAGAGCTGGGTCAGAGAATAGTTGCAAATAGGCAACGAGGCGCCAGGAAGCATTACAGGCTTACAGCAGCAGGTGCCCAAGTTGAAGTTAATTTCTTTGTAACCCTTTTGTAAAAGGTTACAAAAAATTTGCTTCAACTTTTGCACCTGCTGCTGTAACCCTGTAAGTGCTTGGCTTAAAATTCGTCCCCGCTGATTCGCGGATTTTACCGCGATTTCGCAAGATTCGCGGATCGCGAAAACGTGGAAAATCCGCAAATTCCGCGAGCGGAACGAATTTTTAGCCCATGCTTACAAAAAATGCATTATTTACTGAAATATTACACTGTTGTAGTACGTAACACATCAAGTGAATAGCCCAAAAACAATTTTCGCTTCTTCTAATGCTCCACCATTAAGTGTCATCGCCTCTGTTCGGCCGGGAGTCTGGACAGGCCAGGACTGGCTGAGTGCGTTTCACTGATACTGTAATAGAGATATATAAAGCCTGTATGCTGTGTTAAGTTAGCATGAGCTTTTTAGGAGTTTAAACGCCATTTTACCTTTCTGCTGCTTTTGCACACGACACATAGCTGTTGCTTTAACTTTGAGTCTAGTAGAATGTTTTGATTCATGCGAGAATAATATGTTGTTACTCTGATATCAGCCTTGCTTGGAGAGCTGTGTCTGTACAGTGAGTGTAGAAACCTTCAAGGATATCTCAACACAGTGGTTGTTGTGAGCACTGATCTTCGCACGTTCCTAGACATAACATACATGCAGCTGCAGCCAAGTTCTGGCTTTAGGCGTGTTTTATATTGCTTTGCACAAGAACATACACACACACTTGATGGTGCTTCGCATGCAGAGAGCTGGTGGAAGATGATGTGATCCCTTACCACTGGGATCTTGAGGTATGGGGCCGTCCTGCTTAGATATAATATAATATACTAGCTAGGAAGGGTGAGAATTAGGTTTTGTTAAACCCTATTCATTTCAGCATAATACCATGCTTTCACCGTTTGTGTTCTATGGACTATTGACTATGCTGTTTACTTTATTTCTTATAATATGCTTGGTTGTATTGGGCAAGATACTGCGTTTTAGAACACTGCATTAGTTATAAACAGTGAATAAACATTTCAAATATGCACGTGTCCTCTTTTACTCCTTGTTCTGGATTGAAATGATTGTATAACAGAAGAGTGTTCATGTGTTCCACGTTACCTTAGGTGTACTAAGTCCATGTTCTTGTTTGTCTAAGCATTGGGAGTTTGTGATAACTAATGAGACACTGTAGCTAGTCTGGCAGGGGATTTTGGGTACTAAGGTGAGTTTTGGCACACCCTAATTCACTGAGGTTCCAAGCCTCTATGCACAGTTCTGTATGAGCACGGAATGCCTGCGACAATACGAGGGACGGGCGGCATCAGAGGGTGCAAGGTTCCCAATCACGTGCTGGCAGCCTTGTCTTCACTTTTCATTCTCGTTTCTGATACTTGTCCTACATTTAATACAAGGACTGCGAGAGCCGAAATGAAATAAAAACAAGAAAACAGGGCTAGTTTTGGTACTCATCGGAAAACTTGAGATCTCAGATAATGATAAAGCGTACTTTGCGCACAGTCTGAGTTGCTAGATGAGTCTGCGGAGAGCATTCCCTTGGTTTGATTTCCTGCTCCAATTCACCGATTGTGAGCCCAACTAATCAGACTACAACTCCCAGAATGCACCAAATTAGTTAAATACAATATCACAAGCCTGAGAATAACAGTAAATACATGTATATAGCGTTTCACACTACCGAGAACAGGCTGTAGCGATTTCGATGGACAGGAGTAGGAGCTTTTTATGAGTGGAGTGCGCTGTCCCAGTTGGGTAAGAAAATTCTGACTTCATAAGCGTCATTACCCTTGACATGAATATTACGGAAAAGCACATCAACTAATTGAACTGTATTTTAGAATGCCAGCTTCGAAGCACAGATGTGGTGACCAGAAGGCTGTATGTTACCAGCACATCCCATTTCCATCACCCGAGCGTTCATTCACATGTCTCTCAAGATTAGCTGCTTTGGCGCGATTGGTTATATCAAAGTAAGGAAAGGTCACATCTCCCAGAATGCAGTGGGTGCTTAGACGTATGCCAACCGGGCTGGAATAACGGCGCATTAGCGTCCAATCAAATAGGTTATGGTATGTGTAGGAAGGTAGATACATGACTATGGTTACCCCCGACTTTTTGCCTGGTGTTTTGCTGGTTTTCCGACTTAGTTGACCTGGGGCCCTGCCAATCAGGACCCCAGGCCTGCTGCACTCTCTCTAAAATGGATTCCATGTACCTTAGGTACATTTCCAATTGGGACTGGGCCACCCTGTCAGACCCTGTAACTCAGGGCATCGGTGTACCCAGGGCCTACCAGGGGCTGAAGCATGTATTATGCCACCCCTGGCTGGCCATCTAACTCTGACACAACTGGCTGCCCGACAGCTGGGGCCACGTGGCGTACTCGCCCGTTGCTGTAGGTGTAGTATCCCTATACCTAACCTTAAAATGGACACCCGATTTCCTCTCAGTCACTCCTATGGCAGGCCTTGACAATCCTGAAGGCAGAGTGCATGGAACCGTGTGAATTGGGCTCTGGCACGAGCCGGGCCCGGTTGCAGTTTGCGGAACCAAGACCCAATGGCTGTTCCATGATAACGCGTATTATATCGGTAACTTCGGTATCGCGTTATCAAGACATGTCGAGTAAGGTGTCATACGAATCGGGATGCTGCCCCCTCACCAATTCTGGCGACGAGGTTAGCATTCCGCCCTTCTAGAGGGACACGACATGTATGTAACTGTGAACCCCGGTTAAAGTTAACTAAAGCCTCAGCTCCACAAAATGGATGCTGCCACCACAGACACGAGTCTGACCTCCTGCTGCTGGGAGTCCTTCCAAGCGAGGAGAGCTTGGACAAAGGGTTTCCTGTCAAGGGCGGTGTTCGCACCGTCCCAGACAGGGTTTGTGTATTCTGGGTAGGTAGGGCTTTGCGAGAAGGTGACTGCGGAGTGGCACCCCGGTGCTCACTACGCATCTGCCGGTCAGAACCAGTTCCAGGGGCGCCAGCCCCTGACCTGGGGACAGTCCGGCAGGGGAGAGGGGTGTAACTACCCCCCTTCCTGGTCCCACCCTTAGGGCAGGACCTAGTCATGTACCCACCCCTTTCTTTAGGATAAAGGCCGGAGCGGGGACCCTTCCAAATTAGATCATCTTTGAATCAAGAATACTTTCTACGAAAGGACTTCAAGACTCTTCTCAAGATTTCTCCCTTGTGGCTAAGGAGTAGTCACCCTGCACCAGCGGGCACCATCTAAGAACTCTGCGGTTTGCTGCAAGTCCTTCCTCAAGGAATCCGACAGCCCAGCTCGACGAGAACCGGCTTCCCTGGCACCTCTGACCTCTACCCACGTCATCAGCTCAGCTGTGATCTGTGGGTGCGACGAGACCTCGAGGGACCGGCCATCAACAAAACCTGCACGCTTTCTTAATCAGCACGACCATCAAAGCAATTCTCTGGTGAGTGCTCTGGGGTCCGAGAAACCCCGACCCTGAGCCGCTCCAGCACCGAAGTGCAGTCTCCCAGCATCTCCACGATCTGCGTGGGGCCCTTCTGCTCGCTGCTCAGTACGTTGTCTGGTCACTAGCCGCTGGCTTGTGCCCTTCTTTGACGACACCCGACAACCAACGCTGCTGGTCTGGTTGCTCCAGACTGGCCTTTGCTTCTATCTTTGAGAGGAGCACCCCGAACCCTCCCGGTCCACTCAAGATGCCATTTTAGGCCCACCACGTGGCCCTGAAATCTGCCAAGGCTTGTTGCCCCAATCCTGGGCCCAGCGACGCCGACAGCATCAACCTTCGTGGGACAGCTCGCACCTCCATCCTGGTCGCCGACAACGCCTCCTGGTCCGTGAGACTGCAGAGCCTAGCGTCGCCCACTCACCTAGTCGAGGTGACGGCCAACCGGTGCCTTCCTGGTACCCTCTGACTACTGGCTAGTAGTACGAACTTGGTCCCCTCTGCTTTCAGGTATCAACGATCTCTGATCCAGGCTTGGATCTCTACGAACTATTCAGCACTGGTCGCCGGCCAGCAACTCCTTTTCCTCCGGCTCCTGGCTCGTCAGCGAAGACCCCGACGCCTGTAAGACTTGTGCAGCCGCAGCCCTCGTGGCTAGGTAACCTCTGCATTTCGGTGCCTGCATAGCCTCCTTACTCTAGGGTCCCGAGTCCCTCGCTTCCGACTTGCCTTATCGGGTCCGCCCGAGACCACTAAACTTCCTGTGTCCCCGGACACTTGTTTAAATTGTGCACTTGAAGTATTCTCCTAAGAGTTTTGGTTTGTGCTTAGTACCCTGTCCTCATAAAGAGTCCAGGGCTGTTGTGATTCTTAATAAATATTCTGTTTATTTTCATAACACTTGTGTGGTGTCCTTTCACTTGGGGTTCAAGGGGTATGTGATGGTATAACAGCTGGCTTAACACGCCCTCTAGAGTTTAGCCCGAAGACTGCTCGTATCCACGCTACTAGGATAGCTGGTCTAAGGTTGACTTACAACCAATCACCATAAGGGTCGTTGGAACGATACATAGCGGTCGCTAGAATAGCGAACGTTGCATATCGGGCCAACTTCTCACATTGGTGAGCAGCGGTTGGGATTTGAGCTTGCTGTTGTTTTACCACGCGTATCCTAAGAACATCTTGTGAAAGATCGCATAAGTACTCCAGGGACATATAACCTAGCTTAGAATACTCTGAGTTCTACTGAACCAGCTGTTGTAGCTCTTCAAGGCTTAGCACACCTTGGCTGCAACTCTTAGCAAGGGCTCAGTAGGTAAACCCATAGTGTAGGTATGTGCATCACTTACACCACACTAGAAACAGTATGTCGGACAAAGGCGGAAACTCTGAGTCTCCCCTCGTGTCAGTCGACCTTCCACAGGTCACCTCCAGATATGCTGCGCTTAGCTTTCATGAGATGCGACAGATCTGTACGTCTCGAAAGATTAAGCAGGGTGCAAACCCTACCATTCCGTTTCTGATTGGTCTCTTGGAGACTTATGATGCCAAGAAGGCGGGTAACACCGACCCTTCTCTTCCCGAAATGGAAATGCCTCCCCTCGAGGGAACCCGAGGTGACCCTGACCTTATCCATCTCTCTGCCGAGGGCGAAGAGGAGGACGAGGAACCAGAGACATCTGGGGACGAGGCAGACAAAGGTCCAGTCATAGTTAGTCAGCTAACTCAGGACAACTTAAGCCGGCACGAGTTTGGTACTAGGAGACCCCTGGGGCCTCTCTCGGGCCAGCTTAACATTGGGAACGGACGAGTTAGGTCTCTGTCGAGAGGCTCTAACAGATCCGCTCGAACCAATGGCTCTCGAGGTTCTGCTCGAAGAGGGATGACATCACCTCAGAGGAGAATGTACGAAGCAAAGGAGCGGGAAGTCAATCTGCGGATCGAAAGGGAAGAACTTGCCCTAGCCAAAGAGAGACTCGCCTTTGCCCGAGAGCAAGAGTTGAGTGGGACGATTCCCACTGGTGGCAGCATTCCCCCACGGGAACCCAGGAGTTTAGACACTAAGCACCTGAATAAGATAGTGCCCCCCTTTAAGCAAGGGGACGACACCCACAAGTGGATTACTGCTTTGGAGCGGGCCTGCACTGTACAGTGCGTCCCCCAGAGTCAGTGGGCAGCTATCTTGTGGCTCTCCTTTGAAGGTAAAGGTAGAGATAAGCTCCTCACCACAAGGGTCGAGGACGCTAACAATTACCAGATCCTGAAGAACACACTGATTGATGGGTTCGGCCTAACCACTGAGCAGTACAGGTTGCTGTTCAGGGATACCCAGAAAACTCAGTCTCAGGACTGGTCTGATTTCGTTGATTGTGCCACTAAGGCTTTTGAAGGCTGGCTACTGGGAAGTAAGGTTACTGATTTTAAAGGATTGTACAATCTAATTATGAGGGAGCAAATCTTAAGTAATTGTCAGAACCAGTTATTACACCAGCACCTGGTAGACTCTGATCTGACCTCTCCACAAGAATTGGGTAAGAGGGCGGACAAATGGGTCAGAACCAGGGTCAGGCCGAAGAACCAGTGTGGTGACCAAAAGAAGGAATCGACCAAGCCTCAAGAGAAGGGTGGGAATAAATCTTCTGATCAAACCACAGGGCCCCAAAATTCCTCTGAAAAGGGTGGGTCCCCAACTTCTCCCAAAACCAAAAAGAAACCTTATTGTCACACCTGCAAACAGGTGGGCCATTACAAAACTGACAGCAGTTGTCCCAAGGCCAACAACAATAAGGAGAACATACCCCCAAATAAAGCTTCCCAGCCTCCTGTTACTACTAGTAGTAACCCCCCAGGTGGTGGAAGTGCCCCCAAGAATCTGGGTGCATTTTCTTTGGGAGTACCTGGGGACTCTGGCCTAACCAGGTCCCCTGACTTAGATACTCTTGTCTGTGAGACTGGCATGGGGTTTGCCAACTTCACAACCTGTCCCAACACTTTGGGCAGGTACAGACAGGAGCCCCTCATCAATGGTTCCAAAGTTGAGGCCTACCGAGACACAGGGGCTAGCATCACCATGGTGGCTGAGAGCCTAGTCCCCTCAAGGCAACTTATGCCTGGTGCCACATACCAGGTAGTGAACATTGATGGAGTGCAGAGAGATCATCCCATAGCAGTGGTAAATCTCAGCTGGGGAGGTGTCACTGGTCACAAGAGAGTGGCAGTGTCACCAAACTTGCCTGTAGATTGCCTACTGGGGAATGATTTAGAGACCTCAGCCTGGGCTGAGGTAGAGCAAGAAACCCATTTTAAAATGGTAAACCTCCATGGTAAGGGTAGTGGGGCAGTGATAGCCACAGCCCCAGTCCAAGATGTCCTCCCTGAACAGGTCAGGAGGGCTGTGCCAGTCACAGCCCTATCCCAGAAAGATGCCTTTCCTGAACAGGTTGGCAAGGCTGTGATGGTCACAGCCCAAACCCAAACTGAGTCCCTTCCTGAGAAGGCTGGTGGAGTTGTGATGGCCACAGCTCAAACTCAGACCGATAATAGTGTTGTGAAGCCTGAAACAATGGATCACTCCACTCAAACAGAGAGCATTGAGGAGGAAGAAAAGTCTTCCCCCTCCCAGACACTAGGTGAGAGCCAGCCTCCTCAGGGAACTGACTCTACCCCTGGTGAAGGAACTGCCCCAGAGGTAGTCAGGCCTAGCCTGGCAGAGCCCCTGATGACAGTGGAACCTTCCCAGGTGGGACCCAGTCTGGAGCAGGTAACCTGCCCCTCTCTACCCTGCCTCAGTCAGCCCAGGGCTGTAGAGGTCAGGGAGGCCAGTGGTGGACCCCAAAGGGCCCCCTGTCCAAAAGAATTTCCCAATCCGCAGATTAGGATCACTGAAGCTAGTAGCCCTAGCCAAGTGAAAATAAAACACACTCCTGAGGGATCCCCCTTAAACTTAGTTAGGGAACTCCCACAGCTGGACACTGCGGGGCACAGCCAAACATGGGGCCTAAAAACCCCTAACCTGACCTGTCCCTCCAGTAAGCCAAACAGAGGGACTCAGCCTCCAGCTTTAGGTAGCCGGAGGTTGACCCTGAGAGCTCATAGCAACTCAGTACTGGAAAGAAAGGCACATATGGTGGATAGTGATTGGAGGAAGTTGAGCCCGACAGTAGTGGAGTCTCACTTCAGTACTCCATTCCCACACCAGCCTTTTACTTTGCCAAAGCACGCCACAGGTAGTGATTCCCTATGGTGGAGACCCTCAGATACCCTTAGGGTGAGGGGTTGCTTAGTGGACCATGATACAGGGGGTAACCATGCCAGTGCATGTACCACCTCATATGGCCACTCAGGCAATATAGGCTTACCTGGACAAGGATAGCCTTATCTCCTTTCGTTTGGGGGGGGTTGTGTAGGAAGGTAGATACCTGACTATGGTTACCCCCGACTTTTTGCCTGGTGTTTTGCTGGTTTTCCGACTTAGTTGACCTGGGGCCCTGCCAATCAGGACCCCAGGCCTGCTGCACTCTCTCTAAAATGGATTCCAGGTACCTTAGGTACATTTCCAATTGGGACTGGGCCACCCTGTCAGACCCTGTAACTCAGGGCATCGGTGTACCCAGGGCCTACCAGGGGCTGAAGCATGTATTATGCCACCCCTGGCTGGCCATCTAACTCTGACTCAACTGGCTGCCTGACAGCTGGGGCCACGTGGCGTACTCGCCCGTTGCTGTAGGTGTAGTATCCCTATACCTAACTTTAAAATGGACACCCGAGTTCCTCTCAGTCACTCCTATGGCAGGCCTTGACAATCCTGAAAGCAGAGTGCATGGAACCGTGTGAATTGGGCTCTGGCACGAGCCGGGCCCGGTTGCAGTTTGCGGAACCAAGACCCAATGGCTGTTCCATGATAACGCGTATTATATCGGTAACTTCGGTATCGCGTTATCAAGACATGTCGAGTAAGGTGTCATACGAATCGGGATGCTGCCCCCTCACCAATTCTGGCGACGAGGTTAGCATTCCGCCCTTCTAGAGGGACACGACATGTATGTAACTGTGAACCCCGGTTAAAGTTAACTAAAGCCTCAGCTCCACAAAATGGATGCTGCCACCACAGACACGAGTCTGACCTCCTGCTGCTGGGAGTCCTTCCAAGCGAGGAGAGCTTGGACAAAGGGTTTCCTGTCAAGGGCGGTGTTCGCACCGTCCCAGACAGGGTTTGTGTATTCTGGGTAGGTAGGGCTTTGCGAGAAGGTGACTGCGGAGTGGCACCCCGGTGCTCACTACGCATCTGCCGGTCAGAACCAGTTCCAGGGGCGCCAGCCCCTGACCTGGGGACAGTCCGGCAGGGGAGAGGGGTGTAACTACCCCCCTTCCTGGTCCCACCCTTAGGGCAGGACCTAGTCATGTACCCACCCCTTTCTTTAGGATAAAGGCTGGAGCGGGGACCCTTCCAAATTAGATCTTTGAATCAAGAATACTTTCTACGAAAGGACTTCGAGACTCTTCTCAAGATTTCTCCCTTGTGGCTAAGGAGTAGTCACCCTGCACCAGCGGGCACCATCTAAGAACTCTGCGGTTTGCTGCAAGTCCTTCCTCAAGGAATCCGACAGCCCAGCTCGAGGAGAACCGGCTTCCCTGGCACCTCTGACCTCTACCCACGTCATCAGCTCAGCTGTGATCTGTGGGTGCGACGAGACCTCGAGGGACCGGCCATCAACAAAACCTGCACGCTTTCTTAATCAGCACGACCATCGAAGCAATTCTCTGGTGAGTGCTCTGGGGTCGGAGAAACCCCGACCCTGAGCCGCTCCAGCACCGAAGTGCAGTCTCCCAGCATCTCCACGATCTGCGTGGGGCCCTTCTGCTCGCTGCTCAGTACGTTGTCTGGTCACTAGCCGCTGGCTTGTGCCCTTCTTTGACGACACCCGACAACCAGCGCTGCTGGTCTGGTTGCTCCAGACTGGCCTTTGCTTCCATCTTTGAGAGGAGCACCCCGGACCCTCCCGGTCCACTCAAGACGCCATTTTAGGCCCACCACGTGGCCCTGAAATCTGCCAAGGCTTGTTGCCCCAATCCTGGGCCCAGCGACGCCGACAGCATCAACCTTCGTGGGACAGCTCGCACCTCCATCCTGGTCGCCGACAAAGCCTCCTGGTCCGTGAGACTGCAGAGCCTAGCGTCGCCCACTCACCTAGTCGAGGTGACGGCCAACCGGTGCCTTCCTGGTACCCTCTGACTACTGGCTAGTAGTACGAACTTGGTCCCCTCTGCTTTCAGGTATCAACGATCTCTGATCCAGGCTTGGATCTCTACGAACTATTCAGCACTGGTCGCCGGCCAGCAACTCCTTTTCTTCCGGCTCCTGGCTCGTCAGCGAAGACCCCGACGCCTGTAAGACTTGTGCAGCCGCAGCCCTCGTGGCTAGGTAACCTCGGCATTTCGGTGCCTGCATAGCCTCCTAACTCTAGGGTCCCGAGTCCCTCGCTTCCGACTTGCCTTATCGGGTCCGCCCGAGACCACTAAACTTCCCGTGTCCCCGGACACTTGTTTAAATTGTGCACTTGAAGTATTCTCCTAAGAGTTTTGGTTTGTGCTTAGTACCCTGTCCTCATAAAGAGTCCAGGGCTGTTGTGATTCTTAATAAATATTCTGTTTATTTTCATAACACTTGTGTGGTGTCCTTTCACTTGGGGTTCAAGGGGTATGTGATGGTATAACAGCTGGCTTAACACGCCCTCTCGAGTTTAGCCCGAAGACTGCTCGTATCCAGGCTACTAGGATAGCTGGTCTAAGGTTGACTTACAACCAATCACCATAAGGGTCGTTGGAACGATACATAGCGGTCGCTAGAATAGCGAACGTTGCATATCGGGCCAACTTCTCACAGTATGTAACTGAGGGGCGCTCTCACTAACTCACAGAGTCAATATCCCACAACTAGAAGAGGTTTCGCTTTGTTTCCATTACTTGGGCAAACCGATCTGCTCCTTCCAGTATAATATTCTCAACCTTGGTTCCTTCCACTCTTTTCTATATATTCTCCCCTCCACCGAATCTGGCAATGACGACTCCCTTTATGGCTCATTTTGCCCCCTACCCCCTGCCTCATCCTCATCTCCACTTTCTTCCTGCTCACACTGATCTTCCTCTTCTAATCATAGGTGCCCTTTTAACCTTTGTCCTTCCTTCCCTCCCCCTCTCAACACGTCTTCCTTCCCTCGCCCGCCTAAACTTCCCCACCCCCTGCTCGCCACCCCTTCTAAAATATGACGGGCTGTCCTGAACGGCCAGGCAGAGCTCCTTTGCCAAGCTTATTTTCGGGTTACAGTTAGCGATTGGGTTTTCAATTTTAAAAAGAGATGGTCATGTTGGGAGCATACATATTTCAGATATAAACTTCAGATGAATAAAAAAAAAATGTTTGTGAACAAATGTTTTTTGAGGGGGGTAAAAACGCCCCACAACGTGCTTTCATTTTAATGGTGGCCATCCCTCTTTCTTTAGATGCGGCTCACTGTAACCTGAATACGGCAGAAGCGTCTGAAGAAAGGGATGCAGCCACTATGAAAGTGGTCTCACATTTGCGAGAGTTTGCGCTATTGGCATTTGAAATAACAATGCCTTTTATATCTGTGTTGGTTATGAAAACACATAAATAATAGGCAGTCATTTACAATGCCAATAGCTTAAACTCTCGCAAATTCGAGACCGATTGCATTGCAAATGCTTGTTACTTTTTACTTCTTGTTCCTGGTATTTCTTCTTACTGAAACTGCTCTATTTTTCCTGCTTTAGCCTGAGCCATCTATAACGCCACCAGAAAAACCCTCCCATGGTGGAGCTGCAAAAAAGTGTTGACAGCCTTCTCTGAAGCTCATGCAGCGTTAGATGGAACCCCAGAGGAGGGAGCAGGTAAGGAAGAGCTGGATAAGGAGAATGATTTGGACGAAGGTCTAGGAGGAGGCCTTGGGCTGCTGTCTGTTTAGAAGGAGGGCAACTCACTTCTTGGAATGGGGGCCCCTTCCAGAGCAGCGAGCAGTGTGTCATCCAAAGGTCTTTCCCAGAAAGAGTTGGAGAACAAGAGGGGGGAGAGATAGTTTAAATTGGAGCTGTCTAAGCTCAAATTGGAGACGGAGAAGGCCTTGCAAGAAAAGAAACAGGTCTTAGAGGAGAAAAGGCTTGCCACGGAGAAGGAGGAAAGCCAAAAGAGATTAGCTACTAAGGAGAGCAAGATGATGTTGGCTCAGGATATTGAGCCTGAGAGACCTGGATATCGAGGCCAGGCAGGTGGAGTCCAGCAGTGATGGTGACAGCATTTGTTTTGTGCCTTCTGGCAGGAGGATCCACACACCAAACTGTTTGGTGTCTGATTCTGTAGTGGGAGATGACACAGACAGATGGTTTAAAGTCTATGAAATTGCACTCCAAATGCACAAGGTCCCCAAGCAGGTTAGAGGGCTAGGATTTGGAGGCATATCCCTAATGAAGAGAGGGACACTCTTCTGGCCCAAGAAGGGAGTGACAGGATGAAGTATCCCTCCGCCATAAAGGAGGCCCTAATCAGAAAGTTTGGTCTAACCCCAGAAAAATATAAACAGTAATTCAGGGATAGTCAGAAGATTTCTCAACAGACCTGGGTGGATTGTGTGGATTCCTTTTGCAAGGCACTGGATGGGTGGGTGAGGGGCAGTGAAGTGAAAGCTTATCAGGGGCTGTATTATTTGTTTGCTACAGAGCATATGGTCAGTCTTTGCTTTCCAGAACTGCACCAACCACTTTGTCGATAGTAAGCTCACTGACCCCAGAGTACTTGCTAAGGAGACGGACTGCTGGGTCAGCACCAAGGTCCAAAGGAAAGTATCTGGAGGGGATCACCACAAGGGTGTGAAGGGGGGAATCGCCACAAGGGTGGGCTGGGTCCTCACCAGAAAAATGAGGGGGAGGGGGGCAAAACGAGCAAGGAGTTCTTTAAAAGACCCAAAACAGTTCTGCTGGGTCATGGTTCCCAGTCCTCTGCTGAAAAACTAAAATAGTTCCTTGCTAGTAAGGCTGCAGGGATGGCTGTCACCCATAAGCCAACCATCACATGAAGATGTTAGAGGCATGCCAAGCTCCCACCATACTGGAACTGTTGACTGCAGTGCCATTTCTTTCTCCCAGAATAGACCCCAACATCTGTAAGGGGATGAGGGAGAATTCAACACTAGGGCTCCTCTGGGGTTGGGCATCAGTGGGCCTCTCTAAAGTCTCAGCTGCACCGCATTTGCGATAATCCCCAGCTATCAGTGAATCATTGTGCTACCAGCTCATTGGAAGAGTAGAGTCTCAATGTCAGTATCAGTGTGAATGACATCTTAATAGCTAAATCCTCAATGCTTCCAGGTGCTTAGACAGAGGAGCAAAGCAACAGCATATTTCCCCAGACTTTTGTATTGTCATTGGACACAATCTTCAGGTCTAATGTGTGGATTTACTATGCAAACAGAAATAGAAAAAAAGAAGCAAGAAATAGCTCCAATACCGCAGCACTCACCGTCCATCCACCATTATGAAATTTTGAACACTAGCATCACAGAAATAGCTCAACTAGGGAATAAGGATTAGAGGTAAAATATGCATTCTGCGAAGAGGGGTAGTGAATTACAGTCAGTCACATGTATAGAATTCTGGTTCCACTATAGGGCATTACAGTGCCTATAACATGCCATTGGAATTATATTTGCCATATGGGAAAGTGAACGGTTAGAATTTGCCGTATCTTCTACCAAGCAGCAGTGTTAAACAACTTTAGAATAAAATTTAACTTTTCGAACTGGCAAAAAGTACAGAGAAATTATCGGCTTTTCCTGACAAAATCACTGCTGTTCCCTTCTTGTGACAAACGTATGTGTTCACTGCCAAAGTACTTATCAGCATTCGCATTAAAGGGTTTTACTGGTTTGAAGCTGGAGAACTGTTTCTGTTCCAAGCTCAAGCAGAGAAAGCTTAAACAATTCTCTTTTTTGTTACAAACCGGAGCTCTGAAAAGCAATCAAAACAATTAGAAACTGAAAGATAACAACCGTCATCTGTTGCCCCGGCAACTGCTTCGTACACACTGCAAAAGATCGTTTTCTCAGGCAATCAGCATGAGCGGTGATTGTTCAGGCAAAGTTTTGTTTGGAGCGTGCTATATTCAGTGCTTTAAATGGGCAGGAACTGACGGTACTACCTGCACGTCTTTAACTTGAAAGAAAAAAGTGCCTGCACTACCCTGCACTGCTGCAATACATTTAAATGGGAGAACACCGGCACTTCTCAGAAGCAAACTGGTACTTTAAATAGTGGGTACAATCCCTTCTATGTTTCCATTTCGAGCATTGGTTATAGTAGGTGAGAAAAGTGAGTGCATGATAAGGTGAAAGAGCCTTCACCACTGTTTTCAAGCAGTGTCACTAAAGGAAATATAAAGTGATAATAACTCTAAGTTATTATAATTATTTATTTTCCTTGTTGCAGCAGCTTTGTGGGCGGGACGGGGCGGGGCTGCCCTGCTGACAGAGCAGGGGTGCGGAAGAGGGTTTGCACTCCCTAAAGTGCGCATGAATGTTTGGCCAGTCCTCTGGGGCCTGCCAAACATTCATGTGCCCTTTGCATGTTCTCATTGCAGGCTGCATTACAGCCTCCACAGAGAACATGCCCAGCCTCCCATTCTCTGGCTGAGCACCAATCCATTAGCCATTGGGAAGCTGAGAGCCGGGTGCATCCTGCCCTGGAAGCAGGGAAGAGGACCATGAGGAGGGGGCAGTGACGGCGGGCAGCAGCAGCATACAGGTAGGCATATATTTCATTTTTTTTAATTTCATTACGTCCTCCGCCCCTGTGATCCCCCTCCACTGCCTTCAAATACCAGTCGCCACTGGGTGAAGCCTAAACAAAGAGCGGCATAGCAGAGGTCTCAACTCCAGTCTAATAATTCCTGAACACTATTAATATTCTGGCCTGACAGGCTACAGAATCATCTATTGTCACTTCTACACACCCCCAAACAGCACTACACACCCACACACAACACATTCACCGGTCCACACAGAAGGAGGGCTTTTGGTCAGTCCTCCTTACTGGCTGATTTGGGTGAAACTCCTTCAGGTACTGGCTCATTGAGTTGGACCAGCGGCGTAACGAAACTTGAGGGGACCCAGTCAGGAGCTCTCAGGCCTGGGGCCTGCCGCCAATGCACAGTTCAAGAGGGGGCCCGTGGAGTTCGGGGCCCACCGCACCATCGGGGCTTAGAGGGCTGATGTTGAGCCACTGAGTTGAACACCATGTTTTGGACCTGCGTATAGCATTTTAGGGATGTTAAGATTATCTCCCATCAGTTTGCCTTGGTGATGGTCAAAACAAGTAGTTCCCCATTATGCTTTTTAGCTGTGCAGGCTCTAATCTCATAAGCACTGTAGGAGCACAGAGCTGCTGTGGAAAATGTACAAAAATGCTCAAATGACAAGCCAGGCGTTCATTTGTGGCTGGCAATTTGCTATACTTGGCCAGACACAATATGGCATTTTGCCAACTGCACCAGAATAACACATTTTCGTGTTCTGCAAATTCATCTAACAACATAGAGTCGGTGCTCCGTGGTGCATGCTTTGAAAATGTGCCGTTTCGGTCAGTGGAGACAGCACTTTCCTCCGGGCTGCTGTCAAAAGTAATGTTTCCTCCTGCCTTTTGCATTGTTCACACGGAAAGTACCGATCAATGCATCCACTGTTGCCGCTAGTTATTCTGCCTTAATGCACATCACGCCTTGGGATGACTCTCTGGGTACTGCCAAGGCATGCACAGCTCTCTGATGTCCGGCCAGAAGGCACTTTTTCTGGCCAGGGCACACTTTGCGACAGCCTCGTATTCAAGCCGTGCATGTGGGGGCTCATGAGAGCTGGCAACCGAGGGTGCACCTGTGGCAGTGCTTCTAATAGTTGATCCCAGTGCCACCCACTGCACACCACTATCCAAAACCGCACTGCCTGCTCTCAGATGGTGACAGAAATTAGACTTCCTGCAGCGCTGTTCACACCACGGACTATGAAATCTCCACTCAGATGACTGAGAAACCATTGACACCAGATGCTGCAAACGGAACCAGGACCAGTGGATATATCACCCTGGTGTCTATGAACCCCATATGCAAAGGCAGCATGGATGGTGCCAGCGGCACTGCGCAGAGACATGGCCAGCTGAGCCAGTGAGTGCAGCAGATCACAGGCTAGAGAGGGCAGTGCAGCCAACCACGAGTGGAGCCAGTGATCTATGAGCAGTTAAAGGTCACATGTATTGTATTGTATTGTAATTGCATTTATATAGCGCTTACTACCCCTGACGAGGAGTCAAAGCGCTTTTTCAGTGAATAGCACGCTACTCCGGGAACCATAGAGGATTAGTGTTGAATTAGTATAGTGAAACATGCAAGTACATTTTAAGTTGTGAATAGGTTAATCAGTTATTTGGATTTGGAATGATAGCAGAAGGATAGAGGAGGACAAAGGTTTGTATTTATATAGCGCTTGTTGACGCACGCTATTCAGGAAGCCTACAACGGATTAGTGGTAAATTAATATGGTGAAATATGAAGTTATTTCAGTGGTGGATATTAGTCAGTTACTTGGAGTGAGAAGGATAGCGGAGGGATAAAAGGGGAAGAAAGATTTGCATTCATATAGCACTTGTTACCCCTGATGGGTGTTGAATCGCTTTTCTGGTGAGGAGCACGCCACTCCGGAACCCATAAAGGATTACTGTTGAAAATTAATATAGTAAAAAAAATAGAAAGTAATTTGAGTAGTGGATATGTTATTCAGTTATTTGGGTAGTATATTAGTATAGTTTAATATGGTATTTGAGAAGTGAACATGTTAGTCTGTTAATTTCAATTGAAAAGGATAGTGGAGGGATAAAAGAGTGAAAGGTTATTATTTTTTTAGGTCTTCACAATAGGAGGAGGCTTTTGGATGAGTAAAAAGGAGTTTTGAAGGGGAGAACTCAGAGGAAAGAGTTTAGAAATGTTTGTTTTAGGGGATCGGTATAGTAAACGAGGTGTCAGATGATGCAAGGAGGAGTAGAGTAGGAGAGAGTCTAGAAAGGGTTATTTTGGCAATCATAGTAGTGGTATGGGGTTTGGGATAAATGAGAGAGTGGATGTAGAGGATATATTGATAGATGTATAGGATGAGAGATAGGGTAGTGCATTGGAAGGAGTAGTAGAAGAAGTTTGAGATGAGTCAGAAGGTTGGGCTAGAAGATATATTGAGTGAAGTATAGGCTGAGAAATATGGTAGTGCATTGGAAATGCTAAATTAGAAGAAAGTGATAAATATATAGATCCATAATTATATTGAAAGTATATAGATACATAAAGGAGATAAGCATATGTAGATTAAAGATATTGATAGAGGCACAGGATAAGAAATAGGGTAGTGCATTGGATATGCTTTTTCAGGAGAAAAGTAACAGACACAAAGATCCAAGTACAAGGAAGGTACATAGATGCACAATGGAAGTATGTACATGTAGACAAAAGATGATTTTTATTTATTTATTATTATTATTTTTTCTCCCAACAACATATTTATTTTACATGTTTATACAAAGTAATACACAAAGATAGGTACATATCTATAGTGAAAAAAATGCTTGTATACAGAGGGATATGCTGTAAATTTCTGTTTGCGTATGAGCAAGAGCCAAATCTTGAGTAGTTTTCTGAAGATAAGGTGGTGGTCGGTGGACTTTATGTTAGGGGTAAAGAGATCCATAGTTTGGCTACTTGAACCGAGAAGGAATGTGCCACCCATGTTTTTTTTCTTGTATGGAGGGATTTTGAGGCAAGATGCTCCTTTAGAGCAGAAGTTTCTTTGTTGAATGTGTTTGGTGATTTTATTCCTGATGAAGAGCGGTCCCATTCCATGTATTGCTTTGTGGGTGATACAAAGCAGCTTGAACGTGGATCTTCTGGCAACCGGTAACCAATGCAGGGCTTTCAAGGCAGGGGAGATGTGGTCTCGCAGTTTGATATGCAAGAGTAGTCTGGCAGCCGAGTTCTGAATCCGTTGTAGTTTTTCCATGGTCGTTAAAGGTGATCCGTGGTAGAGGCTATTGGCGTAATCGAGTTTGGACAGAAAAAGGGAGATGGTAGCTTAGACCTTGTGTGGAAATCCCAACTGAGGGAAAATTTGTCGCAGCGTTTTTATAGTAGCAAAGCTTGATCTTGCTAGTATATTCACCTGGGCATTCATCGACAGCTTGGAGTCCATGGTCATTCCGAGGTTTCTTACTTCCTTCGAGACTTTAGGCAGTGATCCCAGTTCATCAGTCCATGCGGCAAGCGGGTTGTAATGTTTCCAATCGAGTATTTCAGTTTTTGAAGCATTCAATTTGAGATGGCTCTAGGTTATCCACTGATCCACGGCTCTGAGACAGGCTGAAAATTGGTGATTTTCCAATGTCTTTGGGGCATTCCAGTTGAGCAGTATTTGCGTGTCATCTGCATAGTTATAGCACGTGAGGTGAAATTTATTGATCAGTACTGGTAATGACTTCATGTAGATGTTGAAAAGCATGGGCGAGATGATAGAATCTTGAGGGACCCTTGCTTTTGAGAAGTATGGTTTGGATGAGAAAGGTGGGGTATGGATGACATTAGTTCTGTTTCGAAGGCAGGACGCTATCCAGTCTAAAGCAGTTCCCTCTATGCTGGCTTCATAGAGTCTTTGTTTCAGAGTGTCATGGTCAACCATGTCAAAGGCAGCTGAAAGGTCCAAGAGGAGTAGCGCAGCAACCCCATTGCGATAAACTGTATTCTTTAGGTCATCCCAGATGGCAAGGAGGGCAGATTCAGTGCCTCTTCCCGGACGGAATCCTGTTTGGAAGTCTGAAAGTATGTCATTCTCTTCAATGAATTGTGACATCTGGGCGAACGGTGCTCTTTCTATGAGTTTGCCCAGGAACGGTCCATTTGTAATGGGTCTGTAGTTGTCAGGGTTCAGCGGGTCCAAGTTTGTTCCTTCAGTAAAGGGCGTATGTATGACTTTTTGAGTTCCTCTGGAAATAGTCCAGTAGTTAAGGAATCATTGATGATTCTTCTTACTGGAGTGGCAGCAGATTTTGTTAAAAGAATTGTCTTGAAATTTTGTGGCGTACAGGGGTCAGAAGGGCTGCCGGCAGGCCTGCTTGCTTAGACCAGGTCCATAAATTCATTGTTTGAGATGTGTTGGAAGGAACGGAGAGGCTTAATTAGAGCATTCTTGGATTGTTGTTTTGTACAAGGGTTAGTGCTGGTGCTTTGTTTCTGTTTAAGGTACGATTCCGATGCGTCCGTGTGGTATTTCTATTGCTCTTCCTGATTACTAGAATTGTATGTTTACTTTGGTTCCATCTTAACATGGTATGGAATGTTATGATGTCATTTATGGTTTGAAGAATGCTGCTCAGTTTAACCTGACTCTGTTAGCTGTTGGATGAGATCCTTTGTACAAGAATAAACTACTGAATAACCATATCATCTTTATTCATTTTTTATGGAAATATTACACTGGCGTAGTCGGCAGCTTCATTCATCAAAGGATCTCAACTCAAGATTTATTTGTACTTTGAAGAAAACTTCAGATTTTTCAATATCTTCATTCAAGGTGAGGATTTAAAAGTTCACCTTTCTTTGACATGAACTTAGGTCTAGTGGGATTTGAGTTTCGCCACATATTTTCATCATGAGATTTAATTTTAATGGCATATCGATGTGGGCTCATCCTAGATCATATCGATGTGGGCTCATCCTAGATCCTAAATTTTACTTCTAACAACAATAGCAATTACATTAATTGGTTCTACTTCAAGTTTTTAATGTTTTATGCTGTTTGATTTAGGAAGAGGAGTAAAGGGAAAACCATCTTTACTTTTAAATTGGCATATTAATCCTTGTTCTTACATACAAGGCAAGCATAGGTTATTGAAATATGCTTTAAAACGTTCATTTCTGGATTTACATTTGCCTCTAAAAGTTATGCTGAATTTGCATTTGACTCTGAAAAGTTATATGTTACTCCGAAAGTTATTTTTTTTTATAACGCCCATCTACGTTTTTAAAAAGATAAACATTTAACGATTTCTTTGACGGTTATCACCTGATGGTTTCACAGTTCACAGTAATCAAAAAATGCACTCAGAGCGCTTGGTGATGCATTGACGTGGCATTGCTGGGATTCTCTATTATGTTTCCGTTTAACAAGACAACGTCATCTCTTCAAACTGACTCATTGCGCAGAGCGTTACTCGTCATTGCGTCCTTAGCGTGAGTGTCATTATGCTTTTTACGTGATGACGGTATAGCTGCGGCCATCTTTGATCTTCTGGTTGCTAAGATACATCGGCGCAATTTCTCATTTAATTGAGGTTTGATTCCTGTTCTTTATGTTACAGCGATACAGAGTGCTAATGACTTCAAGAATATAACAAGGTACTGTTAAAAAAATGACGTTACTGTGTGTGGCAAATCACTTTGTTTCATCAGCTCATCAGCGATTTGCACGCTTGAACTTCTGTGCATCTCTGGTTGATGTATACCGGTTTACATTCCAGAGGGTGGCAAATCCTTTTTGTTTTATTAGCTCATCAGCGATTTGCACGCTTAAACTTTGGGAAAATGTGCATCAAATGTTTATAGTTACATGGTGTCTTTCTTCAGCGATTCACACGCTTGTGCTTGGTGACAGTGAATTGCTCACACAGTGATTTTCTTAAGCGATTCACACGCTTGTGATTTGTGACAGTGGATTGCTCACAGTAAGGGTTTATAGTAATTAGTATAAGATATCAGATGTTTATTTACATTCTGGGTTTTGATTGCAATTTTATTTTAGGTGTTTCAACTTTTAGAAATTAGCATTTTACATAATGCAGAATGTAACTGCTGCACCTTTCTTCTTGGAATCACCGGGTGATCCTCCAATTTGTTGGAAAAAATGGAAGCGTGATTTTGAGAGATACGCTAAAGTTTGTGGGACATCTTTAAGTGCCGAAAGAAAGACTTCACTTCTTTTACATTGCTTGGGATTATTATTATTATTATTATTATTATTAATGAGTTTTATATCGCGCCTGGTTACCCTTGGGCATCCCCGCGCTCATCCAGAAAGAAACGCCAAAGCAAGAGACACAGGAATTAGGCAGGGAACAAATGAGTTTTTAAAAGTTTGCGAAAACGTAAGGTGCTCGTTTCCGAGCGCAGGTGCAGCGGAAGGGAATTCCACAATGTTGCCACATTTATGGAGAATCTTCTGCCACCGGTTCTTGCCTTCCTTACCCTCGCAACTTGCAGCAGATGTTGATGGTCTGAACGAAGGGCACGGGGGGCCTTATAAGATTGAACCATGTCCCGTAGGATAGGTGGGCCTTTCCCCTGCAGAATTTTGTGGGCCATACAGAGTGCTTTGAATTTCACACTCTCTCTGACTGGGAGCCAGTGCAGCGCCTTCAGCGCAGGGCGAGCTGACTGACGCCTGGAAAGGTCCGTCAGGAGCCTGGCGGCCGCATTTTGCACTTGCTGCAGTTTGTTTAAGGTGGATTCTGGGGCCCCCAGAAACAACGCATTGCTGAAATCCAGCCGCGAGATGATGAGCCCCTGGATGAGTAACCTCCTAGAGGCCACTGGGAGGAGAGGTAAGATCTTCCGGGCTGACCGGAGCAGACCGAAACACACGCCTGCGGTCTTTTTAGCGTGTGTCTTGAAAGAAAGGTCCTGCTCCAGCCACACCCCCAAGCTCTTGATCTCCTGTTTGGGGGTGGGTGCCGCTCCCAGGCAGCTAGGCCAGCTACTAGGTGACAAGGAGGGAGGGGAGTTCCCCAGCATCATCAGTTCCGTTAAGTTTAAGTGCTGAGCTGCACACCCAAGTAAAGATCTTAGCCAAACACGTGTGCAGCCGGTCGGGTTGGTTTGCCGACTGGGGGAGCCCTACCACCAGCTGACTATCATCAGCGTAGCTGATGATCTTGATACCCAGTGGCAGTACCACACTCTCCAGTGGGGCCATATAAATGTTAAATAATGTAGGGCTCAACGATGAGCCCTGTGGCACACCACACTGGAGAGGGACCGATGATGACTTCTCGTGGCCTTCCCACACCTCAAACGTCCGGCCTTCCAAAAAGGACGCGAACCACTTCAGGGCCATCCCGGAGACCCCGACAGCCGTTGGAGTAGCACCTGATGGTCTACGGTGTCAAATGCCGCACTGAGGTCCAGGAGGATCACTGCCACCGATCCCCCTGAATCCAAAATGCTCCTGGCATTCTCCACGACTGCCAGCAGGGCAGTGTCCGTCCCCTGGCCGGGGCGAAAGCCCGTTTGGGAGTCACCCAGAAGGGAGTTGGACTCCAAAAAACCCGATAGACTACTATTCACCAACTTCTCTGCCACCTTGCTAAGGTCGGGGAGCAGGGAAATAGGCCAGAAGTTAGCAAGGTCGGCGGGATCTAGGTTAGGCTTCTTCAAGAGGGCCTTGACAACTGCTCCCTTCCAACTGGGGGGCACCACTCCTTGGTGAAAGATAGATTTATGAGGTCCGTCACTGGGCCGCCGATGGTAGAGGCTACCTGCTTCAGATATTTCATTGGTGCAGGGTCTTTCGGAGATCCACTCTTCATGGTCGCCAGGACCCCGAGAACTTCTTCCACAGTGACAGGACCGAAAGAGTCCAACTCCACTGACCGCACCCTGGGCTGAAACCCTGGGTTACCACCCGAGGGAGTCTCCTGGGCTAGCCGGGGGAGAGATGCCAAGATGTTATCTATTTTGGTTTTGAAGAAGGAGGCAAGTTCTGAACATTTCTCACGTGGATTGTCGTGAACGACCTGAGGGATCCGAAGGACAGGAAGTGTTCGACCATTTACCAGAGTTATCACCTTCTGAGGCTAATGGGTTGAATGAATATGAGGTTTGTATTCATAAATTGGATAAACACTATTTGCCTAAAATTAGTACAATACTTGAAAGGTATCATTTTGGGAAACACACTCAAAAAGATGGGGAAACGGTTGAAACTTATATAACAGACCTAAGAAAGTTAGCCTCATCTTGTAAATACGATAATTTAACTGATGATCACATACGCGATCAATATATGTTAGGTTGTAACATGGAAAAAGTGAGGGAAGAGTTGTGGCTTCGAGATGAGCCTACTCTTGATAAGGTTCTTGGGGTCCCAAAGAGGATTGACCACTCTTTGAAGTGTGTAGATGTTCTTAAGAATGGTGATGCAAAAGAAGAAAAAGTGTATTCTGTAAAAGGGAAATATAATACATTTAATTCAGTTGTTGATGATAAAATTAAAAGGGAAGTTAAAAATGAGAAATTTTAAAACAAGGAGAAGTTCACTACATTGAAATGTTTTAGATGTGACAAGATAGGGCATGTAGCTAATGATAGCAGATGTCCTGTGTTAAACCACATCTGCTCGAAATGTTAAAGAAAGGGTCACTTCTCTAAAACATGTAGGACGAAAATATCTCCCAGAGTAAAGAAAGTAGAGGTGTACGAAAGTAATTCAGAGTCTTCTCAAGACGACTTTGAGTGTGGTCAGATAGTTGTCCAGATTCAAGATATGTCTAGGAAGATAAATTGTCCCTAAGACGATATTTTCGTTGATGGGGAATCTTCGAGAGTTCTTTTTGACTATGGGGATAAGAGATAACTTTAATTTCTAATGAATAAAATCAAACTAATTAAACCTGATATTATTCCATTAGCTTATGGTGGTGAACCGATTAAGCTTCATGGATACTTCATGGGTGTGATTGAGTACAAGAACAGAATGATTGCAGGAAAGATTTATGTATCTAAGAAAGGAGACAGTTTAATAAGTTGAATACATCAAGGGGATTTAGGAGTGTTTCTGGATCCTAATGTGGATCCTCCCATACAACTCAGAGAAAATGTTTCAGTGATTCAGAAGTCTGGTTCAACACCTGAAAGTAAGAGCAATAAGGTTTTAGATTTGAAGCATGAACACACTCCTACACCTGCTTGTATCAAAGATAAAGATAAGGAATTTGTGTTGTCCCCTATTGAAAACTTTCCTAATGTATTCAAACATGAGTTGAGTTGCTTGAAAGGGTATCAGCATAGAATCAAGTTAAAGAGTGGATCTATTTCTGTATGTTGTAAGGTGAGGAATGTTCCTTTGTCTGTAAAAGATGATATGTAAAAGGAATTAAAGAAATTGATGGATGGTGGAATTATTGATGAGCTTGAGGGAATGGAATGGCTGGCTCCGGTGGTGGCCGCAAGAAAACCTAATGGCGATCTTCGTCTGTGCATCGATTTGCGCCAACTAAATAAAAATGTGGTAATTGACAAATATCCTTTACCCAACATAAATGAACTGTTGGTTTTATTGGGTGGTGCGAAGGTATTTAGCACCATCGATTTAACATCTATGTATCATCAGATAGAGTTGGAGCAAAATAGCAGAGATTTAATGGCTTTCATTACGCCTTTTGGTACTTTTAGATTTAAAAGGATGCCATTTGGTCTGGCTTCAGCCTCATCAGTAATTCAGAGGGTAATGGAGAGAGTGTTGAAGAGTTTACCGGGTGTGTGTGTTTATCAGGATGATATTTTGGTATTCGCTAACAACATGGATGAGCACAACAGTAGGTTAAAGGCGGTGTTAGGCAATCTGAATGAATGTAACCTCACAGTGAAAAAGGAAAAATGTAAGTTCCGTGCGGACTCCATAAATTATTTGGGTAATAGGATTGATGCAAATGGGGTTAGTCCTAAAGAGGTTATGGTTGATGTTATACAGAAAATGAGTCCTCCCAAGAGTAAGGAAGAACTTATGAAGTTCTTAGGCATGGTGGAATATTATGCCAATGGTTGTAAAAAACTTTGCTGTGGTAACTGTCAATATGAGATGCTTACTAAGGAAAGGTGTCAATTATTGTTGGTCTCCTGAATGTAATGCAGAATTTGGTGCTGTTAAGGATAGTTTAAAAAATGCTCCATCATTACAAAGTTTAGATACCTCTCTCAAAGCTATTCTCACGACGGAAGCTAGCGAGAGGGGTTTAGGAGCTGTTTTACAGCAATGTGGTCCATCAGGTACTAAAACCATTATGTTCTTGTCTCGAAGTCTCAGGGATCCTGAGACTAGATACTCAGTTGTGGAAAGAGAACCTTTAGCAGCCTTTTGGGCTGTAAGAAAGTTGAAGATATTTATATGGGGAACAGAATTTGAGGTCAGGACTGATCTTGGTGGAAATCTTTGAGAAGAAGGGTCTAGATTTGATTTCTGGCCGAATAACCAAATGGATAATGGGGTTGCAAGAATATTCTTTTCGCATTAGATATATTCCTGGGGTAGAGAATAAAATAGCATATGTTCTTTCTCGCCTTGTTCCTGAGGTCGATTTAGAAGTTTCAGATGTTGGTGAAGAGTTTGAGGGTATAGACAATGAGTTTGAAGAAGAGTGGGTTTGTGCATTTGATTTGGCAATTATATCTGAAGGGAGATGGGTTAATGAAGTTGGTTCAGATGTAACATTGTGTGAAGTTTTATCTTTGTTAAGTGGTAACTGGGATAGTGCTAAGACAGGGACTTTACCTGGGAGTCCGTTTTGGTATGTGAGGCATGAATTATCGGTCAATAGAGGGATACTGTTTAGAGGCACGAGATTAGTACCTCCAGCCAGTTTTAGGAAGGAGTTGCTAGATATGGCTCATGTTTCACATTCTGGTATTACTAAAACTAAGGAGAGGTTACGTAGCACGTATTGGTGGCCCGGTATGAATACGTTCATAGAAAGAGAGATTCGTGAGTGTGCTCCGTGTGGGTTATCTGATAAATCCAAATTTCCTAGAATTCAACCCATGGTTGTGAGAAGACGTCCTCAGCGTCCGTGGGAAGACATTGCATTACATATATTAGGACCTATTCATGGTAGTGGTTCTCAAACTTTTCTTTTGGTCATAATGGACATGTTTTCTAGATGGCCTGAGGTTTTCTTTTTATCCAGTGTGGGGACACAAAGTGTGATAAGGTGTTTAAAATAATTATTTTCGAGAGAGGGTAACCCAAGATCTATTCTGTCGGACAACGCCGTGCAACTGATATCTAAGGAGATGGAGGAATTTTTGTCTAAAAATAATATTGTACATAAAACATGCTCATTATATCATCCTGAGGGTAATGGTAGGATTGAGAGGTACAACAGAGTATTGAAGGAAACAATTACTCTTGAGAAATCTATGCATTTGGACTGGAAGTGTGAAGTACGTAAGAAAGTAGAGGAGTATAGATTGACTCCTCACTCTACAACTGGAAAATGTCCTTTTTTCCCGGAAAAGGAAAAAAGGAGAGTAATTGTTTCCTTCAATACTCTGCTGTACCTCTCAATCATACCATTAGAGTGGTCATTGTAAAATTAAAATCTAAAATATTTTACTTGGAGATGATAGTTATGTTGATGGTTCTATGGAAAAAAAGGATGCTCATACTTGGAAAAGTCAACATGCTCTTACTAGGGAAAGCCTAGGTAAACATTCTTCTAATAACAGGGGTGAGAACAATTATCTTCGTCATTCCTTGAGGTCTTCAAAACGTTCATCACACTTAAAGGATTATGTATAATGTATTATGTCAAAAGATGTTGGAATTCGGGGGCGTGGCTTGGCGGGCGAAGATGGCGGTCGCAGCCTTGTAGAGCTCCCGCCGGCCCGGACTTAATTTGATCATTTATCCTGACCCCCGAGCCCACTGTCGGTGCCCAGTGATTGCTTTCGATCTAGTGGAGCCTCCTGTCTACTTTGGTGTGTTGATCCTGCAATTCCTCCCTTCCTGTGATCGAAGGGAGGCGGCGGCGGAGTGCGGCCTGGTGGCCGGCCGGAGACCGGGGACCTCGAGTTTCGTGACGCCGGGTGGCAGCTGCGACCTGGCGGGTGCGGGTGGCATCCGCTACGCCGCCCTTGGCTCATCTCTTTGACCGCGATCGCCTGGAGATCGGGCCGGTGCCAACAGCTCCTACCCATCGGCTCACCCCCTGAACGACCAACGAGCGGTGGAGGTGAGGCGTGGCCCCGCGACAGTCTGGAGACGGGGTTCCTTGTGCCCCGAGGCGGCCGGGGATGGACTAGTGGCCGGTAGGGCATCTGATCCGCCTCTCCTGGCTCGGCCCGCTGGATACGGCTGCCCACAGCCTGCGGACCCGCAGATTCTTCCTGTTATACCCTGGACGGCTGCTTGTGGGGACGAGCGTGGGTGCGGCCTGTCCTACCGGGGTGACGCCGGGACCTCGATTTTCGCGACATCCGATCACGGCGGCCGGCCCGCATCCCTCCCTGGGGCCTCATCTGGGCCGCCCCGCTCAGGATTTGTGACAGTGCCCGAAGGTTCGGAGGTGGTGTCCGCCTTGCCCAGCGCTTGCCATGACCAGGGACAGAGGAGGTGGCCCGCCTAAACATGGCCCCATCGATAAATTCACCGGGCCGAGTGGTGGCGCCGGGGCGGCCGGTGGCAGCGGCGGCCCCGGGCCGGACAATGCAGCTATCCTGGCGGCCATCACCCAATCCCGAGACATGCTCGATGCCAAGATTGGAGCGGTTGGGGCGGATGTCACGCTCCTGCGCCAGGACCTTCGCAACGCGGTGGAGCGGATCGCTGGGGCCGAGACCCGTATCACGGAGACTGAGGCGGACATTAGTGGCCTGAAGAAGCGACTAGCGGAGGTGGAGAGCGTCCAGAAGACACTGGCGGCCCGCGTGGAGGATGCAGAAGGGCGCGCCCGGCGCAACAACCTCCGCTTCATTGGCTTTCCAGAGCGGTGCGAGAAGGACAACATGGAGCGGTTCCTGACCGGGTGGCTGGAGAGCTGGCTCCCTGAGGGGGCACTGTCTACGTGCTTCGTGATTGAGAGGGCCCACAGGGCTCTGACCCAGCGGCCACCGGAGGGTGAGCGCCCACGGCCAGTTATCGCTCGCCTACTGAACTACCATGACCGGGATGTTATCCTGCGGGAGGCGAGGAACAAGGGCTCCCTCACCTTCGAGAATCATGCCATCATGATTTTCCCGGACTACACGAAAATGGTGCAGCAGCAGAGGCAATCCTTCATGGACGCTAAGGCTAAGCTTCGGGGCCTCAAGCTCCAATACTCGCTCCTGTATCCGGCTCGCCTGCGAGTAATATATCAGTCTCGGACCCATTTCTTCGATTCGCCGGAGGAGGTGTTCCGCTGGACCGATGAGGCGGTGCGACTCCGGCCCCATGCCCAGCCGGGGCTGGACCCGGGCAGGTCTCAGGGATCGTCGCCGGAGCGGACGGATCGCCCGCCCAAGAAGGGCCGCCATCGGAGGTCTCGCTCCAAGAAAAGATCGGCTTCCGCCTGTGCATCGCAATCGGGTGGTGCCAGGGACTCGGAACACTCCGATGCGGGCAGCTGAACATTGCTGGGCCTACACGCACTTTGTATGCTGCATACTGAATTGCTCTGCTTTGGCTGGTGAGACTGTTTCATTTTGTCCTTGATGTGCCAGCCGGTTCCCATGTGAAGACTTCAGTTATTGTCATGGGGACGCAGTGGGGCTCGGAGGGTACCGTATGTGGGCCTCAGACCCTCACAGATGTGAGTGTTGTTGGGGGGGTGGTGTGTGTGTGTCATTGTGGGGTTGTGGGGATCCATTGGTATGGCGGGCCCTGGGCCCTCTGTTTTGGGCCCGGGTCTCTCCATGCCGCGACAGATACTTCAATGTTCTCTGAGGTATTGGGGTGGTGGGTGTGGGACTTGGGGGGGTGTTCTGGTGTTGCACTTGTTGGGGGGGTTCTGGGTTGGGAAGGGGGCGCTGAGTTTGCGGGTTGGGGGGGGTGGGTCCACACATGTCAGAGGCTGTGATTCTTCTCGATTTGCGGGTTGCACCTGGGTGGGAGGGAGGGCCAGATTTTGGACTGTATATTGACAATGGCTGATGCTGCGCTTGTGTCTCCTTCGAAGACCCTGCGGGTGGTGACATGGAATGTGCGGGGTATCCTGGATAAGATCAAGCGTGGGGCTGTGCTGCGGTGGGGGAAGAGGGAGATGGTGGATGTACTCCTGCTTCAGGAAACTCACATGCTGGGCTCCAAGGCCCTTAGCCTCCAGAGGTTTGGTTATCACCAGGTCTATCATGCTGGCTTCACGAGGGGATCACGGGGGGTGGCCATATTGATACATCGTAGGGTGGCCTATGTTCATGAGAAGCAATGGATTGACCCTCAGGGAAGGTTTGTCTTTGTTAAGGGCCTACTGGGCTCCGAGCCGGTGGTCTTTGGAAGTGTTTACGCCCCTCCCCCCCTGCAATGGGCACTGTCTGAGCGGCTGTTTGCGCTGTGGGACGAAATCCCCGAGGTCCTGACTATGGTGGGGGGTGATTGGAATGAAGTCATGGATGTGGGCCTGGACCGCCTGAGGCGAGCGCGTGTGGTGTCTGACCCCCCCCCCCGCGGCTGCCCCCACCCGGTTGTGTGCGACTGTGCGTAGTCTGGGTTGGATCGATGTGTGGCGGCATTTTCATCCCGCAGTGCAGGCCTTCACGTATGTATCGGCGGTGCATGGGTCATTCTCGAGACTCGATTATTTATTTGTACCAGGTGCCTGTCTGAGCCGTGTCAGGGACGCCGCGATACTCCCCAGGGGCCTCTCGGATCATTCCCCTGTCCTGGCCACCGTGACCCTCCCATCTAAACGACAACCCTTTCGCTGGCGTATGTCCGCCTGGCAGTTGCAGCGGCCGGAGTATGTGGCGCACATACGCGAAGAGATCGACCACTTCTGGCGCGAGAACTTGGTGGGGGGTGTCGATGCCATTGTTGTGTGGGAGGCGCTGAAGCCCACGATCCGGGGCATTGATATAGCCTGGTGTGCGGCCGCTCGGCGGGAGCGTCAGGAGGCCATTGTGACTGCCGCGGCCCGCGTGGAGGAACTGGAGCAGCGTGGTCGACTCGGGGGTGACGAGGGCGTCGTGCGACAGCTCCTGCAGGCCCAGCAGACATATTCCTCGGTCCTCTATGAGGAGGCCCGGCAGGCGTGGCTCGCCACGCGTAGCAGGGTGTATCAGTGGGGCGATAAGTCCTGCACCATGCTGCATAGGCTTTGCCAGGCGACTTTCCAACCCCTTGAGCTACCCGGCCTTACGGCGGAGGATGGCTCAGTTATGACCGACCCGGATCGGTTGGCGGCTAGCTTTGCCCGCTACTACGAGGCACAATACGCTCCTCGTGACCCATTGGTGGAGGGCGAGATTGCCTCATACTTGGACGACCTACTCCCGCAGGCAGTTCCGGAGGAGACTAGAACGGCCCTGGAGGCCCCGCTAACGTCCGAGGAACTTGGGGAGGCCCTTGGCCAGTTGAACACTGGGAAGGCGCCCGGCCCGAGCGGTTATCCTGCCGAATTTTATAAAAAGTTCCATGTCCAGCTGGGACCCCACTTTCGCAACGCCCTGGAGGCAGCGCGGTCTAGAGGCGAACTGCCACCAGACTGGCGGCACGCTGAGATTGTGGTCTTTTTGAAGCCTGGCAGGGCGCCGGACCGACACGACTCTTACAGGCCAATCTCCCTCCTCAACATCGAGGCCAAGATCTTGGCGAAAGCCCTGGCGAATCGCCTTCTACCCCACATCGCTGACCTGGTTCACCCTGACCAGGCCGGGTTCATGCCGCGCAGGGCCACCCGGCATAATATCCGGCGGGCGCAGGCAGCGATCGACGCCATGGGTGCTAGGGATGAACAGGCCGCACTCCTCCTCGCGGACATGGACCGGGCCTTTGACTCGGTGAGTTGGGCGTATTTGTTCACCTTGTTGGCCCGCCTCAATCTAGGGCCTGTCTTCCTGTCCTATATCCGTCTCCTGTATGCTAATGTTACGGCGTCGGTCCGGGTAGCCGGTGCGGTCTCAGGACGCTTCCAAATCGGTCGTGGTACTCGGCAGGGCTGTCCGCTGTCCCCCTATCTGTTTGCCCTGGCCATGGAGCCCCTGGCGTCGCGGATACGAATGGATGCCCATCTGCGTGGCTTTGTCTGGAACGATACCCTAACGGATAGGATTGCACTTTACGCAGACGACGTCCTCCTGTTCCTTACCGACCTGCGGCGCTCGGGCCCTCGAGTTTTGGAGATCATGCGGGGGTTCGGCGAAGTCTCAGGGCTCCGCCTTAACCTGTCTAAGTCGACCCTGTGGGTTCTGCGTGGCGGAGTGGTTGCCGACCCTTGGGCCGCCGACCTGCGCGTGGCGACGGACGGCCTGAAATATTTGGGTGTTTTCCTCTCGGCTTCGCGAGCCGTGGCCTGGGCACGCAGTGTCTTGCCGGTGTGGGAACGGGTCCAGGCTGATGTCAAAACGTGGTCCAGAATGCCCCTTACAATCTTTGGGAGGTCGGCCATCTTTAAGATGGTGGCGCTGCCGAGACTGTTGTACCAACTCCAACATTTCCCGCACCCTATTGGCATGGAGTGGTTCCGTCAGGTGAACTCTGTGCTGAGCCGCTTCCTGTGGGATGGCGGTGCAGCCAGGGTGGCCCTGAGGACGTGCTTTCTGTCCACTTACTGTGGCGGTTTGGCCACATCTGACCTCCTCTCCTACTACCAGGCGTCACATCTTCTTGTCCTCAATGATTGGTGGTACGGGGACAGGAGTGACCCGGCCTATGCCCTGGAGAGACATCTCATGGGTGACCGTACGCTCCACACCGTTCTCTACTCGGCCCGTATACGCCGTGGGTTGCCGTCGGTAACAAAAGTGGTCTTTGCAGTGTGGCGGCAGTCTTTGCGCCGCATGGGTTGGTGGGGCAAATTAACGGCTGAAACGCCGCTGTGGCACAACGGTTTGCTCCCAGACCTGGCGGCCCTGGCCGGGTTCGAGGGTTGGGAGGCTATTGGAATTACACAACTGGGCCAGGTCATGTCAGGCGCCACCCTCAAATCCTTTGAGGAACTCCGAGTAGAGTTCCAGATGCCTCAGTCCCAGTTCTTCCGTTACCTACAGCTGAGGCATGCCCTCGCCCCAAGCATTGCCGGCCTCGACTCCCTGCCGGAGTTCAGCCCGATTGAGGCGAAAGTGTTTATGGGAGACTTGGGAGACAAAAAGGTCTCTAGGATTTATCAGTCCCTTGTTACTCACTGCTCATCCACCCTCAGCTCCCTTCGGGAAGCATGGGAGGTAGACGTGGGCACCTTGGATGAGGACGACTGGAGGGAGGCGCTGGAGTCCCCGCGCGGCACCGCTATCGCGGTTCGGCTCCGCCTGATACAATTCAAATACCTGCATCGTGCCTACTATACACGTGAACGCCTGTGGAAGGCTGGGTTGATTGCGTCTCCGGAGTGCCTGCGCTGTGGGGAAGTGCCTGGCTCCCTGTTACATACGGTGTGGTCGTGTGGTCGCCTGGCTGGATTCTGGAGGGGCGTGTGGAGTTGCCTGGCTGAGGTCCTGGGCTGGGATCTTCCTCGAACCCACCGGCTAGGCCTGCTGCACATCATGGAAGGGGTTGGGGGCAACATGTACAAGCGGCACCTGTTGCTCCTGGGCCTGGTGGTTGCTAAGCGCGACTTGGCTCGGGCCTGGAAATCTGTGAGGGCCCCCCCCCTGTCTGCATGGAAGGCTGGGCTGGACTACTTTATGGGTCTTGAGAAACCGGTCTTTGAGGCGCGGGGCTGCCCACGCAAACACTTCAAGATCTGGAGGCGGTGGGCCGACTACCGTGGCCTGTCCTTGGAACCCCCGGCGGAGCAGGAGGAGGACATTTGATCGCAGTGACTCTTCTGGCCCGAATGGCACGACCCTGGTTGCACTATACCTGCTTCCTCTATGTGAATCGTCTTTGTGTTGCTTCTGTACATGTGTGGTGGGGGGGGGGATGGTGGGTACGGGTGGGGGTGTAGTTGGGGTTGGGATGGGTTGTTAGGGCATTTTTAAAGCTGAGCTTCATTGACACTTGCTTTGTGAATACTATGTATATCACCACTGCATTGATACTGTTGTGGTGTTCTTGGTGTGTAAAGATGCCACATTCTTGATACTCTTTTTGCTCAATAAAATTGGTTGTGAAAAAAAAAAAGATGTTGGAATTCGTATATAGTTGTTATAGAAGGGAGATGTGTGGTATTTCTATTGCTATTCCTGATTACCAGAATTGTATGTTTGTTTTGGTTCCATCTTAACATGGTATGGAATGTTATGATGTCATTTATGGTTTGAATAATGCTGCTCAGTTTAACCTGACTCTGTTAGCTGTTGGATGGGATCCTTTGTACAAGAATAAACTACTGAAGAACCATATCATCTTTATTCATGTTTTTTGGAAATATTACAGTCTGCTTTGTCCGTGTAATGATTTGCCAGTTTGTCTGTGAAATCTTGAGTAACAGGATGAGTTCCTTCTAGGCAATTTGGTTTGAGAAATTCATTGAGTATTTTATAGAATTCTTTATTTGCACATTTAGCGTTTTGAATTCTGTCTGAATAGCACCTTTTCTTAGCTTTTTTGATAGCGGACTTGTATAATCTGTTAATTTTCTGAAGGTGAAGTTTGTCTTGTTTGGCGTTTGTTTTGAGCCAGTTAAGTTGCAGCTTTCTAATTTGTTGTTTTATGTCTTTTATTTCTATGTTTCTCCAAGGCGCTTTTTTTCTTTTGTTCTTTTGTGAGGTTTTGAGTGGTAACAGGATGTCAAGAGCTACCTGTAGCCACTCATATAGATTTCGAACAGAATTTATGCTTTCCAGATTTGTACTGGATGTTAGTTGTGTTTCCATGTGTTCCAAAATGAGTTTGTTTCATGGCCGATAGGTGGATGGATGTAAGGTAGTTTTAGGTGAGTCACTTAGCGTTGTTTTATGTTGGAAGGCAAGCAAGTGGTGGTCTGACCATGTGACTGGAGTTATAGTTTGAAAGGTAACTAGTTCAGTATTAGTAAAAATGACATCAAGGATATGTCCAGCGGTGTGTGTCGGATTGTGGACAATCTGATGCAGGTTCATTGCGTCTAGGCCGGTGATTATAGTTTGTGGATGGGTCATATTGGGTTTATCAAGCCAAATGTTAAGGTCACCCAGAAAGCATAGGTTAGAGTGTATTTTTATCCGTTTTGAAACTTTGTCTAGAAGTGCGTCTGTGAATGTTGCGTTGCTAGGAGGAGGTCTGTAAAGGAGCAGGAAGTTACAGGAGGAAGACGGTGTAGGGTTGCATCTTGTTAGAAGAGCCTCACAATTCTTTTTGGACAATGTTGTCACTGTTAGTGATATGTATTGTTTGCCTGAATACATAAGCTAGACCACCTCCTTTTTTGGCTATACGAATTTGGGTGATTATTTGATAGCCTAGAGGAATGTCTTCATGCAGGACTGGAGCCATAGCTTCTCCCAACCATGATTCGGTTTCAATAGTATGTCTGGTTTTGCATCGGTGAGAAGGTCGTAGATGTGATGCTTGTTTTTAGAGAGGGATCGAGCATTTATTAGTTATTAGACAGTTTAGTGAGTGGCCTTTGGTGATAGTGGGACTTTGTTTGGTAGAAGAGTGATCAGTATTGTGTGGGTTTGTAGCAGGTGTGTTTTAGTGCTGGTATTAGCTGTATTAGGATAGCAATCGAGTAGCTGTTCTGTATCGTGTTCCTCATCCAGCATGCCAAGAAGGCATTTTGATGGGTCTGCATGTGTATGTGTTGGAGATGGTGTTTGAGAGTGAGTTGAAGTGCTGTGTTGCTTTTGTGGTGTAACATTGTTGTGAAGTAGACATGGGGAAGCAAAGTTGTGAGGTATGGCATGTTGCTTATATTTTTTGTGTGTGTTTTAAGGTGGAAGGTGTATGAGTCAGGGGAGGGGGTGCAGCATTAGGGTCATGTAGTATTGTTCTAAATTGTCCAATGGATGAGAGGCGGTTAGAAGAGAGGTGCTGTATTGCTGAATCTGTGTTAGGTGTGGTAGAAGAGTAAAAGCTTGGCATTGGAGTTTGTTCCTTTGTGTGGTTTGAAAGGTGGGTATATATTTCTATTTTGTGATGGTAAGTATTATGAGGTGTTGCGCTTTGAAGATCTTGTTGTGCTGGTGTGTTTGATATGTTTTGCTTTTGAGGAGTAATGAAAAAGGGTGCTGATGTATATGTTTCATGCAGTGGATTTGGTTGTGTAGTATTGTTTGTGAGAGGAGGATGTGACGTAGAGGGGGTGGTGATGTGTTTATGAGTATAGTGTATGTTGTGTGTAGGAGGGAATGAAGTAGAGGTGAGAGTGTTTATCTAAGACTGGTTTGTTGCAAGAGTTATAAAGTGTGGGGGTGTGCAGTGTGTGTTGTGCGTTAGTGTTATTATGGTAGAAGGGAGAGGAGGGTGTTTGTTGGACAACTGATGGAAAGATGATTATACGTTTGTTAGTGATAAAAGGTGGTCTGTTAGGTGTAATTACAGTAGGGAGAGTGTGTCTGAATGGGATGTAGTTATGTATGGTGTTGATTGACATTGTGTTAGTGATGAGTGTATCGGTTAGTGGTATAGGATAGAGTTGTGTACTGTTTGAAGATGATGGTGGATATGTGTGGTAGTTGGGATAGTAGGGTGTTTAGATGTGGTTTGGTTGGGTTTGTAGTGCAGGCTGGTACATTAATCTGTGCATAGTGTTGTGCGTGGTGTACATTTTGTGTGAGTGTGTTGCTCTGTTTGTGTATGTGGATGGTGTGGGCTGGGTATTGCTAAATGAGAAAAGGGACAGCATTTCTGGCCCTTGTCCCGACCAGTCTCGAACAGGTCCTCTCTGCCCTTAACAGGCTCATACGGGAAACTGTCCTTGTCCTCTCTGCTCTTAGCCTCGATGCCCGGGCTGAGACGCCCTAAGCCTGGCCTTTTATAGCTCTAATAATCAGGTGACCCCTTCAGCCAATGGGAACCCTAGCCCTAACACTATCCAATCACAACATTAGCCCTAAAATCTAGAACCAATAGGAGACCAGGAGCTTACAGCCAATCCTAGCCCTAGTCCAAGCACCCAATCAGTTCAAAAACCCTGATCTCTTCGTCCAATAAAGGCCCTAGCCCTACCAGTAGTCCCAAACAAGTCCATGCAACCAATGGCACAGGTAGCCCTAGTCCCTACTTCCAATAGAAAGCATAACCCTACTCTAAGTCCCACACCTAGTCCAGTAACCAATCAAAACAGAAGCCCTAATTGCTACTTCCAATCAAAGATCCAACCCTAGCCCTAGTCCCACCCTACTCCCAACAACAAATAACACAGGATGCCCTTCTTCCAATAGCTATCCAAACCCTAGCCCTAGTCCCAACCCTACATTGATTGAATCACAGACCCAGAAACCAATCAGAACCCTCAAATACCCAACCAATGAGGACATTAACCGTAATCCAATAGAAACACCAGATACAACCACCAATCAGTGTAGACATGTACCAACCACTTGCAGACCATATAAGGTTCTAGCGACCTCAGACAAGGTTTACTGGCCAGGGAGTTAGAAGCTGCTTCTCCTGTTCAGAATCTCCTAGGAGACAGACAAGCTCAAGCCACACTTTGGACTTCAGCAGGTAAGGGCCTCACTAACTTGAAATCTAACAATACTGTTTGAATAAAACTTTACTCCCCCTGCTGGCCAAAAAATGAAGTGCACAGGCCCTAGTAAAACAAGGTTTAAACAGCTCACAGAAGCACCCTCTGATGTAGAAACATCCCTGTTGCTGGCGGGGGCTGGTTTCACTGGCTTGCGAACACAAAATGGTGGCTGGGAGTGCACTCTTTTAACATACAGGTCTTAGCACAGAGCAAAGGAGAAATTTGGAGGGAAAACAGAATTGTCACTAAGGAATGAGAGGGACACACTACAGAGGTTGGACTGCAAATCCCACAATTCAACACACTAAATGGAGGCAACAATGGACAGCGAAAACCACAAATTTAAAACACAACACAGGTGATAAAATATGCAATTACAGGCAGGCTAAAACTATAATGTTTAACTGGAACAACCACAGGCATAGACAGTAAACACAGAAAGTGAAAATCATTTTAAAACAACTTTTTGTCTTGGTAAGAGACAGCACTAGTCTGCCTCCTTACCACTTCCTGGACTCTGCTTACTGCAATCTGGGGCACAGGTTGGCTGCAACTCACAAGATGGAGGAGAATGATTTGGGGTGCACCCAGCAAGGCCTTAAGGGGCCTGGGTAGGTGTGAGAGGAAGGCTCAGACTTGCCTGGTAGCTGAATAGCCAATGGTCTGCTGGCCTGGGGGTGGGGGCAGCACAGCTGCTTCTCCTGTTCAGAATCTCCTAGGAGACAGACAGGCTCAATCCACACTTTGGACTTCAGCAGGTAAGGGCCTCACTAACTTGAAATCTAACCATAATATTTGTATGGGCACAAAGACAGGAGTTGAGTGCTTTTTCAGACCCCACGCCCCTTAACCCACAAGCTTTGAGCCTCACAGGTGAGTAAGATGACTGAAATCCAGACCCCACCCCATCCTCCGGGCAAATCATGCTTTGGATATATGGGTATTTTTGGAACTCTTTTAACTCCTGATTGTCCTCCTTTTCCATAATAATACTTTAGCATATCTACAGTTGGCAACTTATCTCGTCTTTGCTTGTGCCTCACTGTGCTATATGTGTCACTTGCGGACCTTTGTGGATCCTGAATTTCCCGCTGGTCATTTGTACATCTCTTTTATGATTCTCACTAGCGCTTCATGTGTCTCTTGCTGTCTCTTTTTTGTCACTCACTGGAACTTTGATGTCTCTTGCTTTCCATTTTCAAATGGTTCCTAGTCCTTTCCTGTCTTTTATTGCCCCTTTGTGTGCTTATGTTCCTTACTATGTTCCTTACTGTCTTTCGTATTAATATTTCATGTGTTTTTTGTTCTGTTAGTTTTGTTGTCTCCTTGTGTGTCTCTCACTGTTCATTGTGTAACTTTCACTGCCCTTTATGTGCCTTAAGCTGCTTTTTTTCTGCCTCCTGCTGTCCTTTTCTGTGCTTCCTAGTAGGGTCAGACTGGGCTGGTCTTCACGGATCAGTCTGTGGGCCGGTTTTTAAGCAGTTTGTTGGCCTATTTAAGGGCCAGGTGGGCAGATTGCAGTGCTAAATTTGTCAAATAAAAAAAGTTAATGCTGTGGCCCTCGTCAGGAGGCCACCTCAATTTGCACTACACATCGCCACTGTACTTACACAACTACTAACCATCACACTGCTACAAGTATGATAATCAAGGTTGTTCAAGGTGCCAAAGATTTAGGAATGGTTTGGCTAGCAGATATTAGTTGTCTTTAATGTATATCGAATTAAGGAACAACTGTTTTTCTGCTCATCTGTAATTTGCACAAACAGCGCCACAACATGTCATAAGTGCAGGTTAAGTGCTGTGCCGAGCACAGTTGGCTCAAATTAGGCACTGGTCTGTTGTTACTGCTGTTTACTCTGATATTAAAACAAGAACGGCACAAGTCGGAGATGTGTCATCGCAGGACCCCAAGATGTAGCTGATGCATCGTCGTCGAGCCGCTCAAGGATGCATAAGGAACAGGAGGTGACGTGCCATCCGTGATGCAATATCTTCATCCATGTGGCAGGGGCGATGAATCGGCGGCGAGGGAGATGCTCTGGATCCAAGCCTGCAATTATGGCGATGTGTGGATTTTGTTCATTTTAGCACTTTATATCCACCAAGGGCCCAGAACTGGATTGGCACCACTTGGCAGGGCAAGCATCTCAAATGATAGAGTCCAGGTGGTGTTGCAGGTGAGCTGGAAGTTTTAAGTCCCTGAGACTTCTAACAGGAGGCAAGCCAGGAAAGCCAGTGAAATCACTTTGGTTCTGGGTTGTAGAGATACAGGTCCAGTCATTCTCACTCCCAGGCAGGGAGGGCAATAGGTCAGCATAGCATAGCAGGAGTCCTGCTGAGTCCAGCAGAGATCATCAGAGTGACAGCCCTTTCAGCAGAACAGCAGTCCTTCCTCCTGGCAGAGGATCCAAAAGTCCAGAAGTGTACTGAGTTGATGGTGCCTGGGGTCCAGTACTTATACCCAGTTGTGCCTTTCAAGTGGGGGAGACTTCAAAGAGAGGCCTTTGAAGTGCACATAGTCCCTGCCCTTCCTGCCCTGGCTCCAAACTCACTATAACGGTGTGTGGGGACAGGACACAGCCTATTGAGGTGTAAGTGTCAGCCCTCCTATGATGCCTAGGATGTCCATCAGGAAGTATATGGCCCATCAGTCACACCTAAGCTCCCTTTGTGTGTGGCTGGCTAGAGGGAATTCACAAAGCTTATCTGTCACCTAACCCAGACATGTATTCGGAGACAGGCAGAAGGCACCAGATGCTTAAAGTATATAAATGTCAACTGTCTAAAAGTGGCATTTTAGGAATTACAATTTGAAATCTAACTGCACCATACGTTACGATTTTCAATTGTGATTCCAGACACCAAACTTGGGGGTCCCATTTCTTCCCAAATGGGAAGTACACTTATAAGATGTAATAGGGTAATCCCAATGTTAACCTATGGGAGAGATATGCCTTGCAGTAGTACAAAATTAATATAAGAGTTTTTCACTACTAAAACATGTAAACTAAATAGTACAAGACCTGCTTTTTAAACACCCTGCACCGTGCTCTTAGGCTGTCCAGAGATTACCTTAGGAGTGACTTATATGTATAGGAAATTAAGGTTTGGACCTGGCAAGATGGTTAACTTGCCAGGTCGACATGACAGTTTAAACTGCACATAAAGACTCTTCAATGGCAGTCCTGAGACATTTTTAATGGTCTACTAAACTGGGTGGCAGAGTCAGTTCTCCAGGCCACTAGTAGCATTACATTTACAGGCCTGGGGCACTTGTAGAGCACTTTACCTGGGATTTATAAGTCGGACGCTCAAACCCAGTGGCAGTGGGTTCACGGACGCTGGCTGTGCTTGGGCTCGCCTCGCATCGTTTAACTGGAATTTTTTAAAAATCACTCTTGTGCTCTGTTTCCGTCCCTTACCTTCAGCCGCTGCTTGTTTGCTGTCTTCCCCCTCCCCTAGCCCCGGTAGGGCACGGCTGAGTGCCGCTTGTTCCGGAGGGCTGACGGGGTTGTGGGCTCCATCTTTGGTGGGGCAGTGGTGGGTCACGGTTGAGCGCAGCAGCCATCGCGCTCCCATTCCTTCAAAAGGGACGCCCCATGCGCATGCGCAGCGGACGCTCAAACCCAGTGGCAGTGGGTTCGCGGACGCTGGCTGTGCTTGGGCTCGCCTCGCATCTTTTAACAGGAATTTTTTAAAAATCACTCTTGTGCTCTGTTTCCGTCTCTTACCTTCTGCTGCTGCTTGTTTGCTGCCTTCCCGCACCCCTAGCCCCGGTCTGGCACGGCTGAGTGGCGCTTGTTCCGGAGGGCTGACGGGGTCGCGGGCTCTATCTTTGGTGGGGCAGTGGTGGGTCACGGGTGAGCGCAGCAGCCATCGCGCTCCCATTCCTTCAAAAGGGACACCCCATGCGCACGCGCAGAGGACGCTCAAACCCAGTGGCAGTGGTTCGCGGAAGCTGGCTGTGCTTGGGCTCGCATCTTTTAACTGGAATTTTTTTAAAATCACTCTTGTGCTCTGTTTCCGTCCCTTACCTTCCGCTGCTGCTTGTTTGCTGCCTTCCTGTTCCCCTAACCCCGGCCCGGTCCGGCACGGCTAAGTGCCGTTGTTCAGCAGGGCTGACAGGGTTGCGGGCTCCATCTTTGGTGGGGCAGTGGTGGGTCACGGGTGAGCGCAGCAGTCATCGTGCTCCCTTTCCTTCAAAAGGGACGCCCCATGCGAACGCACGCAGCGGCAAGCCCGTCTGCGCCCGTCTGCGGCCGGTCGGGACTAGGGGCGCTCCACTCTGCCCAATTTTTAACCTTTTCATTAGCCCAGCTTCGATCCATGCAGGGTTTGTGGACTTTGGCAGATTCCACCATTGTCAAAATTTCCAAACTCGGCCTCACGCCGCTCCTTTCACTCCCCACAGTCTGGCCCCGGTCCCTCCTCCCTCTAGCCCACCAGAGCCATCCCCTTCGCTCCCTGTGACCCTGAAGGACTGGGTTCTCTAAGACCCAGCGGTGCCAGGGCACAACACCTGAAACCTTCGTGGGTAACCTGCTCCGGCGTACGAATCACAGAGACACGGGACACTTCCTTCGACGTCAAAGATTCAAGGTTTATTTACTGCAGGGAACACAGAAGTCACGACAAGCAACACACGTGCAACTTGGGGAGACTGCTTCAAATTGGTTCTGTGGATCGCTCCTTTTATACAGTTTTTACCCATAAGACAACATGATACACAAAGGTTTACAACCCGGTTCCCACCATCATCCCCCAGAGGGGTCGCTTTGGTCACTTTGAAACACATAAGGTCCGGATCATAATTGCGGAAACATTTGGCGGTTCCCAACTGTAAAAACCCATCTTCCCAACATTAGTGCATTCCAATCGGTAGTAAACAGATCGAAATAGGAACAAAGACAGGTGCAGAGGAAGACGGAGACAGTGGGGAGATTGGAAAGGGTGTAAAAGGGGAGGTATCGGGAAACACGAGATACAGGCATCAAAGGGTCGTGCCTAATGAGATGCACGGCTGAGGCAATAAGCCCGTGCGGCAAGATGAGCCTTGAGCGGCGCCATCTGCCTTACAGTAACATCCCCCTCGTCATAAAGGCACTTACAAAGGACATGTGTCTTCCGCAGATATCTTGGGAGTCCCAGGGTCGCGAAGCGGACAGCGTCCGTTCGCTGGCTACTTGAGGGCAAGAGACAAAATGGATGCCGTATCTAAGATGGAACCCGTGGGTACAGATGAAAAACCCACATAACAAACGAACGGTTTAAGTTAGCACAGCGAAACTGCGCACACTTACTAAACTCGTCATTTGCGGTTCATAGATACCAGACTCGACCATATTCGTGCGAGTCGGAAACACCACTTACAATTGCCACGGAACCTCAGACGCTCCTTTTGCCCTCATGTAGGCAAGCACTAGTCGGAATCATATTCGATATTCATCAAACCATCGAGATGTTGCTGTAGCATAGCTCTGTCCAATCGAGTCCCCTTGGTAACAGGTGGTTGTCTTATACACGTTGTAGCACAGAGGCCACATAAGGCAGGACCGCACTGCACACAAAGGCAACACGTGAACAGGAACACTACAACAACTCCGATGATCATCAGAATCTTCCAACCCCAAGTCGACATCAGGCCCCAAAACCATCCAAGTAACGTCCAATCCCCTACATCCACGTGTATGGATTCGGAGATCTTATGCAACCTCGAGATGGCTTGATAGACAGTAGGGGCATTATCTGAAATGAAAATGCAGCAGCTCGAATGGATCACCTTACATACCCCACCTCGATCTGCTAAGATGACATCTAAAACCATACGGTTTTGTAACGTCATAAGTCTCTCCGCCTGAAGTTCTGTGGTGATATTACCAAGGGCACTGGCAGTAATATTAGCTGTCGATTCTACCACTCGAGTCAACTGTCTCAGGTTCCTACTATTGACCATAGGACCCCAAAACGGGAGGAAACCCTTGAAAAAGTCCCCTGCCTCTTGGCCGGCAGTATCCTCTTCGCTAATTACGCCTCGTACAACTCTAGTCTTATGATAATCGGCATCTACAGTGAACGTCGGAGGCAACAGATTTGCAATGAAGCATGAGCCCATGAAGTCAGCGGGCAACCATGCATATGCACGATCATAACAGATAAAGTATGTACCCTTGGCAGCCAGAAACACAGGGGACGAGGACATCGGCAAAATGTAATTTTCAGTGCAAGCACTTGCTCCAAGTCGGGCTTGCGATCTTCGGCCACGACCCATAAGACAAAAATTACCAGTGTGGGGTACGACCCATATTGGAGGCGAGCTTTTAAGCTGCTTCTCGCTAGTGAACACACTATATTCACCTCTACTTAGGACCCTATAGGCTTGTATCTCTTCTTCAGGAATAAGCGAAGGATCATAGATATCACTATCTAAATCCTCTATTGCTATCGACAAAGGTTTTTGATACGAGGTAGGACCAGAGTAGGGGGAACGTGGTTCTCGAATGGGGTGGAAACCCAGTGCGCTTCGAAACATTGTTTGAAATGCTCGAGCTGACCCTTGGGAACTATACGGTAACACCAGATATGGAATTCCCTTATCCGTAGTATGTGGCATCAATCCACACACCCAACAATTAGTAGTGTTAACCACTAACTGATGCTGATGAAGGAGCTGAATAAAGGAATTGTTGCGGAATTCTACACGTCTAGCCTGTTCGTGTTCCGGTAACATGTGAAAGGAATGAGGAGAAGCAGTAGAGGTAAGATTAGGGTAAGGAGTAGGAGTAGGTGTAGCAGGTAAGAAGTAAGACATCGTGTAATACACCCCACCCGCCAATAATGCAGAAGCAGTCAGAAACAATACAAACAGTTGGAATATAAAACATTTGGTACGACTAAGTTGCTGCAGCTTGAATCGATGAACCTGAGCTCCCTCCAAATCATTCAGCTTCGAGAATGCCATTCCCTACGACCGTCCGCAACGTTTCTTGACGCACTTCGTTCTGTGTAGCAATAGTCAATCCCTAGGAGTTCCCAGGAACCGACGGCCTTTAACCTAGCGTCAAGACCTACTATCCAGAAGGAAGTACGCGCGCGGCCCTACGGCCTTCAATACACAATATGTATGTATGCAAAAACGAAGTCTCTCAGCTGTGGAAGCAAAAAGTACAAGGAATGAAGCTCAATATATATACATACAGGAATAATTACAGTAATACGAAGGTTCAAAACTGATCACAGAAAGCGGTGTTATGCAGTTGTCAATACAACAAAACCGAATCTTTTATTTGTCCTTAGTGCAAGATCGCAAAGAGTATCGGTGTTTCCCAGGACGTGTCTGCTCGTCGAACAAAGGATCCGTTGAAGAGACAGTGTCCTGCTGATCAGTTGATTGTTCTGGTCTTGAGTCTTTTGATGACAATTGTTCAACAAAGTCTTTCTGCTGCGCTGGGGATTCTCCAACAGGCTGTGCGTCGCTGAAAGGTACGAACGCCGGCAATGTTTCTGTTTCTGTAGACGCAATGCCTCTCCTTACCCACGGGTCTGCCGGCAAAGGAATAGGGACTCGCTTTGTATGGGTGGCATGCACCCAATTTTTACGCCCCTCAAGACGAACGGCAGTCCTCGTGGCCAGGAGCACCTGGTAAGGTCTGGTGAACCTCGGGTCCAGATTGTTTTTACGTGAAAAGTTTCTTGTCACCACCCAGTCTCCGGGCTGGAGCTGGTGGCCCTGACCCTCCGTCTGCGTCGGCAATGCGTCGTAAACCTGTTGGTGAATTAACCTCAGTTTAGCAGTCAAGTCATGTAAATAGTCGATAAACATTGGGTACTCAAGATCAGAAAACATTCCTGGCCTAGGAACCCCCCACACATTCGCAGGACGGCCGAACACTATTTCATAGGGACTAAGCCCTACTCGGGAGTGTACAGTCGCCCTAGTAGACAGTAATGCCAAAGGTAAAGCGTCAGGCCACGAAAGACCAGTCGTAGCCTGAATCTTCGCTAGCTTTAGTTTAAGGGTGCCGTTGTACCCCTCAACCAATCCAGCTGACTGGGGATGATTGGCGCTGTGGAATTTTTGATTAATTCCAAGGCCCTTACACACACTCTTCATCACACTACCCACAAACTCACTTCCGTTATCTGACCACACGACTCTAGGCATTCCATATCGAGGAAAATATTCCTTCAATAGGATTTTCGCAGTAGACAAAGCAGTATTATCTTTGAGGGGATAGGCCTCGATCCATCGGGAGAATGCACAAACCACAACTAAAACATATTTCAGGTTGTTGCATCGCTCCATATGGATGAAGTCCAATTGGATCACCTCAAAGGGATACGAAGGGGGAGCAAAACTACCAGGAGGAGTTGGGGTTCCTTTGCCAGGATTGTACATCATGCACACCATACAATTCTTCACCAAACGTTCAGCACATTTCGTAATGCCATCATTCTTCCACACAGGCGCCACCAATTTACAAATGCCTTTCACGCTAATATGTGCTAACCCATGTGCCATTGTCACAACGGCCAGCACATACGCATCAGGCAACAACCACCTTTTCTGATCCGACAAATCAATCCAGCAACCATTCGCATCCAACTTTCCCGTACTTTCTTTCCACTTCGCTTTTTCAGTCTCAGTGGCCTCATTCTGAATTGCTTTCACACTTTCGATAGTGTCCTCACACATACTTGATTCTGTAGGCCACCTAACCGAACTCGTCACATACATTCGAGTGCTAAGGTTCCGGGCAGTCTCCTTAGCAATCTCGTCTGCAAACGCATTACCACGACCAACATCATCCGTCACCTTACGATGTGCACTACATTTAACAATCGCAACTTGCGTAGGCAAAGTCAATGCATCCAAAAGATCATTCACCAACTGGCCATGCTGAATCTTCGTACCGTGCGACGTCAAGAAACCTCTCTCTCGCCACAATCGTCCAAAACTGTGCGCGACGCCAAAAGCGTATTGGCTGTCGGTGAACACATTCACACGTTTCCCTTTCGCTAACACACATGCTCTAGTAAGAGCAATCAATTCCGCAGCTTGGGCAGAATTCTGATTCAATCTTGCAGTCTCAACAACAGTATTCAACGTTACAACAGCATAAGCAGTAGTCACATCACCATTCGGCAACTTAAAACATGACCCATCCACATACAAAGTACCATCCGGGTCTTCCAATGGGGTGTTTTTAAGGTCCACTCGACCTTTCGTTTCCTCTTCAGTCCTCAAGTAGCAATCATGTTCTGCTACTTCATCTGACTCTGTGCTAATTGGTAACAAAGTTGCCGGATTTAGGACATTACAACGTTTTATCTGAATATGACTTGCCAATAACGTCAACTCGTACCCTGACAACCTCGCACTCGTCAAGTGCTGAGTTTTCGTACGATTCAAAAGAGTATCGACTGCATGCGGAACCATCACCGTAAGCATATTATCCATGACCAATCCTGCTGATTGTCGGATAGAGACCGCAGCTGCCGCAGTTGCTCTCAAACAACTCGGCAATGCTCTAGCTACTGGGTCCAAGGTCGAGGAAAAATATGCACATGGACGCTGCTTACCACCAAAAGGTTGCGTCAAGACACTCAAAGCCAACCTTCCCTCTCGTGAACATATAATGTAAACGGCTTACTGTAGTCAGGGGTACCTAACACAGGTGCCGAACACAATGAATCACGCAGTTCAGAAAAACTTTTCTGACATTCTTCCGTCCATGGTAAAGGAGTTGAAACATCCTTGCACGTAAGAGCCACCAATGGTTTCGCTAGCAATGAAAAATTAGGAATCCATTGCCTGCAGTACGACGTGATACCTAGAAAGGCACGCACATCTCTTTGGGTGTTTGGCACAGCCATTCGTGCAATCGCTGCAATTCTCTCTGGGGTCAACCTCCTTCCCTCCTTTGACAATAAGTGACCTAGATAGGTTACTTCTTGACAACAATATTGGAGTTTAGTAGGTGACACCTTGTGATTCAACTCACAGAGATGTTGCAGCAACGACACCGTAGCAATTTTGCAAATGTCCTGAGTATCGGCAGCCACCAATAAGTCGTCGACGTATTGGATCAAGGCCGCACCGACCGGCAATTTAAACTCATCCAGTTGACCCTTCAAGGCTTGACTGTAAATCGATGGACTTTCACAGTAGCCCTGAGGAGCGCGTTTAAACCGGAAGCTACGTCCACCGAGAGAGAAACCGAAAAGGTCCCTGCTCTCTTCGGCAATCGGGATGCTGAAAAACGCATTTTTCAAGTCAATCACCGAAAACCAGGATGCAGAAGCTGGAATCAGAGTCAGTAGCGCCGTGATGTCAGGCACGACGGGAAATTGAGGAACAACAATTTTATTCACTTCCCGTAAATCGATAACAAAACGATAAACAGGCGGTTTCGAAGGATCAGTACGTTTAAGAATAGGCAGCACAGGGCTGTTGCACACGTTTCCCCGAGTCTCTTCAATAACATCTTTCTCAATCAGATCATAAATGATCGCTAACAGTGCTCGTTCACCATCAAGGGAGATACGATACTGGGGAATACGAGGCAAACGTACATTAGATTTCAACTGTACGACATAAGGAGAGATATCAAGTAGGCCCACGTCATTCGGACCTGTCGCCCACAAAGACGCAGGAAGAGAACTCAATTCCGGTGGGAGCTTGTCGAGAGACAAGTGCATGGGAGAGACAACTCTCTCTCCAAACGTAAGCTTTACACCTGCAGGAGAACAATACAAAGTTGCATACAAACGTTTAAGCAAATCCAGGCCCAAAAGATTTTCACCACAACCAGTAGTCAAAATCAACGGAGCTTGGAGCTCACGTGGCCCTATTGTAAGGGGCAAAGGGCGCGAAACTGGATTGCTAACAGGGGCGCCAGAGAATCCAACGGAAACATTTGTTAAGCCGGACAAAGGTGCGCCAGGGAGTTTCGAATGCATGATAGAACTTTTCGCTGCACCAGTGTCCAACAGAAAAGGCTCAACGACGCCCGATGTAGCAACTGCGACGTAAGGCCCTCTCTGATCAACCGGAACTGATACCACTCCCTCTCCTTGTCTTTGGCTGTCCTAGTAATTACTATCGTCAGTTCCCTGATCGACGTAATAGTCGTCTACATTATACTGCGCAGATCGTCCTTGCGACGATCCACGTTGATCGAAACAATTATTAGAATTAGATGAGTTGTCGGAGCGATCGTTCTGAGCACCACGACCTCTACCACGTGATGTCTGCTGCGAACCACCACGGCCTCCTCTAGACGGATTACCACTATTACGTTCGTTTAAAACAGGACAATTGAATTTAATGTGTCCCTCCTGTCTACAATAAGCACATTGATTGTACCCCAACGATGATCTTTGGGAGGAGGAATCGTTTCGCGGCTGTGACCGATTCGATTGCGGCTGCGATCTGTTCTGTTGGGGTGCATTTTGATTAGAACGCGGCGGATACGCTTGTTGCAACAACACTTTGGTTTTCAGCTCTTTCGTCTTTTTGTCAGCACGGTCATTCTCTTCTTTCTCTCTATTCTCATAGTATTGTGCCGTAGCCAATATCTGGGCTGAGGTAGAAACGGCCCATGCACTTTCCGAATTCTTTAATTTGCTGCTCAAATCGGGCAATAAGTTCGAAACAAATTTATCCACAAACAACCTTTAGCCACCCTCGGTACCCATATCCTGTCCACTATGGTCAATGAATGCTTCCTCAAACCTCGTAAAGAAGTCGGAAACACTCTCATCTTTCTTTTGTTTGCAAGCTGACAATTTGTCCCAATTTACCTTCATAGCGGGCATAAGAGTTTTCATTAACGTAATTATTCGCTGGGGAAGAGCAGTAATCAGCTGGTCGGGTTTAGCACCCCCAACTTGTCCGGCGTCTGCCGCTACAATGGCATTCCAATCACCACCCAATTCATTCTGATGATCTTCCTGCCGAATCTTAGCCCATACCGGTTGCAGTACAACATTACCGAACAACATATCGATATCGGAAAGATTCATTACCGTAGCATCTACGAGCTGCGATAATTCCTTGTAATACCCTGTAGGATTTTTGCGCGGATCAGGCAAGGATTGCTTCACCTGTAACACTTCCGAGCGTTTCCATGGGAGATGTATCCATACTCTCTGGAAATGCCCCACTGTTGTCGGAGGTTGAGCATTAGGATTAGGCGGGATCCAAACCGGTGGAACTTCACGCATAGGATATTGGCCAGAATCGTCTGGTTGGTTTTCAATATCCTCAACAAACAATGCATGAGGTATCGGAGCGGGGCGGAGAGATAGCAACCGCTCAATAGCACGTCGAACATTAGTATCCACTATCAGTCCATTCGAGAACTGGAGCTGAAGATCAGACAAAGCGGCCAGCACCTCGTCAGGCGCATCAGCCGATATCTGATCGCGAAGGAACTTACACATTTCATCAAACACGTATCTTTGGGTTGGTATATTGAATTGACAAAATGTTTCGAGAACAACACGTGGCGGATTTCTGAGGGGGTTTACCATCCAACCCATCGCCATATTATATAGCGCAACGCGTTCTCTGTTTCCAGGAAGCTGACTACGTCTCTGAGGACCATCAGAACCAGCGGACCCATGAACAGGTCCGAGTGAATGAAAGAAACTAGCCGCAAGGGGAGAGTTACGACTACGAGTAGAAGGAGAAAGATATGACACAGGACTAACAAGAGAAGGAGTAGAGACCGTAGCAACAGCAGGAGTTAACAAAACAGGAGCAGTAGCGGGAGCAGGAGTATGTGGAAGTGGAGGAGCAGTAGGGATAGCAACAGACAAAGGAGCAGGAACAGTCGGAAGAGCGGGTGCAGGTTGAGGAACAGGCGGAGGCGGAATAGGCGGAAGAAGAGGTACGGCAGGGACCACAGGAGCTGCGGTACCCTGTACGTACGGAGGTGGCGACTTCATAAGATAGGACATTAAGGGATCCTCAACTGCCTCTTCCTTCTTTTCCGACTCCGTAGGCAAAGCAGGATAACATTTATCTATAGTCATACGCTGTAATCTATCAAACACTTCCTTATCCTTAACCTCCTTATCACGCTGGAACTGCTCAGCTTTCTTAACTATGGTAGCAACATTATCTCGCTGAGTACGTTTATTCTGTCTGATTTCTTTCTGTCGGGCTTCTTTGCGCCACAACCGAAAGGCATCAAACATGGCCGGCCTTGATTTTCGTTCGAACAACTTAATTTCTAGATTATCTAAGATCGGCGCCTCGAAGCTACCGTGAGGTGGCCAACGAAGGTCGCCGTCCTTCTTTGTATATTTAATCCAATAATCGTTAAAGGTAATCGGGCCTAGCCCATGTTTGCTATACAGGTCATAAGTAGGAGTTCCAACCGGAGGTATCGGACACGAATCCTCCAGTCGGGAATCCACACCACAAGGTCTGAAACAACTAAGCAAAGTACTACGACCAGGCATCTTGCACACTAGCCGGGTTTCACAAACTTCAAGGGTTACGGGATTTACCAAGTCCCAGCAAGGAACAAAACCCTCGGTTTTTGGCGGCTGCAGTCGTCAAACAACACAACAACAAAACGCTAGCAAAGTGTCACCGACAAAAACACTCACACAGCGTTAACAACAAAAACACTCGCTAAAGTGTCAACAACCAAGAACTATGGGAGCGACCCACAAATACTTAACTCAAAGATCGATGGCGTCACCAGGAAGGCCCGTCTATCGTCTCGCTATACCAAGGTCTACGCCAGGCGCCAAAACAGGTCTACAGTCAGGGCAGCAGTCCGTCGCAGCCGTCAGGAGGCGGGAATCTTCGCGGGAAAAGTCTTCGGGCCACTTATTTCGACAACAGGATCGATGAAGCGGAGTGCACCTTCCCTCGGAGATTTCACACGAAGTTCCTCACGATCGTCGGGCTTGGACCGGTACCACTGATGCAGCCCCACGTTGGGCGCCAACTGAAGGACTGGGTTCTCTAAGACCCAGCGGTGCCAGGGCACAACACCTGAAACCTTCGTGGGTAACCTGCTCCGGCGTACGAATCACAGAGACACGGGACACTTCCTTCGACGTCAAAGATTCAAGGTTTATTTACTGCAGGGAACACAGAAGTCACGACAAGCAACACACGTGCAACTTGGGGAGACTGCTTCAAATTGGTTCTGTGGATCGCTCCTTTTATACAGTTTTTACCCATAAGACAACATGATACACAAAGGTTTACAACCCGGTTCCCACCATCATCCCCCAGAGGGGTCGCTTTGGTCACTTTGAAACACATAAGGTCCGGATCATAATTGCGGAAACATTTGGCGGTTCCCAACTGTAAAAACCCATCTTCCCAACATTAGTGCATTCCAATCGGTAGTAAACAGATCGAAATAGGAACAAAGACAGGTGCAGAGGAAGACGGAGACAGTGGGGAGATCGGAAAGGGTGTAAAAGGGGAGGTATCGGGAAACACGAGATACAGGCATCAAAGGGTCGTGCCTAATGAGATGCACGGCTGAGGCAATAAGTCCGTGCGGCAAGATGAGCCTTGAGCGGCGCCATCTGCCTTACAGTAACATCCCCCTCGTCATAAAGGCACTTACAAAGGACATGTGTCTTCCGCAGATATCTTGGGAGTCCCAGGGTCGCGAAGCGGACAGCGTCCGTTCGCTGGCTACTTGAGGGCAAGAGACAAAATGGATGCCGTATCTAAGATGGAACCCGTGGGTACAGATGAAAAACCCACATAACAAACGAACGGTTTAAGTTAGCACAGCGAAACTGCGCACACTTACTAAACTCGTCATTTGCGGTTCATAGATACCAGACTCGACCATATTCGTGCGAGTCGGAAACACCACTTACAATTGCCACGGAACCTCAACCCCTGCAATCTCCGTTCTCCTTTTGAACACTAGATCTGCGGTCAAGCATTATCTCGAAGTCTTGGTCCTGCTAGACACGCACAAACCTGATTTACTGTTTCTTTCAGAGACTTGGTTCTGTCCGGACTCACTTCCAACTCTCTTAGCTACCCTTCCCCCCTCTATTACGCCATCCGCGCCGACCAACCGGTCGGCAAGGCTGGCGGCGGCGTTGCTCTCATTGCCCGTGCTGACCTTCATTTCCAGATATTATCAGCCCCTCCCATTGCAACAGTTGACTATTTAGTCGTCCGCTCTGCCTCCTTTTCGCCACCTCTCACCTGTTTGCTTATGTATGGTCCCCCACAACCTACCCCGCACTTCCTTCCCGCCATCCAGGACCTGCTGGCCACTCTAGCAGTGAATAACTCCTCCATCCTGGTGCTTGGCGATTTTAATTTCTGGCCCTCCGACCCGGCTGAGGATCTCTTATCTAAAGAATTCTCTGATTCTCTCTGCTCTTTCAATTTTGTGTCCCATGTTCACACCCCCACTCACATCCACGGTCACATATTAGACCAGGTTTGGTCGCTTAACTGTCCTTTTTCCTCCCCTGTGGTCTCCCCATGTGTCTGGTCTGACCATTTCTCTATTTCCTTTTCTTTGCACCTTAGCCCTGTTAAGAAACCTCCACTTCCCAGGAACACTTGGGCCCGTAATTGGAATAATGTGGACATGACATCTCTCTGTTCCTCCCTCTCTGCCTCTTGCCCCAATCTTCAAGATCTCCCTTTTCATTTTCAAGGGGACTTCTTAAACAATTGGCTCAGCAGAGGCTGCGATCAGGTGGCCCCACTCAGGCGAGTTACTGCCAGGCGCGACTATGACGCCAATAGGTGGTTCAACGCCGCACTTAAGGAGGAAAAGCTGGCACTCCGGCAAGCGGAGCGTGCCTGGCGACGTGCCTGTTGTCCCATTCTTAAAACTCAATATACCACACTTCTGAACCAATACAAGAAGTCCATTCTCCTTGCTAAAACCGAGTTCTCTTCCAAAATCTTGCTCGCCGAAAACCAGCCGAGAGAAATCTTCTCCATTGTGCAAGACTTGGCTTTTTTGGATAGAGTTACTCTTAAACCTTCCCCATCCCAGACCCTCTGTGATTCACTCAACAGTTATTTTTTAGAGAAAATTATAGCTATTAAGCCCAATGTCTCCCCCCTTCTCCCTCCTTTTCGGATCCACAGCCCTTCTCCCCCCAGATGCACCTTGACCACTTCCCCCCTCTGACTAAAGAATCATTTCTGTCCTGTAGTATTCTGCATTTGCTCTGTTATGCTCTCTGCACTTTCCTTCCTCATTCTACTGCTTGTTATGTCTTATTCTGTGACATCAATGTGTGACAGTACCTCTAGCCAAGACAGTACCTCTAGCTAAAAGAAGTAGAAGATATCCAGTTGAGATTGTTGTGCCTCTCCAATCTTGCCTGCCGACTACGCCAATGTAAGATCCAAGTTTAAGTTGAAGGATCACGCAGGACACAAGTTCAGATAGTAAAAGTCCAAGGTTTAATCCAAGATATAAAGAAGCACATCCAGACCTCAGCCTTAACAGGATTAACCGCCGAGGGTTTCAAAAGATACATTCTAACCCACAAGCTGAAACAGAACACCCAGTGATGTCACACATTGATGTCACAGAATAAGACATAACAAGCAGTAGAATGAGGAAGGAAAGTGCAGAGAGCATAACAGAGCAAATGCAGAATACTACATGTCCCTTCTCTCAATGGTAAAGTCAGGCTCCCAATCCGACATCTGCCCTGCACACATTCTAAAACAAATTTATTTGGCCTGTCCCTCCCCTCCGCTCACTCTCCTTAATAATTCCCTCGCCCATGGTATTGACCCTCAGTCTCACAAATCTGCGATCATCATTCTCATTTAAAAAAAACCCGGTGCAGATCCATCCTCACTTGCAAATTATCGTCCCATTTCCCTCCTCCCTTTCCTAGGCAAAATACTGGAACGTCATATCACCCAAACACTTAGCGTCTTTGTGGAGGAGAACGGCTGTCTAGCCTCCCGCCAGGCTGGTTTTCGCCCGGCGCACTCCATGGAGTCCGTAGTCCTCTCTGTGATGGACAACCTCAGAGAGGGCATGGCCACCAACCAACCCCAAGCTCTGGTTCTCCTTGATTTGTCCGCCGCCTTTGACACGGTGGACCATTCCATCCTCCTCTCCCGTGTCGAGGCGGTTGGCATCAGGGGACCACCTTGGTTTGGCTGGCATCCTTTCTGAGGGATCGCACTCAAGCCGTCCACCTGGCTAACTTCTCTGCAGCCTCTCAAATGGTTCACTGTGGAGTCCAGAAAGGATCTTCCTTGTCCCCTCTGCTGTTTAATTTGTACATCTCCCCCCTTAATTTTGTACGTCTGCAGATGAATGTTACTATCTACAACTACGCTGATGACCTCCAGCTTGTTTTCAATTTATCCTCCTCTCCAGAATCCACTCACAATTTTCATTCTGTTATGCTCTTCATCAGGGACTGGATGAGCTTCAACCATCTGAAACTTAATCCCGACTAAACTGAGTTGGTGTTGACTGATGGCTCCTCCAGTGCCTGGAATTCTTTGTTTTCGCCTCCTTCCCTGGGCTCTCCTCCCACCCCTTGCTTTTCGGTCAAAACCTTAGGGATAAAACTTAACGCTCACCTCACCTTGCACTCTCAGATTAGCTCAGTTGTTTCCTCGTGTTTCTTTTCTCACTCTCCGCACTCTTCGAAAGGTGTCACGTTTTTTCTCCTTTTGTGCCCTCAAACTTATTCTGTCTGCGATGGTGATCTCCCGTTTAGACTACGGCAATGTCTTGTACACCGGTGTCCCCGCATACAACCTTCGGAGACTTCACCTGGTGCAGAACCAGGCAGCCCAACTTGCTTACAACCTGTCCAAGTCTCATCATGTCACCCGCTGCTCAAAGCTCTGCATTGGTTGCCTATCCGGGAACATGCCCTGTTCAAAATGGGCTGTATAAACTTCCAGGCCAGGGCGGGGACAGCCCCCGGCTTTATTTCTTCTGAGATCAAGGCCTACCTTCCTAGTAGAGAGTTGCCTTCTTCTTCACAATCTCTTCTGGTTGTCCCTCGTTTCAAGAAGAAGAGGTCAGGAGGCGTGACATTTTCTACGCTTGCGCCCACTTTCTGTAATACCCTCGCCCCACTCCTCAGGTCCTCCCCCCATTATCTGGAGTTTTGGAAAGCTCTGAAACATTTCTCTTTGCCCAAGCCTTCCCACACTAGTAGTTCGTCCTTCCCACTGTCCTATGGTCTGCGTCCCTAGTGCCAAGAAACCGCTCGGTGGACGTGCGCTTTATAAATATTTTATTTCAATTTATAAGTAAATGAAATATGCCAGTTTAGGATAAGCCAATGTTGCCATGTTTAAAGCAGAGAACACATGAACTTTAGCACTGGGTAGCAATGGTAAAGTGCCCAGAGTCCTAAAGCAAGCAAATAAAACCGTCTGCAAAGCAGAAAGTCAGATGAAAAAAAAAGTCAGGGGAAACCATGCCAAGAATGTCCGGTCTAACACGTATGAATAATGTGCTCTGAAGTAAAGCACTGAAATAAATATCTGCGACAAAATTGTTTTTGAAAGTAAGACCTGCAACCATTGCATTTACACTTACACAATTAGCATTTAAAAACCAATATTGACCAGATTGACATTTTATGAATTGATTTTTATGACAAGGTAAATTCCATTAATTCAGAAAATTTCCAATAAACAGTTTAAATAAAATGGTTTCTCAGTATTCTTATTCCATGAAATGCTTTTCTATGAAATCACATACAGCTCAATAGAAGAGGTGGATGAGTAGTCTAGATCCTCAGAAATCATTTCTTAAAATTTCCCCTTCTCCACTACGACAGGGGACACAACCATGAAGATAACTAATAAGGGGATCCAGCCCAGCATAAGCCCACCAATTATCAATGCAGATGGCCGGGTCTTGCTCGGTCTACGGTAATAGTAAGCATGCTTTGTAGAGCTGGGCACGGCTCTCCCCCTCCCTGTGCAGGCTGCTGGAGGCTGCGAGTTGTAGTCTCACCCTCCCACGCAGAATGCAAACAAACAGTCCTGGACCCACAACATGGAACTGCCACTGCCCCGCTCAGCATGTACCCCTATCACGACTACATTGCAATTAATGTCATGACCTACTCTGTGCGTGTTTGCGCTTTTATCTTGCCTGTTTGTACTGCTTCAATAACCACATGATTATATGTTACCCATTTGGAGGTCGATTTCGAGCAAGTGTTTGCTGTTGAATCATTTTTATTAATCATATTTTGCAACTTAACTTTTCAGCTAATCTAGTTGGATTCTCTTGTTACATGTAAAATGTTATGCTATTTTAATGGCTCTTTTTCAGACTATTTGAAATTACACATAAATGAAGCCAGAACTAAAAAAAAGGGCTCATGCTGTGAGGAAGCTAATTGAAATCTCTGGCTACAGAAGGAACAAACTAGTAATAAAAGTGTTCTCCTAATTACCCAGTAGAGGGGGGGCTATAAGTGCGCATCGCCTCCATCTATCCGGGAAGTGGATTCCCATATTTTTTGATTAATCATAGGTTAGGTTTCCTGTCATGTCTAAGGCAGTTCCCTCCTTTTCCCCAGAGCTCGCACTGTTACTATCAACAAGCGAGGGGTGATCGCTCTCTCAGTCGCTTAAGGTTAAGTTACTGCTTGTTCCAGGACCGCAGAGACGAGATACCGGCTTTTTAGAGAATCATCATTTCAACCTGCATCAACACTTGACTCTTGCCTTGAAAAAGCCCACGGCCTAAAGGCCACTAAGGCGAAACACGTGTCGGCTGTTCTTTATCCACAGATGTAACATGAAATAAAAACTACGCAAGTAAAACTTTCAAAGAACGTTTGCATTTCATTTTCAGACTACTATTGACAAATCGTGGGGGCACAATCCTCCATTTTTCCTCTTAACTTACTCTTACAATGGCTCTTGGGTGAAGTCTTTCGCGAGGAATGTGTCACAACACAATTGGGCCCTGACAATTGTAGCACCAAGGCTCAGAAATTTCCACCCAAACAGTTACCCATAAGGTTAAGTTGACCTGAGCACTTGCACATTTTGTGTAAGGGCCTTGGCTATTACTTGAAAGGCATGACCAGGGCCGAATTGGCCATTTGTTCCATTGGGCATTTCACATGGAGTCTGGAGTAACCGGAGAGCAGTTTTTGAAGGTGTAAGCAGACAAGACAGAGATTCCAAGGAAAGACAGGAAAGTAGTGGAGAGTGCAGGGCTGCGTTTGGTTCTCAATACTACCCCAAGTATGACCACAAAACGTATTCTTTGTAATTTGTTGCCATAAAAGGTTATATTGAGAACAGCTATGCCTCACAACTGCTGTCTCCATTCTGTCCCTTTATTAAGCACCTTAGAGGTGGGATACAGATGGCCCATTCAGATGTAAGACAACCAGCTAGCCAGCTTGACCACCCACACATTTAGAAATTGCGGCAGAAAAGTACATTCCCTCATTCCAGGACTTACGTTTAGCAAAAGATCATGCCTGGTGGGCAGCGATGTTGGTCCTGAGCCCTCAAACAGCACTTTATATCTTCATTACAAATTTTAAAAAAAGACAATGTTCCTGCAGTGCAGTGCTTTTTCTTTTTGTTCTTGGGAGCCACTGTTTATTTTTCTCGCATGGTGACCCTGGACAGGAAAAATACAAATCTGGATGCCCATCATAAACATGAAAAACCATCTATTGCATCAAATTTGGCATCCCTGTGGCAAACTGCCAAAAGCCAATGATTTACCTTGATCAAGCTGCGGTTCTCCCGCCTCTAATGAGGTCGAGAACCCGTGAGGGTGGCAAAACATGAGCTCTGCCAGAGTTCTTTGTCCTCTGAACTTTGAACGAAGCCTAGAGTTACTACCTTATTTTAATGCAAAATGTTATTCAAATAGTTAGAGAATTGCTGCCAATGCCATATGTGTTGGTGTCATGAAGAATGTGTCAACAAAAGAACTTTGATGACATCCCTTAGGCACTCAAATTGGTGAAATCCTCCAAATGATGCGCTAGAAGATGAGTATTTTCAACTATATGTTTATTATTTATACATCCATTGATGAAATCCAATTTCAAAAGATATATTCAACTCCGTAATGCATATTAATATTCATGCTCCATATTAATATTCCTGCTCCAATGCATTTCGGGCTACCAGCCCTTCATCGGGGAGCCTCTACAAACAAAGACGAACATAGTTGTAGCTATAATGACGAACATTTGTCAAAGTTTTTTAAATAGAAATAGACCCTTAGCCCAGGGTGTTCACCGGTTGACGTGTAAAAGTGCGAGAGATTTTGCCAAGACCGTAATTTGGATCAAACACTAAGTGGCGTGTAGTTAACAACAGTCGAGTAGTCAAGGTGGATGGCAGGGCGCCAAAGAAGATAGTTTAGATAAGGCTCTAAAGAAATAGTAACAGTAATGTGAAAGGGTGATGCTGCGTAAACGAAGGTGAAAAGCGTGCTAAGAAAGCAATGCTCAGGGGTCTAGAGTGGCTATAACTTACTTGAGACGAAGTTCACAGCGTTTCAAGGACGCCGACCGCAAACCGGCATGGTTAACCCGGAAATGCGGAAGTATGCTTGATAAACAAGTGCGTGCAGTTTGAGTGAGTCACGTGATCGCGAGGGGTAAAGAACGAAAGAGGACTAAAGGAAAATGTGTAGTACTAGCGTACAGAACGACTAGAATACGAATTAAGCAAATGATAGTTCATAAAACAGTTGAATATAAACAAAGTACTGGCATAGTATGCAAAGTACTGACATAGTATACAAATTATGGTTTAAATTGACAAATGTCTATGCATTGATAGAAATCCACGGTGTGGAGATCAGATCAGAACTAAGGGCACCGTTGGTGCTGTCATTCAGGATTGTGATAAAGTTACAGATAGCATGAAAACTCAATCCGTTCATTTAAGCCGAAGGGCTTGATCGAATTTAATTTATAAATCCAGAAATTTTCTCTTTGTAGTAACGCCCTATTATTGTCTCTTCCTTCTGATTTTTGGACAATTTCCAATGCCATGAATTTGAGCTGGGCTATGGTGTGGTTCATATCCAAAAAATGTGTCGCTATAGATGATTTGAGATTCTTTGTTCGAATGTTTGATTTGTGTTCATTGACACAGGTTTTCAACTTGCGCTCCGTTTTGCCCACATATACCTTCCCACATGGGCATTTAAGTAGATAAATAAGGTTATTGGAATCACATGTGGCTGTGACTCTCAGGTTAATGTTGTAACCTTTCATGGGGTGTGATAGTTTGTTGCCTGTAATTACGTTATGACAATTGTTGCAGTTATTGCATGGTCTAGTGCCTTTGTAGATCACTGATTGTTCTGTAGGTTGTTTAAGAACTTCACCAAGATTTTTGCCCCTAGTGTGGGCAAATATAGGTTTGGCTTCAAACATATCTTTAAAATCTGTCTCTAACTGTAACATTGGCCAATGTCTTAGTACAATCTTTTTATATGCTGAACTAGCATTAGAATATTTAGATACAACGACCATTCGGTCATTTTCTTTTTTCTTTCTCGGTGATTGTAATAGTTCTTGTCTGTTTAGTTTTTCCACATCATTTTTTGTTTTTATGAGTAGATCTTCTGGATATTCTCTCGATTTAAAGCGATCAATCATTTCATCCATTCTGCTTTCCAAAACTGTAGGATCTGAGGTGATTCGTTTTACTCTTAGTAATTGAGACTTAGGTAGATGATTTTTTATCGATGGCTGGTGAAAGCTCGAATAGTGTAACATGTTGTTACGGTCAGTTGATTTTCTGAAAATATCTGTCATGATTTGATAATTTTTTATAGTGATGCGAACATCCAAAAAGGTTATTGTTGTTGGGTCTATGGTCCAAGTGAACTGAATGCGCTGGTTAACTGAGTTCAAAGTGGTTAATGCAAGTTCCAAGTTAGCCCGTGTATCTTTCCAAAGGATGAATAAATCGTCTATGTAACGTACATACATTTTTAGGTGATTTTTCCACAACGGGTTCAGCCAGATGTTGTTGTTCTCAAACTCTCCCATGAAGATGTTCGCGTATACTGGGGCAGCGCTATTTCCCATGCTGGTACCTACTAGTTGCAAGAACCAATTGTCTTTATAGGTGAAGTAGCTGTGGTAAAGGGTGAACATTGTTAATTCCATCAGGAATAGTTTCAAAGGTTCATCTACATCCAGTTTCATGATAGCTTGTTCCATGGCATCTATACCTTCTTGATGTGGGATAGAAGTGTATAATGAGCTAACATCAGCTGTACATAGCCATAGTTTCTCATTGGGGTCTATTTGAATATCTTGAAGTCTTCTCAAGAAGTCAGTGGTGTCGCGGATGTAGCTAGCCATAGATTGAACGACAGGTTGGAGGTGACGGTCTAGATACTGGCCTATAGGTTGGTGTATGCTGCCGCATGTTGATACAATGGGTCTGATGGGGGGATCCATTACATTTTTGTGTATTTTGGGTACAGCATATATTCGAAGACTTTTCGGATACGATTTCAATAAAAAGTTCTTGGTTTTTTGATTGATCACACCTAATGATAGTGCCTTGTTGATGATTCCTTGTAATGTCCTCATGAATTCTGTGGTGGGGTTGCTGGCCAGTTGTGAATACGTGGTCTCATCAGATAGATGGTCACTGATTTTTTGGTGATACATTGTCGAGTTCATAACGACTAATGCGCCGCCCTTATCTGCTTTGGTGCAGGTTATGTCGTCATTATTCGCAATCTTCTTGAGCATATCACGGTCTTTTTGTGTGATATTTTTAAAATAGTTTTTCTTGAAGTTAATGGTTAACAGGTCTTTTTTGATCAATTGTTCAAATAGGTCGATGGTTTTATGACTCTGAGGAGCTTGGAAAGAGCTGAAAGTTTTCAGGCCCATGAGAGGGTCAGGCTCATTATCTCCCAATGGTGGTGCTATGTTGGTAAAGAAATGGCGTAGTCTTAACTTTCTGATCAGTTTAAATGTACTGATTTCAAGTTCTAAAAGGTCAGTCCTGGTCGTTGGTACAAAAGAAGTGCCCTTCTGGAGTAGTTTAATCTCCTGTTCTGAAAAGGTGTAGTCCGATATATTAATCACTAACTGACATTCGGTTTCTTCTTGAGGTCTTTTTTCGGTTGAGTAGTACTTCTTGTTTGTGGTGGTCCTGATTTTTGTTTTGCTCCTCCTGGATCGTCTGATTCTACGACCTGTTCTAAAAAATCATTATTGAGTGAGGAGTTTGATGTGCTTGGTGTTTGTTCGCTTGTGGTGACTTGTTTAGATGGAAAACCTGGTTTTCTTTGACGATTAGAAGTGTCGCTATCCGAGGATGATGTTTCGGTGTTCTGAGTATAGGGGCGATTTCTTTTTCTATTTGAAGAACTGCATTTAACAGCAGTGCACGGGTTTTTCATATATATGTGTTGGTGTAACACATTCCATTTATTTTAACCTCAACTTTCTAATATTTATCATCCACATAAGACATGGTACATATTTCGTAATACATTTCAGTTCATTTATTTGGGTTGAAATGTTTAGCGCGCTCCAGTCTGCAGAGATAATTCAATGATAAAGTTAAAAAGCACTTCTTTGTATCAAAATACCTATTTATATATTTTTTCATTATAAAATCTGTGCTCTTTTACCCTTTCTCAACCCTTCATGTAGCCAGTGCAGCTCTCCACCAAATTTAGCGCTTTGATCAAGATAAACAACGTCCTGAGAAGTAAGTGTCAGGAAACTCAAGAATAAACAAAAATCTGATAATCCCCCCAGAGATCTTGCCAACTCTCAGTCATGGCTGAGTGGGTTTTTGGAGACTTTCGGTCTGGTGGACTGCTGGTGGTTGATGCATCCAGAGCAGATACAATACACTTTCCATTCTGGGGCCCATGGAACACTTTCCAGACTCAACTACATTCTGATGCTTGCAGCGCAGTCCCCTTCTGTCAGAGAGATCAGACACCTTGCCCGGGGCATTTCAGACCATTCCCCATTGTGGCTCTGTATGGATACTAGAGTGTGTGGTGCAGGACGAGTCGCCCCCATAAACCCCTGGTATTTACGTAACCCTAAGACCCGTGCTGGTTTGGTGAAGTCCCTGGATCGATACTTTCTTGAAAACGAGGGGTCTGTGTCCTCATCTGTGTCACTATGGGAGGCCTTCAAGACGGTCATTCGTGGGCAGGCCCTATCTTTAATTGCTGATGCTAAGAAAACCAAAAATCAAGATATTGTTCATCTTGAGACGGAAATAGTTGAGCTTGAGAGTGACTTGGAATCAGGCGTTACTCATGCCAAACTCCACGCCCTTGGTCTGAAACAACTGGACTACAAATCCTTCGTTACGGATGCTGCCAAAATAATGCACAGGGAGCAGCAGGGCAGATTGTATGATGTTGGGGACAAGGCGGGTAAATTGATTGCGTGGCTTGATAAGAAAGAAAGGGTGAATCGTGTGGTTCCCGTGATTCAGAAACTGGATGGAGTGTGTGTGACTGATCCGAGTGAGATAGTGGGGTATTTTGTGGACTATTTCGTACAGTGTATTGTCTGGTCTCTGATAGAGCTGAGGAAGACTCTCATTTGTTGCTACGCGATATTGCACTGCCGCGCCTATCAGAGGCTGACCGAGACCTAATGGATGCTCCACTGTCAGCTGATGATATTGCAATCGCCATTCGCTCAGTGCGCTCTGGCAAGGCCACGGGCCCCAACGGTCTGCCCATCGAACTATACAAATTGCACCCTGATAAAGTTGCACCGCATCTCCGAGATATGTTCCTGGAGTCCCGAGACCTTGGCTCTTTCCCTTGTGATCAGCGTTTAGCTACGATTGTGGTTATTCCTAAGGAAGGGAAGCCTCGGGATCGCTGCGCTTCATACAGGCCCATCTCACTGTTGAACGCCGAACCTAAAATCCTAGCTAAAGTGTTGGCTAATCGGCTGATCACTGTGATTGGTGACCTGATCCACCCGGACCAATCTGGTTTTATCCCACATCGTAACACCGCACTCAACTTGCGGTGTTTGCATGGCGTTCTCGCGAGGGCGGAGTCTATTCATGAGCCGGCCGTTTTGGCTTCCTTGGACGCCACGATGGCCTTTGATACTATAGAATGGCCGTATCATTGGGCCGCCCTCACGAAATTTGGTTTTTGTTCCGAGTTTATCGGGTGGGTGAAACTTCTATATGAGGAACCGCTGGCTCAGGTGGTCGTTAATGGCAGAGTATCTGATTCTTTCACTCTTGGGAGGGGTACGAGACAGGGATGCCCGTTGTCCCCCCTACTTTTTGCACTTGCCTTGGAGCCTCTGGCTGCTTGGCTCCGATGGGAGCCTTCGATAAAGGGCATCCAGTGGACCCCAGATTTTGTAGACCAGATCTCGCTTTACGCTGACGACATCCTGTTGTACCTTACCTCCCCGCAAAAATCTGTTTTGTTCAATGTCCTCACTTCTTTCGGCAAGAACTCAGGTCTAGTCATCAATTGGACTAAATCATGTGTCTATGTAATTTCTGGTGGTCTCCTCCCTTTGCCTCGTAGATTTCCCATCTAGGTCTCGCAGAAGGTATTCAAATATTTGGGGATATTTATATCATTGGACCCCGCTGTTCGCTATGAACGCAATTTGCTTACCCCTCTCCAGAGGCTGACACTCGACGTCGTTCGCTGGCGTGGATTACCATCGTCACCGCTCGGTCGCGCTGCACTTTTTAAAATTATGTCCCTGCCACGGTTTTTGTACGCGCTCCAGAATTCATTCGACACTATCCCTGCAGACTATTTCCGGGAGGTGGAGAGCTTGCAGAGGCGGCTTGTCTGGGGCGGGCGTGCGAGAATCGCTCTCGCTAAACTTACGCTCCCAGACTTCAGGCAGTATTATTGGGCCTCTCAGTGGAGCGCATGCACCCAGCCCAAATCCTGCATTTGAGATGGATAAGCTTCAGTTGCCGGGTGGGAATTATAACAGGGCGCTCTACTCTAGGGTGGCAGGGAGAAATTTAACAGGTCCCACTAAGATTGCTGTACGAGTCTGGTGTGATGCGAATGCGGCCCTGGGTTGGAAGGATCGACTGACACGCAGGACTCCTTTGTATGCGTCTGAGAGATTGGGATGCCTCTGGACAACGAAAGGTTTTGAGAAATGGGATATGATTGGTATCAGCAGGGTGGACTACCTCTGGGCCAAGGGTGCAGTTAAGACTTTTGAAACGTTGCAGAAGGAATATGATTTGAGTGACAGGGAGTTTTTCAGATACGCACAGGTCCGCCATGCCTTGACCTCGGTCTTCACTACCGGTGTCAATATCCCTGAGTCCTCCCCGCTGGAAGATCGTGTGCTTGATGGTCACGTGCCTGATAGCATGATCTCATTAATATACAAGAAGTTGATCAATAATCAGGCGGACCTTCTTGAACACCTCAGAGAAGTCTGGACTGGGGATGGGCTGGAACTGGACGATGAAGACTGGCAGTCTGCATTAACTTCACCTAAGGAGGTGGCTATTCCCGCCCGCCTCCACCTCATCCAACTTAAAATTCTCCATTGTGTGTATGTCACCGGTCCCAGTTTGGTTTCCATGGGTTATTCTGCGGATGGGCTATGTAAGCGTGGTTGTGGAGTGATTGGTCCCTTCCTCCATATTTTTTGGGAGTGCCTCGAGGTGGCTGTATTTTGGAATCATGTGCATGCAGTGATGGAGAGTGTCACCGGAGTCGCGCTGTTGCCTGAAGCCCGGCGATGTCTGTTGAATGTGTGGGAACCAAATGATTATAGTGTCGCTCAGACCCAGTGGGCAACCCTTGGGAACATGATTGCCAAAAGAGACATTGCTCAGTTGTGGGGTTCCCGGCGGCCGCCCACTGTGTCGGTATGGAAGGACAATATGGATTGGTGTATGTTTAGAGAAAAGACTGTGTATTTGGCTAGGGGTAGACCTAGGGCGTGGACTAAAGTCTGGAGCCAGTGGAACGCCTACTGCGGGAACATATGTACACCCCCGTTTGATGACAATCTGGACATCTCCCTCTCCCCCTGATCCGACATTCCATGTCTTGTTTAAATTTTATTCCTATTCTCGGCTTCCCCGCTGGCCCCCCCTGATCCCCTCCATTAACTATCAGCTCAGCTCACACAACTTTACACTTGGAGGTCCCTCCCGTGCGAGCACAATTCCGCTTACAATGTTTTCATGCCTTGAGACTTGTTCTTTTCTTTCTTTATTTTACTTTCCTTTGTAAAAAACAAAATAATACTCCATTATGACTCTATCCTGTGTTGCTACGAATCTCATCCTGAATCGCTGCCGGGCCTCAGGGATGTCGGCGAAAGAGCTGTGGTATATAATAATTACTTTTGCTTTGACTAGCAGCCGGCCCCTGTGGTTGTAGGCCCTTGTATGTAACTTTATTTAAATGCACAATAAAGACTTTTAAAAAAAATAATAATAATCTGATAATCAATAATGTGGACATCTCCAAGTAAAAGACCCATACACAGTTAACATAGGGAGATCTTCGGATAACCCTTCTCTTCTTTTCTGTCAAAGTATTAGGGATTACACCTTTCATTAATATCGATGATGGTGGCATCCTGATGACTCACCGTGATCCTATGATGACCAGGTCCATCTCTCCACTTGACAGCGCCACATTCATGTATGCCTTGGTACCACTGGTCCAACCCTCAACCAACCACCTTCAACAGTAGCTTTCAGTCAGACCAGCATTAACATTCTGCAGACAGCACCCCAACCGCAGCCTCTGGCTAGTCCTAGAACATCCTGATTAAAAGGACACACAAGCATAATTACTGTCTAAATGCGAACACCAAGCTTTCAATACAGAATTGTGATCCAAGTATGAAATCAGCCTTAAGCAAAATCAGTTGACAGTACATCTGCAGACTGAACAATATGTGTACTATAGTTAGACATTACTGGCAATGAAATTGCCACTGCAAACCAGTCCAAAAGCTCCATGTCACACATAACCCAGGCCGTATTCCCTTTAGATGCAGCATTAGCATGTATATTAAGGAACTCGTGTCTCTACTACAGCTTAATTTCTACCAGTGTTGACCAGTACTTGCTACATCACTCAGTTCTGGGTATTGGGACTTATTTATGAAAGTATTTTTGCATTAGCATACAACCCACCATCTGGCATTGCTGATTGAGCAGTGATACTGTGTGCCCGAACCCATGCATTAAGTCATTAACTTCCAAGATGTGCCTGATTTGAGAGATGGTTTGCACCAACACATCCATTGTTTCTCTTTTGGTTGCACATTGTGATGTCCTTGTTGGTTTGAGGCTTGATGGGTACCTGGAGTCAAGAACCTAGTCTAGAGCAGGCAAGTAGGTCTGTGTGGGATGCAGGTGCTGGAATTTTGCATGGTGCTGGGCTGACCTGCTGCCGGGGATCGAATTATGAACCCCTGTGTTCCGAAGTCAGCTGCCCTGGCTGCCCTGGCTGCCCTGGCTGCTGCACCACACCTCTTCTGCGTTACACTTCGTTCGACACAGCTGACCACGTAACCCTGATCCCATTTGGGACCCCTCAGTGTGGATTACGGGAAATATTCTTCATTGGTTCTATTCCTACCTTTATATATGACACAACTTTTTTTTTTTTTTCAAGACCTTTATTGGCATTTGTTATTCGTTCACAGCCACGAGCCTACAAGCCTACAACCCTGGCGCCGGCCGCAAGTAGAAGATAGAACATAGCGATGATTTAAACATAGATTTCTCAATACAATAACATTAGATCCGGCATTGCATTGCGTAACTTGAGGTCTTATAGTTTTATGATTTTGTAGATGTTCAACACTGAACAAAAAACAAACAAATTATCAACATAAAATATGAGACCCTTACAAGCTAACTGTCGTAACAGTGTAATAATTGTGAATCATGGTATTTATAGGCAGACGGGGCTGGAAGGTGCACAATTCCTATATAGTAGTTTGTGTACGTGAGTCATTCCTCTTCACCTGCATCTAGTGTGAGTACATAGTCCGTGAGATAGCTCCAAAAGTCCTTGGGCCTAGATTTTGCAGGCAGTTCTTCCTCGTAGGTTTGCAGCTTGTCCCTACAGTTGGACATATCCCGTAACCATCCGGATGTTTTGGGCACTTGCTTGCTGAGCCAGCACTTTGCGATCTGTCTCTTGGCTAACAACAGTGATATCACACAAAATTTACGTCGGGTAGCTTTGAGTTGTGGTACGAGACTGAGCAGGCAAGTGCGTATTGTGCATTCCATCTCTACTCCTATCATAGCGTACAGTGCAGTTATCACTTCCGTCCAATAATCATGGATTTTAGGACAGGACCATGCCAAGTGCACAAACCCTGCGCCCTCCTCGTTACACCTTTTAAATCTGTGGTTATCCTGCAGGCCGAATTTGCACATACGCGCAGGTGTATAGTATGCCTGATGCACAAACTTGTAATGGATAATTCTCAGATTGCCGTTAGGAGTAAGAATTTGCATTAATGCACAAGTTTGCTGCCATTTCTTTACAGACAGCGGTTCCACCAGTACCGTGTCCCATCTTGCTTTGGCTTTGTCAGTGGTGTGTGTTATCTCAGCTTGTGCTGTGGTGTACAATCTAGATACCAGGTGTGATAAGTCTTGGGTTGTAATGATCAGTTGTAACGTGTCTAGGCTATTAGGTTCGGTAGGGAATGTTGGATAATGTACCTGCATTGCACGTTTCAGTCTGTAGTGCGTGAATCGAAACATAGGTGTTTTATTGTGGATGTATGTTAGGTCCTCTGTGTTGACAAACGTGCCCTCATGAAACAGGTCACCCATTCGTTCAATGCCAACTTGCTGCAAGAGGGACATGCCCACTTTTTCACCAGTGACCGATATTGCCTGATGGTAATATAGAGGCATTGCAGGCGCATATAATGGAGGCTTATGTGCCAGTTGGCCCAATTTCCTCCATGCTTTAATGGTGGTGTCAGCGGTGTTGATGTCTTGAGCATGTAGTGGCTGCCGTACATGGGATAGTATCGGCAACGCATCTCCCTCCTCGATAGCAGTGTGTGTGAGGTACGGTATTTCGTGGTACCAGTATGCAGCGTATTGTGCCTGGTGCATAAATAATACAGTAGAAAGTCCGGCACCCTGAAACCTCCCCGAATATATGGAAGTGTTAGTGTTTGGAGGTCCACACATGCTTGTTTTTCTGCCCATATAAGTTTTAGTACAAGTGATTTTATGCGGCGGAACACCTCACCAGGGGGCGTAATAGGGATGTTATTAAAAAGATATAGTAGTTTAGGCAATATATTCATTTTCACGATCGCTATACGATCCGCTAAGGACAGTGGCAGTTGCATCCAACGTTGTATCTTATCTTCCAATTTGGATATTGCTGGCCCGTAGTTGGACCTGATAACCACTTCGGGATCTCTATGGTACATCACACCCAGATACCTTATAGGATCAGATTGCCACTCCAATGGGTATTGAGTGTCCTGAGGAGTTGTCGTATCTGTTAGAGGGATAATGGAGGATTTGGACCAGTTTATGGCCAGACCTGAGTGCCCACCAAATTTGATATATTCTCGCAATATTTGGTTTAAACGAGTGTTGGGATCGCGGAAACTGCAGAGCTGACGACTTGTAATTCTGTCGGATTAGACAGGCTAGGGGTTCGAGGGCTGAGGCGAATAATAAAGGTGAAAGTGGACATCCCTGCCTAGTACCACGCTGGATGTTAAATAAGTCTGATACGTAACCGTTACTACGAACTTGGGCGCACGGAGTATATTAGTGATACCCACTGGACGAATTGGGGAAACCCATTCTCTGTAGAATAGCAATCAAATATTTACACTCAATAGAGTCAAAAACCTTGGCGGCATCCAGCATTACCGCCACTGCTCTTGTAGATGGTTGAAGATAATGCGAGAGAGCAAACAATGATCTAGTATTATGTGAAGTGGAACGTGTAGGGATAAACCCTGCTTGATCCAGGAGGACCAAATTCGTCATCCGTGGTTTCCGTCGAATCGCCAATAATTTCGCCAATATTTTGGAGTCCGCATTTATAAGTGAAAGCGGTCTGTAAGAGTCACATATTTCTGGGTCTTTGGTAGGTTTGAGAACAGCGATTATTACTGCTTCACGTAGTGTTGCGGGTAATTCTGACCTGTCAAAAGCTGCACCGTACATTTCCACCATATGGGGGGCAAGGATATCTACATATCGTTTATAAAATTCATTTGTGTATCCATCGGGACCTGGCGCTTTCCCATTAGGGAGAGTTCCGATTACCTCAGTTACTTCCTCTACCGTGATGCTAATGATTCCCTCTGTCCATCCGACAGCCACCCTATTGCCAGATATCAAAAAATCTCTTCCGTCGATGCAATCGGACACGATCTATATAGATCCTTGTATGTGCCCGCAAAGCAGTTCAAAATTTCCGTGGCTTGTGTATGGATCATACCATCTTCAGATTTAACGCGTAGTATAGCCGTGTGTCCTTTACCCTCGCATATTTTGGCCGCCAGTACGCTGCCTGGTCTTCCCCCTCCCCATAAGATCTGGCCACGTGTTTCTTGTCCATGTATTTAATTTCATCTTCTACAAATGTCTGGTGTTCTGAGTGCAGCTCTCGCAATTCCCCCAAAAGTGTGATATCTTGAGTGGCCTCATAGGCCGTCTCCAACTCCCTCATACGTATTTCACAACGTGTAATTTGCCGTCGTATGTCCTGTAAAATGCCTATCGTGGTGCTCATGCACACGCCCCGTATTGTGGCCTTGAAGGCTTCCCATAGTAGGCCTGGATCTTCCACCACTGGTTCATTTAATTGGTAGTAGTCTTTAATCGCTTTGTGGATGGTGTCTGCATAGATTGTACCCGTGAGAGCACAGGAGTTAAAACCTCCAGTGAAAAGGGGGCGGAGTGTAATTTGGGATCGTTAGGGTTAACAACACAGGGTTATGATCTGATAGTGTTCTGGGTAGGACTTGCAGCTCTCGTGTCCATAATGCAATGTTGCCCGTGCCCAGCCAATAGTCCAGGGGTGACCAACTATGGTGGAGTGCTGAAATGTGTGTGGCCCCCGGTTTATCAGGGAATTTGTGTCTCCAAATGTCAGTTAACGACAAATCAGTGAGCATATGCAGGAGTTTCGCCCTGGCATGCTTGTGCGGTTCTGATGAATGTACGGAACAGTCCACCCCCTCCTCTACAGTCACATTCCAGTCACCCCCACATATGATGTGTGTGTTTGCGAGCGTTTGTAGATGTCCCCATAGGTCCTGAAAGAACTCGGTGCATCTATATTTGGACCATATACATTGAGATGCGTTATCCGGTGACCACGTAGGGTGCCAGACACGATCACATATCTACCATTAGGGTCGCTGATAGCGTGGTGTACAGTGAAATTCAGACCCCTACGAATTAGCATGATCACTCCTCTTGAATACGAGGAGTAGTTAGCCATATATGAGGACTCCGACCAGCGTCCACCTATGTGTTTGTGTGTGTTAGGTGCGATGTGTGTCTCCTGTAGCACAGCAATGTCATCTTCCCATCTATTTAAGTAGGCAAACACCTGTCTAATCTTTTTCGGCTGTGTGAAACCACGGACATTCCACGTGAGGAAGTTGACATGAGTTCTTCCAGAACCGGATCTATGACGTTACAACACGTTATTTTACAGCGCAGACCGTTACAACGCAATTTTTACAACGCAGGTACCATTACAATGCATGCCATTACAACGCATGGCATTACATAGCAGATACTATTACAACGCATGCCATTACATCGTAAGAATAGGTAAGTATATCTTTTTTAAAAAAATGTAATACATTTAATTTAATTAATTTGAATTAATAAATATAAGTTAAAAAATTTAAAAACAGTAATTAATTTAATTTAATTTAATTATAGTAATTTAATTAATCTTAAAATTGAAATTAATTTAATATATTTAATATAATATAATAAATGAAATATAATAAATTTATAAATAGTAAATAATATAATGTAATTTATTACAATAAATATAATTTAAAATAATACTTAATATAATTTAATTTAATATAATTAAAGAAATTTAATTAATTTAAAAATTGTAAATAATATTATTTAATTATAATAAATTAAATAAATAAAAAAAGTAATTAATTTGATTTAATTTAAGTAATGTAATTCAATTAATTTTATAATTGTAAATATTGTAATTAATTTAATTACATTTAATTAAATAATTTAATTAATTTAATTTATTTAAAGTCGTAATACCCCTGTACACCAAAAACCAAACCTAGCCCTAAAACCTAAAAATACCCCTGTACCCCAAAAACCAAACCCAGCCCTAAAACCTAAAAATACCCCTGTACCCCAAAAAACAAACCCAGCCCTAAAACCTAAAAATAACCCTTTACCCCAAAAACCAAACCCAGCCCTAAAACCTAAAAATACCCCTATACCCCAAAAACCAAACCTAGCCCTAAAACCTAAAAATACCCCTGTACCCCAAAAACCAATCCCAGCCCCAAAACCTAAAAATACCCCTGTTTCCCAAAAAAACAAACCCAGCCCTAAAACCTAAAAATACCCCTGTACCCCAAAAACCAAACCTAGCCCTAAAAACTAAAAATACCCCTGTACCCCAAAAACCAAACCCAGCCCTAAAACCTAAAAATACCCCTGTACCCCAAAAACCAATCCAAGGCCTAAAACCTAAAAATACCCCTGTACCCCAAAAACCAAACCAAGCCCTAAAACCTAAAAATACCCCTGTACCCCAAAAACCAAACCCAGCCCTAAAACCTAAAAATACCCCTGTACCCCAAAAACCAAACCCAGCCCTAAAACCTAAAAATACCCCAAAATTACTTAAATTAATATATTAATATTTTATTTTAATTTTAATATTAATTAAATTAATAAAATAATGTAAAATTTAATTAAATAAAAATTATATACTTACCTATACTTACGATGTAATGGCATGCGTTGTAATAGTATCTGCTATGTAATGACATGCGTTGTAATGGCATGCATTGTAATGGTATTTGCGTTGTAAAAGTTGCGATGTAATGGTAGTGCGTTGTAAAAGTTGCGTTGTAACGGTGCAATACCTCCAGAACCTCTAGATACCCGGGCCATCTATAAGACGGAGGGATCCACTCCATTAACAGACTATAAGCATAAACAGTGCCCAACATTTCTTTCACAGGTGAGGTCAAGTGCTCCTGAGCAGTCCGCCGCCCCTCAATACCTTGTAAATAAACATGCATTAGTTGCTTTGGTCTCGTAACATGAACATTTCCCCTAATCCCCCACCCCCTCCCACTCCAGCAACCCAATTCTGCCAAAGCCATTCTCCCTCTTTAAACATCCCTTGAAAGGTAGTCAAATATAAACAACTGTTGTGGGGATTACCCTTGTGGAGGTCCGCTTGGGGCCCAACTCTACACCAAACTTAATGGGTGCGGACGACTCACATATCGTACGATTCACACACGTGTGCTCTGCCCATCCACCCTGGTCCCGCCCGCAGTCCATAAGTGTCCTGACGCAAATTGTGAATAGTATCAGTAGTTCACCCAACGAGCAAAACAGTTTAGTGTATGGTCGCCAATCAGACAGAGCTGGCTTGTAGTATGGACAATAACGTGTGATACGTTTGCATACATGTTTACAGGTGACATCGGCTCTCCCATAGCACCTTATTGAGGAGGACAACGGTGGGCCCCATATACGTTTCAGGCCACTAGAGTGAGTGTCACAGTACATCAATGTCCCAACCTGAGAGTTGACAGTAGCCCATATGATGCACTGGAACGTCCACCATTGATCCTGCAATGTGAGACAATTGCGGCCCAAACATGTCAACCCAAGGGGGGCATATTCAGTACGAACGGTCGGATCGACCCATCAGCCAGCAGTGTCTGATCTCTTGAAAGCAGAAATACATGAGGTCAACAAGGTAGGGTTGTTATACAGCGTGTAGTGTGTGTCAACAATAGGCCTCCTAAAGTCTAGAATTAAGGTACAGTGCCGCCACGGTCTTGAGCGTATGGGCACCTCAGTTTACATGGCCATATACCTAAGCAGTTCCACTCTGAACGTTCCCACACGTTATCAATCAAAGTATATGTCTGGAAGGACAGCAGCCTCCCCATACAGTCAATTCTGGCCGCCTGGCGTGATCCCGGACAACAATACTGGGGCGTTACATCGCAGCCATTGTCATACCCTTTTTTGGGAACAGCAACCCACGTAACAAGCATCCAACATCTTACCGCAGATCCTGAAGGGGTCCACCCCATTCGCATTTCACCTTCAGTCCGAATCCTGTTGCTGCTCCTCACGTGCTTTCATTTTAGACTGCTGTATCACCTTTTTTACAAATTCCTGCGCGGCTTGTGGTGTGGATAATAGGACTGGTTTACCCTCCCAGGATACCCACAATCTGGCCGGGTATAGCATGGAGTAGCTGATGTTAAGGTCTCTGAGTTTGGCCTTTGCAGACGCAAATCCCTTCCTCGCTTGTTGTACAGCAACAGTGTGGTCCGGATAAAATTTGAATGTGTTCCCTTGATGAGTGATCATACCTTTCTTGCGGGCCAGTCGCAGTATAGTATTCCTGTCACGATAGTTTAGAATCCAAGCCACTATAGGCCGCCGTGTAGCTCCCGGTGGCGGGCGTGGTGCTAGGGATCTGTGCGCTCGCTCCACGATGAAGACCGGAGAGAGTGCTTCCTCGCCGAATATATCCTTGCACAATTGCTCTATATAAACCTCCATGCGGCCGGTGTTGGTCGATTCCGGCAGGCCTGTGATGCGTACATTATTGCGCCTGCAACGCGCTTCCAACTCCTCCTGCTTCGCCTTTATCACCTCCAAGACGCGTTCCATACCGGTGCATTTAGAGGAAGTAGCACAGGATTCATCCTCCACCGTGGATATCCTGTTTTCGGCCGTGTTCAACCGTTCACCATGCTTGTCTAGTTTCGCAGACATGCCATCCATCCTGCATGTCAAATTATCCAGTTTGCCATTAATGTCCTGTAGGTTCGCCTGTATGGCCAGCAGTATTTTCTCCATGTTGGTATTAGTCGCCAGGTCAGTCGGCACGTCACCGTCAGCCATCTGTTCCGTGGGCTTAGGTACTTTCTTGCTTTCAAATGAAATCTTCTGCTGTTGTTTATCAGGCTTTCCCATCTTCGCCTGGAGCGGGTGCCTCGTCTGTCCAGCTTGGAGCGATGATCAGGTCACTCTGTCTGACGTCGCCGTTTTGGCTGCGTGGTGGCGCGTGAACGAGTGTTGCACGCTTGGGTTGGGACTCCTGTGTCTCCGGTCTTCGTGCCCCGCTGTAACGTGATATAGGCAGCCTGTGGGTGTGGAGAGTACTATGGTGTGTCAGTCCACAATTAGTGCGGTTAGTTGTAGTTCGCACACAGTCTCGACAAGCACACAATGTTTTGCGCAGCCTTGAGCCCAAAGCCGCGCTGGACAAGCGCCGAGATCTTGCACACCGGTGTTTCAGGGGACACTGTATGTACGTTTGATCATAAGGAGGTTTCCCGCCGATTTCCTCACTGCTCAGCTTTCACTGGGGTGTTGTACTCCTATGGTTCCTTTCACTGTTCACAATGTCAGCTGGCGCGCTCTGTGGTTACTTGCCACGTGACTTGTGCAATGCTGCTTGTGCCCCGACCAACCAGTTTGTGGATTCACTCAAGGGCCGACATCCAAACCCCCTTCAGACCCTCAGCTCAGCAGCGTTGCGTGTAGAGTGCGGTGTTTCGCCCATGACCCTCGGTGTCGCAATCACCGCCATTATGCCACCAACGTGTCATGAAGGTCTTAGCCGTGTGCCAATCTGGACGCGCGGAGGGGCTGTAGATCGCGCTGATCGCGGTGGTAGCAAGTTACAGCACCCAGTGCCCTGCGTTAGTCCACCACACAACCACCCATCATCACAGTGCCGTGGGGACCCCAGACCCCATTGCTCACTCCTGCAGCTGCGTTAGATGTACCGCAGTTCACGCATCAGGCGTCTACAGCGAACTCCCCATGTGGCCTTCAGTTGTCTCGGGCAACGTCGGCCGAAACTACCTGCATGCGCAATTGGTCAGCCGATTACCTCCGGTTCCAGCAGCTTCCCGTTTAGTCCATTAGGGTGCCACCATCTTGATCTCGCCACTGCCTGGTCCGATGGTCGGTCTGGCGACGTGGGGCGAGCCCACCACCGACACCAATGATGTCCGCGCTGCTTCCTGCCCTCAAATCACAGCCCCGCTGTTTATTTTCATCCACACTCCAGGCTCCGTTACATTCACCGATGTTCCAGTCCCCTGCCCGGGACGGCGCTGGAACCGGCCGCCATCTTGACTGTAGCCGCCGTCCGATGAGTGCCGTTTTCCGCCGTAAACCACTGCTGTCTCACACTGCCATAACGTGTTGCTCCTTCATGTTGCGCCCTGGATGGCCCCACACCCGTTTGCGGTGTCTACGGAGTGTTTTGGGGGCTCCTGGCAGGAAAAACATACATTGTCGTGGTCGTCCACTCCGGCAGAGCTGCGGTATCACCCAGCCATCCCGCTGTGCGCCCCCTAGCGCCTCTATATATGACACAACTTGATCCAAGTTGACACCTACAGGTCCCAAAAGAGGCCTATCACCTGCAGAGTCCTCAAACGCTCCATACTGTCCCTTGCCATCTTTAAACAACAACATGGAGCCTCTTTGGGGTCTACTCACAGATGATAGGATAAACAATTCCTTAGATGCCAATGATACACAACTCTACTACGAGCAAAAAGCGGAATAAAAGGTCTGCTCCCTGGTTCTCCCTCCCCCTAAAGGAAAAACAAAAAGAGGTCAGAATCCTGGAAAGGAAATGGCGTCGTGCATATGGAAAGGAAGAACTCATCATCTATAAAACATCTAGAAGGCAATACCATGCAATGATTAAAAGTGCCAAAAAAAACTACTTTTTAGAAGCCATTAACTCCTCCAACAACAAACAAAAAGAAATCTTTAAAATAGTCGATGACTTCATGAATCCTAAGATCCTTAGACAAGAGATCCCCCCTTCCCTTCCATTATGTAACTCAATCGCTAACTACTTTGAACAGAAAATATCCGATCTCACCAAAGACTTACCAGATCCACCAGCACTCCCCCTCGTAGAGTCCATAAGACTTGACATTGAGAAGATCCAGCTTAACAAATTCACTCAGGTTAGTCTGGAAGAAACCCGCCAGGCTATTCCATCCAGCAAATCCGGTTCCCCATTTGATCCCTGCCCTCCCTTGCTGCTACATGCTCTAGTGGACACAGAAAACCCGAGCATAAATGCCATCATTAATTCATCCCTGGCTACTGCCGCCATTCCACCCAAATGGAAATTAGCCACTGTCAAACCTCTGCAAAAGAAACCCCTAGCAGACCCCACTTTGCTTTCAAACCTCCGTCCTATTTCACTGCTCCCAATTCTCTTTAAACTTACGGAAGCAGCAGTGAATAAGGAGCTGACTAGGTATCTGGAGGAAAATGACATCTTGCATCCCAACCAAGCGGGGTTCAGGGCTAAACACTCCACGAAGTCGGCACTACTGCACACTGTGGAGACCCTGAAGACTGCTATGGACCAAGGAAAAAAGGCTGTTCTGGTGCTGCTCGATGTATCGGCGGCCTTTGATACTGTCTCACACTCCATATTAATTGGCCGCCTAGCAGAATCAGGAATAGCAGGAGTTGCTCTTGAATGGCTAAAAAAATTTCTCAGCCACAGGAAGCATGTCACGGTACTAGGGAAATACCGCTCAGAGGAGAAAGCATTAAAAACAGGGGTACCACAGGGCTCTAGTCTGAGCCCAGTACTATTTAATCTGTACATGACCCCCCTGATAGAGCTTATTACATCTTTTCACATCAGCACTATATCTTATGCTGATGATACTCAGCTCATCCTCGTACTAGACAGCAATACAACAAAGGCAGAGGAAAATCTGAGAGATTGTCTTACCGCCACATTCGACTGGATGAGAAAACACCATCTCAAATGTAATTCGGGCAAGACCGAAATTTTACCATTCGGACAACAAAACCTTTTCTCCGCCAAATCATGGTGGCCACAAGATGCAGAAGTCCCCCCAAACACCATTACTACGGCCCGCAACCTTGGGATTAGGTTTGACGAGGCCTTGTCATTTAGGCAACAAGCAGGTGCTGTGGCAGGGTCCTGCTTTAGCATAATCAAGGCCTCAGAAGATTCTTCGACCTTCTCCCTTTGACAGCCAGAAAGACGGTGGCGGTGGCTCTTATTACATCTCGTCTGGACTACTGCAACAGTCTATATGCAGGCTCCAGTAAAGCAGTACTGCATAGACTGCAGATGGTCCAGAATGCCACCGCCCGCCTCGTGCTGAGATGGCCCAGGAAGTCGTCTGCATCAGCAGCACTTAAGATCCTGCACTGGCTGCCCATCCACAAAAGGGTGCTATTCAAAATCTTAGTAATCACCTTTAGGTCCTACCACCAGCTGGGTCCTACCTACCTGTCAAACAGGTTTGGAAGATATGTGCCCTCCCGCTCACTCAGATCTTCCAACCTGAACTTGCTGGTGACTCCCAAATTTAGACTGGCTATGAAAGGAGGAAAATCCCTTGGAGTGCTGGGTGCTAGGGCCTGGAATAAACTACCACTCCAATTGCGCCAGATCCCGTCAGAGACCCTTTTCCGATAGGCTCTAAAGACATGAATTTTTAAACTCACAGACACAGCCTGTTTAGCCCTACTAAACCCAATCCCCAGAGACACCAGATATTGTCTTACCGGTGCCTCACTAGCTCCCTGGCCAAACACCTTCTAGACATGAGTGGTCAGCGCCAAGATGCTCCGTGGAGTGTAAGTCGCGCTCTACAAAAATAAAATTACATTACATTACATTACTTGAAAGGCTCTTCCTGCTCCAGATATCCTTTATCAGAAACAATGCATGTACTTCATCAAGAGCTGAATGCACAGCACCCAACTAGAGCTCAATCCCCACCAATATCAAATTCCTTTCATTTGTCAATGAAATAGTACAACCTGGCACAATGAAAATAACCTGTATGGATTCAAATCAACTTTCACCGAATGCGAAGTCACTTGGATTCAAACTGGACATCAACCTCCACCTCAAGGGAAACAATGTAAAAAAAATAAAGATGGCCTGGTACCAGAAACAAAATTCAGAATTGCTATTCAAGCCCGCATATCTTAAGGATGCTTCACAGCCTTCCAGAATCCCAGTGCCCCCCAATCTCCACTCCTCCTCCAGGTTATCCGCCAAGCCGCAACATGTCTCATTCAGGGTCTGAAAAATATAACCACATCACCCCATCCTGAAGGAACTCCACTCACTCCTCTTACCTTCCCCCACCATCTCCAAACCCAGCTGCATGACTTACAAAACCATGACCAGCACCTCACCTATTTTGCTGACAAGCTCACCATCTGTGGTGGATCTTGGCACTTCCACAGTCAGGACACCATCAAACTACAGACTAAGAAGTGTAAAACAGAAATAATAGGGCAGCATGGCTTTTTTATCTATGCACCTGGGATCTGGAACAACATCCTTGAATACATTAGGACCACCTCAACACTGCTCTAATTAGGAAAGAGCTGAAGACACACCCTGTTAAAGAACACTACATCACAATGCTTTGACAGTACACTTATACTCCCGGTTCCCAACCACTGCTCCTATCACTCATTGTCTGTTTCCTTTCCTGTGACCCTGTATATCGCTCCCCTGTCTTTTGGATAGGTTTGCCCTACACAAAGACAACACACATATACTAGAGTGTTGTTTATTTGGAGATGCTAGTAGGTGGTAGACATTCAGATTGCCTTGACAGCCAACCTTCCAATCAGACCTCCTCTAAGGTTTATGCACTCCAAATCACTTAAATTATCCTGGTAACAAACTAATAGTAGGGATGGATTACATATATTTAACTGATGTCAAACAATTTAGCACTGATTGATCAGTAACCCCAACCAGATAGTGAAAAAGGACATTTTGGTTCAGATTTGTTTATTAAAACTTTGGACCCGATTCACAAAGGTAACCTGAGACGAAAGTCTAACTTTACGACTTTCGGCATTTACGAGTACTAAATGCCCTTTGTGAATACTGAGTCGTAAATGTAGACTTTTGTCACAGTCTACCTTTGTGAATCAGGCCCGTTGTTTCTGCAGTGGTATAGTTTACCCTTTTCCAGCAGTTCTGTGATGTTTTGTTCAAATTTTGACATAAATGTAATATCAGCTATTCTTGCATAAATATTAATTAGAGTCATTTTAGGGATCTGAGCAGAGACTAAAACGACGATTTAGGCAATTTATTCCTGTAATGGGTTTGTGATGTAAAACTGGTATAGTTGATTTATTGCCATTTATATTCCAGTACACCTTCCCACAGTTTTCTTCTTCATTGATTGAAGATGTGTTTAAAATACCTCTAGTTATTTTAATCATAAATATTCATATGGGAAATATATTCAAAGCTTCAGCTTAATTCCTACAGAATATAGAGCAATAAAAATAATTTTGCATCTATATCCAGATTTTTTTCTCCCCTACATACAAAGAAATACTGTCACACAAGAGAATATACACTTGTAAAATGACAGTAATTTTAGAGAGGTATTAAAGAAGACCTAAAATCATGATACTGAAGCCGCGTACATGCTATGACTATAATTTCTTAAATTACAGATAGAGCATGTTACATCTGTCATAGCCATGGAAACATAATATAAAGGAGGTGTTTGAAAAAAACACATCCCTGTCCATGGAAGACCCTTCTCTGCTTCATTTAATCTTGCAATGATAATGAAACCGATATATCTATCTATCTATCTATCTATATATATATATATATATATATATATATATAGATATATATATATATATATATATATATATATATATATATATATATATATATATATATATATATATATCCATCTATCTATATATATATATCCATCTATCTATATATATATAGATAGATGGATATAGACATATCTATATATATAGATATAGATATAGATATATATATATATATATATGTATAACTATACTTGTTTTATGGTAACAGCTGCACTTTCTCACTTCTCTCCATTTTTCCTTATTAGGTTTGGCTTGACAGGGAAAGAGTATGTAAGATGTATTGCTACCAACAGGCACATGCATCAACCTTTTTTGCAGGCGCAGATGGTGCGAATCGCAAAAGTCTGCGGTTTGTGCCCGCAAAAAGGGCTTTTGCGATGCATCAAGGTATAAGGCACTCGCAATTTAAGAAATCGCAATTTATTGCGATTTCTTAAATTGCAATTGCGTTTAAGGAATTGCAATTTGTGATTCCTTAAGGCAAGAACCACTTTAAATAGCGATTTTGCTATTTGGGGGGCGCAAATTACTGTGCAATTAAACTGGTCGGTAATTTGCAAAAACTTTGAAAAATGCACTGAAGTGCATTTTTCAAAGTTTCATGTTGTTAATGATAATGAAATTTATAAAGCGCACAAATACCAAAAATGGTGTCTCAGCGCTAGAACCATGAGCAGAACCCCAGCCAACACCCCTCACTGAAACAACCAGGTTTTAAGATTTTTTCTGAAGCCCATAAGAGAGCTGGCCTTCCTAATTTCTGGTGGCAGCAGATTCCACAGCTTAGTAATAATAATAATAATAATAATAATAAAACCATTTCTAAAGCACCTGGTTACACTCAGCACAGTGTTTCCCCGGGCTATGATTGCTGTCAACCCCCTAAGTAGCTGTTAACACAAGGCTAAGAGACTCTGAAAATTCTAGCTGAAGATAATTAAGTATGTGGAAAAAATGTAGGTTTTAAGTTTAGGGCGGAATCTCACTTCTGATGGTTCCATATGGAGTTCAATGGGAAGCTCATTCCAGTATTTACCCGCCCGGTACCTGAATGAGCGGCCTCCCATTCTAGCCTTACGGATGCGAGGTACCCTGACCAGCATAGTTCCCAATGATCTCAAATTACGTCCGGGACAATGAATGGTCAGAAGCTTTTGCAAATACGCTGGGCCTTTCCCTTGGGCAATGCGATGCGTGATGCACAACACTTTGAACCTAATGCGTTCCTTGATGGGGAGCCATCAAGACATTAGAAGTGCAGTGCTGGAAACTCCGTCCTCCCCAATGCAAAGTCCGAATCTTCTGCACTGCAAGAAGTTTTGTACCTGAGGAACGGAGTGATCTGCCTGGCTGGTACCACGCAAAAAGCTCCCTCATGAACAGCGGACACTTTTGTGTCAGAGATTTAAAGGCCACACAGAGCGCCTTAAATTTGATCCGCTGCATCACTGGAAGCCAATGTAGCTTACGAATCTCTTCGGAGATGCATTTATGCCGGGGTAGGCTCAGCAGTAAGCGGGCCGCCGAGTTTTGGACAGCCTGAAGTTTTCTCAGGCACTGCGTCTGGGCATTCAAATAAAGCCTGTTGCAATATTCCAACTTAGACTGTATCAGGGAGGTGATAACCACTTTCCTGGTTTCCTCCGGGATATAGGGAAGTACCTTCCTGATTTTTTTTATCGGGAAGTGAGAGGCAGACACAATAGCATTTATTTGAGGGATAAACGTGAGCCTGGTGTCTATCAAAATGCCCAGATTTTTTGTCTTAGCCGTAGGGATGGGCGGAAGGCCCATTTCAACAGGCCACCAGAGATTACTCCAGGAAGGTGCGCCCATGTTGCGCACACACATGCCCTTGGTGCATGTGTGTGCGCAACATGGGTGCACATCACAGTTTCAGGGGTGCCACAGGGTGTCTTTATGACACCCTTGCACCCTTGAAATTGCATGCTCAATTTGCAAGAACCTATTGGTACTCGCAAATTGCGCATGCAATCTCCCATTCCTTCCTACGGGCCTGTGGGCCCATAGGAATGAATGGGGAGCCATCCTTTATTGCGACTCGCAAATTGCGAGTCACAATTAAGGATTCTTTAGGAATCTCTATTTTTATAGCGATTCCTACATACTTAGGCTTTGGAGAGTCCTTAATTGCGATTCCTTAATAATCTCAATTAAGGACTCGCAAAATCCTACCTTGATGCATGTGCCGCCAAATCTTCAAAATGTACATAGAATGTTTTTGACTCTGCCTAGAAGAGTATTGTAGTGCATTGTATTGTATTGCATCATTAATATAGCTTTTACTACCCCTTTTCGGGTATCTGAAGTACCTGCGCTCATAGGTAGCACTCTGCACCATGTACGGTGAGTGGTCGGAAGGATGCGTTTCTCATGTTATGGGATGCAGCACATAGCAGGTTGTTGGATGATGAAGTGTGAGAGACAGACACGTAGTTTTATGGTTTTCAGTGTACTAGTGGCTTTGAACAGCTTTGCAGGTCAATTTATTGTTTTTTGTATCATATAGTCTGCTTAGCTGGTTACTTCACTGGGCTTTCCCATTTGAGATGTTGTATATAGTTGTGACCCTGAACTGGCATGGTTGGAGGGATGAGAGAAGTGGAGATATCTATTTGGGATGGGCATTTTTTTTATCATTCCATATATGAGTGTCTATGTGAGATGTAAATAAGTGGTCAGATTGTATATATATTTGGGATCTGCAGTGGTGGACTATGTTAAAGTCCTCCAAATTGTCCAGCGCAGTGTGTAAGATCTCTTCAGTTATTCCATGCCGTTCATTTGGTGATTTTTGCTTTTTTGCATGTACATTGCTGGTGATGAACAACCCTTATAGCAGATTTTCTCATATTTAAGAGGTATAGGTTACAATTTGCTGCTGGCAATGTGTACTATTGTCTTCGTATTATTGTGGGTCATAACAGTTATATGTACAAGTACATAACTATTTAATGCCACAGAAAATTATAGGTCAATCCTTTTAAGTTTACTTGCATATCAAAAGTACATTGTCTACCAAAATATAGTGGCTTACAATAGTGAACCAATATTTACCAGGTCAAACAGGCATGTATCTGATCACAATGTTTCAGTCAAAACAGGCAGATCTTGATTAGAGAAGTAACAGTCCAAAATACCAATTATTCTATGCATCCAAACAGCCATTCTATGAGGTGTAGCATTAAGAGTGAGTTATTCTAAAAAAACGTCAATAAATTATATTTCAGCCGTTCCCACAGTTTAGCAGTTACACTCAATAGTGTTCTAAAAAGTAATAGAACAACAATTGTAGCATCACCAAATACATCAAATTGAATTAAATGCACATTTAAAAGCAGCATGCAGACTGTTTTCTTGTGAATGACTCCCAAATATCCAAGACCTGATGTGTATCAACAGTTACCAGGCGATCAAAAACAATGCACCTTAATCTCTCATAGACATGCTAATAAAAAGTAGGTAGAAAATATAAATACAGAGATGGTTGAGAATAACTAAATTCTTGTGGTGTCTATAACCACTTGCAAACATTACCATACAAGCCTCATCAAAGTGTGCTCTGAGCCTCAGAAGAACAGAGCCGGCAATTCAAGCTCCCAATGCAGATTAGACACCCACTGATTAAGAGGGTCATCACCCCTAAACATTTTTTTTCTTTTTAAAATATTTTTAATTGATTTTACCATGCTACTTCTTCATTATACAGAGCAGACATAAAACAAAATACGCATCAAAGACTGCATACAGGAAAACCAAATAAGTATCAATTCTCAAATTAAGGACCATGTACCCAAAGGGAAACATCAATTACAATGCACTGCCTTTACAACGCGACTGCTACAACGCAACTGCCTTTACATCGCATGCCATTACAACGCATGTCATTACAACGCATGCCATTACAACGCATGCGATTACAATGCATTATACGGTAAGTAATGGAGAATTTTAAGTTTTCGGTGGGTATGGGTATGGGTTTTGGGGTGGTTGAGAATAGTAATTTTAACCCTACGCTATCCAACACTTTCCCTACTGTTGCACTCACTGGATGGGAATAGTTATTTTTACCCTATGCTATCCAACACTTCCCCTACTAATGCACTCATTGGAGGGGGAATAGTAATTTTAACCCCTACGCTATCCAACACTTTCCCTACTGTTGCACTCACTGGATGGGAATAGTTATTTTTACCCCTATGCTATCCAACACTGACCCTACTAATGCACTCACTGGAGGGGGAATAGTAATTTTAACCCCTACACTATACAACATTTTCCCTACTGTTGCACTCACTGGATGGGAATAGTTATTTTTACCCCTATGCTATCCAACACTGACCCTAATAATGCACTCACTGGAGGGGGAATAGTAATTTCTACCCGTACGCTATCCAACACTTACCCTACTGTTAGACCAAAAGTATAATGCATTGTAATGGTATGCGTTGTAATGGTATGTGTTGTAATGGAATGTGTTATAATGGTAATTTAAAAAAATGTGTTGTAATGGCATGTGCTGGAAAATCATGCAATGTAATGGTAGCTGCGATGTAAAAACTGCATTGTAAAAGCATGCATTGTAATTGTTTGTGTTGTGGCGTCATATATTCGTCCCCAAAGCATGAGCACAAGGACATGCAGATATAATTTGTTAACAATTCTCTTTATATCACCCACAAAAAGGAGGTAGGAATGTGTCTTCCGGATGTGGGGTGGAGCAGAATGGATGGGGAGACAATACAAAGAAAAGTGCAGCAAAACGCAACACCATCTGATCCTAATCTCCCCCCTTCTTTATGTGTGTTTAAAAACTATCAATAGGCATCTTTACACCATCACAGTACAATCTGTCTTTTTGATCTTAAAGTGCATATGCTTAGTCTAGAGCCCAGAGCAATACTATTTCTTAGCCGATAGCAGCAAGTGCAGGTGCCTTCTCCAGTAAATTAGAGAACATTCCATATCCTAAACATGTCAAAATATAAATATGTTCTGATAGTACCGGAAGATATACAATACGTTTTAGAGTGCAGATGCATAATAACAGCAGTATACAGATAGGGTAACAGCATATTTGTAAGCATTGTTATAAAGGGCACAAGCATAGCCACATTCATATTTTGTAGGGTAGCAGCATCACTGTAAACATTGTCAAAAGAAATTACAATCTAAAATATCAGGCTGGCCTATGCGGTCCTAAACAGCCTACAGATCCGGATCTACCACCCAGCTAGCTACCTCTATTACCTTTCACCTTCATTTCTTCAGTGCCCAATCACATCTTCTATCCAATTGGTTACAGACGACCATATCCTGGCTCCCCACAGCTGCTGCTTATGCCCCATGCATTCATACTAGTTAGTTTCCATATGGTAGACCACTTAAAATCTAGACCGGCACATTAAAAAATGTTGGGGGCTCTGAGCTTGGCCACTCTGATGCAATACCATGTCGAGCAACCGCCATAGCAATAAATAAAAAATATGCCTCCTTCCTTCATGCATCGCAGCCCTCTGAACCACCTATCACCCCAAGGATCACGAGTACAGGAGTGATCTGGACCTGCCCATCAATGATTGATCCCATAAATCTCCCAATGTCTTGCATCAAAGAATCTAATTTGGGGCATGAAAAAACACTTATGAACATTCTCGACCTGCTCCGACCCACACCAATTGCAGTTGCCACTAGACCTACCTCCCATCTGGCCACCTTAGCCTGGGTGTAATATAGGTCAGATATCGTCTTAAAATGTTGGCTTCATAAATCAGCCGTTAAAAGCGCCTTACTATCTAAATCCAGTGGCTCCTGAAGATAAAGGCCCTCTATTCCAAGTCTTTGTTCCCATTTAGTGTTTTGCCACTCCAAATAGTCAGTTAGGTCTTGTATCAAAAGATTATAGATTGAGACAATTCTATCCCTCCGCCTTACAGCCTCAACTAAGTGGATTTTATCAATTAAAAATGGTTACCTTTTTCTCTTATTATTGAAATATCGAATCTGAAGAAATTAAAAAAAATCGCCCTTATTCAAACCAAAAATATCCTGCAACTCACTGAAGGAATGGAATTTACCTTCCCCATAAAGGTCGCAGAGCACCATGATTCCCTTTTGCACCCATCTATTTACAGTTACATCTTGAAACATTGATGGAAGGACTGAGGAGTCTAACAGAGGTGTATAGTAACTGAGCTTAGTGATGCCTAACCTCCCCTTCATCTGCCGCTAAACCTTGTATGCTGCCCTAAAAATCTTAAATTTGTATTTCTTATAATAGCTGGGTTGCAGAGTTTTTAAAAGTTAGTTATGGCCTCACTCCCCAGATTGTTGCGGTATCCGCTAGATTTCTTCCCCCTATCCCACTCATAATTAAGATCCCCATATGTTGTAACATGCAGGCCCAGTAATACAGCGTAAAATGAGGGACCTCGCAAATTGGAGAGAACCATATATGTGTCTGCTCTTCTTGGCCTCCTATATTTCCACCAAAAGCTAGAAAATGCACTTTCCAATTTAATAAACCAAAATGTATTAATTTTCCAGAGGAACGGCCCTAAAATTATCCAAAACACCTTTGGTAAAACAGTCATTTTAGCACGTTAAAACTCCCAAGTAATGAGAGATGTAAGTGATTCATTAACAGAGTTCTTAATTAATGTTGTGTAACAATTGTGCCATGTTCAATTCTCCCAATTTATCTAGGACTACTGTTACTCTGGCCCCCTAGATATTCTGCTGGCTTCAACACCCACTGATCACTGAATCCAGTACCTTTTGTGCATACTACCTGGATTTTACCCTTATTCAATCTATACCCTGAAAATTCCCCAAACTGTTTAGCTTGATTTTCCATTGCGGGGAGGGCATCTAAAGGGTCTGCTGTAACCACCACTATATCATCTATCATCAAGCCAACACTTTATATTCTACTTGGTTCACTATACACAGTCTGGTACATACATTGTTCTCCAGTTGTGCTATAAAGGGGTCAGTGCATAAAGCGAAAAACAGAGGTGAGCATGGACAGCCCTGGCTTGTCCTTCTTGAGATTTGTATCTTTCCGACTCCATCCCCATTATTTGAAACGTAGCCCTAAGCACTTGATACAGTGCTTTAATAGCCTTGATGAAAGTCGGGCCAAAGCCCTTCCATCTTAACACTGCCCAGAGAAACCCCCATGACACACTGTCAAAGGCCTTCTCGGGTTCCAATAAAACTATGAGTATTGATGTCCCTGAGGTCTCAGCAGTGTCAAACAAAGTAGTCACCCTTCTGACATGATCTGCTGTGCTGCGCCCAGGGATAAAACCATGTTGTTGAGGTGATACTAAAGCCAAAATAACCTTACACAGCCGATTAGCCAAAACGTTGGCATAGATTTTACCATCGCAATTTATTTAAAAAATCGTCCTTTAAGATCCTGGAGGGCAGAGGTTGTTTACCTTTCTTCTTAAAGATGTGTTTCCATGAGGGTGGAATTACACACGTAAAAAAGCCAGGAGCATATCTTGTCAGAGCTCACCAAAGAAAACTTTTAAAAACTCCAGGGATAGTCTGTCTGGCCCCATGGCTTTCCCAATAGCTAAGGAATTAATTGCCTCAAAATACCTCCTCCAAGGAGACTGCTGAATCCAGGGTGGCCTGTTCTACTTCATTTAGTCTAACTCTATCCAAACCCGCTAATAAATCCTTATACCCATCTAGCGTGGGTCCAATTCTTCTGTATAAAAATCTCTATGAACCCTAATAATTTCGGCCGGGGAATCAAATGTCCTCCCTTGCATATCTGGTATTGTCGAATCCCTTTTCCATCTCTTTTTTACCTGATCCACTTTGCTAACATTCTTCAAGTATTCTCCACACACTGACAGCACTCTGACCTAAAGTGATGACATTTAGCGGCCACCTCTCTACTAAAATACTGATTGATTTAGTTTTGTTTTTAATGTAGCTATTTTTTGGTGGACCGCCTGAGTATCTATACTCCTAGTCAGTGACGAAGTCAAGTTCTTCTCTGCTGAGGATAATTCCTTATATAGCCCCTGGATCTTCATTTGTTTTTGATTCTGTTGATGTAAACAGAGGCTATAGGTGTCATCCCTGATCTGAACCTTTAAAGCATCCCACACGATACCTTCCGGGGCCGACCGTCCATTGATTTCCAAAAACGCATATGGTCTAAATATGTTACATCCAACAAGAATTTCTTATCAAAGGTGTAACACCCGAGGTTTAATTTTACCAGTCAATGGAGTTTCCACTACCACTGGGCTATGGTCTGAGAGAGCCATAGCATACCTGTCTATTGCAGTTTTGCCTGTCAGTACAATAGATACAAAAAAGAAATCCAACCATACCAGATTGCTATGTGGAAAAGAGAAGTACATAAAGCCCAGGTCCTGAGCCCTTCATATGTCCCACACTTTAATAAGACCATGATTTTTAATCAAATACTGCAATGCTCTAAATACAATCAGCTTCCTCCCTGTGTACAATTACATTTCTGATCGATCATTCTTCACTTACAGATGGGTATTATAATCCCCACATAAAGTTAGAGGGAATGGCCATGAAGCCAATTCTGCATTCAATTAATTCAAAATGTCAGCTTCATACACATTAAGCCATAAACTGAGCACAGTGTAAACCTGCTGCTGCCCGCTCCACATTCTAAAATGACCCATCGCCCAACTTATCTGAAGCATTATGGCCGACTGAGCACCTACATTTGTTTACAAGAATAGCCACTCCTCTACATGTCAAGCCTTGTAGTGTGCAAGCCAAAGGTGAGAAGCCAAGATCTTTAAAGAGACCCAGTTTCTCCCAAGGGATATGGGTCTCCTGTATACATACCAAATCTGGTTTCATGACCCTCCAAACCAACACCACCCTCTCCTTTTTAACCCTGTCATTGAGACCACAACCGTTAATTGTGCAAATACATAACTTATGATCCACCATTCAGTCTTTTGCTTAGGCTACCATCTCTCAAGCCAAGCATCTGCCCCCATCTACCTGCTCCTGATAGATTAAATAGGGTCTCAGTTCTACAGAAAAAAAGAAACATAAATGAAAGCTTCACAAGTATCTCTGCTTCTGCTCTGGAGCGATTTCCTTTATTTTTTGTTTTGGTTGTTTATCACTGCTGTGCCACCCACGGGTGATCCTCACCCTTTTAGGCCCTATCTCCCTCCACACCCCAAAACCCCCTGAACCAACCTCCCCAGCCAACCCCCCCTTCCCACCCCCCAACACCACCTACTGGAAGCAATTGGACCAACCAGGTCCATTGATGGTGGTGCGCCCTCCTCCCATTCCAAGCCCCAACTAGCAATCTCACATACAATCTGTGCTGCACCCATAATATAAACATATGCAGAGCTACTTCAAACCAGACAAACCCGTATCTGTGTTGATTATACTAATTATGTAACACTATACCCGAACATGCACCCGCTAACTGATGTATCATGATGACACTCATAGCAAATAACCCACCACAGTAACCAACACTCATTATACAGAGGGGCTAGTCCCAAAGAGCAAGTCTCTATAAATGCAGCCAAATCTAACATAATTTATGTATTACAATCAAAGATCACCTTACATAATGTACAAATGCATATATAATCAGCCAAGTAGCATCACGTAGAAACTCAGGCAGCTATACGATAGCTAAACCATACTTGAGTATTCTAGCCTAAGCTTAAGCTCTCAAGGAATTCTTTTGCTTTGACTTTTGATTTAAAGAGTGGGTCCTATCCTGTACAATAGCTTTAGTTTGGCCAGGATCATAAAACATACTTGAACTCCCTTATTTTGAAAAGGTTGAATCATTTGTCTGAGGCGACATCTCTCAACAGTACAGTGGCAGAAATCGGGCCTCATGAAGAGTATGCAACCCTCAAAAGATAGTTTTCGATCCGGATGAACCAGATTGGAGACTGCCTGCCGTAACAGAAAATTGACAAGGTATATTAATATTGCCCTTGGCTCTATTCCCTCCCGCGAAGCCTGGGAGTTCTGCTTAAATGGAAATATGTGAGCCTACTGAACCTCTGCATCCCAGTTCCACTCAGTTCCAGGATAGCTCCTTTTAAAGCCCCAGAAGGTATTTTAGAGTGTACGCTCCATCCAGCCCTTCGGGGATGTCCAGCACTCTGAGATTGTTCCCTCTTCCAGTGGGTATCAGACATTTGAGCCTCAAGTCATTCTGGCCTCTTTTTATAAGCTACTGTTTCACTCTCAAAAGTTACTACTCTGGGGGGGCGTGGCTTGACGCCGACGGCGATGGTGGTGCCCGAGTGAGGCTCCGTGGGACCTCGGAGGTCGCTCCTGCGTTTCTACCTCCTTTCCGGATATGGGGTGCTCTCTGTGAAGCGGAACATGCCCAGAGCCCCCTCCTGCTAAGAGACTTTGTTTTTTCGGCGATTTTCCAGAAGAAATCCGAAGCGCCGCTCCCGGGCGGTAATCGATGGCGCGTCCGCCATTTTGAGGTGCTTCTGACCATTGCGCATCTCCCGGCCTCGCCGAACCTACACAGCTTCGTCTTGATGTGGAGCTTCATGTCGCCTCTCCCAGGTACAGCCTGCGCCCATGCCCCTTTGCAACTGTGCAACTGTTGAACGGCCTGCTTTTATTCTTATCTTAAGCAGCTAACGGAGGCTCGTTTCCCTCGCTGCCGCCATTTTGCACACCCAGCTCTTGCGCTTTTCGTGGATTGCATTTTCTACATGGCCGCCTCTGGGACTTATTTTTCATCTCTGGCAACTCTGAAGCAGCTGTTGTTTGCAGCTTTACTGCTCTCCATCCGTTTTTTTGTTTTTTTTTTCTTGCTGGTTGTTTGCTGCTTGCCATGCAGGGCTGCTCCGATTTGTCTCTTCAGACGGTCCACAGGCTGCTTACTGTCTGAGGTGCTTGGGTGGTGGCGCTTCACCTTAAAGTTTCATGCATATTTATCTTGGAAGCTCTGTCCTGCAGCCACTCAGCGCTATTTCTGGTGTTCCAGTCTGCCAGACACCTCATTTTTGATGACTTTTCTGCTATGCCTCTGTTCTGGACTACTCTCTGCTCTGCTTCGAATCTTGCGGGAGACTACTCACTCCTACACCAGTTTCCTGTGTTGCTGTTAGTGACTCTCAGCTTCTCATGCCACTGACTGTGAGATTATTTGATTTGCAGAACTGTTTTTGTCCGATTGCTTAGGTGGTCTGGGTGCTGCTTCTTGTCTGACGTGGTTGGGGGGTGACGCTTCACCTCAACCCTCATGCTTCCTATCTTCAGAGCTTTGTACTGCAGCTACCCAGCGTTACTCATCATATTCCGGTCTAAGCCAGGCGCTCCATTTTTTTTTTTGAGACTCTTTGCTACGCCTCTGCTTTGGATTACTTTTTGCTCTACTTCGAGCTGCGTCCGAGGCTGCCTCTTTCTACCCTAATTCATTGTCTGCCGCTTGCAATTCTGGACCTATCGTGCTGCTGACTGCAGGGTTATTTTGTCCTATTTCAAGGACCATATGCATGGGCAGGCTTAAATCCATGTCGCACATTCCTCGCACGACTAAGCCTACCATTATCAAGAATTCTAAGGTTTTTTCTGCGTTTTCCAGGATAGAGGATCCCTTAACTTCCTCTGGTTCAGATTCCATGGAGCCTTCCCAAACCTCCTCAGGGAAAGCCAATTCCAAAAGGCTGAAGAAAGATCCCCCCTCGCCTCACAAGCAATCCACACCTGTGTCTATGGAATTGCTGTTGGATGAGATCAGATCCCTACGTCCTTTTATGGAAGAAACCAACGTTAAGCTACAGGTTCTCACGGATAACTGGTCACAAATGGAAACCAGAGTCACTTCCGTTGAGCGCTCTGTCGAGTCCTTCCAAGAAACATGTTCTACTGTTTCTCATCTGAACTCTCAAGTGTCTGCTCTGCAGCGACAGGTGGAGGAGTTGGAGAATAGAAATAGGCGAAATAACCTTCGCATTTATGGTCTGGTGGAGGGACTTGAGGGGGCGGACTCTCTCACCTTCTTTAAGTCTTTCCTTCCTAAGCTGTTGCGCCTCCCTGAGGGCACCTCGCTCAACATTCAACGTGCGCATCGTTTGGGACGGCTTCCTTCCATGCTCTCTCCCTCACAGAAACCCAGGGGCGTCATAATCTACTTCCTGGAATACACTGATTTATTGAAGGTTTTGTCGGCGGCCAAATCTGCTCCAACGTTGTCATGGTCTGGATCATCCCTATTTTTTGCCCAGGACTACGCAAAAGCAACTGCTAACCATCGCAAGGAGTTTCTCAATCTCAGAGCAGATCTTCGTGAGATGGGAGCGAGATATGGCCTTTACCACCAATGCCTATTTAAAGTAACTCACATCAATAAGACTACTACTTTTGAGGATCCTGTCCATCTCCGGAGCTTCATCAATGCGCACAAGACTTCTGCTATGGATTCATCTGGCTCATCCTCTACTGCGCCAGGCTGACCAGTGGCTGTGTTAACTTTCTCATATTGCCTCAGTTGGCTTTTTCCGAATTTTGAGTAGACCTTCTACTTGGTTGTTGCAGTTTAATTCTCTTCTTTTTTATGCTGTTTGAGTATGCTGGTTGCTATTCTCTTCATGTTGTTCGATCATTTAGTGTTTCTTTGCACTGATATGTCTCTCTTACATGTTCTAACCCCTTATGATATCTCTCTTTTTTCCTTTGCCCTTACAGGACTCCCCCTTCCAGTTTGACCTTGTCCTCCGGCCTTCCCGAGTAGTCGACCTTGGTGCGTCGCCTCGCCTTTGTCGTCCCATCCCTCCTTCGTGTTTTTCTTGTACTCTTCCCGTTGTAGGTATGGTTACCTTTTGTCTTTTTTTTTCTACCCCCCTCTGTATTTTGTCTCTACTTTTCTCCATTGCCTCTCCTTTTCGTATCTTTTCCTTGCTGGTATTCAGTTTCTTTTCCCTTTTTTTCCTTTCCTCTTCGTTGTTCTTCATGCACCTTCAATGTTGCTTCACGCCTTCTATGTTATTCTCTTCAATCTTCTGACTTTACTCCTCCTTCGCATCTCCTTTATGCTCTCCTATTTCACTTTTTTACTCCTCTTTGGCCTTCTCTTTTCTCCTTTTCTCCATTTCCTCTCACCTATTTTTCCTCCTTCTCTCCTTTCACTTGATTGCATGGGTTTTCTTTTCTCTCCTTTCTATTGCATTTTGCTTGTTATCTTGTTTATGCAATGTCATTGAATATTGTATCGTGGAATGTTAAAGGCATCAATTCTCCAATAAAACGTCAGCGGATCTTGTCCCATTTGGCCAAGTTAAATGTTGATGTGGCTTTCCTGCAGGAAACTCACCTATCAGATTCTGAATCACTTAAACTTAAGAGGGGCTGGGTGGGGGAGATTTTCTATTCACCAGGAGATGGGAAGCGCAATGGAGTGGCCATTTTGTGTAGGAGGACGCTCCCCATTTCCATTGTGTCCCAGGAATCGGATGCTAATGGGAGGTGGTTGTATGTCAAATTGTTGCTTAGAGGTGCTTCAGTCTCTTTTCTCAATGTTTACGCCCCCACTGTTGGTGAACCTCTTTTTTGGTCTGACTTCTCCCGCCATATCACAAGATTTATGGATGACAATTTCATCCTTGCGGGAGATTGCAACCATCCCTTAGACCCCTTTGTTGATCGTCACTCCACAGCTCCCTACGTCCCTAATAAGTCCCACAAGCACTTTTCCCAGGCTATATCTCAACACAAACTAGTAGACGCATGGCGCATCTGTAATCCAACCGCGCAAGAATTCCCCTTCTACTCCCCATCCCACCGCTCTCAGTCCCGGATTGACTATATTTTTCTTACCCATACTCTCACCCAAACTCTCACTGTTGATGAGATTGGCCCAATTTTATTTTCAGACCATGCCCCTGTCCTCATCACTATTGAGATAATCCCTAAATCCGATAGTCCCAAAAGATGGCGCTTTAATAATACCCTTTTGTTGGACCCTACCTTCACCTCCTCGTTCACTACTTTTTTTGATGAGTTCTTTTTGCTCAATGTGACTCCCTCCATCCCGACGCACACTGTCTGGGACGCTTTCAAAGCCGCAGCACGTGATTTCATCGTTCGTTATGTGGCAAAGAAGCGTAGACTTGCCCGTGCGTCTACCCGAACCATTTTATTAGATATTAAGGGGGTCATTAGGATGTCGGGCGGATTTGCTCCGCCAGGGTGGCGGTGGCCACCGCCACCCTGGCGGAGCAAATCCGCCCGACATCCACAGCCCAATTCCCCCCCGCCATATTAGTATGGCGGGGGGGACCGCGGCGGTGCAAAACACCGCCCGCATGTTTTCCGCCCCGGTCGCCTTGCGGCCGGGGCGGAAAACCAGTAACATGGTGGCGGTGTCTGTTAGACACCGCCCGCCATATTACCATGGGCATTTGTCAATGCCTTTCCGTGGCGGCAATGCCGCCACGGAAAGGCATGCGGAGACTCCCTGCGGGGGCCCGTTGCGGGCCCCCTGGGAGTCCGGGGCTTGGGGGGTGCACATTGGGGGTACCTATGGTACCCCCCCGCATTTGAATGTGCAACACGGCAGGCACCGCGCGGTGCCTGTCATGTTGTGCTTTGAAATGCACAACGTGCATTTTTACCATTGCGGCGGGCGGAGATTTCAGCTCCGCCCGCCGCAATGGTAAATATACAGGATGCGCCCGCCTGTGTGGCGGGCGCATCCTAATGCCCATTTCGGGACCCCCGCCCTGTAGGCGGGTGGTCCACATCCCCGGTAGGGTGGCGGGCGGCCAAAGCCCGCCCGCCATCCTAATGACCCCCTAAGAGACTGGAGCACGCCTATTTCACATCTCACTCCCAAGAGTCCCTTACTGCTTTGGTGGCTGCTAAAATGCATTTTAATAAGAAATCTACTGAGGACGCCTCATTATATTTGTTGAAGTCCAGTGCCAAATTCTATGGAGGCAGAAATAAGGCTGGGAAACTCCTTGCTAATTATTTAAAGATAAAGTATAACAAGTTGAATATTGCAGCTATATATGACACCAATTCTGTCCTTCAACACAATGACACCGACATTCTCTTTGAGTTTTCTCTTTTTTATAAGACCCTTTACTCCTCCGAGACTCAACCTACCCCCCACTCACTCACTCACTTTTTCTCTACAATTCAGAAACCTGCTCACTTTCCTCTGGATCTCTCCAGCCTGGAGTCTGCTATCACTCAGAAGGAATTGCTCACAGCACTCCAACATCTTAAACTGAACAAGGCCCCGGGACCTGATGGTCTCACCGTTGAATTTTACCTTCACTTCTCTAAAATTCTTATCCCTAAGCTCCACTCCCTCCTTGATTCGTTCTCCGCCCTTGGTAGCTCCTCAGGGACCTTTTCGGAAGCTCATATTTGTCTGATACCCAAGAAGGGAAAGGATGTCCAACATTGCAAAAATTACAGACCCATATCCTTGGTAAATATTGACTATAAAATCTTTGCTAAATCTCTAGCCGCACGATTGGATTCCTTGCATCCCGATCTTTTGGGCGAGGAACAATCAGGCTTTGTCAAGGGGCGATTCATCACCGACAACACCAGGCTCCTATTCAACATCCTAACGAAGTCCTCGCGCATGCAGTCTTCGCTTGCTGCGATTGCCCTGGACGCGGAGAAGGCGTTTGACAGGGTTGAGTGGTCCTATCTTTTTCACACTCTTCAATGGTTTGGTTTTGGCCCTCATTTTATTTCCCTGATTTCCCTTCTGTATTCTCACCCACGTGCTGCAGTCTGCGCCAATGGTCAAGTCTCTTCCTTTTTTGACTTGGGCAGGGGTGTTCGCCAAGGTTGCACCCTCTCACCCTTTCTCTTTAATTTGGCTTTAGAACCCTTCTTATCTAGATTACGTCAGAATCCGAACATTCACGGTTTTCACTTTACAGACTCCCACATAAAGCTTGCCGCTTATGCGGACGATATCTTACTTTTTCTCTCCAAACCCGAAACTTCCATTCCTGCCTTTCTGGAAGAAGTGAGGCAATATTCCCAGATTTCGGGTTACAAACTTAACCATGATAAATGTGAGATATTGCCCCTGACCAAATTCACCTTTAAACCAGACTTTCTTGCCTCTAATTTTGTATGGAACACTGCACACATCAAATATCTGGGCCTGCATATTACTCCTTCTATCCCAGACACAGTCTCCTTATGCCTGACTAAATGCATCCAGAAAATCTCGGACCTCACTGCTAGGTGGCACCCCCTTTACCTATCTTGGTGGGGGCGTCTTGATACAATCAAGATGATGTTAGCCCCGATCATCCTATATACAATTTCCAACATCCCTGTGCCCATTCCCGCTAAATCCTTTAAAAAGATTCATTCTATTTTGTCTGCCTTCCTTTGGCATAACAAGAAGCCGCGGATGTCCCTGGCCAGGGTTCCATGTTCAAATATCGTTAACATAAATATCGTCTGATAAAAATATCGTCACTAAAACATCGTTTACATAAATATCGTCATCCTATACTTAAACTAGAATTCACACAAATATCGATATTTTTTTATCGACAACCCTAATATCGTTCACACTAATATCGACTACTTAAATATCGACTACTACATTATCGACTTTATTTTAAATAACATTACCTTTGACATATATATCGACTACACTAACATCGACAACCTATGTGCTCAAAAAATATACAAAAAATATCGTCGTTTTATTTATAACTCGAAATGCACTATTCTTGATTTTACTCATTTTTTATACTATATTACACTCCGATGTCCTAAATATTATAAACATTTCTTTATTTTCAACATATAAACGATTTAAATATTACACAAAAATGTAACTTATAACACATTTTAAAATATTCTTTTACAAACAAACAGTGAAACAACATAGTATTACGAAAATAACGGTTTTCCCATGCCAAATAACGTTCTCAACCAATGATTTTGAATTTTCACTAATTGAACCAATCAAAAAGTACCATTAATTAAGTCACTAATATAAATACAATGACACACTTAACGTAATTTACCATTTTTGGCCCAACCTTGGAGAAAAACGGTTACCTTGCTGAGAGAAGAGAATACAAACCAACGACTACAACTACAACACATCACACTACACTTCAAGTAAGTTAAATACCATTTTTTTTTCGAAATTACTATAAGTAGATAAAGTCCCTATTTTTAAAACTTTTGATCTTTATAGTGAAAACTAAACATGTTAAACTTATCAACAACGACAATACAGTTAGATGTAAAAACATTTCTAAACTACCTTATCCATATCTATTTAGATAGCAGAAAAAAATTATTTAAACTTGCTAAGTAAATGTACAATTTAAATAATATGTATCCAACTATTATCATCCAAATACTACAAGTAACAGAATGATAATTTTTTCCACAGACTCTACAAAATTATTGACCTATCTACAACTACACTACCAACATCCTCTACTACATCAAGTAAGTATAGTCAGTATATCTATAACAATTCAGAAAGTAAATGATACACCTATTACACTAAATTATTTCTTTCTATTATTCTTTAACACTACTACAGAACGTAAAAGGGAGACAATTCTGAAAAATAAATAAGAATAAAAGGTTTACCAGTGAAGCCACATAGTAAGTATATGTTTACACTTTTGCCTAGTCTTATACACACCTCTAAAATGGTGTTCAATGTTCTAAAAAAGACATATATATATTTCCACAGATCTACCTTAGACATGGCAACTGGAGCTACTTTCATTACTTCGCAAAAAGGAAAACTAATGCTGAGCTACATGGGTTACACCTACACCCAAGAAAGAGTGAAAGCTAATAAGACCCATTGGAAATGTAGTAAATATTACTCAAATGCATGCTATGGTAGAGCAACAACTGTTGATAACAATGTGGTAAATGTACGTGAGCATAACCACCCACCAAATGTAACTGAAGTGGAAGTGAGAGAAGCACTAGAAACATTGAAAGATGCTAGTACAGGATCACAAGAAACAAGCACTAGCATTTTGAAAAATGTTTTAAGCAAAGTGCCTGAACATGTGACAGGACAGCTACCTTCTATTCCCAACTTAAAGAGATTAATTGCTAAAACTAAACGTGCTTCTGATCCATCTCCACCAACACCAGAAAGTTTTCAGGATATAAAAATATATCCAGAATATACCATTACACATAATGAGGATAAATTCTTAATGTATGACAACAACAGTCATGACAAAAGAATTTTACTTTTTGCTACTAATAGTAATTTGCAAAAGCTTAAATCATGTGAAACATGGATGATGGACGGGACTTTTAAAGTTTGTCCCAAACCTTTCTATTAACTTTACACCATTCATGGGGAATACCAAGATACAAATATACCTCTAATTTATACTCTGCTGCCAAACAAAACAAATACTACCTACGTAGAAATTTTAACAACGATCAAAGAATTAACAGATAATTACTATCCTCAAAGAATTGTTATTGACTTTGAAATGGCCATGATTCAAGCTATCCTTAAAATATATCCCCATACCTCCTTACAAGGTTGTTATTATCACTACAACCAAAGCATATGGAGGCACTTACAAAAATCAACGTTAAGCATTGAATATTGTACAAACAGTAACTTTGCTTATCAAATAAAAAAGTTGATAGCATTAGCATATGTACCAACAACAGAAGTAGCTAACTACTACAATTTATTAATTGACAGCCCTTTCTACCGCACCAATGAAAAAAAGCTAACTCCCTTCTTAGACTACTTTGAAGATACATGGGTTGGAAGATTACATCGTTCAGGCCACCGTAGACAACCTAAATTTCAAATTCCATGGTGGAATGTCTATGCTAGTACAATAGCCCAGAAAGCTAAAACTAATAACGCAGTTGAAGGATGGCATAATGCGTTCCAAGCGACTTTAGGAAGAACTCAACCAACACTTCACAAACTGATCCAAAGCATTAAAAAAGAGCAGAGCTACCAAGAACTCAGAATAGAGCAATCACTGTCAAAAATTGGCCCTAAACTAAGTAAACAAACATTAAACATGTACGAATATCTCCAGCAAAAAACTAGAATGTACCCAAGTATAGAAGGTCTAGCATATTTAGATCTAATAGCTAAATCAATCCTTTAAATATAAATTACCAAAAAGTGAGCAAAGGACAATTAAAGATAATATGTAGTTAAATATCGTAATATTATGTCATGTAAAATTATCAATAATATATTTTTACAAAACATAATAATATAACATTTAACTAAACAGTAGACTATACCACAATCCAACGCAAAAGTAAATATCACTTTTACTTACGGTTCTGCTGCTGTAGAATATGTTCCATGGTGATGATTTCCACAGGAATAATACCAAAAGCTATCCATATCCAATATCGAAAAATCCCAACAAAATGCAAAAAATACAACTGTTTGAGAATACTCCCGTTGCAATCCTCTCGAATTGGAAACCATAAAAAAGTAGATAAATCTTCACGAGTAAAAAAAATAGCGACCCCGAAAATGCAGGACATTTTCAAAAATATGTACCTGCTTAAAAAAAAAAAACGTCACAGTCCATCTGCTCACCAAAACGAAGACCTGTAAATTATCGAAAAAATAACAAACTTCAAAACATTGGCAATACGCATAGCCTACACATAGCATATAACACATAAAAACAATCTGAATTCATCCATTAATACAACAGTAAACGTTACTTTTGTTCGAACTACCTCACAAAATACGCTCTCCATAACGACGCAAAATAACACGTAATTCGCACATAATATGTAAAGTACTACACATATCTACACGTACACACTACACCTATCACTAAACTTAAGTTAAATATCTTTAAAAGTAAAGTGAAACAAACTTACCTTCACCTACAAGAAACAGCTCCCAACCGCGAGCTTCCGTTTTCTAAAATGACCCAAACAACGATGTTGATAGAATAAAAAGTAAAGTTCCAAAAAGTAAAATGGCTGCATAATAAAAACTAAAATAGGACAAAATAGCCTTTAACAACAAAATAAATTGTATTAAATAGCATAATATATGCAATATGTATTAAATATTTTTTGTTCTTGTTAAAAAAAATATGAATATTGTAAAATAGACAATATGTTTAAATGAGTTATGTATTAATTGTTTTTTATTAAAAAAATGTATTTCATTGTTAAATATTTTTCTCAGATATTACAAAATGTAAATTTATGTTATGTACATATTTTGATAAAAACAATGCCATCATAAATATGTAATATATTACATTTTAATAATAATTATTAAAATGTAATATAATAATTTAAGTATAATACAAACAGTATTTATGTAAAAAAATGCTATATAATTTGTGACCAAAAATTATGTAAAATGTTATTTGAAAATTTGTAATATCTTTGCAATATCAAACTAAACTCTCAATAAAAAATTTTTTTAAAAAATTTGTTTCTTATTTTTGACTTGTCATATTAATGTAAAATTGTAAAAAAAATGTTTTTATTGTATATTTATGAAATGATTATTACTACATAACATATATGATTCTTATTAAAAATAATAAATAGATACTGCTGAATTAAAAATAATAATAATTCTGCTGCACAGTAAACCATAATAAATTACTATTCTAACTCCAATCCAACATAAGTCAGGGAAAGTGCTGTATAATAAACCATAATAATTTACTATTCTAACTCCAATCCAACATAACTCAAGGAAAGTGCTGGATAATAAACCATAATAATTTACTATTCTAACTCCAATCCAACATAACTCTGTGAAAGTGCTGGATAATAAACCATAATAATTTACTATTCTAACTCCAATCCAACATAACTCTGTGAAAGTGCTGGATAATAAACCATAATAATTTACTATTCTAACTCCAATCCAACATAAGTCAGGGAAAGTGCTGGATAATAAACCATAATAATTTACTATTCTAACTCCAATCCAACATAACTCAGGGAAAGTGCTGGATAATAAACCATAATAATTTACTATTCTAACTCCAATCCAACATAAGTCAGGGAAAGTGCTGGATAATAAACCATAATAAATTACTATTCTAACTCCAATCTAACATAAGTCAGGGAAAGTGCTGGATAATAAACCATAATAATTTACTATTCTAACTCCAATCAAACATAATTCAGGGAAAGTGCTGGATAATAAACAATAATAAATTACTATTCTAACTCCAATCCAACATAAGTCAGGGAAAGTGCTGGATAATAAACCATAATAATTTACTATTCTAACTCCAATCAAACATAATTCTGGGAAAGTGCTGGATAATAAACAATAATAATTTACTATTCTAACTCCAATCCAACATAAGTCAGGGAAAGTGCTGGATAATAAACCATAATAATTTACTATTCTAACTCCAATCAAACATAATTCAGGGAAAGTGCTGGAAAATAAACCATAATAATTTACTATTCTAACTCCAATCCAACATAATTCAGGGAAAGTGCTGGATAATAAACCATAATGATTTACTATTCTAACTCCAATCCAACATAAGTCAGGGAAAGTGCTGGATAATAAACAATAATAATGTACTATTCTAACTCCAATCCTACATAAGTCAGGGAAAGTGCTGGATAGTAAACCATAATAAATTACTATTCTAACTCCAATCCAACATAAGTCAGGGAAAGTGCTGGATTGTAAACCATAATAAATTACTATTCTAACTCCAATCCAACATAAGTCAGAGAAAGTGCTGGATAGTAAACCATAATAAATTACTATTCTAACTCCAATCCAACATAAGTCAGGGAAAGTGCTGGATTGTAAACCATAATAAATTACTATTCTAACTCCAATCCAACATAAGTCAGGGAAAGTGCTGGATAATAAACCATAATAATTTACTATTCTAACTCCAATCCTACATAAGTCAGGGAAAGTGCTGGATAATAAACTAGAATAATTTACTAATCTAACTCCTATCCAACATAAGTCAGGGAAAATGCTGGATAGTAAACCATAATAAATTACTATTCTAACTCCAAACATAACTTAACTCAGGGAATGTGCTGGACAGTCAAATTAAAAAAATTACTATTCTAACTCCAATCACACTTATATCAGGGAATGTGCAGGATAGTAAACAATATACATATAACAATTAAAATTTCGTGACAATTTCAAATTTTGATTTGTAAATTTCTAATTCTGATAAAATTTCTATTTTGTTCTTATATTTCGAATTTTTTTAAACATATTATCTAATTTACTACCCACCCTTATCCCCTATTATACCAATAACCCGCTACTAAAATATTAATATGAAATTTTTCACTATCATTAAAAAAATAATTTCGTTTAAATTTCTAAATTTTATTGTAAATTTTCTATTTCTGATTTATTTTCGATTTTTTTTATAAAATATTTTTTTTTATATTATTTTTATAATTAATACCCACCCTTAGCCCCTAAAATACCAATGACCCACTACTAAAATTAATATATTAGTTATTAATTAATGATTACAAATAAAATTTCGTGAAATATTATATTTAGAAAATGTAAATTTCGATTTCTGATAAAATTCCTAATTTATTTATTTTTTTTAATAAAATTTTAAATTACTACCCACCCTTATCCCCTATAATACCAATAACCCGCTACTAAAATTTTAACAAATCTTTTGTAAAAAAAATTTTTTTATAATTATTATTATTAAAGTATTTTTCTAAATTTTTAACAAAAATATTAATTATTGTTTTTTTTTTAAACACTTTATATTTTTTTGTCGATATTATATACAACGATTTTTTAGTCAACGATATTCTATTCATCGATATTTTTGTTTGACGATATTTATGTCATTCTAACAAAACGATATTTTTTACAACGATATTTACAACGACGATATTTTTTTCTTTCGATATTCTTACCACGATATTAATGCTAGTCGATATTTTCCCGTCGATATTCTATCTTAATACCCCTGGCCAGATTGGTTCGCCCAGCCTCAGAAGGCGGTGTTAACTTTCCGGATTTTCCAGCCTATCAAAAGGCTTTTCTATTGCGACAAGCATCCTTCTGGCTGCAAGACCCCGATGCTCCTTGTCCCCTGTGGGCCAAGGTTGAGTGCCTTTTCCTCTCTCCTTTTTCCTTTGCTGAGTACATTTCCTTTTCCCGTAAACCCTCCTCTATTTCCATGCCTATTCACAGGTTTACCACCAAACTCCTCCTGGCCTCATCTCCCGCTCCTCCTAGCTCTATTGCGGACTTTCTTTCCTCTCCCATTTGGCACAATACGCATCTCCTAATCCGAGCTAAGCCTTTCTTCTGGAAATCCTGGCGGCAGAGGGGATTACTTTGGATCTCGCAATTGTTCTCTCACTCTACTTTCATATCTTTCCCTAATCTCAGATTGATGTATACCTTGCCTGCATCCTTTGCTTCCAAATATGCACTGCTCAAGACAGCGGTGATGGCGGCATATACAAGACTTCTGCACACACAGACAACGTCTCCTTCCCTTATCCCCGTTACGCGCCTCCATTCCCTTCTCTGCACTTCTCCTAAGGCTTCTGCCATCTACAAATACCTTCATACTACTGAGATACCCAGACCCAGGTCTAAGGTGGAGGAGCAATGGGAACAAGGTTTTGGGAAGGTCTGGCCCTTATCTCTGTGGGACAGACTATGGCTTAAGGTACGTAAGTCCTCCAGGGTGGCGTCTCTTACGCAGTCTATTTTCTTTATTTATAACAGGTTACTTCTTACCCCCTCAGTCCTACATAAGAGATTCCCCTCCACTCCGGACACTTGTTGGTCTTGCTCCTCCTCCAATGCTACCTTGTTTCATATGCTATTTTTGTGTCAGTCTGTTCATGACTTTTGGCTGCAGGTATGGGCTCAAATTAATGTCATATTTCAAACTTGTATCCCCTTTTCTCATGTTCACATATTTCTGGGAAGTCTCTCTCCATGCTGGGAGTCTTCTCAGCTTGATGTACGTATCATTGATTTGCTGCTGGCTGTGGCTTTTGAACAGATTACTATTCACTGGAAGTCTTCTTCTAATCTCTCTTTTCAAGCATGGTGGTACAATGTATGTCATAACCACAGACTAGACACCACTTTTGTCTTCCCTCCTCAGCTGGCCTCGAAAAGGGCGGTCTTATGGCTCCCTGTTGTTTTATATCTTGACAGCTGTGCTACTCGTGCCCATTGTATGCCACCTTCTCAGCAGGAAGTGCTCAAACCTCCTTGATTGCCTTACCATTCCCTTACTTCTATGTTATCACCTGTACAGATTGTCTCCTTTGTAATATGCTATTCATTGCAGTTACCTTATACCCATGCTATATCCTCCTTGATTTGTGATTCTCCCTTGTAACAATTATTCATGCTGTATTCATGCAATTGCTTATTTTTCCTTTCCCCCCCTTTTTTATTGTTACCCCTTCACTTTTATTTTACTTTTATTGCCTACTTTCTATGCTCAATAAAATCTTTTTTTTTAACTGAAAAAAGTTACTACTCTGCTCTCTCCGTCAACCATGCTCTCTTCAAAATGCTGTATGTTTTACTATCAATCAAGGGAAATGTCAAATGAAGATCTTAAACTTAAAACATGTGAAGTGCTATACAATGTATTTTTGTTTGATAGCTTAAGGGGTATCCCAAGGGGCTTTTTATGCCGTATCCCATGCAAGTAGTCACTTTCTTTTCTAATTAATCTGAAACAATGCACTTTATTCTTTGATGGATCAGCCACTTTCTTATGGATTCAGCTCTTTAAGATGCAGCCATAGCTGGGAAGAGCTACATTTTCTGTGTTGTATGACATTCTTATCCTTGCTAGCTGAGGTGTCATTTTATGTGGTCCCTTTTGTTTACAGGAATGCACTCAGTCACCTGTTTCTATATCAAAGTGGTATCAATGCACTTTATTCCTAGAACGGTTAGGGACTTTATTATGTATACTGCACATTAAATTGCAAAAAACTTGAGAAGACAATGTTATATTGTTTGGAAGGGAAGGTGCAATAAAATGTGAGATTATAATTTTTTTGTATTTTCAGGAAAAATGGAATATATTCTTACCATGTGCCGAGACAATTTGCTCCTGATTGTTATCCGCCTTATACGTTAAGTTAAACTGGCATGCCTTTGCTGATGTGGCAATGATAAATGCAGATGCATAAGAACTCCAAATGTATTGTCTCCATAAATGTTAATAGCCTCAATAACAAAAACAAAGCTTCAGCTATAGATGAATGGGTGAGAAGTCACTCCCCGGATATTGAGCTTGTTCAGGAGAAATAATAAATGGATAAAAGGCAACTTACATACAAAATGGTTAGGCAATGTCATCTGCAAATGCGGCTCACAGAGAGGTCGCAATTTGTGTGAATGAACATTTTCCTTAACAAATTACTTTTTCCCAGTCAGATACAGAGGGCAGATGGGGTTCAATTAGCTGCTTACTCAATAATACTAGGCTCACTATTGCCACAAATTATATGCCAATCTTAAATAACTCATTACCCCTATTAGAACTATACCAGACATTGTTGAACATCCCTTGATTTGTGATTTTAGGGGGTAACTTTAATCTTCTTCAAAATTAGGAGCTAGATTATATGGCCGGGATGCCTGTCACCCCCTCCCAACACAATCCCCAAGGATGGGAAGACGGAAGCAGTTCTGAACTTTTGGAAGGCGGGAGGGAGTTACCCTCCCGGCCGTATTTATTAAAATATGAAACAAAATTAAAACATTAAAATAACAGTTTCATATCATGTACAATTTTTCATTTATTACATTACGATGCAGACACGTTCATTGGCTAACCTTAACAAATCTCTAATACAAAGGTTTCCTAGCCGAGTCTAAACATCCTGCAAATGCATACTTTCTAAAAAATTGTACATCCTAGCATTACGGGCCAACGGCAAGGTCGTAACCGGTACTATCCCTACTACCAGAACTCCCCCCTCACGGTGTGAGGGGCGGGCGCACAGAGGACTGTACCTCTGTGCCAACTCCAATTTCCCTTGTCTTTGCAGGGGCCCCTTATTTAACTCGTCGCCATCTTAATGGTCGTCCGAGGACTCGTGTGAGGTGTCTAGAAGGTAGCGTGGGCCCCCCTCCCACCCCACACTGTTTATCACATCCGCCGTTGCGGATATCCTGACCCCGGGAAATTCTTCGTAGGAGGGGCATCTAGCCGCCTCCTCCCCTGGGAGGGGCCTATGACCGCCTTCCCTTAGGCGACCCCATACTTAGTGGGTGCCGCCTCCCCGTGTGAGGGTCCAATGGCCGCCTCCCCCCGGGCGCTCCCATCCATAATGGGTGGCGCCCCCCCTCTAGGGACCTTGAAATTACTGCTCACCGATCATGACCTTACCGCCACAGGCCGGATAGTTGACCGGCTATCCGGCCCCCCCACAACTCCTACTAAAGGTCATGCTTTTCCAAACCCTTTAACCATGCTAGGAAGTCTCCTATGAGTAATACATTCCCCTCCCGGGACAAATGGACCCCATCCTCGAGATACATGTGATCACGAATACATCCATGTGGGATACAGTGCAACAGCGCCGAGCGAAACAACCTACTAAGCTTGTTATTGACCTTCTCTACTGAATGGTTCAGCGCTGATACAGAGAGGCCCCCCCGCCACACCCTCCTGGGAATCATGTGGGACCATGCTATTGTGCACCCCGGGATCCTTCTCGCCAACCAGCTAACAGTAGATAGAACTCGCTCGAGAAGTACTCGCCGACCGAGTGTCACCAAATCATTGCCTCCCAGGTGTACTATGATTACAGACGGTGGTGACCTTGTCTGCCCTAACAGTCCCTCGAAAAAACATTGAAACTGGTCAATACAGAGCCCGCCCCTTCCGTGGAAGGTCACCCTGTACCCGTATTCCCCAGCTGCGTGAATCATGTCACCTGCTTTGAATACGTCCCCGTCTCGCCTCACGTATGAGTGGCCCACGACCCACACCATCCTTTCCTCAGCCGGTGGTCTCTGACCGCTGGTCCCCAGGTGCTGGGTCGACTGCACAGTCCGCCCCGCATAGCATGCTCGCGAAACTGTAAACCAAACAGAAGACAAAAGGCGTGAGTGCATGACATTGGCTTCACAACATGTGCAATCGCACATACCTTTTATAACAGTTCGAGGACCATCGTCCCAATTGCTTCACATCCTCCACACTCTGACCCCTGGCCGTAGCCTCTGTAGGGGCCCCTATCCTAAAGGAATGGGTCCCAAAATCGCCCGGGTTCAAGCCCGCCATTGCGATTGCCATTGTTAGCACCCGCTGAAACTGAAACCTTGTCAGTGGGGTGGCGTCCGTGTGTCTCAGCAAGCTTCCCCCCCATGCTTCCGCCCTCTGCGCTAAATATTCCTCAACGCACTCTACCGGGCACATGGGGGACCCTCGCATGCGCTGGACAACAATACTGTCTCCCATAGCACCCTGATCCGTCTTGGACCTGGCAATTGTGACCACCATTGAATCACCCTTGATCAGAACGTGTTCCCGACACAGACCTCCCTCCACATCCTTCTTATTTTTTGCAACCAGCTCGCTCACCCGCATAGCCCCATGGAACGCTAATGCGAAAGCGGCCCGGAACAGCACTGCCTCGGACTGGGAGGAACATGTCGCGGGGAGTACTGACATCAGCAGGGATAACCTTTCTAACCCAATCGGGCGCCTTTCGTCTACTCTACGACCCTCAAGGCGTTGCCAACCACGCAGGGCCTTCCTCACCAAAAAGGACGATGTGGGGTCCTTGATGCCATGCGCCTGCGCCATAAATGCAATGGCGGCCCGGTGCCTATTGGCCGTTGCCGCTGATCGGCCTGCTCTGTGTAGTGCTACTAAAAACTTTAGTATTTACAACAAGGGGTGGTGAGGGACAGAGTCTCTGAATTAAACAGAATACTCTCACCCAGTCAAGAGATCAGGGCTAGATCCAACACCGTTTTTTAGCTCACTGCACCATCCCAGTTTCAGAACCTGGCTGTATGCAAATTAGTCTGTTCCTGTCCCAGTGCATGATGGGAGCAGGGCAAACCAAACTACAAAAGCCAATTCTTACACTGGGAAGGAAACAAGCTACCGGGGACCGGTTTCTGGCATTTCAGCCGTCTTCGGCCCGGCTTGCTTGAATCCTGATGGTGCAATGAGCAAGGGACTCACATCTGAGTATACCCTTCCACGCTTAGGGTGGACAAAAATATTTACAACAAGGGGTGGTGAGGGACAGAGTCTCTGAATTAAACAGAATACTCTCACCCAGTCAAGAGATCAGGGCTAGATCCAACACCGTTTTTTAGCTCACTGCACCATCCCAGTTTCAGAACCTGGCTGTATGCAAATTAGTCTGTTCCTGTCCCAGTGCATGATGGGAGCAGGGCAAACCAAACTACAAAAGCCAATTCTTACACTGGGAAGGAAACAAGCTACCGGGGACCGGTTTCTGGCATTTCAGCCGTCTTCGGCCCGGCTTGCTTGAATCCTGATGGTGCAATGAGCAAAGGACTCACATCTGAGTATACCCTTCCACGCTTAGGGTGGACAAAAATATTTACAACAAGGGGTGGTGAGGGACCCTCGCATGCGCTGGACAACAATACTGTCTCCCATAGCACCCTGATCCGTCTTGGACCTGGCAATTGTGACCACCATTGAATCACCCTTGATCAGAACGTGTTCCCGACACAGACCTCCCTCCACATCCTTCTTATTTTTTGCAACCAGCTCGCTCACCCGCATAGCCCCATGGAACGCTAATGCGAAAGCGGCCCGGAACAGCACTGCCTCGGACTGGGAGGAACATGTCGCGGGGAGTACTGACATCAGCAGGGATAACCTTTCTAACCCAATCGGGTGCCTTTCGTCTACTCTACGACCCTCAAGGCGTTGCCAACCACGCAGGGCCTTCCTCACCAAAAAGGACGATGTGGGGTCCTTGATGCCATGCGCCTGCGCCATAAATGCAATGGCGGCCCGGTGCCTATTGGCCGTTGCCGCTGATCGGCCTGCTCTGTGTAGTGCTACTAAAAACTTTAGGACATACTCCTCTTGCCCCCAATAGTCCCCTCCTGCTGTACCCAAAAATGCACAATAGGAACGAAACTCTCCTTCGTATGCCTTCCTTGTCCTGGGGGCTAGGCTTGCTCCCACGAGGTCCTGTAAATCCGGGGCACCGAGTAACCAGAGTGCTTCGGGAAATGGTGCCGCCACTAGGTCCGCGGAGGGTAGATAACCCCTGAAGGCCTGCATGTGGGAACGAGAGAGTGCATCAGCCGCCTGGTTCAGCACACCCGGCACATGCCTCGCCCTGAATTGAATGTTCAGTCTCATGCAAAGTAGTACAATTTCCTTCAGTAATCTCAAAATCCACTTGCAGCGTGCTGCCTGATTATTTATGCACTCGACTACGGTCATGTTGTCGGACCAAAACACCACTGAGCGGTCACGAAACTCATCTGGCCATGCCTTCAGAGCCACAAAAATGGGGAACAACTCCAGAAACCCAATGTTACCTGTGAGCCCACTGGTGTGCCACCACGTCGGCCATGTTTGCGCCGACCATCGATTACCGAAGATGGCACCAAATCCCACGCTCCCTGCCGAGTCGGTCCATAAACCCAGCTCGTCCGAAGACGCTGGTGGCTTGCCCCACACCACTCGACCATTGAAATCCGCCAGAAATGCCAACCATATGCGCATATCCTGGCGAACCTCTGCAGACAGTCTTGTGCGGTGGTGCCCTTCCTTGAGACCAACCATGGCTTGTGCAATAGAGCGGGAAAAGGGGCGGGCCATTGGTATCACTCTAAGGGCAAAGTTAAGCTGGCCCACTGCTTGCTGCAACTGATGGAGAGTAATCTTCTCTTTGCTAATGCACAGTTCGAGAGAGGCCCTGAATTTCGCTACTTTGTCCCTTGGCAAACGAAAGCATCCCTCCACCGAATCGAGCTCAATTCCAAGAAACTCGAGTGAAGTAGATGGTCCCACCGTCTTGCCCGGTGCCAATGGCACGCCGAACTGCTTCATGAGAGTGCAAAATTTCCGCAGCGCCTGCGCACATTCCGTGTCACCGGCTGCCCCCAAGAACAAAAAATCATCTAGGTAGTGCATAACCTGTGTATAGCCCGTAGCTTTGGTAAACGCCCATTGCAGAAAACAACTGAATTTCTCAAAATAAGAACAAGAAATGGAGCAACCCATTGGCATACATCTATCCATGTAGTAGCGTCCTTGAAACACAAAACCAGACGCTGATCCTGCGGGTGTACCGGGAGCAACCGGAACGCTGACTCGATATCTGACTTCGCCATCAGCGCTCCGGGCCCCAGGCGATTTAACATGGCAACGGCCTCATCGAAGGATGCGTACCGTACCGAACAAACTCCTGGGTCAATTGCATGGTTCACCGAACGACCCCTAGGAGCCGACAAGTTATGAATCAACCTAAACTCACCTGGGTCCTTCTTGGGGACTACTCCCAACGGTGAACAAATGAAATTAGTGACTGGCGGGTGCCTATATGGGCCGGCGACCCGGCCACGGGGAACTTCCATTGCAATCTTTCTTTCTACCACCACCAGGTTCTGCTGAACGGACAGTTGGTTTTTACACAGTGATTCCCCCTGAAAATCCCCTGCTGGGATATGGAAACCATACGAGAAGCCGTCCCGCCACACCCCAGCGGAGACATGATCAGGGTATTCGTTTAGCCAGGGGATCATTGCCATGATATCTACGGGGGTAGGTAGCGGTACCCCGTGGTCGACATTAGACCTGTTTGGCACCTCCTCTACCCCCGGTATCACCATTCTTGGCTCTGCACGAACTCTCCGGGTGTGAAGAATGTCCGCACCCTGCACACTCATGCCTGAACTTACATGTCCCTTGTGGCCTCGTGCACTTGCCTCTGTTAAAATTCCAGCAGACCCCTTTTCTACCCCCATTCCCACCATTCCTCGGTTGGTGGTCACCAGCGGGGCCTGCTCGAAAGGGCGCCGCCGATTTATGGCGGGAGGGCGCCGACCCATTCCCGCCAAGCGAAGACAACTTCGTTGTGCCCGGCAGGAGCTGCTTCTGCCAAGAGATGGAGTCGAGACAGTCCCACGTCAGAGATGAATCGTGCTCCTTGGCCTTATGAAACTTACTATCATAACCCCTCCATTCATCACCCTCATATGTTTCATAGAAATCCATTATACGTGTCTGATAGCAGGCCAATTCGGTCAAAACCTCGGGCTTACGTTCCCCCATGACTGCAGTAAACATCGCAAAGGCCTTGGCCCAATTTGAGATCGTCTCATCAACCCTGAACCCCGCCATTTTTGAGCGCCACACACTCGGGTGCCACAAATCCTTCTGAGCCTTAACATACTCTATCTCGTGATGGTCAGTCAGGAGAGAAAACATATTCACATACTTATCAGCCCAAATCATCTCTTTCGTGGCCAGCGGAATATGTTGGACTACTTTTTCCCTTCTTGAGGGTAAAGACCCCTCCTTTGCCATTGGCAATGGCTGCTTACCCGACTCCATAGCTGGTCCCGCTGATTTTCCACCGCCAGCCGTCGGTCCTTCCGAGGGAACCTTAGGGGGGACAAGAGGAAGATTCGCCTTTGCAGCATCTCGCGATTGCCGCAACTGCTTCATTAGCAACTTGGCCTCTTCGGCAGTGTCTCCAGGTGCCGCAGCACCCCCTGTATTTTTGCCAAGCCATGCGGCCAACTGGGCGGCCAACTCCGGAGGCATATCCTCCTCGTTGGTGGGCGTAACTACGACCGGAATCGGTTGGCCCGCGTCCGGGATCGGTACCGGGGCCTCAACTGGACTAACCGGGCTTGCCGGGGGTGACTCGGGAACTGGGACCTTCCTCCCCTGCCTGCTGCCCCATTCCTGGCCCTTTTACCTCTCCCAGCGCGGACGACTCCCGGCAATGCTGGGCCTATGACTTTCTTCGGTCTGCCCGAATTGTTCATTGCCGCCATCTGCTTTTTCATGCTCGCCATATCCTTTACCAGCATGCGGAGCATCTGTTCAGTCCCTGTCTTCTTTCCGGCCTTCTTGCCAGGCATCGTTGTCGGATGTTCGACCCTTGCTGTTCAACGCGGTCCTGGAACCGAAGGTTCGGAATCGCTGAAAGAGAAACACAAAAATTACAAGTTCTCAAAAATTGCTCCTTGTTCCGTCGAGGGCTCACGTGCAACGAGAGGGTGCAGCTTCCAAGCACAGGAGCAAGAGGATGCTTCTTCGGATTGTTGCTCCTTTTATTCCTCTTCGGGAGGGCGTGAACCCTCCTCCGGTACGCCTACGGGGCGTGGCCAACGGTGTAGGTGTCTAGGACAACCCTTCTTGGGCGGGAAAAGGCGCGCCCCGGCTACGCCGCTTCGGGCATACCAGCCGAGACACGCCCCCCGCCAAAAATGGTTTCCTGGGGGGATCTGGGCCCCCTACCATACGTTCGGGGGGACCGAGTGGTCGCCCCTTTCCAATCTTCTGACAGAGGTGAGCAGAATAAGCCATGAATGGCGCGTGCACTAATGGAATGTATGCAGTGGCTGGATCTCGTTGATTTATGGCAAGGAGAATATCCAAATAAGCAGGAATATTCCTGTTTTTTGGAAAAATATGAATTTACCACCAGATTTGATTGTTTTCTTTCCTCTTGCAATTTGTATTTAATCAGTTGTATGCACATCCAGAATGGTTGCTTGGACCATGCTCTGGTTACGATGGAACTAACTGGTATTAGAGTACTAAAAACCTCCGGGAGATGTTTTTTTAATAAGGTTAATCTGGAGGATGAAGATCGGTGTAAAGAACTGCTTAGTGAAATAACACGTTTTTTTCAGATTAATATTAATACTGCAAAGGTAGAAACTATTTTGGAGGTGTTTAAGGCAACCACACTGGGTTATATAACTTTCAAACATATAACACCTAGGTAATGCCTTAGGGAGCATAGGGCAAAGTTAGGAGTTGGATGTGAATCAGGCAAATGTGCAATATTTACGTACAAAAAACTATTACTAATAAACTGGCACATAGACAAGCGAGGACGTAAATTAAAGAATATTATTATGCCAGAGGTTACTCTGCTAATTCAGCATATCGCCAAAAAGTGTATGATAGTGAATTTGCAGGTACATTTTAGCATGGCAGGTATGGGAACGCAAAATAAGGTTTAATCTCTTACAGATAAGTAAACAATCCTCTTGAGAAATTCAGATTAGGTCTTAGCCATTCACTGTTTGGCATCTTGCAACTTTCCATAGGCAGATTGAGTTCTGCGACTATCTGCCCTAGTCTCCTCCTGGTGGGCATTGATACTTTGATAAATTTCTTCAAGTGAGACGCTATCCCGCTATCCGGCTGATTTTGAACCAAGTTTCCCACCCAGGAGTATCTCCCTCCAAACGGGTAAGTCACAGAGTAGTGCCAAAGCAATTTGTGCCCCTTTGCTCCCACATTTGTAATTTCCTGATTTGAAGTTCCTTTCTTTGTCACTATGCCGGATAGGTTTGAGTGCGCCTCAGGGGGGTGGCATCCCGCGCTTTTCACCTAAGCTGCTCAAGTCACTTATAATGCTGCCCAGCAAATTCTCCCTGTGGTGCACCCCAACGGTCTTTAATTCCTTCTCTGACCAATCTGACTGATCTGAGAAAGAGAAGATATGTTCTCCAGAATCCGCATCTGTACAGGCCGTTGTGTTAGAGCAATCAGGGGCTTGTAATAGCTGTGGCAAAGTTTTAACAAATTAACCATCTGTGCCTAAAACAGTGTTTGCCTTGTCACTTATCACAGCAAAGTACAGGGCTGTCTCCCCTTCTTAACCATGGGTGGCACTCTCCATTATGCACCCAGCTGAAATATCAGTCAGTCTCACCCCCAACATTGAAACATCTGTAACCATACCTGTCACCATATCGGAGTCAGCTAGCCCATCCGGCTATATTGTTAAAGCAGCTACACCAGAAGTCGGTGTCCCCATCGAAGACATCACGGTTGCATCCAAAGCTACAACAGATTTCACCGTACCCTGGTCTGGGCTATCCTGAGGTGCATCAGATCCCGCCTCAAAGGAGAAAGCTTGGGGTGAGTTGTAGGGGCAAGATTGCCACTTTTTGTTGCCGCATTGGAGTCCGGCACTTGACTTGGCTTTTGAAGAAGTTTGTTACCAATTCTGCAGCTGTTAATTTTGCAGGGATGCAGACCCCTGCTTCAGGTCTCCAACTACCCACCTTCTTCTTTCCTGCGGCCACATCTGAGCTTCATAGCCCAGCATCCATCCTGGTTGCAGAAATGCCACTCCCGCGGACTTTAGGGCCTCTCACGCTTTTCTTAGCCAACGCCGCCACGGAGCAAGCTCTGTGGAGTCTCTGCCTTATGAATGCCCAGCGAGCTGCTTGGCTCACCAGATGCTTCAGGACTCGTTCAAGTGAGGGGGATACTTTGTAGGTAACAAAGCGAAGGGCTAGAGGTATGCTAGCAATATATGTCCCCACGTTCATTACCTTTGGGGGACAAAAGAATTAGCAGAATAAAGCCTGAATTGGGCCTAGTAAGGGAGGAGGGACAAACAACTGTCCTCACAAGGCTGACATCTTGCCTCACACCAATCTTCATGCACCTAAACATTTGTGGTGTGAGTTATCTAATATGGTAGAAAAAAAATCTCAGAAGAAAACTTATGAGAAAAGTACAACTCACAGCATTCAAGTCAGAGATATAGCATGATTAATGCACTCATCTGAAAATTAAAAGTACTAGGAAGCAAATAATATACAATAAAACGCCCACTTACAAGAGTCCTCAAAATTGCATAAGCTAAGCTACCATAAGTCAATCAATGTGTATATAGGCTATAGAGTTAGTCTGAGTTCCAAGCAACTTCTGTAATCAAACAAATAGAGGATTCCCGGTAGAAATTCCAAATCAAACTAAACTGCACAATAGAGAAGCCAAAGAAATATGTTTACTCATACAACCTGTAGTAGTCAACATTTACCACATCTTGATCTTAAGTCACGTGGAATTCTGCACAGGTACCATCTTTAAAATGGCCAGTACAAAGCATAGAAAAAGGAATCATCATTCCAACACAAGAAATTGATCCTGATGGTCTGGCTGCAATAACAATATTGAGGAAATCTTTTTATGACATGGTATTGAAAGTATGCATTTATGAATGATTATTACGGCCTCCTATTTTGTGGGTAGGTTATGTGGTGTTGCCCATGTTCTCCTTAAGGCAGTTTTCATTCTTTTAAATTTTTTAGATTTATTAACTGGAGATTTTGTTACAGAAGTTTTGTGATCGCAGCTTTTCTTTGTTTAGGGACTCTGAATGTGGAATTCTGTTCGATTTTTATAGAGAAGGGCAGTATGCTTCAGTTACATGTGTGGAGTAGTAGTTTTTCTGGGTCTGATGACTCTTTTGCAGGCTCTGTTATAGTGTTGAGCATGCTTTTGTGTATTTCATCTCCTCATTTTCTCCATTTGCATTGTTGTATGTTGTGCTTTCATTCTTTTGAGGTTATCATTAACCCTAGTGGTGTTCTTTTTGTGGTCAACCCTGGATGTGGTGTTTGTTGTTATTTGTTTGTCCAGTCCAGTAGAGAACCATTTGTAGAAGTTGTATATGTCTTTCAGCCTCTTGTTTGTTGGAGCTTTTTTCAAAGGGGATGCATTGGTTTTTGATGTCTTCGAAGTACTGTCATTAATAGGTGTGCTGATCCTGAAAGTAATGATGTGTTTGCTCTAGCTTACTGGAGAGTTGCATGTAAATGTGGCTTGTCCCTAGGGTGCAAATATGACATCTAGAGTGTTTTCTGTACAATGGGTTGGGTCAGAAACCATTTGTTGTAGGTTGAATGCTTCAAAGTTCGTTGTGATAGCTGTGGTGGTAGTTTAATTTTTCTTGTCAGACCAAATGTTAAGGCCTCCTAGAATATATGGGCTTGGGTGGTGTTAGAATAGAACAATTCATGTTTGCGCATTGTTCTATGTATGTTAGCATTCGCAGCTCCATTTTCTATGTTGGTACTCTTTTGGGTTGTAATTAAAACTTATCCTTCATCGTTTCTGAGAAGAGGTCTCAGTTAGGTTTAATTTCCCCGAGGCTGGAATTCTTCACTAATTAATGCACTGTTTTTATTGGCTTTTACCTTTTCCTCTAGAGAGAGACCTTCTCCCACTTGTCTAGTAGAGGGCACAGGCAGAGCGGCCTTGAGTAGTAGATAGTGTGTGCCCGGCCTCAGAATCGCAACTTATTTTCTGTACTTCACTGTTTTGATGCATCTGCTTGGAAAATTTCACAGTGGGTGTGCCTTCATTGGTTCTGAAATGTACATACTTTATGCATGCTGACGTCAGTCCCTCTGCAGCACTCCTAAGCGACTGGGCAGACTGGTCCCCACTCTGAGTATACCTGAATAAGCAGATATTGGTTTGTATTCTCTACTGTCTGACCGACTCTTCATTTGGTATGGAAGCCTTAGAGGTGGTTGTGAGTGACCAGTGTGACCCTAATCGGGCCACTTCCTTCAGTGGTCCAGATGGGTGTTGGCTACTGCATCAAGTGGGACATATTTAAAGTTGGCATTGCCGCTAGGCAGGATAAGTAGGACATATTTAAAGTAGGCATTGCTGTGTGGTAGCCCATATATTAAGAGGAAGGAATACGTTATATTTGGAGAGACATGTCATCTTCTCATCAGGGACTCACAGCTGTCCATGGCGACAATCTTTCACTTATTGTTATTTGTGGTGTTCTTTTATGGCCTTCTCCAAGTTGCCTGCATATTAATGATGTGAAAATCAGGTCGGATGGCTTTGTGCAATGTGGCTGCAAAATCGTCTCTGAGCCAAATTTCTCTCATGAAGGTGAGCCCCGGTATTATTTCTGATAGTAGGTCAACGATGTTAAAGTGATTTTTGTTCATAAATTGGGCATTGATGAGTAGGCATTTTACTATTTGTGTTTCTTACTTCTTCATGTCCTGTAGTATAGGTGGAGATGGAGGGGCACAGAGCATTTTGATGTGGCTAATTTGGGGGTGTATTGGGCTTGCGGCTTTTCGTTGAGGTAGAAGGGATGTTGGTTTGTTAGTAAAATAAGAATGCTGGGATATGTTAGGGTGTGTGAGGGCTTTTTGAGATGGGTCATGGTGTTGTAACTGCTGTGTTGTCTGACAATTTGTGTAGCGTGTGGGGAGCTGTGGTGGAAAGGTATAATTAGAGAACCTTATGATCATTCGTTCGCGCCTTTCCTTGATTATTAGTTTCCTTCTGTCAAGTGACATTGTATTTGTAGGTTATAGAGATGTGTTCATTCAATTGTTGTATTGTTTGTGATAGGTTGTGTGGTGTGGTGTTGTGGTTGATAATGTTTTAGAAAAGTTAGATGGTTGAGGGGGGATTTATTAGTAGTTAAAGGCACTCTGTGTTTGTATACAAGGGGTGTATATGAGCCTCTCATTTTATAATATTGGCTACATGGTGTAACATTCCGCCTTCCAGGAAGTTCTTTCACTGGAATGTATGAAGGATTCTTATACATCTCAAAAGTGCATCCTTGTGCTGCTGTCACATTCTGTTTGTATCTGTTGTTTGCATCGATATAAAAAGTAATCTTCTTTTGCTACGTTTTCCCCAGCATAGTCAAAGTCAATAGTGCTTATTTCTATTGTGATAACCATCAAATGTGCATGCAGCACCTGCAGACAGCTTTTGGGTATGCTTCTGCTTGCATGAGTTAGCACAATTAAGGCAGACCTCAGGGGTTTGCCAATGCTTGTGTGCTTTTTTGCTTAGTGCATGGTGTTATTTAGTACTGATTTGATCATAATGGGCATAATAATAACAAACAGCACATTTGTAGTGGGTTGTTCTATATATCACTGCAACACAAATAGATGCATCAGTAGCATACACATGTGGCCCACTTGGAAGAATGTTAAGGCTGTGGTAAGTAGTGAAGGTTACTTTCCAACACTCATAAATTGCTATATGAAGTTTAATAATGTTGTGTACTCTGCAACGTTTTTTGACATTGGTTGAAAATTGTGGGCCCAGTTCACAAATAAACCACTCACTCTAGACCCACAGATGTATGCCTATGTACTCCTGAAGGCTGCACCAGTCGCAAGCTTCGAGGTGTGCTACTGAGAATGTATATAAAACAGGTTCCAATGCTCATTGTGTGCAATTGCGCGTGGGGCAGAATTATGCACATGGGGAATGAAGCCTGCTAAGCAAATTTAAATTGTGTTACTCTAACATTGAAGGATGGCCCATTCACTTTCCTCTCCTGTAAGGGTAGTTATTTGAGCTGTCATCTGGAGTAGCATCCCAAACATTTCCAGAGTGGAAAGGGGTTGGATTTACATTTTTGGAAGCTGACAAACATACGTTTGTGGACATTCACAAATTTGCAATGCAGACCGCACACCCACTCCCCACCCTTTGTAAGGGATTTAAACTCTATGCACATGTGAAGTAGAAATCTGCAGTAGTAAATCCTTTACATCTGTCATGAATCCTTTTGTGAATGCCTTGTAGGCATAAATAAGGTATATTTGGTAGTAAGCCTACATTTATGGCTTACAATACATTTGCAAAATGGGCCCTATGGCTTTTATGAGAATTTATGTAAAAACATAATGGTGTTAAAGAAGATATCCTTCCAGGAAACAAATCATCAATCAATTAAAGAAGATAGTGTTAAAAATCATGATATCTATGCAGTAGAATTTGAGGAATAGTACCCAAAATTATCCGTCATTACATGAAAGGCAAATCTGTCATTTAGCTCTAGGACAGACGTGGCGTTCCAGGCTGGGTGGGATACTCGCTATCTCCCTATCCTGCCTGGCTGATAACAAGCTGATTAATAGCTTTTTAAAGCGGAGTCGCGCATTTCGCGCTGTGTATCTTAATAACCTGACTAATTGCTTTTTAAAGCGGAGTCGCGCATTTCGCGCTGTGTATTTTAAATTACTGCATTAAAATGTATAATTTTATCTGGCTTTTCGCTTAGGAACTGTGAGAGTGCTCACCTGTTTTTTCTTAGCTCTAGACCCCGGTCCGCCCCGGCTGAGTGCCGTTTGTGCGGAAGGTTGCATTGGAGAGCGCCATTCCCTGCATTGTTTGATCCACTTCCGCCCTGCCTCTTACAGCGCAGGTTAGCGGTCTAGTGGTTTAATGCCTCACCCATATAAGATGACGACATGGCGGAAGCGCAGCGGACGAGCGCAGCGGGAGCGCCGACTTCCCGCCGAAGTCAAGCCAAAGTCCTGCCCGTCTGCGCCCGTCCGCGGCCGGCTGCGTCCTGCGACCTCTCACCCTGCCCAAACTGTCAGGTACTCGCCCGAGGACTTGTATTCTCTTCAACTCCCAGTCCCCCTGCCATCCGAGGCCATTAGGCGGACTCACGAGTGCGGCATTTCCACCACTCCCTGTATGGTTCTCCCTCCCCTGTCTGGACCTGTTCCCTCCCATGTCTCCGCTAACACCCCATCACCTATACCTGCCAGCTGTACTCTTACTATCCTCTACCTGAATACGCGCTCCTTGGTGAAACACCAACTAGAAATCTACTGCTTATTAGAAGATACTAATGTAGATATTCTCTTCATACCTGAGTCTTGGCTGACGGAGGACTCTGCACCCGATATTTTGGCCGCCCTTCCCATCGGCTATTACATTCTTCATGTTAACCGCCCCGGGGGGCAAGCTGGCGGAGGAGTAGCAGCCATTATCCGCAAGGAACACGTATTTTCTACCTTAAACTGCACTCCCATTCCCAATTCTCAAACCCTCGTTATCCAGCTTCGCTCAACCACTACCTCCCTTATCTGTGTCCTTATGTATAGACCTCCTACCTACATGCCGGCTTTCGCTGAAGCTGTTGGGGAACTTCTCTCCCAGCTCCTTATAAATCACTCTAGAATTCTTATCTTGGGAGATTTTAATTACTGGCCCACTGACCCCCTAGAATGCTGACTTTCTAAGCTGTTCTCAGACACCCTCACTAGCCTGAATTGTCAGCAATTGATCTCTACCCCCACCCACTGTAAGGGTCATATACTCGACCAGGTTTGGACTGCCAACCTCGATCATTCACCTCCATCGGTCACCCCCTGCACTTGGTCTGACCATTATTTTGTTTCTTTTTCCATTGATCTTCCCAGTTTTTCTCGCCCCCCGCGCCCCGCTAGCATCATAGCTCGCAATTGGAAGAATGCCGATATGTCAATACTTCATTCTCTTCTGGTGGCCTCAGTCCCTTCAGCCTCAGAATCAGTCTCGGATCAAGCCGCCGCTCTCGAGCACTGGGTGAAGACAGCTGCTGATACTGTAGCCCCTTTAAAGGCTATTAAAGTTTCACGTCCCCACGACGCCCAGCGCTGGTTCACTGACCAGCTGAAACTAGACAAATTGGCTCTTCGGCAGGCCGAACGGCGCTGGCCCCACAAATATGACCCAGCACTTAAGACTGAATTTACAAGCTTACTTAGCAAATACAAATCCTCCATTCTTGAGGCTAAGACTTCCTACTTCTCTGGTAAAATCCTGGCGTCGGCTTCAAAAGCCAAAGACATCTTTTCAATAGTCAACAAGCTCTCCCTTCCCGATCGTGTCACTCTCCCACCTGTTCCCACTCAGGCTTTGTGTGATGAGCTCAATGCTTTCTTTCAAGATAAGATCTCCACCATCAAAAACAATATCTCTCCACCTTTTCCTTCCAAATCACTTCCCCTCCCCCCGGAAAACTCTCAGAAATTTCTATCTTTTCCTCCCATTTCCATCACCGAATTCAACAGTCTCCTTCACAAAGTTAGCTCCGGGTCCCCGAAGGATGGCTGCCCCCCACATATTTTCAAAGAAATCTTTATGCACTGCCCTGATCCCGCTCTGGCCCTTCTCAACTCCTCTTTAACATCAGGCATCGTCCCAGAAGCTTTCAAGCAGGCGGTAGTGTTACCTATCCTGAAAAAGCCCAGTGCAGACCCCCTAGTGCTAAGCAACTATAGACCTATTTCCCTTCTTCCTTTCTTGGGAAAGATCTTAGAGACCTACGTCACTAAATGTTTGAGCACTTTTATTGAGTCTTCCTTCTTCCTTGATCCCCAGCAGGCGGGCTTTCGCCCCCTGCATTCTACGGAGATGGTGATTGCAGCTGTGATGGACACACTTCGAACTGGGGCCGACAACAATATCCCCCAAGCCCTTGTATTGTTAGACCTGTCGGCGGCTTTTGACACGGTCGATCACACTATCTTGGTCGACCGTGTCAGAAACGCCGGCATTCGGGGCACTGCCCTTGACTGGGTTCGCTCCTTTTTGCAGGACCGCTCCCAGGCAGTCCACCTTTCCACCTGTTCTGCTTCTTCTCTCTCCCTCACTTGTGGTGTTCCCCAGGGATCTGCTCTTTCTCCCCTCCTTTTCAATCTGTATATGCAACCACTCATGGCTTCTCTTCGCCATTCCTCTGCTACAATATACAATTATGCCAATGATTTACAACTGATTTTTCCTTTGGACGCTACACCTTCTTCTTGCCTCAACTTCCAAACAACCATGTTACTCATCTCGGACTGGATGGCTCACAGCCAGCTCAAGCTGAATCCGTCTAAAACGGAACTTGTCCTGATGGGTGGTCCGTCCAAACCTTGGGATGACACCTATTGGCCCCCCTCTTTGGGTCCCCCCCCTGCCCGGTCAGCTCTGTGAAAAGCCTAGGAGTGATCATCTCGGAGGATCTCTCCATGAAACCTCAGATCTCAGCGGTAACATCATCCTGCTTTTTCCAGCTACGCAGGATTCGCAAGATCTGTAGATTTCTAACCAGAGAGGCACTCATTCTAGTAACACTGGCTCTGGTCATCTCCAGAGTGGACTTTGCCAACATCCTGTATGTGGGGATTCCTGCTTATCAGCTTCATAAACTTCAGCTGATCCAGAACCAGGCAGCACGCCTGGTGTACCACCAACCCAAACACCAGCATGTCTCCCGCCTCCTGAGGAGCCTCCATTGGCTCCCTGTGGCTAAACGATGTTCCTTTAAGCTAGGTTGCACCCTATTCAAATCTTTGCATAACCAGGCCCCTGAGTTCATTTCCTCCAAACTTAAGCGTTATTCTCCAACCCGCAACTTACGGTCCTCTGCCAATAATCTTCTTTGCATTCCATCATTCCGCCGTAAAAAACATGGAGGATTATGCTTCTCTTTCCTAGGCCCTTCTTACTGGAACTCCCTCCCTTCTTCTTTTCGCCATTTTACCTCATATGAGTTGTTCCGCAAAACCCTAAAAACACACCTTTTTAAGGTGGCTTTTGAGTAACTCTCCTGCCCTGGCTAGCTATGTTTGTTATGAGCGCCAAGAAACCGTCTCGGTGTACGTGCGCGGTATAAATCTTTTAACATAACATAACATATAGTTGCTGGGAACAACTGCCACTCGTTCTCTGGTTCTTCCCATACTGTAATTTTGGAATGAACAGTGGTGTAATTATGCAACATGGTTCAATGGTGTACTTAGGGAATTCAGGGGCAAATGTATCTAAAAACTGTTTTGCAAGTCCTTAATAGCGAATGTTAGCAAATCACTATTAAGGACACGCAAAATGAAATGTATGCAGTGGACACAATATTAATTGCGAATCCTGTGCATTCCTTAATTGCGAATCGCAAATTGAGATTTGCAATTAAGGAATACCTTAATATTCATTCCTACTGGCCAAAGGCCCATAGGAATGAATGGAAAGACATTTGGAATTTTGCAAGTACCCATTAAGTCCTCGCAAATTGCGAATGCAATTTCAAGGGTGCAAGGGTGTCAAAAGGTCACCCTGTTGCACTCCTGAAATATATAAATGTTGAAAAAGGCTTTCCATATTATAAACATTTAGGGGCATATTTGGAAGATCTGGCTCAACTCTACAAATGAGCATTGATGCGTCAGAATAGATGCAAATTCTCCCCTTGAGCCACCACGGATGCAATCTTGTGGCATAAGGGCCGCGCATTGCTGGAGTCGTGTCGCAAGCCCGATGCAACTCCAGCAATGCTCAGGGGCCGCCCATACTTAATGTGGTGCATCACTCCTTATGCCTGCTTCAAGCAGGCTTAACGGTTTGACTCAGCGGCGTCGTAAAACTGACTCAGTGAAATCTTGTAGATTTCATTGTGTCACTTTTACGAGGCTTTCCTGCTACGGAATGCCCACCCTGCGACAGAACGCCCACATGAAACCTGATGCAGGTTTCATGTGGTGCAGTGCTTTACAAAGTGATGCATCTGCTTGGATGCATCATGTTGTAAATAGGTCACAACATGGCACATGGTTTACGCTGCCGCTGTATCACAGAAGTGATGCAACGGTGGCACAAATGTGTTACAAGGGGCTTGGAAATTTGCCCCACAGGGCTGCAATACGATGAGACTCAGAAAGCCTGACCATAGGTTGGAGGCTTTCCAAGTCTCCTCTTTGGGTTTCACTTTCGACCATGGCATTATGATGCAAGCAGTTGAAAGTGAATCTTGACGGTCTTTCTGGCTGGATTCTGAAGGGCTCGGGGAGCCCGTCGGCCAGTCGGAGGCCTGACCGTAATCCCTATGGATGGCGATTCTGCTGTAGGGATTACGATATTGGTTTCCGACAGGCTTTCCATATTGGGCTTTCCGACGTGGAAAGCCTGCAGGAAAGCGACTTTGGGGGCCCCTGTTGGGGCCTCCTTAACCCTAAGGTCTCAGGTTGGGGCTGCCCCTTGTTAATCTCTGCACCGTGTGGAAGGGACCTTGAAGTGCTTGCCATGCGGTTCAGGGATGAACAGATTCTCCCATTTCTCTATGGGAGCATGTGCTATGGCCAGTTTATGATTTACATGTGCGGTCGCATTGTAAGACTGCGGTCAGGGCCACCGGCCAGAGGTTGGTCGGTCCCGATTCCACAACTCTGTCGGCGGACGTTAGTCTACCCGACATTACAATAAGGCCCTAAATGTTACATTTTCTCAAACAAGCATAATTTACAGCAGTGCTATAAATACCAAATTATGCTGTAACCAAAGATTCCTCAAGAGTGTCTAAATGAGAGGGTTAGGGCCTGATTACGACTTTTCCGGTGCCAGGTCCACAGTGCGAAAGCCGTGGTCGGGCCGCCTGCCAGATTACAAGTGGGCCTTTGTTTTGATGTTCCCACAGTGCTTCCCTGAAAATGGACACCGCAATGGGAATGCCAAACACGGTTCCTGCACTGCATGGACTGAAAAGTCCAAGCCGTGCAGGAACTGGTGCACATGTACACAGGGGGGCATATGTTGTGCCCCCCTACATTTACCCCAGGGCACAAATGCACTAGGGGGCCTTATAAGGCTCCCTTTGTTTCCTCACTGCCGGGGTTTTTATGGAGGAGGAACCACTATGAATACCATGGCAGAAAGGAAACTCATAATATGCTTGGCGGGCAAACATATTGATACATCCTGACCGCCGCAACACCAGCAGGAAATGGCCGTTCCCTGACGGCTGCGGCGGGGCACTGCCAGTCCGACCACCTTAATCGTAATAGGTCGTTCAGGAGACTGCCGCCGCCGCACCCCCACAAGCCTGGCGGCCCGTGGACCCCCAGACTCGTAATCAGGCCCTTAGTGTTCTTCTTCTCCTCAATGCCATTGTATGTTAAAAAGACTTGAAAATATAACCTTGCAGAGAAAAACTCTGCATACATTTCCACAATAGGATCATGATGACCCTCCAGGTGAAATGTTTGTCATGACTGAATTCTGTTAGCATGAAAATTACATGGCTCGGGATAAATAACTATGCCCAGCGAGTGGCCTATCACTGACTGTGCACAGCCATGCACAGCAGTGGTTTGGCCCTGCACCCAATCCACTGCATGCAACCTAAGGCCTGCATAATGCCGATAGGTTGCAGAGTCTGGCCTATGACCAGATGCTTGTCATTGTTTTAAAACAAATGTTTTTGTCATTACTGCTATACCGCAATACCGGAGTACCTCAATGTACTGCGGTATCACAATAAATGTGGAATTTCAATACTGATGCTGCATGGTGGAGCTGCATTAGGTATTGCAGTAACAGGTGCTGGCACTGCAGTACCTGCAACCTAAAAAATATATTGTTATATATTTTGACTTAAAGGAGGGTATCGGGTCCCACCGCTGGTAGGTGTTGAAATATCGATTACAAAAACATAGTTGACATAAATATAGTTGTAAAAATATCGTTTACAAAGATATCGACACCCTATACTTAAACAGGTAAGTACATAAATATCTAAGCAAAAATATCATTGTAATAAATATAGATGTAAAAAATATCGACTTTTTAAATTAATAAAAATTACATTAAATAATAAATAAATATAAGTACTATTAACAAAATACATTACATTACTTTTATTTTTTAACTATTGAAAACAAATTAACTACAATTTTTCATTATAAACTTAATAAATGTGTACATATACATATATTTAACACATTACTTTATATAACAACAATAATACATACATATAATTAAAATAAACAATATATTATTAGTTAAAACATTTGATAGCGTAGGTGTAAAAATTACTATTCCCACTCCAGAGGGTGCAACAGTAGGGAAAGCGTTGGATAGCGTAGGGGTAAAAATTACTATTCCCACTCCAGAGGGTGCAACAGTAGGGAAAGCGTTGGATAGCGTAGGGGTAAAAATTACTATTCCCACTCCAGAGGGTGCAACAGTAAGGAAAGCGCTGGATAGCGTAGGGGTAAAAATGACTATTCCAACTCTAGAGGGTGCAACAGTAGGGAAAGCGTTGGATAGCGTAGGAGTCAAAATTACTATTCCCACTCCAGAGGGTGCAGCAGTAGGGAAAGCGCCGGATAGCGTAGGGGTAAAAATTACTATTCCCACTCCAGAGGGTGCAACAGTAGGGAAAGCGTTGGATAGCGTAGGGGTAAAAATTACTATTCCCACTCCAGAAGGCGCAACAGTAGGGAAAGCGTTGGATAGCGTAGGGGTAAAAATTACTACTCCCACTCCAGAGGGTGCAACGGTAGGGAAAGCGTTGGATAGCGTAGGGGTAAAAATTACTATTCCCACTCCAGAAGGTGCAACAGTAGGGAAAGCGTTGGATAGTGTAGGTGTAAAAATTACTAAATGTATTTACTCATTTATAAAATAACAAATCTTTATTTTTATTTAATTAATCATTAATTAAATATTTACTCAATTAAAATGTAATTAATTCACTACATTTTCACTAAAAAATTCCAGTACACACACCTAAAATTAATTAAACAATTAACATAATTAATTACATAATTATTAATCAATTAACTAATTGAAATTAATTAACTATTATTTATTACACTATTTATAATCATTTAAAAATTACTTCCCACCATTTTTCTCCATGGAACCCGACTTGTCATTTTAATGATTAATATTTTAACAGCCATTACGATTTCCACGGGTCTCTGAACGCTTAAGCGCAATAAATAATAGTTCCAGATCCCCAAAAGATTATTATGATAAAACACAAAAAAGCAATTCAAGTTGTCAAACGTTTTTGAAACGGAATTGAAGCGTATACATGCTTGCTAAACTCCATAAGCTAAGTACTATGCATAACCAGTAAGTGATTGCACATGGGAGCTTCCAAACCGGGAATACATTGTGTAAAGATTTGTATAAATGTCGCAAATTTTAAGAGGAGATCTCTTAAGCCTCCCGAAAATTGTACTTCAGATGCCTCGTATGAAAGGCACAGAAGGTGGCCTTGCCCTGGAAGCAGGCAGAGAGTTTCAAACTGTACCGAGTCGCGAAAGCCAGGGCTGGGCATGCTGATTTCCGTGTTTCTTTAAAACCGCCCTCTTAAAGGCAGCGTTCTAAACTAGGACTAGTCCCACAGTTATATTGTTTTTTACGAGGCAGCATGCTTTTTTTCCCCCATTATCGCCCGAAACCCAGTATGTCTTCCAGCTCCATGTGCTCAGTTGTGCAGATCTTGTACTGTTTTATGTTTTGGACATTTGTTTAAGCCACGTAAATTTGGATATGAATGTTGCTTCTATAATAATTTAAATAAGACTGTCCATATGTTATGTGGTATTGTTCCGTACATAAATTACAAGGAGATGGCGACTCTACCACAGTAATTTTATTTTACGTACTAATACACGTTTAAAGGTGGTCATCTGTTTTTTGTTGACGATCCTCTGTACACCTTTCTACCACCTTCAACCTAGTATCATTGACCTTTTTATTTCGGAACTGATCCGAATATTGTGTTATAATAATATTAGTTTGTTTCTCTGTAAGGTACCCACGGACTTAGAGGTACGCATTACATAATACTTTCGGTTCGGTTTTTATTTTCAAGGCAAGGAAAGAGCATCTGGCAACTTACCCTCACGCACCCTCACTCAACCTCACATCCTCACCCTCACACCCCCTCTCACACCCTCTCACACCCTTATCCTCACACCCTCACCCCCCCTCACCCTCACAGCCCCTCACCCACACACACCCTCCCCCTCACACACCCTCACTCACCCTCACCCTCACACCCCCTCACCCGCACACACCCTCACACCCCCTCACCCTCCCAACCCTCTCACCCTCACACCCCCTCACCCTCCCAACCCTCTCACCCTCACACATCATCACACCCTCGCCCTCCCCTCACACCCCTCACACCCCCTCACACACCCTCACTCACCCTCACTCACCCTCACTCACCCTCACTCACCCTCGTACACCCTCATCAGCCTAGCATAACAAAACATAGCATGGCATAACAAAAAAAGCATAGGATACACAACCTCGAAACCCTCTCACCCTCACCCTCGCTCTAACACACTCACCCTCACTCACTCACCCACCCACCCTCACCCACCCACCCTCACTCACCCACCCTCTCCCACCCTCACTCACCCACCCTCACTCACCCAGCCTCACTCACCCACCCTCACTCATCCACCCTCACTCACTAACCCTCACTCACCCTCACCAGCATAGCATAACAAAACATAGCATAGCATAGCATAACAAAAGAAAGCATAGGATAGGAAAACATAGCATAGCATAACAAAGCATAGAATAACAAAACACAACAAAACATACCATAGCATAACAAAACAAAGCATAGCAAAACAAAACATAGAATAGTATAATAAAGCATGGCATTGCAAAACAAAACATAGCAACACACAACAAAGCATAGCATAACCAAGCATAGCATAACAAAACAAAACAGCAAAACACAACAAAGCATAGCATAACAAAACATAGCAAAACAAAACATAGCAAAACACAACAAACCATAGCATACATAACAAAACATAGCATAGCATAGCATAACAAAACACAACAAAGCATAGCATAGCATAACAAAACACAACACAACATAGCATAGCATAACAAAACAAAGCTTAGCATAGCATAACACAACAAAACATAGCATAGCATAACAAAACACAACAAAACATAGCATGGCTTAACAAAACATAACAAAACATATAATAGCATAGCAAAACACAGCATAGCATACCAAACACAGCAAAACATAGCATAACATAGCATAACAAAACATAGCATAGCAAAACAAAGTATAGCATAATAAAACACAACAAAGCATAGCATAGCATAACAAAACATAGCATAACAAAGCATAGCAGAACAAAGCAGAGCAAAACATAGCATAGCATAACAAAACATAGCATAGCATAACAAAGCATAGCCTACCAAAACACAACAAAACATAGCATAACAAAACACAACAAAACATAGCATAGCGTAACAAAACGAAGCATAGGATAGCAAAACTAAACATAGCATAACAAAACAAAGCTTCGGATAGCAAAACAAAACATAGCATAGCATAACAAAAGATAGCATAACATAACAAAAGATAGCATAACAAAACACAACAAAACAGCATAGCTTAACAAAACAAAACATAGCATGGCTGAACAAAACATAACAAAACATAATAGCATAGCAAAACACAGCATAGCATACCAACACAACAAAACATAGCATAACAAAACATAGCATAGCAAAACAAAGCATTGCATAATAAAACACAACAAAACAAAGCATAGCAGAGCATAACAAAACATAGCAGAGCATAACAAAACATAGCATAGCATAACATAGCATAGCAAAACATAGCATAGCATAACAAAACATAGCATAGCATAACAAAACAGCATACCATAGCATAACAAAACAAAACATAGGATAGCAAAACAAAACATAGCATAGCATACAGCACCACTCAGCACCACCACAGCATCACTCAGCAGCACCACAGCATCACTCTGTGGCACCACAACATCACTGAGCTCCACCACTGCATCAATCTGTGCAACCATTCAACAACAACTGTTTCAAATATGTTATCTCAATGTTTCAAGCTTTATTACAAATGTAACAAAAAGATGTTAATATCTGATATATGTTATTGGATTTTCGTCACAATAAAATACACTGAACATAATCTTCACAAATGTTATTTACAAAAGTTTAAGCTATTGCCATTATAAATTACAATAACTTTTATTTAAGTATTAATTATTAAAAAAAATTTAAAAACCATTGTTATTTGTAATATCAATACATGTAAGTCACGTAAATACAACACATATTGCATTACAAATGCTATAGGTGTCACATTTGCGAAAGTTATAACTATTGGCATGGTAAATGACAAACCTATTAATTACGCTATTTTCAAAAACAAAACCTAAATAAAAAATTTGTCATTTACAATACCAATAGCTCAAACTTTCCTAATACAAGACCTATTGCATTGCAAATGCTTGTTAAACAGTAATTTCCAGAAAACAGCAATTAACAAAAAAGATGCATTCTAAGAAGCTTTTTACCAAGTTAAGTTTATTTGGTTTAGCCATTTTTGCTGTATCAAAGAGCAGCTTTCCTCCTGTGCATCAACATGGGAAATCACGCTTTGGGACCACCTTTTTTCGTAGCCGCGACTTGAGAGATCAGTGCTAACCTTTCCGTGAAGGAGTCAAAGTGGACGAACCTTTGGTTTGGAAGTTTTGTGCTGTTTCATAAAACGGTGCGAAAGTGACTAAAGAATCAAAAAGTACCTTTCCAATTGGTACTGTGACCTAATTATGAGCTCAAAATTGGTGAATATCACTGTGTAATATCTATCTATCTATGTATATCTATCTATCTATCTATCTATCATCTATCTATCCATCTATCCATCTATCCATCCATCTATCCATCTATCCATCCATCCTTCCATCCATCCATCTATCCATCCTTCCATCCTTCCATCCTTCTATCCTTCTATCTATCTATCTTTCTACATATGTGTGTGTGTGTTATACAACATTTATGCCACGAAAAATTAACCATAATGTTGGAGGTTGATCTCCTCTCAGTTTTTTTGGCTCAAAGGAGAGCAATTTCTGGTTTCTGGAATTTATGAAGTTCCTTTATCCAAAAGGTTGTTTCAGCAGGCTTCTCCATGGAGAAAGTGTGCACAGCTACCAACACCCTGCAATAATTGGATCCGTTATCACTGACAATGATAGCAACACTGCCAAAGTCAAGACAGATGAAAGATACTTCAAAGTTTTGTTAATCCATTACATCAACCTTTTAAGATATTCTCCGACTGGTTTGTTTTTAGACGCCAAGACACAGGCAGTGTAGATTGACAGCTTTATTGAGTACAAAGCAATAACCACTGTCATGTCCTCCCCCTATAGCAACCGCCAACTATCTTCACTGGAATCCACAGTCTAGAATCCAGTGTACATGGCAACCAGTTGCTAAGATGCACACATAACTCCCCTTTTTATAATTTACAAAAAGAAATAACATACTTTAACTATAAGTTGCAATGCATCAGACAGCACAATACATACTTCATGAACCTAAGACATAAATACTTTACTTATATTTGCAGTACCCCTAGAAGCACAACACATTTTTCATGAGCAAATATAGTCCTTCAGCCAAAATGATTTTTTCTTTCTCTGTTCCACTTTACAGTTTTTCACTTCTGTTGCAAAATCATTTCCCAAAACGCTTCCACCAGTTTTCTTTAACCAAGCGCAGCACTTTAAGTCATTACACAAAGTTACTTTCCTGGTGTTTAACCTCCTCCCATCGTCCAACCACACATTGTTTCCAACTACTCTCTTGACCTGTTGGGCCTTGGACCATTTGGACAACCCTACCCTTTGACCACATGTCAGATATGTCCTTTCTCAATCACAACACACACACATTTGCGTGTATTGTTCCTCTACCTGTCATTGTGCCTTTCTTGATATTCTATTAGCCTATGTTCCAGAATTTATTCTTAACACATAGTGTGTTTGATTTGGTTATCCATGCAGGTGCAGGCTTGCCTACCCTTAAGAAGGCTAAATTGGGTGTCCAACATGGCCATAGGAGGAGTGTTGGGATAACCCAACAACATTTTCTTGAATGCATTCTTACATTCTTTTCCACTATCATCTGCCAGTTGCACACATTCTTTCAGCACACAATTACAGCTCTCAACTAGACAATTTTCTCTGGGATGATAAACCGCTGTTGTGTGGTGTGTTGCCTTAGTCTCTTCCACATACTTCTTGAACTTTTCTGCTATGAACAGAGGTCCATTATTTGTGACCATGCATTTCGGGTATCGCTCCCCATGAAACACCTCTTTACAAAAATCCATGATGTTGGGTGCCTTTATCTCACTTTTGGCCATTTGGAAAAGTAATCTAACAACGCTAAGGCAAATTTATTTTCTATTCCTCCGGCATTAAATGGTCCATACATGTCTATTGCCACCCTTTGCCATTGTTTTTCTTGCAGCCTAGTGGACATGATAGGAGACTCCTCAGTCTGGTGGGACTTGTTGCTACACATACACACTACACAATTCTGAACACACCTTTCAATTTCCTTTTTCATGCCCAGTCACCAAAACTTAATGCAAGCTCTCCTCTTCGTACCAGACATGCTATTTTGTCCTTCATGGAGTACCTCTAGCAACCTGGTTTGCAATCCCTAAGGCACCACCAATCCACCATCTCTTTTTACAATCCTGTCTATCACCAACTACTTGGACCACACTATTCGGTACTCTCCATACTCTTTCCTTACACTCTCCACCAGACTAGTGGAATTAGACAAGCCTGTCAATAATTGCTTCATAACTTCGCCCTTCAAAATTGCTGACTTCCACTCTTCCTCACATACAGCCCAACATCAAGATTCATTCGCACTAGCAACTAGCTACTCTTCACCATCCTCCTCTTCATCATCCTCTTCATGTTTCTACAATGGTAATTGGGATAAAGAATCTGCATTTATGTTACTATTTTCTGGAACATTCTTAAGTATTAAATCATATTCTTGCAACCAGTATAACCATTTTGCGATTCTTGGCATCTCCCTACTTGCACCTTTAGTTGGGAACATGTCAATCAATGATCTATGATCAGATCACAATTGAAATTGGTCTCCCACACATATGTCTTGAAATAATTGACACCACCTCAGCATGCCAGTGCTTCCCTCTCTATGACTGAATAAGTAGCTTCGGACCGCGTAAGGTTTCGTGAGGCAAACCCGCTCCTGTCCATCCTTACTCTGCATTGATACAACCCCCAAACTATAGGCACTTGCATCCACTGTCACTATGATCTGGTCATGTGGATCAAATGGCTTCCCAGCTACAGCCTTCACAATCTCCAAATGTATCCCTTAAAAAGTTTGCTGACATTCACAAGTCCAATGTAAATATTACTCCTTTCTTTTTTTTTTACAAATGTTTTTATTTTTTGTTTGCAACATAAACATACAATCAGAAAAATCATGAATGCACGATATGATAGGAGTGATGAGCAGTAACAATTGATATAGAACAAAAAGTCTGACAGCATTCTTACTGAGCGAGAGCAAGAGGTTAAACACTAGATTCAGAGACGTACATGTGGTGAGGGTCACAACAATCTTATCTACAGTTCTTGACAATGGGTCAGGCATCACAACTTTTAGGGCTCTTTCCCTAATACCCCCAGCAATGAGTCCACTCCCTCCTCCTCCTCTCCCAGTTCCAGACCGTAATATTTTATCAGTGGAGCCCATATCTTTCTGAACATTCGGGGACCGTCCCTTGCTTTGTACGTCACGCATTCAATATCACTCCTTTCTTCATCAATATTCTCAGAAAATGCTGCACTAACTTTGAATAATAATCGGAAAGACTGAGAAAAGATAGCAATTGCTCCCTGTTCGATGGTGGAGGTGCAAATTCTCTAGCTTCAAGAAGTTTTTTTTTGGCTTCACTCTCGTGAAGTTCCTAAAAATACATAGGATCTGCGTGTTTTGTGTCTAGATTGATTCCGTACACCCCGGAAGAATATGTTAGCTTTTTGACCAGCTAGCTCACAGTGCCACTATAAGCCCCCTCACATTACCAAGGAGCGAATAGTTTCTGGCAACCATCGAACATGACAACCCTTGATCCTTCAGGAATTGTGGAAACAGTACAGTACTTTTCGCTCAGTCACTCCTGCTCATGTAGCCTCAGATAGATACACGGAATAAACAGTGGGGATGTTTTCAGTAAGCATTTATTGAACCAGCTTCATTCTAGCATAAAACATGTTTGCTGCGACAATCATTAGACAGAAACAGATGTATGAGATTACAAGCATCAACAGAGTAAATAAAAGGTAGAATTTTACCATGGTGCCAAAACAGTGAATATATGCATGCATACTAAGTATGGGCGGAAAATCCGTTACGCTCGCGGATTTTGCGATTTTCGGTAAATTCGCAATACGCGAGATTTGCAAATTTCGCGCAAAATCCGCAAATTTGCACGCAGCAGATTTTTTTTTTCTTGCTGATACAATTTTGCAGCGCGCGGCGTTGGTGATAAAGTTTTTGCGGCGCGCGGCGTTTATCATCGTTTGCCGAGTTGTTTTTCTCGATATTTTGCGAGTGCTGCTCCATTTTGGATCTTGCTGCGGGATCCCGCGGGAATTTGGCGAGCCGATTACGTCATCGCGGCTTGCCAACTTGCACAGCGAGAGTTTGTCAACGCGAGTACGGCGAGATCACGTCTCGTGGTACTTCGCAATTGCGAGATTTGAGATGCGGCGAGCAGCAACAATCTCGCACAAGCGAAAATATAAAATTTGCAATTCTGCACAAGAAATCCACCAGCAAGCAGCATAAACCTTCTTGAAATGATGATTTTTATCTGAATAACTCATTAGGTTGACATTTGCCTGCACTTTTTTAGCGAGGAGTCCATTTTGGGGAGGGGGGAGGGGGGTGGGAGGAAGGAAGTGCCCCACAGTCTTCAACTTCCTGTTCCTGTCCAGCAGGCTCCTCCCAGTGCTTTGTCCATCTCCTGGTCACTTTTCATTTGGATCTGGAGATGGAAGGATTACTTTTTGTGGATGCTGCTGGATATTTGGATTTGAGGCCTTTTTGACTTTCTTTGGATCACTGTTGGATTAGAAATTTTACAAGTAAGTTTGTTTGGGGCATCACAGTTGCTGCAACTACAATTTTGGAATTTTCGATTTTTGGGCTGTTTTGGGGCCTTTTGCCCAGGGGTACTCAGTGGTGGGTGGACTGAGTCTGTGGAAAATGAGCCCGTATTACCATCGATGCCCAGGCTGCTGGCGCAAGACGCCTCTTAGTTCCCATTCTGAATAATTACCAAAATAAAGAGACGGGCGCTGGGAGCAGGAATCAAGAACAGAGTTTAATTCTCATGAGGAGAGCCTGTCATGTCAGACACGAAACAAGGTGCCATCGGGAGGTGCTCTAACAAGTGAGCTGAGACTCTGGCTTTTATACTTTACAGAACACTTGGTATTACAGTCACAGCATTGTAAAACAAAGAAAAGACATCCTCATAATCCTCGTGTAAATCCTACCCCACATGTGTTCACAATAAGGACCCTTGACCTGCTGATAAGAGGGGAGGGCAATCACGCAGCTGTGTGTTCCGTCAACTGTTTAGAATGTGTGCGCCTGATCATAGCCCAGGGGGTGGGGTGGCCAGGATCAATAGTGGGTTCTTTGAAGAGGAGTGACTTCATACAATAAGGGTCAGTAAATGGTATCTCCTGGCTTAGGCGATGGCCTCGGACATGTGTGGTCAGTCGGACTCGGGGGAAGGGGTCATCAAAGAAGTGGTATTCATGCAGTGTGGACAATCGAGCGCGGAGGGAAGGCTTGTCAACAGAGGGGCATTCATGGAAGGAAAGGAGGTGCTGGTCAGGCGCGGCCGTGACTCCCAAGGACAGGGTTTTGCAGAAGGAGAAGGTTTATGACTTGTTCATGTGAGGGAGAAGGAGGGGGTCAGGGTGCGCGCAGGGTCAGAGTCGCACAGAGAGAGAGAGAGGTCTTATGACCCGTACATGAGAGAACAGGGGCAGTCAGATACAGCTGGGGGGGGCTATGTCAGCTGAGGCGAAGGATGCTTCTTCAAGAGGGAAATGGGGGGGGTGCCTGGGTCAAGCAGGATGGTTGCCTTTCATAGCAGGGTCGCGCAGAGTGCTGGGTTTCATGGTCTATGCATGTGAGAGGGGGAGGGGGGTGCTCAAATGCGCGCAGGAGGGAAGTTAGTGATTCTAATGAGTGGGCAAGAGGCCAAGGTGCCTAAAATGGCTGTCATGTACACATGGGTACAGGCCTTTGCGGGCGGAGGGATGCAGTCAATGCTTTACAATATTCATGGTGCGTGCAGGGAGGGGAGTGGGAAAAGGGAAATGAACGTTGCTTATGTACATCAATACTTCTTATTTTCTACAGTCGCCCCTTTTTACATAGCAATGTTCATTTTTGCAGTCGATGAAGGTACATATAAACAGGTGCGATCAAAGAATTTGCATTTGTCAATACTAACATATGGCATATAATCATGGACAGTTGATGTGTTTGGCAGAACGCAGCACATAGGGGATGGCATTTGTCGAGTTCCTATCATTTCAAATCACTACATAGCATAAATGCTTCTGACTTAAAAATGTGACCAATGAACATTTTGACCAAGTAGTTGAGGGAGGAATTCAGTTCAATACGCAAGATCTCTTTGTCACAGTGTCTTTTTATCAGTGAGCCATCACTGGTAGGCTCTAGTCCGTGTCCTTTCGTTGGCGCTGTTGAGCACCGGCGGTGGAGCTATAGGTCCAGCTCGGTTCTATCCTTACGCGTTGCAGGGTGCGGTCAGTCCTCTGCTGTTAGACCACAGTCCTGTTCCCTAACCAATCCTTTGAGTGGCGCCTTAAGCTTGGCACCTATATTTCCGTGGCGTAACCCCATTTCCATCTAGATGCTGTTCTTCCTTTCAGCAGAGAGTCGCATGGAAAAGAGGGTGTGCGGTTTCGTTAGTCGATGGGAGTGAGAGGGCGGAGTGGGGGCAGATTTCCCGGGACACACAAAAGGGACCAAGGGAGCAATGGATAACAAGCAAGCAGGCCCATCAATCGGGCTTGAAAAGAGGGACGGAGGCTCCAGGCACACGTGGGTTGGCAGACAGAGAGCTTCAGGACAGCCCTTCATTCTTTCTTTTACCGCCTTTGAGAGTGCTGCCTCGTCCCGTTTCTTGTTGTGCTGCGGCTCCACCTTTGGTTGAGGTCGCATGTGTCTCATGATCTGCAGCCACGCTGTGCGTCACGTCCGGCCCTTCTCCTCCGGTGATTGAGTATCTTTAAATGGGTAAAAACAAGTTTTAGAGAACTGGCAGGAGAAGAGATTTTTACATATGAATTCCACTCGCAATCCTAGCACCTGGCGTTATGCTCATTGGTCATAGTCAGAAGTCTATTACCATGAAGTAAGTAGGTGGGTATTTCTACTGCGTTCGCACCAAGTCTAATCGGCGTTCGTTCATGACATATATGGACAGAGGTCGGACTCTTATCACCTGCGTATTTCAACAAAAACCCCAAGATTGACAATATTCAGGAGAGACTCGTCCTTCTAATTCGAGCCTTAACAGTCTTACATTTCCCTTTAGAGCTGGCTAACTCTTTAAAACAGAGCGGGGGTGCAATCATTGAAAGACAGAGTCAAACAGGTTTTTCTCGAGGGGCGGCAGTTACTCATGGTCATCAGATATATATATCGGGGACAGTAGCTGGGGTCGATCAAGTGGGGCGGGGACGCTTCGGGCATTCGCGCTTGGGTGCAAAGGGGTGGGGCAATCTGGGCATTGGGGGTCAATCTGGACCTTGGCGCTTGTCTCTAACAATAAAAATTAGGATGCCATTGACATATAGTTCCCCTATAAAAGGCCAAATTGGGGGACCTTAGCCGTCTTACCTGTCCTTTCCTTTTCAGCCAATTCAAGTTCATTCATTTTGCAGAAAGGAGAGGCAGTAACATGGCGAGATACAGTCATTTTAGTTTCGGTCAATTTCGCTGAACACCTTCGCGTTCAATATGTATCAAATCAGACTGGTGCCGGTGGGGCACAATTTTACCAAAAAGAGGGAGAGAAAATAGGGAGACTCTCATAGAGAGTGAGAGTCGTCCGCAATCTAAACGAGCCATTCGGTACACGTATGACATGTAGAGAGAGAGAGAGAGAGAGAGAGAGAGATAAAAGGGGTGGAGAGAGAGAGAGAGAGAGAGACGTGTACGAAAATAGGTCATTTAGTGCGCTCACAACACAGAACAGCAAAGGTCAGGTAACATGCAGATATAGACAGAGGGGAGACATATATTCGTACGTTACACACACACAAACTCAGACAGGGAAGACGGCACATGTATTACACATATACAAGACATTCACGACAAGACAGGAAACAATTGTTAGTCTACAAGGTCTGTTTTTATATATATCCTACGTATCTTTACTATCCTATTTATCTACGTGCTTAGCTCTTTCTGCCCTTCCCCCCTTTCCCTTCTCGCTTGTCACGCCTGCGAGCGTTCCCAATTACCAATACTCACACCTCGGTTGGTTGATCAGAAATTAACCTGGTCGCGCTAGTTACCCATGGTTGGATCTTAGACCATTTTTCTGTTCCCTCCTTTGGTGGGAAGTTCTCCAGGCTGAGGCAACGGCAAGTATTGATCGGGAAAATAGTCGGACAGCTTGGCTATATCTGTAAGAGTGTGAGAAAGGGGGCAGTGCATTTTGAACATCGGCAACATTTCTAACTTCCTAGGCGGGTGGTGCCGTGGCAACCCTTACCCGTACAATTTTTCTTTGTCCTTTCCCTACCTAGTCAAAACGTCCAGTTACATTATTTAACGCGTCGTTTCTAGTCAATTTTTTTTTTTGTCATTCAGTACTTGTCCAGTCTCTATGTCAGTCCATCCTCCCGTTGCTATGTTCTAAGGAGGAACAGTCATGTTTAAGTCTACGTCTTTTAAAAACTTTTATTTGTCATAAGGACCATGCTCATATTCCCTTCTTCCCCTTCTCATTGGCGGTTCGGTCGTCGTCCATCCATACATCAGCCAGGGTTCCGACGTGACCTGCAGAAGGGAGGAGAAAGAAGGGTGGGGGGGGCAATATTCACACCTCATCAGCATGCAGTAATCCGGAAATGTTTTTACCTACCACATACTCGACCTATCTCCACGTAGTGCATTTCTCTACCATCACGGCGTTTAAGCCCAGAGGGACCAGAAATGTCAGACAGATAATCATTGACGATCTGCGTATCTACATGAGTTACTTGGTCGTAACCCCTTTTGATCGGGTACAAGGGTGGCGGTCAGGTGGCATTTCTGTGGTGTCGTTTTAGGGCTTCTAAAGCACTTTTCCGGCTGCCTGTGACACATAGTGTGGCTGCTAAATATCGGGTCCTTTTTAACCTTTAACCTTCATCATACTTTCTCGTTGCTCACAGTAGTAATACATTCAAAACGCATTACTGCAACCGCTACAACTATGCTTTCGTTTTCAAAATACTTTTAATAAAAAGTGTTGAAGTATAAATACAGGCCTACAACCCAGTGGACTAGCCACGGAGCAGATTGGAACTGTACATAGGAAGAACAAAGCTGGTGGCAGTTCATTGCATAAAGTGCGGCAGTGCAATAAAATCGTATTAAACTCCCCTACAGAGCAAGCATGATGCATGTCAGTAATTCATCTTTAATAAATTCATAAATTCATTATCCAATGTTCATTCATTACCTAAATTACACCAATTCATTTTCCAACTCATAATCAGTACCCACCCTAAGTCAATTCATTGTCCAAGCACATACTCAATATCCTTCATATCTACTTTCATTATCCAAAACGTCATATATATATATCTCGGGGCAAAAAGCTCGCGCAATCAGGGTGCAACAAAGTTCATTAAAAACGTCTCATTTTGTGTTGGCGCCATTTTGGGTGGGGTCAGGCAAGTTCCAGCACAGTCAGAGTGTCTCTAGTTTCGCATGGTTGGCCCAGAACTTTCCGTTGGCAGTTCAAAAAGTCTTGTGCTATGTGGTTAACAGTCTAACAAATGGACCATGAGTCAAAAGAGTGGGAAGGGCGGCAACAATTTTCCTACCGGGTCATCCTGGTGTTCCTCCGGAACTGAACAAGCCTGTGCCGTGGCGGCATTTTAGCCATTTCCAATCCGAGGCTGGTGCCGGCAGGAGTTGTTCCGATGTCGTGGTTCCCAGCGAAGGGGGCGGGGGCACCCATGCAGGGGGTCGGGGGCCCCCCGGCTCTTATAGAATCTTCAAGGTTGAAGAGAGACGATACGGAGCGAGTGCCCGTCCTGGGCAGAAGACCGCTTTTTGATGTTGACCCTCTTTAAGCAAAGAGTGTTGGGGTGTCGCTGGAAGCCTCCACCTGGAGGGAGGTGGGGGAGGGTCGTTCGCGCCGCCTCCCCCTTCCAGCGACCCCGCGCCGCTCCTCGGCTCCGTCGCTTCGATATTTGGCCGTGCCAGCCATTGAAGATGGGGGGGGGTGGTCGGCGGCTGAGGCAAGACAGCCCCCCCCCCCCCGTGGCCTGCAGGGCAGCAGGAGAGGAGAGAAGGAGAGGTCTCTGCCATTCTTTGGACCGCCTGCCCAACATCATCTCCTCCTGACCGTGGCCAGGCGAGCCCCTCGTGCCTCGAGGCCTCGCCTTCCGGATGGGCGTAACCGCGAACCTGTTGCACTTCGGGAGCTTCCGGAATGGGGGTAGGTACCTATTGAATTGTTTCTATTTCATGTGACCGTTATTTGGGCGTGGTGGGCAATGAGGCAGACATGTTTAGGGCAGAAATAGGCAACGGAACCTAGCTACCTCGTGGCTGCCTTGGTGTCAGGCTTGTCTTCCCTCGCCATTTTTTTTTTTTATGTTTCTTATTGCTAGTTATTTCTAACGTTTTTTTTTATTTTATTTTTAGCGAAGTTGATAACTCATCAGTGGCCTACTGATTTCGCCCAACTCCTTTTCTTGCATTTTTATGCCATAACCTATTATAAGCCATAGCGACTAGTCCACACTTAATGAGCAGGTCTTTATTAGGTGTGCCCTCCAGTGGAGCTGGATAGTTCAACTCTAATAAGCGGTCCGGGCTAAACAGGCTACCAACCAGTGGGGAGAAGATAGGCATGACGGATTACAACGGGGACAAAAGTCTGCATTACCTATCTTATCACAGCGGGCAAAGACTAGGCAGAATATTTCTATTCTCCGTTGTTTGGCGGCGGTGAATACCTCAAACGAACCAATACCGAATAATCGGCCAATCAAACAATTCAGTGGGGAGAATAAGTGGGCACGAAAAGTTATCGCTACCCACTCTTTCTCTACCTGCAAAGCGAGACCTTGTTCTTCCCTGTTTGCAGACAAAGAATCTCCAGACAATAATCCACGAACGACAGTTCGGGAAACAGTGGGGGAGGAAGATAGGCACGACGGATTACAATGGGGACAAAAGTCTGCGTTACCTATCCTTCACTGCTTGCAAAGAGAGAGCCTGTTGTTTTCTCCGTTTGCAGACGGTGAATCTCCAGAGGGTTTCAACAAAGCGTAATACTAGTATTATCCAACAAACAATCATTTCACAATTTGTCGCATTTATGCGACCTTACCCGGACCGGACCGTGTGGGCAGTTCTTCGCCTTCCTCCTTCCAGCGCCCGATCGTTCTCTTACTCCATGATTTTACCGCAGCAGTCCTGTGGGATTCCAGTCAGGACAGTAGGTCACTCAAGAGAGGTCCGTTCCGAATAGGTGAAGTTCATTCAATCGGCAGCCGGACGAGGGCCCTCTCAAGGCAGGTATACTCCGATCATTTAGATGTTCACCTCATCGTCTGGATCTCTCTTACTGGACCTTATGTCACTGATGGACCCCGCGTTGGGACGCCAATTGTGGAAAATTAGCCCGTATTACCATCGATGCCCAGGCTGCTGGCGCAAGACGCCTCTTAGTTCCCATTCTGAATAATTACCAAAATAAAGAGACGGGCGCTGGGAGCAGGAATCAAGAACAGAGTTTAATTCTCATGAGGAGAGCCTGTCATGTCAGACACGAAACAAGGTGCCATCGGGAGGTGCTCTAACAAGTGAGCTGAGACTCTGGCTTTTATACTTTACAGAACACTTGGTATTACAGTCACAGCATTGTAAAACAAAGAAAAGACATCCTCATAATCCTCGTGTAAATCCTACCCCACATGTGTTCACAATAAGGACCCTTGACCTGCTGATAAGAGGGGAGGGCAATCACGCAGCTGTGTGTTCCGTCAACTGTTTAGAATGTGTGCGCCTGATCATAGCCCAGGGGGTGGGGTGGCCAGGATCAATAGTGGGTTCTTTGAAGAGGAGTGACTTCATACAATAAGGGTCAGTAAATGGTATCTCCTGGCTTAGGCGATGGCCTCGGACATGTGTGGTCAGTCGGACTCGGGGGAAGGGGTCATCAAAGAAGTGGTATTCATGCAGTGTGGACAATCGAGCGCGGAGGGAAGGCTTGTCAACAGAGGGGCATTCATGGAAGGAAAGGGGGTGCTGGTCAGGAGCGGCTGTGACTCCCAAGGACAGGGTTTTGCAGAAGGAGAAGGTTTATGACTTGTTCATGTGAGGGAGAAGGAGGGGGTCAGGGTGCGCGCAGGGTCAGAGTCGCACAGAGAGAGAGAGAGGTCTTATGACCCGTACATGAGAGAACAGGGGCAGTCAGATACAGCTGGGGGGGGCTATGTCAGCTGAGGCGAAGGATGCTTCTTCAAGAGGGATATGGGGGGGGGTGCCTGGGTCAAGCAGGATGGTTGCCTTTCATAGCAGGGTCGCGCAGAGTGCTGGGTTTCATGGTCTATGCATGTGAGAGGGGGAGGGGGGTGCTCAAATGCGCGCAGGAGGGAAGCCAGTGATTCTAATGAGTGGGCAAGAGGCCAAGGTGCCTAAAATGGCTGTCATGTACACATGGGTACAGGCCTTTGCGGGCGGAGGGATGCAGTCAATGCTTTACAATATTCATGGTGCGTGCAGGGAGGGGAGTGGGAAAAGGGAAATGAACGTTGCTTATGTACATCAATACTTCTTATTTTCTACAAGTCTTTCTGTGGGGTGTCTTGAACTTAAACATCATGGAGGGCATGGATGGATTGGGATTGTGCTGATTTTTCAGTGATTTTCGTTTTTTGGGGCTGTACTTGTGGCCTTTTCACCAGGGGTATTTGAGTCTAGCATGGGCCTAGTCTTTCTGTGGGGTGTCTTGAACTTACATCATGGAGGGCATGGATGGAATGGGATTGTGCTGATTTTTCAGTTATTTTCGTTTTTTGGGGCTGTACTTGTGGCCTTTTCACCAGGGGTATTGAGTCTAGCATGGGCCTAGTCTTTTTGTGGGGTGTCTTGAACTCAAACATCATGGAGGGCATGGATGGAATGGGATTGTGCTGATTTTTCAGTGATTTTCGATTTTTGGGGGTGTTCATGGGGAGGGACAGGCCATGTGGCTGGGGGCCATTTTGAGTGCTGCTACAGGGCCTGGCCATGTGCAGGGAGGCAAGTGGCCATTTTGAATGTAGGCATTGTTGTTCGTCCTGCAACCATTTTGCCTACTTTTCAACCTTTATGCCCAGGGGTAGTGAGTGTTGCATGGGCCTAGTCTTTCTGTGGGTTGTCTTGAATTTAAACATCATGGAGGGCATGGATGGAATGGGATTGTGCTGATTTTTCAGTGATTTTCGTTTTTGGGCGCTGTACTTGTGGCCTTTTCACTAGGGGTATTTGAGTCTAGCATGGGCCTAGTCTTTCTGTGGGGTGTCTTGAACTTAAACATCATGGAGGGCATGGATGGAATGGGATTGTGCTGATTTTGCAGTGTTTTTCGATTTTTAGGGGTGTTCATGGGGAGGGACAGGCCATGTGGCTGGGGGCCATTTTGAGTGCTGCTACAGGCCCTGGCCATGTGCTGGGAGGCAAGTGGCCATTTTGAATGTAGGCATTGTTGTTAGGCCTGCAACCATTTTGCCTACTTTTCAACCTTTATGCCCAGGGGTAGTGAGTCTTGCATGGGCCTAGTCTTTCTGTGGGTTGTCTTGAATTTAAACATCATGGAGGGCATGGATGGAATGGGATTGTGCTGATTTTTCAGTGATTTTCGTTTTTGGGCGCTGTACTTGTGGCCTTTTCACCAGGGGTATTGAGTCTAGCATGGGCCTAGTTTTTTTGTGGGGTGTCTTGAACTTAAACATCATGGAGGGCATGGATGGAATGAGATTGTGCTGATTTTTCAGTGTTTTTCGATTTTTGGGGGTGTTCATGGGGAGGGACAGGCCATGTGGCTGGGGGCCATTTTGAGTGCTGCTACAGGCCCTGGCCATGTGCTGGGAGGCAAGTGGCCATTTTGAATGCAGGCATTGTTGTTAGGCCTGCAACCATTTTGCCTACTTTTCAACCTTTATGCCCAGGGGTAGTGAGTGTTGCATGGGCCTAGTCTTTCTGTGGGTTGTCTTGAATTTAAACATCATGGAGGGCATGGATGGAATGGGATTGTGCTGATTTTTCAGTGATTTTCGTTTTTTGAGGCTGTACTTGTGGCCTTTTCACCAGGGGTATTGAGTCTTGCATGGACCTAGTCTTTCTGTGGGGTGTCTTGAACTTAAACATCATGGAGGGCATGGATGGAATGGGATTGTGCTGATTTTTCAGTGATTTTCGTTTTTTGGGGCTGTACTTGTGGCCTTTTCACCAGGGGTATGGAGTCTTGCATGGGGCTAGTCTTTCTGTGGGGTGTCTTGAACCTAAACATCATGGAGGGCATGGATGGAATGGGATTGTGCTGATTTTTCAGTGTTTTTCGATTTTTGGGGGTGTTCATGGGGAGGGACAGGCCATGTGGCTGGGGGCCATTTTGAGTGCTGCTACAGGCCCTGGCCATGTGCTGGGAGGCAAGTGGCCATTTTGAATGCAGGCATTGTTGTTAGGCCTGCAACCATTTTGCCTACTTTTCAACCTTTATGCCCAGGGGTAGTGAGTCTTGCATGGGCCTAGTCTTTCTGTGGGGTGTCTTGAATTTAAACATCATGGAGGGCATGGATGGAATGGGATTGTGCAGATTTTTCAGTGATTTTCGTTTTTTGGGGCTGTACTTGTGGCCTTTTCACCAGGGGTATTGAGTCTTGCATGGGCCTAGTCTTTCTGTGGGGTGTCTTGAACTTAAACATCATGGAGGGCATGGATGGAATGGGATTGTGCTGATTTTGCAGTGTTTTTCGATTTTTAGGGGTGTTCATGGGGAGGGACAGGCCATGTGGCTGGGGGCCATTTTGAGTGCTGCTACAGGCCCTGGCCATGTGCTGGGAGGCAAGTGGCCATTTTGAATGCAGGCATTGTTGTTAGGCCTGCAACCATTTTGCCTACTTTTCAACCTTTATGCCCAGGGGTAGTGAGTCTTGCATGGGCCTAGTCTTTCTGTGGGGTGTCTTGAATTTAAACATCATGGAGGGCATGGATGGAATGGGATTGTGCAGATTTTTCAGTGATTTTCGTTTTTTGGGGCTGTACTTGTGGCCTTTTCACCAGGGGTATTGAGTCTTGCATGGGCCTAGTCTTTCTGTGGGGTGTCTTGAACTTAAACATCATGGAGGGCATGGATGGAATGGGATTGTGCTGATTTTGCAGTGTTTTTCGATTTTTAGGGGTGTTCATGGGGAGGGACAGGCCATGTGGCTGGGGGCCATTTTGAGTGCTGCTACAGGCCCTGGCCATGTGCTGGGAGGCAAGTGGCCATTTTGAATGTAGGCATTGTTGTTAGGCCTGCAACCATTTTGCCTACTTTTCAACCTTTATGCCCAGGGGTAGTGAGTCTTGCATGGGCCTAGTCTTTCTGTGGGTTGTCTTGAATTTAAACATCATGGAGGGCATGGATGGAATGGGATTGTGCTGATTTTTCAGTGATTTTCGTTTTTGGGCGCTGTACTTGTGGCCTTTTCACTAGGGGTATTTGAGTCTAGCATGGGCCTAGTCTTTCTGTGGGGTGTCTTGAACTTAAACATCATGGAGGGCATGGATGGAATGGGATTGAGCTGATTTTTCTGGGGTTTTTTTCGATTTTTTTGGGGGTGTATAACTGAACTGATGTTCCTCTGTCTTCCATTGTTTTTAGGTGCACAAGACTCAAGAGAACCACCAGTGCCAGGAAGAAGTCCTGCAGCGGTGTGTGTGTGCAGCATAACGTCACGCGACGTCACGTCTGGCCTCAGACAACTCTACAATTCGTGCAACTGCGGCCTGCTGTCTGACCTGCTCTGAAGAAGATGGCCCCAAAAAAAGGTCTCCGTAGCTCCTCTAGCAAGAAAGTTGCTAGTAAGGAGCAGAAGAAGCAAGTTACCAAGGAGGCTGGTGTGCCAACCGCCACGTTTTTTGGGAGCAAAAAAAAAAGTACGCCTGCAGCAGCAGGATCTGCTGGGGACCAAGCTGGGAGCAGCACCCCCGCTCCATTGGGTTCAGTGCCTCCACCACCACCCCAAATTAAGTCAAAGCCCTTGAGTGCTTCAGAAGCAGTCAGTGTACTTCTCCAATCACCATCGACCAGTGATGTTGGCTCATCGCAAGAAAGTAGCAGCAATGTCCCTGAATCAACACAGGTTGTTGTAACTCATCTGACAAGTGTTGAACAACCACAGCCGCAACAACAACATGTGCAAGTAGTACAAGCCCAAGTACATGTGGAAGGAGAGGCAGCGCAAGGAGATGCGCAAGCAGAGGTGCATGGAGGGTCACAAGTGCCCACAATAGTTGCTCCTCCCGAAGTAGGGGCACATCAGGAAATTGACAATCAGACCGAGGTATCATTTGAGGAAGCCACTCCTCCTGATGATCATTCATTGTCTTCCACATCCCTAGCAAGGAAAAGATCAAGGGGGGTGTCTACATCTTCTTCAAGCTCACCTCCTACTGATGATCTGGATGACGAATGGGTACCACCACGGCAGCCTGAGAGTGAGGCACACCATGATCTGACAAAGATACCTAAGCGTAAAAGGAAGGTCGTCGAAAAACTCATACCTATGGAGTGTGATGAGGCTCAACAAGAAGTGACGCATACTGCTGCTGATGAAGCCCTTCACGACGACGATCCAGTCATCATAATGGTCACTGCAGCCCCAGACATTTTGACCCTATCCCGAGAAGCTGCTGAGCGTGATGATGATGTCGACGAGGAGTCAATGGAAACACAACAATCATTGGATTTGGAGTTAACTAGTACACCAACACCTACCGCTTCCATATTTCTTCCTCGCAAGAAGGGACCTCCATCCACCTCGACCTCAATTAGTGGTGGTGAAAGTGCAAAACGTACTGAAGTTCGGCAATCCACATCCTCCACTTCATCTGGCATTAGCAGCAGGACCACCACCACCAGTATATCCGGCCCCCAAAGACATTTCAAGTCTGCAGTTTGGGACTTCTTTAGTGTTTGCCCAAAAAAGGAAAACATAGCCATTTGTAGCATTTGGAAGCTTCGAGTTAGTCGTGGTAAGTTTGGTACCAACTATGGTACCGGAGGCCAGAGAGGTCATCTTGAGAGACAGCACGCTGTCCAATGGTTTGCGCACCTACAGGCGATCAAGGAAGCCCGAATTGCACGTAATGAAAACGTTGATGTTTCATCTGATGATGACAAGGAGGAAGAAGACGTGTCAAACACTTCACTTACACCCAGTACCCCTGTCAGCAGCACACCACATGTGAGCCACACTAAGAGTGTGGGAGAGAGTGATACACCAATGCGAAAAAGTTCATCAGCGAGCGTAACTGGGTCGAAGATATCATCATCATCATCCCGTAAATCCTTGGTCCAGGGCAACATTAAAAAGATGCGCAATATGAACGCAACCACCCACTGACGAGTCTGTATAACACTAAGCTGGCTAAAATGCTAGCTCTGGACCTTCTCCCTTTTTCTTTTGTAGAAGGGGTTGGTTTTCTAGAATTAGTGGCAGCGCTCTGCCCTAAATGGAAGGTTCCTAGCCGGTTCTATTTTGCCCGAGTTGCGGTTCCAGCACTACATGAAGATGTTCTGAAGGTGATTGGGGCAGCTTTGCAGAAGAGTGCTGTTCACACTATACATCTGAAAACAGACATGTGGACCAGTGGCACAGGCGCTGATTACATGTGCATCACTGCACACTGGGTCTCTTTTTCAGGGGCTAAAGGAAAGCTAAACGCAGGTGTTGACGCGGACATTGTTTTTAAAGCTGCTCGGAAACATGCAACACTAGCCATGTTTGGTTTGGAGAAACGTCACACAGCAGAAAACATTTTGGATGTCTTTAACACAAAGGTCCTTAACTGGCTGTCCCCAAAAAAACGCCAGGTTGGTTATGTTTCCACGGACAATGGCGCCAATATAGTTAAGGCCATGAGGCTGGGTTACTATTTCAGAGTGCCGTGTTTGGAGCTCTGTATAAACCTGGTTGTCCAAAAATTCTTGGGTAATAAAGGCAGTGCAGCGTACAGAGTATTGGACACCTGCCGAAAAATGTGCAACCATTTCAGCCATTCTTTTAAGGCCCGGAAGCAGCTGAGGAGCCTGCTATATCAACGTCAAATGCCAGTGAAAGCACTCATCCAGGAAGTGGTAACACGTTGGAACTCAACCTTCTACATGCTTGAGCGTCTGTATGAGCAGTATACGGTACTCTATCAATATTTCTTTACAGAGGGTACAGCTCAGGAGGACCTGAGGATGGGTGCGGCGCAATGGAACATAGTTCAAAGACTGACACGCATGCTTCGTCCTTTTGAGTTCTTCACGCGTGCAGTCAGCAAGGAGGACTGTAATTTGGGAAAAGCTATCCCATTGTTGTACATGCTGGAGCACCAACTGAAGGAGGTGTGTTCTGTGTTTGAAAAAGATGTAAAAAACCAAGACTCTTTTGTTCTGGCTGAGAAATTATTAGAGCTCCTACAAGGTGATGAACGTCTTAAAATGATCCACTCAGAAGAGCATTACATTTGTGCTACTATTCTGGATCCATGCTACAAAAAGGCGCTGGCAGGCCAAGCATTCTTTCCTTTTGATGATGAACATGTTCCAAAGTACAAACGTTGGCTAGCCTTGTCAGCCAAGAGGTTTGAAAGAGAACGGCAGAAAATTGAAGGAAATGGCAGTACATCAGCAGGCCATCCCCAGTCAAAACAATCCACTTCTGCACCTGTGGCTGTGGCACAAGTGACCTCTCAGCCGTTAAAGACACCGGCAACCGGATCATCTGCACCAGACACAACAGATACATTGGAGGCTGAAGAGGATTGGCTAGCTCGGCTTGGGTATGGTTCTCAAAAGGGCAGAGGCACAGCAACAGCTAAGCAAAGTGGAGGAACCTTGGATGAGGACCTTGAGTCGATGGTGAAGGACTATCTGAATGACTCAACAGAGGTCTATGTTAATGCTGACCCATTGGCGTATTGGCATGGGAAAAAAGAATTGTGGCCAGAGCTCACCAACCTGGCTTTAAACTACTTGTCTTGCCCACTCGCAATGTGTCTTCTGATCGTGTTTTCAGTGCTGCTGGTGGCATTGTAACTTCCAAACGGAGCCGCCACTCGCCCAAAAATGTGGAGAGGTTAACAATGATCAAGATGAATCAGCACCTCATACCACCAGATTTCAGAGTACGAGAAAGCGTGCCGGATGAAGACGAGGTGGCCAGCAACATAGATGAGGGAATTTCTACTCTGTCAGGTGACACTGAGCTCACCCTGCCTGAATTCGCAGAGTATGATGACGAAGCCTTATTCTTATTCCTGGACCGTGATACCGAGCCCTGAAAATGAGACAACGAATCAATAACTTTCTTTTTCGTCCTTAATCACTTTTATTCCTGTGTGTCTGTCTTTCTTTGTTGTGCCCAGTTAATATATTTCAAACTTTAATCAGATAATCACAAAAACAAGCCCATCAGCAGAACTGTCTTCACTGGTTTGCTAATTGATTTGAAGGTGCCGCAGTCTGCATTCCTCAGGTTCACAAGTTCAGAAGAACATGCTCCTCTATCCTCCTCCTCCAGACTCCTATTTCCATCAAAGCAGAGGGCTGGTTTACGCCCAATGAAGAAAGACTCAGCACTTGTGGGGGTGTTGTTCTACCTGTTTGCAGGTGGGTTGACGGCTCTGGGACCATTGCTGGGAAGCTCTAATACCGGATAAAAGTGGTTGGGACAAAATCCACGCCGATTTTTTTTTTGCTATTTCTGACATTTTGCTCAATGTAGAGTTTTCGGGGGCATGTTTGGGGGGCTTCCTGGTGTTTGTGGGTGAGTTTCGGGGTCTGGGAGCACTGCTGGGACACTCTAATCTTGATTGCATTTGCTTTTCAGGAAATCCGTGGTGGCAACCCCGACTTATGGCCTAGCTACGCAGCGCGTTTGGACCGAAGGCAGAGAAATATTGTAAGTAGGAGATGTTGGTTTTGGCCTGTTTGGGGGTGTTATGCTTCTTGGCGGGTGGGTTGGCGGGTCTTGGGGCATTCCTGGGAAGGTCTAATACCGGGTAGAAGTGGTTGGGACAAAATCCAGGCCGATTTCTTTTTTGCTATTTCTGACATTTTGCTCAATGTAGCGTTTTTGGGGGCCTGTTTGGGGGGCTTCCTGGTGTTTGTGGGTGGGTTTCGGGGTCTGGGCGCACTGCTGGCTATATATACTTTACTTTGCAAGAGTTTTGAAGCAAATCCATGGTGGCAGAGGGGAGTTAGGGCCTAGCTGCAGAGCGCGCGCGGAGTGATTTGGGAAATTTGGGAAAAAATGACAAAGTCCCCATTTTTGTACTTTTGCTCTTTGGCTGTTTGGGGGTCTTCTACTCGTTTTCTCCTGGGTTGACGGCTCTGGGGCCATTTCTGGGAAGCTCTAATACCGGATAAAAGTGGTTGGGACAAATTCCACGCTGATTTTTTTTTTGCTATTTCTGACATTTTGCTCAATGTAGCGTTTTCAGGGGCCTGTTTGGGGGGCTTCCTGGTGTTTGTGGGTAAGTTTCGGGGTCTGGGAGCACTGCTGGGACACTCTAATCTTGATTGCATTTGCTTTTCAGGAAATCCGTGGTGGCAAACCGGACCTATGGCCTAGCTACGCAGCGCGTTTGGACCGAAGGCCGAGAAATATTGCAAGTATGAGATTTTGCTTTTGGGCTGTTTGGGGGTGTTATGCTTCTTGGCGGGTGGGTTGGCGGGTCTTGGGGCATTCCTGGGAAGGTCTAATACCGGGTAGAAGTGGTTGGGACAAAATCCAGCACGATTTTTTGTTGTTGCTATTTCTGACATTTTGCTCAATGTAGCGTTTTCGGGGGCCTGTTTGGGGGGCTTCCTGGTGTTTGTAGGTGGGTTTTTGGGTCTGGGCGCACTGCTGGCTATATATACTTTACTTTGCAAGAGGTTTGAAGCAAATCCATGGTGGCAGAGGGGAGTTAGGGCCTAGCTGCAGAGCGCGCGCGGAGTGATTTGGGAAATTTGGAAAAAAATGACAAAGTCCCCATTTTTGTACTTTTGCTCTTTGGCTGTTTGGGGTTCTTCTACTCATTTTCTCCTGGGTTGACAGCTCTGGGGCCATTGCTGGGAAGCTCTAATACCGGATAAAAGTGGTTGGGACAAAATCCACGGCGATTTTTTTTTTGCTATTTCTGACATTTTGCTCAATGTAGCGTTTTCGGGGGCCTGTTTGGGGGGCTTCCTGGTGTTTGTGGGTGAGTTTCAGGGTCTGGGAGCACTGCTGGGACACTCTAATCTTGATTGCATTTGCTTTTCAGGAAATCCGTGGTGGCAACCCCGACTTATGGCCAAGCTACGCAGCGCGTTTGGACCGAAGGCCGAGAAATATTGCAAGTATGAGATTTTGCTTTTGGGCTGTTTGGGGGTGTTATGCTTCTTGGCGGGTGGGTTGGCTGGTCTTGGGGCATTCCTGGGAAGGTCTAAGACCGGGTAGAAGTGGTTGGGACAAAATCCTCGCGGAAAAGCCTTTTGGCACTTTTTGTAACTTAGGGTTCGTTAGGGTTAGCCCTAGCAGCAGGATTGCATGTGTTTCGGGGTGTTCTAGATTTTTGCAACTGAGTTCTGGGGTCTTAGAGCACTCGTGAGAATGTGTAATTTTGGTTGCAAGTCATTTGAAGAAAAGCCATGGTGGGAAAGGGGGAATTTGGCATAGTTAAAGAAAGCCTTTGCCACTATTCTTAACTTAGGGTTCGTTAGGGTTAGCAGTATTTCTATTGCATGTGTTTGGGTGGGGGGGGTTTCGAGTCTTGGAGCGATGCTGGCTATGGATACTTTTGCTTGGTTGCTTGCAAGTGGTTTGAATGCAATCCACGGTGGGTAAGGGGGTACTTGGGCCTACTTTTACTTTCAAAGTACGTTTTGTCACCAGTTTTCTGCTAGGCCTCGTTTTTTGAGATTTGATTGGGGGTCTTCTACATTTTTGCGACTGGCCTTAGTAAGGGTCTGGGTGGGAGCACTGCTGGGAAGATCTAATTTTGTTCTAAAACACAGTTTACAGGACACCTAGCTTGAGGGGAAAGATCCGCTACATTAATTTGCCCATACTTAAAAATCCTTCAAAAGGTGACTCAGACAGAGTACGCACTTTCAAAAATATTGTACTGTCTACTAGGAAAATCAAAGTGTGACTTTTTGCACTCCACAGCCTACATACCTTATATTTATTTATCAGTGGTGTTGTAATATTATATCACTTCCTGTTTTTCGTTGAATAATTACAGGCCGGGTTTCAGTCTGTGCAATGGGGAAAAAAGGATGGAGTCAGGCTTCACATTAGCGAGCCACAATTCAGCATCAGGCAGGCAGTGGACAGGGTGTCTTCTGGTCACCAACATTGATGGACGAAGCGTCAGCTGCAATGGAGGAGTGCCGCTAATAAGAGGATTTTTTTTCTGCAGGCAACTTACTTACCAAATTCAACAGGACAACTACAACAACATACAGATACAGTATCCTTTGTCTTTTTCTCTGACTGTGACTGCATTTCTTGGATCTCTCTCTCTGCTTCTAAATTGATCCCTTAACACATCACTTAGTCCACTCCACTATCACATCTGCACCACACATAGTCATTTGTAAGTACTCCTACCTAATTCGCAAGTCGCAGCACGCCCCAGCCCGTAGAGGACTGGGATGGCCCCAATGATGAAGCATGTCACCAAGGGACAACCCTGGTGAGTGAGGGGACACCTAGAAAAAGAGCAATTTCTCCTTTTCTATTTACTATACCTTCCAGACCAACCCCATTGAGTGTTGTGAATGGATTTATAGTGACCAGCAAGGCTCTCAGGTATCTGGCAAAAGAGACCTTATGTTGAATATAGTTATCAATATTTCCACACATGCCATGTACTGTTGCATTCTTTCTTCCACAGTTGTCGAAAGTACTACTTACTTTTCACTGACATGCATGCAGTAGTGCATGCACTTTCAAAGATTGATGGATAGGTTTGTACCCAAAGATTTGTTTATGTTCAATTGTTTGTCCATGCTGTGCTTTTTTTACAGGGTGTCTTCTGGTGACCAACAACGATGGACGAAGCGTCGGCTGCAATGGAGGAGTGCCGCTAATAAGAGGATTTTTTTTCTGCAGGCAACTTACTTACCAAATTCAACAGGACAACTACAACAACATACAGATACAGTATCCTTTGTCTTTTTCTCTGACTGTGACTGCATTTCTTGGATCTCTCTCTGCTTCTAAATTGATCCCTTAACACATCACTTAGTCCACTCCACTATCACATCTGCACCACACATAGTCATTTGTAAGTGCTCCTACGTAATTCGCAAGTCGCAGCACGCCCCAGCCCGTAGAGGACTGGGATGGCCCCAATGATGAAGCATGTCACCAAGGGGCAACCCTGGTGAGTGAGGGGACACCTAGAAAAAGAGCAATTTCTCCTTTTCTATCTACTATACCTTCCAGACCAACCCCATTGAGTGTTGTGAATGGATTTATAGTGACCAGCAAGGCTCTCAGGTATCTGGCAACAGAGACCTTATGTTGAATATAGTTATCAATAATTCCACACATGCCCTGTACTGTCGCATTCTTTCTTCCACAGTTGTCGAAAGTACTACTTACTTTTCACTGACATGCATGCAGTAGTGCATGCACTTTCAAAGATTGATGGATAGGTTTGTACCCAAAGATTTGTTTATGTTCAATTGTTTGTCCATGCTGTGCTTTTTTTACAGGGTGTCTTCTGGTGACCAACAACGATGGACGAAGCGTCGGCTGCAATGGAGGAGTGCCGCTAATAAGAGGATTTTTTTTCTGCAGGCAACTTACTTACCAAATTCAACAGGACAACTACAACAACATACAGATACAGTATCCTTTGTCTTTTTCTCTGACTGTGACTGCATTTCTTGGATCTCTCTCTGCTTCTAAATTGATCCCTTAACACATCACTTAGTCCACTCCACTATCACATCTGCACCACACATAGTCATTTGTAAGTGCTCCTACGTAATTCGCAAGTCGCAGCACGCCCCAGCCCGTAGAGGACTGGGATGGCCCCAATGATGAAGCATGTCACCAAGGGGCAACCCTGGTGAGTGAGGGGACACCTAGAAAAAGAGCAATTTCTCCTTTTCTATCTACTATACCTTCCAGACCAACCCCATTGAGTGTTGTGAATGGATTTATAGTGACCAGCAAGGCTCTCAGGTATCTGGCAACAGAGACCTTATGTTGAATATAGTTATCAATAATTCCACACACGCCCTGTACTGTCGCATTCTTTCTTCCACAGTTGTCGAAAGTACTACTTACTTTTCACTGACATGCATGCAGTAGTGCATGCACTTTCAAAGATTGATGGATAGGTTTGTACCCAAAGATTTGTTTATGTTCACAATTGTTTGTCCATGCTGTGCTATTTTTCTTGTCTCCCAAAACCTTTCCCAAAAACCCCTGTACCCATCCATTTTTCAAACCCTAACCCTCTTCCCCCGGGCTCTGTGGTTTTCATTGATGTGTGACTAAATTACAGCAATAAATCCACACACTTGCTGGGGAGGATAAGGTGATAGCAACAGGCTGGTGAAGAAATCCGAGGATATATTCTTACTCTGCTTGACAAAGACCCATGGCTAATGTCAAAGAACTTCAACCGAATTAGTTATACTTTAACATTTGTTAGGCTACAATGTGGCACTGTTCTAGTGTACTTCTATCACCTGCTATATTCTCTATTGTACCGTTGTATTGCTCAGGAGGACAAACCAGATTTCATTTTCTTTTTTTTCATAGGCATGCAACTGCCACTGTGTCACACCACTAGTACCACCGCTATGAGGAAATTTTATCCGCCCAGGATTGCCAACCTTATTCGCTGTTTCCCGTGGAGCCAGCCCTGGGCCTAGCCCTACTTGCAAACAGAAATTACAGGTAAGATAGGCTTTTGGTTGGAGGTGGTATAATGGAGTATTAGGAGAGACAAGAGATTGGATTGACGGTAGTACTACTAAAGTCCTAGGACTAATCAGGAAAACAAACTTACTGTTAAACCCCCACCCACCAGACTCAAAAGCAGTAAAAAACAGGTATGGTCAGATAAAGTTTCAAAAAGTATATTTTTATAGCCCTAACAAAAGAATCTCCCGCAAGACCCTCCCTAACCCCAACGATTGTCCTTCAAAAGTCCCCAAAAAACCCAACTCCCAATTCCCACCCCCCAAAAGTCTCTAAAAAAGGGGCAAGGGACACTATGGCAGGGTGCTGTTGGATTTAGCAGCCAGGGCATCATGCTCCTTGCGGAGGGTGGCAAGTTCGAAGCGGAGGCCCTCCACCAAGTTCTTATAGTTATGGACCTCCTGCTCCAGGTAGGACAGTCTGAGGGATAAGCGGCGCCGGTGTGCCTTGCAAATCCTGTGAGGGGCAGCTGCTTTCTTTGCTGCTCGGCGGTGGCGTTTGGCTTTGGTAGCCCGGCTCTGTACCGCTGGAGCACTGCGCTGGCTGGCAGCCCGCACGGAGGAGGATGCAGCTGTCCCAGTGGACGTTGTTGTTGTACCAGACTGCGTCTCCTCCTCCTCCAGGGCCACCAGCCGCCGATATTCAGCGACAGTGGCATCCAGCCTCCGTTGCCGGGCAATTCGAGCCAGCTCCTTCCTCCTTGATGGTGTCTTGGATTTGGAAGGAAATTACAAAAAACAATTTGATGGACAGAATGTAGATCAATGTCTTACATTCACCCCAGTACAAGGATCTGGGCCTAAATCCATCGTTTTTTGCACTCCACACCACCCTGGGTTAGATAATGGCTTTATGCAAATCAGCTCTGACCCTGTGCCCCATGGGAACAGTCCAGTCCGAACTACACAGCCATATCTTTCCCAGACCGGAATCAAGCATCCGAGGACCGGACCGGTTTCGAGGTAACACCTCTCATCAGCCCGGCTAGCTTGACTCCAGTGGTGTGGAGGCTCTGGGACCCACGTCTGAGCTACCCCAGTACACTCAGGGAGAAAATTACAAAAAACTATTTGATGGACAGAATGTAGATCAATGTCTTACATTCACCCCAGTACAAGGATCTGGGCCTAAATCCATCGTTTTTTGCACTCCACACCACCCTGGGTTAGATAATGGCTTTATGCAAATCAGCTCTGACCCTGTGCCCCATGGGAACAGTCCAGTCCGAACTAAACAGCCATATCTTTCCCAGACCGGAATCAAGCAGCCGAGGACCGGACCGGTTTCGAGGTAACACCTCTCATCAGCCCGGCTAGCTTGACTCCAGTGGTGTGGAGGCTCTGGGACCCACGTCTGAGCTACCCCAGTACACTCAGGGAGAAAATTACAAAAAACAATTTGATGGACAGAATGTAGATCAATGTCTTACATTCACCCCAGTACAAGGATCTGGGCCTAAATCCATCGTTTTTTGCACTCCACACCACCCTGGGTTAGATAATGGCTTTATGCAAATCAGCTCTGACCCTGTGCCCCATGGGAACAGTCCAGTCCGAACTACACAGCCATATCTTTCCCAGACCGGAATCAAGCATCCGAGGACCGGACCGGTTTCGAGGTAACACCTCTCATCAGCCCGGCTAGCTTGACTCCAGTGGTGTGGAGGCTCTGGGACCCACGTCTGAGCTACCCCAGTACACTCAGGGAGAAAATTACAAAAAACAATTTGATGGACAGAATGTAGATCAATGTCTTACATTCACCCCAGTACAAGGATCTGGGCCTAAATCCATCGTTTTTTGCACTCCACACCACCCTGGGTTAGATAATGGCTTTATGCAAATCAGCTCTGACCCTGTGCCCCATGGGAACAGTCCAGTCCGAACTACACAGCCATATCTTTCCCAGACCGGAATCAAGCATCCGAGGACCGGACCGGTTTCGAGGTAACACCTCTCATCAGCCCGGCTAGCTTGACTCCAGTGGTGTGGAGGCTCTGGGACCCACGTCTGAGCTACCCCAGTACACTCAGGGAGAAAATTACAAAAAACAATTTGATGGACAGAATGTAGATCAATGTCTTACATTCACCCCAGTACAAGGATCTGGGCCTAAATCCATCGTTTTTTGCACTCCACACCACCCTGGGTTAGATAATGGCTTTATGCAAATCAGCTCTGACCCTGTGCCCCATGGGAACAGTCCAGTCCGAACTACACAGCCATATCTTTCCCAGACTGGTCTAACCCAGGGTGGTGTGGAGTGCAAAAAAACGATGGATTTGGGCCCAGATCTTTGGACTGGGGTGAATGTGTGACATTGATCCACATTCGGTCCATCACCTGTTTTGTTTGCAATTGCCGCCATAAGTGCGCTGGGGATGCTCAGACGTGGGTCCCAGGCACTCCACACCACTGGAGTCAAGCTAGCTGGGCTGATGAGAGGTGTTACCTCGAAACCGGTCCGGTCCTCGGATGCTTGATTCCGTTCTGGGAAGGACATGGCTTTTGTAGTTCGGACTGGACTGTTCCCATGGGGCACAGGGTCAGAGCTGATTTGCATATCGCCATTGTCTAACCCAGGGTGGTGTGGAGTGCAAAAAAACGATGGATTTGGGCCCAGATCTTTGGACTGGGGTGAATGTGTGACATTGATCCACATTCGGTCAATCACCTGTTTTGTTTGCAATTACCGCCATAAGTGCGCTGGGGATGCTCAGACGTGGGTCCCAGGCACTCCACACCACTGGAGTCAAGCTAGCCGGGCTGATGAGAGGTGTTACCTCGAAACCGGTCCGGTCCTCGGATGCTTGATTCCGTTCTGGGAAGGACATGGCTTTTGTAGTTCGGACTGGACTGTTCCCATGGGGCACAGGGTCAGAGCTGATTTGCATATCGCCATTGTCTAACCCAGGGTGGTGTGGAGTGCAAAAAAACGATGGATTTGGGCCCAGATCTTTGGACTGGGGTGAATGTGTGACATTGATCCACATTCGGTCCATCACCTGTTTTGTTTGCAATTGCCACCATAAGTGCGCTGGGGATGCTCAGACGTGGGTCCCAGGCACTCCACACCACTGGAGTCAAGCTAGCCGGGCTGATGAGAGGTGTTACCTCGAAACCGGTCCGGTCCTCGGATGCTTGATTCCGTTCTGGGAAGGACATGGCTTTTGTAGTTCGGACTGGACTGTTCCCATGGGGCACAGGGTCAGAGCTGATTTGCATATCGCCATTGTCTAACCCAGGGTGGTGTGGAGTGCAAAAAAACGATGGATTTGGGCCCAGATCTTTGGACTGGGGTGAATGTGTGACATTGATCCACATTCGGTCCATCACCTGTTTTGTTTGGATTTGGAAGGAGCAACTACATGAAAAAAGAAAGACATAGTCTGTAACTAATGCTCCTTAAGATTAACACAAAATGATTGAGCAGAAAGTTGTCACAGTACAAGTAGCAAATTGAAAGCACAGTACATAACTATTGAGGACAGTATCTATGTAACCTCCGACTTCTTCATCCTTGCTCTAACATTAGTGGGAGTTTAAGGAACAAATTCTACAAGCACTATGGACTTCCATTGCAGTCGACTATGACAGTACACCACTCTTATTCTTATTCTTCTCTCTTGTTTAGGAAAATTGGTACGTTATCTTATGCAAGCCGGCATAATGCCAGCGCAGTGAACTTGCACCCGAGAAAAACAGACGCACACCATGGTGAGTGAGACAGACTTGCGTTACTGTACCGGTCCAGTACATGCAGGTGGTGAAGCTCTTACTTTTCTATTACGGGTGGCACTGAGAATACTCTGTTTAAAGGGCTACTGCTTAATTAATTTAGCTTTCACCCTACAGTGCAAATGAGTATTAGAAAAGGAAAATGAAGAAGCTAAATTATCTGATTATCTATCACTTCACATGGGATGTATTTGATGACATATGGGATGACTTTAGGTGCTTTGCTTATTATTGAGTGAACAGTGATACCCCCACACATGAATGACGTACTACTACTAAACTAAAGTTATTAAGAGAGGTAGGGAGTGTCCACCGTAATAACCGGATATATGCTGTGCTTACAGTTGCAATACAAACTACTGCTACTATTCATGGTAGTATTTGGACAACGTTACAACTTCTTTTCCTTGCCTTTCCTACACTCGAACGGACGTGCGGGTGCAGTGTTACATGCTCTTCAAAGTAACACTTAGTTCATCCAGTGACCGTCTACTCTCTCTAGATACACATATGCTATCTAAGAGTCAGATAGTACCATGAATGATCCAGGCATCCATCCATTTAAAGTATATGCACACATACAGTTTCTGTCTCACCCACCCAGGCTGTTCTCCTTCCACCCATCCTTGCTTCATCATTCACCCAGCCATGCACCATGCCATATTCTTTCCTCCCCAGCCACCTCGGGGACCAAGCAAACACATATCATTCTTCTTTGCCAGTCATCATTACATTTCTCGTCCTTCCACACTTACTTACACCCTTCTTTCGCTTTTCGTTCATCCAATCCATCAAGTTCACCTCAGATCTGATTGGGATTCTTCTCGCCAAAAACTTCACAGCTAAGTCGAAGTACATGTAGAGGAGGCTACAACCTGGTTTATTTATAATACACCTGTGCAGAAAGCACACTCTGCAGTATTCAATCTCAATGACTAAGGAATGTATAGCTTACCTCTGCCCGCCACCACCGTGTGAACCCTCACAGGCATATCCTTGTCCGGCACTTGCACCGCCTCCTCCCCAGAGTTGTCCTCCTCGTCCAATGCCACCACCACCTCCGCGCTGGCCCCGTCTCCAGATGTTCCACCTACAAAGTACATTTAATAATGTTAGAATACACCACTCACCACTATATAATATTTGGTCTAGGAGGAAGAAAGAAATGTGAAAAAAACAGTATACAATTTAATAATTTACGACTGTGTACTCTAAAGTAAAAATGTCCCTTTTTCCAGGGAAGGCTGTTGTCTTGCTGCACTTTTTGGCACAACTGATGAATGTTTGCTTTTTACTTTTTAACACGCAACACTTTTTCTCCTAACAGACAGAAGCTTGACTTCTAAGAACACGAGCAGGATCAAGTTCAAACCAGGTGAGAGCTCGGCTCGACCACAAGAAATGTGTCCAATTAATCGTCAGCACTAAGCACTTTTCCATTTTCAGTTACACGTTCCCTTTTATGACAAACTTGATTTTAATAAATGGGTTTACTTTTAATAAAGCTTTTAAACTTAAATGGACTCTGTGGTTTTTGGTCCTCCAGACTAGAGTGGATGAGCTAAAGGTTTTGGAATTTTTGCAAGCATGAGTCCGTGCCTCTGCCATCGGTGACTTTGGGAGCTAAATGACTCTGCCACACTATCTAGTCAGTAAGGAGATTGGGGGTTCAACTACAAAGTCTGTTATCACTGAGGTATGTGGAAAGTCTAACAGCACCTATTATAATTGATAAGCTAAGCAATGCATTATTTAGTGTCCATAGTTCTGTTTTTGCAGATTTGTCCCTGCAACAGTAGTAGAATGGATTGTCCTCCTATCCAAACCAAAAGTAAAGTAGTATCTTATTCTTTCTTGGTGGTCATTCGCCTTTTTATTGTTGGCAATGGTCAAAGCATAAACATTTAGAATACTTGAAAAGACATTATGGACAATCCCAGAGGACTGCACTCAGTGCATATAGAGCTATTGCTGACTAGAATGGGAGTCCTATGGAAATGCCAAATGTGCAATCTTAGTTAGCTACACAGACAGACCAATAAGAATAATCTAGTAATACCACACGGAGTCATAGTCGAGGCAGGATAAGAATTTAGATCCTGTCTACAAGAAGATCAAAGACGATTTAGAAAAAATCGAATGAGGAACGCTAGGAAAAAATAAGTACTCTATATTAAAATTAAAACTTACTGGGGCCAGCAAAGGAGCCCTCGCCTGCCCGGTCCTGGCCTGCATCGTCAACAGCACCCTCCTCCTCCTCCTCCTCCTGTGTCCTCCACTTGCCCCTGGGGGAAGCTGATGTACAACATGAAAGAAAGAAAAACAGAAAACATGGATGATATTTCTCAACCAAATCAAACATTTCAAAAGAACTAACAAAATATTTTTGCAAAATAGCAAATAGGGAATGACTCCACGGGATATATTATTGACCAATCTCATGTGGTCGACTACGTTATTACTTTTGTATTGCTTGATTTGCGGACCGTCGAATTGGAAACTACCCTATGTAACTCACTAAACAAAGTACTAAAAAGGTTTGCCTAGGATTGGCAGGCAGCAGTCCGCAGCACGCAAAGTGACAGCCAAAGTCCATCGTGATTGAAGATCAGCGACAACACTAAAGTTTCCTACTACATTAACCAGTCATTAAAATACTCAAACTATTAATCCACCACCACTATTTCTTCTTATCGCCATGTGTACAAAGGAAGGACTGGACTTGAGTCTGTAGGGGCTGATTTAGAAGCCCCTTGCAGCTCTTTTACTCCATTGTTGCGTGACTTTTGTGACGCAGCGACAGCACAAAAGAGGCGCAATGGTGCGGCGTATATTAACAACGTGACGCATATGGGAGATGCATCACGTTGTAAAGCCCTGCGCCAATAGGGGGCGTTCCGGCACAAGGGAGGGCGTTCCTGCACAGGAACGCATCCTAAAAGTGGCTGAGGGAAATCTACAAGATTTCAATCAGTCACTTTGAGGACAAAGATGCGTGACTCAAACCCTGCGCCTGCTTGAAGCAGACGTACGGCTTGACGCAGCATTGGGGAGATAGGGCACCCCAGAGCATTGATGGAGCTGCACCATCGTTGCGACGCAACTCCAGCAATGCGCCGCCTTTACGGCACAGATGCGTAACGCTTTGGTGACGTTTTGGGCCCATGGTGCGCCGCTTTGTAAATACGGCGCATCATGGGTGATGGTGGCGTGACCCACAATTACTGGCGCATCCCTGCTACTTTGCAGAGATGCGCCGGTAATTAAAAATCAGAACCTTAGTGTGTAGCATTACGCAGTTCTTTAAACTACACTCATACATAATTTCACAGGCCAATGAAATGAACACAAAATCTAAAACAAATAAGCATAGTAGCAACACTACTGAGAAGAAGGAGAGCAGTGTACCTGAAATGCACAGAAGATTTTGAAATATAATTTACCTACAATGTAATGAGCAGCATTATTGCTCTTGGTAAAAAACAAAAATTTGCAATAGAATAACACAGCAGGAGAAAACATAGTAGTAAAGAAATAGCTACTACTACTCACCAAGCCCGGGGATCTCAAGGCCAAGGAGGTCGAGCAGATCTCGCTCACGGGTCAGGACATCCGTCCAGCGGTGGGTGGCCTGGTTGTAGGTGCGCCAGACCCGAGAATGGTGGTAAATGGCCTGGCACACCTTCTCCCACCGCTTCCGGCGCTCCCGGACCCCGTACCCGGCACTGATCTTGCCGCCTCCCATGATGGTCCTGGGGAGGCGGCGCTGAACATAAAAAATGAGTTGGCCCACCTCCTCCGGGGTAAAGATCTCCCTGGGTACGACCTCCTCCCCCCTCAAACGCCCGCACGGGAGCCGGACACGGGGTGCGGGACCCTTCCCCTTCTCGGGATTCTTCCCGGCTCCCTTCACCATGGTCTGGGCGGAGAGGAATAAAGAAAATAGAATAGGGACGAGAAGAAAAGAAAAGAGTTTAAAAAAGTAGTTTAAAATTAACCAAAAGTAGCAGTAAACACAAAAATATAGGGCTAGAAAAATAGAGGGATAGATAATAAGTAAAATAGATCAAAAAAAACTTCAAACAAGCAAAGGATGGCAGAGATTGACAGAGGATACAAAGACCATGCCCAGAACCATAGCCATGAATGAGAAACAAGATGGCCGCGCCCGTTCACGACCGTGCGGGTAAGTTCGCGCGAGATTTTCCTTGCGAACACGCGCGAAACTGTACTGGCAAGCCGCAGACTTTGTGAGATTACACTTTGCGCCCGGAAACGGAAATACGTCAGGCAAACAAGATGGTCGCGCCCTTGAACGACCGCGAGGGTAACTTCGCGGCTTGCGCTACGAGCGGCTCGCAAAAACGCACAAAACCTTGCCAACTAACACGCCGCAAAAAAAACAAATTGCATATTCGCACGAATTTGCGGCTTCCGAATCCGATCTCGCGCGTGTTCGCGCCCCGCGAACCCCGCGAAATTGCAGAAAACGAGTTTTTCAAAACTGAAAGCACTCGGCAGGGGCAAGAGTTCAAACTCATCATTAGTAACAATTCCCTGTAGTGCTTCCTGACTGGGGCCCCTCCAGAATTCAGTTGCTAGTTACAACAATTGTCTGACCCTGCTCTGACCCTCACAGCAGGCTCATAGAATAGCTACAAGTAGGCCACAAAGGTCCTGGGGAAAAAAATGCACTGCAACAGAAAGCAAAATTACAGATAAGGAAGCAGGTGCCAGACTGGAATTTTAAAACAGTGACACATTAATAAACTAACCCCAAATTAATTCATGTCAGTTGAAGCAGGGCTGGTGTGCTTGCTTTTCCCCCCCATAATCTACAGTAATGATGAACCAGAGGGTGGCATTGATGTAACAGAGGGTTGCAGTGGTGAAACAGAGGGTGCTGGGAACCTGTGATGATGATCCAGACGTAGAAACAACATAATCGTGACCGTTGCGTGCCGAAATGTAAGTTCGCAATTGCGAACTGGTACGAAACCCTCGCAAACTGGCAGAAATCCTTGCGAACACAAAAAAAAAAGAATTCGCGGATTTTGCGGATTGCGAGTTCGCAAATCCGCAAAATTCGCGAACGCGAGATTCGCAAAATTCGCCCATGCTTAATGCATACATGGCAGTAGTTAAGGGTACTCCTACTATGCGGACCCTATCTACGTGTACCTAAATGTACCTAGCATGTATGTGGGTGTAAAGCCAAGAATCCAGCTAGGAAATAGCCAGTCTCATTATCTGATGGGAGAAAACGAAGGACCTCAATTTGGTCTCGAGTTGGACACCCCGCAAGGGATTTCAGACCACTGCGTGCAGGAGCTTCTGCGTGCAGGGACCTCAGCATCTTGTGTGAGCTTGGAAGCTTCTCCTCAGGTTACCCAGTGAAGATGCGGTTCTTTTATTCCAAAAAGGTACCCTCAGGGGTTCTACCTAGATATGTAATGGTTGCTATTATGTACAGTGGGCCTTTGCCTCGATAGCGGTGACTTCTGTACATAGCTATTATACAGAATATGTTAATCCTGCTATGTACGTCCTCGGCTGCAGATTAATATATGATACTGAGAATCCTCATGCATAATAAACAGGGTAAATGGTCAGTTCTAGAACTGTTATGCAGAGCAAGGTAGGACAAATATATGTAGAAGGTTGTGTATCTACCCAGGCCTAGATTGGGGTAAATTGGAGTTCATAACACCCACTCCTCATCTGAAGGTTGATAAGGTCAACTAATGCTAAAATAGGCCTGGTAAAAGCATAATTTTATTTTGTTGAAAAATTAGTCTCTAAATACATCTAAATGCATGGTATATGTAAAAAAGATGCTTGATTAAAAATTAAAATTCAAAAACCTCTATAAATCCACTAAAATTCAATATATGCTCAGACTGACTGAGCCTGGCAAACGCCATAGTGCTCAGTGAGCACAGAAAAAATAAAACAAAACAATGTTTTTGAATTCCAATTTGGCTTATTTTGGAAAAAGGGACGAATTGTTCTCATCACACGGAGAGGCAAATGTTTTTGTATCATGTGTGGGAGATGCAACATCACTGTAGCTCGCATTCAAAGACGACGGTCCCTGTAACACCTCTTATATCAGGTAAATGGAGCAAAGGTGATTCTCTTCAGTCCCCACAGCAGCCACTGAAGAAACACGTGATACCTGTGTGTCTGTTGTAGAGCCGGTGTTCTTTCCAACAGAAGCTGAAGCATCCCATTGAGCCTCTAAGAATACTGTTATCAACATGGGCATACGCTCAGGACATTCTATGTCTATGTCTATGTCCGGTGGTGCAACCTATGGAAGAGTCAGACATATGTCCAAAATGCATTTGCATCCCCAGAACAGGCAGCGGAGCACAGGCTAGATGCAGTCAACTCAGACTGGTCTGTACGTTAGTAACCAATGCTCGCTTAGCTCCCGAAGCCAAGGTGTGTCAAGATGGAGTACCATTCGTTCACTGCAAGATTGTACTATTGGTGCTTTATCCATCTCTCGAGGACCTTCGAACGTCCATTGCGAAGGAGGAAAATTAAAACAAGTATACCCACTACAAGTAGTAGGTCCAGCAGAAGCCCTCGAAAAACGCTTCCCAAGACAGAGTGTATAAATGCTGGAATAACTCTGAAGATTGTTTTAAAGGTGCTAAATAGTCCAGAACTTACGCTCTTAAATTGGTGCACAATCCCTCTTGTATCAGGCATGTTAAAAATACGATGAACCATTTCCCCGAAATGGAGCGGGAAGTTAGTTTGAACTCATATGAGGACCTGGCAACCTGGAGATCAAAAGTCTACCGAGCTGAGGTTAAGGCCACATCCTTCTGAAAAAGCATGGCTTTCAGTCTGCTCAGACAATCAACCTGTATAAAGGAACCATTCAACAAAGGCCATAGCATTGCTGCCCTAACGAATGTCTGACAAAATATCGAAATCAAAAATATCGAAATACAAAAATATCGGAACAAAAATATCGAAGTCAAAAATATAGGAATCCTATCCCTAACAAGGTAAGTACAAAAATATCGAAAAAATAATATCGTAGTACAAAAATATTGAAATTAAAAATATCGTTTTTTTAAATGTATTAATAATAATGTAAAAATAATTATAAAATACATATAATGTTACAAATATTAAATAAAAATATTAAAAAATAATTAAAAAATTAAAACTAATACATATACATTTAAAATAAATTAAAAACTTAATAATTTAATGTAATTTTATATTTTTTTATTTCATTTAATTGATTTAATTTAAATTTATTTTATTTTTACCCTGTACGACTGTACCCCAAAAACCCAAAACTGACCCTGAACCCTAAAAATACACCTTTACCCAAAAACCCAAAACTGACCCTGAACCCTAAAAATACCCCTTTACCCATGAACTGAAAACTGACCCTGAACCCTAAAAATACCCCTTTACCCAAAAACTGAAAACTGACCCTGAACCCTAAAAATACCCCTTTACCCATGAACTGAAAACTGACCCATAACCCTAAAAATACCCCTTTACCCAAAAACTGAAAACTGACCCTGAACCCTAAAAATACCCCTTTACCCAAAAACTGAAAACTGACCCTAAACCCTAAAAATACACCTTTACCCAAAAACTGAAAACTGACCCTGAACCCTAAAAATACCCCTTTACCCATGAACTGAAAACTGACCCAGAACCCTAAAAATACCCCTTTACCCAAAAACTGAAAACTGACCCAGAACCCTAAAAATACCCCTTTACCCAAAAACTGAAAACTGACCCTGAACCCTAAAAATACCCCTTTACCCAAAAACTGAAAACTGACCCTGAACCCTAAAAATACCCCTTTACCCATGAACTGAAAACTGACCCTGAACCCTAAAAATACCCCTGTACCCATGAACTGAAAACTGACCCTGAACCCTAAAAATACCCCTGTACCCAAAATTAATTAATATTATTTAATTACCAATTAATTATTAATTAACAATAACAATAAAGTAAATATATTAGCACATTTGCTGTAATTATTTTAATTTAATAATTAATATTATTTTGCACAATTAATTAATTAAGAATAACAATAAATTATATATAAAAAAATTACTATAGTTAATGTAATTAAATAATTAATAATAATTAATTACCAACTAATTAATAATTATAAATATGTAAAAAATTATAATTAATTAACTAATGAATAGAAATTAATTACCAATTAATTATTAATTAAAATATGTACAAACATATATCAATTAATTAATTATTATTAAATTACTTCCCACCCTATTCCCCTATAAACCCATAACCCGCTACAGAACATATTTATCAATTAATAAATTAATTAAAAATAATTAAAAATTAATTCTCAATTAATTAATTAATAATTCCTACTAATTAATAATTAATTTAACATAATTAAATTACTTCCCACCCTATTCCCCTATAAACCCACAACCCGCTACAGTAGTAAAAGACAATATTTAATAAAATAACATTAAAAATAAATAATAAAACATAATAAATACAATATAATATACACCAAATTTATTTAAAAATTGATATTAGTAACGTCAAAGTTATTAATTTCGATATTATTAACATCGATATTTACAACTTCGATATTACTGATATCATGCCAATATCGATATTTAGACTGTCGATATTACTTACCTTCGATATTTTTGTACATCGATATTTAAACTTCGATATTTTTGCATATCGATATTTAAAAATCGATATTTTGTCTGTGTACCGCCCTAACAGTGTGGGCCAGTGGAAAAAATACTTGCATACAACAAGTAACCCTGTAACTTACTGCAACTAGATATGTGATGCCTGGTACCATCCAATAACACCTTTGATCATTCAACATCAAATAGCTCCAATTCCAGAGCAGTTTGAACACTGGATGAATCACAGCAGCTGGGGAACCCTTCAAGTGACAAGATAAGATAGCGACTCAAGCATCACAGGCTCTGTGAAGCGGAACCTTCTTACAAACTAGAGACCCACTTAAAGAACTTGCACAGTTTGAACCACTGAGAAAAACTTCAGTGTCCCCATTCCTGCATCTAAATCTGTAGGGTAATTCCCAGTACTCATGTATGTATTCATCTCCGAGCGCTTCATACCTGCCTACCTCGTGATACTGGAGACTGTATTGAAACTGGAATGTCATGACTGACAGCGTGATATGGCTATGGATTAACAATTCTGTGGAAGGTGACTCAGCCACTGTTAAAGGTAATCGGTCCAATTTTTCGATGTGCAACATGGTGTGTTTTGCATCTCGCTAAAGGTAATGAAGTCCCAGTCACAAAGATAGATTTTATATCAAACTAAACACAAAAATGGTTGCTCAGATATGTATGCTAGTGCCCCAATATCAATATAACAGTATAGACAACAATGGTTAATACAAATCACATAGCAAACAATAAAAATTTCTTTCTTTTAAAAAATAATCATTTTATTAGGTGTAGTACACAATGACATATATCAATTTCATAAAGCTTAATTAAAATCACATATTAAAAAGACATTTAATTTCTTGAAGTAACAACATTCGAGAAGTAGTTGTCGACGCAACGTTTCGTTTTTTTGGTGATAAACACACTTTCTTCAGGACAATACTAAATAGTAAAAAACATATAATTACACATATATACAGTATTGTACATGTTGTCACACATAGCATATGGCACTATTCCCACTTTTCAATCACGAGTTATTGCATAACATCTTAATACTGTCTAAGCAACTTTCATATTTTATGATCAAAACTTAAACTACACAAAGAAAGGATGTATATGTGTCTCTTCATCATATATTGTCAACAATGCATCATTAATATTATTTAGGGAACAAATACCCCTCTTACTGAATTTATTTAAAATTAATTCCATACCTCAAACTAAAACTTTTTAAGAGGTACAAGAAACTCGATTTGATTTTTGGTTCTTTTTTCATCAGAGCCCAACTCTCAGTGTGTGGGTACCGATCGTCACTTCATTAATATTGTCCTTGGTGAAACATAATGAGCATTTTTAACATTCACTGAAATTTCCTTAAAAACAAAAAATTGTGTCTATAGGGAGGAGTTGTATCACACATGTACCTTAGGTCATCAGCTTAAGGATTCCCAATGTACATCGGAGCCACCGTTACTTTCAAGTAATGCAGATGCAAGCCCTAGGAAGTAAATATTAAAAAATGTTGTTCTCACTTCTGAATCTACTCACAATTTTTGCCCTCTGTCGCCAATTTTATTTGCCTTATTTATTGAACATTCGGCGATTGCAATCAGGGGCACAACGACCGATACAGTACCTGTAGCTGGAATGACAAATATTAAATTATATGTTGACGGCATTGCCCTTTTTTAGATTCAAAGCCCACAAATCAAGTAAAAATGTTGAAAATTTTCTCTGATTTTCAAAAGTTAGGGGGCTATAAGATAAATGTTAAGACGGAAATATTTTTAGCTAACTGCACTGTAGACACTTTATTACCGGAATTTAGACAGATTTACAACACATGCCCAAAGAGATATTTGGGAATATTTATCTCTGAGAATTTGGAAGATCTTTACTCGTTAAATTATATACCTCTGTTACAAAAGGTTGGTTCTCAATTAGATCGCTGGAACCTCTTGCCGCTGGCTATAATGGGAAGGGCTGCTCTAATACGTTTGTCTATTTTACCTCTTTTTTACTTCCTTTTCAGTGCAGCCCCTTGCGCAATCCAGGTCTCTTTTTTTTAAAAAGTGGACGCTACGATTTCCTCCTTCCTTTGGGCAAAAACAATTCCAAGACTTGCACTTAGCACTTTATACCTCCCATCCGTACAAGGAGGGCTGTCCCTCCCAAATATTAGAGAATATTATTTTGCTACTTTTGCACATAATAGTTTTAGATTTTTTTTCTTAGACGATCATGAGGCAAGCAATTTTTTTATGAGGAAGATGTTGTTGGAATCTAAAATTACCGATCCCGCTAGAATTACAAAATATCCAAAGAAGGTCGGCTATACGTCCTTACAGTGGCTATCCAAGCAGAAAACTCAGCTCCTGAAATTTGATGATATCTTTAGAATAAGCAGTTCAACTGATTTAATTAATTTTAGTTTCAGAGAGGGGGGTTGCTTGGATAAAAATATAGTGAGACTATGGAAGGAGAATGGCTTTGAGAGGATTGAGGACTTCCTTCTAGGGAATAGATGGAAATCTTGGGAGGAAATTTCTAGACAGATCCACCACTCGAACATAATATTGAAATGGTCTTTTTTTATGCTCCACGCGGAGCTCAGGGTGCTAGTTATAGGTAATCTATTTCATAAAAGTGTCATATCGTTAGCATTAAATAACCCAACGCAAAAGAAGATCAGCAGTTGGATTAAAACACTAAAAGAAGACAAAGCAATTGAATCTTTCAATAAGGTCAGAGAAAGGTGGAAAAAGAGGGAAGACATTGAAATTAGCAAATTAACATGGGATAAAATTAATAAATTTAACAAAACTATATTCCGTGGTGCTAATTTTTAACATATGCAATTTTATAGCAAATGGCTAAATTATAGAACTCCCTCATTCCTCCACTGTATACATCCCCAAGTTGAGGATAAGTGCTTCCGCTGTGAAGAAAAGGGCACCTGGAAACACATTGTCTGGGAGTGCCCCAAAATACAGGAATTCTGGAAGGAAATAGAAAAATACCTCAGTATCACGACCAAAGCCAATATTGTATTTGACGAATTAACTTCAGTTTTAGGTTGCTCTCTGAGGCCCACTCCATATGATGAGCCTCTCTTTATAACATCTCTGATAGCTAAATCGCCTATTTTACAGTGCTGGAAATCAGAGACAGTACCGACTCTACAAGCATGGAAGGCAAAATTATTAAGGATTCAGGGAAGGGAAAGAAAATATGCACTGAAATCAGGGGCTGTAAGGAAATATGATAAATATTGGAGTGTGTTTTAATCCTAGACTGATTTTGTTGGATATCGATTTTAACTACTTCCTTTATTGTTAGTCTGCTGGATCGTTATGATAATTGCACTAAGCACATTGCACTTTATGAGTAGTTTTTAAACTGTCGAAATTTGAATATGTTTTTATATTTAAATGAAGTCAGTGTAAGTTGCTCTTGGTTTTTGATTTTTATTTTCTGCATACGTACTTTACTTCGCACTTTATTATCCCTGCTGCTAATGTGTCATGTAATGTTTATTCTGTGTTTATGAACTCTCAATAAAAATATATATTTAAAAAAAAATAAACAATTTTGTTATACCCAAAGGATTACAAGACAACACCTACCGTTTTTTAAAATCAGGGAAGGGAGTGTGTTGCCACAGCCTCGAACAGGATGTTGTTTATATCCATGGCATGCAGTATTCAGGGGATGTCCTCCTGAGTGAAGGCAATGTAATTTACCGCTCTGTAAATTTAAAAGGAGGCAACGTTTCCTTAAAATACAATACCTCAATCATTAATTTAAGTGCCATTCGCAATATCTTGTCTTACATTGAAATCGATAATTATTCATCTTTTTATTTCTCTGTTTTCGAGATTCTTCATAGGCCTCTCATTAACAAGTTCGAATATGTGTCCAGTTATCAGACCGTGTCATCTAGTTTTAATACATAGTTAAAAGGTCTATATCGGTGACAAGAAAATCCCGAAAGTTTTTTTTTTAAACGACCAAGGTATTTTTGGGATCAGAGGTTTGCTATTTATTCCCACGTATAATCTGTTCTTGTCTAAATCATTGTGTGCAGCACAACTAGTTTAATCGGCAAAAGGAAAACGAGGTACAGGGATTTTTAAAATGCCCTGGAATGCGTGCTGAACATGATTTGCATTATTTCAATGTTTAGTGCAAAGCGGTTTGCATTATGCTTATTTGGGTTATATTGTTACTTCTACGTCTGGTAAAATCAGCTACTAAAAATATTATGAAAGAATATACCTACGAGAGTTGAAGAACCCTCTGATGCCGACACTAGCATTTACCAATGAGGTTTTGTTCGGCCTCACTCCACATACTATTAAACTCTTGATTGCGGGATAAGAACAAGCATATTGGAATGCCCCGAGCTGTGCGCCGTATTGTGGGATAAAGGCAAACGTTTTTAGATTACCCCGAACTGTGCGCCGTGTGGATTTTTACACGAACCAAGGTTTGCGTTTATGCCTAACTGTTAAGCAGGTTGTATTGCTGCTATTACGCTGAACAAAATTAGCCTAGGGACTGGGGTTCTATATTTATACTTGGGTTAGGGGATGGACTAACTCTAGGGGAGGACCTGGGGAGGGGGTGGTTACACCCCTTCCCCTTTGTCCATTTTCGCACATGAGCTGGGGCTGAGTGCCCCAGCAACCGGTATGAACTGGGAAATGCATTGAGTACCTTGTGTGCTCCAGGCAGTGTCTGAAAAGCATTCACTGAATGCAACCCACATTGCACCCAATACACTAAAGCCTGTCTTTGGAGGTGCTGGCACCTCCCTGGACAGGAAACCTATTGTCCAGCCCTCCCCTGCCAGAGTTTCGTCGAGCAGCAGGAGGTCAGACTTGTGTCTGTGGCAGGTGCATCCATTTTGTGATGCTGAGGCTCTATAAAACTTTAACCGGGTATACCTGTGTACATGTCTTCTCCCTCTAGAAGGTTGGAATGCTACCCCCGCCACCAGAACTGGCAGGGGGGGTAGTATTCCAAATCATTTGACACAAAACAATACATGTTTTGATAAAGCCAAACCAAAGTTAGCATTAACCATGAGGATTATAATGCATTTAAGATTATATGGTATGTCTATATCATAGAACAGCTATAAGGAAGGATTTCTAAAAGCTGCGGAGGAGCTCAGCTCATGCTAGGGCACACAAAACCAAGCACTCTGCATTCAGGATTGTCAAGGCCTGCCATAGGAGTGACTTATAGGTTAATATCAATATGTGTCAATATGTACAGGTAGGTATAGGTATACTATAACTCAGTAAGGGGTACTTACACCACCTTACCCGGGCTGCAAGTGCAGACCTATGGTACCATATTGGAAGGCCTCCCAGGGGTGGCGTAATGCATGCGTCAGCTCCTGGTAGGCCTCTGGGGTACCTATGTCCTTGGTACCTAAGGTACCATATACTAGGGCCTCGCAAGGTAACTCAGTAACCAATCCGGTATGTCCCTAAAGTACATGGTATCAATTTTGAGAGAGAACAGCTAGGCTGTGTTCCTGATTAACAGGGCTATAGCCAGACTAAAGTCGAAAACCAGTAAAACACAGCAAAAAGTGGGGATAACCATGGGAAGCAGACCCTACTCTCCTACACTCAACATGTTCCCATGCTGCGTGTAAGTGTCTCAAGCATGTCCCTGCATGTTTTGGCCCTTACCTTATCTGTACTGAAACGTACATCCCAATAAAGCTCCACAACTTCACTACTGTCCAAATGTGATGACTGTTGATTAGATGTATAAATCATGTGCCACAATGAGCATCGTCCCTACACAGGGAGGGACTGAGTGACGCTTGTACAATAAGGGTGGGTTCCTTTTGCCTGCTCCACCTCTTTGAGCCAGACACTGTGTTTGGGATTGTTGCTGGCAGGCCTGTGCACTTACGTGTCTCCAGCACGGTGTCCAAACTCTGACCATGTGGAGCAATGCTATGAATCAAAACATATTGTGTCCACACATATGTGTGTAAGTAGGTATGCGACGTGAAGTTCTGGTGACACATGTGATGTAGAACCGCTCTTCTGGCCTACTACGGACTTTTGAAACATGGAGCAAATTGGTGTGCACTCTGTCCCTGCTTTTTTGCTACTACCGATTTGGTCATTCCTACACACAGCCCCTTTCAATACATGGACGTGTGCCATTCCTTGGGGGGTAGCGAGATTATCGTTAATGTGCAACGAGCCATTGCTAGTACTCACCTTCACAGACATTCAACTGGCCATGTGGCTCAGGGTTCAACATTTATTTATTTATTTATGTATGTGCTTATAAAGCGCCTGATTCAATTCCCGAAGGGATATCTCTGCGCTTTTGCTTACACTGGACAGTTACTATGAGATTACAGCTGTAAATGGGGAAGGTTAGTTTAATTTATGGCAGCGTAAAGAGGTATGTTTTGAGTTTTTTTCTGAAAGATTCAAGATTGATGATCTGTTTCAGTGCAGTGGGTAGGGAATTCCAAAGGATAGGTCCTTTGTATGACAGGGCTCGACCACCTTGTCTGGCTCTTCTGATCTTTGGGACCTGTAGCAGCTGATGGTTACTTGAGCGCAGAGTGCGTCCGGGGGTATATGGAACAAATGTATCCTTTAAGTATTTGAGGCTCATACCAAACAGGCATCTGTGTATCATACTGCAAATTTTGAATTTAATACGCTGCTTTACCGGCAACCAGTGAAGTTGGCGCAGTAGAGGACGGGAGGGTGTTCTGGGAGGAGCATTAAGAGCCAGTCTTGCTGCCGTGTTTTGGACTACTTGTAGTTTATCCAGTTGTTCCTCATTTGCCGATATGTATAGTCCATTACAATAGTCCATTCTGCTTATTATTAGGGTCTGTATGAGTGTTTTTCTGTGATTGTCTGGCAAAAATGGGAAGACACGTCGAAGCAACCCCACCACATGGAAGCAGGCACCTGCCACTTGGGTGGTGTGCTCTTTAAGTAAGAGGGCCTGATCTAGTTTGATGCCAAGGTTTTTTACTATTGGTTTTGGGCTTGGGACAGGGCCTAACTCCAGGGGCCACCATTCTGGGGACCACAAAAGAGTTGCCCCTCTAAATAGCATGACCTCGGTTTTAGACACGTTACATTGGAGGAAATTCTGAGCCATCCAGTGCGCTACTGCTCTCATTCCATCCGCAAAAGTTGACTGAATTGCAGGTGTGGGAGTTTGGAAAGGAAACAAGAGCTGGGTGTCATCAGCGTATGACACCGGGGTGAATCCATAAGATCTTATCAGGTTTGCTAAGGGGGCCACATACACGTTAAAAAGCGTGGGGCTTAGGCACGAGCCCTGTGGCACTCCCTTAGTGAGCTCCCGTGAGAGTGAAGAATGGGAGCCCAATCTAACACCTTGTGTACGGCCCGAGAGGAAGCTTTGCAGCCATGATAAAGCCGCTCCTTCTACACCCACATCACTCAGTCTTTCGAGAAGAAGTTCATGTGACACCTTGTCGAAGGCAGCGGACAGATCTAACAGCACCAGAATCACTGAGCCCCCCCTGTCCAGTGACATTCTGATGTTGTCGGTCACGGAGAGGAGGGCTGATTCAGTGCTGTGATTGGGCCTGAAACCAGATTGAGATAGGTCCAGGCCCTCGGCTGCCTCGATGTATTTCAACAGGTGAGTGTTCACATGCTTCTCGGTGAGTTTACTGAGATAGGGCAGAAGGGAGATGGGTCTGAGGTTGGAGAGGTCCGACCAAGGGAGTGTAGTATTTTTTCGAATGGGATTGACCACTGCTTGTTTCCATTATAATGGTACATGTCCTTCTCTGAGAGAGTGGTTTATTATTGTTTGGATATATGGACCTAAAAAGGAGTTTAAAGGGGCCATCATTTTGGCTGGTACAAGATCATTAGGGGAGCCTGATTTTATGTGGCTAGTTAGGAGGAGGAGATCTGTGTTAGAGACTGGTGGAAAAGTAAGTAAGGATGCTTTCTTTTGTTTAGGTGTAGTAGGGACGGAATTACCACAGTTGGAACTAGTGGCTTTCAGGATTTTCTCATATATTGTATTTATTTTGCTCTCAAAAAACAGGGATATCTCATTGCATAATGGCAATGAGAAGTCATCCGAGCTGACACAGGCTGTGGGTTTAACAAATGCTTCAAGTATTTTGTATAATTCCTTCGAGGAATTTCCTGCCTCTATCAGTTGTTGGGCCAGACTGTTCTTGCGAGCCATTCTGATGTTTTTATAATATTTTGATTGTGCTTCTAGGTATGCTTTCCTATCCTCTTCAAAGTGTGTCTTCCTCCATTTTTTTCTAGTCTTCTACACCCTTCCTTCTCAGTTCTCAATGCTTCTGTGTACCATTTCTCCTGTTTGTGTGTGGGGAATTGTTTGTGCAGTTTCAACGGAGCCAGCTTGTCTATTGCCTCTATAAGGGAATTATTAAATTTACTTAGTGTATCTTCCACCTTATCTGTTTCCAGGAATTTGGGCTTTTCCCAGATCCTCTGCAGCCCTTCTGCTGTGACTTTGTGCCACTGGCGCCGCCATATTGGAAGAACATGCGCATTGATGTCATTTACACGGGTGTACCTTCTTGTGCAATCACTGTCCATAAATACATCCATACTTTCACAGTTGAGTGAACATAGTCATGACACATCTGTGTGATTTCAAATGTTTTATTCACATTCTGGTGCATTCCGGAGCTGGAGCTGTACATGGCCATGCCAAGCCCAGTGGTGGGCCAACCATAGTGCGCTGGGGATTGGTAAGGGATTTGGGAGAGGGAGAGTGCAGTCCACTGCAGGAGTGCTGTGCTATTGTCCACCAGTGAAGATATGCCAGTACATGTTGTGGTCCAGGTGTATGTCGCTGAGTTCTGGGGGTCAGTGGAAGATGTTGTCCCAGTGCATAGGGCAGAAGAACCAGGCAGAGACAGGTCATATGGCAGTGATGGAGGTACTACTTCCTTCCTCACATACTAATTACCATCCACATCTTAGTCCTCAGAAACTTCCTCAGTGTCCGATGTGTGTGGTGGGTCAATGGCTGCATCACTGGGTGCCACTGACACATCAGGATTAGGCCTGGGCGAAGAACTACCCTACGCTTGCATAGTTTGCAAAGTTTGCGCTACTTTGCACTACGTGAACTGCACATAGCACAGTGCAAACACACGTAACATAGCGTAGCGTAGTGCAGAGGTCATTTTTTGCTTGCTCGAGGTCCTCAACGTCAAGTTGCCGACCGCGAGCAAACAAAATGACATTTTCCTCGTTCGAGATCAGCAACATCAAGTTGCTGATCGCGAGCGGGGAAAATAAACCTCTCAGCGAGATTCTCAACGCGGGGAGGTCATGTTTCTCATTGCGTGTGGTTGTGTATGCTCGCAACCGCTCGCGATGAGAAACTACCAGTCTGCGTTGAGAAAGCTGCCGCTCGAGTACAAATCTACTTGAGCGGCAGAAAACGACAGCTCGCACTATGCAAGATGACGTTTTCAATGATTGCACAGTGCTGGATGCTTGTCCGCACTGTGCAATCATTGAAAAGGCATCTTGCACAGTGCGAACAGGCTACTACGCAGTTCGCGTAGTGCTACGCGTAGCTCGCGTAGTGCGAAGTACACTTTGCTTAGCTTTGCAAAGGACTACTTTGCAAACTACGCCCATCCCTAATCAGGATGCGATAGTGATAGGGCTGCATCACTGTGTGCCACTGACAGATTAGGAGTGGGAGAGGTGTGTGTCGCAGCGCCCGCTGCAGTGTTCTGTGCCCATCTCAGTGGCAGCGATGGCAGGATAATGTAGTGCAAGGCATGGAGAATCCCAGCTACATCTCGCTGGTGTTCAGCTGTGGAAGCCAATCTTCCAGCCTGCATCTGCTCCGTGGTCTCAATTGTACTGCGCATCTGTGCCAACTCTGAGCTGTCATTGCTGGTGCCTGTCTGACTAGACAGTTCTTGTATCCGAGAGATGGCCCCAGCAATATCAGGCAAGGATTGTTGTGGAGCATGGTGTGGACATTGTGTGTCCTTTAGGGACTGTAAGTGGTCCCTGATGGGACTCAGACACCCATGTATGGCATCAAGTTTGGCTGCCATGAGCTCAAAACCCACCCGCAGCTGACCAGCCAACTCTATCTGACATCCCAACTCACGGCATTGGAATTCCATGTGTTGTTCATGGGGGTCCTGGGAGACAGCCTTGGTGGTGTGTGTTTCCTGCTGTGTGGTCTGTGCAGGTGGTGGGGTTACCTCGATGCAGCTGGGACAGCTTGCTCCTGGTCATGGGGTGCAGAGGCTGTCCATTATCCGTTGGAGGGTGTCTGAACAGATGTGCATTTTGGCCTCTTCATCATCACTGATGGGATTTGTGGTCTGCTCTGCAGTAAGTTTTGTTGGGCCCCCTGCAATGTTAAGGGGAGATGTATGTTAACAGAGGTTCCCATGTATGTTGCCGCTTTGCAGATGTTTATAAGCTGACTGCATGACAAAGAAACATTGTGACAGTTTTGGTGGAGCTGGCTATTTGATGGCAGACAGTAGGTTTTCTGAGTACATGACGGATGTGTGGTGGTACCCATACACTGTCATCACACAGTGTCAGGCAATGCCAGATGTGAGTGGCCAGTTACTACGCACAAGCAGAACCTGTTGTGTCCTCTGTCTTGTGGTGTAGGTGTTGTACTTTGTCCCACATTGCCGTCATTGGTGAAGGTGTGTGCTTGCTAGGTGTGTGTGCAGCATTGTGGAGGAGTCGGCCCTACAGCTCTGATTTCGTGGACCCTTGTCTCTTTGAGGTGGTGTGCCTTTGAATTGTATGCTTTTTTGGGGGGTTGGGATGTTTGTGACTTGGGTCATTTGTGCTCTTGCACAGATTTTGTGGCCTTGTGCATTGTATGTATGATGCGTGTATTGAACGGCATGGGTTGTAGGTGCACATGGATGTGTCAGAGTGTGACCTGCTCCTTTACAGATGTGATCCACACTGGGCCACCTCTATGTCAGTTTGTGCACAGGTTCATTTATTTGGGCTGCTGCCATGCTCTCGGTCATACAGTGTCACTTGCTTTATCAGTGTGGCTCACGCAGACGCTGCTTTTCGATTTCATCGCATGTGCATGGATTGGTAGTGTAGTTGGTTATTCGGAGGGGACCCATATGTACACATGGCGGACGGGGGCCTAGTTGGTGTTTCTATGTTTGCTGCACTGTGCCATGGGTATCAGGGACATGTTCCACTGTCATTTTGTGTGTGCGGTGTTCTTCACATGATCGTGCATGTTTGCCATTGTGCCCATCTCCCCCTGTCCCCCCAGTCCTGGTCGTTACTCACCCTGATGCAGTTGGGTCAGATCATATTGTGCTGTGTCCTGGCCCCTGACTCCTGCCACCATCTCCACACTGGTGACTGTAGCCACCATTTCCTCCAGCTCATCCAGCTCGTTCTGTGGTGCAGGCCTCCCATCTCCAGTCGCTGTTGCTGCCTTCCTGTTGGCGGCAAGTTTCTGTTTGGTCTGCCTTTACACATCATGGCTGCGCCTCTTGACCTCCATGGACCTCCTCGCCACTCCGACTGCATTGACCTTGGCGACAATGGTCTGCCATATTTCCATTTGTGTTGCCAGTGCCGCACTGGAGGAGACGAACAGTTGTTGGTAGTGTTCTATCACCTCCGTGACGATGATTCGGTCTTCCTGCCGCCTGAACCCCATCTTCCTCTTCCTCTTTTCCTTGCCCTTCCCCGAACACGGGGTTCCTGGCTGGTCCTTCATGGGGGTTGTGGGGTTTGGCTTCTCCTCTGAACTCTGTCTGGGTGCATCCATGGTGCTACGCTGTTTGAATTGGTTTTGCTGTGTTTTTTTTTTGTGTGTTTTTTTTAGCGCATTTTCCCGCATGACGCGTGGGTATTGCAGGGTTGTCACTGGATATTGGTGATTTTGGTATCGCGCTTTGGGCCATCCCAACTTTTTTGCCGTTTGTGTTTTGCATTTTCTGTTAGTCGCATTGGATTTTGCAATGTCATTTGGCGCGTTATGTTACTATCGCATGATGCGGACGGGTTGGGAATTGAAGCTTAAGAATGTGTTATATTCTCGTGATAGATTGCGAAATGCACAGTTGCATTAAGTTACTTTTGCGATGGTAATCACGTGTTCTTGAGAATATGCCCCATTGTTGCTTAAGAGAGGGGATGAGGGGAAGTCAAATCCTATACAAGTTGAAGGACATTAATTTGCTCAAAATACAAAGTCACAGTATCATCCATCATAAGTTTAACCATATAACTTCTGTCACTTTTTTACTTTTTACAACTGAAATGGAATGCTTAGCTGCTTACGTCTTTCTCCCTCCTTTTTTCTCTGACACATATTAGGTGGAAGACAGGCACGTACTGCTTTGTTTCTTTACCTACTAACGCATCCACGTAAAGTAACAAAGTTAAACGAGCGCTTCTTTGGAGGCTCTGCCGACCTAACTGTTTAAAGTGAGCTAGTTTATTGATTCCTGCCTAGTTAGAGAAAAGCTCGCTTTGGTGCATGTCCCCGAATAAACCACGCCGCACAGGATGAGATCAATGCGCGCCCTCGAGTCTCGCCCCCGTTCGCAGAGCCTGCTCAAAGAATTCACACTTACAGCATAAAGGCGCTTTTTGCGGGAGCACCTGCTGTTCAGCTCATTTGGCTCGAGCCATGCGCCGGGATGAATAACCGCTAATGTGCGCCGTCTGATTAGCCCTCCTGGGTACCATTCGAGCGGCCGCCAGGGGCGCGGCAGACGCGCACCGCTCTGATTGATGGCCATGCCCTACTAAGGTGGCAAGCAGGAGATGGCAACAGCAGGCGCCTCCAACCTTCGGAACAAAAGGACAACAGAGCGCAGACGATGGCAGGAGCGCAGAGAAGCGACCAGTAATAACGCCTTTCAACATCATCACAAAATATCATACCTTCCTGCATTGAAAGGGGAGAATCGTGGGTAAACACTCTAGTGTAAAGTGTGTTTTGCTAATTACACGGAGTGGGAGCCCACAGGGCAGCGATCCAAGTGCACCTCTGTGCTTCGGTTTCCAGCTCTCCTTCTTGGTCTGCATTTTTCATGCCAGTCACTCCCCTTCTGATGTCAGCTGCTTCTTCGACGTTTTGATGCATGAATTCCTCTGCGTGGTGGCCAATTATTACACTTTGCTCACGTGGACGGCTGCTAGCACGACTCACTCCTGATTAAAACGCGTGAGGCCCAGCTGGCTAAAAATAACAGCGCAATCAATCTTGCCCCAGATGAACGTTAACTAAGTCAGGCTTGGGAAATATGTCTACAATCGGCCCTAGAAACTCATACGCACTGCACCTGGGAGCACGACTGAGAGTGGGATGTCCTTGATACCCAAGGTCGTGATGGGCTCCTCAATTATAGAGTCATGGGCAGTGCTTTAAATGGGAACAAATAAGTGCAGGTACTCAGTAAAATGAGCTAGAGGTATAGTGAGGGGGCGGGGCTAAGGGAAAAACATGATGAAACTTAAAAACTTCTATATTAGTTGCAGCACATACCAAAACACATGAGAAATGTGTTTATATAAACAAAGCAGTTTAACTCATTACACAAAATGAAAAAGAAATTAGATAATATGTTAACATTTCCTTTTTTTTTTTAAATAGTTGCTCCTTCTTAATGTCATACTGTTAAATGCTGTTTGGCACAATACTATATATTTTTTAGCACGCGAGTAGGAAGAGACTGAAAATACCCCCATGTCGCTCCAAAGCTCTTCTGGCACCAAGCAAATGAAGCAACTCATCACGACCCTCCCCAGAAGATATCTCTTGTCTTTTCCATCAATCTATCCATTCATCCTTTCATCCTACTATTTACCTGCTGATTGCCACCATTTAACCTTTACATTCTATTGTCTATTCAGTCTTTCATCAATCATTCAGTTTTTCACCTTTCTGTCTGTCCACCCTTCATATCTAAACCTATCCATCCATCTCCATACCTATCCATTCATCCTTTCACTCATCCACCTCTTTATCCACCCTTTCCCTCATCAATCAATCCTTTCACTCATCTATCCATCAACTCTTACCCTCCTTTATTTCATCCACCCTTTCACTCAATCCCTTCTTTCACTCATCCATCACCCACCCTTTCATCAATCCTCCCAACCTTCCATTCATCCATCCAATCTTTCACGTATCCACCCATCATCCACCCTTTTATCCAATCACCCCCCCTCTTTCACTCATCCATCCATCTACTCATCCATCCATCCATCTATACATCCACCCTTGCTCACTCATCCATCCACTCATTCATCCATCAACCTACCAACCGTCCATTTTACGTTATTTTTTAATCTTTGTCGCAGATCAGACATGGACAAACAAAGTGCCACACATTTTCTTTAAAATACCTCCTGAGAGTATCTTGATTCTCTCTCTTTCTTTTACTTTTCTCTTACAAAAATAGGCACACAAATACAGGCATACACAGAAACATAGCAGACTCACAAAAGACTCGGGTATGATAAAAGCCATGTTACACTGTTTACCTACCATGGGTTTTTGAATTGCCACCAGGGCCGGACTGGCAGTAGCCTGATGGCCACTGCCAGGGCACTGACATGATTCCTGTGTTTGCACAAATGCACAGGATAGTGTGAATGTGATTGACCGTGTAAAGAGAACGTTCTCCCACGAGGAAAATCGCACCCTCCCAGCACTCCGCTGTTGCTTTTTTAATGATAATTCTTCCAATCACAGTTTTGGCTAATTTGTATTTAATTATTTTACAAATTTTATTAAAATCATTCTGTGGTTATGCAGCACTAATTTTGACGTCACATTGTACTTAGCATACATCTTCACATTGCTTTAGCACAAACCTCAATGCATTTTGGGCGTTGCCCATACTCAAGGGGTTTATATGAAATTAATCAAGAATATCAAGAATATCACTCTTTATATTTAATCCAAGTGCTTGATACCAACGTGTATAAACTATTTCAAAAATAAAGTACAACGATGTACTGCTCCAGTGATACCAAGTTACCGTTAAGCAATGGTGCCTCCCTTAATGTAACAATCATGCGTTCAAGTTCCTGACCACGTGAAATGACGTTCATAATACGATTGGCACGGCAGCCCCAAGGGTGAATGTGGAAAAATAACGGGTGTCTGGCACAAGAATGTGCCCCGTAAGAAAGAAAGCGTGCCTGCTTAATTGTGATACCGAACTTAACACCATCGACGCTTATGGTTTCCCCCCCCTGCGCTGAAAATCTGTAATTCCTACTAATCATGACGAGCTGAGCTCGTCATGAGCGTCGAAGGTGTTAAATAAGTGCTTGCGACATAGAAGTGAATGAGACCCCGTTGCAACCCGGAAGTTAATAAAGTGAACTTTGCTTCACCTAAAATAGAAGACATCGCAATGCCGGGACATGGTGTCAATTACATGGAATAAAAGAATGTGTAATGTGACGAAGAATTGAAAGGAAACAAAAAATAGAAAATGTAAATGTGAGTCACTGTCTCCAATGTACAATAACTGTGAATGGAAACCATGTCAGTAATTCAGGCAAGGAATACCCACTGGCACCCTAAACATAAGGACAGGAACAACTTCATGCATTAAGCTTGTTTATACTTAAAGGAGTAACCTTCGTTTTGCAATGTGATTGACAGCACAGGGCCTGAACGGACTCTGCGCCATCAAACACAGCGTGATGGCGAGCACCCTGACAATATTCAAAGAATCCCTTATGAATAGCCCAGCTGGGGCTCAGATGGAGGGCTGCAGGAGCGGTGCCTTGGCTGACATAGACAGGTTCCACACCTGCTCACCAGCATAGCTAATGAGCCTACCTTTTTATGAGTACTGGTACTCTCCAGGCCGAAGAGAAGTGCCGGTACTCAGAGTGATAAATCTAAGAAGTGCTAGTACCCAGTACCAGTGAGTATCGGTCCATTTAAAGCACTGGTCATGGGGCATCTTTCTTGACTTTATGTCAAACAATGAACTTGGCAACATCTTCAAGTGATATGATTAAAGTAGTTTCATGGTTAAAGCACACGTTTAATGACTTTTCCCTGTGGGACTGGTGCTGCCCTAGACTGACGATTCCATTATAAAATAAGCAAGTCTGACCCAGTAAAAAGGTACCAGAAGCAAGGCAAGAAAGGCTAAACAAAGGTGGCTCAGTGTGGTGGCTGTAAAAAAACAAGCATTTGCAATGCTTTAGGTCTCGCATTTGTCAGAAATAGAGCTATTTGCGTTGTAAATGACAATGTCTTTTACCTATGTGTTTTTGTTTGGAGTGTAGTGGACGTATGAACAGACACAAAGCTGCTGTACTGTCTAGAGGACTTACAATGTGTGAATTACTGATGGGAACAGAGAAGCAGCTGCAGCAATGAGTAGAGGGGTTAGAATGAGGAATTACCGACAGGACAAGGTTAGCAGCTAGTAGCACTTTTTTAAAGGCTTCAAATGATGAATTAACTACAATACCAGAGTAGCAGTTAGCAGCACTGTCTGAAAAACTTAGAATGAGGAATTACAGATTGGACCACAGCAGCAGCTAGCAACACCGTCTGAAAGACTTAGAATGAGGAATTACCGACTGGACCAGAGCAGCAGCTAAAATAAAAGGATAATTACGCACTTATATAGCGCACGACTACCCGGAGGCATCTCGGCGCTTGTACAAATACCGCTGAGGAACTCTTCCTGGCCTTTCCCTGTGAGAAACCCACTCCTGGGCATCCCCAAGGTGAAGTCAGACATCATCAGCGTTGTTGGGGTCGTTGTAGAGATTAAGCAAGCTATTGCCCAGAGGTGCAGAGTGGGGCTCATGATCAGAATAGGCACCGAGGCGAGAATTATCAGGTCCGAGGAAATTGAGCCTGAGACCTGCCGAGGCGGGAATTGAACCCTGGTCCCGGCCAGACTATTGCATCAGGGTCTGCCGCTCTAAACATTGAGCCACACTTCTCTACCTAGCAGCACTGTCTGAAAGACTTAGAATGAGGAATTACAGATGGGACCAGAGCAGCAGCTAGCAGCACTGCCTAGAGGACTTTGAATGAGGAATTACCAACAGGACCATTATAGCACCTAACAGTACAGTCTAGAGGACTTTCAATCAGGAATTACCAATGGCACAAGAGTAGCAGCTGTAGCACTGTCTAGAGGACTAAGAATCCGGAATTACCAGTCATATTTCTAACATTCAGCAGCTATTAAAAGGAACAAGCAACTAATTCTGCTAAACAGTGTGTCTTTTATATGTGAATGTGGCACAGCTGATTTTACAGTGCAACACTTTAATGATTTTCAGTTTATCTCGTAAAACATACATGCCCCCGAAAACTTTCTCAAAAAAACTCTAAAAAATATTCAGTCCTTATCCGTGATTTGGCTAAGCGTTTGCATACAGTAGTACTGTATGGGAGTTTGTTACGTTGGAGGGAGAGGTGCTTATCACGAGGGTATAACAAAGGATAGTGCACCACTATAATGCTTTTTCTTGTCAGGAATATCTCAATGGAATTTGCCACTTTCGACCTGCGCGCAGTTTGAAAAAACTGATGCGTAAACCCATATTAAAAGTAAACGTACTCACCTTGCATGTGATTAAATGCACAAAAGTAACTTACAAAATGTTGATATTTTTTGTAGACACTGGGAGATTAATTGCATCTCTATTGGGTGTTTTTGTTACTGTGGGTCGGTTTTGCAGGTTTGTGATCCCAGTCTGGCTCTGGCCAAACCCCTGTTGAAGAAACCCTCTGCAGGACCCAAGGAACTCAGCAACTACAGACCCATCTCCCTCCTCCCTTTCCTGGCCAAAGTCAACAAAAAGCCATCAACCAACAACTCACCATCCACCTGGAACAGCATCCCCTCTTGGACAACTCCCATTCCAGGTTTCGCAGCAACCACAGCACCAACACAAGCCTGATCACAGTCATCGATGACATCTGGGCCCTCCTCAACAAATGGGATACTGCTGCCCTTATCCTCCTCACGGCCTATCACACTGTCTGCTACTCATCAGCAATCAGCATGACCTAAGTATCCGAGGACTCACCCTCAGATGGATTGCCTCCTTTCTCTCAGACAGAACACAACAAATACACCTTCCCCCTTCAGCTTCAAAACCAAACCGATCATCTACGGAGTTCCTCAAGCTCATCGTTCAGCCCCACCCTCTTCACTTCTATATGACACAGCTGGCCAACAGAGTCAAATCCCACAGGTTCAACATTATATCCTATGCCAAAGACACACAACTCATCCTCTCCCTCTCTAAAAACTCCACCACCACCACCAGAACCAACTTCCACCAATGCATGATCGGCCTCGCCAACTGGTTGAGGGACCACTGTCTCAAGCTCAGCACAGTGTGTAAAAAGCAAGGACCCCCTGATATGGATAAAGTTCCTGGGTCAGGGTAAACAATGTGTGTAAAGTAACGCACCCAGGCAAACAATATGACTACTGGCACAGGTTAGACGGCAAACACACCAAAATTAATAATAGTGCACAACTGATTTAGCATATAAAGTACATTTTAATTTCATACATAAATCGTCATGAATAAAATCATTGACTTCCTGACAGGAAACCATCCCTTACTTATATAAAAATGAATGCATATGCAATAATGTTTTATCAAGTCTTATCAATAAGTCAATGATTTTATTCATGACGTTTTATGTGTGAAATTAAAATGTACTTTATATGCTAAATCAGTTGTACACTATTATTAATTTTGGTGTGTTTGCCATCTAACCTGTGCCAGTAGTCATATTGTTTGCCTGGGTGCGTTACTTTACACACATCAAGCTCAGCACAGACAAGACAGAGGTCCTGATCTTCAGCAGCAACAGCTCTCACTGGGATGCCTCCTGCTGGCCCACAGAACCAGTCCCCACTCCAACTCCAGCTGAGCACACCAGAAACCACGGCATTATCCTGGCATGCAAACTCACTATGAGATCCCAAGTCAATAACATGATATCCTCCTGCTACTTCATCCTGCACATGTTATGTAAGGTTTTCTAGTGGCTTCCCCTAAACACAAGATGCATCATCACCCAAGCTTGACACTGCCATTTCCCTTTTTATCCCCTCATCTACTCCCTCAAACTACTCCTCCTTAGTGAACTCCTATCCCCTACTACGTTACCAGTCCACCATCCCCCCACTCCCACCCCTCTCTCAAGGTGGTCCTCCGTAAGTCCACAAACACCCCCCAAACTGGTGTCAACTCCATCTCCCCCATCACCTACTCCAGTCTAATAGAACCACTATCAATTCCTACTCCCCCTCATCTTCACCAGTCTGATATCATCCACCCTCACTCTCTCATAGCACCACGTATGTAAGCTTCTATCAATAGATTGCACCCATCCCCCACAGCCTTTCATCCAACCATCACCAAAGCTTCGATGGTGAACCGCACATTACGGAAGCCCCCATAATCACTCAGAGTCTCCCCTATACCTCAGCCCATAACCCATCATGGAAACTCTCAACAACCAGTCTTATGTCTCATTGCTCGACACTATAACTTCTGAACCGCATCTGATCCGAGCAGACATTCTCAAACTATTTTTTATCACCTCCATCCATAAACCAAGTGGCACCTCACTCAACCCACCACCTAGCTAACAACACCCCCACTATCTCCAACCATTAATTGGACCATATCCCTGCCTACACTAGGATCTCTCAGCCTTGCTGCAGGACCTTACCCATCCTTAATCATTTCTCCTGACCCGATAGGCTAGTCAGACAGCTGTCAAATGGTGATATACTAGACATTCCTAACTCCTACAACAGCTGCGGCATGTGCAGGTTAGAGAGGTGGGGCAGGGTGGGGGTAATGTGATTTCGACAGACGACGATGAGGGAAAATTAATCATATTCCCTCTTTGTCATCTGTTGAAGTCCCCCTCCCAGCCCAGCCGCTACACTGCTCTTACCTGCATGGGCAACGACTGCCTACAATCCCTCCCCTACAGATATTTCCTGACCCATTGCCAAAATTGAGACTATCATCTCTCTCCCCTCCAGGTCATCCCGCCTGAAGACTAGATCTACAAACAAAACGATCCTCACTCCATTGCCCATCTCCCACATGCCCTCTAATGCGACAACCTCTAACACACCACTGAAATGTGCATTATTAAACTGCTGCTGAGCTGTGAAACACACAGCTGACATATCTGGTCTTATCTTCGACCAGGACCCTGACATCCTTCTGCTCATGGAATCCAGGTTCAATGATTGCTTCGCTGCCTCCTTTGACATTTTGGTCCCCCCCAGATATGGCAGACTAGATCACCATGGTCACCCAAGTAATGGCCTTGCCTGTATTCACAGAGCCTCACTCTCTGTGAAATAATCTCACACTTCTTCTCTTCCCTCCTGTGAGTACCTTAAGATCGACATCTATACCTCCAGCAACTCAAAGTGCTTCCTTCACTCATTCTAAAACCCATCCAGTGGAAATCGGTCTTTCATTGAACAGATAATGGAGGTTATCTTCGCCAGCATTTAACATCTTGACTGTAAGACCCATTGGAACAATATTAATGACCCACTTGTGAACTGTTTCAAATCCTTCTTCTGGGACCTCACCCTCATCGTAGCCTGCAACGCTCCAACACATAAGAAAGGAGCCATCCTTTACCTAATCAATGCTAACGAGAACACCTTGCATGTTGACTCTATTCTTTCTTGCTATTGGACTGACCACCACAGTGCCACTTTCTCCCTGAATATAAAAGCTGTCACCTTCATTAGCCAACCAAAGAAAGCCAAACATTGGATCCGCAACACCTGCAACATTAACTAACTCTCTTTATCTTCTAATAGTTACTAATCTTTGCCCCTGCCTCCCACCATGACCGATGCCCAATACCTCACTAATCACTTTTTCAATCTAATTTCAAATATCATGGACACCATAGCCGCTAAGCAACCAAACATTCCAACCTCTGGTTCAACAGTGGTCTTATTGTAGAATGACAACTCCTCAGACTTACTGAAAAAGCATGAAGATACAAACCCTCCGTGGCCAACCTCACACACCTGCATCAAAGACACATCACTTACAACAAGCACATCAGGAACACCAAAGCAATGTTCTTTTAAAAGCAACTAGACATTGTAACTAATAGACCTAAGAAATTGTTTGAAATTACTAGAAACAAATCTACCATCAAAAGCGATCCTGCTTCCACATGCAACAAAGCACCCCCATCTGTGAATACTTTCCCTCTTTTTTTATTGAGAAAACATCGCTAATCACTAACGACATCCAGACTGCTCTCAATCTTCTCCTGCCCCAACCCCTCTTACATGGATGTATGTTGTTACTACGCATGCTTTTACAACGCATGCCTTTACCACACAGGTTTTACAACGCAAGTCGTTACAACGACTTGCATTGGGGGGGGCTGGATAGTGAATAGTTTAATTTACTATTCCAACTCCAGTCCCTGTGGATAGTAGGGAATGTTTTGGATAGTAAATTAAGCTATTCCCTATCCTACAGCGCCCCCCAGCGCAAGTCGTTGTAACGACTTGCATTGTAAAAGTTACGTGGTAAAGGTACTGCGTGGTAAAAGTTGCGTTGTAAACGCTGTTCCCCCTCTTACCTACCGACTCACCGGACCATGAAGCTCGCCCGTATAATTGCCTCATCTCTCCCAAAAATGACACCACCTGGTCTAGATTCATAATCATCAATAAGATTGGCACTCTAAATCTTTTGACCTCCTTGAAATACTCTAACCACTTCATTGATCCCCTCACCTCAACAATCCTAAATGTGTCCATTCACCTCCTACTCCCACTGTGGACTAAGATAATCAATGCCTCTCTCACCCAAGGCTCCCTTCCCGACTGCCTCAAAATTGGTCAGGTAACCCCTAACCTAAAAAAAACAACTCTGACCATTTTGACCCTAACAACTACTCCTACTTCGGCCAAACTCCTAAAAATATTTGTGTACTTACAGATCCACAATCACATTGAACAATTTCAACTTCTAAGCCGTTGCCAATCTGGCTTCTGCTCGGGTTAGAGCACAGAAACTGGAATGGTTCACATTGCTGATGATGCCTTGCACTAACTTGAGCTGACTGAATCCTGCCTCTTGATCCTACTAGATCTGTCAGGAGCATTTGACACTATCAACCATGCAACCCTGCATGACCTCCTCGAACACAGGATGGCCCTTTCCGGCACTGTGCTAAAATGGTTCTCCTCCATTCTACACAGTGCTTCCTAATTCACACTGTATCCGAGCTGACACCACTATCGCCAGCCATACCGCAAGGTTCTACCCTCTCCCTGACATTGTCAGACTCTACAGGGAGCACCTATATTATATCACCTATATGATATTCTCAAATGCTTCCACATCTCCTACCACAGGAATGCTGACACCCAACTCTACATGAGAACGATCTCCCCCGAGGACATCCACACCGTAAATAACACCCCAATACTAACTCAACAAAGGCTGACTCACAATCACCTCAAACTCAATTCCCTTAAAAATGAATTCCTACTAATCGCACTGGCCACTACCACTTCTTACACCAAAGAATGGCTTCCACTTCTCCCCACCCTGAATTGCACCCCACATGTTGTTGACTCCGCCAAATCCCTTGGTATGACTCTAAACAAAGACCTCACCATGCAAAAACACATCAGCGCCCTCACTAGAGGACCCAACCATCAGCTGCATATCCTTAGGAAAATAAAACCTTTCTACCCTGTGGACGACCTAAAATCTGCCACTCATGCACATGTGCTTTCAAAACTAGAGTATGGTAGTGCTACCCTAGTGGGACTGCCGAAAACTCTAGTTGCTCCACTTAAGGCTCCACTTAGGGGCTCATTATGATTGCGGATTTTCCGCATCCTCCGGGCCGCGATCATAATCGGCCTCTTAATGTGGCAGCCAGGCTCATCACAAATTCCAAAAAAGTGTTCACATCACACTGACCATCAAGCTCTGAATTGACAACCATTCGAGTCCAGGATGTATTTAAAAATTGCTGGTGTGACCCATAAAGCGCTGCACCATAATACCCTTTCCTTCTTGTCCCAGAAACTGATCCTTTTGAGCAGAAATGGGATCTGCAGAAGTACGAGCACCGTACTTCTCAAATCAAAAAAATTTAAGAAAAAAAAACCTACAACCGATCCTTCTTTGGAATGGGCCCAAACATTTGGAACTCTCGCTCTACTGAGATCAGATGGATCCCACCTAAATCCCTCTTCAGGAAAGAAGCCCCAAAAATTCTCTCCAAACAAATACCTCTTTCACTGAGGATTTGCTCTCTGTTTAGACCCCACCCTCCATCTGTCCACTGCCTCCGGCCACTCCGAAATTTGTCTGAGCCTGGACTTATGTTACACTGCACTCATCTTGTATATCTATACATAACTATCTAGCGGAAAACTGTGTTTTAACTCTCTCCATCCTTACATCTACCTTCCTCAACTACCTCAGAACTTATATATACTCTATCATTTGTATTCTTCTTTGATTTGTTGTCACTAAGTACTTTCACTCACACTTTATGTAACTCTGGTTCTGGCTGCTTCTTGCTTTAATACCCCTCTATTTGTTATCTACTCCTTGTTTGCCGTTAGTTCTTATTTTAATTTGCTCTCTAAGTACCTCAAGTTTCTGCTGTTGTGCTTACTCTGCGAAGTCAATGATCTTAAGGGGCTATGTTGCCATGCTCGTTCACTATCTCAGGGAAATACTGTGCACTTACTCTCCCTACCCTTGCAACTCCCTACTAAATTTAATTCAGAACTTTACGTCCCCACATCCCTCTGTCTATTGGATTCTTCTTTTATACAATGTTGATATATATTTTTATATACGCTTTATGTAACTCGGACACTTGCTGCTAATTTGCCCACATATCCCATTGTATACTGCTTGCCCTTTTTTCTGTTATTATATATTCTTATATATTCTTGATGTACCTCATGTTATTGTTGTTGTGCATAATCTGTAAAACCCTCAGACATCTTCGGGTCTAGTTCGCGCTGTATAAAACTCTCAAAAAAAAAAATCTTATTTTTCCAAAATTGGTGTGGATCTCCTATTTGAGTTGTGTGTCCATTATTGGTCAATGTTGTGCAATAAATGTCTTACACTCCTCTGTGTAAGGCCTAAGACTTCTCGCCCACACTACCACTAATAGAGCAACTTGGGTTTGCATTGAACCCTGTACACGTTTGGGGAACCCCTGGACTCTGTGCACGGTATAACCACCTAGTGGCATACCATATACAGAGCCAGCTTTCTACATCTATCATTGAGGCAAGTATTAATCATCTTAAACCTACTTGATGGGAATGAAACTCTTAAAACAGAATGACAATTATTTTAGAATTTTTTTGGGAAGTTAAAACTAACCCTGGGTGGAGAAGGTAGAGCGGCACTGTGCAGACCACCAAGAAACGCAGAGGAAGAAGAGGACAGCAGCCCGGGGACGCCGCAGGCAAGGTAAGTGTTTATTATTTTACTTATAATTTATATTTATTCAATTCTTACTTGGGGGGGTTGGAGGCAGGGCTGGTGAACTCCACTCCGCTGTGGAGTGTGCGGAGATGTGCCTACTCCGCGTTCTCCGTGGAACGCGAAGTAGGCAAATCTCTGCGGGCGGAGCGGAGTTCTCTACCCACGGTTGGGTAAAACCAGTATTTCACTAAATTGTATGGGGAATTTTATTATTATTCATTGGGGGAGGAGGATATATAAGTTTACAATCTGCAGTGATACAAATCCAAACACTGGGCATCTCTTGAAAAATGACAACAAAATAGAAAGGGGTTCCCCAGAGGGATTTAGGATACTGGCAGGAACAGGGGAAAAGAACAGCTAAATAGAAACAAGAACTACCCTGCCAGGGCAAGCTTCAAGGTCCCATAGGGATCCTTACAATCAGGTGGGTGGTGACAAAAAATACGTATCAGAGCCAACAATACATCACACAAAGTCAATTGACCTTTTTGTGAAAATATATATAATTTATTTGTTATTTGTTGAGTTCATATAGAGGATTCATATATGTGCTTAGAAAAATATATACATATATATCTCTTGAAAAATGGTCACCAATGCCATTAGAGTTAAACTGTACTATCACTGACAAAGAAGTTTAGGTCATTAAAAGGTATTTTGAAGAGTGGAGGCATCACTTGGGGGGGGGTGAAACACTATTATAGAAGTATTTACGGATAACATAAATCCGCAGTACATGAAATCGGCTAAAGCAGCACAGTGGGATTGCTGAGAGGTGGACAAAGGCTGTTCCCTCTTTCCCCACCACTCTGCAAATGCACCCCCTGGCGCGTTGTAAGTTGGGAAATTAAGTCCCCATGAATACTGAGGGGATAAAGTCTACTTGTGTCCTGAGTTCCTCAGGACACAAGAGGACCTCATCGCCCCACCAGCAGTGCAGCACCCATCAGCAGGGCCTTGGAGAGGTGCTGTGTGGCCCTCCTCCCAGCCACTTCTGGCCAATTCTGCTTTTGTTTTTGGAAGCAAGAGCAGATTTCCTGCTATCGCTTCCAAAAACCAAAGCAGAGCTTGCTATGGCAGGGTGGGTGCCGTGCTCCCACCATGGCATAGCAAACAGCAATGTCCCGGTGGTGGGCCCCCCAGGAAATTGTAGGAGCCAGCCCTGGTGGGTGGCAGTCCCCAGGGCCGTCATGGGTTCTAGGAGGGGAGCCCCCTCCCAACATTTGTAAATCCCGGGGAGGTATTGGTCCCTGGGGCAGTGTGGGCGGGTCTTCAGCCCCCCACACTTTAATTTTGTAAGTAGCCCTGGGGAGGTGGTTATCCCCGGAGCTGCGGGGGTCTGGGTAGCCCCTTCATTTAAATCAGGTAGCCCCGGAGAGGTAGTGGTCCCCAGGGTTTGAGGGGCCGTGTGCCCCGCACATAAATTATGAGTCCCACACCTTAATTTAGAATTTAGTTTCCTAAACTAACTATAACTCACGCCCGCAGTGCACTGCTTATGGCCTCACATATTACATCACTCATGACATGATCAGTGACATCACTCATTACATCACTCATGACTTCTCAATATATATATATATATATATATATATATATATTTTTTTTTTTTTCAAAAATATTGGTTCTGCACTTCCAACATCGGCGAACAGAAAGCCACGGCAAGTCCCAAAGATTTCAGGCAAGATGTTTATTATTTACCAAAGCACAACGGTCTGACGCGTTTCGGCGGATGCCCTTGCTCACAGATTTTTTTTTTTTCCCAGGCAAGATGTTTATTAGTTACCACAGCACAACGGTCTGACGTGTTTCGGGTGGATGCCCTTGCTCACAGATAGTCTGGCCGGTGTGTGCCATTATTTTTAAATGCGTTAGTGAACACCATGTGATCATAGATATAGACAACATACTACTCACAATGTCTCAAGTTCTTAGGTTTCGAACAGAAGGGTAATAGATGCAAATATGAACCCATCAAATAAATCTTGTACCGAATAAATTCAGTGGTGTTATTCTCTTTTGTCAAATTTTATTTAAAACATGTAGAAATAAATATATCTGCTAAATGCAAGATAATCGTCGAAATAGTTTAACTAGTATTAGTGCAAAATTGCAAATGTAAACATGTATTGACTAAACATTCTATATCAACAAGTGTAAACATATTGACTGTGCAATTTGATAATAATTTATAGATTTGAGTAAAAATCAATAAATAGTGGCTAAAATGTATCAAAATTAAATAACATACATATTAAAATTTGGACAGTTCATATAAAAAATGTAACCATCATGATTGTGCAAAATACGCAAAAAATGATATGTATACTACAATAGACTATAGCAATGGATATACATGTCTGAATGGTAAAAATAGATAAAGACAGTAGGGACATCAATGAAGATGGCAACTCTTCTTGAGATGATATACGACTGTATTGAAGTGTATGTTAACAATTATGTGTGTATTATACAAACAACAAGAAAAACCCCAGGTGAATTTCCATGGTGCAGTAAAGACTACGAATCAGTTTCTGCCCCTAAGTGGAAAATATATACAGTTAAAAAGAATGGCTAAGAAACTGTGTTTTATTACATGAGCTTGGAAGGTAATAGTGATTAAACTAATGCTAATAGGAAGCAAATTGAGAT